>NC_133756.1:65923944-67259944 GCF_036562045.2 Rhinolophus sinicus
TAATTTGTCACATTTTTTTGTTTAATATCATGAATGGATGTTAAATTTCATCAAATGCTTTTTCTTCTTGAGATAATTATAAGATTTTCTCCTTAATATAGTCATGTGGTCAATTACATTAATACGTTTTCTAATCTTAACCCATCCTTGGATGGATGAACCCTACGTGGACATGATTCGTCCCCCATCCACAAGGGCTAGATGTAGTTTGATGCATTTAAACTATGTTTGCAAGTTAATTTGATCTACAAATTTTCATTTTTTGTGATGTCTTTTTGGTACTGTGATTACACCACAAAATGATTGGGAGCTTTCTCTCATTTTCTGTGTTCTGGAATAATTTGTAGTTTTTCCTTGACAGTTTGGTAGAATTTGGCTAAATAACCACCTAGAACTATCTTTTTATTTTTAAAGAAGCATGATCTTAAACTATTGTATGTAATTTTTATCCATAATATATAAAGCAGTTTGAAAATTCAGTGAAAAGGAAAAAAAATCCAATTAAAAAAATGGTTAAAAGATTGTAACAAACATATGAAAATGGCAAATGAGCACGTGGAAAAAAGCTCAACATCATTAATCAGTAGGGAAATGCAAATTTAAACCACAATGAGATACTACTTATACCTATTAGAATGGCTAAAACAAAAGAACAGACAAAATCAAGTGTTGATGAGAATGCAAAACCACTAGAACTTGGCTATACTGTAACACAGTGCGGCGATTTCTTGTAAAGTTAAACATACCCTTACTATATGACCCAGCAATTTCACTCCCAGTTATTTACCCAGGTGAAACAAAAACATGTTTGTATATAATTACTAAAAACTAGAAACCTGGTGCAAGGATAAACTATGGTACATCCATACAATGGAATGCTACTCACAAGGAAAAGCAGTGGATGACTGATGCACACCATAACATGGATGGATCCGAAATGCAGTTTCAAAAGGCTACAAACTTTCTGATTCCACTTATTTAACATTCTGGAAAAGACAAAACTGTAGGGACAGAATACAGATCAATTGTTACTGGGGTGTGGGGTGGGAAAAAGTGTTGCCTACAAAAGGGCATGATGGATTGTTTTTTAGAGCAATAAAACTGCTCTATATCTTAATTGTGGTGGGGTTATATGTCTGTACATGATGCTTAAACGCATAGAATAGTACATAAATGAGAGTGAAGTTTAATGTGTGTAAATTATACCTCAGTAAAAGAAGTTTTGGAAAAGATGGATGATTTTGAAACTACTGATTTAATTTGGATACTGGTTACAGTTTATTCAGGTTTTCTATTTCTACTAGCACTCATTTTAGCAATTTTTTATTATGTTCTAGGAAGTTATCTTTTTAACTTAGATTTTTAAATTTTGGCATAAAATTGTTCAGTTTTTTCCTTTGGATTAAAAAAATCGGTACTCGATCTGTACCTGTGTTCTTTACATTTCTAGTATTTTTTAAATTAGTGTCTTCTTTATTTTTATATCATTACTTTTGCTAAATTTTCATCTATTTTAGAGGTCTTTTTAAACAACTATTTTTAGGTTTTATGGAACTTATTTATTATTTCGTTGTTTTCTGATTCATTAACTTTGGCTTTTTTCAATCTTCTTTTCTAAGGTATATATTTAAGGTTGTAAATATCCCTCTTACTGCTTTAGCTATATTTCACATATGTGTGACATGTAACATATCTATTTTCAATTAGTTCTAAATATTTAATATTGAACATAATTTATTCTTTAATCCATAAAACATTTAGGCATTTGTTTTTAAATTTCTAAACATATGATGGGCTTTGGCTGTCTTACAGCTTGTTAATTGTGTATTTTTGTTTTCTATATCCTTATTTTGTCTGCCTGACCTATCAATTACTGGGAGACAGACAGTAATAGATTCATTCATTGATCCTGTGTTCGGCCAATTTTTGCTGTATATATTTGAGACTATGAAGTTAGTTAGCTGCATACATTTTTGAATTGTTATATCTTCCTAATGAACCGCTCTTTTTATCACTACATAATGATCCAACTTAATAAATGCTTGACTTAACATATATTTTGCCTGATATCAACGTAGATAAACTAGCATTCTTTTTTAAAACAAACAAACAAAAACCTCCCAAAGTTCGTTGGTGTATTTTTTATGCCCTTTTATTTTAAACTTTTCTATACCCTCATGTTTTAGGTATATTTCATAAATAGCTTATATCTGGATTTTGTTAATATACTTTTTAACAACTTCAATCTTTTAACTGGTACATGTAGACAAGTCATGTTTATTGTAATTACTGACATATTTGGATTTATTTCAACTCTTATTCTTTGCTAATTATCATGACTTTCCTGCTTCATTACCTCCTTTTAGGTAATAAACAATAAGGTTTCGTTTCTTCTTCCCTTTGCTTCTTCACTGGTTTAAGTTTACATTCTCCTTTATTATCTTAGTGGTTAGCCTTAAATATTTAAAATGCGTACTTGGCTTAGAAACTTCAAAATGAATCTACCCCACTTCTGGAGTAATAGTGAGTTCAAACTGTCTTTACTTGGATCGTACAGTCCTGTTTTTTACATTGTCAGCTAATACACAGATTCTGCCCTTATTAATTAATCCCCCTATTTCTCTTAGTGGTTATTTTTGTTATTTTTAAACAATCAGCACTCATTCATATTTATAAAATTTTATCAATTTCTTTGCTCATTATTGCCTTCTGCATTCTAATTCTTCCTGAATTACATTCTTTCTCATTTCTTTGTGGGAATATCTCTTCATGGTAAACTCATTTAGATTTTTATTGCTAAAAACATTTTCACTTCACCAGAATGATGGTTTACCCAGGCATCAAATGGTGGGTTAATAGTATTTCCCCTCAGGATTCTGAAGGTATAATTTTCATGGTCAGTCATCTCCAGTGTGTTGACTTTGAGCGAAGTGACGACTGTGAGAGCCATTGGCGGCTCAGTGGAGAGGGCAGCAGATACTCATAAGAGAAGAACAGAAAGTATGGTGACATGATAAACAGAGGTAGATTAGAATACTGTGGAGTGGCTGATAGAGGGCCATTAGCAGTATCCCCAAAAGTGTGCCTAGACCCAGCCATCCTCTTGTGGCCCATAATTGTTCTTTCTCTTTAAGTGTTAACATCTGTCTGGCTCAAAAGAAAGGGTGGCAAGAATGATCTTACCTGCCATTCTTTGTGAACTGTTAGTCAAACTAGGAAAGGAACTAGCAGTAACAAGGGAGCCATCATTTGTTATTATGCCCCTAAGTTCCCTGGACTGCAAGTCTACTACTATAGCACTTCGAGGGGCAAACTTAACTTCCTTTGGCTTCTTATTTAAATGAGTTTTCAGATAACATTATACAGCCTTTTCAAACAGTTGTAACCTGGAGCAGAGGTTGGGGAGGCTGCTGTCCAAAAAGGGTATTTTGCTAACCGGAAAATATTGTGTCTATGATTTCCACGGTTACTATATATTTGGATGCAACTGAAAACAGTAAAATTTGACGTTTTTCCCATATGTGTTGATTTAAAACCAAATAATGTTAAGGCTGGCAGGGGCCTCAGTGACCATCTATTCTGAACCCTTCACTTTGTTCATGAGAAACAGGGCTCTAGGGGAGCTAATCTAGGAGTAGACCCCGATTTGGCAAGGAAAATGGGGTTATGCAAGGACTTCAAATACTGGCAAAGCTTCACTCATCATAATTACTGCTATAACCCTCTATTTTATTTTCCAGCACTTTTTTGGGTGCATGAAAAGAATGACATTCTTAGGGTTTTCTTTTTAACTCAGTGTATTAAATACTGCACTCAGTTCTACTCTCTGCTCATGTGAAGAAATAATCCATTGGCTATTCAACACATTCTGATTTAATGTTGATGTAACAAATTGTCTATACTCCAAGTGCTTGTTGGATTTTTCTAAAAATATTCTCATTTTTAGCTCAGCCTGAAAATTCCTTCAGTTTTTCTGCTAGCTAGGGAAGCAAACCATTAAAACGTTTTTTCTTTTCCCAAAAGTTCTAATCTACAATGACATAAAATTCAGGTAGAGAAAGTTCTAACATTATTATACCACGTTATCCTGAACACCTCTGTATTTTCTTTTCCACCAGGTTTACTTTTCCTATTTTTGTCCTTGTGACATTGTTTATTGCCCTCAAGGACAACATAAGGGGATTTAATTTTCCCTGACAGCATTCCTGGCTCCTGATCAAGAGTTCATTTCCCAGATAATTATTTCTAGACAACAGATATGGGCAGTACGTGGTGGTGAAAACCAGCTTTCATCCTGTGTTGCTCACTGAGCATTTGAATGACCAGTTCTTGGAAGACCATTTCTACGTATTCAGAAGGTTATCTTATTTTAGAGGACTCTGCAGAAGGAAATCACGTGCACCACTGATTTAGTTTCGCAACCTGAAAGCCTTATCCATCTAGACCCTGCAGACACCCCAATTAAGCCAGCTGGGTAAAAATTTCAATAGGGTTAATTTTGCCAGCTGAGCAAGTTCATGCTTACTGAGACTACAGGCTCATTACAGAGAACTCCGGCCCACTCTTGGCCTATAGAACCCGAAACCACACGTCTTGAAATAACTTTTTAAAAGGTCCCTAATGAAATGCGTTCAATCTTCTAAAGTAGCAGTGATGGCTGTATGGGTCAGGTGGGACCGAGGGCAGCGAAGGTCAGGAGACAGCATCAGTGTCAAGACAGAGAGCCAGCAATGGAGGTGTTCTACCTGGAAGATTTCTATGTGGCGTATTTCTTACATAAAGCTGGATGCAGGTGAATTTTTTAAAGCCTTCCAACATGTAGATCCTGTTCTTGGCTATAGAAACAGTGACACTGAGGGAGGCTTGTTAAATGACTTTTCTTAAGAGAAGAACGCCCGGCTGCTGTCAAAATGAGAGGAGGGTAAGATGTAATGGAATCTTAGAGATGGTCTAGTCTTAAGCCTCACATTTTGAAGATGAAGAGGTAAGGCTCAGAAAGGTGAAGTCACTTGTCCCTGGTCACACAGCTAGTAATGGCCAGACCAGTGATCTTGCTAGTATGTCACACTGCTACTTTTAATGTAACATCCTCTTTTAAAAAGACAGCAAAACACTGCACACCTTGATATTAGGATATAGTGCAACTTTCTGAAGGTCTAATGGGAACGCCATAATTAGAGTACAAGCAGGTACTGGGCATTTTGTTGTCAAATTCCCTGGAGGTATGTTTCCGAAACCTATTGTCGAGTCAGCAGTGGCTTGCCAAGCATTCTTTGGCCTGCAATCCTAGCGCTGTGTATCTGTGTGTCTCCTGCAGGGAGAAGAGTGAAAAATTAATGAGGAGCTCAGAAAAGCTCATTTTCAGGGCTATAGAGATTGGGAGGGCAATAAAAATTGGAAGTGAAGGGAAAAGTTGAAGCTATCAGCCTCAAGCTCTGGCAAACCATACAAATGGGGTTTAATGTAACTATACCCACACAAAAATGGAAAACCAACAAAGAGCTTTTTAGGGAAGAACTGGATCTGAATTATAAACACCCAGGGCAAGGATCTTTGTGATTCATTCATGGGCATCCATTTATCTCTGGGATGCCCAAACCTACAGCCATCTGATATAAACAGCACAGCGCAGGTCTCCTGGAGTTGGCATTTCCTTTTCATGAGAAAGGACCACATATCTCGATCCAAATGTGTTTTTCTCTGATCCTGCTTGGGCATAACAGCCTATAAGCCTTATGGGGATGAATCTGAAAAAATCAGATAAGTTTAAAAAAATTGGGGGGAGGATTTTTTTTTCCAACAAGGTGATATACTTCATTCTCCAGTCAAAAAATAAAATAAAATCAATCAATCAATCTGAGTTAAAAACTGTATTTTAATTGACAAAGCGTAATGTCCAACAAACAAAGTGGGCACAAGCCACTTCCCACTGAGAACTGAATCTGGGACTGTATTTGCACCTGAGCATCCTGGGTTGTCCCAGCTCAGGCTCTGGTCTTCACCTGTTTTTTCTCTCAAGCAGCGTATTCCCCAGTGAGAGCTCGCTAGCTATGAGGCACGTGCCCCTGGCTACGGAATGACTTTTTCTGGAATACGGTATTTGGGAGAATGATTATCATTGCTCAGAAGTGCTCTAGAGCTGGGAAACCAGAGGCAGGCTGAACACGGGAATAATTGGGATACTGACTTTTTGTGTGAATTAAAAATATTTGCAAGTCCAGTAAGAAGTTGTCAATAGACCTCAGCTCTTAACTGATGTGATAGTATTTTTTAAGTCAGTAATGTTTTGTTCACAAACTTCCAGAAGATGCTGAAGAAGAACAGAAACCCGGCATCTTTTGAGAGCAAGGCCTTCATCTCATTCACTGCTGTTACGGGTTGAACTATATTCTCCCAAATTCACATACTGAAGCCCAAACCCTCAGTATCTCAGAATCTGATCTTATTTGGAAACAAGGTCATTAAAGATACAATTGGTTAGATTAGGATGAAGTCATGTTATAGGCAGAATGGGCCTCTAATCCAACATGACTGGAGTCCTTATAAAAAGGGGAAATTTGGACAAAGGTACGCATATGGGGAGAACAGCATGTGAAGACGGAGGCAGAGATCAGGGTGGTCAATCTACAAGCCAAGGGATAACCAAGGTGAGCAAACCGCCAGAATCTAGGAGACAGGCATCGAACAGATTCTCCTTCACAACCCTCAGAAGGAACCAACCCTGTCGATACTTGGTATCAGTCTTCCAACCTCCCGAATTGTTAGACAAGACATTTCTGTTATTTAAGACACTCAGTTTGTGGTTCTTTGTTATGGGAGCCCTAGGAAATAAACACAACTGCCTCATAGGGTTAAAACAGTTCCCTCTCTTGTCAAGATACAGCGGAACCCAGCCTAGGTGCCCTGGACTCCCAGGTGGCCTCTCCTTCATTGTGCGATGGGGCCTTCTGGATCCTCTCTGGCCATGAGGATTCCTCACCAAAAAGACAATGTCTTTTCTCTTCTCGTCTCCTAAATTCAACTCTTACCCATTCTTGTCTAAAGACCATTTCCAGTCATGAGTCACCCAGGGTCAAAACCTCAGAGCTATCTTTGATTTCTCCTGTCTCACTCCCACACCTTTTCTCCCAAGTTCTGTCATTTCTACTTCTTCCATGTCTCTCAAATCTCTCTTCTTCTTTTCATTCCTGGTCCCCCCCACCCTGTGCAGACTCCAATTATCCCTTGCCTAAACCATTACAGTGGTCTTCTAACCGAGCTCCCTTGGCCAGGCTTTCTATTGTTTCACTGGCAACTATGTCTGCCATGGCCAGTGAGTCACCTAAAGGCCAGCCGTGATGATGTCACCTCCTTGCTCCAAAGTCTCCAAGGGAATAAAAGCCCTCCACTCTGAAGTCTTTACCACTTTCCATGATCTAATCCTAACATATCTGCCTGCACCTGCCTATTATGAAGCCATGTTCCAACTAAGTCCAAATTCTAAAACACGCTTCTGATTTCCCACCTGTGCCTTTGTTTATCCCATTTGCTCTGTTTGGAATATCCTCTCCCCTAATTCTGTCAACATTCTAGCCGTTGTGTAAGAACTGCAGCTGTGGTGCTGTGGTTAAGTTGGCTGGCTCTAACGCACGAAGGACCAGATCGATTCCAGCTTCCCGACTCACTGAGATGTGACATTGGCAAGTTGTTGAACTTCCCTGCGTTTCAGTTTCCACAAATGCAATATGGGGATAATACCTCATGGGGTTACAGTGAGAAATAAAAAAAGAAAATGCATGAACCACATTTAGAACAGCACCTGGAATATGAAGTATTCAGTAACTTTCACCTACGGTTCTTATTCACAAACACTTTAGGGGGTCAAAGGTAATAGCACTCTTCTATGACCTCTCATAGCACCCTCACTAATCTGCTCTTATGTCACTTAGTTTCTTCGATAGTTTCTTTTGGACATGCCTCTCCTGAAATCTGTACCTTTGCAGCACTGCTTCCTGTAGCTGCAATGTCTCCTCTCTCACAGACCTTAAATGCCAGTTCCAAAGTCCCTGCAGAAGCTGGCTCTGTTGCTTTGCTTCTCAGTGCTCTATTGCCAGCTCTGCTCTTGCACCAGTGGGGCCACACTCAAGGTTCTGAGGGTCAGAACCAGACTCTTTCCTATTTGTGTCCAAGGGCCTAACCCAGTGCTTAACACTTAGTAAGCACAAAGCGACTGCTCACAAATTAATGGAAGACCAAATGTGGAACTACTGGTAGGTGTGAACATCTAGTAATTCTAGTGCGCTTTCTTCAGACAGCTACCAGTGCTTGCATTGCTCTGTGCTGCGTGTTTGCTGCATGGATGCACGCACAGGTGAAGGGCTGAAATAACCCAAGGAACTAGTGTTTCCCAATTGTGACTTTAGGTCACTTCCCTGTGCAGTAATTCTCATCTGGGACTAAATTAAGACAATCAAGGAATCACTTCTTTTGTGCTTCCAGAGCACTCTGTGTGTACCTACCCCACGATCACTAATCTCGCAGCCTTGTAATTATTGGTTGCCATCTCTGTGTCTCCCAATAGTGTGTGTTCAGTGTGGGCAAGACTCTGTCTTATTTAGTTCTCAATTTTCTGTGCCTGGCATGTAGGCGATCTTGGGGATGTATTTGCTGAACAAAGGAATTTGCAAGAGAAACCTGAGCTAAACAACCACGGGGCGCTGTGAGCTACTAAGTAGCATCAGACAGTCAGAAAAAGAAAGATGCTCCCTTACATTGTTTTTTTCAAATACTCCATTGCTAGGAAGGTATATCTGATCAAAAACTATTGTTCTTTCCATGACATAAGTCTGAAAAGGGTGACACTCTTAGCTGTATTCATCTAATCACCCTGGCCTCATTTCTAGCTAACTTACAGTATATTTTGTTTTCCAAGCTTGATGCAGTTAGTCAGAGAGCAAAAACATCCCTTGGCCTATGACCTGGAACTGCTCTGCTATGGGTTCGTCCTGTGGTCCCGCCTGGGAACCTGCAGCTTATAGAAGAAAGATGTCAATGTGTCCTGGCCAAATGCTTGCGAGGACACATAGCATGCTGGAAGGAAGGGCTAGCTCTGTGGATTTCCTTTTCAGAAAGCAAAACTAGGGCTGGTAAAGAGGAGGGAGGGACTTCATGGAGCATTTCCCGCCTTTATGTAATGGCCTGGTCATGGGCAGATGAAGGCTGAACAAAGTCTGCATCTGAAAAACAGGCATCTGTTGTAACAGAGGCCAGAAACAACTTTAGCTTTTAACTAAATAGAACTAGTAACTGAACGAGAACTTCAAATTGGCAACAAGTAATGGTACACAAGCCGGTTGTTACCAAGACTTTACTATTATAAGCAAACAGATCCCTGTTTTGATGCTGGCAAATCAAAATACTGTGCGAAAGTAGAGGGAGGTGGGGTGCCAGGCTTCTAGGGTTCAAATCCTAGCTCTACTCTTTAACAGCTGTGTGACCTTGATGCAAGTTGCTTAACCTCTCTCTCTGTGTCTCTATTTCCTGATCTACAGAATGAAAACAAAAATAGTTCCCATCGTGTACGGGTTTGTGATGGTTAACTTGAGTTAATAAATGTAAAGAGCTTGAAAGAGTGAATGGCATATAAATAACATATATGTTGATGAACTAAGATTAATTCAGGCAAAGGTTATGTGTAGCTAAAATTCAGTGAGGCTGTATCTTTTGTAATTATTTTGTAGAAAAGTGACATATACCTATGGCAATCTTCAAATGCAAAGAATGAATATAATGCAATATAGTGAATATAATACAATATAAAGGAGGAGCTAAACCCTCCTCTTTTGCTTGATCTCAACATCCAGCTCTAATCCCCCAAAACCACTACACTCAAATGTTTTTGCAGAAAAACTCCATATTTTTGCAGAAAAAATTTTTATTCAGAAACCAACATGTATACATACAATCTATCCCTTAATTAACGATAATGCGTTGAATACTAGAAATTTGCTGAGACAGCAGATTTCGGGTGTTCTCATCACACATGAAAACTGGTAACTATGTCAGGAGATGACACGTCAATTAGATGGGCTGTAATAATTATTTCACTATATGTACATCAATCCATCATGTGTACCTTAAATATGTGTACATTTTGTTAAAAAAATAGAAAAGCTGGAATGCAGAAGTCAAAAAGTGAAAAAAATGGACATGAATAATATCACAATACACATACTGGTCTGCACCTCACCTTGTTTTTTTTCCACCTAACTGTGCATCTTCAAGTTCTCTCTATATCTGAAGACATAACATCACCTCATGGTTTTTTTTTTGGTTTTTTTTTGTGGCTCAGTGGTACTCTGTTATGTACAAAGACCATGATTTATGTAACCAGTCCCTGTAGATGGCGTTTGTCTTGTTTCTAATTTTCTGATAGTATAAATAATCTGAAACGAAGAACCTTGAACACCCACCTTACTATAATTCTGCAAGCATACCTGTAGGTTAAATTCCTGGAAATTTACAACTCCTTCTGGGCATGCTATTCCTCAAATTTGTTTTCAGGCAGCATTTTCTTTTCCTATGTCTGGAATCTTCTTACTTGCCTTACCATCCTTTGCTAAATTTGATGAATTGCAGGTCAAGGGTAAGTGCATTGACCCTTGCCAAATTGCCCTCTTAAAAGTTTGCAGTGATTCATCCTTCCACCCATGTTGTGTGAGAGTGGCTGCATCCCACTCTATAAGCTGACACAGTGTCGTTATTGATTTCTTTTATCTTTGCCAATGTCATCAGTAAAAAACAGTATATCACTAGTCTCAGTTTGCGTTTCTTTAATTATGAGAGAGGGTGAGATCTTTTTAGATGTATGGGACATTTGTATTTTTCTTTGATTTGCTAGTTCATATCCTTTGCCCAGACAATTTGTTTTGAATTGAAAATATGAACTGTGCTACTTCCTTGCTTAAAATTTTTAATGGTGACTCATTGTCTACAGGATAAAGTCTGGAATCTCTCTTAAAATTTTTAATGTTGAGTCACTGCCTATAGGATAAAGTCTGGAATCCCTCATAGGACAAAAAGGAGCCTGTGATCTAGTCCCTTCTAAGCCTATTTCATGTCGTTGGTCCCCTTGCCTCAAAATTAATGAATGGCCCAGTAATATCTTGCTACTGTGGTTCCCAGGCCTTCTTCAATAAACATGCATGGAGTGCTTGGTTAAAGGAATTTCAATTTTTATATAATTCATCTTAAATAAAGAACCATTAGGAAATATTCTGCTATTTCCTCAAGTATTTTTTTTCTTGTGAATCCTGTATCAGAGACCATTTGTAAATAATATGTCTTTCTGCTTTCTGATAGTTTATGCTGGTAATGATATCCAGATATCTTCCAGCTGGCTCTTAAGTTCTCACTAAAGTTCAGTTATACTGATGGGGAAAAAAAATGTTGGATTATAAGTGGATTGTAATATTCACACTTGGAGTTTAGAATAAACTACAAAAAAAGAAATTGGTCCGAACAGAGGCCAACGGTCACAGCTTCCTTGAAGAACGTTCCCTGTTCCCTGAGGTACAGATTGTTTAATGCTGGAATAGCCTAGAAAACAGCCTACTCTTTTCCTGTTTAATTTCTCACTGACTGCACTTACAACTTAACACTACTATACATCTCTATATTCCAACCCTGCTGAGGGTGAAGTCGTTACTCACTATGTCACACCAGAACGTTTTTAGAAAGCAAGAGTCAAAAAAATATTTACACTCAATGTGCCCCAGAACCAGGTCTCTACCTTAAAGAAGAAAGTACAAAAGAAAAAAATGTCATACACACAGATGTGTGGGGTAGGGTTATTTATAATAGCACACACCCAAGAGAATGATTGAGTCATTAGGAAGGTGACCTGGTTGACTATGAGTAAGAGTTCCACTACAGCATAACACTAAGTTAAAAAATTAAAATAAAAGAGCCAGATAAAACTGTATTTACCGTGTTTCCCTGAAAATAAGACCTATCTGGACCATCAGCTCTAATGCATCTTTGGGAGCAAAAATTAATATAAAAGCAGGTCTTATAGTATATTATATTAAAATAAGACCAGGTCTTATATTAATTTTTGCTCCAAAAGAAGCATTAGAGCTGATGGTCCGGCTAGGTCTTATTTTCAGGGAAACACAGTATACTTTGAATTCAACTATGTGAAATTATTATGAGCGAATACAAGCAAATATGTATAAATGATCATAATTTGTAAGTGTCAGAAAGGGTGAATTTTCTATTTTCAAGCTTTAATGGAATCTACTATTTTTATTTTAAAAACTTCTTTCAAGTTTTCTATTTAGAATCTAAATACAAAATTATAACAGAAATTACATGGGGATGCAATTTTGATGACTTGTTAAATGATTTGTTTAGAGATATTTAGTTACATATATATGATTAGAATTCAGCACACCTGAGCTCACTGGTCTTTACAGAACTACCAGAAACTGATGTGACTACGGCCATCAGGGAAGGACCATTATTATAAGTACCTGTAAATATCTACCTAACCCAGATCTATCAAGTGATGTTTCAATCATTCATGAGGCAAAGTTTCTGGTAATGAATCTTTCCAGTTGTCCATGCATGAAATAGAGTTTCGTGTTACGACAGATAAATTGTATAACTTTTGTTTTTACATAGGAATATATTATTGTAAAATGATGTTGTGGAATGACAGTTCATAGTTGCTTTGTATAATCTTCATAGAAACATATGGAAATGTAATTAGCATGATGCTCAAACTATCACATTAAACCATCCCTTCCTGCATGCTGGGAAGCATTTAAAGGCCCTTTTCACGGGCACCCTTGAAAACAACAAGCAGTGGTAGCAAGCAGCTTCCTACCATTTCAGAGCCTCTCACGTCTCTTAAGAAACCAGGGAATGTAAGGCCAGGCAATACGGAAAGGAACAGACTTTTTAGAGGACACGAAGATGTTGCTATGCCGTAGAAGAGAGTCATTCTCCTTAGAAACTCGCGTTTAATTTGGGGACAAAAGTAGACTAACTGCTACAACAGTCCTCTATGCCAGAATTATATCTACATCTGAGCAACATTAGCTCTCCTCTCTGACTTCTACTCCTCAAAGACCTCTTGCAGCATAACTGCTTAATTATAACACTGTGATTCAACAGGCACGTCCTCTGAGGCATTTGAGGTTATCAGCCAAGTCCTCCTTCCCCAGGTCAGACTGCCACTCAAAGCAGGTTCTTGGTACACAATGCTTTCTTTCATTCATGTGAGTTCATTAATAACTCACACATTTTGCATTCTCACATTGCCCTCACACCACCTGTCTCTTGGGCTCAGAAAAGGAAGTAGAAGACCTTTAAAACTGACCTTCACTGGAAACCTAAGTACCATTGTCACCCCAATAAATTTTAATGAAAGAAACAAAACCGACCTTCAGAAACTATTTGATTCATGTGTGGCCTCATGGTCTAGTTTTTTCTCTATTAAGGTTACTTGGTATTTGTTCTAGTCAAACAAGCCCCAAATCATAACTGATTCACTCCTAAAGTCACTCCTATATCTCTAACAACGTAACAAGGAAACCACCACCAACAAAATAAATCAACCAACCAACACACAAAGGAAATCCTTTTTTTTAAAGAGACAAGTTAATGTACATCATATAGGTATCTTTCTCTGCTTCAGGGATGCTAGCCTCAGTCACTGAAATCACCAAGTCCTAGCTTCCATATTATTTTGTTTTCTTAATGAGAGCAGCTTTCTGAACTCAGGTGTTTAACACCAATCTATGTAGGTACACATACGCCTTAACCTTTTCACTCTTTATGCTTTCAGATCGCGTGTAAAAAGGGGATTTCAAAGCAAAGCAGAGAAGCCTCTGGGGTGAGACAGGCTTGCATCCAGGTCCTGTGGGGCCTCCCCATTCACCAGCCAAGTGATACTGGGCAACTCACTGACCCTTCCTAAGGCTCATTACCCTCAGCTATAAAACAGTATCTATAAGCAACCGCCTCACAGGACACTGAGAGCTACATCACAGCTAGTTCAGTATTTGTTACTTAGTGGGCATGCAACTATTAGCTATTACCATTGTTGGTAGCAGTGCAAATGTGATATTATTAAGTTTATAATGAATGAAAAAAGT
Source organism: Rhinolophus sinicus (assembly GCF_036562045.2). Lineage (NCBI taxonomy): Eukaryota > Metazoa > Chordata > Mammalia > Chiroptera > Rhinolophidae > Rhinolophus > Rhinolophus sinicus. The sequence goes on from NC_133756.1 coordinate 65,938,086, forward strand.
CAAAGGAAAAAGGTCACAGAATGCTGGGGAAACACAGAGGAATGTATACAGAGGGTGCCAAAAAATGTATACGCATTTTAAGAAAGGAAAACTGTATTAAAATTGTAATACTCAATATACCAATAACAAGTGATAAATACAAGTCACGTTTGACTTCTGCAATGACAAGAGGGGCTCAAAGTGGTTACCATCAGCATCTAGAAACTTCTGATTATGGCGAAGTACTGCCTGAGCAACAGTGACCACAGTGTCCACTGGTAAACATTGTTTTGGCACCCCCGTATCCAAAGGATAGTGGACAAAGGGAAAGCCATGTCTGTAACTGGGCTGTATAAGGAAGTAAAATAGAGACTTGATTCAAAGGTGTCCCAAAGTGAATGAGGACTCATTTCATAAAGTCAGGGTGCTTCTGGAGGGGAAGCCCGTTAGGACAGAAAGGAGGCGTTTGCGGTGCCTGTACTTATTTAGGATGATGGTGGAAAGGTCACGCAGAGGGCTGGCCTCAGGGCGGAGGCTGGACATGCCAACGGAGATGCGAGTCCAGAGCTGCCACACAGGTGGAGCCAGCGAGCGGCTGAGAATTTAATGAGCTTCAGAGACCTCAGAGCTTTTGATGGGACAAACGAGAAGGACAGGGGAGTGAGAGAAGGAGATGGGAACTAGAGCTGGGGAAGAGGGATAAAGAAAGAAGAATGTGCTGAACATAGAGAAGGGCTCAAGGCGAATCAAACGAGATTTCCAGGCCTGGTCCAGTGGGAGGCAGCAGTAGAGTGTGTGGTGGGCACACCCTTCCCCCCCCCAAGGTCCTGGACGTGGGGAAAGGCACCCGGGCCTGCTGGCATGGGAGCCAATGACAGGGGCAGTTGAGAACTTTGGCAAGTGAGAGGAGTGTTGAAGGAAGGGAGAATGAATTATTGGTGGAGGAAACTGGCACTGGGACAGAATTTCCAATCAAGGCATCAGATGAAGTGCGGGAGAGGAGGCAGAAACAATGTAACGGCTGGGAACAAAGACATTTAATTCTGTAAAGAAGTGAAGGGAACTCCACTACCATTAATTAGTTTAAGCAAAATGGCAGACAGTCGAAGGCCATTCTAATGTTTTTATGAGTCTTGGTTCCAATGGTCCCTTCTACTTTCTCTTAGAAGTTAACTGGCAGTTCTGTCCTATTTGTAAAACAGAACTGGCAGCTTTTGTGCAGGTGGCTTCGTATAGAGTGCCCAAACTCCCTGCCTTGCCGGGACAGGCCTGTGTCATGCTTATTGTCGTGGCCTCAGTAGTAATGGCATCTTAATTTACTCTCAAAGATGTCCAGGTTTAAAAATAAAGTATATGAGGTATACTGGCACCTTGCAAACTTGCCACCGTGCACTTACATTGGCAGCACTGTACAAACAGCTTGCTAAGGTTTCATAACCTTGGTATATCAGTGTCTCACAGCTGTGTCAGTGTCCACGTGTGGCAGTGTCTTGTTGAGTGGCATTCATTATTGGTGTTGCATATTTTTGTGTGCCATCATGAGAATGTCTGAGCTTGAATTAGAGCAATGCACAAACATTAAATTTCTTGTTAAACTTGGTAAAAGTGGAAGTGAAATCTGGGACGTGTTAGTCCAAGTTTATGGGGACAATGCCATAAAGAAAATGGCAGTGTACAAATGGATTAAACATTTTTCTGAGGGGAGAGAATGTGTCACTGATGAAGAGAAGTCAGGGTGGCAAGTAACGAGCACAACTGAAGAAAACATTGCAAAAATTCATCAAATTGTGCTTCAAAATCGTCGGTTGACTGTGCAAAGCACAGCAGACCAGGTATAAATCAATAGAGAAACAGGAAAATTTTAACTGAAAATTTTGGCCTGAGAAAGGTGTGTGCAAAAATGGTCCCGAAGGAGCTCTTGCATCACAACAATGACCAGCTCACACGGCACTGTCTGTGAGGGAGTTTTTAGCCAGTAAACAAACAACTGTATTGGAACACCCTCCCTACTCACCTGATATGGCCCCCAGTGACTTCTTTCTTTACCCGAAGATATAGGAAATATTGAAAGGAAGACATTTTGATGACATTCAGGACATCAAGGGTAATATGAGGATGACTCTGATGGCCATTCCAGAAAAAGAGTTCCAAAATTACTTTCAAGGGTAGACTAGGCGCTGGTGTCGGTGCACAGCTTCCCAAGGGGAGTACTTCGAAACTGACCGTAATGATATTTAGCAATGAGGTATGTAGCACTTTTTCTAGGATGAGGCTGCAAACTTAATTGTCAGACCTTGTATAAGCAGAGTGATGGATAAAGTTCACTTGAAGAGGAAACAACTACCACTTCACAACTCCAGTTCTAGGAAGGTGCTGATTTCCATAGTCTTTAGCCTGTACCATTTAATAAAAGATTTTTTTTTTTTTAAATCAGAACCACTAAGTCTACTCTGCTTTGTAACCCCTAGATGTTCCCTTTGTGGGTCATGGTGGACACGCAGTTAAGAACATTCTTTGCCTGTCCATGCTTGACCTCTTTTTTAAAGAAATGAAATGCTCCAATCACCAAAAAGAATGTGTGATCCAGTTAGATACTGAAAGCTATAGCTTGGTTTGATGATTTCTTATTAAACTCAGATGCTAAATAATGCTCCGATTACGTGCACGTTTGTTTTTCCTAATCATGAGAATTATCATTACTGAAAAATGTGTGTGAATATATTTATTTGGCTTAACAGCCATTCTGCTGATGCTTCTATTTTCCTTGGAATGCCAAAGTCATGTTAAGGCAAATTTTGCAGCTTGACACAATTCTACCAATCCTCAAAAAACACCTCTCTCAAGCTCATTTCGCCTTTTGGTGATTACTACATATTTCTCCTTCTAACCTCCCAGGCAAACTTCTTAAAAGAAGAAGTCTACTTCCTCTCTTCTCATTTACTCCTCAGTCATAGGCTATGTAAATGGGCCCCAGCCTTATGGTTACCCTGAGACTGTTCTCTCCAAGGACAGCAATGATGAGTTGTCACTGAACCCACCCGATACTTCTCAGTCCTTACCATCTTGTCAGGACCTGGCAGAGTGGACCCTCCTCCTTTCTTAAACTCTCTCCTGCTCTGGTCAGGTGACACCTCCGGCCCCTCCTGGCTTTCCTCCTAACTCTTTAGTGGGCTTGGTCTGCCTTCTGCAGTCTGTGTTGTCTCTGCTGATAGCTTACTGCTCGCAGTCCTCAGGATGCTGCTGCAGCTCCCAGGCTCCCCACTTCACCTTTTCTCTTAGAGTTCCACCCCCACAGCTTCCACAATCATCTAGGTGCCCACAACCTCCAGATTTGCATTTCCAGCCAGACCTCTCCTGATCCCAGTTCTCTATGCCCAGTGTCTCCTCCATCTTGGATGTCACAGAAACACACCAAAGCCAGCACGCCCTTGAAATAAATGATCATTTCCCCTAGAAACCCGCTCCGCTTCAGTGTTCCTGATGTAATGAATGGTGCCTCCATTTATCCAAATGCTCAGTGAGCAACAGAAGAGCAATTCTTTACTCTTCTCTAATCTTCCACGTCCAATCTGTAACTGAGTCTTGCTCATTCTGTCTCCTTAATATCTTTGGCAACTGTTCACAGTCTTCAGTTCCTAATGTCACTATTTTTGTCTAGGCTATCTGCATTTCTCCCCAACATTCTAATCAACCACCTGCTAACCAGTTTCCCTGTTACTAGAATTAAGAAGAACACTTAATATTCTGTTTGCAATGAGGTGTCTTCTGAATTCTGTTACCAGTCAATTTTCTCTCATTACAGACACAAATATATTAGTAGTTATATTAAAAACTAGAAACAGCATTTGGCACCACTCCCAATGTTCCCCATACTATAGAGAATAATCTTGTAAAAGGCAAGTCCTCTGATAGCTTCATTAGGACACTGCATTAGTATAAAGTCCAGACTCCATAACACACCTAGTGAACACCCTTTATGAGTAGACCTTTACCCACGTCTTCATCGTCGTTCCCGCCTACTTTTTGTTCCTCCACTCGCAATCCTTTTTAAACCATAACCTCTTTTTAAGCTATAAATTGCCAATCTCTCCTTCTCTCTTCTCCAGGCTCTCTCACAGTCTGTTCTTTCCCCCAAGGAGAGAAGACTCTCTCACATTCATTGCCTAACTCCTTGGTTAAACAAGGAGGTTTTCTCTAGGAAAACTTTTCTGGTAACTTGTAACTCAGTTGGGTTTGTCTCCTTGGAGTAATTAAAGACACTGTGCATCTCCTCTCATAGCATTGATATTTTATTGTAGCTGCTGGCTGAAATGACCTGTTTTACCCTTAAGACCATAGGCTTTGGGAGGTAGGGGCCATATCTGCCCTCACTGTTGCATTTTTAGGGACAACAGCAGTGTCTGGTACATAGATAAATGCAGTAAGCTAAGCTGGTATCCTTTCTGAACTTCCTATTATTTATAGAAGTCTAAAAACCTAAGCTCTGACCAAGCAGAAAACACTACTTTGTTAGCTTGAAAAAAAGGAAACTCCAAGGGAACATTAAAGTTAGGGTGCAAAGGCCTAAATCAGCTCTCTTTCAAGCACCCATGTGCCTATTCATGATCATTAAAGTTATTAACCCACCAGTTTTATCTTGTTGACTGAGTGGGAAGAACATAAACTTCCAGCTAAAGAGGTCTGCCGTGATGGTCCATAGATCCTGTGTGGTGGACCTACGAGTAGTTGGTCTTATGCTTGATAAGAGGTAAAAATCTCAGTGATTATTAACAGTGATCTTCAATCCTCTACTACAAAAGGATGTCTAGAGAAGCCTTGATATAAAGCTCTCCCTCCAAGAATTGCAAAGACACTTCCCTAGTCACCTGGCACACTAGGAATTCCTAGCAGAGAAGAATTAGCAATGTGGGCAGCAAGAGGAACCAACCATCCTGGATATCAAGAACAGACTCTTCTTGAGGAGCCCACCAGCCCATCATACTAGGTCCAAAGGCAGAATCCAATTTAGACTGTCTTCATTATCCATGAAGCTTTTTTTGAAGAGGAATAATTCTAGAGATGGTCTTCCCAGAAAGGGAATCTTGGAACCCTGTGGTGGCTAAAGTGATCAATTATTCTGGGCAAATTGATGGAAGAAATCAAGAAAGCAGTGGCTGGCCCTAAGGGAAAAAGGTAGCCAGAAACTAGGTGAAATAGTGAGCTAACAGGCCACGGGTAATGGTTGGCTCTTGCTCCATTTGGGAGACTGTGGGGTAAGCAGAACCTACAGGAGAAGGCTAGTGAGGCAGAAGGGCCAAATGAGAAGATTGGAGCTCTGTGCTCATGGGACGACCTACGAATCTCCTGCCCACAAGCACTGTTGCATCAGTGTTGCATTGCTCAGAAAACACTGGACAAAAGCAAGTAGGCTGTTCCTGGACCCTACCGTGAGTACAGGGGGAGCTCCCAATATATTTCAGGCCTGGCTCTTCATCGTTGCTGGCGGTTGGGTGGGGCTGGCGCAAGCAAAGATTCCCAGTTGTGAGGTATGGTAGAGGAACAGGCAACCAATTAATTACTCCCACTTGAAAGTTGCTGCCTTATTACAACACTATTTTATCTGTATTAGGTGGGCTTGCTAATAGCTGGAATGCAACTTTAAAAAGCAACCTTTGAATTTCTAGGAATCAATCAAATTGCAGTACTTTGTTGGCCTAAAATTATGATGGACTAAGACATCTCAATCTGTGAAAACACAGAGAATCTTCCAAGAAAATATCAATTCAGCAATGAGTTGAATGTTAAACCAAAGAGGAAAGTTCCTTTGTTTTTTGACTGAAAACGGCAAATTAAATCACAAAATTTTGCAAATAAGATATATAGGCATTTGTCTATTAGCAGATGGAATCATTTACTGCACTTTAAATAACTTCCTGATTTATTCCTCCACCTCAAGAACCGACTCCCATGGTTTTGGTCTGTATTTTGTGTCCACTTTGAAAATCACTAATTCAAGAATGCAGCTGTCCTGCCAGCTTGCGTCTGGCCACTGCTCTTACTGACTGTTTTAGAATTCTTTGACCCCATTCAAACATAAAGGCTATTGATTTTTTTAATTCCTCTCAACCCACTGGATTTTTCCTTTCTCATCTAATTTAAAGTCCAATACTGCAGTGGGTTGAATTGCGTCCCTCCAAAAGATATGTCCAAGTCCTAACTCCCAATACCTGTAAATGTAATCTTACTTGGAAATAAGGTCTTTGCAGATATAACTAAGTTAAGGATCTCTGAATGAGATTATCCTGGCTTAGGGTGGAAGCTGAATCCAATGTCTGGTGTCCTTGTAAGAGAATGGAGAGATTTCAGATGCGGGGTGGGGGACGGTGGGGGGAGGCCTTGTGAAAACAGAAGCAGAGATTCGATTTATATGGCTACAAGCCAAGGAACATAAAGGACTGCCCAGCAGCCACTGGAAGCTAGGAAAGAGGCAGAGGACAGATTCTCCCTCAGAGTCTCCAGCCAGCAGGAACCAACCCTGCCAACACCTTGATTTGGGGCTTCTGGCCTGCAGAACTGTGAGAAAATAATCCTGTTGTTTTAATCGACTAAGTCTGTGGTGATCTGTTGCCCCCTTTCCTTTCTTTTTATCCATCCGGCAAAACTCCAGCCCTGGATGGACCCAACTATCTACTTTACCCATAGCTGTACCTGGATAGCCAAAGCCACTGAAAAAAGTCACCAGTGCTGTATACTTGTAGATTCATGTCACAAATCTGAAATGGGATTAACTCTGCATGCCCCTCTCCTCTCCTCCCTGTGAGAAGATGACCTCACTTATTACCTGGAGAAGCACAGCCATGAAACAGGGTCAGTCCCAACTTCCTCCCTACCTACCTCTGCAGCCAGTCCCTCCACTTCCCTCCCATTTCAGTGGAGGAGGTGTTCATTACTTCTCTGATACTAACCCTTCTATCTGGGCTTTAAATCCCACCCACTCCTAACTTCTCAGCACCCTTACCCGAACTCTTTTGTCTCATATTATTTTCTAACTCTTTCTCTCTCCTGAATCTTTCACATTGGCTTGTCACGCCTATGTCTCTTTCATCATAAAACGACAACAACAAATCATAAGGCATGTAGACAGCTCCCTCCCAGTCAAATCACACACATACAACTCCTTATAGACACACGCACATTTCTTCCATCATTCATCCTTGTCCTATCTTTTTTCCCCACTTCACAGCCAGGCTTCTGGAAAATGTATCCTGATTTTACCCCATTTCCTGCTAATTTCTCATTTCACATGAATGTGGCCTCTGTCCCCAAACAATCCACCCAGACAGCTTTGGCTAAGTCATCCATAACCTCTAGTGGATCAGAATCACTAAAGTTAATGGGTATTTTCACTTGAGTTCTTCATGGCACTAAACACAGTTAATTGTACCCTCTTGGAAACATTTTCTGACCCTGGCTACTGTCACACCAAATTGTTCTGGTTTTCTTCCCACCTCTAGCCACTGCTCTTCTGCCACCTTTCCAGGTTCACCCTCCTCTATCCAGTCACTAGTGATGATATTCCTCTTGTGTGTATCAGACTATCTGACATGTTTCATGTATTCTATACTTGTTCCATAGCCAATCTCATACATGGTCATCACTGTAATGAACACGTATATACAAACGAGCCAACATTTACATATCCAACCCAGACCTCTCCTTTGATCTCCATATATTCAACTGCCAACTTTGGCTATCACAAAGTCAACACAAATTCATACGGAAACTTCTAATCTTACCTCCTTCTCACCCTGCCCTGCCCCTACTCCTCCAAACCTGTCATTATGCCAAAGTACTCATCCCAGAGAACCGTGACAGTTGTCTTTCTCCCTCCTACATCTGACCTGTCACAAAGCCCTGTCAGTTGTTCCTTATGACAGCACTCAAATCCATCCATTTCCACCACAAATATCAGTCCAAGCTACCATCATCTTCCAGTGCCCTCCTAACTGGTGTATCTGTAGCTCCTCATACTCTTGTCTAATTTGTTCTACAGGATGCGGTTCAGTGAAGGTCCAATTTTTGGTGCTCTCTCCAGCCTCAGCCCATACCACGCTCCCAACTCTCCCTTCTCCAGCCACTGGTCTTGCCTGCTTTCCCAGACTGCTCACCTGCTTCTTCTATTGCAGGGACTTCGCACATGCGGTTCTGCTGTCTGGTGGGCTCATTTTCTAAATTCCTCCCCTTCCTCAGATCCCAGATTACACTTCTCTTCCTCAGGGAAGGTTCCCTACCCCGCAGACTGAGTCAAATCTCTCTCTCATTCTCCCAAGTACCTTTTCTTTCCTGCCCTTATCAAGCTGTGACCTCATCTTTCTTCTCGCGATTTGATCACCTACCTCTCCAGCTACACCTTACAGGCCCCGAGGTCAAGCCCCAACAAAGTCTGGTTTTGCTCAGTTACATTCCCAGAGCCAGGTACACTCTCAGCACGTGGTCGGTTCTTAGTAATTTTTTTGTTTGTTTCCCCCACCCCCACCCCCCGAGGCCCTCATGTGCAGGAAAGCTTAGAAGCACCAAGGGAATTGTGGCACACTGTGGATTTCCAGGGCCAACCCCTGCAGTTTAGATTCTGTTCAGAGGAAACAAAAGCATAACTCAGTGGCATCTTCACAGCTTATTCCTACCAGGTCTTTCTTTTTCTTTCTTTCTTTTTTGTTAATATAAATTCAGTCCTCATTTCCAAGGAATTTGGATAAGATGGCTACAGCTGACTATTTGGTGAGGCACTGCCTGTTCTATTTCGGAGGGGATGTTATCATCTGTTTTTGTTCCTGGGGCAGGTGTGGGGATGTGTTGTGGACCCCATCGCTGATTCCACAAAAGAAGTTGGGCATCGGGCTAATGGCTCCCCAGGGCCTGGGCAGAACCTCAGAGGACAGGCTGAAAAGCATGCTGAAATCATCTCCCGGAGGACCCATTATTTTAGGGTCTACGCATTACTGCTTTTCTCCTACTGACACGAGATGCAGGGATGTTTCTGAGACAAACTCTTCGTTGTGTAGTGTTTTCACCACCATCCAGAGCCCTGTCTCTGAGTCTTAATGTTGAAGGCCTTCGGCTTGGAATAGCAAGGATATACGAGCTGCATGAGACACGGAGATCTAACTATGAAAAATTCCTACAGTAATTATTCATGCCAAAATTGAGGAAAATGCTGAGATCATAATTTTCTAATCTTCTTATTGCTATACAACCTGCAAAGCAATACTTCTGGGTGTACCTTGGAAGATGTATACACAGACACATGCCCTATAACATGAGTTACAGTAAAACTACAGGATAGCTAATTATAGCAAATTATAAATGTGACTCACCGTAGCAATAATAATAACAGGCCAAGTATGCATTATGTTAATGTCCTTTTGTGTGTTCAGAAAAGCATGCAATTTTAAATACAAATATATAATATACATGCAATGTATGGACTTATTCTTCATATTTAGAAGTGTGGACATTATTGTACATATGAAAGGACATTATGTACACACACATATAAGACAAATATATGCATACCAGCTAAAATCGGCCAACCAATGAACATTCTCACAATCAATCCTCTGTATACTTAGTATTTGACTCTTATCTATGCATAGGAAAGTTTGTAATTCAAAGTATTACTTGAACATATATACAATTTACGGGAGCTCAGCGGCAGCTCAGCTCAAGGTGCCGTGTTCAATCTTAGTTGCAGGGGGCAGAGCCCACCATCCCTTGCGGGACTCGAGGAATTGAACTGGCAACCTTGTGGTTGAGAGCCCACTGGCCCATGTGGGAATCGAACCGGCAGCCCTCGGAGTCAGGAGCACGGAGCTCCAACCGCCCGAGCCACCGGGCCGGCCCCCCATTCACTTTTTAAAAAACTAGAATGCCTTCAGTTATATTATGAACCCATCCATGTATTAATATATAAAGATATTCCATAGTATATCCTCTAGCTTCTCTAATTCAGAAACTGAATGTCTCTTAAAAACAAAACAAAACAAAAAGCAAAGAAAAAAAACACAAAACAAAAAAGAACACTATATACACATATCACATTCAGATGCCAATTTAATCAATTTGGCCACAGAGATCATAAACATTTGCTAAGAATAAAGATAAGAATGATTAAAATTTCAACTTTCCTGGTTGGTACATGTTTTTAAATTCTTTCTCCCCGAAGAGTTCTAAATGAAAATTTTTTCAGACTTTTAATGATTCATGAATAACTTGATACCGCTGTACTTGCATCTATCAAAGGACAAGTTTTCCAATATCTCAAAGAAGCCAGCATGATTGATCAAGTGCCTTTTCATGTGAGAAGCACCTCAGCTTTGCTGATGGCCTTGCCAAGCAGAGTAAACAAAGCTCTTGATTTGCCAAGAGGAAATGCGTCTACCACACCATCATTCATGGATTCACACTGAGAAGTGGCAATGATTTAAATGTATGTTTCTATTATTACAAACCACTCTCCATAGCAAAGTCAGGAAGAACACTGTAAGGGACCTTATGGAATCTTTGCTATTATTTTTTCCAGTGCTTACAGAACACTCCCTTTTTCTTTCTTGTTCACATGTCTTATACCTCACTTTGCTTAAAGAATATACTTAATTAGATTCCTTTTCTCCAAAGCAATGATGTATGATGTATGATAAAAAAATATGGTGAATGTTTAAATTTAAAAAAAATTTATTACAGTAAAAGACACATTGCCGTTAATCCCCTCAAAATACTCCCCCTCACGTCGAACACGCTTACCCCATCGTCCTTGCCACTTTCTGAAGCAGTTCTGGAAGTCCTCTTTCATGAGTGGCTTTAGTTGCACTGTCGTGGCTGCCTCGATGTCCTGAATTGATTTATAACGTTTACCTTTCATGGTCATTTTGACTTTGGGGAAGAACCAGACGTCACAGGGTGCCAGATTCGGTGAATAAGGTGGGTGAGGACACACCGTAATGTTTTTATTTGACAGAAATTCATGTACCAGAAGTGATGTGTGACATGGAGCCTTTCTGTTGTGATCACAAAATATTGTGAATGCTGCTGCCAAGTGCCATCCAACAGAAAGACAGGGATTTTCAATACAGGAAGCGGCATGTCGAACCTTAGTAACAGTGTGTGATAAGTTTCAATTTGTTCATGGCAGTCAGTTTGGTGTGAACTACAGTTGAGAGAAGGTGTGTTTTAAAGTGTGCCCTAAATCATCCTCCATCATGACAACACCCTGTGTCACACATCGCTTCTGGTATTTGGCAATTTCTGTCAGATAAAAACATTACAGTGTGTCCTCATCCACCTTATTCACCGGATCTGGCACCGTGTGACTTCTGGCTCTTCCCCAAAGTCAAAATGATTCAGGACATTGAGGCAGCCACAACAGTACAACTAAAGACACTCACAAAAGAGGACTTCCAGAACTGCTTCAGAAAGTGGCAAGAACGATGGAATAAGTGTTTTTGAAGCAAGGGAGGGTATTTTGAGGGGGATTAATGGCAATGTATCTTTTACTGTAATAAGTTTTTTTAAACTTTTATTTAAACATTCACTGCATTTTGTGATCACACCTCGTAAGTGTCCTTCTCTGTGTCACCCAGAGGCTGAGGAGATTCAGAGGAGTCATCCATTTAGAGTTTCATTTTCAGGTGAATCTCTCAGTAGCATTCAGGAATGCAAGAATGACACACATATTCACCTTAACAGATCTGTACAATGACCAAGAGGCTGGAGAATGCAGTCAGGTGAAGGGACTAAGTCAGCAGGGTGACAATTTAAGAGAGTCATGGAATTCAGAGGCTCATTGTAACCTCGGGAATTCAGAGATGATAGCAACAGGGCACTGGGGCTTCCATCCAAGAAACAGTCAAAACATGAACTGGGGAGGTTTACCAAGAGAACTACTTAAGATTTCAAGACTTTCTGCAGCATTCCTATGTTTGTTACTCTCTTTCCTACCCCAAAGCAATTAGCATTAAAATTGTTGGATCTGTGAACTAGTGTTCAGATACAAGAAGCAGATCATCTCCTATTTCACAGTTATTTCAGAGGTGAGGAAAAGGGGGAGGGGACCAAGGAACAGAGGAGGTGATAATTCTCAGGAGAGAGAGTAGGCTGAGTTTTTGAGGATGTAGAACAAGAAGGAAATAAAAATGCTGGAGTAGGCCCGCAAGACCTGCGCACAGAATTAGCAAAATATATATATAAAAAAATACAAACAAAAAGAATTTGAATAGCTCTTCTATCATCTCTTCTAAAACCAACAGGGTGAAATCAGAACTCTCACTATGCATTTCCCTTATACACTCTTTCTAGCTTAAAAAATATCCACGTAGTGTGACATAAACCCTCTACAATTTTAAGTCATGCAAAGTACTATTCTTACCCCTACTTTATAGTTGGCGAAACGGAGGTACAGAGTTAAATAAATTGAGTAAGTTCATATAACTACCACATGTCAGAGGTGGAGCTCGAAGCCAGGTACTCAGACTCCAGAGTCTCTGCTCTTTAACCCCTCAGTTAAACTGACTTGTCCTAACTTCCTTTGCTGTCCACTAGGCTACAAACTGTATAATTATCTTTGTTATCACAAGGATGCTTTATTTCTATTCTACTGTGTCTCCCTGCCATTCTTTTCATGAATAAATGAAAAGAATTATTTATTCAAGATTATTCATCCATGAAATAACTTACTTCCAACATTTTCTGCTGTATGTTGATTTTTACTGGAGCAGTAAAAATAAGGATGAAAAATAAGAAATGCATTGTGAATGCTAGAATGAAAGCATTCAATTATAGAAAAGGTGGAATTCTAAGTTCAGATATTTATAGATCATATAAAAGTGATGGTTCTTTAATTAAAAAACAACAACAAAAAAAGGCACAAGAAAGCACATATGACCTGAAAGCTAGTCTCAATCATATTTAAGAATTATTAGAGACAAGAGCCATTGTAAGACTTGATATTTTTTCTTTGGTTCAGACAATCTTCAGTAATTAAATCCTACATTAATCCTACTAATTAATGTACAGAGTCAATGTCAACAAAAGCCCAGTGAGAAATGAAGAAAAAATAATAATCTTACCTGCAGACGTGTGTTTGAACTTTTCACTTTTCTTCTTCCTCCATTTCCAAGGCTTGAAAATCCTTCCCAGGTTGGCAAATTTACTTCTCCTCCGGATGGGTGGGGTATGGGTACCTGGGACGAGGGAGTCAGAACGCATCGCCGCCAGCCTCTCCACTTCCTCAGCTTGTTTTTCCCGAGAAAAAGATGGAAATAAAGAGAGGAAAAAAAAGTGTTAAAATGGGAGCCTCACAGATGGCCAACATTTTCCATGGTTACAGATAACAGAAACCACATGACTGAAGTCCCGTTTTTCTTTCTGCCTTTTGGAATGGAAGTCATACTACCGTGTGCTACAGGCTGGGGACAGACAGCCAAACCTTAGGGATTTGGAAGACCCCCACCAAAATTTTCCAACCTTAACTTGGACATGAGAAGGCAGACAAGGAGGGGGAGAAGAAGGAACACAGCCCTCTTGACCATTCAGAGACTCCCCCACAGGCAGGGAGGGGACATCAGTGTAACTACTGGCCAGCAATTTCTCAAATAAGGCTTGGCAGATGCAATCACTATAACACCATCTGCTGAGGAAAGAAGGAGAAAACATTTATCAACTGTCTATTCCAGTGCCAAAGATTCCACTACCCACGACCCTCCTTCCTACTGTCCTGCTTTACCCATATCCACAGAAGCACGTGAATATGTCGAGAGAATGGCTCCACCTCAGGCTTAGTGACCAATTTTAGAATCACTCGCCCCTTATTGGATTTTAGAATTGCCTTAATTCTTCTCGGTCATTTTGTTTCTGGCGTTTTGCTTAATTAACAACAACAAAAAGATTCTTAGAAATTGAGAGCTGAGATGGACTTTAGGGACCATCTAAACTACTGCCAATTACTTTACATTTGAGGACATTCAAACTCAGAATGCCTAGTGGGAGCTCTTCCTTAAAGGTCACAATCGCTGTGACCTCTTCTATCGCTTGGAATAAAATCAACTCTTTTCCAACTTACAGGAGAATTTGCACATCCCAGAGAGGTAAATATAAGTGACTTGAATTTTTAAGACAGGAATAATCAGAGAAAGTAACCTCTTTGGCAAAATCAAAGGGGTGGGAGGGTTCGTCTTTCCAGAAGGTCAAAATCCATCTAGGGCTGTGGCTGACCCCACACCACTCTGCTGGGCCTCTAACACCATCTTTCAGAAAAATCACATGGACTTTTGCAACATAGGCTGTCCTCGGAAGCTCGATCTTACAGCCTGGTAGTGTGCCTGCGGTCATCTGAAATGGTTTTTAACTCAACAGATATATATGGAACATCTACCATGCTTGGGTGACAGATGATGACAGGCTGGTAAAGATTCCTGGCAGCAGAACTGAAAGGATGTAGATGGATTTGAGAAATGTTTGGGAAGCAAAGTCCAGAGGACTAAGTGACTGATTGGGTGGCCTGAGGGAAGGGAAGCGCATTGTTCCTGATGCCCAGATCATGTCAGTGGAGTGGCATCTTCACTCATGGAAACAGGGAACACAGGTTTGCAGGTGAAGGTGGCAATCATTTGGACATGTTGCATGGTGATGGCACTTGAACCTTTGACTACATGGTTCAATGCACTGGGAGCTCTTCTCGATCATTGTAAGTTACCACTTAATAGTGTGCCAGACACTGTGATCATTTCTGGGGTAGACACAAAAATGGGACATGATTGAGCACAGAGTCTAGAGGAAGAGACAAAGGGCTCAGTGTATAAAATTGGCGAAACAGGAAACCTCATATAATTCAATGGAGGCAGAGGAGAGAGCGATAATTCGGCTTTGCAGTGTTGGAGAAGACCCCAGGGACATAATGTTTGGCTAGCTTTTAGAAGGGGAGGGACTCTCCCCACATGGGGAAGAGGGAGAAGTGGATCCCTGGAAGAAGAACAGACCCAAAAGGAACAGAGAGGGCTGACAGAGCATGACATTCTAGGAACTACAAGAAACCCAGTGAACCATGAGTGTTGGTTAAGCTGCGAAGACGGGGAGAGGTGGTGGTTGGAGGAGTCTAGAGATGAATCAGAGTCTAGAGCAAGCTTTGAAAGGTAATATTAGGCATTTGGGTTTCACCCTATAAGCAGATGAAAAGAGATGAGAATTTGTAAGTGGAAATTGATATTATTAAGTGCAACAAATATGTGTTGCGTGCTCACTATGTACCAGACGCTTAGGCTATGTCAGTAAACAGATAAAAATACCAGCTCGTGGAGCTTACTCTGGGAGGCAGGCAAGATGGGGAGCAGACAATACACATGAAAACTAAGTAAACTGTAGAGTATGCTAGAAGATACGTGCTTTGGAAGAAAAATAAAAAGTAGAACACGGTAAAGGACAGCAAGAGTGTCTAGGTGGGGGAGGGGTTCAGTGTTAATTAGCCTGATTGAGAAGTTACACAATCAGGACACAATTAGATTTATTTCTAGGACTATCACTGAAACAGCAATGGGAACCTGAACAGGAGTGTGAAGAAACAAGTGGCAGAGAGAGAGTAATAAGGAGGCCCCTGCAATAGTCTTGAGGGATAGTGACTAGAAGCCAAGTAGGGCAGTGACAGAGGGGACACAGAGAGAAGATGACATTCAGCCAGGTGGTAGAACTGACAGGTCTTGGTAACTTTCTGGATAAACATGAGGGAGGACAAGGAAGCAAACATAGCTGAGGTGTTTGCTTTTCATGAGTGGGTAGGTAGTGAAGACTTTCCATTTTTAAAAGAACTTTGATTGTAAAAGAAAAAAGCAGACTAGGATGGTCGATCAATGACAAGGGCTTTGTAGTCAGATAATACAGTGTTTAGCCATGTCTCTTTAGGGGGTTGGATTCTATTGCTTGAGGTGATGGAGAACTACTGAAGGGCAAGGTACCAGGACGGGGATGGGAAGACTTGGTCTGGTTGGCGGGCCGAGCTGCCAAAACCAGTGGCGTGTAAGAGACTGAAGATGTAGAAAAGAGGTGGAGAAGTATATGAAACGGGGTTTTTTGGGAGGAGAAAAGGAGGTGGGATCAAAGGTATGTATAGAACTGTTAGTCATGGGAAGATTTTATTGAGTTATTGAAAATTTGAACTGGGGCCTCTGGTCACAAATGGCAGAGATCAGATGTGGGCCTCGGGGAGATGAACCTAGCCCCAGTGGGTACAATAGATTATTGGATGCGGAGGGAAGAAAGTAATGAGTGAGGAGACTTTAAGTAACTTTGGGTGGCAGGGTGACTGAGGAGAGCAGTTAAACAAACAAAAACCAGCTACAATGAGGCAAGAGAAGGAAGCCAAGTGGAGCACGTAAACAGCCTCTGGAACAACACTGTGGATGTTGGAATTATTCTCATTAAACGGTATCAGCTGCTTGTGTTGTTGCTTTTTCAACAAAGCTCATAGGTAGTGACAACTGCAGGAAACCACACCAAGGAGGCTTTGAGTCCAGGATAGAAGCCAAGACAACGGTCTACTGATCGGATGTCCACAAGATCACTTTCTTTCGTATCCATCCCCTTTTCCTCACTTCTTACCTTGGTTTATAACCTTATTGTTGCTTGTCCAGATTTTGCAAGTCTCCAAACCTCCATTCCCAACCCCAGTGTCCTGCCTTCACATCTCTATTTTATAGTGTTGCTGGGTTATTCTTCCAGAAGTCTGCTTTTCTCAGAAACTTTGAATGGCTTCTCACAACTTACAGTACAAAGTTCTCATTTCCTGTCTTGGCCTCCAGGTACCTCCACTGGAACGACGTGCCCAGAATTACCTCCTAGTGCCTGTCTTCGCACACCCCGCAGCCACCGTGCGGCACTCCTGCCACAGCAGGCTCATCCTGAGGCCTGCGGATCCCTGTGGGCTTCCAGAGGGCCATCAGACTACTGCAATTATGTGCAAAATTCTGTGTATATTTGGGTATCTGCACTGTGTTGGAAGAGTTCCCACCTTTCTTTTGTTTCTCCAGTCTAAGACACAAACGGTGAAATGTTTAAAGTATCCAGGTTGAGGCTTCTTGGGTTGAGCCAACCTAAAACATCTTGAGCTAAAGGTTAAAGATTATGTATTAAATCCCCCCCCCCCAATTTTTTAAATCAAGATACAGGTTATTCAAGATTGATATCAAGTTCACTCTCATAGTTGGCGCTCAATAATGATTTGCTAACTAAGTAAATGAATGATTCAGCTCATGAAAATCAGAATCACTATTTGTCTTAAAAAATGTATACCACTAGGACCAAAAAAATGTTTTATAATCACATCTTTAAGAAATGAATAAAAATTATTCTGAAATAACCGCATTAATATAATTATAAGAAATTAGGGATGCTTTTGAAAAACCTGGCGTGGCAAGAAGCTGATAGAGCATTATAAAAACATAATTATAACGCCATGATTAAATGAATCTTTAATAAGTATACTATTAAAATCAAGATGTTTAGCCCTTAAGTACACTAGATTATTGAGCAGACTGGATGACTTCAAGTTTAACTGATTTATATTTTAATCATCCACATTACTTTTTTCCCCCAATTCATCTGACAGCAGGGGCTACTCTCAACCTGACTGCTTGGCCACCCAATAATGAAATTGAAAGGCTTAAGAGTGAGGAAAGAGGCCAATTGTGAATCCAGTTTGCAGTGGAAGAAAGACAAAAGAAAACAAAACTGAGCTCAGAATAAAGTGGTTGCCGACTAACCGCAGGGACATAAAAGAGAACGGGATGGAGACAAGTGGGAGAGGAAAGGCATATAGGCCAGGCATGTTTACAGAAACAGGCTTCTTTTGAAACAGATCATAAAAAGGCTGCTGTACCCAGGCCCAGTGCTCCCGGAGGTGGCGTCCTCATGCTGCTGAGAAAGGAGACAGCTGTCTGGAGAAAAGGCTCCCTGAGACGTGAATCAGCCTGAATGTCAACTGCCAGGACTGAGAATGCGGAATCAAAATGTAGTAAGCTGGGCAGCCCAGGGAATTCTGAGAGCTGAGAGAGAAAGGGAGGCTTGGACCAGAATGATCTCTGGGGTCCTTCCCTTACCACCCTCCACGAAAAGACTCTTCTAAGAGACTAGGTAGTCTGGGCTCGCTTTCATGACATGACTGGGACGTGCTTTATCTGTAGGGCAAGAAATGGTTGGGAGATGATTTTTCCTTCCCTTTAGAAAAGGAGAGGAAATAATTCATACATCATTTTAATTACTGAGAACCCAAGGAGCAGTGTCTGTGGGCCTACAGACCCCCTTGTGTTTACAACCCGTTGTTGTAGCCTGGGGCTGCTCCTACTGGGCTCCTAGAGCAGGAAAGGAGGGGAAGTGGGGTGGGCCAGCAACACTTCAAACGGCACAATTACCATTACACAGAGGGTGCCAAAAAAATGTATACACACTTTTAAAAAAGAAAAAGCTATTAAAATTGTAAAAGTCAATATGTACCAATAACAAAAAAATGAATACAAGTCACATTTGACTTCTGCAATTACAAGAGGTGCTCTCAGTGGTTTCCATCAGCATCCAGACACTTCTAATTATGGCGAACTATTGCTTGAGCAACGTTGACCAAAGTACCTACTTGTACACATTTTTTTGGCACCCTGGTATTTCTCATGGTTGCTTGGTTTTCAAAAGGCTTATCCAAAGAAAGCACCAACTTTGTTTGTTGTCCTGCTGGCCTAGAAAGTGTTAGTCATACACTGTCCCTCTGAGAAGTTTGGCAAGAAGGAAGCCATGCTGTGTGTGCTCGCTGATGTCTAGTCAACAACAGAGGCAGATCGGCCAGGACTTCTGGGGCCCCGATGCTAGATCTCTCCATGTGTCAAGTGCTCCTAGGATTTTGGAAGGATCTGAAATGCTCACAAATTGGATATCTGCTTCTCAACCCAAAGTGAACACACAAATAGAATGCTTTGGTAGCAGGATCTGATTACATTCACTTTTCCTTCCAATTTCATTAGAAGGGGTTAAATTTTCACCATATTTCACTAAACCTAAGAGTGGGGGCCAAAGATGGGGGTGGAGGTGAAGTTAACTGTCAGTTCACTATACTGAGCTGCCCACGGCCTCAACCTCTCACCTTCCTGCAGCAAGCAGCGTTACCTTTTGTTACAGCTACAAAGTGGTGTCAAACAAGTACCTAACCATTTAGGAAATTCTCAACAACTATGGCTTTCCCCTTTTAAAAATGCACTTTCAGTTTTACAGACATGCCTAATGGTAGGGAAATGAAAGAATGATTTGAATTCAGGCAGTATGTCCCCTTTTCACTCCACAAGTTACACTATACTCTTATCGAGGCCAGATCTCTTTGAAGAGTTTCTGATCAATCTAGGGCTGAACTATATTACCCATGAGGTATGTTTAACAAACCAAAACAAAAAAGAAGTGATGCTTTGTATTCTATCATTAGGAGCCTCTGCCTCGTCCCATGAGTTCAGGAGTGGGATGAGGAACCAGACGGGGCGTTGAGGGGAGGACAACTGGGTATTAGAGGAGGTCGCCATGGGGACAAAGGGAGGCTCTTCTGCCCAGAAAACACTGACCGGGTGTGAGACCACATACAAGCCTATAAGGAGCTAGGAGACAAAACAAACTGCCACATTGACCACGGAGCTATGAAAAGGTTCAGTGCCAGCACAGACGTGATACCTGGAAACTGACTGGTGTTAATATTGCTGAGTTATGGGGACTGGTGAGGTCCTTACCCAACTGCTCCCTCGTTCCTTTCCTGACCTTCACCATGCTTACCTAGTCTTCCACCCTCAGTGTACCACCCTCTTCTTCCTCAGCCCTTAGCATCGAGTCAAAGATGGATCTAACCTGTACATTAGAACTAAGGCATGCATACCGAGACTGGAGAAGCATAGTGTTCATGAGAACACAACTGCACTGAACAAAAGGTTTATCCATCTTAATCCAAAGTCTGCTTAACTTGAGTATTGCAGGTCCCAGTGAGGTGGGGGAGAGAGTTCTCGTGTCTCTCCATTTTCTGGACACACAGGTGGCTGCCTTCTCTATCTGAGAACCACCCGAGGAAATACCGATTCCATGCCACACAAAGCCACCTTCACACTCCAGACTCTACCATCGTGATGTTTGAGTCTTGCCCACTGTACCTCTGGAGGGATACATACATGTTTATATTGAGAGAGATGTTAACGTTGTTCCTACAGGAAGGATATTCTTAGGGTAGAAGAACCAATGGTGTGACTGTACAACACTGTCCTGTGGGTTGGGACACGGTGGGAGAGAGAGTGAGACTGCGAATACCTAAGCCCACGCTCCTCAGCAGATTCGCTCAGGCAATCGGCCCACTTCCTCCCATCCTCCTCTTTTTCTGGCTCCAGAGATTTTTGCCTGGTAGGAGGCAATTCTACCCGCTGCCAGGAGCAGGTCCCAAAGAATGCTTTCCTAGGCTTGCCACTGCCTTTGGCACTGTGAACAGGCTGGCACCTTGGCTAAAGGACACAAAGACATTATGCCAGCATGCAGTGGCAGGAAGAGAGAAGGGGAAGTCATGGACCCACGGGACCAAAGATGGCCCAAGTCATATTTCTGTTAATCTCTTAAAGTCGTAATTGAAACCCAAGAGGAATATGAGAATGCCCCTAAGTCCTGTGCCTTAAGATGTATGGATTTTTAAAGAGAGCAAAGGGGTCCGCTCTACTTGTCCTAGAACCATAGGCCATTGTAACAGAAAGAGGCTATATGACTAACATGGTCTACAGAACTGTGCATATTGTTAACAGGGGTTCTGGTTTCCACATTACAGGAAGGGAGGTTCTAACCAGGATCGTGCTTCCTTAGGCATTAATGTTGATGAAAATGATGATGGTAATAATAATAATAATAATAGTATTAACAACAGCTATCACTTTTTAGTCACTAAGTCTGGGCCAGGCACTGACCAAAGCACTTAAAGTATTACCGTATGTAAACTCCTCATCAATCTTATGAGGAAGCTATTATTATCATCACCATGTTACATTTGGGAAAATCAAAGAGGAACTAATGAAAAGAAAGGCATAATTCTCGGAAAAAGAGAAACACATGCTATTAAGACTTGTCTATTTTCAAGAATATCTCTCACTCTATGAAAGCCTGGCTTTTTGAATCTCCATATCACTGACTAAAATATAGGAGGGCTTTAGGGATGACGGAAGAAAGAGCTTCTTTTTGAAAAGGCCACAAAATAGATGCCAACTGATCCTACTCTAACAAGGAAAAAAAAGGGTGTTATCTGCCTTACCCTAAGATATCATAAATTATATGCATTCCTGTATGCACGTGCCCTGGAGAATACCCACCCTAAGTCAGCAGGACCTGTGGACATTCTCAACTACGCAGCCACATCACAGGCTACAATTAGGAACTCAGCAGCTACCAGTTTGATTTGCTTCACTCAGAAAATGCTATACACTGTGTCTAGTGGGCAGGATGTTAGTTTTGAAACCAGGAGGATCGATTTCAGATCCAGAATCTACAGTTTAATAGTTGATAGTGGCTGAGTACTTTTTTGGCCTCTCAGCAGGTGGCACGGGCTCCCTAATTTTCCTTTGGAGAATCATCCATCCTCCACTCCAGTCTGGGTGGTTTTGGAGAGGAGGATCTCACTCTTGACTCCAGAGGTGGGCACATGACCCAGTGCAGACCAATCAGAACATTGCATTCTCCATCCTCCACCCCTAGCAATTCCTTCAGGAATAAGCAATTGAGACTCAATTCTGGGTTTTGTTGGGGCTATGGATAGACACGCTCTTCCAACTGGGGCTGTAGGTTAGACAGGCTCTAGCTCAGCCTGATCAAAGCTGGGGCCATAAACTTCAAAACCTTCTCTCAGACTTGGTTAATATTAAAAGAATGTCTAGGTCACATTGGTAATTCATATGCTTTGAGAGGAAACAATTCTATTATGTCAAATACTTCATATTTTCTAAGCACTGTGCTGAGAGGTTAAATTGTATATTCCATGACCAGAGTAGTCAATGAACAAATAGCATTGCTAATAGATCAGACAGGTAGGGGGAAAGTCTTATTTAAATTTAAATTTATCCAAGTCTGTGTTGTTACATTTACTGAGATAACAGAAGTTATCAGCAAAGTTCTTTCTGCGATATTGAATACAAAATTCCTGTTTCATCTCCTGGGAATGTAACCTTCAACCACAAAAGCATGTACTAACTACAAAAACTTAAAGAAACATTCTATTGTTCCTTTAATACATAGTATACATTTGTGTTGGGAATGGAATTTGTTCATTTAAATTGTAAACGAACTCCCAAGTCTTGTGTTAATCCAAAGCAAAAATCTTTAAATAATGTAGGTTCTTTGCTCATCTTAAAATCTCAGATCCTAAGGTCTGATACTCTTGGGGTAAATAAATAGCGCCTCTCATAGATGCAAATCAAACCTCAACAAAACCTGGTTTCTCCTGCAGGGGTCAGTGAACTCTTTAAAGCCAAATCATAACTACTTTGGGCTTTATGGGCCATTCAGCTCTGTCGCAAATACTCAACTCTGCTGCTGCAGCATGAAACCAGCCACAGACAAATGTACACGAATGGGCAAGGCTGTGTTCAATAAAGTTTTATTTACAAAAACAAACAGCCAGCCTTGGGGAACATACTTTGACAACTCTTGTCCTACAGCATGGAGATGCTGGAAATCTTTCTGTCACCTTAAGGGGAAAGTATGCCTGGGAATTGAGCCATTAGAGAAGGGGAAAAAGAAAAAAAAGCTGAGGGAGGAATGACTCAGGGGAGACTAAGACTTCATATCATGTGGGCCCCTGGATCCAGCCCTGCCTGAAACTATCTTAACACTGGAGATTTTCTTTATATGAACCAATAAATTTTCTCTCTCTCTCTCTCTCTCTCTCTCTCTCTCTCTCTCTCTCTCTCTCTCTTTTGCTTAAGCCAAAGGGGGTTGGCTTCTCTCTCACTTGCAACCAAAAGGGTTCTAACAAATTCACTGGGTGACCTTAGGAAAGTCCCATCAGCTTGCTCTCCTATACAATGGGGATAATACTGACTTGTAAGGATTAACACATATTTACTAAAAGCACCCTGTTGGGGCCTAGAACAGGAGCTCAATAAAGGTTATCTAAAAATGAAATGTCTCCTCTGGTACCTGGCCAATAGGGCTCCTCTAGGGATGATGTTCCTTACCACTCCACCACTGGGACGTCCCTTAAGGAATTACACGAATGTTGAAAGTTCTGGAGACTCTGAACTGAGCCAAGACCCTCCAGGCTGGTGGATCTCACACTTTAGTGTGTATAAGAATCAACTAAAGTATCCATTAAAAATTTTGATCCCTGATCTCCATCTTACATCTGTTGAACCAAGAATGTGAATGCGTAATAAACAACCCATGTAATTTTAATGGGAGCATTCTGAGAATCGCACTCTGAGAAACATACTAGAGCATTCCTACAAAAACCTAGACTCTTACTCCCTTCTCCCCAACCAAATTCATAGCCTTCTGGAGGTTGGCTAAGGAGTAAGACCTTAGTATTAAAATTGTCATGCTTCAGGGGCTGGCCCAGTGGCTCAGGCGGTTAGAGCTCCATACTCCTAACTCCGAAGGCTGCTGGTTCGATTCCCACATGGGCCAGTAGGCTCTCAACCACAAGGTTGCCAGTTCAATTCCTAGAGTCCCACAAAGGATGGTGGGCTCCGCCCCCTGCAACTAAGATTGAACACGGCACCTTGAGCTGAACTGCCGCTGAGCTCCCGGATGGCTCAGTTGGTTGGAGCGTGTCCTCTCAACCACAAGGTTGCCAGTTCGATTCCTCGACTCCCGCAAGGGATGGTGGGCTGCATCCCCTACAACTAGTAACAACAACTGGACCTGGAGCTGAGCTGCGCCCTCCACAACTAAGACTGGAAGGACAACAACTTGAAGCTGAACGGCACCCTCCACAACTAAGATTGAAAGGACAACTTGACTTGGAAAAAAGGCCTGGAAGTACACACTGTTCCCTAATAATGTCCTGTTCACCTTCCCCAATAAAATGTTTAAAACACACACACACACACACACACACACACACACACAAATTGTCATGCTTCAGTGGTGTCGGCCAACCTCAAAACCCGCAACTCATTGGAGATTCTTTAAAGACGCCTACTGTTCATATAATGCTTTATTCTTTCCCAATGTTTTACATCTATTATCTCATTAGAGCTTCATAACATCCCCATTATGTAGGCAGGGTATCAAATCTCCTGGGTTTCCCTATAATTATGATTAACATACTATTTTCTCAAAGAGTCACATCAAAATTTAGCCTGTTTAAGGCTTTGAGAAGGTCTGCAATAAACCCATAAACTTTGTTTAACCCTGTATTTCCCAAACTTAATTTAATCACAAACATGGTTGGTTGGTATTTCCTTGTGGGATGCCTTTGAGGGCTCATAATAGACTAGTGTTCTGTGGAACACAATTTGCAAAATGCCATGGTAGGGTCTTTTTTGTCCCCTTCTACGGATGCAGGAAATTAGACACCAAGAGGTCAAATGCCTTGCCCAGAACTGACACAGGGAGGTAAAGTGGCCCAGGGCTCCTAAGTCTAGAGATTGGTCCATCACCACTCATACTTCCCATATCATGACTGACTTGAGAAGGGTCTGGGCCAGGCAGTGTACATTGTTTGATTCAACTCTTTTCAGTCTTTCCCTCCATAATACGTATTGTCAGGGTTAACACCCTGCTCAGCATTTTTCCTCCCTTGTGCTTATTCCAGGATCTCACAATAATAGCCACTCAGTTACCTTGTTGAACATAGGATGATAGAGAACCTATGAAACCTCATACTCCATTGAAGAATCATTCGCTGAGTCTAATTCCTTTGAATCTCAGATATCTCATTTTCTCTCTCTGATGACATTACACAGGTTCCTTATTTACCTCCCATTAGTTCACAGACCAGTTTTGCAGTGCCAATTCTCACTTGTGTAGTGACTATGTGAAATCTAAAGAGTACCGGAAAATAATTTTTTAGCCATAATGTTGGTCCTTGCTAAAAACATCTTGTTTTCTTTCCTGTGTGTGTATAATTTGCATGTGTGTATAATTACCACCAATGGCTCTAACGTGGGCCTGCCTTGACCATTACACAGAAAGTAAAAGGTTCTGCTTATATATATTTTTGTGACTTTCACAGGAATTCTTCATTTCCTTTGTTTCAGAACACAACAATGCCATTCCATTAGTCTTTTTTTCAGAAGTAAATGTTCTCTTTGTCCTGTCAACAATTCCTTTGGGGACCCTTTATTATTCTGCACTAAGGACAGTCGATTTCTAAGGCGGTCTCAGCAGGGAAAGTCATGGGTTAGTTTTTCCCCATAAGAAGTTCAGAATTCACATTGAATTAGGAGTTTATTTTTAAATACTTATTGTTTTTCTAATGACTAAATATATTGACCCCAGAGCCTATGATTTGAATTCTGAATACCAAGGGTTCAGTGCCACTCATCAAGTAGCTCTGGGGCATGTTAACCAACCTCTCAGAACTGCACTTAACAGAAGCATCGGGATAATAACGTCTACTTCTCTGATTGCACAATCATTATATTAACACATGACAACTTTATACTAATAACTGGCACTAGTATGTGCTCATTCAATATCTCCTGACTTCAAATCTAGGGTGTTGATTGATTTTGCCTGTTACTCTTTTAATTCACTCTTGGTTCCACTGGAACCACCTCTGAAGGTGTGGAAGGCTGGAGGTCTGCTGTGCCTTAGCTAGAGGGATCAGAACGTACAATTAATGACTATCAAATAGGACTCATGCTGCAGAGCCTGGGTGAAACTGCCTGAACGTACCACTTCCAACCAGGAAACCTCCCTGGGGGGATGAAGTTGAATTGTCAGAATTTTGGCTTATAATACATCAACCATTATCCCCCATTTTACTTGCAGTATGGTATTTTAATTTATAAGCATCTTTCCAGTTTTTCTTTGAGGTTACATAACAAAATTTGTCATAACTAAATTAGCTCTAATTGCGCCAGTCTCCTTTTCCTTTGCAAAGTTTCCAGGCACTAAACAACAAAGTATCAGGGTCAAGAAAAGGAAAAAAGGGATGTCATGAGGAATAGGTTGATGTCAGGGCTCTGTCCTCATCTCCGTCCCTTCAGGCACCTTTGGGAAGTATCAAGGCCCACGAGCACATGGGGTTATAAGGCACTCACTCAACAAACATTTGCTACGCATTTATTGTACCATTCCAGTTATGGGATAGGGGATATGAGCAAAGAGAAGACGGAGTTCCTATTCTTCAAAATCCTAAAATGAAAGCAAACATTATTCCACTTTTAGAGGAATTTGAAATTGATGTGGACATAGAAAGTACATTTATAATGAAAGATGATAGGAATTCTTTGTTCTGTGTGACAGAATAATCTTAGAGGTCATTATTTAATGCAAAAGCATCATCTTTCTGGAGCCAAACCCAAAATTTAAAAAGAACACTAATAGTCACAGATAACTCCTGACTACTGTAGATTTTAACAGGAAAAAGAACTTCATCTGCTTTTACCCATGACTGAGAATCTCCAGGCACAATAAGTAGCTACAGTATCTAAAATGCCCTGCCAGCTTTGCATTCCATTCCTTAATGATCACTGCAATAGTTTCTGAATGATAGAGCCATTCCCTGAAACGTAGTTACCACGAAGGACCTTGGTTTGAAATCCTCATTATGTTACCAGTAAGTCAAAATGGTGAGGAACAGGTGGGTTAATGACATGAGCTGCTGTCCCCACAGATACTTCTCCCACTGAAGCTACCAGAAAGCATTCCTTGGACAGTGTCTGAGTTCAGCAGACACGAGGCAATATTGATGGGACAGTGTACTGCAGAGCTAATCAAATATCAACCTTAGCTATTCTGAAATTCGTTCTGAAAGCAAAAGAAGGCTTTGTCATTAAAATGCAAGATTTGCAGAAAAATATTCTCTCCCCAATCTACATTTCGTGCTTTTGAACCGAAAAATTAGTGGAAACTCTTAACTTTTATCAAGATTTGCCTCACTGGAAATATAAATGCCTAGTGTGTGCAAGAGGAGCCAATGGTCATTCTCACAGCAACTATCTGACTAGTGTTTTATCATTTATCAAGCACTTGCCCAGTTATTGTATCATCTGATCCCTGCAACAAACCAGCAAGAGAAGTAAAGTAAATATTCGAATCGCTATTTTATGGAAGAGCAAATTGACAGTGGCAGAGATGTTCTGTTGCCTGCCAATATCTACTTTTCCCCTCCTTTTTAGTGAAAGTTCTTGGGTTTTTGCCCAGTTAATAGACTGTTTCCTAGCCTCCCCTTAAGCTAGGTGCGGCCATATTATCAAGCTTTGCCATTGAGCTGAGTTTTGCGAGCAACTTCTGGGAAGTCTTAAAGGGAACAGATGAGCCATTTCTTTGGTCTGCTTTCCCCTTCATCCATTTTTCTAAAGCAGAGATGTGATGGCTGGAACTTGGCAGCCATTATGAGGACAAGGATCACCTCATAAGAGGTGGCACCTTGGTCCTTATGAACTCTGTGGAGTCATCATACATAGCAGCTTTGAATTGGCTGCCTCTGCACTTTTCTGTGGGAAATAAACCCCTATCTCGTTTAAGTTATTTCTAGTTTCAGTTTATTTGTTTTATGCAGTTGAACCTAATCCTAATGCAAAGAAGCGACTTGCCTAAGTTTATACAAATGATAATTTGTAAGTGGCAGAACATCAAGTGCTAACATACATGTCCACATTCGACGCACTGCCTGGCAGAATTTTAGAACCTTTTATAAACTGTTTCTTAGCTATTAAAGGAACCAAATACTTTTGTGTTTTTATTTTAACACTTTAACATTCATTTTTTAAATGCCAACCTATAGGAAGCCTTTCTTCCTCTTTTCCCCCTTCTCTCTCCTCTGTAGTACTTTGTGTCTCTCAGGCTTTGATTTAAATCATGGAATTTCCCAGAGCTCAGCTCTCCCTAGGCAATTTCATTTATTCCCATGGATTTAATTAGCACTGATAAACTGAGTATTTCTAAATTTATACTTCTAGCCTAGAGGGCTCTTCCAACTGATACAACACTTACTAGCTGTGTAACTCTGGCGAAGTTACTTAACATCTCTGGGTCTCAGTTACCACATCTATAAAATGGGGATAATAACAGCATCTACCTCATTGGATTATTGTGAAAATTTGATTATTTCATACAAAAAGAAGATTCTGAATGGTATCTGAACCACTACTTCTATTATTACCACTCTTCATCTCCAAATAATATTTCATAGGTACCTCAAATTCATTTTATTTAAAGTGAATTATTTTGCCCTTAATCTCATCACTCTTCAGTAATGGCAATGCCAGTTGTCTAATTGCTCAGACAGAAATCCATGAGTCATCCTTGGCACCACCCTTTCCCTCACCTCCTTCAGATCCAATTCATCACCAAGGTTGGTCAAAACCAACTCTTAAGTATTTCTCAACTGTCTCCATTTCTCTCCTCGGGTTGGACCAGTTGTGTGCATCACCAACGTCTGTGCTGTTACTCTTGCTACTCCCCTCCAAGCCCTTCACATAGCAGCCTGGGAGTCGCTCACAAACATGGATTAAAGCATGTCACTGCTCTGTGCTAAACCCCGCAATGAGTCATCCTGCTCTTAAGGACAAGGTCACAGAGTCTTCATATCAACTCAGAAGGAAAGGATGTGCCCCTGGTTCCAACACTGCTTAGCTTTCTTTTTGTCAAATGCAACAAGAAGCACATCATTTATGCCTCAAGGTCTTTACACCTGTGTTCCCTCTGCCTGGAGGATTATTTGTGCCACTTCCGAATGCCAGTTTCCGTTTTAGGAGAAAATGGCACGCCTCTATCTGCCCATCCTCCTTCCTAACAGAACCCAGATCGTGCTCAGCTATCTAGCCCTTCTCCATAGGACCATGAGCTTCCCAGGGCCTGACTCCACCCCAGCACTAGTGGGTGGACCCCTGGTCAGTGATTGATCAAAGGGTGTGTAGGCTGCCCTGATCTGGCCTTGAGATCTGTGAGGGATGCCTGTAGGTGGCAGGGCTTTTAAGAATAGCTTCCGTGCTCTTAAAGCTAGACAACAGGAGACAGTCCCATTTCTGCCTCTGGTCACTGTGGTGTCTGCAGGTAAGGCCTGAACTGTGGTAGCCACCAGCCTGAGGATGGAGTCCTGAAGCTAAGGAGGGCAGAGCAGAGAATCATGGGGTGATGGAGTCAGGCTTGGAGCCAGCCCCATTTACAAACTTATGTTAGACCATAAGTGACCTTACTGTTTAAGGCCAGAATCTTACGGCAGCCAAGGGCATCCTAACTGACATGCCCCTACTAGAATGGTCCCTCTGGAGTGCAAGGACCATTAATGACACGTAGGAAATGACCGCTGAATATTTTTTGAATGAATAAATGAATGAATGTTCTTTAGAAAAAGACAGGATAGGTTCTGCCTCAGGTGTATATAATATTTCCCATCTCCTGAAATGTTCATGGTTAGGACAAACAACTATAGTTAAGATTTATCCTTTATTTACTTCTAGGCAGAGCCATGGCTAGAGGTGGGGCTACAGCCATGGCTAGAGGTGGGGCTACAGTTGACAGTGTCTACCTCTAAGCCATAGGTAAGAAATGACACAGGTAGAATTTTCTCTCATGCAAGGGAAAGATGAGGAGCTATCACGTTTCATGAAAGACTTGTTTTTTATTATATAAGTGTTAACCCAAATGTGACTGAACTGAGGCTTTGCTTCAATCTGATCACTGGCTTTTCTCAAAAGTCTGTCCCATGAGACACAAGAGATTTGCTGACCTGGGTCAAGTTTGATATATTATTGAAGGGTGACATCACAAACTCAACTCCATTTATATTTTAATAGCGTAAAAAGACAGTAACCCAAATGTACAATCATGGGGGATTGGTTAAATAAATTAAGGGACAACCATCAAATGCATGACTATGTGGCCATTAAAAATGATGAGGGAGATCTCTCATTATTGACATGAAAAAAACTGCCATGGTTTCTTGTTCAGTAGAAAATAAGCTGCCAAATAATATGCATAGTATAATTCAATTTTTTCTAAAAGAGGAGGTTATTTACATATCTATATATCTATGCATAGGCATAGGATCGGCAAGAAGAAACTCAGCAAAACAGTGGTTCTATTTGGATCATAAAGTCATAGATGATTTTGTATTTCTCTATAATTTTGTTTTCCGATTTCAGTGTAGGGAGAGGATTAGATTTAGTCCCACCTCTGCCATCTGCAAGTCATGGGCAAAGCCTCAGTACCTGTACATTGATACAATAAGGAAAATAAGAGAACCGATCTCTTCAGTTATGAAGAATGAATATATGTAAAGCATTTAGAACTGTATTTAGCATATCAGTTATTGTAATGATTATATTATTGCCATTATTGTAATGTGACCATTACATTTGTATGTAAGTCTAACAGAAAACTACAAATGGTACTTAGTGGAGCTGTGAGTGAGTGTACAGGGCTAAAGGCATTACTGATAACTTGAATATTACCTTTCCTGCCAGAGGCTATCACTCGGGTGTGTGAGATGCAGCATTTAAAAGCATGGCTTTGGAGTGGATAGATATGAACCTCATAACCTAAGGCAAGCTTCTTCACCTTAAAATGGGAACAATAATATCTCTTTTATATGGTTGTTGCATTACATAAGATAATATACTTAAATGCCTAATACAGTTCCTAGTCATAGTTAAGAGCCCAACAAATATTATTATAAATTCATCATAAAATATACTTTAAATAAATAATTGCCTTAACATTCCACTACTGATAATTTTTACCCAGTGAATTTCTTGCATTTTAAAATGGAGTTGTAGGAATTATTAAAACAGAAACTTCAATAGTGCACTAAAATGGTTTGCTGGGTTAAAAAAAAATCCATCACATACAACTTTTCTGGAATATTTGTATTTTGAAAGGAGATAAATTCCTATCTAAATAATGGAGGAGGACATGGGGGGCTTGTTATAAGAGAAAATTATATAATAAGTTCAAGTTTTGTTGGATGTAAATTCATCTTTATTCTACACATTTAATTTACATGAAAATGGCACTGTGATGAAAACTGGAAGAGTAGTATTCTACAGACTAATAAGAACAACAGAGCTCACTAGCTGGTCTAATAAGATATAACTACAATTATTTTTTGTCTTGGGGAAAATAAAATAATTTGGATTTTAATCTTATAGCTAAGTTGACTAGAAAAGCAGAGTAATTCAAATATATTCACAATGTTATCATACTGCACGCAAAGGAAACTCCATGAATACTCTGAAGGCTTTAGGGGCATGTGTTTAAATGGAAATTGCCTGAGATCTGATGTAGATCCACCAAGCAGAAAGAAATTAGATACCATGATGTCAATATATTCATAGATTTTCTAACAGCATTTGATATTTGTTGGACTATCCTTCAAGAAACATTGCAGGTAATTTCTTGGTCTATTTCCTAGCTTTTTGCTACCCAGAAAAGTAAACTTTTGCCATTCATACTGGCTCCAATGCAAATATAACTGTTCCCTTTGAAGTTTATTTAAAAATTAGATGCAGTTGCAGAATCGAATGGATTTGAGAAAGATTCCACTCAGGAGGTCAAGCCAGGTTAAGGGAATTCTTATCTGCAAATGGTCAGAAAATTTAAGTCAGACAAATAAGTCCTCTCCATACCACTCAGATACAACCCCAACCCTGGAAGCCAACAATGGAATTTTTTTTCATTATCTGGAGAACTCAGCCACCAAGGGGTAAAACAGTAGGTGTCCATTTTGAGCTCTTTCTCAGCTCACCAACCGAGCAGTAACTGACTTCTAAGATAAAATATGAGGTGAAGTGGTTTAGAGAGAAAAAAATCTATATTAAGTACATTAACAAAAATTGGCTTCCCCAACAAACCACTTTTATGAATTCAATTCAACAAACATTTACTGAGCATCAGCTCTTTGTGCAGCTTTGTGAATGAGACAAAGATGAGTCTCTGCTCTTCAGAAGTCCTCACAACACTGTGGGAGACACACACACGTACGCACGCACGCACACAGAGTCATCTAATGTCTTTGACAAGATATGGGAAAATATTTCAGAGTTTCTTGAAGATAGATCATGGAGAGATTTTAGCAGAAATATTCCTTGCACCTGTTTTTGCTCTATTCTAGTAAGTGTAATGAACAATTTTGTTAAAATCCATAAACAAGCACTTTGTTTAGTGCACTCTGTGGGACAGGAAGAAGGCAAATCAGCTCTACCCTTATAGCACCAAGAAGTTCTTTTCTAGAACAATTCATACTGTAGAAGTTGAAGTAACTTTTATGCCTATAGTCAGTCAGGTTTGTATGAATTAAGCTTCAAAATTCTGACAGACTGAATCAATACCACATATAGCATTTTCCTTTCTGGCTCTGAGGCCAAACAACTGGGATAAACAGCTGGAAACAAACAACATTATATGGTGATCTTAATTATTTTCTTCTGTCCAATTGCCAATACTGATATATATGGCTATTTATAGAAAGAATCAATGACATAATGATGCATTTTAACAGAATGTGCCCATACGAGACAACATGTCCATAAAACTCTGGCAATAGAACTTTTTGTATAGTACTATCATGATAATACTAGCTAGATTAGGTCATGTATATGCGGTTATTAAATCCTTAAAATTAAAAATAACCTGAAATAGTTACATGTCTACAATTTAGTTGGGGCTGGAAAGAGGGAAGATATCCTTTCTTCATTCTTTCAAATCAGAAGATGTCTTACATATACACAATGGAGTGTTACTCAGCCATAAGAAAGATGAAATACTGCCATTGGCGACATAATGGGTAGATCTTGACACTATCATGCTAAGTGAAATAAGTCAGACAGAAAAAGTCGAGAACCATGTCTTCACTCATATGTGGGATAGAAAACTGAAAGCAAAAATGAACTCGGCAAACAAATAAGCAAAAATTAATAGACACGGACAACAGTTTAGTGGTTACCAGAGTGTAAGGAGGAAGGGGGGTAGTAGATGAGAGTAAAGGGGGTCAAATATATGGTGACAGAAGGAGATTGGACTTTGGGTGGTGAACACACAATGTAATATAATATATAGATGATATATTATAGAATTGTACATTTGCAACCTATAGAATTATATTAACCAATGTCACCCCAATAGATTTAATTTAAAAAATTGAAAAAAATAATAGTAAAGATTTTGCTGACATTAAAAATCTAATGTTTCAGAGTTTAAAGACCATTTTGTGTTATTCCTAATTTTTTGGAATCTGGTGGGATGGGGTGGGGTGGGGGTCATTGAGTAATGGTGTCACAGGCCCTTTTGGTGACAAGAATATACACCGATTTTATAGTTGTAGTATTTTGCAGAAACTTCAGCTAATTTGGTTGTTAATCAGTTGCTCTTCTCCACAGATCTTTCTCCTTATAAATTTAATTGCAAGTTAAGATTAATACCTTTGAACATTAAAGAAAAATGAAAGTATAGGAAAAGATGAGGAAAAGGAGAAGTTAGGTTGATTTTCATGACATCCAGGAAAAAACATAAGCTTCACAAAATTGTGATTTCAACTGGAAATTTTGACCGAAATTCCAAAATAATAACATAAAACAACAACAACAACAAAATCTATCTCACCTTATCATCCATGTTCTCAAACAGTATAAATATTCATGACAGGATTAGTAAATATTACATAAATATACAAGGCACAGGGATATTCCGTACATATTAATAAGAATCTAGAAAGTACTGTTGCAAACACAGCAACAATAGGATTTATCTTATTACATAGCATGACCTCACTAGGACTGAGAGCTCAAAATTAATAGAGATACTTTGTCACTTATTTATACAGTTCCTCTTTTATAGTCACATGCTATGAAATGGGTGTGGAGAAGATACAAATTATTACACAGATTCAGGAAAAAAATAAATAGATTGTGCTTTAAAACATTATGTTTTGGAAAAGTCAACATTTTAAAATTGTTTAGTACTATGGGCCATAATTATTCTTCAAGGTACTGACGTTCAATGTAAAATGTATCTCTTTAATAAATGGTAAATATAGAAGAGTCCAGGAATAATTTGGCAAACTTATTCCCAAGCTAAATAACACCAGAAAAATATCTCCATGGGTCATTATTCTACAGCATTAGGGAAATTTTATATTCCTGAATTCCTCTACCTGATGCTGAAAATTTGGTATTTCATTAGAACACTAAATTCCGTGTCTCAGGATAGTGACATTGATAATTATATAGGTGCTCTACCATAAATATTTTTAAGACACAGTTTAAATACTGAAACCTTTCTCATTATCCCCTATAACTTATCATCTTCTTACAAACTGTGATTTCAGTTTTGTTGCTACTATTGTACTCCTTGGGCAAACGTGAGTTAAAAAAAATTGGTAATTTTCGATACTTGTTTTAAAGACATGAGTAATATCAGCCTTATTTTACAAATGAAATGCATCCTAAAGATAAATGAACTTGCTTCAGGTAGTATAATCATTATGCCAGAATGTACATGGAAAGGTATCCTGGTAGACAGGTAAACAGTACTTTCTCATACATTCCAAAAGACCACGCTTTCCCAGCCACATCAAACGTGACATATTACCAAACCAATCAATGGTCATGTTACATGGAAAACCACCAAAAAAGCTTTACCTTAGCTCCAATATGGGAAAAACCAGACCAAAAAATTATACTGCTTATTAAAGTTTTAGAACAAATTTGTTTCAATTAAACTAATGGTAGACTTATGTCACATAGGATATAGTTACATTAAATTTCAGTAACCAGTATGAAATGCATCAACCATTTGCCTAAGCAAAACACATAAAGACTAAAAACAAACAGTGGTACAATAAATGTATTTGAACTTGAAGGCCTCCACAAGACAGATATTGCATAAAGATGTTCACCATATTTTACAATTTAAGATAATCAGTCTATGTGGGCTTCCAAGTCTAAGCATACATGTTGAGTCAGTGGGGCAGATTATTTGACTTAATCTATTAAAGATGTTTTGTGAAATCTGGCATGTATTAGGTTGGTGCAAAAGTAATTGCAGTTTTTGCAATTATTTGTAACCTTTTAAACCGCAATTACTTTTGCACCAACCTAATATGTTTGCACCAACCTAATATGTTTGCACAGGAATAAGTTATTATTGCTTGGTTATATTGGAACATGATTGTCTCCAAGGCAGTTTAATCTTCAGTCTATACCAGTGATTCTCCACCGGGGGGAGACATTTATCAATATCTGGAGATATTTTTAGTGGTCACAATTGAGGTGGGTGTGGGGGTTGTTACTGGCATCTGGTAGGTAGAGACCAGAAGGCTGCTAAACATCCTACAGTGCACAGGACAACCTCCTATAAGGACAAATTATCTGGCGCAAAATGTCAATAGTGCCAAGGCTGAGAAACCCTGCTCTCCATACCTTAGAACACATGACACGAAAGAAGCCAGGCCTAATTGGGTAAGTTTGCTTTCACCTCTTCTGTATATTACTGAGTGATCATTGGCTAGGCACATATATGATCATTCATGAGTGTTCCCAATATGCAGAACAGAGACAATTCCTCCTGACCAACAGACAGCTGTTTTGCATGTGTGTTCTATCTTGTTTCGGCTATAAGATAAACAGATCATTTTGCACAGCAAATCGCTTCACTGGTTTTAAAGTTCCTAGTTTATGAGCAATGAATTCCACTTTAGGAAATCATTGATTAACAAAGCCAAGCAATTAATTGATTCCAAATGTTAAAAAACGAACTCATTTATGTACACCGAGTGCTAAAATCTGCCCATAGGAATTCCTGTTTAATTGAAATTCCACAAGACTTCTAAGTAATTAGTGAATTTCTTTACATTCTTCCTTTTAAAAACTTAACGTTTTTCAACTTCTTTTCTTCTTTCTTCTACAATATACTATGTTCCAGGCACTGTGTGAATTACTACACATGAATTTCATACTTACAACAATCCTAGTTGGTAAGATAACAATAAGAGATTAAAACACAATATTAATATAAGATTATTAAAAATTAAGATGCTATTCTCCTTGTTATTCTCAAACTTAAGAAGTCTAGAGAAAGAAAAAGACTGCAAATAAAACATTTGACCATAGCACTCACTAGCATGAATTTAGTCTGAATTAATTTAGTACAACAAAAAGCAAAAAGGGAAAAAAAAGCCAGGAAGCAATAAATACTAGTTATAATAATAACAGTAATAGGCACCATTTATTGATTGCTTACTATATTCAGGGTCAGTGCCCAACGCTTTATGTTATATTCTCTCATTTAATCCTACCTCCAGCCTTACGTGTGGCTGGTGTTAGAATCCCCATTTTCACAGGTGCAGAAACTGAGGCTTAATCTGATGAAAGCCCCATAGTTAGCAATCGACACTGCTGGGATCTGTGCCCTGTTCTGAGGCCAACTATGACCCTTAGTTCAAATCTGGCTTGTTTCCTATTTTGTAAATAAAATTTTATTGGAACACAACCACGCTCTTACGTGTATGTATTGCCTATGGCTGCTTTTGTGCTACACCAGCAGAACTGAGTAGTTGCACCAGAGACCATGTGGTGAAAGACTAAAATGTTTACTATCTGGCCCTTTAGAGCAAAAGTCTGCCAACATCTGTCTAAACTCTTCAATAGCAAGTAATGTCAACTAGACCGTGTGCTCCACACTGGTAGGCGGGGGAAGAAGCCCTTTGCTCTCATACTTCCTAGCTAAGTAGCTTCTCGTCCTTTTAATATGACCCCCCTACTTCTACTTTTGTAGCCATCCTGAGGGATAATACTGTCTTTTTCTTTAGCAAAGAGTTTATCTGAATGATGGTAATGTGATATGAGTGAAATTTATTAATTCTGATTTCCTCACATTCAGAAATCATTAAGAAGCAAAAATGAAACTCAAAAACTATTAATGATCTTCTACTGGGAACAAGGTATGTAACAGGGAATAAAAAAAATGAATCAAACACAATCTTGCCCTCAAGGAGCTCAAAGATGAGCAGGGGAAACCGAAGTACACACACTGCAGAGTGGTTTTCTAGGGGCCCTGCTCAGGGCCTAAGGTTCCAGGGAAGGAATTGCCTTTTCCCAAATCAATCCAGACCTCCAGCAAAAGACACGTGAAAACCCATTTCTCTTTTTAAGAAACAAGTCTCCATTATCTTGAATTAAATAACAGAATCATGTCTGGTTTGTTCAGTACATAGAATTATTATTCTGACATAGAATGCCAGTGCTAGAAGGATTTCCAGGCTCAGCCTCTTCATTTCATTGATGGGAAAACCAGGAAGTGTGTAAGTGTACCGAGCGGTGAGAGGAGATGGAGTTGCCCAAAGAGCCTAGTTGCTGAACATCAACAACATGCGCCAGAGGCTACAGAGCTGAGTACTTCAGAGTGTGACTCCGGAGCCAGACTGGGTCAAATTTCTGAGCCTTGGTTCTACCTCTGCAAAATGGAGATCATATGTAGAGGTCATTGTGAGTAATAAGCGAGTTCTTATATGTAAAGTGCAAAGAGCAGTGCCAGGCACATAGTAAGTGTAATATGAGTGCATACTGTCATGAAAATTTAAAATGAGGTACGGAAATGAACTACACTCAAAGCTTTAAGTGAGCCCAGATTCCACCATGCCCCTAAGACCCCACACCTGAGACCCTGGCAGGCCTGCCTCACTATTATAACTTACGCCCTTTCCATTGGGGATGGGTCAGCGGGGATCACCCTTCTAGGCTTTTGTTTTAGACGCAGTGGAGTAAGCTTTTCTTCTTCATTTCGTCAGCCTTTCATTTCTTGTTGTCTGGAAACATCTCTCCGATACCCCTTTCTGCTCCAGTCCTAGTGTCACCTCCCTTGGCCACACACTGATCGTCACACCTGGATCTTGCTCAGCTCCGCATCAGCCCAGCTCGCCTCCCACCAATTCCCCGTGCTGGCTGCAGAGCTGGTGCTGCGAGATGAACTGAAGTCCCATTTTTACCATATCACTGGCCTGCTGAAGAATCTGCCATCATTCTGCGTAGCACTACCTGTTACATCCAGACACTTCTGCCTGTAATCTAACCTCCTGTAATCTTACCTGACATTATTTCTAATCATGTGAATACAGCCTTATACTAAAAGAAACCTGATTTTACATCCTAACACCAACACATACTACTGGTGATACCCAGCATGTGGCTTCATCCCTCGAGGCTCAGTTTCCTTTTCTGCCAAACTGAGATAAATAGGACCTATCTCATGGGGCTCTTGGGAAGATCAAGGACGTGATTTCCATCCTTGGCACCGGGCGTGGCACAGAGGGAGTTATTCTCTGAAAAACAGTACACTTCCTCTCTGTTTTCACGTGAATCCTCCCATTTCGGACGCCTTCCTTCCTGACTTCTGCCAATCCAAATCAGCACTGGCACACAAAGCCTTCTCCTGGAACTTTAGGACACATTGATCTCTTGCTTTGGTGAACTCACTCATAATTGGCACTATCCACCTTGGCCCTTAATCAGTGGTTCTTAATCCAGGGGTGATTTTGCCCCCCAGGGGGCACTTGGCAACGTCTGGAGACATGTGAGGTTGTCGTAACTGGGAGGTGGGTGTATTGATCATGATTTTTATATTTTCTGTGTTTTCTGATACTTTGACGTGCTGGAGCCTTGAGACACTGTCCCTCTCAGGACTAGCTGATTCCTAGAGATAGTAATCAACGAGCCTGCTGGCAGCAGCAGCCCGTTCATAGGCAAGCCGACCAATCCAAAACCTATTCCCCAGCAACCTCCTTTATCTGACTCTCACACACCAAGATAAAATGTCCCATGTCCTAAATCACCCCAGGGCTGGTACCTGACAACTAGAGAGCCCCTCTATAGTCCTGAGACAGTTGAAATTATTCAAACTATCCAATTCTAAACTTGCTCAAACTTGCCTACTCTGACTTGCCCATTCCTTCCTGCACAATAAAGACTCTGGGCTATGCTCTGCTGTCTATCCTTCTGCCTCCTGAGTGACCCTGGTACTTCCCCTTATGGCCGGCCCTGTGTGGTGTACATGACCCCTCCTCTTGGGACTGTCAGTAATAAACTCATCTTTAGAAGGCACTGTCTCTATGTCTGCCCCTTCCCTGATTAAAAAGCCCAGGTACATTTTAAGATAGTAGATGCTACTGGCATTTAGAGATGCTCCTAAATATCCTACAATGCAGAGGATACCTCCCCCTAACAGAGTATCATCCATTCCAAACGAAAATAGTCCTGAAGTTGAGAAACACTGACCTAAAATGTCCCACACATTGAGATCACACGTTCTCTGGAAGCCCCAGCCCTACTATATGGGTCTACCGTTCAGCTTGACCAAGGAAAAAGAGGAAGTCCCTGACGACTGGATTGATTGGAGCACAGGTACAATCAATATAATAGTTTAATGTGCATTTATAGTTCTTTTAACCAAAAATCACCAAATAATCTATTTGACAAAAATGAAAGTATTTCTTCTCAGTTACTATATAAAGCTTAGTGCTAATAGCTCCTGGTTGGAAAGAAAAATCCATGTGTGAACCTCATTGTTCTGTGTGATCCTGTATCTCTAACAAGTGGGAAACATAGTCAATCAATAGAGTATTTTCTATTGGAGGATTCTGAAACAGCACATTAGTGTTCCTCTAGGGCGTTTGTCACTTGTGAGGCTCTGCTCCTGCCCTGCCCCCCAAACACAAAAGCATGGGCATACCAGGGGCTCAGCGCTTGAAACAATCTACTTAACTTTGTTTAGCTCAGTTTTCCAAATCAGTTTGATCTTGAAATTTTTCACATACCATCTATTACCATCCAGTAGAGCAAGTGTTATGTGGAACACACTTTGGAAAACATCTCATTAAAGTTGACAACAATCTCAACATTGAACTTTAGAACTTCATTTATAAAGTTTCTCACACTGTAATCAGAACTGCTTTGGAACACGAAATAGCAGAGAAGCATGACACAGCCTCCCTTAACTTCAGAAGTCTTTGGCAGGAGAAGCAGGGCTTCTGCGTATCTCTGTTGGAATCTGGGCAGAACGGATTTCCAAATGGCACAGAAGACCTTGCCTTGTGCACCTTACTACCTTGGATCGGTGATAACAATACAGACCTCGACTTACTTCGACACCAAGGTAAAAATTATTATTTTCCCACAAACAATAAGGCCAATTTAAACATGTGTATGTGGAGGGGGAGTGAGGGGAACCGAAAAAATTTATGACCCTGAATATTCATCAGGAAGCAAAGCAAGGGAGCAAACTGAGACCAAAGGTTAAGGTGCAAAGTACCCCAATTTTCCCATGCCCTTCCTGACTAGTCCCTAACCCATTACAACATCTTCTACCGCTAAGTCATATATTTGTTCATTATCTATGGATTTAATTGGACAGCAGAGGACTGTGAATTCTGAAGAAGATCTGTACTTCCTAGAGGGCCTCGGCCCATCCACCCTTGCTTAAGAGCGTACAGCCTTTGTCTTTTGGGCAGAAGGAACGGCCATCGCCACGGTACTCCGGTGTCTAGAACGGCCTCCAGGAGCTTGCTTTTCAGAGATCACCCCAGCTCTGTGACCTGAACAGTCTGAAAAGGCTCGGCTGAGTACGGGGTGAGGACACGCACAGCCAGAAGCAGTGTAGCAGCAATGATTCTGCCATCTGTTCACCTAGCTCAGGGGATCCCTCTGCTCTTTCACCTTGAGATAAAACTACTATCATTTTCCCAGTCCTACAAGGCATACAGCCTGTTCAGTCCTCCATTCTTCCACCGCTCAGCTCCATGAACAGAGAAATCATGAGGAGAGAAGAGAAACTCATTTCCTTCCTTCCTTTGGAATGTACAAGCCAGCACCACGGATACAAAAGCACAACAGCCTCCCCAACCCACCCCATGTTTTTCATTTTTGAAAATTTCCAGACGCCTCCTGAATATTCTCAAGACCTTCTGGAAAAACAAGAATGATCCTCCTCCTAACTTCACCCCCTTTCGCAAGAAGGAAAACAGAGGCCAGGCCTGAAAGATTTGTTTGAGGCCAGTTTGTGCCTGATTCCCAAAGGAGCTCTTGAGGCTGCTAATTCCTCCCCTCTGGTAAACACTGCCAGGAATTGTACTCTTAGGATTTTGCAATAAAAATAAGTTGTGTTTGCTTTCTAAAATCCTGGTGGAAATCCTCCCAGTTAAATCTTACTGTAATTTAGGCTATGCTATTTTCAAAATAAATTTGTGCCATTTAATTCATAGTGAATTATATACTTCGCGCTAGTAACACACACTGACCCATCTGTCATACTTATGGTTTAAATGCTAAATGTCATTCCTGTTTGGTCCTCAATACTTGCTTATAAATCCAATGGTGAATTTCCAAACCATCAGCAAGTTAAAGGGAGCAAAAGGGACTATACACCTGATGGAGCTTCATTTTAAGCAGTTGCCTTTTAAGAGGTGATTATTAATGTTGGCATGAGCTTAAATATTCCCATTGAAATAACTTGATCCTAAAATGTTATATTCCTACTCATTTATATATGATGTAATATAATTTTTTAGGCAATATATACATTTTTTGAAAATTTCCCAGGGTGTACCATATGCACACATACACACACATACATGCTCACGCGAACTTATACCATATGTGTTATACTTTATTTATGTCACAGGTTGCTCTAGTAGATGTTCCATCATCTTCACATAATAAAAATGTACGAGTATAATATCCCTATTATGAGCAGATGTTTATATTTTAGAAATACAATAATTACAATATGTGTGGAGTGATAATAAATACAGCAATTGTTCCAATAAAAATTTTTATTACAGTAAAGGACACACTGCCATTAATCCCCCTCAAAATACTCCCCTTTGCTTAGAACACACTTATCCTATTGTTCTTGCCACTTTCTGAAGCAGTTCTGGAAGTCCTCTTTTGTGAGTGTCTTTAGTTGCACTGTTGTGGCTGCCTCGATGTCCTGAATCATTTTGACTTTGGGGACGAGACAGAAGTCGCATGGTACCAGATCCGATGAATAAGGTAAATGAGGACACACTGTAATGTTTTTATTTGACAGAAATGCTGTACCAGAAGTGATGTGTGACACAGAGCTTTCCATTGATTAGAAAATATGGTGAATGCCGCTGCCCAGTGCCATCAAATAGAAAGGCAGGGATCTTCAATACGGAAGCAGCTGTGGAACCTTAGTAACAGCGTGTGACAAGTTTCAACTTGTTTGGTGCAGTCAATCGGGTGTGAGCCATGGTTGAGAGAAGGTGTGTTTTAAAGTGTGCCGTAAATCATCTTCCATCATGACAACACTCTGTGTCACACATCGCTTCTGGTATATGACAATTTCTGCCAAATAAAAACATTATGGTGTGTCCTCATCCACCTTATTCACCGGATCTGGCACTGTGCGACTTCTGGCTCTTCCGGAAAGTCAAAATGATTCAGGATATCGAGGCAGCCACGGCAGTGCAACTAAAGACACTCATGAAAGAGGACTTCCAGAACTGCTTCAGAAAGTGGCGAGAACGATGGGATAAGTGTGTTCAAAGCGAGGGGGAGTATTTAGAGGGGGATTAATGGCAATGTATCTTTTACTGTAATAATTTTTTAAAAATTTAAACATTCACCATATTGTTTGATCACACCTTGTATTATATCTCATCTCAATGGAGTATGGCAGAGAACAATTTTTAAACTGTGGTTCTGAAAAGCTCTAGGACTCTATGGCACTACGTAAGAGCAGGCCCACCACCCTGGACTAAACCAGACAATGCACCTTTTATCTGGTTGGGATACAAGGGTCTTCTAAGATACTAGTAAGTTTTTTTCTTTCAAACAATAACTCTTCTCTTAGGTTATATGTTTTTTGTCTTTACTTTTATTTCTTGACTATAGATGCTCCCTTTCGTATATGTTCCCCTCTTCTGCCTTCTAGAAAACCTTGAAAATTAACCTAAGCCTGCAGTTCAATGACTACCACATTCACCCAGTATTCCAAGGTATTTCTACTGTTTTAACACAAGAAATCTACATTTACATTCATAATTCAATCTCAAAGACCAGGATAAGAATGGAAGGGACCCAGTAAATAGCTCATCATCTCTATTTCCACTGCAAAGGGCTCTTTCAGCTGCAAATATTGAAATCTCTCCTTTTGTATTCAGTTTTACTTTGGGTAATGGTTCTGACCATAGGCTGCTTAATAGTGCATGA
This sequence comes from Rhinolophus sinicus, assembly GCF_036562045.2. Taxonomy (NCBI): domain Eukaryota; kingdom Metazoa; phylum Chordata; class Mammalia; order Chiroptera; family Rhinolophidae; genus Rhinolophus; species Rhinolophus sinicus. The sequence goes on from NC_133756.1 coordinate 65,981,462, forward strand.
ATAATTCATATCATGGCTAGCAGAAAACTGCAGCACGCTATTCAGTCTGGATAGGAAAACATTAGGGTGCTGTGTTGGGCAAGCAAAAAGGTTCACTGTGTGTTCATTTTGGGGATGATGAGCTCCTGTTTGTGGCTTGTTTGATTCTTTTAGTGGGCTGGCAAACGGTCTTATAAATCAGTGAGTTACTGAAATTTGGAAAGGGCAATTCTTGAATGTACAGCAGATCTGTAATGGTGTCTGTCACCAAGATCTGCTTCTCTATACATCCTTTCATCATGTAGAGTAGCTCAGCTTATTTGACAAGTGATACTTTGCAAACATATAAATAAACGTTATCTATAGTATCTGTTGCGTATGTCCAACACTCGCCATAAACAGACTTTAAGTCTCTCAAGACATAACCTAATTCTGGTATATGCCCCACCTGTCAGAGACGGATGGTTGCTAACTGTGCAGCAGATTTCATTCCTCCCTTTGTGCCAGGAAATATTGGTGCCAACTCTTACTGAGAACACCTTCGGAAACTGGAAGCCTCACTACGTACAGCTCTCCATAATTCAAACCAACCACTAACGTAGTCTGGCAGGCTGTTATTCCCTTTTTAAGTTTTATTTCCTATTACCAGAAGAATTAAATCAGGCTTTGCTTTCCCCCTTTCTCACTCACTCCTCTGTCTTTCCACTCATAAACTTGGAGCAGTGCTACTGTTCTGAGTTGGTTGCATCAAAAGAAGCTGGTGTTTCATTGTTGATTGCTGTTGTACTTCAACTAACAGAAGAATTAAGGTAAGGGGGCAAGGCAAGCACCTTATTACAGCCATACAAATGAAAATAAAAGAACAGGCACCCACTGCTGGGGTTATGGCTTGTTTAAAAGACAATTGTTTGATTTTATACTTCCTTTTGTGAGTTGCAAAATAATTACTATGAAGGCAAAACTCCATGTGCCAAAATAGCTGAAGCGATTGTTCTAAAGTTCACACCAAAACAATAACAGAGTAAAGATGGTTAGTTCTTAGGTGGGGATTAGAAATCCAGCTTCTTTGTCAGATGTGCCAGCCTGAAGCCCACATAAAGGTCAGGGTGGGGATGGGAATAGCAAAGATACTCCACAAACCCAATTTAGAGGAGTTGTTTCTTTTAAGTTGATTTTCATTTAAAATCTGTCTCTCTGAGTACACGAGGACATCAAGTAGCCTTTTAAAAAGACAAATTGCAATTCAGGTGAATGACACAAACATGTGACTGGGTCCCCTTCAGTTCTAAGATCAGACGTGGTGCTAAGGTGCTCAGGAGTGGTTCTTTTAATTATAGAAGATTTGTTGTAGTGCAGGGTTGGCAAACATTTTTGATAAGGGCCAGAGAATATTTTATGGAGTTTTATATAAATATTTTAGGCTGGGGGGTCTCTGTTGCAACCCCTCAGTTCTGCAGCTGCAGTGCAAAAGCCACCATGCACAGTATGGAAAACAACTGTACACACTGTGTTCCAACAAAACTTTAGCTATGGGCACTGACATTTGCATTTCATAAGTGTCTGTGTCATGAAATAGTCTGCTTCTTTAGATTTGTGTCAACCATCTGAAATTGAAAAAAGAAATTCTCAACCTACAAAAACAGAGGGCTCTTGGGCCGCAGCTTATCACCTCCTGATCTCGATGGGTTTTAGCCACCTCAGCAACCTCTTCAGGGAAGAGAAGTAAATTCATATTACAGGTAGAAGAACCTCAGGACAGAGGTGAGTCAAGAGCAGCTGGAGGGCAGCGGTGGTTGCCAAGGCTTTCTTGCGTAATTCTAACCAAACACACTCTCCGCCAGGTAATTTCTCTTTCACTTTTTAATGAATTGACCATTTGTTTGGTGTTCAGTTTTGCCCAAAGTTTCCTAAAAGAATCATTTTCACATTTAATTCATCACTGGATGTTAAACTTCATTGGCTAGAATAACTAGTCTTTCTTAGAGGTTCACATCTCAAAGGCAGCCAACTGTGGCTGCGGAAGAGGAACCAGAGGCACAGCACAGGTACAACAGCATCAGCAGGTGACATGGAGGAAGCCACGATCACTCTGACTCTCTGTTCCCTCTTCTCTGCAATGGTCACAATAGTAATTCCAACCATAAGAGGTTGTTCTGATGATTACAAGGAAATAACGTGTGTGTATGATAAAGTGTAATATAAATACACTTATGTAAGGTGTGTAGGTTTCCTAAACTTACTGGCTTTCTTAAATAGACTGAATAAACTCTCTTCTTGACCACCAACACAGAACCTTCTCATTGTCTTTCTTAAAAATCCTCCAGGATGGCTATAATCCAAGACGCAGATAATTACAAGGACTAGAAAGGATATAGAGAAATAGGGCTTTCATATACTCATGGCTAGTGGGAATGTACAATGGTGCAACCACTTTGAAAAAAGAATCTGGTAGTTCCTCAAATGGTTAAACATAGTGTTACCATTTGATCCAGCAATTCTACTACTAGGTATACAGCCAAGAGAAATGAAAACATATATCCACACTAAAACTTGTACATGAATGCTCATAGCAATATTATTCATGATAGCGAAAAAGTGGAAACAATCCAAATGTCCATCAACTGAATAATGAATATGCAAAATGTGTCATATCCATACAATGATTCAGCGATAAAATGGAGTGAAGTACTGATTCATATTACAGCAAGGTGAGCCTTCAAAACCTTATGCTAAGTGAAAGAAACCAGGCGCAGGACCATATATGGCATGATTCCATTTATATGAAATGTCCAGAATTGGGAAATCTATGGGAACGAAAGCAGATTAGTGGTTGCCTCAGGCTAGCACATATAGTAGGACTGAAGGCATAGGTTACAGGGAACAGGGTTTCATTTTGGGGTAATAAAAATGTTCTAACATTGATTGTGGTGATAAATGTACAACTCTGTGATTATACGAAAAGCCATCGAATTGTACATTTTAAATGGGTGACTTGTGTGGCGTGTGAATTATATTTCAATAAAGCAACTAAAACTCCAGTGACATTTTTCACAGACATAGAAAAGAATCCTAAAATTAGTATGGAACCACAAAGATTCTAACTAGCCAAAGCAATCTAGAGAAAGAAGAGCAAAGCTGGAGTACTTCCTGATCTCAAACTACAGTACAAAACTATAAGAATCAAAACAGCATGGTACTGGCATAAACACAGGCACACAGATCAATGGAATAGAACAGAGAGTCCAGAAATAAACCCATTCATATATAGTTGATTAATTTGCAACAAAGGAGCTGAGAAAGGATAGGTCTCTTCAATAAATGATGTTAGGAAAACTGGACAGCCACATGCACAAGAATGAAACTGGACCCCTATCTTACAACAGACAAAAAATCAACTGAAAATAGATTAAAGACTTGACTGTAAGTCCTGAAACCACAAAAATTCTAGAAGAAAATATAGGGGGGTGGGGAAGCTCCTTGATAATGATTGGCAATGATGTTTTGGATTTGAAACCAAAAGCAAAGGCAACAAAAGCAAAAATAAACCAGTGGGACAACATCAAACTAAAAAGCTTCTGCATAGCAAAGGAAACCATCAACAAAATGAAAAGGCAACATATAGAATGGAATAAAATATCTGCAAATCATATATCTGATAAGGAGTTACTATCCAAAAAATATAAAGAACTCATACAAATCAATAGCAAAAAATGAGGAAACTGATTAAAAAATGGGCAGAGGAATTGAATAGCCATTTCTCCAAAGAAGACATCCAAATGGCTAACAGGTACATGAAAAGGGGCTCAACTTCAGTAATCATCAGGCAAATGCCAATCAAAATCACAATGATATCTCACACGTATTAGAATAACTATTATCAAAAAGACAAAAAATAACAAGGATGTGGAGAAAAGACAACCCTTGTGCACTGTTGGTGGGAATGTAAGTTGGTGCTACCACTATGGAAAATAGGATGGAGGTTCCTCAAAAAATTAAAAACAAAACTACCTTATGATGGCTATACACCTCCCTCTTCTAGGTATATAGCAGCCAAAGGAAATGAAAACAGGATCAAAGAGATATCTGCACTACTCTGTTCATTGCTGCATTTTCACAATTGTCAAGACATGGAAACAACCTAAGTGTCCATAAATGGATGAATAGATTAAAAGATGTGGTATATATGTACAATGGAATATTACTCAGCTATGCGAGGAGGGAAATCCTGCCATTTGCAACAACATGGATGGACCCTGCCTGAGGGCATTATATCATGGGAAATAAGCCAGACAAAAAAGACAAATACTGCATGGTATCACTTATATGTGGAATCTAAAAAAAAAAAAAAGAGTCAAACTCATAGAAACAGAGTAGAAAAGTAGTTGCCAAGGTGGTGGTGAAAATAGGGAGAGGTTGGTAAAAGGGTACCAATTTTCAGCTATAAGATGAATAAGGTCTAAGGATCTAATGTAAAACATGGTGACTACGGTTGATAACACTGTTGTATAACTGAAATCTGCTAACAGAGTAGAACTTAAATGTTCTCACCGAAAAAATAAAAAGGTAAACATGAGAAGTGATGGATGTGTTAATTAACTAGATGGAAGAAATCCTTTCATCATGCATACATAGATCAAATCACCATGATGTATACTTTAAATATCTTACATTTTTTGTAAATTATGTCTCAACAAAGCTGAAATTAAAAAACAAAAAACAGTAAATAAATAGAAAACAATGTTTTTAAGCAACTTAAAAAAATCCTCCAGGGAATCTTGTATCCCATCATGAGTCCCACCCAACTCCTTAGCATGGTATCTACGGCCCTTTACGGTCGACTTCTACCCATTTCTCCAAGCTCCTTTCTCGTCATTCCCAAGCTTATACACTCTAGCCCAGTCATATTAAACTACTGTCCTTGTAGCCACTCTGATAAATGGATACCCATTTATTAAATAGATCAGTGATTAATAAATTAACATGTATATTCATATGTTGAACACATTTTTAAGTGCCTAATAGCTGTGCACTGAAAATATAGCAGTGAAGTGGAGAGACAAGAAAGACCCTTGCCTTGAATAGTTTACATCTGATGCGCTCCTCAGGCCAAGTAACCTTTCTCTGCACATGCTCTCTGCCCTTCAACTCTTTCCTTCAGGCATATTTGCCAGCGCAACCCAATCCTATTCTCTCATCACAGTTCAGCTCAGGTGCCATAGCCTCCCCAGAGAGTTCCCTGGCCTACTCTCTCAAGGAGATAGAGTCCCCACCTGTGTGTCCATAGCATCCTGAGCCTACCTCTATATAGTCGTCCCCCCTTATCTGCAGGAAATACACTCCAAGATCCCCACTGGACGCCTGAAACAGTGGATAGTATCAAACCCTATATACATATGTGTGTATGTATGTATATACACATATATACATATATATACACACACATATATATATACATATATATACATACACATATATACTACGTTTTTTCCTATACATATATGCTTGTGATAAAGTTTAATTCCTAAGTCAGCCACAGCAAGATATTAACAATAGTAAAACACAACAATAACAATAAACTGTAATAAAAGTTACGTGAATGTGCTCTCTCTCTCTCTCTCTCTCTCTCTCTCATAACTGATCTGATAACCAAGACAGCTACTAAGTGACTAACAGGTGGGAAGCATACACAGTGTGGAGATGCTGGACAAAGAAATGATTCACATCTCTGGTGGGATGCAGTGGGAGAGCACAAGATTTCATCACGCTACTCAGAAGGGCACACAATTTAAAAACGTATGGATTGTTTATTTCTGGAATCTTCCATTTAACAATTTCAGACTGCAGTTGACCATGGGTTCTGAAACATCAGATAAGGAGGACCACTATCTAGCAATGTCCCTCACTAGACTGCAAGTTTCTCTAAGGACAGGAACTCATCTTTCATCTGTCTATTCCCACATCAAGGTCACTATAGGCATCAATGCTTGTTATGTGAATAAATGAATGACCACGTTCTATCCTTCCTCTGGCCTTGGATATAGAAATAGTACAACTGTGAAACAACCACCACATTATTTCTTTCATGTAGTCTACTGCTAACCTTCTGGTTGAGTTCTCCCTGGCAGAAAATCGCTGCTATTCATTTCTTCTTTTCCAAGCCAACAACCGGATTCTTGTTTAGCTCCTGGTTCTCTTACCCAGAGCTTTACAACGTTCACCTCTGTGGCCTTTTCTTTTCTTCCTTATCAACCTTTGGGTTGAAGGGAAGTGCATCCCTTCTGCTGCCCCTCTCTTCCTGGCTTTCAACAGGCACCCCTTCATCTCACTGCTTTCACCACAACTGCCTACTTGGCACTGACCTTGGAGCCATCGAAGACCCCTCCTTACTGGCTCACCACGATCCTTTCTTTCAGACACATCTTACAACTTTAAACACCTGCTGGGGTTCAAAAGGGTCTTATTGTTCATCTTCACCAGTAAACCACGAGGAATGTGTGCGGCCAGCAAACAAGTATTGATCCCTCTCCTCCCAATTACGTTTTATGTACAGATTTTATGTATTAATCTTTTTACATCCTTTAGACAGACGGGTATATTTTAAGCTGTAGATTTTACAAGCATTTTTAACATTTCTTCTCCTAAACTAAGTTAATATTTATAGATGTTGTCTCTAAAATGTCAGAAATATATTAGACTGGAAGGGAAAATTATTAGGAAAATTATAGAGGAGTTCAAAGTTAGTGAGGCAACCTAACTTTGAAAAGCTGGTGCTTGAAAGTGTTGTTGGGCCTTATTCATGAGTCTGTAAAAGAAGTGCAGAATCCTGGCCTTTCGACACTTCTGCTCAAGGTGTTGAAACACCCTTTCTTGAGCTATGAGTGGCTCTAGCCTCCAAGTCCTTTCTCTTGCCTGGTCCCTGCGTAGGCGCTGCCAGTGACACCGTCACAAAAACCCACACAAATTTGCTTCAATGTAATACCGAAGTGGAGGGATGAGGGTGATGAATCTATAGGGGTTCATTACTTTATTCTGTCTACTTTTGTATATGTGTACAATTTTCCATAATAAGAGTGTTGTTTTGTTTTGTTTTTTTAAAGGTAACTTGATCATATCACCTCTGCTTAAAAACCCCTGTGCTACCTATGGTGTTCACCAGATGAAATCTGAACGCTTTCAAAAGTTATACCAGAATTTTTTTCTGACCCCTCTCTTGCCGAAGGTAGAACTAACCACTCTCTACTTTCTGTCTCTAAAACAACACCTTTTTATCTCAAACACTTAAAACTTCTATGAACGTATTTGAATACCTGTCTATCCCCATGTACAACAGTATGAGGTCTTTGAGAGTAAACACTGTACTATCTTGCTGATTTGTATATTCCCAATGCTTGGCACGGCACATAAATAATGCTTCACAAATATATTACTGGGAATAAAGGATGGACTGCCCCCAAATATGTTTCCAGACTAAAGCATGTCCACATTCTACAAACTCCACCTGCTGAACTTGTCCCCTTTCCCAAGCAAGAAACGTTCTTTCACAGTGTATATTGTCTGTGTATGTATTTTTTTGCCCCTTACTGAAATGCCCTTCCCCCTCTCTCTGGGAAAACTCCTCTATTCGAAGTCCAAATATCACCTCCTCTGGGAAACCCTCCTACTTCACTCACACCATTAATGGCTTCCTCCAATAATTTAGCAGTTTACTTCCGTGCTACTCTCACTAAAATCCAAACTCTTCAAAGGCAACAACTGGTTGTTGTACCTTTTGCTATCTATCCTTAAGCTGAGAGGGCTCTGTACACGCAAGCTGCCAATTTTATAAAGAGAATAAATCAACCACTCAGTTGAGTACACAATGTTTTAACGAAACTGTAAGAGCACTACTTCACTGAAATCTCCCTGCTCTGTACACCCCTTTCTAACATCCAGCTAAGCCTTTGGTTACCTCTCTTCCCTACTGTCTGAGCAAATGTCTTTCTTTTCAGGGTTCCACACAACCTCTACACCCTGCCCAAATTCAAGCTTTGCATAGGTTCTCCTGACTTTTAAGAAAGCAGTGTCCCGCCTCTATCCTTTGCTTCAGGCCAAGTCCTCCATACGTTTGTTTGACTTCGACCCATATCTGTCGGGTCCATGTGGATACAATTCTCCAGTAACTACAGTATGTGTACTTCCTTTAGCCAGTCACCTTTGCTCTTCCTCCCTGAGAAACAACTGGATCTCACCTTGCCTATTTGTTTTTTGATTACTCAACTGACCAAAAAATGCTTAGTCATGGTAAATGTAGATATACATGAGTCCTCTTACCTAGAACGTACTGGTCACGATTGTTAACACTTTAAATCATCAACAAAAAAATACATTTGACCTATGGCCATGTTGAAGGGGCTCTCATCCTTAGTGTCACTTTTACTTCACTTGCCTTGCTAGAAATATATGCTTTAACTGTTAAATACAGAGTAGAACTGGGTGCTTTCACGGTGGATCCAATCCAAGGACGTTTAATTACAGAAGAGGCCAAGCAGCGCAGTATAGCAGGAGGAAAAACCCGAGACAAAATTGGACTTGGCGGTAACAATACAAATGATAGTAATCACCGCTAATATTTCTCCAACACTTCCCTCTTGCCAGGCTAAGTGCTCTGTACAATTATCTCATTTAATCCGCACAGCTCCATGCAGTACATAATGCTGTGGTGTCCTCATGTTACCCAGCCAGCAAGCGGATGAGCCATTATTTGAAAACAGGTAGTGAGGTTGTTCCAGGATCCAGCTCTGGGCCACTACTAGAAAGTGCTTCATTTGTCAAGGGGCAGGTTCTGTGAGTGCCCTGACACCAAATGGCGCTTGGCTCTTGGAGGATTGCTCATCTAATCTTTATGCCCCTCAGTTTTCTCATCTGTAAAATGAGGGACTTGACCCACAGAAACTCAAAGTGTTCTCTTCCAAAGGCTGTCTCGCTGATGAATCCTACAGTCAGAGTAACAGAGAAGCATCAATGACCAATTGTTGTCATTCCAAAAGTTCACGTTGGAATCCATTAGGAAACGTGTTCAATGTTTCTAATCCCTAAAACAAAATTTGGAAATACATTTAGTGAGTCAATGGATTACTGAATTTATATATGAATATTTGAAGAATAGAAACTATTCTTCCCTCTATTTCTCTCCCTCTCTTCCTACGAATGCTAGCTAGCCTCTCTATCTGTAGGTAAGGCAGGTAAAAAAAAATAAAATGTACTAGGAAATTCTGTAATTCATTCTAATCCTGTATCCTAATAAACCTGGGTTATCGAGACTGCAAATGTATGGAACACATACACACAGACACACACACACAATTTTCTACACTCTGAGTAGTGCCATTTTTTAAAAAAATATCAACTTGATGGTATGGTGGAAAGCACTTCACTTGGTTTTGAAGATAGATAAGTTGTACCCTGTACTTGCTCTGTGTAGCCTTTAGCACCGAAGTGCTATACAAACTTGTTTCATCATTTGAAAATGGCTCCAGTATTGAACCAAAACAGTAAAGATAAAGGAAACACAAACTATCTTTGGCCATTAATGGTGAACTGTATTTTACACTTTTTTAAAAAAGAAAATTACTTAATATAAGGTCAGCAAAGCATCTTTAATGCTAGTTAGTGGATACCAGGAACTTTTTCTTTAATACTCTTAAGTAAAACGGCAATTGCTAAAATGTGATTTCACCTTTTATATCGCTCTCCTGGTCAGGAATATTTTCTCTTTTAAAGTTATTCTATATCAGCCAAATACTTTTAATTATAATTTGCCTTTAAACTGAAAGTTATTCAAATATGTTTTAAGTATGTTTAAAATAACTGTGATTTTATATACAAAGAAATTAAGAACAAAACGCCTCTGTAAAATTTTACCTGTGTAAAATTTCAAGTGAGAGCTTTCTTGCTGGACCAGAATTTTCACTGGTTGCCACTTACTGGCCTCCTTGGTGCTAAATGAGGAGCCAAACACATTTATGGTGCTGGACACAAGGCAGGGATGCCCCACCAGACGAAACATGCTCCTCTGTGGTGCCCCCTAAACATGTTCGCATTACTACGGTCTTGACCACAGGTTTCTTTGAAAATAGAGGGCTCTCCTAACATACAGAAAAGACGACTCCAATTGAAAATAGCTTCTAGAGAACTTATCTAACAGAGCAGCCACTCATAACAAGCTATCATACAAGGTTAATCCTGGCAGAAAGTGAAATGTATTTGCACGTCCTTTCCTTTTCCAGTGGGCAGTGCTGCTTTGGGCTCTGGCATAAAAGCAGAAGGGTTAAATTCCTGACCTCATTCTATTTCAGTGACTAAATGAGTGAACCACACAGGAAAACAGGATCCGCAGTGTGGAATTAGGCAAAAAATTGGGCACCTCAACATGAGGTCTCCACTATAAGAGTCCTTTGAAATTAAATACTTTAGTCGTATTAGATGATATGTGAACATCCATAGATATGTTCTGGATTGTCTGGGACTGTAGAGATGATGCATGTTGTAAGCAGAAATATGTGCTGTAGCTAAACCATATCCTTGCCTCCATCGACAGTGTACACCAATTGTCTACCATGATCATGCTCCTAATTACATACGTAAACACACGTCCCTGAGTGTAGACACAGATCCTTCCTTATTGTAGCAACATTTAGAGATTCTAATTTCAATAAACGCCTAAGGTTGTGGAAGCAGCCCATTTGGGAAGCAATTCAGTCAACAGAGTGATTCATTTAATAAATATTTTTATCAGCATCTCATGCTAATTTTATATTATATAGTAAAAGTCTGGCTTTGGATCATCCCATTAATCTATTTATATTCAATAGATGTCATCAGCTTATATCATATCCAAAGGATCAAACACACATCAGTGACGATGTGCGTCTCATAAGTGGATATCCTCCCCCCAAACCTAACAGGAGCAACGTTAGTGTATTTGGTGCACACCTGCCTTGCTCCAGTAAGGCCCAGTTTTCCTCTTGGATGCCGGGTGCCATCCTGCACAGCCTCTCTCGCAGTTTAATCAAAGAAAAGTATAATTACACTAGAAAGAGGCTAATTTTGAAAAGACCTTAGCCAAGCCACAGTCACTTCATTACTCTGCACGTCAGAGGCTAACAATGATCCGAGGGACCCGAAGTATTATTTGTTCTTCTAGAGGAAACAAGCGAACCCGCCTGGTTGAGGCCAAAATCTGCCTGCCCAAGCAGGTGCGCGTGTCATGCGAGGCGATGAGCTTCAGGCTGGCCAGCAGCTAACGCTTTCCCTGCAAAATCTGCTGCCTAAAACTTTTCGCCACCTTCCGTGGCTCTCCCGAGTCTGCTCGGTGAACGGCTTCGGAGCCGCCTGGAGGCTCCTGCGAAATGCCCAGCCTCACAGGCGCGTCCACATCTGCAGAGGTTTCTGCCTGGTCCGCGCGGAGCTGTCTTTCTTGGTTCTTTCTGCCCAGAGTCGCTGGCAGCCCGGCACCCTTTCACCACCCCATTTCAGATCGGATTTGGGGGAGCTCTTTGGCTCGTACACACTCGGAAGAAGCCGCTATACCTCCTCCCCCACCTCCCACATTTTGACCATTAAGCATCATTCCAAGAGGGGCCGGCAGCGGCACTCCAAAAATCACGGCCATGTTATACTCCAAACAGACAGCATTCAACAACTCCACAAGTCCCCAGGGCGCTGGGCGCTGTAGCCAAGGCCGAACGTCCTCTCCAAAGTGAACCCACCCGAAGTCCACAGCTGTAACGCAGCCCAGTGTTAAATCGTATCATAATGCAAGGATGGAAGAACATCTAAGAAGCCCAGGAAGCTAAGAAAGCAGGTCCAACAATCTTTTTAAAGCTAATGCTGCCCCTGACAAATACCCTAACTAAACCGCACCTTCCCAAGAGAAAATCCCAGAGTTGCCCCTTTAACTGTTTCAAACCCCTCATGTAGGGCTTATATGGTATATGCACCGATGCAGTCCGGGGTTGGTTCTGGGCAACACTCTGCGAAGTGCCAGGCGGGCGGGTGTCACGCCTGGGTGGAGGGCTGACATCCCCGCAATTTTCCAGGCAACAGACACCGGCGGTGCCGGTAAACTGGGGACCAGCAGAGCCACCTCCCCGCCTCCCGCGCTCGCCGCCGCCCCGACGGGCCCCAGCACTCACCGTCCCGGGAGTCCTCCCCCCGACTGCAGTTGCTGCAAATGTGTTTGATCTCCTTGCCTAGTTGACAATGGATCACAAAGGACACGTTGTTGTTGGGGACAGGCTCCTTCAGGGGCTTCATCCTCAGCAAATAAAAAGCTTTCTTTTTGGGTCTCTGGGCGCTCGCGCCTGGCACCGCGCCCTCCCTGCAGCGCGGCAAGCGGAGCGCAAACCTCCCCGGCTCCACGGCGCGCGTGGGCTCCGCCATCCAGCCCCCGGACGCCCCGGGCCGGGCGCTGCTCTGACCCCCGCGCGCTGCCACTCGCGCCCGGCCGCCGGGCCAGCATGCCCCTGCCCCGCCCCGCACCAGCGTCTCTACAGCAACGCGACCAGGGCGGGGCGGGTCAGGGGAAGGCGCGGAAAGGGTCTTGACACCGCTGACCTCGCTGCCTGAGCCAATCCGAATCCCGCGGCTGCAGGAGGGTTTCCGGAAGGCACTCAGCGGTCCTACCTGAGCAGCTCCACTCCCACCTCTCCGGTGGCCTCACGTGCACATCCTCTCCTGGCAGCCCCACCCCTCCGTAAATCTCAGCACCAGCAACTGGCGCCTGCTGGGTTTGCAGCTACCTTCACTCCCTCTGGAGCTCCAGGGCAGAACGCCAGCCTCCCCCTCCCCCTTTTCTTCCAGCCTCACTCTGCCAAAAGAAAGCAGGACGTACCACACAGAAGGCAGCTGCGCTGGGAGCCTTCAGGGTGCAAGCGCCTCTCTCGGACCAGAACAAATGATGGGTCCAATTGGTGGGTCCCCCCCACAGCCCTTGACTCTCAGTGTAGCCCACAATGTGTTACATCATAATTAATGTTTTCACCCTCAATAGAAATCCCCCAAACTGAAGGGGGCTTTACACCAGTGTGATTAAAACTTTGAGTAAAAGAAGGAACAAAAGGCTGCTTTTATCAACACTCAGAAACAACATCTTGCAACTTTGGGATCCCAGCTAACCTGGATGAAGATTCCCCAGCTGTGTTAGCAAAGTGAACAAGACTTAGCAAGGCAGTGACAGCCATGGCTCAGTAATAATAACAGCTACAAGATATTGAGCCTTTTTTTTTTTTGTTCTGCACTTAAGAAAATCACACTGTGTCCATACAATAATCCTGCCTCAGGTATTGTGAATCCTACATCACCTTTTAGACGCTAAAGTTGAGAGAAGCCTCATACCACAGCCACCTTGGGTGCTTATTTAAAAACTAAATAACTTTGGGGCCCCCAGCCCTGAGATTCTGGTTTAGTAGGTCAGCGTAGGGGCCAGGAATGTGTAGCTTTAAGAAGCTCCCCAGTGATCTTATGCAAAGCATAAGGAGGGAAATGGTTGTTTGCAGCCAGGTGTATCTGAGGCTCAGCCCCTATCTGCCCACCACACCCCGCTCCCTGGGATCTACAACCCCTGCCCTCCTTCCGGCCTACTGAAATTGTGTCAAAGGATGCACTATCACTACCAGTTGTTTCCAGAAACTTCCCCAAAATTAATTTCGTAAATACCCTGTGACTGACACTTCCACAAAAGGCAGGTCACTGCTAGTTTTTCCTCCTACAGGGCAAATTCTACATGTACAGCTCACCTTCCAGGTAAAAAGGTTTCAACTGTCCCCTGGGAATATTAAATCACTGTGTTATAATATGCTTTCAATCATTCAAATTCTACCAGTCTGTCATTTATGCTACTCATCTGCAAAATGTTCTGCCCCAACGAGCATATTCATAGTTTCATTTTCATTCCGTCGTCAGGAATGTCAGGTGTCCGTCAGCCCTAGCCTGCTCTGGAAGGACATGTCCGGGACTGAAGAGGAACTCAAGTATTGAAGTTGTGCTCTCTTTAATTAGATCACAACCAAGTCTCCCCTGGTGCCCATGGGGGTCTCCAGGGACCGCTCCTTTCTCGCCCGGATTACCAGCCAAACCAGCCACAGGTAAATCTCACTGTGTCTGCTCATGTGGGATTCATGTCACTTGGTCAGTCTCTGGCTAATTATAAGACTTCTCTTAGGGGTGGCAAAAGACCCATTTGTTACATGGGTGGAGTGTATGAGGGAATTTACTACATTGTGTTACAGGCAAGCATTTATTATTCTCATTTTCTAATCCTCGGGTCTTTCCTCCAAACTGTAGCACCTCTTAACTCCCTTCCGAAAAGAAAAAAATACTTTTCTTAAATGAGTTTTTAAAATTACATGCCTTTTCCACCTTACCCTCTGCCCTGCAGGCCAGAATATTGGACCTGGATAAACCCTGTGTGGTCTTATTAAAACCACTGAGACTGCGACAACCTTTTACTCATTCACCAAATACTAAACTAGACCTATGGGCTCTGGGTGTCTCTATCTTAATTGCCCAAGTGGTGTAGCATAAACACTGACACTACCACTAGCTTAGGCTCAAATATTAAAGGTGATGCCCCACAATTGTGGGGGCTCTTTATGCACATAAAGTATGTAAATAGACTAAGGTGTCCCTTCAGAGAGCTATGCCCTTGTTAGGTGATCCATCTTCCTAAAGTGTCTTCCCTGAGTTAACAGTTCCTAACTGTGCTGTCCAATATACTAATAGCCGCTCACTAAATGTAGCTACTAACGCTTAAATTAAAATCAAATGAAATTAAATGTCAGTTCTTCAGTTGCACAGTTCAAGTGCCCAATAGTCACAGGTACCTAGTGGCTACTGTATTAGATCGACCAGATCGTAGAACATTTTAATAATCGTTGAAAGTCTCCTTGACCATGTCGCTCTTAGAAGATGTATGAATGTTAGTGTTGCAGGCTGAACTCTGAAGCAGAGACGCTTTATCTCCTATTGTTAAAACAGAGGGTGGATGGGGAGGGGACATGGATGGAATGAATATACCTTAGTGCTGGCAGCACCTTGGAAGATGGCAGCTGGGTCTGGTGGCTTTCTGCACCACCTTCCCTCTGACCCTCAGCAGGCAGCAGGGCAGATGTGAATACACATGGGGAGGGTGAATACACACTATAATTCCCTATAACTTTTGATGCCAAGCGATGTCTCATATGGAGTCTGTTTTTGTCTTTTGTCTCATCCCATAAGATAAACCTATATTTAATTATGATCCCGGTATTATGGCTCAGCTCTATTGCTGCTGTTAATTATCTCCCTGCATTGATAATGGAAGGAAATGATCATCCTACCGCATTCTAGAAAAACAAATAGTGTGGAATTTTATTTTTTTTTCACTTTTAAAAGGAAGTAGAGAAACATTGGAAGGAAGGACAATCCAGAACATTCTATTACTTATAACAGATTCTCAACACAGGGCCTATGTAGCTTGCATGGGATTTTTACTCAGATGATCTAAATGGGAAATAGTCCCCTGAGATGACTTTCAGTGTCACTTAGCTGCATGGCAGTCTTGTTCCCATCCCCTCTTTAGGACACATTTAACTTGTAGGTTCCCTCCTCGAGACATGTTTGGGGCCCTAATACCTTGCTATTCAAAGTGTGATCCCACAGACCAGGACATCCTGGTTCCATGGGAACTTGGAGGAAATGCAGCATCTCAAGCTCTACCCCAAGACCTGCACTTTAGCAAGGCCTCCAGGTGACTTGGAGTCACGTTAATGTTTGAGAAGTATCCTCTAGCCATCAGAGCAATCATAGTATTAAGTGCCTACCAGTGGAATGCACATGATTTTGGTTCCAAAGTAAAATAATGGATAGGATCCCTGATCTCACTGAGTTTAAAATTCAGTGGGAGAGAGGATACACTCAGTGAAAGGACATAGAATAACCAAACACACCCAGCTGAAAACACGTGTGCAAATTTGTAACTGGGAGCAGCCATGGAGAAATGTGCACTTAATATTTGAATGGGAGCCATGTGTGAAAGTAGTTCTCCATGACTCTGCTCAATGTGGAAGAGATGGAGTTGATGAAGGAGGAGTTCACTGGGGACGTTGGTCTGAAGCAGGTGGGGGCAGAGGGGTTGCGGTTGTGATGGTGGCTGTGTGGTGAGGACACAAACTCTTAGGCCAAAAGGAGTACAGGGGGTGGTTAAAGATAGTCATTAGCCTGCCAGGACGGTTATACCCAGCAAGGCAGTGACTGAAAATTGAGCTTTCCAGAAGACACCACCATTATGACGATGGGAAGGCAACTGCAGACCTTGAATTTCCCCAAGTCTGAACGTGAGAAATAGTCTGTGATCAACTTGGAACTGAGATTTGGTTCTGCTTTCTGCTTATCCATGCCCCACCCTACTTTAAGTGCCCAACAGTTATTAGGCTTAAAGGAAGTTCAAATCAAAGTTCAGGGTAGAAATTTGTAAATGCTCATATACTGCTTTAACTTTTATGAAAAAAAAAAAAAAGAGTAGAAATACAAAACATTATCATCAATACAAGGCAAAGCAGTGGAACCACTCAAAGAGACGTACTTAGCTGAATAGCACCACATATATTTGATGGACGAAAAGATTTAAAAAATTATTTTTCTTCCCTAATATATTGTTTCTTTGACTTAAACTCGTTATCCATTAAATTTCCTGCCTGCTTTTCCTCTGTCTCCTTTCTTGTTCCTGTCCTCCCTGTAGTGGGTTGAATGGGGGCCCCTTCATGTCAAATTCCTGGGACATGTGAATATGACATTATTTGGGAAAACGTTCTTTGCAGATATAATTAAGTTAAGAATCTTCTGATGAGGAGAGCCCCTGGACTATCTGGGTGGGCCCTAAATCCAGTGACAAGTGTCTTTATAAAAGACACGCAGAAGACAGACACAGAGGAAAAGACAGACAGGGGAGCAGAAGGCAATGTGAAGGTGGAGGCAGAGACTGGGAAAATGCAGTCAGAGGAACGCCGACCATCACCAGAAGCTGGAAGAGGGCAAGGAATGGAATCTCCCCAAGAGCCTCTGGAGGGATCTTGGCCCTGCCAACACCATGAATTTGGAGTTCTTTTCTCCAGAACTGCGAGAAGATAAATATCCGTTGTTCTAAGCCACTGACTTTGTGATAATTTGTTACAGCAGCCCTAGAAAACGGATAAGTTCCCTAAAGATTAACAATATGTTATATTTCTAGTATAAGAATAGCATCTATTGTTTTTCTGTGTGATCTAAATGTGTAATGTGTTAAAACCAGAACTGTAGAGCTAATCTACAAAGTATAACTAACTGTAAGAACAGGGTTTAGAGTTACGTCCAAATGGTTCATGAACACAGAATCGGGCCACACTGCTGCTACATGTGTGTCTGCTGGTTTGGTTTTTACAGGTGCCGGAATGGAAGTATGGGATGGAATGGAAGGAGACTGTCATTAAGAGGGGGATACAGCTTCCAGGCTTTAAAAATATATATATTAGTATAATGTATTTATATTCTGATCAAGGAGACATGAGCACAGCTTGCTACGGGCGGCCAGCGAACATTCTTTGGCAATTCAGTGATGTGTAAGTAGAGCTCATATTCAGTCCTTATGCACTGCCACAGCTATATAGATGGTTTATTACAGGCATCTGTTCTAATAGGTTGAGTACCCTTTCTGACTCTTGCAAGTCTAGTTATTAAATATTTTGAATGTTACTCCTGCAGATAAAGGTTAGATAGCAGCTGCACAATTGGTAAGCTTTTATTCTCCTAAAAGAAGGGCTTTCTATCGTGGTGTTTTTCTTCAAACTGTCTTGGAGCCTATAGCAAAAGTTCTTTTGGCCTTAGCTTAATCCAACCTGGCAGGTTTGGGGTATAAGAGCCAGGAAGAGGCCAGCGGGCAGTAGATTTGAAGAAAGTTTCATATCTCTGTTTTTAGAATTTGAGTTCTTAAACATGTAGCTGAGATATTTAAATGATGTGAACATTTTCTTTTTCCTTTGCTAAGGGTTTGCTTTTTCCCCTAAAACTTTGAATAGAAAGCAATTGTACTCTAGGCTTGTGATAATTATGCTTACTAAGGGATTGTGAAAATTGTTCTGCAAACACTTAGCAGATAGCGACCTGACGAGAAGGGAAGATTGGAGGCATTTAGATAACTCAAGTGGAGAAAGAGGTGATTGAGGGAAAACTGTCAGGAGTAAACTCCTGAAGTTTCTTGATTGCAGTGTTATTTTGGAATGTTTCTTTCTCTTCTTGCATTGCCAGGAGGAAGTGGTCTAGTTCTTACGTCCAAACAAGAGGACCCATACAGGCCATGCTGTCAGAGTGAATATAAATTTTGTGACTACAATGGAAAGACTATCAGGTCTGGAGGAAATTTTTGCAAAGTCTTGTTATGTCAGACATCTTTAAAGTCTGTGTTACCAACATCCAAAGGAGGTTCTCAAGCTAAATTAAAAATTTTGGAATCAGGCATTTCTGCTCATACCCTGGGAAAAATAGAGGATAGATTATGTAGAGAGTGAGAACTGTTCAAGATAAGTAAGTAAGAAGTTTGTTGTGCTGAAGTATTTCATTTCTTTACATTTTGCTCCAAATTATATAATTCCATTTTTAATGAGATTTATAGCCTCATAAACATAGCCTTTGTTTTCTTTATAAAAAATAGGTTAATTTTGGTAGATTTAGACCTTTGGGCTATTTATCTTATGGAAATAAAAGCACCAGAACAAAGAGATGTTATTGTGATTATATGGCAATAAAATAAAGGCCACCAACAAAGAAATGGCTTCAGAAATGATGGCATACTTTTAGCATGATGCCACTAAAAATAATGAGTTACGTGTAAACTCCTTGGCTTAGAAGAATTTCCACAATGTACTGTTAATGAGACCAGTAACATTCAGAGAATGGACTATCATATGATTTCATTTTTGAAAATCAGATATTCTAAGAATTATTTTGTTCTCCAGATATTTCTGACTCACTATGTTCAGGTTCATGGTTGGATTGCAGTTTGTACATGCAGAGCCCCTTGAGGGCGATGGAACCAGGTGACCAGTTCTGACACATGAGTGATGAGTTAAAATTCAACGTAGTGGCTGCTGTTTCCTTTTTGGTTCTGGAGCAAGTCGAACCTTCCTGCTGACCCACAAGGGCCACATAGTATGAAAAGTGACCTTGTGTTGTTTTAAGCTACTGAAATTTTGGAGTTGGTTTTCCTGAAGATTAATCTAGCCTATCAAGACTAATACACCAACGACAAATGTGCATGTGTATGTATTTGTATATTATATATCACCGTATTTAGTCATCACACCAATACCATAAGATGCAACTATCATTTCCATTTTATGCTTCAGGAATCAGAAGTTCAATAAGATTAAATAAATTCCCCAGGTTTCACAATTAGCATTTCATCAACCAGAAATCGGAGCCAATATATGTTTAACAGCAAAGCACACCTTTCCTGCTCCAACTGTCCCACTGACATGCACCAAGCTGCGAGGTCGTTTTTCTTCAGAAGACCCTCAGCACTATTTTAGGACAGAAGCATATGGCACCATGAAACACAACCAGGAAAGGTTATCAGACTACAGGCACAGGACATAGAAACCTGTCTGCCACGCAGAGCGGAGCTGCTGGCAGTAGAGAACAGGGGTAAAAATAGGATGCACAGGTTCTTATCTATCATGTATATTGGCAGATTCCTGCTCTTTCAATCCTGAAAACAGACTGCAGTTGATACTCACTGATGTTATCCTTTTAGGGCTAGGATTGTATCTACAGTGTGGTGAGCTCCCCGGGGCTGTTGAACAAAAGCTCACGATCTGCTAATAATTGGCCATTAGGACAGAACCACAATTGTGTTTGTACAGAGCAGGTGCAGGAACAAGGTAATAGGAAAATGTCACATTGGCAAGAAATGCAAATTGGCCTTTTTTCCAAGTGTGAGAACTTCATTTATACATGAAACATAACTGTGTGTGGGTGTGGGGGGATGGGGGTTAGTTGTGAGTAGCCAGCTATGGGGAGATTTTAAGCGGGTATCACAGGTGTATAAGTGAGTGACATGCAAATTTTTCCTTCCAAGGAAAAAAGATGGTCTTATTCACTGAGGAACACATTGCAATTGCTCTAAGACTTGTAAAGTGAATGATCAAAGGAATATCTCTGCTTCTAACAAGCCAGGCTGTACTCTTCTCAACACTCCAGGATCCTGTGATCTGCTGTGCTTCTAAAACAGATTTGTACAGTAGAGAAGCTGTGCTGAAGAGGAATTATATTTATTTTTATACATTAAATGTCAATAAAGCTTCTCCTCTGAGATACATATTATATCCACCCAAATTATTATAACAACAGTTTGTAGCCATCCTACATGTAAAAAGAATGTTATTTACAGAAATGCAAGGGTAAATTAAAAAGCAAAGAGATGCCATATTCAGGCGTGCTATTGGAATTTAAGAGTAGAAGAACAGTTATGCATGTATGCGTAGGTAAAGATATACTGTAAAAACCCATTTAGGGCAACAGAGATGAGTTTGCAGGGGAAAACAGTCCCTTGCAGGGGGAGGCAGGAGGAGGCATAGCACTTGGTGAGCTTCCAGTGTGTCAGAGAAACTCTGCTAGGTTTTGTTTTTGTTTTTTTACACCAATCATAGAGAAAATTTTAATTTATATATTTATTTAAAAATATGTTTACATAATAAACATATTGCATATTGTATATTAAAATGAAATGTTATATAATATTGTATATTTTACATATATAGAGGATGCCAAAAATGTATACACTTTTTAAGAGAGGAAAAAACTATTAAAATTGTAATAATATATACCAATAACAAAAGATGAATACAAATCATGTTTGACTTCTGCAATTACAAGAGCTGTTCAAACAGTTACCATCAGCGTCCAGACACTTCTGATTCCAGTGAACTACTGCTTGAGCAAAATTGACCAAAGTGTCCACCTGTATACATTTTTTTGGCACCCCCGGTATTTTATATTTTTAACTAACTAAAAAAGTTATCATTTAATCCTCACAACAATTCCAGGATTTGAGGTGTTCTGACCACCACCTGACAAGGAAGAAGCAGAGAGATGAAAGAAGTGGCTCAAAGCTGTATCATGTAGACAGGCAGAGCCAGATCTGAAACAAATGCAGGCCATTCACCATCCAGAGACACGTTTGCTCTCACTATATCATGCTGTTGTCCAGAAATTTGCATGTAGGAAAGAAGCACTAGTGACATAAAAGTATCTTTCCAAGCCAACTATAGAAAGAAATTCCTGTAACTTCCTACAGATGAACGGCAAACCAGTGTACAATAGATATATGTACACTGGTATATCTATTGAAATAAATATTCTTTCATTCCCAAATCTTTAAGCAATTTATTTTTTTTAAAAAATTTAAAACATGCCTTTTTCCTTGAAACTCAGTAGGTGAAAAAACAGAATTATTAACCCTTGGGAAAAAAAATCAATTCTTAGAAAATGTATGAGTTATGATTTAAAAAAAAAACAAACAAAGAAAATAATCAGAGTATGGGCATTAAACCAATATACCTTTATATTTTACCAAACCTAATGAACAGAAATTATTTAAAGGAAATCTTGCAAAAACATTAACTATGTGAAGTCCCTTTTCCAGACTCTCTTTGTCTTCCTTTTCTAAAATTGGCAATATTTCATATCGGGAGACCTGGAGCCCCCAGGTTAGGATCCCCTGATTTCAAAGAAACACCCATACACCCCAGGCTAGTACCCCCTAAATCTGTCAATACCTTAAAGCTAAAGATGCCTTTTACTATTCTAAATCCTAATCTCAACTTTACCTTAAAAATAAAACACTACTGTTTTGCTTGCAAGAGAAAGTCAGACATTGCTTGGTAGCCTGCCTAAACTTGACGTTCCAAAGTTAAAAGTTCTCAGACATGCTCAAAGGTATTAATACATGTGAATTACAAGCATTACTCATAAAGCTTTCCTAATAATATGTTCATGAACCCATACAGGGCGTACCAGTGTGTTTGTATATTAGGATATGCTAATTTTTCTTAAATTGTCCATATTAAGTCAACAGTGAGTTGTTCAGAACATTTTATACACAGTTTGGGAACTATTACGCACCATTAAATTCATTTAGAGTAACCTCCCAAGGCAGGCATTGGCAAAACTAAGCTTCGTTTTTGACAGCTGTACATGATCAACCAATGGCTAGCTGACATTGCTTCAGTCTTAATATACTTCCAGAGACTGGCTTTGTCCTTGTGTTTCTGTGCTTTTAAGCATAAGAGTGATACAGGAAACATGCAAGAATCATAGGGAATGCTTTCGGCTTAATTTTTTCCTCAGGTTTTTGTTAACGTATAAATAAGAGATAGAGATGTTTCCACATGTAGTATTTTCCTATGAATAATATTTGCAACTAACAATGGAAGCAAGCAGAAATATATACGATGCTTTGTAGTGTATGGTGGCATTTTGCCAGGTCTAGAAAAAAATGGCTGAATTACTATAGCAAGATTATTCCTTTACCTGAGATCCTGTATTGTTTACTAAAAGAGATGAGCAATGTGCTACTTTGTTCTCCAAAATGACGTTAGCTCAGAACTGTATAAAACGGGGAGAAGATCAGTAGCCCAGGAAGGAAAGGGTCCATTACCTGCAAATGTATAGTTTTGGGTGTTAACTGTAAATACAAGCATAAGTTTGATAACTTGAAGAGACTGCCCAGAACTGTGTAGATCACTAATTATTGGAGGAATGAATGAATGAGTCCATAAAATCATCTTCAAATCAGATTGATGCTACTATCTGTGCTAATCACTTGTCATTGTCACCTGGATCGAGATCTCCAGTGGTAGCAGTCTTATAAATGAGTGGAATTCTTCACGGACATTCTGATTTACCTATGGCTCAAGCATAACCTGGAGGATCAGGAAACACAAAGGTTTCCAACTTAAGTGAGAAGGAGAGAAGAACACTTCTTCAAAATGAGGGCACATTCTTTATTGGATTTCATTCCCCAGACTACCAGTATTTTTTTCTTCTGAGGTGGAGTTGAATCAAGAGAAGGAAGAGATTGTCCTTTGATGGTAGAAACAGTATTTCAGAACATGTCAGAGAATCCTTGAGAAAGCCTTGATTATGTGTATCTGAGCTATTGCAGGTGGTGGTGTTGGGGGAGGAGCATGAATCAAATTGATTTGGACTGTGTACTCATATTCTGGAATTCAACACTCTGGCCCCAAACCGTTCTCATGGACTCCTTGTACAAACATGCTTCTTGCCAGGGTGCCAGTGCCTCCCTCTCACCTGGACTTAAATCCTCTGGGCTACGTATCTATGATCACTCCTTCTTCTTCTGTGTGTAGCGACCAAGCCTTATAAATTCCTCCTCTTATTCTTTCTCTCACTTATGATAAAAATCCCCAGAGGTGGGAGTGAAATGAGATGGCACCCCATCTCATTCTTCAGGAAATGAATTAAAGAGACAACTTGTTAATTGTCATAATTAAGAATCCATCAAAATAATTTGTAATTAATTAGCACCTATCTGTATATATCACAGTATTACTTCAGCCAATGAACAACTTCTCTGAACAGTCTTTCCTCTGATTCCTTCATAAATATTTCCTAGGAATCAATTTTTCCAGAAAGCCAATTGAGTTAACGTGAATTGCAAAGGTGAAAACTTTCAGATTTGTTTGTCTTCGAAGTGATCAATACACTCTTTGGTGGATAAAATGAGGGTATCGGACTACTCAATGATTGCTAAGGTCTTTCAAAAACTGCTATTCTTTGATGCTAATAGATGTTTAACTGCAACTATTGGAAGAGTGTCTCAAGAAAGAAAGGCACATAAAGACCTGATTGTGTTGGAAGAGGAAAATGGCACTCCAGAAGAAGCAAGAACTTTCAGAAATATCAAATCTTGGCCTGCTCTTCCTGCACCTGGCATATGTCCTAGCACTTCACGGTTAGCGACTCCAGGTGACTCCTAATTCCCACAATGCCATGCCTTACCATGGCTTCCCACATGCTGTTTCCTCATCTGGAAGAACATCCTCTTCCCTCTCCCAGGAACCTCTTTCTCATTTTTCATATCATAGCATTGAGTGCCATTTTGGAAGGTGCCCTCCGCACATTTGGGCAGACAGAGCTACCTGCTTAGCCCTCAGTGCCACCTTGGAATCTAGCTCAAGTTCAACATTTATTATCACATCCTGTAAATATTAAGTTTTGATTTCTGATATTAATATATTTCAAAGATACAGTAAAAGATGAAATACCGTACTACTCATGTGTGCATTTATTCAGGTTTTAAAAAGTTAACATTGTGTCCTAGTTGTTTTATTCTTTTAAATAGAATATAAAGGAATAAAAATTACAGATATAGCCAAATATCACCAATCATCCCTTTCCCCACTCCCTTTCCCAGAAGCATCTACTATCCTGACGTTGAAGTTTATGTATCCCATATATATTTTTACACTTTTACCATACATGTATTATATAGTATTGTTATATAATACTATACAACATTAGGAAGCATTATATAGTATTGCTCTGTGGGTTTCGAAGGTACATAAGTGATATCACATTTTAAGAATTATTTTGTAATAGTCCACACTTAATTCAACATTATGTTTTAAGATTATTGTGTGTTTATTATTGTAAAACTAGTCCATTCATATTTCCTGCTCTATTAGTATTCCAATAAAGGATTACATAACAACTTATTTACATATTCCCTCACGGAAGGTTATTTAGTTGGTATCTAAGTTTTTGGCAATTACAAACAATCCTTCAGTGAGCATCCTGATAAAGTCTCTTTTGTATTTTTGTGCAATAGTTTCTCTAAGGAATACAAGACTTGGAATAGCTGTGTCATAGGATATGCACGTCTTTAGCTTAACGAGACAGTGACAGATAGCTTTCAAAGTGATTGTAACAATTACCAACTCATCAACAGTGTGTGAAAGTTTCCCTTTTCACCTCATCATCACTTGGTATTACCAATATTTTAATTTGCTTTTCAGTATGCTGGGTGTGATTTAATTGCAATATCCTCATTTGGTAACTTACAGTTTATCTAGAAAAGTCCATTTTATCTAAGTTTTCAAAGTTTCATAATATTCCCTTAAGATATTTTAAATTATGTTAACCATGCCCCTCTAATAGTTTTATTTGTGACTTTTCTTGTTTTGTTCTTGATGGATCTTGCCAGAGATTTGCTTATTTTATTACTATTTTCATAACACTAGCTTTTGTTTTGTTTGAGTCTTGTGCTGTATCTTGGTTTTCCTTTCCATTAAGTTCATCTTTTATTTCTATTTTATTTCTTAATTCTTTGGGATAGTCTGTTGTATCCTTTCTTACTTCTTGAGTTGAGTATGTGGCTCATTAACCTTAGATATTATTTCCTAACATATGCATTTAGGGCTACAAATGTCTCTCTAAGAACACTTACAAATTCCATTTATTTTGTAAGTAGTTTTAAATTACTGGTTAGTTCTAAATATTTCATAATTTTGTTATGATTTATTTTTGACCTATGAATTTCTTAGATTTTTATTTAATTCCAAACATGAGTAAATTTTAATATTGACATATAGCTTTATTGCATTTTAGAGAAAATGCTTCATATAATAGCAACAGTTTGGAATTATTAATTTTTTGCTGATATAGGTTGTAACTAATTTTTTTAAGTGGTCCATATATTATTTCAAAGAACATGTAGTCTCTAGTTGTTGAATGTGTACAATTAAATAAAAGACGTCAGATCTTCACTATACTTACTAAGTTGACTGATCTATTAGTTACTGAGAAAAGTGTGTTTAAAAATCTCCATTTATAATTTCGGATTAGTCAATTTTTCCTTATAATTTTGATCATTTAACTTTTCTTTATTTGGAGGCTATTTTATTAGCTTTTTTTTTATCATCCTATGAAATATTCCCTTTATCATTAAGCAACAAATTTCCTTATCATTAATAATGTTGGTATGCTAATTTTCTTTTAGTTAATATTTGGCTACTGTATCATTGTTGCATCATTGTTTTCTCTGACTTTTAGTGTGGAAGTTTAATCTATTTACAATTATTGTGACACTTTTGTATCATATCATTTTGGTTTTCTATTTGTTTTTGCTCTTCTGGGCTCTGATTGATGGGGTTTCCTTTGTTTCTTTTCTTTCCCTCCTACTGGCTTGGAAGTTATATGTTTCATTTCTATTTTCTTTATAGTAACCATTAAAACTTTAACGTATTCTGGACTTATATATCTTTCCAGTATATTTTGAACAACCCTAGACTGCTTAAATATGATCACCTCTCTTCATCTTCTATATTATTATAGGCTTACTTTTAATTATCCCTTGTTTGTAATCCCCTTATTTAAAAAACATTCTATCATTTTTGTTTTGTTTTTGTTTTACTTTACAAGCATATTTGTCAACTTCACATCTGCTTCTTGAATCTCACTCTTTTTTTCTTGGTTCAATTTCTTTCTTTCTGAATATATGTGATTCATTCATTTAGTGAGGGTTTATGAATGATAAACTTAGGGTCTGTCTAACATCTTTAGTTCAACATCAACCTTATGTATTTTGCTTATTATTGTGTAAGACATGCATGTAAGTAGTTTAAAATTTTAAATAGTGCTAAAAATAGTTGTCTCACTTCCCCAGAGATAACAACTTTCAACTTTTAGTGGGGGAGAAACCATTCCTTGTGATATTTACCCCCATGAATTTGAAGTGTGATTATGATTTTGAATAATGTGGTTATAATACTCTTAATTAACTAATTTATAATACTATTTATTAATGATCTATTATAATAGACATCAATTAACTGATAATGATTTATCTCAGAGTTAAAAAGCCAGGGCTATAAGGTTGATAAAAGGGAAGAGTAAGGCAAGGAAGAATGGGAAATGATGCTAAGTAATGCATTACTGCACTGGCTACTGCTTCACAAGGAGCCAAAGAGAGACAGTGCATGTGGATCCCAAGTTACTATGGGGAAACGGGGCCTTGGAGCAGTTCATTGGGAAGAGGATGCCCAGTTTCCTCCTTGTTCCTATTTTTCATCATTAAAGTTCTCTCTGCATGAGTTTTCTCACCTGTAAAATTGGGGCTAGTATTAGTACCTCCCCCAGAGCATCATTATGAGGGTTGAATGAATTAATATAGAAAAGCACTGTGAACAGGGTCTGGTATACAGAAAGGGCTTAGCAAGTGTTAGGCATCTTATTGTTATTATCTTCCATGTCTCTTAGTACTTATTATTAATAATAATAATAATTATTATTTCTCTAGGCTTCATTCTGAGTGATGTCCTTAGATCCTCCAGTCCATTAATTCTCTCTTTGGCTGTATCCACTCTGCTATTTAATCCAAACACTTAGTGTTTAATTTCAAAGACTATGTTTTCCATTTCTAGATGTTGTATTTGTTTCCTTTTCAGTCTGCATTTTATTTGTTTGTTTGCTTTTCATAGTGGCCTCTTCTTTCACACTAACTTCTATTTCTTATTTAATTTTCTTATTGTAAGCATCTGTATTTTATAATAACCTTTAGATTTTTCTCTTATTTCTAGTTCTTCCTTTGTTGCATCTGCTGACTCTCTTTATTGTGGTCTATTTCCTCACGTGTTTTGAATTTTTTTATTGTGAATTTATGTTCGATAGGATGATTTTTCATTCCACAGAGTCATTTGTCATTTGCTTCTATCAGTATCCCAGTGATTCCAATGGCACAGGAGAAAAAAATCATGATTGCTTTTAGCCTTGGGATTTCTGAATCCTGTGGGTAGTGTAAGTTTGAATCCCATATAAAGGGACTGCAGTTTCAATTTCTCCCAGGGGCCTTCCTCTCTCAACCCAGATTCCCAGAGCTTAAGGATTCTTGCTTTTCCTTATGGGCAGAGTTTTTTAGTTTAGTTTTTATTTTCCTAGTTCCAGGTCTAAGTATGGGCAGACGCTTCAGGAGCCTTCCCTTGAGGAGGATCTGAGCTCATTGCCCTAAGCGAGGCTGAGGTCACATCTCTCTTGTCCCTGACCCCGGCACTGATACTCCAGCTGTCACTGTCTAGGATGCACCTTCAGGTCAGGCACCCCACAGAAACACCGGTTCTGTCCACTATGCTCCTCAGAGTCCTACTATGTCTCTACATGTTTGTCTCTTGTACGGGTCAGTAAGCATCTCTTAGGCAAGAACCACAATTTAATACCTGCCATTTTGCTCTTCTGTGCTCTCTCAGCCTCTAGCATAGTCCTGGTACTTGGCAAACAGGAGCTCAGTAAATAAGGGATGAATGCGTAAATAAATGACTTTAATTTGGGTGAGGTTGACACCTACTAGAAAGTTCCTTATAGTATGTCACTTGCAGCATGATGCAGATGATTTCCAAGAAACATGTAAGAGATGTGTCAGAGAAACTGGAGGATTAGAGAGACCTGGAGAAGTCTGCGGTACCTGATTGTTCTGACCTGGTCCTTCAACTAGTTTTCTTCCTCACTGTTTGAAACATTGTTTAAATTAAATAATTAAAATGGTATTAAGAGCCAAGAATAGCACTCAGTTGCTATAGATAGCTTCAGGCTACCTAGTTATTCAGTGCACTGAAATGAGGCTGGAAGCTTTTTGACAATTTAATTAACGTCTTTCTAGATCTTCAATTTCTTGAAAATTCTGGGGTGTTTCGTTTTCAAGTTGCTTACAGCGCAAGAGGGGAATGCTCCGATTTGTCCCACAACATCTGTCACTGGGGGATTTGGGTGGGGAATTGGAGGAGGGACAAAGAGGGAAGAAAAGCCTTGTCTTTTTTTAACGTAGAACTTGTCCTGTTCCTCAACTGTAATTCAGTTATCTACCTTTTGGCCATGGTAAATGATAGTGCATGCATTGTCAGGGGATTTGTGGATGTAAAAAAATAGCAGATAGGATCTAAAGATCTCTCATAATAGTACACACACACACACACACACACACACACACACACACAGTTATGTCAATGCCACAATTGAATAAGGCCATGTATTCTGATATGAAATATGCAAAGCTTATTGCACTGAGTACCTGATATTTTCATTACTTGAGATCCTGCTTTTAATGAAGTGTGTTTAAAAAATATTGTTCATTCCCTTCCCCCTGCCCCAACGTGATAGTTTAATTAAACTAAGTCCATTTCCTTCCCAGTGGTCACCATATTGCACGGGCCATTTTGGAAAATGTGCCTCATCATCCTGGTCGCAGCTTATTTCTCCAAGGCCTGCCAGCTCCATAAGGCAACAAAATGCTGACGAGGTCGTTTGAGTTCTTTAGTTATAGCTTTGTTTTGCTTTGTTTTTAAAGCGAAAGATATAGGAATCGGACTGAGTCAGAGAATAAAACAAAGAGCAGAAGCGAATATTTTTAATGAAATTAGAGAAATGGTAGAAGACTACTTTTCTGTTTTTGCTGGCCTCTTCAGAAAGTGTTCTGTTGGGCAGGTATTTTTGCCGTAATAGAGTGAACTGTTATAATTATGGAGTGTTGACTTAGACGGTCAGCTCTGTAAGTGGAAAATTTTCCAACATGGGACAGTCCTATGGAGACACATGATACTGTCCTGCAAACCACAGCCATCCCTAGAGTATGCAGGTCCCTGTCTACTTACTCCCAGTCAGCATGTCATCATGGATCTCTCCTTGTTTACAAAAGGAATGACATGCTGACCAGTGGGATCGTCTTCCAGGCAGGCCACGCTCCGGGACAGAGGGATAGACTGCAGGGCTCACAACCGACCTTAGGTGGCAGTTCTGAACTCTGTGAGGCATCTGAGCAATCTCACATGCCGAGCGTGAGGTGGGATGGAGTTAGCGGGTCGGCTCTCCCAAAAGATATTCTTATCCCCCCAAAAGAGAAACAGAGGTCTGAGGCCCAGAGGGGTTCTGGTCCAGGTCCAGGACTCCGCACTCAGACAGCTGCCATCCTGCAGCTCCAGGCACCTGATGAGGTCTTAGAAAACTTCAAGATAAATGCTTCAAAGTAGGGGTTGGAAGGGTGGGGGGCTGAGGAGAGTATCCTGAGATGTAGACCTGACTCAGGAAACACGAGGTTATATTGCTATAAATAACTCACAATTCCAGTAGTCTATCTAGCTGAGCTGCTATGACTTGCAACTCAGATGTCATTTCCTGGATGAGACTTTGTGCCTATGCAGGCAGAGTCCTTCACTCTTCCTTCTGGGCTCCCACAGCACTTTCTTCATGCCTCAGCTCTTATTTGGCTTTGTGAATATGTGGCAATCTGTCTCCCACCGCCTGTAGGCTTTGAGACTCTGTGGAGAGCAATTATATTTTGTGTTCCTTTGTGTCTGCACTGCCTAGACACATGGAATAGCAGTGATGTTTGGGAAATTAATGAATGAAAGGCTTTTCCACTTGGAAGTCACCTTATGCAGTCCTGTTCCATATCCTGATTGCTAATTACCATGTATAGGACACAAAGCTCTATGACAGGCATTGGATGCCGTGTTAAATATTCATACTGAGTGGTTAAAAAACAGTAGTTCTCTTTTTAAACCTTTGTTGCAGCAGCAGGTGAGCAAGAAGCACATTGTTCTGGGGGATTGATATTCCCTAGTGGGCACTGCAAAGTTCAAAAATGTATGGGAGCTTTGCATTCTAGTCACACTGACTGTATCTTGTTTGAACCCTTCTTTCACATCCATTATTTCTTTGATCCTCTCAGAAACCCTGTGAGACGGGTTGGCTCTTTTATTTTATAGGAAAAGAAAGCAAGATGGACTGATTAACTGAGGCACCCTTGGTCCCCCAAATTCACACGAGTCTCTTGCCCAGCTCAGAGTTCTGCCCACTCTACATTTGCCATCATGATGTTAGACAAATTGCTTAACTTCTCAGCAATCTTTTTAGATGTCTTATCTAAAAAGAGGAAAAATGTACTTTATACAGTGGGGAGGTGAGACCAATGATTTAAAATGATGCGTAAATGCTTTGCAAATATTATGGTTTTGCATCTTGGTGGTGGTTTTCCATGATTGTCTGATGGCCATATCATTCATGTGCATTCATAATGCGTCATCCCTACCAATATTGTTGTTAATTTTGTATCAGGCTCAAAGTGGAAGCTTCTGCTTCAGTACTTCATGATGAATATTTAACTTGGCATCCAAGCACTTTTCACACCCTTTTCCTACCTACCCATGGTAATTGGTGATCTGTATGATGTGACTTCATGACACATAATACTTTGAGATGATTTCTAGGTCATCTACAGCAATCAGTCTGGATGAAGACTATTTAATTTGTAATTACTCATGACAATTCCTCCATCCTTTAAGAAGATCTGAAGGAAATGATGTCTTTATTCCCTATGACTTTTGCCTACCAGTATGCACTACAAATGGAGCTCAGACCATTTATTTCCAATATTAATTCACATTGATTACTTTTGTTGGCTGTCACATGGCATATACAAGATTAGAGTTGGTGGTGTACCCGTGTTACCCAACAGGTTTGCTCTTTCCCATGGCCATAAGCTGACCACCCCTTTTATAAATGCCCTCCCCCCCATGGGCCACAGAAGGACCTCAGCAGGAGAATATGAGTGGCTAGTGCAATCCAGCAGAATTGCTGGAAAAATTCACAACATTCATGCCCTCATGATGGGGATTGGTGTTTACATTTGCATATGAATGAGATTCTATGGCAATTTATAGTTATCTTCAGGACCTCAGAAGTCTGTTCTACCGTGGAAGCAGCATTAACTCTCTCCTGTCCTTCAGTGTCTAGACAGTCTTCACTCATTCAACTGATTTTTAAAATTTTGAAATGTGCTACCGCTGCTGCTCTGTACCTACTGCTTCTACTGTCATCACCCCACATGGAACATTTTAGTGATTGTCCCTGAACTCTGCTGCTGAATGAGCTTTACTTGTTCAAGCACTATTTTTATCCCATCATTCTCCTCCTTGAAAATCTCCCCTGGCGTACACAATCAAGTCCTAAACCTCCCTTCAGGAACAAGAAGCTGTCTTCATCTGCCATGATTTCACCTATGCATCCCCAGATCTTATTATTTCCAAACAGAAACATTTGTCTTCATCGCTTTGCTTTTGCTCATCACATATTGCTTCAGCCTAAAATGTCCTCTCCCCTGCCATTTTCTCTATCTAAATATTACAGCTCTTTCCAAGATGAGCTCCAGTCCCATGTCTTTCCATAAAGCCTACAATTAACATTCTGGTCCACAAAGCTATTTTCTTCTGTAACCTAACATATATTGATAGAATACATTTTGGATCTGAGTCAAATACTGTTTGAATTATTCTCCAGTCATTTCCATTGATAATGTTACTCTTCCATAAAAAGGCCCTTCTTATCTCCCATTTATCTATAGAATGAAATCCAAATCTTTAGGATTCTGGATCCTTTTTAACCTAGTCACAATACATTATTGGCTATGATTGTAATATCCCAAACTACATTCCTTTTAAAACATACACACACACACACACACACACACACACACACACACACAGAGGGTGCCAAAAAAATGTATACACATTTTAAGAAAGGAAAAAGAAATATTAAAATTGTAATAGTATATACCAATAACAAAAGATGAATACAAGTCGTGTATACATTTTTTGGCACCCCTGGTGTGTGTGTGTGTGTGTGTGTGTGTGTGTGTGTATGATCTATTCTCATATACATACACTGCATATAGTATATATATACTATATTCACAATCATATATATATATACACACACACATATATATGATTGTGAATACAGTACATTCTTATTGTAGAAAATGTGTAAAGAAGTAGGGAAAAATGTACCACTCCTAAGCAGTCCACTTAGCATTTTGGTAGGTGTCCTTCAGATGTGTTTCCCACCAAACCATGCACGTTCACTTCTCTTGGCCTTTATTCACATTGTTCCCTCTGAACTATATTGTCCTACTAAGTCCTCTCAAATGACTTGTCCAAATAGTACCTCTCCTTTGAAGCGCTCCTTAAATCCCATGCTCACAGGTAAGATTAACCTGTCTCTTCCACCCCAATCTTTCATGAGTTTCTAATATACCGGCATCATGATATCTGCCATACATGTGCATATGTCACATAGGCATTATGCACACATAGCCATTGCCCAACAAGACTGGAAGCTGTCTGATGGCATGGAGTATTTTATCCATCCCTGTATCTTTAGCACACTGTACAACAGAGCTGGCATTAAAAAATGCTAGGTGAATAATGAATACATCCATATTACTTATGGCCTCCCACTTAGTGAGTTGAAAATTGAAGCTATACTTATATGTCATGTTTAAGTTCGAAAGCATATAGCACTCCATGAATATTTGTCAATATTATTTATGTTTCTGGAACATCATATGATTTATGGTAGAAATATTGCCCAATTAGGAATGACAGGAATGGAGCAGATTCTAGCCAATCCAATATCCAGTTCTACAACATGCAATTGTGTACCTCATAATTGTGAAGTCCCAGGGATACCCATGCAGATATCACCTAGAACAAGATATCACACTTTGCCAGCACCACAGAAGACCCCACTAATGCTCCCTCTCAATCACTAACCACACCCTTCTCCTCAGTTCAGGGGAAATTGTTTCTAATAGTTTAATTTAATTGTGTATGGTTTTGAACTTGATATAAATTGAATCATACAATATGTATTCTAGCTTCTTTCACTTGATATTACATTTGCGAGATTCATCTATATAATTGTAGTTGGCTTTTATTGCTATGTAGAATACCATTATATGATTAATCATTATTTATTTATTCATTCTATTTTTGATGAACTTTGGGTTGTTTTTGGGTTTTAGCTTTTATGAAAAATGCTATGAGCCTCCATATTTATATACATACACACATATATACATATTGATATGTATAAAAAATACTTAGAAACTAGTTTTCGCTAATATTCTATAAATGAAAGGTATAACCTGGTTAGTGTCTACAAAATGACAAAATCAAAAGTAGTTATCATATTGAAAGATACTCGTTGGAACATCAGAGGGGATAGCTTAGAAATGAGCAATAATGTAAGTTCTGAAGCTTAGAATTTTATAAATATAATATAAAATATAATATAATATAAATGATATACATAATAAACAGAAGTTAATAGCATTTTTCATAAAATGTGAAAAATTTTCATTCATTTTTTTCATAAATATACCTATGTAATTGAATATGTAGCACTTTACAAACTTCTGATGAAGCAATATAAACAGTTCAATGTAAATAATAGCCACATTTAAATTTAAATAAGCTTCATTTTTCATTGGAATGAAAATTAAAGGGAGCCGCTTTATAGAATACTGGAGATCCAATTGTGTATCTACTCTCAATTTTAGACCTATCTGCTGCTTTGAGCCCATGACAAGTCAGATAGCTAGTCTTTGCAAGTTAATTTGTCATTTGGAGATAAGCTCTTAGGCTTAGATTTTTACCTGTAGAGGAAATCTGAACCATAGAAAATTTAGATCATTGAGACAAGTAAAGGTAGATCAGGTGTGAATTAGAGAGATTATAAACAGAGTATTTTTAAAAATGCTTCTTAAAATATCAATTTAGAATAATAATAATGCTGTAAAACAACAAACCTCGTGTTCTATGAATGCAATTTCTATTTTAGGTGATTTGACTTGGGTGAAATTTCCATTGCATAGACCAGTGGAATATTGTGGTTTAGCTGACATTAACTTAAGTGACAAGTTGGCTTTTGCCAAGCATAGAACAAGCTCCAGAACTTGTAAATCAGAAGTTTCAAAACCAAAATGACTATTTTAGTTTTTTTCTCTGAGTCAAATTCTGTTCTTACATTTCCATGAATGTACTATTAAAATTTCCATGGGCTTCCTGTTTATTAAGCACAAGTTCTCCAACTATGATCAATGGATAGTCCAGTATGATAGATTTGGCATTGGAAAGTTTGCTTTTTCCATATGAAACAAGGTATTTAGTTGTGTAAGAGCATTATCCTATTCTCTCTCTGCAATAACACACACACACACACACACACACACACACACACACAAAATTTAGAATCTAGTTTTAGCTAATATTCTATAAATGAAAGATGTAACCTGGTTAGAGTCAATGAGATGACAAAGTCATATTGAAAGATACTCTTTTTAGAAACACCAGAGACGATAGCTGAGAGGAGAGAAATTGTTGATTTATATTCAGTCCTGACATGGCGTGCTTCTAGAATCTGCCCTCTTCTCTCCATTACCACTATCCATGCCCTTTTGGCCCTCCCCACCCAATCTAGACTTAATCTTCAACTGCTAACTTTCTTAAAAGATAAAACTGTCTCACTCCTCCTCCTTCCTCAAATACCCGCAGTGGCTGTCCATTTACAAAAAATATGCCAAAGCTCTTGATGATATGGGTCCAAAATATTTATTTTTTAAAATCTAAATTCTAAATACATCTCCTTAGAAACCCTACACTCTATTTAACACTTGTCTCTGCTATACTCCCAGTACATACCATGTACTTTTAAGACTCTTGGTCTTACTTTTGTAATCTCCTCGGTGTGGGCTGCACTTCCTACCCCCTATTTCTCCATTTTTTCAAATTTTTCATAACCATCAAGGTCCTGCTTAAATGCCATCTCCTCTTTGAATTAGAGAAATCACAAACATATTTCGACTTTATTTAGCATCTACTTCATTCTGTCTTGTATTAATTAGTTGGTGACATATTTTTCCCTTACTTGTTCATAATTTTGTTGAGAGCAGAAACTAGGCTGTCTTTCCATATCTTCAGTACTTAACACAGTTCCTTGTAGCAAGCATTAAATTAATTTGCAATTATTTGAGTCTGTAAACTCAGAATGTTCCACAGGAAAAAAAAAACAAATGGACTGGAAATCTTGGGGCATGAGTTTTTGTTCTCAACTTTGCTACTAACTATCTGATTGTGGGATCTTGGGACATCATTTTACTGACTTGTAAAATCAAGAGATTGGTCTTCATATCTGTAGGGCACTTAGTTTTAATGATCAAAGAAAAAAATTAAAAATGCTCTCATTTACACTGACTGTAACACTCTAGTTACACAGTTATTGTGAATATGTACCTCATTTATTGTATCTAGGAAAGAAGAACATCTTTTGAGGTTCAGGAACTGATCCACTGATGAGAAAATAGAGGTTCTAACAGTAATAGTGACTGGAGTTTAGATCCAAGTTGCTTGATTTCAAGTCTAGTGTTTTTTATGCAGGCAAACTGTCTCTTGAGAGGAAACCTAGAAAGGGAGCTTTAGATAGGTTAATCTTTATAATGAGTAAATAACTGACAAGCAGTAGAAAAGTCATCATTCATATCTCAGAGAGAGAACTAAAAAGGATTTAAACAGTAGCTGGAAAATTTTGCATTGCAGAATGGGGCAGTTCTAGATAGAATAATCTAAGGTGTGTGGGGTTGCAAAAGCATCGGCCTAGAGCAAGGAGAGGCCAATTTATTCAGGGCAAGTTGCACGAGGAAAGGCTTCAGAATAGGGATGTGGGACCTGCCACTTAGGTAAAATGCAAAATTTCAGTTTATTTCAGTTTTAGTTCTGTAATTTCAAGTCAACATGCAAACACTTATTTCCCAAAGACAATCAAGAAAAGAGGCTTATTGAGATTTGGGGAGAAAGAGGAGAGGCAAAACAAGTGTAGGAAAGTGAATTCCATGGATACAAACAATTTGATGGGGTTCAAGTAACTACCACGTCATTTTGACCTGAATAAGGCCTTGGGAATAAAAGATTGAAAACACATATGAAAAATATGTAAGTCAAGACACATTGAAGTTCCAATCAGGATGGCGGAGTAGGTGAACACTGTGCTTGCTTCTTCCTGAGACCACATTAAAATGGCAAC
This sequence comes from Rhinolophus sinicus, assembly GCF_036562045.2. Classification (NCBI taxonomy): domain Eukaryota; kingdom Metazoa; phylum Chordata; class Mammalia; order Chiroptera; family Rhinolophidae; genus Rhinolophus; species Rhinolophus sinicus. The sequence goes on from NC_133756.1 coordinate 66,018,413, forward strand.
TAAATTACAGAACAATTCGAAGGCTAGCTGAACAGAAGTCCTTTAACTAAGGATATAAAGAAGAAGCCACCTGGAGACGTGTAGAGGGGCAGAGACACGAATCAGACTGGCCCCACACCCATGTGTGGCCGGTGAGAATCGGGAGGGATATGTTGGCTGCAGATGTCCCCCACAAAGAGCGAAGGGTCCCAGCCCCACACTGAGCTCCCCAGCCCAGAGCACTAGTGCTGGGGAGAGGAGCCCCTGTGGCATTTGGTTGTGAAAATCAGTGGGTGTTCTGTCCACCCAGATGAGACAGAAGGTGGCTGGAAACCCAGGCGTCCTCTTAAAGGACCTGTGCCCAGACTCTCATTCCCAGGTACTCACCCTGGGTTCTGGTAGAGGGACTTTAGTTCAGGAGGAGCAAGAGACAAACAGGAAGAGACTAAGTTGTGTGGCTCCATGGCTAGGGCTGGAGGGAAAGCCACCATTGTGCCTGTGTTGAGCCATCTTTCCCATGTATCTGACAGGCTGATGCCATCTTTCCTGTGTTGAGCCTTCTCCCCACATGGCCAAATCAGAATTTTCACTGGCCTGGAGAGCTTTGCTCACCCTGGTGAATTCCCTGGGACTCTGCCACACCCAACTTGCACAGCATCACAAGCTTTTTTTGTGGCTGATCTCAGTGTGCTCTCAGACTTTTGCAGAGTGGACCCAGAACTGGGGCTCAGAACTGGGGTCAAATCTGAATCTGCATTAACCCACTGAATACCACTTGCCCCATGTTGGTGACTCCCTGAGACCTCACCCCACTCAACTCCGGTACCATCCAAAGTTCTTTCAGTGGCTGAACCTTATTGTGGTAGCAGGCCTTGAGGTGCTCTGGAACTTTTGCTGAGCTACCCAGTGCCCAATATTAGTGATGGCCAGCTTTGGTTTCCAGTGTGGTCTCTCTCACACACTTCCAGGTCCAGCACAGGGAATGACCAACTATAGATCACTTTGTAGCTGCTTACAGGTAGCCTAGGACCAGTCACAGATGGTGGCTGGCCTTGGACTCCACATGATTCCCTCCCAAGAGGCCCCAGAACCAGCACACCTGTGGCCAGCTTCAAACCACAGCAGAACACCACCCGATTAGCCCCACGAGTGGTACAACCAAAGGGTGGTCTCAGCAGGCACCAGAGCCTGCTGAGGCAAATTCTGTTTCTTGTGGTCATCCCCTACACAGTAGTTCATTGTGGCCAATCGTCACAGTCAGTAAGCCTGAGGGTCAATTCCACCCACTGACATGGCAGCATTAATCAAGCCTCAACTACAACAAGGGAGCACACACAATTCACACGAGGTACACTCCTGCAGCACCTGGCACAGGTGACCAGTGAGACTGTGCCAATGGGACCCACAGGGCCAATGGGACACCCTGCCAAGACTGGGAGACAGCAGATCTACCTAATCCATAGAAACAAATACAGAGAGGCAGCCAAAATGAGGAAACAAAGAACTACATCCCAAATGAAAGAACAGCAGAAAACTCCAGAAAAAGAACTAAACAACATGGAGGCAAGCAATCTACCTGATACAGAGTTCAAGGCACTGGTTTTAAAATGCTTAAGGAACTTAGTGAGAACTTCAACAAAGAGATAGTAAGGATAAAAAAGGACATAGAAACCATGAAAAAGAACCAGTCAGACATGGAGAATACAATAACCGAAATGAAGAATAGACTAGAAAAAATCAATAGCAGATTAGATGAAGCAGAGAATCAACTCAATGATTTAGAATGCAAGGTGGTAGAAAACACCCAATTGGAACAGCAAAAAGAAAAAAAAAAAACTCTTTTAATGAGTACAGTTTAAGGGGCCTCTGGGACAACATCATGTATACCCACATTCGTATTATAGGGGTTCCAGTAGGAGAAGTGAGAGAGAACAAAGGATTGAGAATCTACTAGAAGACATAATGACTGAAAACTTTTCTAACTTGGCGAAGGAAATAGACATATAAGCTCAAGTAGTGCAGAGAGTCCCAACAAGATAAACCCAAAGAGGCCCACACCAGACACGCCATAATTAAAATGTGAAAGGTTAGAGTCAAAGAGAGAATCTTAAAAGCAGCAAGAGACAGACAACTAGTTACTTACAAGGGAGCTCCATAAGACTATTCCATGATTTCTCAACATAAACTTTACAATCCAGAAGGTATTGGCAGGAAATATTCAAAGTGATGAAAAGAAAGGAACTACAAACAAGACTATTCTACCCAGCAAGGCTATCATTTAAATCAAAGGAGAGATAGTTTCCCAGACAAGAAAAAGCTAAAGAAATTCATTACCATCAAACCAATATGATAAAAAAATGTTAAAGGGACTTCTGTCAGAAGAAGAAATGGGGTGTGTGTGTGAAATATAAGTATGAATAATAAAATGGCAATAACTATGTACCTATCAATAATTACTTTAAATGTCAATGTATTAAATGCTCCAATCAAAAGACATAGGGTAGCTATATGGATAAGAAAACAAGACCCATACATATGCTGTCTATGAGAGACCCACTTCAGATAGAAAGACACACACAGACTGAAAGTAAAGAGACAAAAAAATATATGTTTCATACAAATGGAAACAAACAAAAAAGCTGGGGTAACAATACTTACGAGGTATGACAATTAAGTTCACTAACTTGTTGCAACGATGTTGCTATTTTTTGATATCAGAGGGATTATTCATTATGAATTTGTACCAACTTGACAAATAATTTACATAGTAGCAACAAAAAGTTTACTATTTGGAAGTGCTGAAAGTCTGCGTGAAAAAGTTAGACGACCTGAACTTTTTGCCAACAATTCATGGCTCTTGCATCACAACAATGCACCAGTTCACACGGCACTGTCTGAGGGAATTTTTAGCTAGTAAACAAATAACTGTATTGGAACACCCTCCCTACTAACCTGACCTGGATGGCCCCCAATTACTTCTGTCTTTACCAGAAGATAAAGGAAATATTGAAAGGAAGACATTTTGATAACATTCAGGACATTAAGGGTAATACAACGACAGCTTTGATGGTCATTCCAGAAAAAGAGTTCCAAAATTGTTTTGAAGGGTGGACTAGGTGCTGGTGTCAGTGTATAGCTTCCCAAGGGGAGTATTTCAATGGTGACCATAGTGATATTCAGCAACGAGGTATGTAGCACTTTTTCTAGGATGAATTCATGAACTTAATTGTCTGATTGCATATATCAGACAATATAGACTTTAAAACAAAGGTTATAATAAGAGACAAAAAAGGATATTTCATAACAATAAAGGGATTAATCCAACAAGAGGATATAATCCTTGTAAATATTCATGCACCCAACATAGGAGCATCTAAATACATAAAACAAATATTAACTGACGTAAAGGGAGGGATTTACAGTAATACAGTCATAGTAGAGGATTTTTACACCCCATTGAAATCAAGGGATAGATCTTCCAGACAGAAAATCAATAAGGAAACAGCAGCTTCAAATGACACATTAGATCAGATGGATTTAATTATTTTTAGAGCATTTCACCCCAAAGCAACTTTTCTAAAATGCAGAATATACATTCTTTTCAAGTGCACATGGAACATTTTCCAAGGTAGACCACATGTTAGGCCACAAAATAAGTCTCAATGTCTTTAAAAAGACTGAAATCATACCAAGCATCTTCTCTGACCACACTGGTATGAAACTAGAAATCAATTACAAGAAAACAACTGAAAAACACACAAACAAATGGAGGCTAAATACATGCTACTAAACAATGAATGGGTTAACAGTGAGATCAAGGAAGAAATCGAAAGATACATTGAGACAAATGAAAATGAAACACAACAACCCAAAATCTGTGTGACACAGCGAAAGCAGTACTAAGAGAGAAATTCACAGCAATACAGGCCTATCTCAAGAAACAAAAAAAATCTCAAATAAACAATCTAACCCTACACCGAAGGGACTAGGAAAAGAAAAACAGAGTCCAAAGTAAGTAGAAGAAAGAAAATAAACAGAGCAGAAATAAACAAAATAGAATCTAAAAAACAAAAACAAAACACACACACACACACACACAAAAAAAAACCAATACAAAAGTTCAATGAAATCAAGAGCTGGTTCTTTGAAAACATAAGCAAAATTGATAAGCCTTTAATGAGATTCATCAAGACAAAAAGAGAGAGGACCCAAATAACATCAGAAATGAAGGAGGAGAAGTGACAACTTACACCACAGAAGTACAAAGGATTATAAGAAAACACTACAGACAATTATATGTCAATAAATCGGACAATCTGGAAGAAATGGATAAATTCCTAGAAACAGAATCTTCGTAGACTGAATCAGGAAGAAACAGAAAATCTGAACAGACCGATTACTACTAATGGAATTGAATTAGTAAGCAAAAAACTCCTCACAAACAAAAAAGTCCCGGACCAGGCGCTTCAATGGGTGAATTTTACCAAATATTTCAAGAATAATTAAATCAACAAACAACAAGTGTTGGTGAGGATGTGGAGAAAGTGGACTCCCTGTGTACTGTTGGTGGGATTGCAGATTGGTGCAACCACTATTGAAAATGGTTTGTAGGTTCCTCAAAAAATTAAAAATAGAACTACCTTATGACCCAGAAATTCCACTTCTGAGTATCCAAGGAAAGCCAAAACACTAATTTGAAAAGATATATGCATCCTTATGCTCACTGCAGCACTATTTACAATAGCCAAGATATGGAAGCAACCCAAGTGCCCATCAATAGATGATTAGACAGATATATAATAGAATATTACTCAGCCATAAAAAGAATGAAATATTATCATTTGTGATAAAATGGTTGGACCTGGAAGTTATTTTTAAGTGAAATAAGTCAGACTGAGAAAGACAAATACCATATGATCCCACTTATATGTGGAATCTATAGAACAAAATAAATGAACAAACAAAGCAGAAACAGACTCATAGATACAGGGAACAAGCTGATGGTTGCCAGACGGAAGGGGGGTTGGGAGACAGGGTGAAAAAGATGAAGGGATTAAGAAGTACAAATTGGTAGTTACAAAATAGTCACGGGATGTAAAGTAAATCATAGGGAGTATAGTCAGTGATATGGTAATAACTATGTATAGTGCCATGTGGGTACTAGACTAGCCAGGGGCACTGCTTCATAAATTATATAAATGTCTAACCACTATGCTGTACACCTGAAACCAATATAAAATAATATTGAATGTCAACTGTAATTGAAACATTTTTAAAAGGGGAGAAAAAACTGAAGGAGAATACGCAGCTCAAATCTCCAGGTATAAAACAAGTATGTCATGGGAATGTAATGTACAGCATAGGGAATATAGTCAGTAATATTGTGATAACGTGGTACGGTGTCGGATGGTTGCTGGACTTATCATGGTGATCACTTCTTTAGGCATATAAATGTTGAATAACTATGGTGTACACCTGAAACTAATATAATATTGTATGTTAGCTATATGTTAATAAAATCTGTAAAAATAAAATAAAAAGACATGTTGAGGCCCACGCTTAAGCTACGTAGTACAACTATCTGCTTTTATATGGTTGGTACCCTGAAGTCTCCTCACTTTGTAGTTCAGGAACTGTCTGGTTTAATTAGTTCAGTGGTCATGTGACGCCCAAATGAAGGCTGGAAATGAACATGGGCCAAGAGAGCTATCTGACAACAAGATTATAAACTGGAAAAGCCCTCACCCTTTAAACAGGTTCAAAATGTCTAGCAGTTAAATAATATGTAAAGTGCCTACATTTGGGAATGCTTTGTGGAATTTTTCCTACTGAACCAGAATAGAAATCTTTTCAAGGTGAGTTTTTCTCAGATTGTTCACATTCTAACAGGAGAAAGAAGGGACCTACATGTGATTTCTTTTATTCTAAAGGACTTTTTCCTATTTGCAGTAGGAATCAGAAAGTTCCAAGGCATGCAATAGTAATGACGTCTGTCTTAACAACTCACATTAGTTTACTTTGCCAGGGAGGCAGAAAAGGGGAACAGTTTTTCTGGTATCGTCTTGAGCCTCGTCTTTCAGTTTCCTTTTTGCCCTAGTACTTTATACTTTATATTCACAAAACCTGCTCTGAAAAATCTCAAAGTTTTTGGTAATTCCAAAATTAGTCACATTAACCCATTGAAAAGGCCAGTATTAGCACCATTTTGCGAAATGTGCTCTTTTGCGGAAAAAAATCAAACGTAGTGTTGAATGAACAAGGCTGAGTGCTGCAGGCTTCGTGGGTAAAGACTTCCGATTTGTAATTCTGTTTGGCGAGCGATCCCACAAGTAAACTTGGGGGAAGCTGGCCAGGTTTCTGTCAAGCAAATGGAAGCACAACCCCAGACATCTGTATAAACCTGCACACAGCTCAAAAATGCGAGGAAGAGGAGGTGGAGCTATGAATACTGATGCACAAACTTAATTTTAAAGAGACTGTGTAGGCAGATTCAGTCCTACATGGGAATTTCTGAAAAATTAAAATAAGACTAAGGGAAGAATTTATAGAGGCACACAAATACCAGCAAGGCTATCTCTCTGCCGGCTGTCTTTATCTTTGGTCTGCACCCATGTCTCTAGGAAACGGTAAACAGAATTGGGATAAGGCTTAGGAGCTGGGAGCCTCAAATAGACAATTTTTATAGACATGCAGTGGGCATTTTTTCTTTTCAACCTGCCCACTTCATCCTACCTTCTTTTCTACAACGACACCTAGAAGTCATTGCTTTTGTGACTCAGAAATGGTGGGTTGAAACTCACCACAATTTCAGTCCGTACCTCCCCTAGGCCTTCAGTCCAGTGTTGCCTGGGGTTACTATGTAAGTGCAGGCCGTGCTCTGTGCTGCGCTGCCAGGGCAGCTCACTCCCTTGAAGAGCTTACAGTATTAAAATGATAAGACCAACAGCAGAATAACAGCAATGCAAAGAATGATGAGGATTAGCATGGTAGGAAAGACCCAAACCAAGTGTTCCTAGAGTGCAGAGCTTCCGGCTTGAGGACGCACACGTGGTCCTGGGGAAGGTCATACTTAGCCCTGGCCATGGGGAAGAGAACCAAGGGATATTCTAAACAAGGAGACAATGTGAGCAAAGCAGGAGGGGGCCAGGCACAGAGCACAGTCCCCTCTAGGGAGCTTGTAGACACACTTCCGTGGTACTTGTCTGACACTCCTGGCCTCGCTGGCCTGAGGTTCCAGAGTTGAGGGAAGGCTGAGGGTTGGGAGATAGTGAATTGTCCTCTCAGCCTGGTCACTTTAACGCCACTGGTGGGGGCCGGGGGGATGCAGGAGTAAAGACAGTGAAAGAGGTAAAATAATAAACCCTTCTAGCATTTGTCATTGGTTGTGCGCACGCGCACACACACGCATGCATGCACACATACAATTTATGATTTTTTTTTCTGTACGCTGTTAGCGTCACCAGCGTTTTCATACTTTTAGATAAGAAACTCTGTTATAATGTTTTAAAATTGACTGTGGTGATGGATGCACAATTCTGTGAATATACTAAGAGCCATTGAATTGTACACTTTAAATGGATGAACTGTATGATATGAGAATTATATCTCAATGAAGCTGTTTAAAAGAAGAAAAAGAAACTTGTTATACCAAGGACTCATTCCAGCTCTTCTTTTGCTATGACACAAAACAACTCTCCATACCCTGACCAGGATTATGTTATCATTTTGCCAGTAGCAGACTGAACGTTTCTATACATCATGAAGAGGTCTCTCTCTACTTGTGGCTAATAAATCATGCTAACGGTGAAAGTGATTTCATTCCTGTGCAAACAAACAGGTGCCCTTTGGAAAGCCATCCTCAGAATGAGAAACAAGTCAGCCATTCCAACTCAAAATTCCCCCAATACACTGTAGTTTTTGTGTGTGTGGGGAGTGGGGGGGGGGGAGAGGGTGGGGGTGGGATGGGGTCATTTATTTAAAAGGAAAACTCACTGGATTGGATCCCCTCCATGCACAAACATAGGAAGGGAATGCTTCTTGAAACACAAATGCCTGTGTGTGAAGTTCACAATGCTATCAGATTATGCCTTACAACACAATGAAAGCAAACAATGCAGGCAGGTGTCTGCAAGCTGTATCCACTACCAATCTCCACGTCTGACCGCTGGGGAGCCATTGCCAACAGCCAGGCAGAGCTCAGGAAGGCTCCCTGGACCTCGGTGACCTCTCTTAGGTACATTTAGGAACACCTAAAGGTGAGATTCACTAGCTGCTTTACATCCTTAGTTTGGTGCCGAGCACAGCATCACTGCCTATAGAGAGGCACTTAACGGATTCAGAAACACATTTAATGACGACAGTAATAATGAAAAGGAATCAGTGCAAACTAGGGGCCAGGTAGAATTCTTCAAGTACTAGAAAGCAGGACTCACCCTTTCTCCCCACCTGTCTGTCTTTTTGCCCACCAAGGCAACTCCTGGTCCCTCAGGAACAATGTGCTCAGTGGCTGGGTTGGAAGTGGGGAGGGGAGACGGCCATCTAGCCTCACCTTTCAGGTGAGAGGTCTCTGGGCCACTCTCTTCTTCAATTTCTTCCAGGCAACACTGCCTTTGATATCTCTTCCTGAACAAGAGCTATGTTTGGAAAATGGTGCTAGCTTTTTCAGTGGGTTATGTGAGTAATTTTGGAATTGCCAAGAACTTTGTGATTTAGAATCAAGAAACATTTTGAGCATATAAAGAGCAAAACTATGCTCGGAGCATCCCTGCCTTCCTTACACTTCATTATCCCTGCTACAGAGATCTGCAAAAGGGGTAGACAGGCCTGAGGATTACTAGGAATATTCCTGTGGAAACCTGCCATGATGATCCTGTAGTCATTCTGAGTTTCCTATGTTATTAGTTCCTTTATTTTATCCTGAAAAGTTGTCAGACACACATTTTCCTTCATACCTGATACTGCTGTGGTAATTAAAGAGTTACTGTGGCATGGACTTCATTGAGCAAACCCTTGTTCCACAACAACTATGTTCTGGCATTGGGAATACCAAGACATATAAAACTGTCCTCAAGCTTTGTAGAGGGAGTGATGAAGACCCTCATCAGAGCCATAAAGTGTCCCAGGAGTTAAGACACAGGTCTGTACAGGTGAGTGCAGTGAGGGAAGGAGCGGCCAGCTTTATGGGGGATCCTGGAGAGGCTTTACTATTGGATGATTTGGGAGCAGAGTGAAAACAGAGGGGTTTGCCAGACAGATGACTGAGGAGTAGGAGCAGGACACAGCATGCACGTAGGCAGGGGAGCCCAACCTGCCTCAGAAACAGTGGACAGTGTGGATGGGTGGAGCATGGAGGTGGTCCTGAGGGCCTGGCAAAAGAAAGTATTGGAGGGGCAAAGGTTAGCTCTTTCTAGAGGGCCCTGAGTGCCTTTGTAAGGATTTGGTTTACCCTTAAAATATGGGGGATCAGGGAGAATTTATGCAAGCTGGGTGACATTAGATTCAGATTTTGAGCACTTAACTGGGGCAGCCAGTAGGAGATGGACCCGCAGAGTGGATGGGACTTGAGGCAGGCAGGGGACCCGTGACCGGTGCTGCCATGAACCCAGCCAGACAGGATACGGGCCAGATTTCTTGAGATAGCAGGAGACCTTGTGGAGGACACTGGGACACATAGTGGATTTGTTGTGAAGGCAAAAACGCTTCCATCAGGCACAGGCCCCTTCCAGGGCCCTGGGAGGGGAAACTAGCAATAAGTTAACACGGACCTTAATTTGTCCTAGATTTCCAGTCATATATTTTTGTAGTTTTTCTTAGAAAGACCCCTCCCAAACAAGGTCTACCCCTGCCAAGAAGTACCCTCTTACTCAAACACAAGGAGAATGAGGTTTACAGATGTTAAATGACAACTACATTGGAGCAGGTCAGGCTGAGGAACTGAGAGAAGCAGGACAGAGCACCCAGGAATATTGCCCCCCCCCCCCCTTTAACTAAATGATCTATGGCATGTTGCTCAAAATGGAGAATAAATAGAGACAAAGTCTGGGAAAAGACTGTTTCTGTGAAAACATCCCCTTTCTCCATCAGTGCATGCTCATTCCACTGCTGTCCTCACACAACAGCAAATTATTTTACTCTTAGTGTTAAACAAATAATCATGACACAAATCCTTGCAGACTTTGTGTGACTGGAGGATTTCAATGTTTTACTTTTATCATTGTATAACCAAGAGCAACTTTCTGACTTTTTGGTGTGTGTGTGTGTGTGTGTGTGTGTGTGTGTGTGTGTGAAGCTATGACATGCAGTGATAATCTAAAAGAAATGAATGCTAGATAGTTCTTTCAAGTCGAGTGTTTTGTTGTTTAAATGAAGAGAGAGAGAAGGGAGGGGCAGGAACAATAGAGCATTGAGATGGGGTAGAGAGAACACTAGACAGAGTGTTAGGATACTTGAAATCATAAGCTCTGTGATCCTGGTGGACAAATCTCTGAAACTTTCAAGGTCATAGCTCCTTATTAAGTCAAATGAGAGGGTCAAGTTAGTTGCTCTAGAAGCTTCCCTTCTTATTCTAAGATTCTAAGTTGCATGTAAGTCCAATTTTATTTAATATTCACCCAAGGAGTTTCACTTTTTTCCAGTCCGTTCCCAAAGGAGTTACACCTATACTTCGCTTTATGAGAATATTCAATATTCTGTTCATGTACCACATCTCAAACAAAATCTAAAGTCAGCAATACTGCTCTCTTGTCCTGAAATACAAAATGATCAAAGCTTTGAGTTCCTTCACCAACTGTCTCCTTCCCCTTCCATCACCTCCTTCCCTAGTGATTGATCGCCAAGCCTCTTCTATATTACATAGATGTTGGTAAGTTGGGTTCTCTGAAATAGAGTTCAGAAAGGGGAGAATGAATTGAATTATCCCATTTCTTCAACCTCACATATTTCTAAGAGCTTATATGAATGCCAAACTTTTTAAGGAGCAAAGGATGACCATAAAACCAACTGGTCAGTTTTACACACAGCACTGGCTATGCATTAATGGAAAGACCCATAATACATAAGGGAATGCTTTTGGCCAAACTGAACCTTCCATACTAAGCAATTAAAAATGAGCTCCTTGTTAGTTAAAATGTCATGGCATTATAACATTTTAATGCCATTTTCTGAAGTATGGGTAGTGAGAGAAAATGCCATCACAGGTTTTTACAGAGTGGTGTTTTAAGAGTATTTCTAGGTAAATAATACAGAGCACCAATATTTAGCTACAAATTAATTTTCTTGCCCACCATGGAGATAGCATGTATACGCTGCTAAACCTTGCAGAAGAATGTCTTGTAATCTCTGGAACATTCACGGCAAGTTTAAAAGAAAGTGAAAAAGATCAGACCACGCTCTATCATTTCCTAATTGACCGTTCACTTCCCAAGCCCCCCCACACATTGCAGCAGATATACTCAGCACCCCACACAGATCCCATTGGCGCTTACTTCCACAATTAGAAAGCTTACTGGGAACACTTGTAATACTATTCAGAGGTTTGTTTTTTGTTTGTCTGTTTGTTTTTCTTATTGGAGGTATAAAGGAGCAAGGAGTGCTGGAGAGACAGTGTCACCCAATGCCTCATTTAAGCAATGATGGAGAAGTATCTGAATGAATACCGAGTTTCCACACCTCTAAATTGGAATAACTTGGAATTGTGTTACATACAGTGGTAACCGGCTTGATACTACATTTATTGCCTTCCTTCCCTTTTATGTCTTATCTCCCCAAACCTCTGCCAGCATTTCCTGAGTGCACCTGCCAAAGGAAACTACTTGTGCTCAAAATCTTATCTCTAGGTCAACTTCTTGGAAACCTAAGCCAAGATCCAACACATAGTTTCCATATTCACGAAATGTTCTGAGCTTGTGAGATATTAGAACAAAAAGGTCTCTTGCAGTCCTACTAGACAACCCTGATTGGTTTGATTTTCATCTGGAAAAACTGAGATGCAGGCAGACTGATCCCAAGGTCACATAAGCAGTTATGACAAAGAGCAAATACCCTGAATCCCTGAGGATTCTACTCTGAGAGCAAGACTGTAACCTGGTTAAACACCCAGGACATTTTTGGACTAAAACACTACTTTTAGCAGTAGTCTGTCGTGGGATTTGAATTGAAGAATAGAAAAAAGTCCATGGTGATATGCTGAGTATAAAAGAACCAAAAATTAAGAGGATGTATTCTGTGAAGGTGACAGGAGTTAAAAAGGTATTATTATCATTAGTCAAGGAGAAACAAGAATATATAGGAAAATTCTGCATAAGAACTAAAGGAACATTCCATTCTCTTCAACTCCCAAACTCTTACTATTCAATATTTTGAATGTATACTTTAAAAAAATATTGTAAGGTCTCCTACATTTGGAACAATGACACTTCAGAACCCTGGAGCATTGAGTAACAATAGATAAGCCCCTTTCTCTACATTGTGCTTTCAGTCAGAGGATTCAGGGTTGTCTCCTAGCCTCTAATTTTGTTCTGTATCTTCTGTTATAACTTGGTGCCTTGAGTTTAACAATTTACAGGTATTGCTGTAGGGAGTAAACCTAGAGTGAAATAGACTCCACAGAATCTTTACAAAACAAGACACTGGCCTATTTAAAGAAGTGCTTTATGAAGCTCATAGTTGTCCTAAATGACACTGTAGAAGAGAAACTATGGCTCAAAACAGTTTATGAGCAGTATAAATATTATTCTACGTGTGTGCTTATTCTCATTTGTCCAAACTTCCACATTCCTTGGGCATGCGATCTTCCTGAGGGTTTGACATATTAAAGTAATCCTGCAATTTATCAACTAATAATAATACCTCCAAGGAAAATAATATTCCTAATGGCACGTCATCAAGTTTTTTATTTATTTTATTCCTCTAAAGTTTCAAAAGGAGGACATTTAAAATTGGAGACAAATAATACTATGATATGATTCTAGTCTTCGCTTTGGTTGTTATGAATAAAGAGAAGCTTTTGAGTTTGTGTGCAAGGTCAAAATATGGAAGACAGTGTTTATCCCCAGACTCCTTTCAAACACAGGTTTGAGCAGGGATATGGTAGGCAGAATACAATGCCACATTCTAATCCCCAAACCTGTGAATACATTACTTTCCACAGCACAAGGGACTTTGCAGATGTGATTTAAATTAAGGCTCATGAGATGAAGAGATTATCCTGGATGTTGTAGATGGGCCCAATGTAATCACAAAGCTCCTGAGAGAGAGGCAAGAGCATCAAGTCAGAGAAGAAGGAGCTGTGATGACGGAGGCAGAAGTTGGAGTGATACCATTGCAAAGAGGGAACCACAAACCAAGGAATGTAGGCAGCCTCTCGAAGCTGGAAAAGGCAAGGACACAGGTTTTTCCCTAGAGCCTCCAAGAGGAACCAACTCTGTCTTTATCCCAGTGAGACTGATTTTGGCCTTCTGACATGCAGAACTGTGATAGAGTACATTTGTGTTGCGTTAAGCCACCAAATTGGTGGTAATTCATTACAGCAGCAACAGGAAACTAATATAAGGGGTACGTGTAAGTATTATTGCTGAGTAACCTACCAAACAGCTCAACCCTGTGCTGTGCATGCTAATTCACCCAGTCTCAGGGCAGCGGGTAGAGCAGAAAGCTAAGCCTTAGATCCAATATTCCTTGAGTTCCAATCCTGGCTCCGCCACTTACTCTCTGTGCTTTGCGGCGTTACATCACCTCTCTGAGCCTTAATTGCCTCATAGGTAAAAGGGGTGGCTGTTCATATTTCAGATCCAATAGAATTACATCTTTATTGCAACAGCAATAAACTATCAGACAGAGTCAAGGTATCCGCAAGTTGTAGGATTTAAATGAGATAATGCCTTCTTTACCTTACCTCACCTCACCCTTACCCAGTATGATGTCATAGGGAGCGTTCTAACACGCAGGTGCATGAACCTACATGATCAGTATCTTCCTGACTCAACTGGGAAAATATCAAAACTTCTCAGCAGAATTTATAAGATGAACTTTTATTTTATTGAGACATAAAATTTACCTGTTTGAAGTGTAACAGTCAATGAATTTCAGTATATTTATCAAGTTGTTCAACCATCATCACAATCTAATTTTTGAACATTTCCAACATCCTAAAAAAAACCAAACAGCTACCCATTTATCATCAGCCCTTATTTTCCCCCTAGTCCTACACAACCATGAATCCATAGATTTGCTCTTTCTGGCTTGTCATATAACCATACAATGTATGGGCTGATTTCTTGGCCCATGTCTACCTCTCCAGGCTCACCTTATCACCTTACCAATCCTCCATCCCACCATCTGATAGGACAGCAAAACGGAATTACTTTTAGTTCTCTGAGTTCTCACCATTTACACTCTTCTGCCTCCAGCCCTGTCTGTGTGCATGACCCTCCATCTGGAACAACCTCTGCATCTTTCAGGTCTCAACAGAGACGGCTCTTTCCGGGAAGTGTTTATTAGGTGCCTTTGCAACATGTGCTCTTAGCTCCTTATTCTACGACTCATCATGTTACATTATAACTGCCTGTCTGCAGTCCCTGGAAGCCTTGTGAAAGTAGGACCTGTACCTGTATATTACTCATACTGTACCCTTAGCATCTTGCATGGTACTTGGTACTCTAGACTTTTATCAAGGAAATAGGTTAAATATATCTCTAGTTTGTACAAGTTCAGACTTGCAAAACTCAGAGAAGCTAAACTTAGGTTGATACTTCAGAGATTACCTGGGTCCATTTGTTACCTACATATTACTAACAGATATTTAATTGGTGTGTGTGTGTGTGTGTGTGTGTGTGTGTGTGTGTGTGTGTACAAATGTATTATATATCAAGAAATACATAGCATTTTATAGTATTTCATTCTTCTCAACTAATTTCTTGACAAAACATGGCTAAACGGTTTACCCAACAACATTCTACTTCATTTGAGAACTATTTCCACCTGGGGTAGGTTGGGAAGGACCTTTCATTCCTAAATCTCTACTGATGGATGTTTCAACCTTTGTGCAGAGGGTACCTATTGAACTACAAAGAAAAAAAGTAAAATTAATTTTAAACAAACATTTCTTAATACAAGCAAACCAAATAAGCAAATTCATATAAAAAAAAAATTCCTTCATCCCTATGGTCTTCTCCTTGCTTCTTGTACTTCATAGAATGCAACTTTGCTGTTTTATTCACAGGCTCTGGAATGGCACTGTCCAACAGAAATATAAACTGGGCCACAAATGTAATTTAAAATATTCTAGTAGCTGCATTAAAAAAGTGAAAACAGGTGAAATTAATTTTTTAAATATATTTTCTCTAGCCTAGTATATCGAAGGTATTACTCAACATGTAATCAATGTAATAATTGTAAATGAGATGTTTTACATTTTTTCCAAGCTAAGTTTTCAAAATCCATTGTGTATTTAACACTTAGAACATTGCAATGGCCTAGGCACGTTGCTGTACTCATTGGCCACATATGGCTGGTGGGTGCCATATTGGACAGAGCAGCTGAATTACCTCCGTCCCCAGAACTCACTCTTATCCCAACAGAGAGCACCAGGGAAGGGTCCTGCTTGGGCTTGTCCCGTGATTCTTGGTATGGTTTCTGCCTGGTTCTGTATATGCCCATCCTTTGTTATTATTTGTTTTGTTTTTAATGTTTATAGCAATTTTCCATTCTCTTGTTTTGGCCTATTTCATTATTGAAAACCCACCTACCTTAAAACATCTGATCAATAACCAAAAGCTGAAAACAATCTCTGGCTATAAGTATTATAGGACCCAACCCAATGATTGCTATGGATGGGGTTTTAGGCATTATTTCCTCAGATGGATTCCAAATGTGGTTTATCCTTGCTTCAAGAAGAAAATTTTACTATTTAATCAGACACCATGAGCTTATTGGCCATCACTTCAAAATTCTACATGAGCGTTTCATGGGCCTTCTTGAGTGAAAGAGACGTTCAGATTCAACTAGGCTAAAACTGAAAACTGGATCAAAAATAAAAAACTAGATCTACCCTAAAATGACTCCTGAAGGGAACTGGGTTTTATTAGTCAGAACTTCCAGGATTACAGGGAGCTGAAATTTAAAGGATACATTTTAAAAACATAATTTTTCAAGAATGTACCAATTTAAAAGCTCCCCTCCTCACTCCTGCTCCCCGGCCCCAACTCTAACACTCTAGTCTCAGTGGTGAGAGAGCTGGGTATTCTAGGGATGAATGTAAATGAACCCACAGTCCAAGGGGTTCCATCAGCAGCCTGGTTCACGGAGGATTGTTCCATCTCCCTTCTTTCCCTTCTCTCCACCCCACATAGGTGTCTTCAGTAATCTAAGGGCCAGACCCATTTCATTTTGCTTACCCCAGGCTTCTAGGAGGTCTGTTGTAATTGTAGTTGGATAGGCCTGGCTAAAGTTGTCACAGTAGAAATGGGTTCCCGGGGGGTGAGGTAGGGCAGGAAGTTTCTAACTGGGGCAGGAGGGGATGTTGTAAGCCTGTGAGAAAATCTGAAGTCCGATACTGAAGAGAATACCGATAGAAGTACGATGTGCACAGAGGCCAACAGAGGAGTTCCAGGAGCTCCAGGCTAGTGTTGGGTGGAGAGAAAACCAGAGAACAAACAAGCAAAAGGGATCTTAAGATATTTCCTCCAGCACCAGCTGGTTTATGCTGCTCACCCTGGTATATGGGGGCGCGAAGTTAACTGTGAGGGCCAGGGCAGAACACACAGGGGCTAACATAGTGCACTGCACCGGGGAACAAGGACCATCTCTTCATGGCTGTTCTGGTCCTGTCGTTCTATTACTGATCATTACTATGTAGTTCCCACTCATGGAGACCTCATTAAGCAGACAGACAGCTTTTGCAATGATGTTTTTGTCAGTCTTAGATTCATGCCCAGGAACGGCCCATAGCATAAAATGGGAAACATTTAATATGGCATCAAAATAGTCAATTCTTCAAAGCCTGTCATTTTAATACTCTTGGCAAAAAGGGGTGGTGGTGGAGAAGAATGACTTTGGTGGATTAAATTTAACTTTTAAAATAGTGCTGTGCACTTAGGTCCCCTTCTGTTAGATGTGATATTAAAATAACTTGATACAGTTATTAGACAAAGTGGGTGTGCATCCATCTGCCAGAATAAACAAGGATACAGCCTTTTCTGTGTTGCCGTAGTTTAATTAGGGGTGACCTTAAGAAGTAACTGCAGTTGTTGGCTAATTATTGTGAGAGAGAGAAGTTCAGATTCAACTAGGCTAAAACTGAAACAATTGTATTTGGCAGGCATTCTCTACTGTTTAAGTGCACAATATTTAATTACCCCAGCCATGGAGAGCACTTTCAGCTACTTAGGGGGGCACTCTGCAGGTGACTCACCCAAGAAGGCCCGTCATGGTGCAGTTAGAAGGACAACTGAATGTTCCACAGAAACAGTATTGCATTTATTTTATAGCAGAGACAAGTAGATTATAACATCTGCTCTTAACATTTTTAAGACAAAATTTTCTCGATTTGTGTGTGTGTGTGTGTAGGATTATGAGTTCTCAAATATGTGTCTCAGTACTTGAGCACATTAAACATTTTTGAATTGAGTATCAACATTGTACCCGCAGCTATAGCTGTAGCTCACCTGCAGCAGTAAATAGGGAGACCCTCTACAGAGGTGAGAATGCAAGATGGGTTGCCGAAGTGTCATAGCAGAATGTTAACTCTGTGGTCACACTTCTGGAGTCCGAAGCATTGGGCTTTTTCTTTTATCAGCAACATAGAAATAGGTACTTACAGCTCTTATTAGAGAATTCAAGTAGGATTTCATTGCAATCTAAGAGTCATGCAGGTTATACATGTGATTTTGATAGAGGCCGCCTGGAAAGATTAACTCCATTTTTCCAGGTCAGAGGTCCTCGATGCTGGCTGCACCTGAAGAGGTGCCCCTGGGGTGCTTTAAAAATACCTGCGCCCAAGTCTCACCCAGAACTTTTGATCTAGGATTTTTTCAAGGCTTCCCAGAATCCTGAACCTCTATTTTAGAACCTTGCTTCATGGACCAGCAACATTAGCATCACCTGGGAGATTGTTAGAAATGACCTTGAGCCCATTCCTGGCCTGCTGAATCAGAATCTACATATTGACAAGATTCTCAGGTGATTTTAATGCATTGAAGGTTTGCAAGCCACTTTTTTTAAAAAAGGAGTTTCTCTCAGCTCCTTTTTTTTAATTGTCAGATCAGCCACAAGCAGCAGACCAGCAGAATTCCTGCTGAAATCCCTTACTGAGCTCCGGTTTCATGATTTGCCTGAGGAGCAGCACAATCCTTTTGTGTCAGTTACACAGTGTCATGCAGGGGTCTCTGGTCCCGCTCCCCGCATATTAATGCGGGATATGGTGAGGCCAAAAAGGAACACCCATGGAGCCATGGATAGAGGGTTCATACCACTATAGTCTCGCTGGTGGCTGGGTTGGAGACACAGGAAGCAGGAGCTACACGATCTGGAATCCGCCGGCTGCTTCTCTGCAACCAACCAACCCCCTTGCTGGCATAGCCACGGCACCCAGCACCTTTCCACGTGAGGCTGAGAGCCTGGAAACTGCACTCTGGGACTCTGTCCCCACACACAGTTCTCATCAAAGACATTTTCCCTTTGCATACCCAATAATCCTTATGAAAGAATCCATGCAACAAAAGTCCTTTTACATTTTAATGATGAAAAAGCTTACCCCACCAGATGAATTTAGTTACTCCTTTTATATAATTGTAAAGTCTACAGATGGTCTAATTCATGAAAGTCTCTAAAAATTATAGGTGTTCTATATACATTGGCCTGGTGGTAAACTTCATAGACTAAATCTTCGTGGTGGCCTCAGATTTACGCAATCATTCCAATAATTATGTAAACGACATTTTCTTTGTCCATGAATAATGGTCCACAGGAATTTCGAGAGATGGCATCCTTGTGAAATCATAGAAACACACCCCCATGTAACCACTAGTGGATGTACCTGGAATGGTTTCAACTTACACCCGTACGTTAGCACCCATCTCCCTGCCACTCAACTGCAAGCCAGTAGTGAGAACTGGGAAGGGTGTAGGTAGTCGTCTTCCAAGTGGGGGCCTGGGACCAGCAGCATCAGCTGCGAACTTGTTAGAAATACCAGTTCCCAGGTCATACCCAAACCGGCTGAATCAGAAATCAGGAGTGAGGCCTGGCACTGCGAGTTTTAAGGAGCCCTCGGTGATTCCGATGTAAGCTGGAATTTGAGAACCACTGGGAGCAGTAGTTGTGAGGAGGGCTCAGAATTTTCACGTCTAACGATTTCCCAGGTGAAGCTAATCAGACAACTTTGAAAACTGCTGATGAAGAGCAATAAGAGAGAACGCAGCATAAACATTATTATATTTAACGCCATTTTAGAAGGCTTGGATTCTGAGAATTCTAGAAAACAAAATTCAAAAATAAACAGACTTTTTTTTTTTTTCCTATTCCTAGAATCCATGGCTTTTTGAAGCTGCTGTTTTCCAAGCTCATTTATAAAATTCTATCTCAGGCTTTTAAGGGCTGAGATACCAACGTTATAATTACAGTACAGAAGCTATCTCCTGAATTATCATTTAGCAAATGGAACATGGTGAACAGAGTATGAGATCCCATGAAACAGAATGAATTTAAGTGGAAATCATGGAAGCCAATGGTCATCTTCTCCTTGGTTTGTTTTCCCTGAAGGATTTCTATTATTTTCGGAGTGGAGACAGACACACAGCAGAGATTCCCCAAAGGGATTATAAAATCGACTGCCAGATTTGGAAATCTCAGTATCCAGGGCTCTGCTCCCACAACCAAACCCAGAACCTCAGCATCTGTTAGCTCTTGGCAAAACAGGGCTTCCTGTTTTCAAGATAATGTTTTAAAATGGCTCATAAAAGGTTTCTTGGACATAACTAGTCCTTGCGAAGCAATATTTTGATGATTAAACTATAAATGAATCAGAAACATATGGAATGAATTTCCCTTGGGTTTGGCAAAACATACTTCGGACTTAATTCCGTCCAGAATATTTGAAAGATGGTTTTGAGTGTTTGTTGAATCAAACATGGCTTCACTCTCCCCAGTTCCCTTTGCACTCTCTGGCAGTTTAGGAAGAGGACAAAGACTTGTTAAAGTTTTTTTTTGTCTTAGCCTTTGTTCCTAAGTTACCAGATCTCTAAACCAATGCAGAATTTCTTCATCTAAGAGTTTCAGTTGACTGAGTACATAGTACAGTTGTGAGCTGCATTGCAACTCTCTTTCTCTCTTCTGGTTTCTGAATAGTTCAAGAGGTTTCGTTTTAATTTATAAAGGAAGGGTTTCAAACTTGGGTTATTTCAAAGAATAGAAGCTCCCTTGTGAACTCTTTCCCACTTACCTACAGAGATTGAAGCTAACTGGTCTTGCAATCTCCAGTATTTGAACTCTGTGGGAAGAGGTGTTTTGATGGAGTGCCACGGCTCTGGAGAGCATATTCTGTGTGGTCAGAAAGAATGCTCACCTCGGGACATATTGGAGGGACATTTTAGAAAGAAAGAAAAGAGCCCAAGAATCTGATAAAGGAGTCTTTTTCCTATTATATATTATTAACATGTTTTTGTATACAATGAACAGCTCTGGCACATTTTAGATGAAATGTAGTCACAGGCGCGCCTACTACTAGAGTGCAGTGGAAATAACCCTTAATACCTAAGTGTCGGGGGAATATTTAATTTCTTAATCTCTCAGGGAAATAGGCAAATAAATCTCAGCAATACAGATTTGGGAAACTTAAAGAGAAACTTAAAAAAACTTCAAAGATACTTGATAGCTGAGATGAAAAGAAAAAGGAAGACCATGTCTTTTTATGACAGGTCATCCAAATCTAATACACAAATAGCATAATCCTATTTTCCTATATTAATGAGTGCATTTATAAATAAACCTTAGCTATATTCACGTGAAATTGAAGAGTAATTAGCAGAATAATTCTTAAGTAACACGTATTGCATTCTAGGAAGCACTGAAATGTTTAAGCTTTTTTAAGATTTATTAAACAGCACAGCATAACACCACGTAATATGCCAATTTCTGCAGTATCAAATAATTATAACCACCTCTTTGCCACATCAAAACAAAACAAAACAAAAAAAACTGAAACCTAGGAGCGAAAAGCAACATTCTTGTGGGAGTGAACAAAACCATAAAGGCAGAAAAATATATGGTATAAAGAGACAATACTGGAAAAATAATTAAAAACAAGAAACTAGAGAATAAAATAAGATAGGATATCATTAACATGAATGCTTCTCTTCCTCCAAGATCTCAAACTCCAGAACTTCTCACTGTGATTCCAACCTCCAGGGTCACTCTGCCTGAGTTTGAATTCCTTGTTCTGTTGTCTACAAGCAGGGTGTCCACGAGCAACTTTCTTTGCTTCCTTGAGCCTCATTCTCCTCATCTATGAAATGGGCATAATAGTCCCTGTCTCATAGGGTTGTTGTGAGGATTAAATGAGATCACTTAGCAAGAGCCTCTCAAGAGCACCTAGAATGCTTCCAGACACTTTGTTTCGTTTATACTGTTGCTTCATTAACCTGGAACTCACAGCCAACAGTGCTATAACTCATGCCTAAATGAAGCTGTCATGTGAGGTATCAGGCGGGGTCTCTGGTCCCGCTCTCCACATAAGAACGCAGGACATGGTGAGGCCAAAAAGGAACACCCACGGAGCCATAGGTAGGGGAGTCACACCACTATAGTCTCACTGGAGGCTGGATTCACACGACGTGCGACCTATTGTCTGCTTTTCTGCCAACTGACCAACTTGCTAGCTGTAATCTGCCTCTCTGCAACACAGGCTTGCCAGCTCAGCCACCATCTTCTTGCTAGCCCCATTTTTTGCTAGCGTAGCCACGACAGTTATATTCGTGGCCAATGGCTCACTGGTTACAGCTGACGGCCAACTAGCCACGGCTGATGGCCATCCAATCACAGTTGATGGCCATTTACTAGCTGAGCCAGCACCTTTCTATGTGAGGCTGAGAGCCTGGAAACTGCTCTCTGGGGCTCTGTCCCCACAGAAGCTTATCTCACGCACATATTTTCTCCATAAAGCACATCCCAGGCTTCTAGTGCTTGGGAACAGTAGACAGCACCTCAGCACTACACCTGAGGATGATCTTAAACAGCAAAATCACCAACAAAAAGTGAAAAGCATGAGACTGAACATACCACCAAAATGACACTTGTTTACAATATGAGAGCTGAAACAAGAAAGCAGAGTGTCATCTTTTCCAGTTTGAGCTGGGAATGTACGTGTGGGGCAACTGAAATTTTTCACTGCTCGGCACATGTCTGCAGAAGCACCATGAGTATTGATCTTGGGGTTATAAATTTTAACGAGTAAGCAAATTTGCAAATACAGAATTCATGAATAATGAGGAGCGCCTGTATTTGTACTTACCTTGCAGGTTTGCAGTACAGATGAAAGGAGATAATCTAAAGGAAATGATCAGCATCTACTAGGCATTCAACATCATGATTATGATTGTGATTATTATTATTATTATTATCATTATTAACCTTTATTCTGTTCTCTGCTGCTGCAATAGCATTGTAACTGATCGGTGACTCACCCTCTCACTCCATTCACCTCACCCTACACAGTTTTATGCTTCGACCATGTCGTTTTCTGCTTGATATTCAAGTTCATTCCAGTGTAGCTACAACTGGTTACTTTCTTTTCACCCTCTCGTCCAACAGAATTGGCCTGGTCACCATGCCTTGTGTATAATCCCAGAGTGCCTTCTTCTGTGATTTTGCTTCCCATTGACTCTCTCTCCTCTGTTGGGAATGTCCCCTGCTGCCTCCTCTCCCTCCCTCCATACTGAAATATATCTATTCAGCCCTCAAGACTCTTGTTGAGAACATTTCTAAAGACCTTTCTAGCTGGAATAAATATCTTCCTCTTTTCAACCTCAATAACAACTTTTTGTTGTTATTGTTCTCATGAAGCTGTCATTTTCTACACTTTACTAAAACTTTTATGCACGTATTGTATTTCTCTAAATAGATATGGATAGATCTGTTTCATCTTTTCTTATCCTGCAAAACTCTTTGCACGAGAACTTGTCCTTGGTTAAGTAGATAATAAGTACTTTACTGACTAAATACAGTAACAGTAAAACAACAAAACCCCAAGGTTTTGAGCAATTCTGTATATGAACAAACCAACTTAAATGCGAGTCCCTAATTTATACATTAGGGAACACATACTAGTCTTCTTAGGCTAATGGCTGGGTCCTGAGTATGTGTCCTTATGCTTTTCAGCCTCCTGGTTCTTTTCTGGGCAAGTCATGAACCTTAAAATCAGGGCAAAATAATACAGGCAGTGACATATTCCAAATTACATCATAGTTTTTCATTCAACAGGCTCCTTCTAATAACCCAAACAAGAGACTTGATACTTGGAGAGGATATTGCATCCAAATAGCTTGAAGGTTGGGAAAATTAATTTAGCTCACTAACCCATTACATTCCCTGCTTCTGAAATGGATCCTGGTAAAGGGGGAATCTCTCTGCTAATAATGGAGTGTGTTCTTGTTTATGATGAAACCATACCAGGAGAAAGATCAGGAAGTATGAGCATGATGCTTGGGAAACTGAGTCTTTCCTCTTGTTCATTGGAGGCATCCTTATTTTTAATGAAAAAGGACATGACAGGGTGTTGTTTTACAAATTACAAAATGTGTACTTCTTTTTTCCTTCCAATATAATTCTTCGCCACCGTCAGATGATATAAAAAGAAAATCAAGCTACGGGTCTTGCTTGCGTGAGTGACATCCTCATGTTTCCTGTTGGGATCTAACATCCACACTGCTAGCAAGGAGCTGGGATGTGCCCTACCAGAATTTGCAAATGGTTCACCTACAGGTGCAGCTGCACGTGGGGCGAGGGTCAAGGAAGGCAGGGAGCATGCTTACCCGTAGCAGGGTACACCTGAGAGTCACCTGTTCCTGCTGTTATCACTTTCTCTTTCAAGCCTTCTCATGCCTGTGAATTTAATTGGTTTCTATTCCCCTCCACTTCCCATATATGTGGGAGCATTTCAGCCATGAACTGGGCCTTGTACCACTCTGAAATAAAAAATAGGAACTCTAGAAAGAAAGTGATGTGTACGTATCACAAATCATCTTCCTTCTCAAAAATTCTGTTTCAGGAATAAATAAATGTGTGTGTCTTCATGTGTGTGTGTATGTGTGTATATTTCAGGTAACCATGTCACTGAACGTCACTGATTATACTGAATGGGCACAGGGAGAGTTGGGGGCCATCTGAAGAAATGGAGGAAAACGTATATGATCACATGACACGTGGCAGGAACCTGGATGAGAGGATCAATCTTCCACTTCCTTTAAGAGACAGAATTTTGAATGGAAGTGGGAAATTAGCCAATGAAATGTCATTATCCTTTAGATCTCAAAGGAGCACCTAATTACAAACAATGTTAAATACATCCTCCAAGACATGAAACTTGCTAGGAACAATCTGCTAGTTCTTTGACAGAACACCGAGGTGGAAGTAAAAAACAAAACAAACAAACAAAAAAACAACAACAAAGAAACCATAAAAAACAAGATCCTCACTTTCCCTCTTAGTTGAAATATACCAGGAAGTCAAGCTTCTCTTGTGTCTTGGGTCAGGTCTACCAGGCTACCTTCAGGGGTGTGTCCCCACGGCAATTTGGAGACATTGTTTTCCTTTATGGAGATACCATTTTTTCTTTAGGACCTGATACATTCCTAAAACACGAATACACCTTTTAGTGAATTTTCTTAATTGATGGACTGAATCGTGTCTCCCCAAATTCATATATTGAAGCTCAAAGACCCAGTACCTCAGAATGTGACCTTATTTGGAGACAGGGCCTATAAGAAGCTAATCAAAGTTAAATGAGGTCATATGGGTGGGGCCCTAATACAAAAGGACTAGTGGCGTTTTAAGAGGAGGAAGAGACACCAAGGATATACAGAGGAAAGACTTTAGAGGTCAAAGCAAGGCCACCTGCAAGTCAAGGAGAGAGGCCTCAAGAGAAACCAACTCTGCTAACAGCTTAATCTTCGACTTCCAACCTCCAGAGCTGTGAGAAAATAAATTTCTGTTGTTTAAGCCACCCAGCTTGTGGTATTTTGTTATGGCAGCTCCAGCAAATTAATACAATAGTTAGTGGTTATTCATTAATTATGGATTAGCCAACGTGATTTTATTCGGTATTGTTAAGAAGAAAATCCCATTGCTTAGCAACACACACGACTTTTTGTCTTTCTTTCTTCTTCTTTTTTACTTTTTGTCAATTTTCTTTTACCCTGTGTAGTTATTAATACCTGTTTGATAGGCCCAGATGGAGTTCAAGTTCCTAACGCTGTTGAGGAGAACACTCTAAGGGTCTTGTCATCTCATCAGTTTTGACACAATATCTCATCTGTTTCTCTCAGTAACCATGGGAGTAGAGTAGAAATTATTTTTATCATTTTATAAATGAGCAAGTAGACTCAACTGATTTACCCAGGGAATAGGACTGAATTTATAACCAAGTCTTTCAATCCCACTCTTCTGCTATTTCTCCCACATTCCACTCCTTTTTCTTTTTCCTTAGCATTATAATACATAGTTCAAAGTTTGAGGTGTTTTGACATTTCAAAATTAGCTTCTTTATTTTTGAATCATGTGTCTTATTTTTCTGTAGTCTTATTGGCCTTTTTTTTTTCTTTTTTTTTTTTTTTTCTGTTTCTCTTAATTTTAGACTTTGGTGTTGACTTTGTGGTAGCTTTCTTAGAAGAAGACACTATTATTCACTCTGCCATTTGATGACCAATCCCAGGGAGGACTTTTAATCAGTTAGTTTTCTTGAGGAGCCCAGACTCTACCTGGAAGACCTTTTATGAAATCCCTTCTCTTAGCTCCTTCCTTGTCACTGTGGATTTTGCATTTTACAGGAGGCTGAATACCCATGGAATGCAAAAGAAAAGTTCTGACATCTTTGCCCTTTAGACTAATTATACAATTGTCTTTGACTTTATAGTACAGCAAGTCCTTAAATAACATGGTTTCGTTCAACATCGTTTCATTATAACGTTGAGATGCCGTAGGGACATAGCTCTTGTTTATATCAACCAGCTGATGGTAAAATTGGCTAAGTTATATGTTTCTTTGCTTAAAGTCGCAGAACCAGTCAATGATGTCAAGTGAGGACTTACTGTATATGGTCAGGAGTTTGCGCTACGGGAGGCATGAAATCCCCATATTAGGGGGCTGGACACTGGACAAGTCTAGCAGATTCTGTGTTGTCCCAATGGAGGCTCGGAATTGGGTAGTATGATCACCCTCACACCTGTCATCTGAGACCAGCAGATTCAGAGCCACAACTCATAGCAGGGCTGAAGTGGGGAAAAACTAAGCCTGCCAAACCAAACTACACCCATGGGAAGGTATTTGATGCTCTCCAGAGAAAAGGGCTCCTCTGCCTTTGTTGGCCCAACCCTAGTGTGGTCCCCTAGTGGGATCATCAGGGACAGTATGAGCCAGGGGATAGGTGCAGGGAGTCTGCAGACAAATATCCCCCACCTGCTGCTGTCACTGATGTCTTGTGTGGCTTAAACCTGTTCAATTAACTCTTCTGTCCAAGATATAGGGACCATAATGCCTCCTCATAAAGAGGAATAGCCATGTTAATGACTTAATTCCAGAACAATTTGAGGATGACAAATGTTGACCAAGTTGTACAACATATTCTTTACCCTCTGGTACATTGAAAGGAAAAAACATGACTGGGTTTTTCAAGTATTTTGTGGTCACTAGGTACCATGATAGCAGGTATGTTTATTAGGTGCTAATTATGCCAGACACTGTATTATGTGCTGTTCTCATCATCTGTCATTTTATTTACTTCCCACACAATCTATGGGTAAGTACTGTTCTTATCCAATTTTACAGATGAAGAAACTGAGTCTTAGAAAGGTCAGGAAACTTGTCCAATGTCACTCCCGGAATAGGTGGCAGAATTGGAATGCAAACCCAAGTCATTCTGAACACTTTTAGCCAAAGTACCTATATTTCTAGGAGGACTGGATTTCCAACAGCTGTCCTTTTTCACATCTTCTGACCAGTTGTCCCATGAACTATTGAACTGTCCCAGAAATGGACAGCCAAACAACTGCATTTCCCAGACTCCCCTTCAGACTGAAAGTAACACAGTAATCCTTTGTGAGACCACAGTTCTTGTTCTTGGGGTAGAAAATGTTGCACCACGATTTAGGCAGATTACCAAATCTCAGAGAATTAGACTACAAGGCAATGCACTCAAAACTATTATACATCGGCTATGATTTGCAAGGCACCAACGGACCTTGCAGTGTATGGAGGTCGTTCTTATGAATCTCAGACCTCATATATTACTGAAGTACCGAAATGCAGGTTTCCAGCAAGTTTCAACTGATGGAAATCTGGAAAGGAACTCACTGTGCTGATATTAATCATTTAAGCTTTCTTGAGGGATGGCCATGGCCTGCAAAAGGGGTTCCATAAGCTGTTCTCTTATATTATGGATATTTATAATATCACACTATCTATATTTCAAATGTGGGCTTTAATTAGAAAGGTCATTACACTATGCCTTTCGGCTTTGTGGTCATTGTGTAGTTTTGTTTGTTGAGCAGCAGAAGAGATGGGGAAGATAGGGCCTCAGCAGAGACAGGACTCTAGAAATTCATAAGCAACAAAGTCCTTTTGATTCTCAAATGTGGTCCATAATCCCAAAGATTTAAGAACTACTGATTCAAGATCATTTTAATTCTAATATCCAAATACCCTCTCGCAACAATAATTACACCACTCGAAAGAATTGTTTATATCAGATGTATTCAACTGGTCTGCTTTGCCTCAAACCTGGAGCAAGGTGGGGAAGGAGTGGGGGGCAGCAAAAACTTGAGTATCTCTTTATAGGCATCATTCTAAACCCTTTTTCCCTTTGGTTCTAACATCACCATATTCTGTTAAGAGCACCTCATGTGGCCAGAAAGAATAGCAACTAGAAATGAACTCTTCTAAACTAAAGCCTTGCCTATTTCTCAGGTTGTCTAGGACTCAGTGAAAAAAAGATCCACTGTAGTATTTCTTATTCCTGCCAAGGGAGCTGTTATTAGTCCCCATATTGATTATTATCTCCATGCCGCATTTTCTCTCAAAATGCCACAGCCCGAGATGGGGTCCCACCAAACCTATTTACTTATCCTTTCATTTTCCCAGTTATCTTTGTTTATTTTTTTCAGTCATCTATAGCATCTCCCTGTGCTTCCCCCCACCCACTCCCCCCCACACACAACCCCACCACCAAATATCAATTGCTTATTTGATTGTTCCTTTCCGGTCTCTTTAAGTCAGAAACTTGCTGAGGTTCCTAGGCTGTCTGCCTCAGCAGGCGTCCAGGACTCCCAGCAAGTCCCCATTGCAGTGAGATTTGCAAGTGAATCTCCCTCATCTGAAAAACATCATCAGACCCCTATGCATCTCCTCTGACTTGCAGGCATCTACACACACACCAGTGAGTTCCAACACATCTTAGGAACCCATCCGAGGTTTGACAAAGGAAATCAATCGATGTTGGCAGCTCCAAAAAAGGAAAATGCCCTAAACCGAACAAAATATAAAACCCATACAGAATCCAACTAACAAACACACAAAAAAGCAATAAAATTATTTAAGACTCAGATGCCTACCTTACAGATTTCCCAAAGCTCTTTGCTCACACATGGAGACTTCTCCCTGCCTGTTTTCTGGCTCTCCAATAGCTGTGCTTTCTTACACTGAGCAACAGTCTCCTCAAGTGTCGGTCTCTGAAATACACATGCTACACACGCCCATACAGCCTCTCAGTGCCAGGCAGCCCCTTCGCCTCCCTTCCCAGTCCCGGCTTGCCTGTGCCAATTTCCTGACCACTGCTAACTCCTACACAGGATGGAACGGGGAAGGGAAGGGAGCCAGCAGGAGTTGGGGACAGAGGCAACTCACCATGGATTGGGTGGCCACCCATCTAGGCAGGAAGGGTCCATTTTCTCCCTTCCCTAACCTGAAACCCCCTCCACAGATGGTTCAGGCTCATTCAGATCCCAGAGCAAGTTGGCAGACTCCTGCTAGCGTTCCCGGCAGGGACCCCGACCACTCGGAGGCAGCAGCCCCCAGCCGGCAGACACGGATCACCTCTTACCTTCACAAAGCCCCAGTTCTTAAAAGCCTGGCTGGGGTCTCCAAGGAGTCATGCGTTTTACTTGACATTGCAAGCAACCCGTTTCAGAAGCAGGGAACATTTCAAAATGAAAGAGAAAGTAAGCGAGTGATCCAAACCAGACCCCCAACCAGCTCTTGGCCCTCCGCGGCCTCTGGGAGTTCTCAGACTCGGCGCAGCCCACCCAACACTTTCGGCAGGGAGAGAGTTCAGAGGAAACTGCACCTTGGCTGTCCCTAACTCAAGGCCCGGGCTGCCTTTTTTTTTTTTTTTTTTTTGAGTATTTGTTGAGCTTTTTAACATGCAGGTTGTCTCCTTCTGCAGGGAATTAGTCAGTGAGCCTGTCACCTGACTTACAGCAGCTCCATTATATAATTCAAACTGTGCTATTTGAGTTCTGATCAGAAAGTCACTCCCCTCCTGTCTCCCTCACCCACTTTCCTCTCCCTTCAGAGTGGAGGGAGAGGCAGAAAGGGAGACACTCAAAACACTAAACAACAACAATGAACCTTTCTTGAAACTTGGGGCTGGGGGGCATGCTGCGTTTTTGCAGTGCATTTTTATTTCCCTCTGGTTTTATTCTTCTTGGGGCAGGACTTCCTCAATGCCAAGGCTGAGATAGCAGGGATTTCTCAAGATGTAACATCTCAAGATGGAACTGTAGCAGTTTCCTTGATTTTCTTCTAGGGGGGCTGTCTGTAGATTAGAAAAATCACTGAATGAATTTTCAAATGATAGGGCCATCATCAGTTGAAAAGCCTCACATAGATGTATATAACCCGTGTGCAAATGAAATCTGACACCTAGACTGTTGATTACTTTTGCCACACACATATCTAAGGTCTGTGAAATGCCAAAGGGGTAGCTTGGGCTGAGGGGGCCTTTAGCCAACCCTCTGGCCCTGACCTTGATCCTCATAAACCCTCTCCAGACACTTAAAACAAGCATAACATCTCACTGAAAACTGCATGCTTGCTATGCAAACGCGTCTTCAAGGCCAAGCCCCCAGTCTCTACTTTCAACAACATTTAAACCCTGAAGGCCAATCCACACGGATATTTGGAAGCCACCACTGTCTTGGGTGAAGGTAATAAGCATCATTTTAGTCTGTCCCAATTTCCTCTTCTTAGCATCTGTCATCTCTATCCAGGTGATATATATTGAGGGGCAAGTATGTTAACACAGGGTTGACCCATGAGTGACATCAGTTACTCACTAAGTTTCTCTTGGAGAAACGAGCATAAATGAGCATAACACTTAAAGCATCATGAAACACGATGGGCAAAATAAAAAACTGCAACCTGTTCACTATTTTCAGGTCAAAGCTGGGATGAAGAGGGGGCTCTGGGCTCCCAATCTTCTCCCAGCCAGTGGAGCCTTGCGGCAAAATATGGGAAGTACTTGAAAAAGACTGTTACTATGGAATACTACTCAGCAATAAAAAA
The DNA here is from genome assembly GCF_036562045.2 of Rhinolophus sinicus. Taxonomy (NCBI): domain Eukaryota; kingdom Metazoa; phylum Chordata; class Mammalia; order Chiroptera; family Rhinolophidae; genus Rhinolophus; species Rhinolophus sinicus. Next base: position 66,049,151 of record NC_133756.1, read on the forward strand.
AAGATGAAATACAGGTATTTGCAACAGCAAATATGGATGGATCTTGAGAATATCATGCTGAGCGAAATAAGTCAATGGAAAAAGTCAAGCACCGTATGATTTCACTCATATGTGGGATATAAAACTAAAAGCAACAAATGAATAAGACAAACAAAAACTCATAGACACAGACAACAATTTAGTGGTTATCAGAGGGGAAGTGAGGTGTGGGGAGGTAGAAGAGAGTAAGGGGGGTCAAATATATGGTAACAAATGGAGATTTGATTCTGATGAACAGATCATGCAATATGCACATGATGTATTGTAGAATTGCACACTTGAAACCCATACTATTTCATTAACTAACGTCACCCCAATACATTTAATAAAAAAGAAAAAAAGAAAAAGAGAGTTCAAGTCTGTGGGAACAAATGTTAACACTGATCAACCTTCCTTTGTTTTGTCCTAGGCTGACCTCTGCTCGTCCTTCTGTATCCCCATGCGTAGCCACCAAAGGAAACTATCTGGTCTTTCCCGCCTGTCTCCAGCACTGTAAGTAATATTAGGTGTCATTACTATATTAAACTACGGGACATTAGAGTGATATGGTGCCCTAAGAATAACTTTCAAATTACTTTGCAACTACCTATCCACTTATCCCCCTGAAAGGATGCGAGATAGTTACTATTCTCTTTAGACAGACCCAAGGGAGCTACTGATACAGGCAGAAATTAGAATTCAGTGCTCTATTTTGCAAAGGTAAACCATGATACACATGAAAAAATTATAAGTGTGTAAACCTGAATGACAGATTGACGTCTGTTTATATCTCTTCCTCCAATTTTAGTAAATACAATGTGGTGTGGCAGTTCCTATAGTAACTTCTTTCTTAATGGGACTAGGGGAACACCGTAAGATATTACAAAGCATCAGGTGGCTGAGACCCTTCCCAGTTATGGGAAGAGAACCAATAATACAAAATATGCCCTTGGTCTGTATATAGTCATCAAATATTGACATTGCAAAACTCAAATTTCCTAGACCAGCACTGTCCAATAAAAATATAGTGTCAGCCACATACATAATTTTAAATTCTCTACTAGTCACACTGAAAAAGAAAACACCCTGGTGAAATTAACTTGGGTAGTTAATATATTTTATTTAATCCAGTCTATCCAAAATATTATTTCAACATGTAATCAATATAAAAATTATTTACACGGTATTTTATGTTCTTTTCTTTATTCTAAATCTCAGCCACCTGGTATGCAATATATGTCTTTTACACTACGTCACACCTCAGCTCCATTTCCAGTGTGCAATAGCCACGTGTGGTCAGTGATTACCACCTTAGACAGCTCAGCCCCAGACTACATTTGATCACCTGGGTTTGGAAATTTTTCCTTGAGTACATGTACATTTGTCTATCCCTACTTGGAACTTTAAAAAAGAAACTGATTTTTTTTTTTTTTTTGGTTCTAGCCTTATGGCATAATTTAAGCGGTATTTTCTTGAGTGGAGCAAAAAAATATCAAATAAGCTTGGAATGGAAATAGTATTAAAGATTCCATTCTTTTCATGTCAGCAGAAGATCGTGAAGACTAAAAAGAAATCTCAGGTGTGTAAGAGATCCCTTCCTTGTGTTACCTCCATCGCCGAAGTTAGGGACCTCACAGTCATGCTTGACTGTAATTTCTATCTACCCTCTCTCTATGCCCTCTCCTCACAGCCCATCTCAGAGCCCACTAAGTCGTATTAAGTTTACCTGTCCCCTGTTCTCAAGTCCCAGGGCCTTGGCTATAACCCAGACGCTCCCAAGAACCCCTGCCTGGTCTCCCTGCCTCCACTGTCTGCCCATTCAAGTTCATTTTCTATTCTGCTTCAGTGTGAGCATACTGAAAGTAGACATTTAATCATGTAGCTTCTCAGCTTAAAGCCTTTAATAGCAACGTGGTAACTTTCAAATGAAATCCTTTGTCGTGATCCACTAGGCAATCATCAACTGGCCTCTGGGGAACTTTCTGGCCCATCTCCTGCTATACATTCTTTGATTTTACCCTGGCCTACATACTTGACTGTGCCAAGATTTCTTCCACGACTTCACGACCTTCTGTAAAGTCTGTTTGCTCTTTCTGGAACGTCCTTCCTTAAAATGCCCACTCCTCACCAAACAGAAAAATCCTTTGAGCCACACTCAACACATTACTGTAGCTTTTCCTGGTCTTTCAGTCAAAATTAACAGTCCTTCCATCTGTGTTATCACACCCCTTTTATAAACTGATGTTACAACATTTGTCACATTCTATTATAATTACAGGATAAACAAGACAAGAACGGACTCAAAAAACAGGAACCTCATGCCATTTACCTTTGAAATCACTTTGGGACGTAGGACCTCAATAAACGCCTGAGGAATTCCAATACATTTTCCTTTCATTCCCCCCACCCTTCCGAGTGTCTAACAACCTGGTACCTCATCACCATTAGCATCATTACACAGCAGCCAATATTTATTAGTGCTACTAGGTACCAGACACTGGGCTAAGCATTCTATATACATTTCACTTAATTCCAACAACAAATCTGTAAGTTAGGGACTCCTCAGTGTTTAATAGCTATGGCATCTCTAGTATCGCTTTGTTCTTTCAACAACTGCTTAAAAGTCATTCTGATAACACCTGTTATGACAAGCCGATATGCAGTTATGCTGCCAAAGAGTGTGGGATTTCATACTTGTCTGTTAACTTATTTGTTAAAAGACAAATAGAGGTGTCTTCTGTTTTATATTTTTAGTGTCTCCATCTCTAACTGGTCCAATTCTTAGTGGTCCGGGAAAACAGAAAACCTACCTTAATAGTATTTTGTGCCGAATAAGAGTATGGTGACTCTGCGTAAGGGCACGAGAAACCCAGCCCCCTGAACATCACAGGATGTGATATTTAGTTTCACAGCTCAGAGTCATTTTTGGCTTTTACTTTTGGCTCTCTAGTTGTTTCCATATAATTCAGCCTAGGGGTGCTTTAGAAAGTGAAGGGACGAACACCACATGCTGGTGAGGCTGTGGAGCTCCAGGAACTCTGATTCATTGTTGGTGGGAATGCAAAACGGGACAGCCACTTTGGAAGACAGTTTGGGGGTCTTACAAAACTAAGCGTACTGTTGCCATACAGCCCTGCAATTACATTCCTCGATATTTTCCCAAATGGACTGAAGACTTATGCCCATGCAATGGAGTATTATGCAATGCTAAAAGACATGAGCTATGAAGCTATGAAAAGACGTGGAGGAATCTTAAGTGCGTATTACTAAGTGAAAGAAGCCAATCTGAAAAGGTTCCATACTGTATGATTCCAGCTATATGATATTCTGTAAAAGGAAAAGCCATGGTGACAGTAAAAAGATCAGTGGTTGTCAGGGGTTGGAGGGAAGGAGAGATGAATGGGTAGATCACAGAGGATGTTTAGGGCAGGAAACTATGCTGTATGATATTGTTATTAATGATGGGTACATGTCATTATGCATCCAAACCTATAGAATGTACACCAAGAGTGAACCTTCATGCAAACTATGGACTTTGGGTGATAATGACATGTCAATATAGTCATTATAGCAATGTGTCAATGTAGATTCATAATTGTAACCAACATAGCACTCTCGCGGCGGGAGCTGATAGTGGGGAAGGCTTGGGTGGGGCGAGGGGCAGGGGTATATGGGAACTCTTTGTACTTTCTGCTCAGTTTTGCTGTGAACCTAAACCTGCTCTGAAAAATGAAGTCTCTCTTTTTTTTAACGTGGAGGGACCAGAGAATGGCTTGCTCATGTGTGCCCGGGGATTATGTTCCACGGGTTCTCGTATTATGTACAAGTTGTTTTCCCACAGGTTGTCAGCTGCTCAAGTTTATTAATTGTTTTCCCTATTTTGTTTCCACAACACCACTAAACTAATGATAATACGTGTACTAAGGGATTAATAAATATTTGTTTAAATGAAATTAAGATCTTAATGCTTCATATAGTAAATAAGTAGTTCCACCCACATAAACCCCATCATAGCCTTACTGTCAACAGAAAAAACTACTACTGATGTGATTTCTGGAAACAGCCTCAGATTGGAGGCAGGGTTGTGTTAGGAGGCCAGACAAAGGGGTTGGAAGAACAGCAGTGCCCTGGGAAAGCTTAATCGCTTCGACTCAGTCCTGAAGAGTTCTATGGCCACCCCTTGCTAGATTTACAATACACTGCACAGAGCAAGGTTATCTCTGTCAGACGAGGTACTCACCCCCTCCGAGACTCAGTTTCCTCACCTGTAACGGGGAGGAGGATATTATGGGCATTACACAAGATCATGTCTACAAAATGCTTGGCAGAGTGATTGGCTCATGTCTGTGTCAATTAATGAAAAATGTTTATTCTTAATATTAAATAGTATTAGACATTACGTGATAATCATGACGTGTTAGAGATGGCATTGAGGGTCTCAAGAGATGCTGGTGCCTGTGTGAACCCCTCTTCTGCTCTCTCATGACACTTTTTTTCTATTTGACTTGCTGTTGGCACATATTAAGATGGTAAAGTTTTGGACTTTCATAACCTCTGTCTTTCTTCCTTCCTTTCTTCTTTTTTCCATCCTTCCCTTCTTCTTTATTTTCCTTCTTCCTCCCTCCTTCTACTCTTTTTTCTCTTCCTTTCCATTTATTATTTTTAAATCAGTTTATTTCATCCCCTGCTATTCTTGGCCAACTAACTGAGGCTCTTTGTATCAAGCTCTTCTTGCCAAAGCCATATTAAGCTCACCAGGTGGCTAACCTTAGACCAGCCAGTTACTGCTTTCTCTTGGAAGGCCTGCAATACCCAGAACAAAGAAGGTATGAGGTCAAAGGATTCTTGTTCAGAGCAAAGGGGGCTGCTTCATACAGAGCTTCCCAGAAGGCAGGCAGAGCCTGAGAGGAAAAAGGTCTGAGGCCTCCAGCATAATCCATAACAGAGCAGTCCAGACCTCACTCCCTGCCAAGTCAATGCCGCCGCCAATCTCAAAGGCCATTTTTCAAATTGTATTTTGGTTAGCTCAGCATAATGTCTATGTGACAGCTTTACTTTGGGAGAACAATAGAAAAAGGCAGTTTCCTGGAGGGGTAGGCAGTTGAGTTGCTTCCTTTAATTCTCTTTAAAGCACCATGGGGAATTTCTGTGATGATCTGTATCCAAACAGGACTAAGATCCAAGAAAGACTCAAGAGGAGATACACAGTGGCCCTTATATAGGGCAAATGAGTGAGGTTTTAAAGGTGGAGAATGCAGTGGAGAGAGATCTGGGAATGAATTCTACTTCTGCCACCTTCTCACTGGGGGCAGGTTATTTTCCCTCTGTTTCTTTCTGTGTGAAATGCTGATAATAACACACTGAGGCAGGGGGAGTCTGGGGTGACATTTGTAAAGCCCTGGTGTAGAGCAGGTACAGAATGATCTTGGCCAGGAAGGTTTTCTCATGTCTAAAATGGAAAGAAATTACAATGTTCTTTTTACAAAGTTCTTTGCTGGAAGTTCAATGAGACCTTCAGCAAACGGTAAGTACCACATGTGTATGTCTTTCCTGTCCCCAAACCTCCATGTTTCAGATTATGTTTTCCAAAGATGGACACAACTCTACCTTCCATCCCACCTACTCTTCTAGAACCTCGCCCCTCCCCTGGTAGTGGTAGGATCTAATTTCTCTCCCTCTCAATTTGGGTGAGCTTGGAACATGCTTGTGGCAATTCCGTGGGACTCCAGAAGCTGAGTCATAAAAGGCAATGCAGCTGCTGCCTTATTAGTTGGAATACTTGCTCTTGAAGCCTTCAGCTGGCAGGTAAGCAGTTGACCTTTAAGGCCGCCATGCTATGAAGAAGCCCAAACTAGCCCATGTGGAGAGACCATAGAGAGAGTTCCCAGATCCTCCAACCCAACTGACTGTGACCTCATGACAGACAGCTGGGACCAGAATCACCCAGATGAGCCCTTCCAGAATTCTTGAACCATGTCAATGAAATGTAGATGATGAACACACAACGAAACCTAACTGGAAGAGACATATGTCTTCGTTACACTCTCGTAGAGAACAATAACATAGGGTTCAAAGCTTAGGCCCTGGTATCAGGGAGGACCAGAGTTAGAGTGACTTTTAAGAAAGTCCTGTGTGACCTTCAAGAAGTCTGCATGTCTGAAAAGGTGATAAACATAATGCCTGGGTAACAGAATTATTGTCAGGATAAATGAGGTGGTTTAGGTTAAGAACTTAGCATCATAACTGACACAGAGTAGACATCTTAGATATGGTTTGCCATCATCATCATCACCACCAATGCCACCAATGCCACCACCACCACCACCACCACCACCACCACCACCAAACCTATTCCATAATCATTATGATGGGTTTTGCTCCTAAGGCCTTAGATCTGGCTGGAATACACCCCTTTCATTAATCACACTTTCTTCCATATAGACACTTTCCCTTCAACTCATGGTCTATAGGGCTGCCATTTCTCAGCCTTCATGCTAACGTCATAGTCATGAGGAATTGTTTCAGACAATCTAATCAATCTTAGCTGCTTTGTACAGCTCACCCACAGTCAGCCATCACTTTACCCTCAAGGCTCTCAACTGTCTCGGTCATCATTACATATTAAGGGCCAAGTATTCTGGAGCAGAAAATCCATTTTGACTAAGGATGCACACTGTCTCCCTCTAGGTCTGTTGGGCCATTCAGCTCAGCCTTTGAATACCTATGACGAGCCAACAGAGGAGAAAATTAAGGTTCAAAAAGATAAAGTACATTGGAAACAGCATGATTGTTTGCTCACTTATTCATTCATATATCCATTTGGCTACTCAACAAATAGTTATTAACAGCTTACTATGTGCTGGGCTCTGGACATGCAAACATGAGCAGAGCAGAGCAGAGCAGATGTGATTTCTGTGCACATGTTGTTTTCAGACTGGTGTAAAATAACTTGCTCTGTCAGCAAATAACCCTGCGTTTGAATCTGACTCTGTCACTTACTATATATGTAAATCGCTTAAACATTTTTGAGCTTCATCCTTTCCTTAGGGTCATTGTGAGGATTCAATGAATTAATATAAAGGCAGTGCTCGCCACAGTACGTGGCAATGTGTATGTTTCTTTGCCCCAATATCATATAACTAGTCGCCGCTAGAGTCAGGACACAAACCCAGGAGTGTCTGGCTCCCACGTTGGTGCTTTTAAAGGATTTTTCTAATTATTATAATTATTTTTAAGTCTCACTTCTTTTGACTTTGATGTTTCCCCTGTCATTAATTCAATTCATCACTCTTTCAAATATGAGAAAAAAATGTTTTTCCATGTCTTTTTTTATCCCTCTTCTATAGAACCTAATGCAGTAAGCATTAACAGATATGAAAATCATAAGACCACTATATGGTCATCACAAAACACAACAACAACGAAAAACCAGAATAGTTCTATTTCTTCAGGTGATACTTGGGAAACCACAGTGAAGTGTTGGGTTATGCAGAATGTTCTATCAATTATAAATAGCACACCAGAAAGCACCATAGTCACTCAGAGCTTATCTAGCCATTTGGTAATTTATGGGAAATTGTTCCTTTATTTAAAAGTTGGAACTTTTATAAAATTATATTAATGATCTACGGGACTGCCGTTAAAAATCCACCAGACTTACTGCACTGTGTGCAAAGTCTTTCTGGACCTCTGAGCCCTCTATCTGTTGGATACCACATTGCAATTCTCTTGCCTTCCAGGACACCACTTACTCTAAGCTACCTTGAAACAAACAAATCAATAAACAACTGTACTTATCTCGTTTTTGTTTCCCCATTTGTCTACTTCTTAGACGTTGGGTTCTCTCCTAAGTCCTCTCCTGTTCTTACTCCTCACTGAACGATCCCATGTCTGATCTTTTAATTTCCTTTTCTGGAGCCTTCCCTTCTATAGCCATTTCTCTAATTCACATCCTTAGCCTCGCTCACTAGAACTATCATAATAACCGACTGGTCTCCATTTGCAAATTGCTTCTCTCTGAGCTTTGCTTTTCACACCGCCACCAGAACGATTTTTCTAACACCAGGCTAGTATACGACACTCCTAAAAGATTGACATTGCTTCCCTACCTCATAAAGTTCAAGTTGTTTAGCGTGGGGATTCAAGGTTCTTCCCGATGTGGCACTGTATCCCTGTCTTCTCTCTCACTGCACCCCTCCCAGACGCCTAACTTTCTGCTATTATATACTTCTTGGTGGTCCATACATTTTTCAGCTCTCCCTACCTACCTTCTCATCAGAAAATGAGCCTCCTTTATTTTCTATCTTTTGCAACATTTCCTACAATATGCTTCTCAGGATACTGATCTTAAGAAATGCTCTACTGAAGAAAAGGACCTCTGGTCAATGGTTCTGGGAAATACTGTATACCAGCTTCCTCCCTCCCCTTGGAAGTTACATGCACATTAGCATTTCAGATGCTCTGAGAAGTCCTGCAACACATAAACCTAGTTAGCTTTGATTAATCCAATATTTCCTAAACACTGGATTCCTTTTTTTCTGGAAACCTTTAGAAACTAGAGTTTATCAACTATATTTTAGGAAACATTGAACTATTCAAGTCCTCTTCAATTCATTCATTCTTCATTTGTTCATTATTCGTTTACTTGGCAAATATTTATCTAACATCATGCCAAGCATTGGAGAATGTACTGAGGGAAAAATAGAAGGCAAGAAGGACATAGTCCCTGCTGTCTTGAAGCTTATAGTTTTGCTTGAAGGGGATATAAATCAACATGCAACAATCACAAAGTGTGCTAAGAGCTATCATAGGGGAGGGAGAGTTGTGGCAGTATATAGTCATAGGACTTAGTCTGGGGGAATGGTTAGGGAGGGCTTCCTGTAGGAAGTGGCTTTACATGGGGGCCTGAAGGAGAAGTGGTGCTCAGTAGGTGGAAGTGAGGGGCAAAAGAGGAAAGAGTTAAGTAGGCAGCGCCAGCTACTTGTGTGAAGGTCCTGGAACCAGAGAGAACATGTGGATGCCTGACAGACTCCGAGATATAACATCTCAACCCAAACGTCACACTTTCATCCCCCTGGCCAGAATCTCCCACCCTATCCGGCTTATTAACTGAATGTTCAATAAATATTTGCTGAATTGCTATTTTCCTTATAGTAATTTGATCACACTATTATTTTAGGGGGGCTGATATGATATGTTGAGGCACAGAGCTACACACACACACACACACCATCCACAACACTCTTAATATAAAAGTCAAGTACGAAAATTATTTTTTAAAAGATTTGTTGTTATAAATGTATATGGATGGTGTCTTACTAATTTTGTTTCTAAATTATTTTTTAATGAAAGAATTAAACATAGATATGTAATTGTAAATGGTGGGGTAATTTTCTTAATTAACTCCATTGCTGTCTAATCCTCTTTAACATGTTTTCCTTTGTTGGGTGGCTTGCTTTTGTCATGTAGCAAATACAGAAGTAAAACTGTAATTGGATAGTTTGGACCAGACGCTCAGAATTGAGTGACCGAAGCGCCTGAAAGTTGAAATCAGCGTCTCTCCCTGTAACCACCACACTGGGATTCCTGTCCCCATCGTTGCCTTCATTCTCAGACACATTGTAATTCCTGCCCCTTTTTTCTGTGCCCGCCCTCTGGTAAGAGAAAAAGAACCATTCCTTTTGTCATCTGTAGAACAGAGGGTAATGTCTCTTAATTAACGGAAGGAAGTAGTGCAATGTAGTGAGAACATTGCAATTGTTTCCAATTCATCCCACATGCAGTTTGGCCAAGTTAATAATCCATAAAATGACCTAGGATCTAAATATGGAGAATAATCATCTTTCATCAGACATTTTTCTATTGCTCTAGCAAAAGCAAGAAAATTCAAAGGCGAGATGCATACAAGGTCTACAGATTTACGGTATCATCAATTCAATCCCAAATATAATCTCAAATAGATAAGAACTGTATACATGCTATTCAGATCTTATGAACTCCCAAATGTTTTACAACCTCTATAAATCATCACAGGTTGGCAGGTGTCAATTCAACCACCAGTAGAGCAATTATTTGATTGGATACACCTTTTGTCACCAAAGTGAGGACACCTTCATGGTCATGGAAAAACAGGAAAGTCATGTACCTTTTAATTTTACCAGACAGTGCATTTCTAAATTCTTTGAGGATCTAGAATGTGTCTTGCACATCCCTGAACTAAAAATGCTTCGTGGAACATCTTACCCCAGATCCATAATACCTTTTGAAAAATTGGGATGAAATACAACACATAAAATACAATTTTAGTGGTCCCTCCTCCTCCTCTTCCTCCTCCTTCTTCTTCTTTGTTTTTTTGTTTTTTTGTTATTATTGTTGTTGCTTGTGTGTTAGAATATTTCACTTCCTGAAGGTGAGCAAGAGGTGGCATTTGGCATCAGAGAGCTAATGTCCATGAATGTAGGCAGTGATTCCCTCATGGCTGCTTTTTACTTAATCACTTTGTGGGTGATGTCAGTTGTGGACAGGATGGGTGAGTTTATGTTTATGAATCTGGTGTTTTCTGCTAAAAGTTGCTCATACCTTGGGGAGGAGCGTCTCTAAAAGGAAATACCTAAGGAGTCTCTGACTGTATTAGAAAATTTATTTTTACTAATTCAGGTCCACCTGTGATATTTTGATTGCAAGTTCTATGTGCTAACATTTCTGTCTACTTTGCATAATTTTCTATACCAGTGCATGTCTTCAGCTCTACAAACGTCAGATTGTCAAATATATACCTTTGCTTGTATACTTGTTATTGGTTTATAATTTGCCCTGCATTCTTAAAATGTTGTATCCCTGACTCTCTTCTGCTGGTGGCTCTCCTGTCCCAACAAAATTCACAACTCTGCAGCTTCCCAGAATCCCAGTGTTGTGTTTCAAGGATTTTTAGCTTCCACCCTCTTTAGGTGAGAGTCAGATTCAAGTGCAGAGACAGGAAGTGGTGGGATAGAGGGAATGGCTTCTAGTCCTGCACTCTCTGTGCTGAGGAAATGTCCTGGTGCAATGATAGGGTGCTGAGAACCACCCCCTCAATCTCTTCTTTTATTTCAGCCAACCATCCGGTGCCATGGTTTTCTATCTGCTTCTGTTCACAGTTGTGATTTGTAAGAAAGACCTTTGACCTATGTTACAGGGATGATTTATGCCATAACAAATGGTCATTAAGAGTGCCACGTGCAGTGGGCCAAGTGATCTACAGGACATAGGAGATGGGTTAAGCATCACGTACCTGTCATTGATTTGCTACCACTCTGCGGGTATTTCTAGAAGAGGCATTTACTGCTGGTCTGGTTTAGCTTTTCACCAGCTGAAGATTTATCCAAATGTACTGGGACCCAAGGATTTTCTGTAGATGAACAGGCATGGTGAGTGGCCTTGGCCATAAATCTGGCCGGTAGCAAATGATTTCTCACATGGAATTGGTGCTGTAGGGAGCCCAATAAGCAAAACCTAAAAGTGAAGACGATATCCTTGCTATGCAAACACCTCTTAAAGTCCAAGCCCCTAGCCTCCACTTGCAACCACATTGAAATTCCTAAGGCTAATCTATATAGACGTTTTAAAGCCACCACTGTCTTCGGTGAAGGTAGTAAGAATCATTCAAGTCTGTTCCAATTTTCTCTTAACACCTGCAATGAAAAGACAGCAAATATCTCTATCCAAATGATCTTGAGAGCCAAGTGTGTTAAAACACTAGAATTGATCTATTCATGAGAGGCTAAGAAACTCAGATAGCATAAATGAGTGTAACACTTAGAGCTTCATTAAACATGCCCACGAACATAAAAATCGAAAACCTGTTTGCTTTTTACATGGCAGAGCTAGGATGAGATGTATGCAGGACGTGCCCCAGGGAGGCTGGAAATGTGCATTTTAGTCACTTCTTGGCAACACATAGGTCCCAAACAACAAAGCTCTGTGAGATCTCATGCCTCCTTCCACTTAAGGTTTGATGTGTATTACGAATTTTAAACCGAGTTCTGGTCAGCCATCTATAAAGCAGTTTTATCTCCACTGAATATTTCACCATCCTGAATAGAAACTCCTCCAGCCTGTTACCTTTTATTTAAGTTGTTCTAAAGAAGAGACATTCTAAACCAATATATTGAGGGTCTCATTAGTTGAAGAAGCACAAACCTCTTATAACTGTGTTACACATAAGAAATTCATCTTTTAACACCTAAAGATGAAAAGCAGCCTTAAGGAGTCTTAATTCCATCCTACACTGTGAGGTATTTAATTGTGGCAGGAATACGTGTACCAGGAATCATCCCTTAATTAGTCTAAACCTAAAACATCAGTTGTTAAATGTGTGATTTGAGCTGATGCAACGAGGTGTGCTTTTGCTGTCGTGCAGCGCAAACAACAATGCTGTTCAGGTTTTATTTTTAAAATTTGGGTAATTATAACTTAAACTAACAGCAGGGGGAAGTGAATCATTTATTTGTCTCTCTCATAGCTTCTCTCTCCCCTAAGAGTGGTTCCGTTCTTACAGCACTTACCTAGCTAGCGAGGTGTTACTCTGTGTCCTGAGGACGTAGCATCATGGATTTGATCACAAATTGTATAGTAAACATTTGGGGACAGATGATTGCCACCCTAGCTCGTAACATAATGGAAACAATGTACTCATTTAATTCAGCACATTTGCTTGATGTAAAACTTGAGCAATCGGCAAGCAGCAGTTGGGTGTAGGAGGAAAAGGTCTGGAGTAGACTAGGAAACATGGAGTTGAGCTCCCTTCTGCCAGGGACTAGCGGGGCCACCTCGCCACCCCCTCACGCTCTGGGCCTTGATCTTCTCATGCTTTCTTAGGTTGCATGCAGCTCTGAGATGCTAGGATCCTGGTGATCAGGAGATTAGAACAATACAGAAGAGTGGAGGGTCATGAATATACAATTTACGTGGCTGCTCAACTGCTTTCCTCCTCATGAGTCAGCCTGAGGACTCGCTGAGGTTTAGACGATGAGGAAAGAGTTCTGGAGAGGAGAAGTGATTTGTCGACAGGCACACTGTTAGTACAGGGAGGAGAGAGAATGCAAGCCAGGGATTTTCTAGTTTATCTAAGACAATCTGTCCTTAGGTTACAAAGAAACTAAGAGACATCTGAATTAAAGGCTTTACAACTGTACTTTCAATGGCGACTCATTATCCTTGGGCTAGTGAAGGATCACAGCTTTAGGAACATAGTGTGGTCTTGGTTCTAGTTCTGCGTGATTTTGTCACACAATGCAGCTTCTATGCGTCCTATTTTTATCATTTTTGTTTTTCCCCCCCAGAAGTATTATGTAATAACTAAGAGTGTGGGCCAAATACAAAGATTTGTACACAGATGTTCATGGCAGCTTAATTCGTAATAGCCCCAAACTGGCTATTAATAGCCCCAGTGTCCACTGACAAGTGAATGGACAGACCAACTGTGGAATAGCCACACAGGGGAACACCACTCAGCAATAATAAGGAATGGGCTGTTGATACCCGCAGCAGTGTGGATGCATCTCAACATAATTATGCTGAGGAAAGAAGCCAAACATAAAAGAGTCCACACTGTATGATTCCATTTATATGATATTGTGGAAAATGCAAGCTAATCTATACTGACGGAAAGCAGGGCGGTGGTTGCTTGGAGACGGGAGTGTGGAGAGGGATAGATGGGGAGACCAGAAGGAGGCGTGAGGAAGTTTTGGGAATGCAGCATAGGTTCGTTATCTCGATTGTGGTGATGGTTTCATGAGTATATACATATGTTAAACGTCGTCAAATTATACACTTTATGTAGCGTTTATTGCCTATGAATTATACCTCAATACAGCTGTTCCAAAAAATAACTCCCAAAAAACTGCAGGGGGCCTGGAGTTGAAACTCAGCCTCATGATCCACTAGCGGTGTGACATTTGGTGCATGTTATTCACCTCAGCGATAAAGGAGGTAATCATTCTTAGCTCAAAGGTGCTGTGAGGATTAAACGAGTTAATACTTATAAGGTGCTTAATAAGAATTAGCTCTTATGATTTTCCCAGAACCACTGAGAAAGGATTCTGCTTTATCGTTGCCATCTCGTTCCTATAGGATTTGAGTTCATTAGTCTATTTAAGGAATGCGGTAGTAAAGTGAGGCTCATTCACACAGATTTTCAGATCTCGGCTCAGCACCCCATCTGGGAGCTCTTTCCCAGACACAATCCAAAACAGTACTCCTACCCAGTCACCCTTTAGACCATTCCTCTGATTTATTTTCTTTCCTAACACTTATCACATCTGACATTACATTGTACGTTGCCTTGTTGATTTGCTTCCTCTCTGTCTCCCTCCACTGGGACATAAGCTCCCCGAGACAAAGGACTCGGGTTTACTAATATAGAAGTCACTCAAGAGATATACGTTATATGTTGAATACGTGAATGACTGCATTATCTCCAAGATCCTTCCTTGGTGCTGGTGGCAGTGTGGTGGCAGCATGCAGTCTTGTCTTTGCTGGTAGCATGTACGGGTGTATGTTCCCTTATGATTTTGTGCAGCTCAGCTAACACACACAGGTAGCAGGGCAGAAAGAGCTGAAATTGGTAAAATCAGAGAATTCCCAATTTTATTTCATTCTGGCTCTGGAGGATGAAGAGATTGCATCGGTTGAATAAGGTATCTGAAACAATGAGGTCCCGAGACTGAAATGATGAAGAATAGAAATCTTAAGTTTCAGAAAGTTGAGAACATGACAGCTTTGAGGTGGTCCACCCTTAAACTCTTTGCTTAATAGTCAACAAGAAGACAAAAAATTGGGTCCAAGGCACAAAGTCACACAGCCCTCCAGTGGCCCTGGAAAGTGCAGCCAATTTGTTCTGGTTTGGGTAACTCAAGATTTGCCCAGATTGTCTCCTTTACTTTCTTTTTAATCCTGTGAATACAAAATACATATCTAAACTCAAAGGAGTTTTCTTGACTTGCTTCCGTTTTCCTGTCTTATCCTCCTGCTGCCATGTTTCCTGTAGATGCTATGTTTTCAAGTTTGTAGTTTTAGGAGAAATGTGAAAATGGCATCAATGCAAGTTCAATGTTATATCTTCTCTAAAGATACATCTAAGCAATGCTCTATGACGTGTATGCTTGGAGCTGCAGCTGTACTGCAATCAGTCCTCATGGGAGTACTTTTATTTGATACCTGTGTGTAAGCAGATCACTGAAATTAATCTGCCTTGAGCCTCTCCTTAGGAATCTGTAGATAATGCTTTATAAGTAAGTAACACAGTTTCAGTGCATACAAAGGACTTCCTGAGTTAGCATTTGTCATCATTTGTGTTTTAATTATCTCATTTGATCTCTTTATTGTTGCAATTACATTCTAATTTTGTGTGCAGACACTTGAATGCCTCCAGGCTAGATTCATCAATTAATACTGCAATTATTATTATACCAATATAAATATAAGTGGATAGGTGGCTTCAGTAGCTCTAGATCCATTAGTTTAATTTTGAATAAAGAGAGCCTGGTTGTGGAAAATTATTTCAGATTATTTTGAAGTGAAAGATGAAATTTTTCCTAAAATCCCAAAGGCACATAAAGGGTTTTGATGGTTTTTTGTTGTTTTGTTTTCTTTGGTACTATGTTAACACCCTTTCTTTGCTATAAACATTCATAGCTCTTCAAGGGGCAACAAGACTATCTCTTTATCATATATTCTACGATGCTCAATCTGAAATCACAAGGCACTGAACTGACCAAAGGCTCTTTGTGAATAGGGCGGTTGAGCAGGCTGTGAGGAGATTAGTGTCTAGTAATAAACCCTTTCAGGCAGAATAAGCAGACATATCTCACAGGCATGGGATGACCTCCCACCTCAGTGCACAGGTCAAACAGAATTTTCAGGAGCCTATTTCATGTCACACAAGGTACACAGGTTGGCAGCCACCATAGGTGCTGGGCCAAATAGAGAACAGAGTTTGTCCTTGGGGCTTTGCAAGAATGTTAGATGGAAACAAAATGAGGAAGACAGTATCCTAAGTTCTTTTTCAGTCCCGGGAAAGAAACCATCCTCCAGGTTACTGCTTCCCTATCAGACTACCCCCAAACCCAAATGCGCGCGCGCACACACACACACACACACACACACACATCTACACATTAACACACAAACATGTGCATGCTATAAATAATATATCAATATCTGAGATGCTCCCTTTCCTAGGAACCTCTATATTGGAACATCAGTATTTATATCGCATCATGCTTTTGGTTCTTACTTATTCTCTAAACCACAGGTATATTTTGTTCAGACATTGGACTGCAGCCATTGGTAACATTTACTGAGCCTTTGCAAACCAGGGTGCACAATCCCAGGCCTTTTGTGCTTTTTTGAAACTGTTTGTGTGGAATTCTGCTTTGTGAATATCGCCCTTATTTAACAGGAGTCTCTGGATGCTGACACGAGCATTTTCATTTCATTCATCCATTTACTCATTCACCCATCAATCCAGCCTTTAATTATGCACCCAGTGTCTACAATGTGCATAGCCTTACAGTATGGTCTTATTTAGTTTTCACTTCCAGTCTTCTGCTGAATTTATTTTGAGTCTCTGGACGTTTATATTAATTGCCATGGTAGAGACTGCCGACCCCTTTCTTTTAGGAAGAGACCCCCACCCTCTCTCCCCAGTTTAGCTAAACATATAGCCATTGTATTCAAAACTAAATTCACCAAGCTTCCCTGCAGCTAGGTTTGACCATGAGACTAAATCTAAACTAAAAGGAGATGAGCCAAAGAAATGTGTGCGGCTTTTGGATTACCTTCTTTATAGAGAAAAGTGCTTCCCAAACTTCCTTTCTTCCGTTCCCACTCTCTGAGAGGTGACAATGGCTGGGACAATCCTGGAAGCCACGGTGAGGACGGCAGAGCGCTCCACCAGCCCAGGACCACTCTTTCTAGGCTACTTTAGAGAAAAACAAACTTCTATCTTGTTTAAGCCATTGTATTCTGGGACCTCTTTGTCACAGCAGCTTAGTCTTCACCTGAACTCATACAGTCGCCTACATGGTTGTCCTCTGCATCTGTTACCTTGCTGAACTCTAGATGCAGCTCAAACTTTTACAATCATGCTACTGACGTATCCTTTCTTGGACCTAATTACTTGCCAATTGGCCTTGAATTGGCATTTGTTTCCACCCTTTCCAGCCTGTTAGAGTCCCAGGCCTAGTCCCTAGTGCCCTTCTCTGCTGCGACTCTCCACCTAGGGAACTCATCTGGGGGATAAATAAATGCTGAAGGGGTGACATGGCTGGCAATGCTGAGATACAGGTGCTGTCCTAGCAACATGAGCAAAGACAGTGACTATCAAATACTAGAGTAATTTTTTGAGGACTGATACTCAGCTCTCTGGCACTTCTTTTTCCTTTTGTGTCGTCCCCAAAGAGATTCTCCAGACATATGTATAAGAAAACCTCTGTTTAAAGGGAGCATTTGGAGGTTTAACCAACAGATTAGGAAGTCTCTTACTTGCAATATGTGGGGGATAAAATATTTTGTGTAAAAAGAGCAGTGCAAGAAACTCAAAGGGAGACAAGTAAGGCCGGTGACTCAAAAGAAGGTGTCATTTGCATCAACATCTTAAAACAATGATTGCTCAGCCAAGAAGCGCCACAAAAGCATTTACAGAAAATTAAAATGATTGCTTCTGACAAGCTTGGATGGAGGAGCAATCTCGGCTGAGGCTGATCAGTAAGAAACTACTGAAGAATATCATCTGAGGATTCTGGGTATTTTATTTTCCCCCCAAACTAAGGTAACGCCGCCGTGAAGAAGTTGCAGGCTTTGGCTGTGAAAAACAGTCCTCAAAAGAGGTGAGCTCGGCAGCTGTTTATGTGGTGTGACTGAGGAACAATGACTCATTTGTTCTTCAGATTTGTTTTTCTCAAGTCTCAGAGTCACCTTGTTGCCTCAACTTCCTTGAATCAGACCACTGTCCTCCAAGCCCTTCCAATAATAGGCCAATACATCACTTGTGGATAACATTTTAGAGTCCTTACGTCCTCTGTCTGGGAAATTTTGTCACTATCACTACCAATAAATCCACACCGAGTGTCTGTAATGGATAGTTTGAAGGAATGGGCGACGTGGCGTCAGGTGCCCCAAAGCAGAGCCCAGGTGGAGATTCAGGGGCATGTGACTTGCTACGTGAATACTTTCAGGAGAAAGAGTGAGCAGAGGCAGGTTAGGGCAGGGAAGGGCTAAAGCAAGGATGTGATCTCAGCTGGATTCTAGCTCCAGCCTGACTCCATGGGACCCTCTGAGGCATGATCTATTCCACAGAATTAGTCCCACCTTGAGGCAAGGGGGGAAGTCTTTTGTCTCTCTGTGCCAGTCATGCATTCATCGGCTGCCAGCTGCCCTGGGTGAGGGAACTGTGTGTGTGTGTGTGTGTGTGTGTGTGTGTGTGTGTGTGTGTCTTGGGCGGAATGGGGGGGGGTGAGTGGGTGGGGCATAATTTCCCACATGGAGCATGTCATGTTTTGCTTAGGGCAGATCTCCAGAGCAGTGCTTCTCAAACTCTGCTGCACACTGGAATTTTCTGGAGATGTTTAAAAAATACTGCTGTGTTGCTTCCACATGCAGACATTGCAATTTAAGGATCTTTTGCCTGAAACTCTTCTCCTTCAAGACTCCCATGCCCTTCCTTCGTGCAGCCTTGCTTTAGTCTTGCCTTGGGGTGGTGAACACGTCAACTCTGCCCTCTTTGGCACCGTTGCCTCTTTCTGTGTTAGAATCAATCACCCTCTATCAAAGTTGCCTTTCTACCCGTCTATCTGCCTTGTCCATTGGACTGGGCTCTCCTTTGGTTTGTCTAATCTGGCCCTTACCACAGTGCCTAGCACAGAGGACACTGTCAGGATTTGTTACACAAATGAAGGAACAGATGGAACTGCAAATTTTTAAATGAGTGATACAGGCACAAGTGATCCAGGAGGTCTGAGCAGGAAGCTGGAGCAGGCTTTGAGGGAAAGGTGGAAATTAAACCAGAATTCTGAAGGAAAAAGAACCACCAATCCCTGTAATGCCCTAGTCTCTAGGTTTACCTGGAATCCTGGGGGTTAATTTCAAGCCCATTTGGTGGTAAGTGGGACGGAAGCTGGATGAACCAGGCATTTTTAGCGTTGTTCTCAGCAGCCTTCCATAAGGACTAACCGCGGTTTTGACCACACGTAGTGAAAACTGCTTTGGAAAGAGATCTTGCCCTTCTCCCAGAGCCATTTGAAGATGATCGCTCATTTATCAGCAGGCCTTCCTCTCGGGAAGTGTCTGTCTTTCTCCCATTCAATGTTACTAAATCCTGGGTGAGTCAGTGGGACATGTGGGGACAGCCATCATCGTCCTGGTAGTGATGGATGTCTCGACTGTCCTCCCCCTCTGAGCATGACAGAGGGGCTGCAGAGCTAACACAGAGCCTGGCTGTGACTGAGACTTGAACGAAAGCCAATAACCTGGCTGAGGTTATTACAGGTGAGAGAGAGATGCTGGTGGCAAGAGACACCTGCAGGCAGCCTCAGAGGCCAGCCCTCCTAATTCTGAGGGGGGCTCCCCGTCGGGAGGACCGTTCCTCTTAGACTCTCAGGAGACAGCAGGGGCTGAGCTCATCCCTTTTTTTGTGTGCAAAGGTTACCTCTATCTTCTTACGAGTGGTCTTCTGGATAGCTCTGGATTTGCTCTACATCAGACTGCTTTCTACAGAAACGCTTTAGATTCTCCAAGGGTCCTGAGCCCCAGGCTTTACTGTCCTGGGCATGTGAGTGCCCCTGGGTGGTGTGCATGCATGGACCTCTTCTGTTCACCATAGCGTATCAGGGCCCACCCCGGCTCTGGAGTTAGGTCGGCCTGGATTCAAATCCTGCCTGTGTCACTTTAAGCAAGTACCTGAGGTGTTTTGAGCCCCAGTTTTGTGATCTGCAAACTGGAAATAATAAAACCTTCTTCATAGGCTGACTATAATAACTAAGTAAGATTATCCATGCGAAAACATTTAGAGTTGTTCCTACAACATAATAAGGGATTTAAAATGTTGATGTTATTATTCTTGTTGTTGCTATTTATTAACCTTCTGAAATTGGGACAATCTTTTCAAGCCTATGCAAGAGACTGCACTAGGCCTTGAAGAGAAAGAGACAAGGGAGGCCTGGCCCCCAAGAGTTCCCTGTGTAGAGAGGGGTAGACTATGAGAGGAGCATTCGAGAGCACTGAACTGAAGCCCAGTTTGATGCTGGGACACCACTAGCCTACACTGTACCTTTATGTGACTTAGAAAAACACATGCTCCCTTCTGCTAGTAGACTGGATTTTAAAGCCCTGCCCTGGTGCCCTGGTGTCCTTGCGCAGTGAACAATCTGAACAACTGTGCATAAGCCCACATGCGATATGTGCTACGCCAGCAGCATTAACAAAACTACAATGATTATATTTGGGGTGGGAAAGGTAAATTAAATTTTCACAGTGACACTTGAGCTGTATCTTAAGTAATGACTAATTTAACAAGACTCACCAGATTTGCCAGAAAGTGCCATGAAACAAAGGCACAGAGGCATGAAAAGGGTTGGTGACTTCATAGGCTAAAAACTAGGTGGGACCAGAATAAGAAGGGCCTTGAATGCCAACCGAAGAGGTTGGTCTTTTGTCCATAAGCACTGTGAGCTCATGACCAGCTCTGTTTGAGCTTGATGCTGACTAGACATTTGCAACACAGATTTGTAAACAGAGAGCAAAGAGAGAAGACCGCAGCCAAAGCCAGAAGTGCTACACTGAAAATTATCTTCAGGACTGGGTGGGCAACTTTCTATGGAGATTAATAAATATGACCAGAGTCCCAGTCTCCTAGCCCAGGAGGTTTAGTGTACGTCGGTGATGCCAATCAGGGTAGGAGGCAGGTGGGGCATGGATTAGGGGCTGGCAAGGACTTAGATTTGGGGGAACATAGTTTATGGTACCTGATACATATATATATATATATATGAATCTGGATTTCAGGTCAGGATCAAGGCATAGATTTGGAAGTCATCAGTTTATAGGGTAGAAATGAAGCAATTGAAATGGATGAGTTTTGCAAGGGAGAGTCTGTAATGAGAAGAGAAAAAAGATCCAAGACAGTATTTTGGGAAACACTAATAAAGGGTTAGGAGGAAACGCAAGAGACAAAGGAATAAAAAACAAAAATAGCGGACCCAAAATGGCAGAGAAGATCCAGCAGGGAGAGTGAACGGAGTGAGGGACATCAAGTCTAGCCATAATTCTTGAAGAAGAACAAGTTAGGCCAACAGTGCCAACAGGTGCAGAGGGCTCTAGAAGTATGAGGAGGTCTGAGGGGTAGCACTTAGGAACTCACGCAAACCTAACCAAAAGAGTTTCAGTTGTAAGGTAAAGTCAGAAGCCACGTTGCAGAGGACATACATGTGAAATTAAGGGAAGAAAGTAGAGGAAGGAATATAGAACTTTTTGGGGTTTTTTTCCAAGATATGAGTGAAGAAAGGAAAAAGAGACAGGTGATAATGGCTTGAGGGGAAGGCAGGGTTTATCAAGATGAGTTTGAAGACATATGAGAGAGAGAGGCTTTTAGAAGTAGCTTATGTATTTCTGCTTGGAGTAGCAGAGAGATTGGAATTTCCAGGTCATGTTTGTTTACCTTTGGAGTTTAATTCTGGGCTTTCTAGAATATCAATATAATTGCAAGATGGGATGCTATTTGTGTGTGTTTTTCTAGTGGGAATACAATCACCAACCAAATCTAGGGCTTTTGAAATAAAATATGAATTCCAGATTTATGGAGAATGGGGAAAATGTACCAATATTTATTGTCATCTGCTAAATTCTACTGCATGGGTTAGAAGTTTTATGTACATCATCTAATACAATCTTCAGAATAACTATATGATCTCAGAACAGAGGTTCTTAACCTAGGGAAGCACGAAGTTCTTGATATTTTACTCAACTTTTTGTGTATGTATGTGCGGTATTTGGGAGAGTGTTCATATCTTTAATGAGACGATCAATAGGTTCCAAAAAAATTAACTATTCACTTGGATGACTGCTCATCCCAGAGTGTAACATAGGAATGAGCATAGCAATGACATAGCAATTTAGTTTCTTTTTGTTTATATTTATACGTGTTTGGAGCATTTACTATATCTTATGCCCCTTCTATGCACCCACCCCCAGTGTCTTGAACAACTAATAGGCTCCCAGTACTTGTTGATTAATTAATAGGCTGATGTGTTTACTCAAATACATTTATAATCTAGAGGAAAATGAGAACATTTCTCTTTCACCCTATAACTGGCATCACAACATAACTGTGTTCCATATCAACAGGTCAGTGGAACCCTCAACAAAAGGGTGATAAAGTTGTTGGGAGTTATTTGTGCTTGAAATTTGCATCACAAATTTCCTATGAGATGTTTGATTGTATATAAAATACAAATGGCATCTGCCGTGTGTTCCTGTTAGCAGCGACTGCCAGGAAAGCATATGCCAGGATAAATAAGCAAGTTGGGTGATGGATCTGAGAGAGTCAAAACCAGAGAAACAATCAACGCTGGCATGATGAGCATCTCACGGATGAGTTCTATCATTAATGGTACGTATTGAATAACAACACGAAAGCAAATGACTTGAAAATGTCTAGTTACATCATGGTCATCAACTTGTAATACAAATATAGAAGAAAAAACACATGCATTTTTAAGATGGGTTCAAATGCGTGTAAGCAACTTCAAAATGTGATTAGTTACTATAACTTAAGAATTTTCATCTCACTTTATATCTCATTAAGAGTTCATGCAAAGTAGTGCATTGCCAAAAGCTTGGCAAATCAATCTTAATGGGAAATTTAACATCTTTTTGCTGTGGTTGCTTATAGAAACATAAAAAACCAACAATAAAATTTGTATTTTTATTGGTATATAGTTTAAGTAACTTAAATGTAATTATGAGTAAACACATGTTGATGTGTGTATACTCACACACGTTTACCTCTAGTATACCTATATACATATAAAAATATATGTTTATATATGTGTTTATATACATACATATTACCTAGAAGCACATATTTTTAACAATCTATAATGTAGGTCAATTTCACCTGAAATGCAAATCTTTTATATATTCTAAAATGCTACCACAAAAATTAAAAAAGAAAAATCACAATCTGTACTTGGTGGTTGTATCTTTCAAGATTGAATTAATAAGTTACAGTGTCTGATGTTCAGAGTTTACTTTAGAACATTAGTTTATTACCATGAACAGAAATGCTTATTACCTAAATTTCCACATTTATGATGTTATTCAGAGAAAAGCAAAAATCATTATAATGCAAGCATGTCACGTGTAAACCTGCCACTTCTAACATAAGTCATCACTCATATCACTTCTTTACACTACTGCCTCGTCAGGCCCATCCTGGCTTTGATGATCAGTTTCTTGCTGCTGTTTGATGTTATCTGACAACAGAATGAAAATAAATTATAAGGAGAAACAGCAAATCTTATGAAGAATGTATGGTTTCATGAAACGAGTGAAAACGATGATGGAGAACTGCAAAGCCATTAAAACATGAACTTCCGAAAGGGTTAGATCAGTTAGTGACTGAAACAGGAAGAAAAGAATTGGCAAGGATAACGGTATGATAGATGCTTCACTGGGAATACTTTTAATATCAAGGAATTGATATTAGGAAAATGCAGGAGGTCTTCACATAATTTTGTAAATGTGATTTGCTTGTGGATCACCTTGCAGAAGTCAGATATTGCATTGTGCTATCTAACATCTGTCGCAAAATTATTTTAAGTAACACATTCGTTTTTTGTGTTTGTTTTATGAATTGCAGCACAGTAATGTTTTATTTTAAATTTTGTTAACTATAGAATGAACTACCTTATATAGATTTCATCTTTCAAGGCAAAATCTCAGTCATACACATTTTCCAATATTTATTATTAAAATATAGCCAATTTTGGAGTAGATTCACTTTGATAAATAACCTGTCCATCATATCTCAGTTCCCCTAGTCTCTTCATTTCTGAATCTCTTCTACTTGTGGCACACTCATAGTCACCTTTGCATGTTTTGGGCTATTGGAAGTCTCTTTAAATATCCCTAGCTGCAGAGGCAATAACATCTGTGAAGAAAGGATTGGTTTCCAATTCTACCTGTGTAATCTCCCATAGCCACAGTCTCCCAAGACACCGTGTCATGCTTGTAGAAAACATTCAGTAAATATTTGTGAAATGAATCGAGTTCTTTCAATTTCTTCCAGTGTTCAATGCAGACTCCTGGGACTAGGATTGGGCTGTGGGAGGAGGGGCTATTCCTTATAATTACTGTGGGCCTGATTGCGAATGCAATGTCAGTCTTAACACATTTGCTCTCAATGAGTAGAGGATACTGCATCAGAACTGCAGACAATTGCTAGGTTACTAACGTCAGGGTGTGAACTTGGCTTTATTCATCTAAGGGTGACGATGATTCTGCTCAGGGGAACTCCCATGCTCTGGCTTCATGCCTGCTGGGCACCAGTGCCGTATTCTAAAACAGGCCTTTATGTTTGTACCACACTGCAGTTCTTACACTTTGCTAAGTAGGTGGAACAGGTATCATTGCTCCCATTTTACAGATAAAGAAACAAAGCTCAAAGATTCAGGTCCTGGCCTTTGGGTTTTGAGTATAAAACGTTCCCTCCCATGCTGTACTTAGTTCCTGCCTGGCTGAGCTGCAGAGGCAGAGTGCATATTAATGGGGTTTGGGAGGAGGGTCTGGTCTGACATGCAAGGAGACACACCCAGGTAAGTGGAAATTCACACTTGAGAATGTTGTGTAGATACCTCCTGCTTTTACATGAATGAAGCATCTGTATGAGACTGTTTAGATCTGAGCATTGTTCCACCTAAGAGTTCCACTAAGAGAGTGGAGTCAAGACCGAGGACCGAATCTATAAATCTACCCACCCACAGCAGTTCTCCAGGGTGTGGCTTTTGGCTCTTATCACAGACGAGAGTTCTGGTGCTGCCTCACTCTGATGCTAGCTAGCTACCTACAGTTTAGTGAGCACCTACTACGTGTAAGGATCTTTATTAGCACCATAGAAGTAAATCCTCATGGAAACCTTCTGAAGCAGCATTAGCTCCATTTACACACTAGGCTATTGGGACTCAGAGAAGTTAAATACCCAGCAGCTTCCACAGGACTAGTCAGTAGCAGTCAAGATTTGAACCTAGGCCAGCTATCTCCAAAGCCTCATGCGTCTCTGCTATACCATTCTGTCACTTACTAGCTTGGGAGATAACGTAACAAAGTAGAAAGAACAAGGGGCTTGGACTCTGGAGATACAGATTCAACTCATCGTATCATGGTGCTCCATAAATATTTCTTGAGTAAATGAATTTTAAACCAAAATTACTTTTGCACCAACCTAATCGTACCAAACTCAATGTCAAAGTCAAAAGTTTGTTTTAAGGATAAATAAGATGCTTTGGACAGTGTTTGAAATAGCTAATTACTCAAATATGGTAGCAATTACTATTAAGGGTACTATTTTCATGTCCCTTGGATTTGAAGCCATGATTCTCAACCCCCTCCCAAAGTTACTTGATAGAGTAATGCATATCTTCTTATAGCTTCTTTCTTTGTTCTATTTATTTTGTTCCTACTTTACCTTGGCCTGGCCTTGGCCCTGTTCTAAGGGACACTTTGATAATGACAGTCCCTTTTCTTTCACTATAATTCTGCAGCTTATTAATTATGATACAGATAAAAATTTACTGCATCATTGCATTCAGTCCCACGGCTCCTAGTGCCAAGCAGGGGAAATAGAAACAGGAAGAAAAGCAAAAAGTTGATAATGCATGGATTAACATTAATGAAAAAATTCATTAACATCTCTGCAAATTCAGATTCGTTGGCAGTTTATTTCAGGTGGCGGGCTTAGAAAAGTTTTTTATCTCCTCTGTTAACATTGTGAGTGACTCAAACTGGGAAGAAGGGAACAGCTTAAGTTTAACAAATGCAAATGGTATGAGTGTTCAAGGTAACCAGCCCTAATGTGGATTTTGAGTTTTCCACAATTTCTTGGGAATTTTTACTGGTTTATGAGTAGAAAAAGCTTTATGCTTCATGAAATTTATTGTCATGTAAATTGGGAGCAGCACAGAAACAAGTTTTGTTCTCTTTCTTTTTTTGGTCACCACCCATTCAGTTCATTTCGAAACTTGCAGCAAACATTCCAGCAGACACGTATCTGTTAACAAGAACAGTAGCAAAAATAACGCCAGTGTTTCTTGAATGAATGTTGTGTCTCAAGCAAAATATTCACATATTAGCTTCTCTGTTTCTCTTTTTAACAATCATCCTGCAAGGCAGATATTACTTATTACAATGTTTTGGAGATGTTAAAACTAACTGAGGCTGAGGTCAGGAAGTGGTTTGTCATTGTCACATAGGCAGGAAAGTGTGGCGTGTGAATGGGATTCAGGTCTATATGACAGTGGTCTTTCCAGTGCTCCCCAGGTGCTTCTGCAGCACCGGGCACAGGGATGGGCTCCAACAATAAAAGCAAAAGATGCAGAAGATGTGGGAGGCTGTCCTTGAGGAGACCAAGTCCAGCAGAGCTAAGACTGATCTTAAGCAGAATGTATGTGTAAGGGCATTGCTACTGCATTTCACTCTGCACATGAAATGATGGCTTAACTGCACTTTGGAATTTCTTGATGATTTCAGTGAGGGACACTGGATGAAACAGAGCCAGAAGCTATGGGAAGCATCACAATGGAAAAGTGACCCAGCACTTCGTGTGTGAGAAAGTTAAATCAAAATTTTGTAAGGAACTTACGTAAAAAATAGTGAACATATGTATTTCCCTGAGTCTGAAGCACTACTTCTAGATTATAAACTTATCTTAGCCATGCACACATTCCGTGTGGTTGTTTGTTTTTCCCCTTTAAAACCTTTCTAGTGTCAGTTGTGAGTCCTATAAACTGATATCATTTTAGCATCTATTAAATTTTTCAAATTCTTTTCTCATTCCTGCATGACCATTAAAAGGTAAAAATTAGAGCTTCAGTGATCTGGAAGAATGGTTGTATCCACCCTGAGTGTAAATTAAATTCAAAGGCTGTCCTTCGACAACAGACACGTGGCCTACTTCTAAGGCTCTGGTTAAGATGATGCATTTTGTTTCGATCTTTAGATTTAATAATACATCCAATATGTCACAACAGATTTGAGCACTGGCCAGTGATTTTCTATAATACAATGAGTCAGGATTTCGGGAGCTCACTCACTTATGACATACAGCACATTGTTTTATACTCAGAATGACAGCCCATCAAATTAAGGAATATTAAAAAATACAACCAGACAAGCTCTATACACAAATGAAATAATGACAGATAGCTGGGGCAGCTCTCATAAGACACTAATTTTATATACAATAACAGAAGTAACGTCAACAAACACAACTCTAAATGCACTGTCAAAATCTGTGCTCAACTCCTTTCACTAAGTAGAGATGCAATTATGTATAAAACAAACTGTGTTTGCAATCTGAAATATGGATATGTATGTGTGCGTGATTACAAATGGCTATAGCATGAAAAGTCATTCTAGGCTGTTCAGAGGGGGAAATAGGAATTTGAAAATGTCAGCCCCGTGTTTCCCTGGGGCTGTCTGGCAGTGCCTAGATGAGGAGGAAATCGTGGAGGAGATTTGCTGCTGGGCCAAATGGACAGCCGTCTCTCTCAGACTGTGAACACGTTTTGCCTGGTGGAAACAACTTTGTGGCTTCTGGTGGGGGTGATTTTCCTGGACCGATTTATAAAGGCGATCCACTGTGCAATGCTTTTTTTTTTTTGACTAGCAGTGGCGTGGCACATAGGGAAAGCAATGAGAAAGCTCTCAGTGGATCTATGCTGTTCTTGTCATTGTAACTGTATCCTGTCACTACGGGTGGTGCTAAAGCTTCATGTGCTAGAAGGCAGGAGAGTGTTTCTGTAGTTCTCTTTGCTTACCATAAAGCACCAACTCAGTTCTTTTTGCAATGTTACCATCTGCATAGCAGTGCCCGGATTGCCGGTCCCCGCCAAATTCCTGAGTTCCTGAGGACTCAAGCCAAGTGAATGAGGATTGGTGTCGAATTGAGAGACAACATCCACCTTGAGCTGCCTGAGCCGGCGTCAGCTGCTTTTCATTTGTGGTTTTCCCCTGGGAGTTGACCCCAGATAGCAAGATCCAAATGAGTGCGGGGGGATTCTCGTATGGCGTCCGTCCCTCCTGCGGGTCAACCTGAAAAGCGGTAGGTCTGAAGCTGGGCTCCGACCTGTCCCCTGCATCCTGTTCTGTTGACTAAAGAAACGCCCAGGCTGCACTACCGGTCTCCTTGAGACAAATTCATTGAACACTATTAGCACACTTACTCATAGAGAGCCTGATTGGAAGAGAATCAACTGGTGCACTACTCAAAGAACTGTCCCCAGTCATGGAAAAAGGAACTGAGTATGCCAACGTGAGCATTAAGTGAGAGAATTTATGGGCAACATTCAGCGAGGAGCCTGGCACACTTACTCATTATTAATGAACCTAAATTATGATCACAGATGTGCCCTCTGCTGCTCATTTCTCACCTAACCTTAACAAGGTAATAGTACCCTTCAACTAGAAGTATTGCTGAGTTGCCATGGGTGAAGTGCTACAGTGGCCTTGAATGCTGCTATGTGGAAAGAAAAACATTATTCATTTATCACTTTGACGATTTATTCTATTCAGAAGTCTAGGTCCAGGCCCAGGAGTATCCAATTCTCCTGAGATTTATTAATTATTAATCATTTTGAGTTAGCAAATATAAATTTACTGATTGTCAACATTATACTTTAATTAATGGCGTGTACGTAGGAATGTCTGAGTTTTTATTTTGATCTATGATTTTCTCCTGCAGGCTAGGTATCCTGACTACCTAAATTGCTCTCTCAAGGATAGAGACATGGCAATAAATTCGTTACATAGCCTCTTGGTGCTCTTCTCCTCATTCATTCACTCACCATCCAACAGACATTTATTGAGCGCCTACTCTGTACCAGACACTATGTTAGCTTATCTATATTACATTATCTGGGGATACTATGTTATATTACCTGGGGATAAATACTTGGATAAGAAACAGCCTCTGCCCTCTAGTTTATAAACAGATAAAAAAGCTTGACAGGTGCATAGATAATTTAAAATATTGCTTGTTAGGAAATAAAGTGAGAGTATAGGGAAATAAACAACTGGCTTGCCCTGGTTGTCTGGAAAGGTATTGCTGAATGTTGACATTTGATCTGGGATTTGAGGGATGAGTAGAAATTTAGGGTGAAGGAAAGCCAGGAAGGATACTCCACACAGGAGGAATGCCTTGTTTTGGAAAAGAGGGATGGAAATGCAGGGCTTGGTAGGTGAAGTTCAGTCTGATGAGAACTGGAAGATGAGGCTGCATAGATATGGAGGTTGGAAATGACCTGAAGCCAAGAGGAGTTTGGCAAAGGGGAGACACAGAGGTGGTTTTTTTTTGTGTTTTTTTTTTAAGTTAATAGATTTTACTTTTTTAGAGCAGTTTTAGGCTTACAGGAAACTGTTCAGACAGTACAGAAAATCCTCATATAATCCTTTTCCTCCCACAGCTTTTTCTGCTATTAAAATCTCGCATCAGCCAACTAGCCACCAGAGGTTTTTAAGCAAGGTTATAATAAAGATGATTTTATTATTTTAGGAAGATTCCTGGTATTTGTGTGGTGATGGGACTGGAGTCAGGATATTCTGGTGGCAGGAAAACCAGTCACAAGGCTATGCCAAAGTTCACATGACAGCTGAGAAGAGGATGTTAGGGGTGACAGAGAACATGGAGTCTATTCTAGAGACATTTACCTGCTCAGTGCTTAGCAAGGTGTGGTACCTACAGGTGAGGAAGTGAGTGGGTGGGAAGAGCTTAATTTGGGCAACCAAGCCAGTCATTAATGTGTTACTGCTCAGCTCCAAATTCACCCATTTAATACCTGCTCTGCCGTAGTGCACTGGACTCTAAGTACCTCTCCTTTATCATGTCAGTAGAGGGTGCTCTGGAGGGACGCTGCAGGAAGAAGGCAGCTGCTCTTCCCGTTTTGGTGTGCTGAGTTTTGCTTTTTCTCACTCTTGTTCCATGGTCCCACAGAGGTACAGATGTGTGGAGACATCCCATGGTTCCCTGTCTCAGATGCACACCCAAAGTGTGTGGTCCCCTGGGCATCTTGCAGCTCTGGCTGGGCCTGGTACCGTATTGCTGCATCCCTGCCTCTGCATACACAACACACTCCAGGCCCTATGTTCAGAGTGGTGCCCCGACTCCCTCTGTGGCCCGCCCATAGCCTGGGCTCATCTGCACCCAGAGGGTCAGGTCCTGCTGCCCAGTTTCTGTCTATCAGCTCTGGCCTGGACACACAGCCAGCTTCTCCATCACCCAGTGGGCTACAACCACACCTTTTCCAATGAGATCTGAATCCCAGAGCTGCATGGGGAGGGTGCATTTCTGAATTTGTCCTTCCGTGTCCATTGTCCCTCAGCCCTAGCCTGCTCTTTAAAATCCTCTTTTCCTCTTTGTAGTTACTCTTCTATCAAGTTTAATCATTCACATATTAAGCTTCTTTTTTTCAGTTACTATGAGGTTTCTGTCTCCTGACTGGACTCAGCTGATAAAGCAACCGAGTGACGGCGGCCCTCGTGGAGATGGAGAAAAAGCACCTTTTGGTGGTAAAGATGATGAATTCATATTTGCAGTTGCTGCATTTAAGGTGCCTGTTGGACCTCCAGGGGGAGAAACCAAGCAGGTGACTGGTTCAGGGATGTGGACTCAGCCTGCTCATACTGATGTCTCGAGCACATACACGGTAGTTGAAATGAAGTCACCCCGGGGAGACTTGTAGAGTCTCACAGGTCAGAAGACCAAGAATGAAATCCTTAGGATTCCCAAAGTTTAAGGACTAGGCAGAGCGAAGGAGTCAGCAAAAGAGGTGAGAAGAGCAGTCCGCGAGGTCGGAGGAGAACTAGCAGAAACGGAGGGAGGAAATAATAAGATATCTCAGACCATTCAACAGAAACACGTTGTCCTCAGAGTTTACTTGGGAGTTCAGGATATTCTCCGGAATAATACCCTCAAGAATGTCAAGATGTGTAGGATGAAAACTCATCACCTCTGTGAACAGCTCCCATTTGCTGAGTGAAATGGTATTAACGATACCTGGTGTGTTACTGCCTTTTCTTCATTGTGAAATACGCTCACAGGTTTACAGGTCAGTTGATGGTGTCCCTGGACTATAGAAATCATTTAGATCCCTCAGGCTTTGAGGCTCTGAGATCCTCTCACATGAGAGGGAGCTGGGATAAGTGTGCGATGCATTTTGTCACTGCAGAGGTGGAGTTTGATAAGGACTTGGAAAATAATTCTACCTCTTAGGCGCTCGCTTGGACTCGAGGGCATCAAGAGTGGTGCTGGAGTCAGTTGGGAGGCCCTGGAAAGATCTGAGAACTATTTTATCTATTCAGACATTTCCTGTGGAGATAAATGATAAGAAATATGGAAGCTATTAGCGTTTGATCAATCCTCCAAGTTCTAAGCTACCCAGTGCCTAATGGCATATGGCCCTTTGGATACGTAGCAAGAGAGTTTTGCAACTTTAGGTGCTAAAATTTGCATGCAGTTTTTGACACGTTAGGCACCCTTGAGAGCTCATGGTCAATTTGCCTGGCAGCATTGCTGCGTAGACAAGTCATTTGACAAATCTATTGATTCAGCATTGTTCTGTTTTTGTGTGTGATCTCTTTCCATTGAGACCTAGGAAACCATCTCTGTTCTTATCAAATGGGGCCATTTGACTTTTATGTTTTGGGTTTTTAAACTTTTATGTTTATGTCTACATTGCGTTTTTCTGTAGGAAACTCAGTATCTAATCTGATATGCTAAACTGTGCTTCCTGGGCTTTGGGGGGACACATATAAAGCCTTTTCAAGTGGGATGGATATATCCTTTTAAACATTTATGGTGTCTCTAAATGCAAGCTTTTTAGAATTGTCATTTCCTGTTACACAAGGACAAAACATAAACTATTTATTATAGAAGGCATGCTATTGGGGTGGGGGAAGTGGAAGGTGTGGTTGAGATGGTGCCGTGTGGGGCGGCCTGCGGAGTCTCTGCTCCCACTCCCCACACAAGAACGCAGGACATGGTGAGGCCCAAAAGGAATATCCACGGAGCCATAGGTAGGGGAGTCATACCACTATGGTCTCACTGGAGGCTGAGTTCACAGGATGTGCGACCTGCTGTCCACTTTTCTGCCAACCGACCGACGACTCTGCTCCACTCTCCTTGACTCTGCTCCTCTACTCTCCTCGACTCTCCTCCGTAGCCACAGCAGTTATATTAGTGGCCAATGGCTCAATGGTTATAGCTGACGGCCAACCAGCCACAGCTGACAGCCATCCACCACCCGAGCCAGCACCCTTCCATATGAGGCCGAGAGCCTGGAAACTGCTCTTTGGGGCTCTGTCCCCACAGATGGGCTCGACAGTGTCTGCACCTCTTGAATATTCTTTCTTATCTGGGGAATATCCTAGCTTTAAAGATACATGAGAAATTACCAGCCGACAAAACCTTTCAAAACCAAACGACTGAATTTCTCTTTGGGGAACATATTATCTGTGCACCAAAGACAATGAAATACAATCCCTAACATAGACCCTCTGATTAGCTTCAGAAATAGGGTCCCCTTAACTTGTCCTTGTCAACTCTTGAGATGAAGAGCCGTTGGGGAAGTGCAACAATCATAAATGTTTCTTTGTTCTTGATAATGCATTTTCCTTCAACCTTCCCCTCTCAGGTGTTGGTTTTCAGGTATTTTGAGTTAACAGAGCTTGCAGGTGAGGATTTCGCAGTTGATGGTGGAGAAGGTTAGCTGCCTTGAATCGCGTTGAGATTATTTTGTGAGTGTATTTGGAAAGGGGACAAAAGCAATAATAAAGGCGCCCACTATAAGCCCAATGAAAAACAGCAAAAACTCAAAGGCTGTGGTTTTCAGCTGAGATGCCTATGGGTATTGTGGATTTTTTTTATTTTTTTATTTTTTTTTTAAACAAAAAATCATCTGGGTATCTCATAGGCTCTGGACCTTGAGGGAAAAAAAAAATGTGTCATCCCTCAGAAAAACATTATTATTTAACATATGTTGCCCTCTAGCAGATGACTTAGTATTGCAAGTCTTTTATTCAGAAAGTTTTTCCTGATCAGCTCTTCGGCATATTACAGAGCTGGTCTAGGAAGACGTGCAGAGGGGCACCTGCCCACGCCTCCCTTTGGCCGGCCTGGGACTCCTTGGTGTTTGGTACCAAGGGTGGACTGGGTTCTCATCTACACAGAACTGAAGAACAGATGGGCGCATAGTATGGAGCTGGGCCAAGTGAAATTAAGCAGCTTCATTGTGCAGAACTTGCTGCCATGACCAGCAGAAGGGCTGTACAGCTTGCCAGGATAGGGCTGCATGGACACTGAGGGATCTCAGGATGAGGGACTTGAGGAGATCGCAATGGTTGTTTTATTAGAAGTGAGGGAATCCTGGGAGGCGTGGCCATGGGCGTGTAGGAGTGTGGTGGTGTCTGAGGGAAGGCCGCAGATCCCAAGCCTCAGCAGGACAACCAGGGTGCCCTCCTCCTGCTTTGGGCACCGGTCCATTTTGAAAGCAACTCTCATGAAGACTGCACATGGCAAATGTACTGAACAGTCACTGAACTCAAAAGGAATGCATGGGTCATTGTATCTACATTGCACTATTACAAAGGAGCAAGGTTCATTTCCAGCTACTGGTAATTGTCATTTCTTTAATCTACTTATTATAAAGATATTTCATCCGGCTGAATGCCATGCCCTTCATATTTTTTAATTCACTTCCATGATCAATGAATATAATTACAAAAATAAATCTAAAACAAATTACTCCTTCAAAATGAGTGTAAGGCTTTATCTCACAATTCAGCATTTGCAGATAAAGAAAGCCATAGCAACATGACATGATAAAGAACATGACAGTTGTTCCTAGTAGCCTGGAACTGTGACTCAATTGTAATTTAAGTTGGCACCATGATGTAAATAGTGACACCGCTATTACTTCAGGATCATTACACTGTGAAGAAGAACGGGTTGCAATTAAATTATGGTAGAAGGGTCACCAGGTTCCATCAATATCAAGAAAGTAACCAAAATGGTGAGGAGATGGGAAACAGTATGATATGGAATGACTGGAAAAGTTGGAGTTTTCTTTTCCTGACCATGCATTTCACTGTTGTCCAGTTAGGTCCTGACTGGGTCCTGAGGACTTTACCTGCATGATAATTTGGGCCCCCACCTTGCCTCTCCATTTCCATTGCCTAAGTACCATTAAACACCAATATTTTTGCCATTCCCTTGTTCTATCATCTCTTCCTTTCCTCTCTACACAACCATCTGACATATTTTACTAAAATGCAAACGTGACAGTGTCATTTCTCTGCTAAAAGTCATTGAGTGGCTTTTTATGACTAGTAAGATAAGCAGTTCTCATGTTGCCAAACAGAACTATAAGGACCGTAAAGATGCTGTTTCCTACTTATCATGTACCATCTCCTCCCTCTCTCTCCTCCTGGTTGCTCAGATGTCCAGTACCTGGCTGACTTGCAGTTCCATGAATACACTGTTCTTATCCACCACCGTCCCTTACCCCACATTTGGAGAGGCAGCCAGGGTCTCTTCCCTGCCAACCCCCATCTCATAATCAGTTACCTGCTCAATTCTTATATCTGCCTTTCAAGACTCAGCTCAAACACCACCTCCTTTGTGCCTTGCTTAACTCCTCCAGGCAGAATTATCTCCTGCATCTATGGGCCACACAGCATCTGGTTTTTAATCTCTACAACTACACTTATCACATTTTTTCTATTCATTCTGATTATGCATTGTCTCCTTCACTAAACTGTGAACTGTTAAAGACAGCCATCTTTATATCCTATTGATTGCTAGAACTGAACTTGATCTGGAATAAGCAATTTCTGTATGATTGTTAAATTCTATTTTTGAAAGACAAAAAGTTTGGTCTAAAGAAGAGAAGATGGAGGGGGACTGGATATCTGTCTTGGAGTATTTCAAAGATTGTCATATGGAAAAGGATTTGGACATGTTCTACCTGGGCCTAGGTGTGAAACTTGGTCAATGTATGGATGATACAGAGAGACAAATAATAGATCAATATAAAGGAGAATGCTCTAAATGTCAGCTGTTCAAAGAGAGAAACAGGGGGCTGGTCCAGTGGCTCAGGCGTTGGAGCTCCGTGCTCCTAACTCCGAAGGCTGCCGGTTCGATTACCACATGGGCCAGTGGGCTCTCAACCACAAGGTTGCCAGTTCAACTCCTCGACTCCCGCAAGGGATGGTGGGCTGTGCCCCCTGCAACTAGAAATGTCAACTGGACCTGGAGCTGAGCTGTGCCCTCCACAACTAAGACCGAAAGGACAACAACTTGCAGCTGAACGGCACCCTCCACAACTAAGATTGAAAGGACAACAACTTGACTTGGAAAAAAGTCCTGGAAGTACACACTGTTCCCC
Source organism: Rhinolophus sinicus (assembly GCF_036562045.2). Taxonomy (NCBI): domain Eukaryota; kingdom Metazoa; phylum Chordata; class Mammalia; order Chiroptera; family Rhinolophidae; genus Rhinolophus; species Rhinolophus sinicus. The sequence continues at coordinate 66,084,856 of NC_133756.1, forward strand.
AATAAAGTCCTATTCCCCTTCCCCAATAAAATCGAGAGAGAGAGAGAGAGAGAGAGAGAGAGAGAGAGAGAGAGAGAGAGAGAGAGAAACAGTTGCTTCTTAAGACAGGTAGTGAGTATCTGATAACTGAAGTATTTAGGATCAGCTGGAAATTTTGTACGAATTATTCAAACGTACCTGGTTATCTTTATATTTGGTGATATAATGAAAACATGACACTGATGTTTCATTACCTTAGCTCTCTATATCTCAAAGAAAATAAATCTATAAATGAAATTGTCAGGACCAAGATTTGTCTATATCATTACCCTCACATGCCTGATCCTAATTATTGAATATTAAAGGTATCAACACTTGTTTTATCAGGATAATTACTGATGTAGTTCCAGAAAGGTCTGTGACATACTTTAACATTTAAGATTCTGATTTTTGCAAATGATGTTTCATGTTTAGTGGGGTGTGTCCTAATAATGCTTGATGTTGGAACTGAAAATAAAGTTTCCACTTAACAATTTAATCCTAAGGTGGCATTAAGATTGTTGTTACGGTTTATATTTCCAATTAGTAGTTTGATTTCATTCAAATGTTTGATTGAGGCTTTTTGTTTTTTCTAAGAATTAGCTGTACATTTTGAGAAATGAGAATTCCTATGTGAAGTTTTAAACTACTCCATTACAGTTCCATCACGATTAAGATTTCATATATTACATCATTTTATGCTGCTTTTTATTTTCTACAGTAATATGGGATGGATACAATTATTATCGTGAAACTGAGATGCTGGACCATTATGGTAGTGCAAAGTTAATTGATCATTTTTCCTCTTTAAAAACTCTGGTTTTACTGCAGCTGCCAAACCTTGCACAGCCCCAAATTAGGCTCCTTTGTATTATACAATCTCATAAGTACAATTTTCTACTATCTATTATAAATAAAGCCCCAGCGGAAATTTGACTCACATTAGTTTTAAAGTATCCTCTTAAAGATGGTTATGGCTATTTGAAATTCGATGTGCCTGAAAATTCATATTGGCTGCAAATTAGGCAAAGTCCTTCAAATTAGGCACAGGGCAGAGAAACTCACTTTCTGAATGAAGTTTGTTGCATGGTTGAACATAGCAGTAATAGTGTTTGCCCATTCTTCTAGTCAGTCTGAAAATATACTACCACCATACTGGGAAAAACACCTCTCAAGATACTGAATCTGCCAAGTCACGAAGTAGGCACCCAGCCAGGTGGTGGCATTTCATATTCATTTTATACCTGTTCACACCTAGGAACGCATGGCCCCTTTGTACCATGTGTTGGCACTTATCAGTCTGACCACAGTCCCACCAGCCAGAGATGTCTACCTAGTGTTAAGGGAAACCACTCCACAGAAACTTCTATGGAAGTAACTGTAGTTAAAGGCTTATCTTTGGGAGCCACAAGCAAGATGGGTTAGGACAGCTCTTATTTTGGTAGATATTTGAAATGTGAAGCCTTTTTCCCTTGGTACCTAATTTCTGTATGGTTCTATGTATTACAGTAAATATATTTTCTCACCCAGTGAGTTGTAGTTGCTCGTACTTCCTTCTTCATTATATCATCAATAAATATTTATGCATGGCTGATGTAGCAGACTCCAGACACAGTACACTTTCTAAAGAAAGAATACACCAGCAGAAGGGATATGGTACGTGGGAAACTTACAAAATGGGATTAAGAAAAAGAGAAATTGAGAATTTTTTTCCTTGAAGTCTCAAGGAGAGGATTCTCTGACCAGCTGGCCTAAGGAGCCAATCTACCCATAAAGAGAACATAAGTGCATCAGACTGGCGTGGCTTAACACCACTAGTCAGTAAGATTATCTTAGTAATAACTCTTGCTGGTATTTCATGTTCTCCAAGCACCTTTGAGGTTAACATCTGGCTTTTCCTAGAAATTTCCTCTGAGGGAGAGAAGCCACTGACTCTTCCCTCTCTTTAACTACCATTTCAAATATTAATTGAGGACCTACGTACTCTGTCCCAGTGTTCCAGGCTGGGAAGTTCATTCTAAATTTACAGTTTGAATGTGCACATTGACTTCTGAGTGAAGAATGGATTAAACAAAGGGGAAGGATTGAGTCAGGAGATCAGAAGTGTAGAACAATAGTCTAGGTTAGAAATTATAAGGGTTTGCTTATAGTAGAGGCAGAGGGGAAAAAAAAGAGAGGTTGAGAATGGGGGGATGGGCAGGTATTAAGAACACAGAATTAGGAGGGGTTGGTCACTATGGAAATATAAGTGAAGTCAGGCTACAAGAAGATTTTCTGGTTTCTTCTGTGAGTTTGGTATTGGGCAGACTTACAGATACTCATAATGCTTGAGTGTGTTGGAGAAAAACATTAAATTTCTGGACCTTCAAACCTGAGGACAAACCTTAGACCAACGTGACCTCCCCTAGGTAATTCTATCCTGTTAGATTTTATCCAAGTGCCAAGTTCCAATGCCTTCCAAACGACAATCACTTTGTAGAAATACAAAACACTAACAACTTTTCAGAGAAGCACAAATGGAGAGCACAGAAATGAAATTGCTTATAATTTTCAACCTTATCTTCTCCTTCCCCAACCCCTATCTGCTTCTCTGGGAAAATGAAGAACTTGAGATAATTAGGTTTGGTTAATTCATTTTTATTTTATAAAACGTAATTCTTTTTTTTTTTAATCCACCAGTTGTATGAATTACTAACTAAGAATTTCCATAGGCAATTTAGTAACCTAAGAGAATTTTATCATGTTATAAAAAGCCTATGGTTCACTGAAGGTAAATGTGTCAGCAGCTTAAAGGATTTTTAAAAGGGAAGAAGTGCCAACTGTATAATGTAAATTTTTCTATTAGGTCTTTATTTTTTACTTAGTAGAAATGTTAACATTTTGAAGGAGAAACAAGAGAAAACTATTGCTATAATAAGATGGCTACAAGTAATGGTCACCTCTTAATTTGCCTGCCTCCAATTCCTTTCTCATGGGAACTACTCTTTCCTCCTCCTTGTGGTTCTGGTGGGGCTGTCCATCAAGGGTGCTGTCTCACCACAATGGTGGAGCCAAGTGTCAATCAGAAAAACCTCATTTTTCTAGACACAGTGATTGGTCCATATTGGGCATATGATCCAACAGGACCAACCAGAGTTCTTTTGGGGACTTGAAAGGTTCACTGAGAAGGAGAGTTTCCCTTTCAGAGAACATGAACTGTATTCATCTTGGGATCTTGGACCAGTCAGGGCTCAGTATTCCCTCCTTATAAAAAGAACCTACCAGAGAATGAAGGCAACAAAACTGAGAGATGAAGAGATGCAGTGAGAGTCTTAATGACATCAGATGAGGGTCTGCATTCATCCTCCACTGAACCAATAAATTCTCCCTTTTTATAAGTTAAGTTTGGATTTCAAAGGAAAGATTACTGACTAATTATACACCTTGCATTGAACTGTGTTTTTTAGCTCTCAAAGCTATGACATACAGATTATTTGAGAAAACGAAATATTGTACTTTATTATCAATAGCACTTTTCATTTAAAGATCTGAAAGCATCTTTAAACCTGAGGTTTTTGAAAGGGGAAAAGGTTGATGCCTGAATAGCTTAACTCTATGATAATAGGAAAGGAGAACATGGAAACACAGAATTTATGTATATGTGTATTTTAAGTGAAGTATCAATTTTGCAATGCTTTGATGTCCCTCCCAATTCTTAAATTCAATAATCTATGGTTGAATACCACTGAACATAAGTAACATATTTTTAATAATTCTGACTAAATGGTTAAAAACAGAGCTGTTAACAGACCAACTATCTGGGAATTAATTTTACACTCACAACACAACTAATGGTTTCACTCTTCTATCTCATATATAAACAATGACAGGCACACGAGATCTGTCTTAATCAGTCTATTAGATAAACAGAAGAGCAGGAATAAAGTGGGAAAAAGGAAACTTGCAAAATCATTGCACTGTGTTTCAGAATTTAAGAAAAAAGTTAGAAACAATATCAGGAGTCATTTATTCAACTCCTTTAACATACCATGTCAGGATATTGTCACACATATTTCCCAGGGAATTTAATTAATGGGATGTTACATTGTAGGGATATTCTAAACTCATATTATCCCAATATGTACTATCTCAAATGTACAGTAGGTACCTACAGGCTTACAGTAACAATTTTAAGATAATGCAATATTAATTTATGGTTGTTGTATGAAATTGGCAAACTCTCCTCCCCACCTGTGCCACCAACATTATGTCTTGGGACTTCTCTGCTCAGTTTATTCCTAGTCACCCTTATCACCACCTTCTCTGGATGTGTTCTCAGGTCCTTTCTCTTCTGAGTCTGCGTTAGTGACACTTGTCTAGTGCATACCTATGTAGTGACACATGTCACTTGAATTGTCATTTCTTTCCTCCACTAGACTGGGAGTAACATGAAGCAAAGATTGTATCAGACTCAGTTCTGGATCCCAGAAGGACAGCACAGTTCCAGGCACATAGTGGACTTCAATAAATTATGTGTTTAAATGAATACGTGAATGCTGATTAGACACTGTGCTGTGGGAGGAGGGGGGGCTCTAGAATCAGCAGTGAAGACCTTAAAAGACACCCAACTTGCTAAATGAAACTGAGTTTCAGAACAAGAACATACATTCATATGGGTCTCATCATGAAAATGGGCTTCAATGGTTGTTTACTATTAAACTGGTGACTTAATAGAGTGTGAGGACACTGGGTCTTGCACACCTGTTAGTTCCGTAGTTCTCAGCCCTGAATGGTCATTAGAGTCCCCTGGGGAAACTTTAGAAACACAGATGCTTTGCTCCCATTTAAATCAGGCTCCCTTCGGGGTGGGTACCAGGCATAAGAATATTTTAAAAGTTCAGCGGGTCATGTTAATATTTAGCCAAGGGTTGAGAAACACCAAATTAGCTAATGGGTTGGAGCACCCCCTACCATCAAGTCTGGTTTCCTCTGTCTTTCCTGCTATTTCTATGGAGGTGCACCCCATACCATCATGTAGGGAAGATGTTAAGAAAATTTGCCTTCCTTGGCTGATGCGACTCCATTGTTTTTTTTTTGTCAGGGAAGATGTTAAGTTAAAAAAATTTGCCTTCATTGGTTGATGTGAGCTTTTGTCTATTAGCTTTGATCTGTTCCTGTATGTGAGGTGGTTTCTGTGCTGTGATCAGGGGTTGAGTAAATTCCCCTTTTGGTCTCATTCTCCCAAGCAGGAGAGACATAAGATGAGGTTGTTTTTCTGTCTGTGCTGTGAGGTGATGGTTAGCTTAGGGTTAAAGGAATTCTTGATCAGGGGTTGAGAGAATTCCCTCTTTGTTCTGTCTGTTTTGCCCACATCAGCAGATGAAGTGAAGAAATAGCTAAGTTATATCAGGATGACTTGACAAGTACGTTGCCAGGCTTTGGAAGGCCTGGGGCTGATGGTCCCAAGCAGGAAAAGTAGGTGTTACTTGTCTGGATGAACTAGCCTTTCAGCCTGATAAACAGAATTTTTATCACAGTAACTGCCGGACCCTCCTGGAACTGGCCATTCCTGGACGGGTAAGTGGGAACAAAGAGCTTGGCTCTAAGGTACATTTTTAAAAGTATATATAAGACAAACCTCAGTTGCAGTGTAATTTTCATCATTTGGTCATTTGTCATTGGTGATTCTTCATCATTTTAACATTCTGGAAACTTCCAGCAACATGCAGCTTACAACACCCGGCGACATCCTGATTTCCAGCCGCAGACCTGGTGAGGTCTGGCTGGTTCCTGACCTCTCCACTGTTGTTCCCCATGGATAGCCTTCTTGAAAACTGTTAACATTTTAGAAGCTTACATGCAGCTTCCAGCATCAAAAGGTGCCTTAACTTCCAGCAACGACAACCACAACAACCATGGCAACAGCAGCAACATTCTTGAGAACTTGTGAGCATCTTAAAAACTTATATGCAGCTTGCAGCTTATAGCATCAGAAGACGCCTTGACTTCTAACAACAACAACGCCAACAACAGCAGCATTCTTGGGAACTAGCAAGCCCCACTATGGGAGACACCTGAGTTTCTCTCAGCTACAGACCTGGCAAGGTTTTGATTTATGACTTTTTCAGTGCTGTTCTCCTCTAGTTTGGTGAGCTTTTGGCATCTACTGTAACAGTTACTGTCTTATAGAGCTTATTACTGCTTTTGGATACTTCTTACTGATGTTATTTGTGTATTTAGCCAAGTGATTTTTGATCAATAGTAAACATATGTTGGGATCTCAAACTTATATGTATGTGTACTCCTTTGACATGACATTGTTATCAATGTATATAGTTTAGTCTTAACCACCTTTACTTTCTGTCATTAACACATTCTATTAATTGCCTTTGTCTTTTGCTATCACATATTGCTAAATAAATTGATTAGATATTGCTAACTAAATAAATTGATTGATCCGCTCTTTAGCATGTCCCATCTGGTTTCCTCTGTCTTTCCTGCTATTTCTATGGAGGGGATTGAATCCATGGTCTAATAAATGACCTGTGTACGGAGTACTCATTGAATACCAGGCACTTTACATACATCATCTCGACAAAATCTCAATTGTTCCTTTTTATACGTAAGGAAATAAAAGCTCAAGAGATTAAGAAGCATCAGAGCCTGGACTGGGGTCCACCTTTTTCAGAAGCCAGGCCATGCTCTTTGTCTAACACTAAATCAAGCTGGTTGGAAGAGATTCTGATTATGCTACACTGAGAACTGGTCAGTATCAGTGTGTTATTGGTTTACCCTGTAGGTAATGAGCCATTTACCTTCTCCGTGTCAAAGAGGTGTCAGGAAAATAAAGATGAAAAAGTTTCATGTTTAATGACTCATACCTGGGAAACTATTGTTATGATTAGTTTCTATAAAAGAAGCTAGTTAAAAAACAAAAACAACAACAATAAAAAAATAACCAAAACCAACAAAATAAAATCCTAGCTATGGCTTTTATAGTTCATTTGCTAATTCATATGTATATTTTATTTATTGAACAAACATAAATGTCTTCTCTGTTCCAGATGCTGTATTATGTGCTAGGGATATGAAAAAGCATAGCTTGATTATCCCCTAAATTTTAAAATGGATGTAGGGATTCTGTTAAAGTAATCAGCAATTTTTCCATTACAAATATTTTTGAAGGTTAAAAAAACAGGATTTAAAAAAAAAGTTTTAAGGCAGTTACCACCTTAAAAAAATGTTAAAGTATAAAACGTGTTATTATCAGGAAAGAAGATGAAACCAAAAACAATAGATATTACAACTGAATTCTTGACTTATTTAGAACTGTTTAGCAATGTGAATAGGCTGAAATCTCGCTTAACTTATCTCAAGCTTTTCACATATTTTAAAACTCAGCTGGTGGAAAAATGTAACTACGGCTAATGATTTAAAACTATTTTGTTTTATATAACCTCAAGGATACAGCCATATTTCTTACCTTTAATAGAATAATTAAAATCCCATTTTACTTGTGTTTAGTAATTATGCCCTGAGTTATAAGGGGGAAGGCCAGGAACTCCCCTGGGGCAAGGAGGGGCCCAGTAGCTTGGAGAATGGTACTGGGTGTGCACATTCAAAATAGCAAAGAGGAAACAAAACCAAGGAGAAGTAGGACCAGTCCCACTGCCCTTGTAAGGAAGTGAAACTCGTTTCCACTTAACCTTGGAGAGAGGTAACCTTCGGTCATGCTGACCATCGGGTTGATACATTTGTAATAATGCTATGTAAGGGCAGTATTAGCAACAAGATCATTCACAAGTTCTCGGCTATTGATTCACTGCCAAGATTCACGTCTCCCGTCTGGTAGAATCTACTTTTACCAGGCCGTCGTTGTGCCTGGCACTGTTCTAAGTGCTTTCCTTGTCCTCACTCATTTGATTCTCACAACAACCCTTTAAGATATCCCCACTTTACATGTAAGGAAACTGAGCCACAGAGGGGTTATGGAACTTGATGGAGAGCTGGGGGCGGAATATATGTGTTCTGCCTCCGGAACCCAGGTTCTTCACCAGCGCACTCAATCTCCCGCCATGTAGACATCGGCTTCCCTTAGTCCATAGCTCCTCAGACCCCCTTTGCCTCAAACCTGTAAGCTGAATGGGTACGAGCTATTGGGGTTATCCAGAGCTTGTGGAGGAACGTAGTCACAGGGAATCTACTGGGTCTGGAAAAATGGAGCCATTGTCCTTAGGAAGTTGGCTGTTCTCTGGGGGCTAGGCTGCTGGTTAGTGACTTGTGGAAATGAGCTGTGCAGGTTTATTTGGCTCTAGTCAAAGCACGGAGAGTGCATCTGTGTAGTGAGAGAAGCTGCATGTTCCCCAGGCCAGATAGGCCTTCTCAGTGAGAGCTAGTTCATTGAACAATGGCTGAAGAGAAAGAAAAAGATGCTGGGAAGAGAAAACTGAGGTCTAAGCACCTCAGCCTGGGAAAGATTTGTGGAGAAATAATTTGTAGAGAAATAAGAGATGGACTGGGACAGTTGGGGCATGGTTGTTTGATGGAGTTGATACTGTGTTCTGCTCCATCATTTTTTGAGGGGAAATGGTCATCAAGTGGGAGTGAACAGAAGTCCTGTAAGGTGAGAGCAATGTTGTTAGGAAAACTGTCGTTATAGCAAGGTTTCTCAACCTCAGCTCTACTAACGTTTTGGGCTGGGTAATTTTTGTTGTGTTTGGGGCCGTCCTGTGCATTGCAGGCTGTTTAGCAGCATCCCTGGCTTCTACCCACTAGATGCCAGTAGCAGCCCCTCCTCCCACCACACACATACAGGTTGTGACAACCAAAAATATCTCCAGACATGGCTCAATGCCCCTGGGGGGCAAAATGCCCCTGGGGGGCAAAATGCCCCCTGCCCACTCCTTGTTGATAACCACTGAATTCAAGCACAGGCACTGGAATTTAATTTCCAGGGACGTGAGTCTATCTAAGGTGCCGACTCTTGTTTCCCGCTTAGGTTGTACCATGAGAAGGTTGATATAAAAAACGAAATTTCATTTTTGTTTTTTTCATTCCCTCCATCCCTCCCTTCCCTACATTGCAATAGCTGTTTTTGTTTGTTTTGTTGTTGTTGTTTGTTTTAACATGTTACCATCTTTGGGGGAGAATTATAAGAGGCGTCTTGTCTCTTGTTTGTAGTTCTCCTCAACTTTCTTCATTTCCTATAAAGACCAAGAAGCAGTTATCTATACTAAAAATTATCTTTGATAATGTTTTTGGTATGGATGTGTAGGTACTGTTGCAAAATTACTCTTAAAAGCAGAAAATGGAATCCTCATTAGCCAGCAGCCCAACTGAGAGTCAGGGTTTCCAAGATCCCATTCTTGCCTCACTTCCTGACTCAGCGTTCTTTACTTCTATGCTCACTAAGACACTAAGTAAAGAAGAGCAGCTGGCACGAGCTCCTGCCTGCCCCACCCCCTGCCCTAGGAAAGAACAAGCAGCGTGTGCTCCGTCAGAGCGCATGTCATCTTTCCCGTTGTTGCCTTTATCAGCATGTTTCTCAAACTGCTTTTTGTAAAACAAGAGGAAAAAATAACCATTTAAAAATAAAAATAAAGATAATACTTGTCGGAACAGTGTAATAAAAATAAAGCAAAAGAGGCTTACACATTACATAAAATGTTTAAAAATGAAACACACACACACACAAGAATTAGGAATGACTAGTGAAAAGTAAAGTAAAAACGAGGCACGAAATAATTCATATGCAGAGTCAAACACTGAAACTGGGATTCAACAGAAAACATTGATCAAATATTAAAATAAGCAAAGACAATGTGGAAGGGCAAATTATTTAAGAGACCAGGAAATTTAAAGCTTGAAAACCTCTCAGTGTAAAGATGAAACGGAGTGAAACTAAAGCTAAAATAATGAGTCACTATGTAAAATTATCAGCTTAGGGAAAAAAATGAGTAGTCAAAAACAATTTATGGAAAGTAAAACAATGAACTGAAAACAAAGAATGAGGAAGGAATTAAGATAAGTAAAAAAATAATAAAGAAAATAAAATTTTAAAGTTCAACTAATTTAAGAGACTAATGAATGTTAAGAGAAAAAAGCAAGTGGGTTGTAAAAGTGAAGCAAGGTGGCATCAGGAGGCCAAAAGGTGGTAGAGTTGGGTATGTCAGAGACAGTGTTTCTAGATAAAGTATTTGCCAAGTATAAGTTGGTGCAAAAGTAACTGCGGTTTAAAAGGTTGAATATAATTGCAAAAACCGCGATTACTTTTGCACCAACCGAATATTTGTTAAATCTGACAATTAGGCCTTAAAGGGGGTCAGCTGGGCAGAGGCAGTCCCCTGACTTGGCTTTCTGGCTGGCGGGGCAGGGGCCGCCGGTGGTGGAAGGGGGCGCAGCGTGTGCCCAGAGGCCAGGGCCCCATGTTGTCACCCCGAAGCCCATACCTCTCAGCTGGAGGGATAGAAGGCCCAGGTCAGACAGGGGAGCCTGGGACTCCTACAGAATGAGCTCGCACGACGCTGCAGAGCATCGGTTTCGTGACCAAAGGTAATAGCACAAACCTTCCTCCCGGGTTTTCAACTACTCATTCTCATCTACAAAGTCTGAGTTGATCTGAACCTCGAACCATACTGTTAGGTTGATCCTAAACAATCCTTCTGACGGAGTCTGTTTCACAATGAAGCTATTCTCCATCAGTCCAGCAGAGGGCGCAGGCAAACTCACGTCGATCTCTGGGAAATGGCAGCTTGCCCCTGTCACGGAGCTACTTAATTACTTTAGTGTCAGAATTTTATCAGCACTTGCAAGTATCTACATAGAGACGTACTTCTAATTGTAATTTCATTCACTTGGACAAATTAAACGGACCATGTTAGTTGGGCTATTTTAATAGTTAATGACATACAAACATGACTAAAATTATATTAACTAGGTTATCAGGTAAAGGGCTGATTTGTCCTCTTTCTTCTAGGTGTGCTTTTATTACTTTAATGCCTTTAAAATGATTGTTTCTCACTATAGTTCATACCATCCATGTACTAGGAAAGTACAACCATTGATTTGTATCGATCACTTACTGTATGTCAGGCAAGCGACAGACTTTGCGGACATATGATGAGTTAGATTCAGACTCTACCTTCATGGAGTTTGTAGTCTTCTTAAAGTGAGAAGACACAAACAGGCTGTTTCGATCCAGTGTAATAAGTGACGTGATAGAAGTATACACACCTGCTCTGGGTGGACACGGGCCAGCATCGCAGCCTCGGGGACTAAGGGAGGTTTACTGAGGAGGCTGTATGTGAGGTTACGTAGCCGATACCTAGGTAAAGCAGTGGAGTGCGATGGGGAGCTCTGCTGGGGGGGGGGGGTTCAGGCCCAGGGAAGAGCATATGCAGAGAGCTTGGGGTGAGACATGGTACGCTAGCACCTCAGTCCTGTGCAAGTGCGGTGTGGCTGAGCTGGTTAACATCAAAGGCTGAAAAGACAAGTAGGTGGGAGGTCAGAGAGAACCTCAAGGGCATATGCCAAGGGGCTTGTATTCAAAAAGCAATGGGAGGTCCTGGTAACTAGGACAGATTGCAGCGTTGAGAGAGTGTTCTGGCTGCAGTGTGGAGACTGCATTGGAAATTACAGAAGCAGTATGCCGTCCGGAGGTGGCTTCCATGATCCCAGCATGAGATGCGGGCTGCCTAGATTAACGTGGAAATAGCTGCTATAGACTCAATGTTCGTCTCTTCCCCCACCCCCCTTCATATGTTGAAACCTAATCCCCAGTCTCATGGTGTTTGGAGGTAAGGCCTGTGAGGGGTGATCGGGTCATGAGGGGGGAGCCCTTATGAATGGAGTTAGTGCCTTTATAAAAGGGACCCCCAAGAGCGCTCTCATTCCTTTCTATCATGTGAGGTTATAGTGAAAGGAAGGCCATCTATGAACCTGGAAGCAGGCTCTCACCAGACGTGGAATCTGCCAGCACCTTGATCTTGGACTTGCCAGACTCCAAAACTGTGAGAAATACACTTCTGTTGCTTTACAGGACACCAGTCTTGGTGTTCTGTGACAGTGGTCTGAATGGATTAAGACAGTAGCTAAAATGGAAAGAGGTGATGTGTCTGAGACATTTAGGAAGTAGACTTGACCGGATATGGCGGTTTAGTCATCAGGTTTCTGGTTTGCAAAATGGGCTCTTGGGGTTGCCACTCACTGAGACAGGCAATACAGAGACATGCTGTGATTGTGGCATCTGATGGATACATGGTTTTAGGGCTCGGGAGAGCAATCAGAGTTGAAATGGAGTTCTTAAAGTCATCAGCTCACAGCTGGTGTTTGGATGCGGGAAAGTGAATACATCCCGAGAAACCACAGAGAGAAGTGATAAGGGAAGAGGCCAGGACAGTGTGCAACCACAAGACTCAGGGAAACTGAGGAGGAATAGGAGTCAAAAAGGACCCCAGCAATGGCCAGAGAAGTAGGAAAAATATTCCAACAGAATATGAGAGAATATGGTGGCCTGAAGTCTAGGAAATGGTGTGTCAAGGACAGAGTGGCCCACAGTGCTAAACGGTGCCTGGAAAGTCAAGTAGGGTAAAGACCACAAAGTGCCTGTTATATTGGAGAACAAAGACATAATGGGTCATTTTGGGTGGAGAGGATTTAATGAAGTGATAGAGGCTGAAGCCAGATTGAAGATATAAGTGAAGGTGGACACTATAAATTACTAGGAGGTGTGTGTGTGTGTGTGTGTGTGTGTGTGTGTGTGTTGGGGTAGGTGGAGTTAGGATGATAGGCTATGGCAATAATAAAAGGATGTGGGATTGAAGGGGGCTTTACTTTTTAGCATGGGAGGGATTGAGCATGTGTAATGCTAATGGAAATATTCTAGTAGAAGGTAGTAGGAGAGGTTGTGAAATAGTTTCCATGTCCACTACCGAATGAAGGGACACGGAAACCAAGGCTGGCGAGGGCTCTCATTGATTACGCAGCTCAGTAAGGTGCTGTTTTCAGAAATGGCCTCTTTAAGAAGAATGTTTGTGATATTCTCAATTTGAGAACTTGAATTTAAATTCAAATTTTCCACATCTGCCTCTGACCCAAGTGACAGGTTTCAGGTAGAATTCACTGTGACAGAACTGCTCAAGCAGGCCAACTGGGAACTTCAAATTTTAACATCAAGAAGGCATCAGTAGAACTTTTGGCTACTTGGAGATTTACCCTCAACACATTGAAGATAGATACAAAACTGACCTTTCCAGTTCCCTAGAGAGACACTCCCACCCCTCCAAAAATATAGGAGTGATACTTAAAAGATGAGAAATAACTAAGCAGATCAAAATCAATTACGTGGGAAGAAAAACATAAGAAACTCAGTTCTCTGGAGCTTTAAAACTGAGATGCTTTATTCTCTGAAGAAGTATGGTTAGAACTGTTTTTTTGGCACTGAAGACTTTCTCTGTTGTTTACTTTTATTTTTAACTAGCATCTCCTGGGAAACAGGGACTACATCCAATGCCCTTATCTCGTTTTGGTCCCAGGAGACTGTCTGGCATTTGGGTCCCATGTTTAATTGTGCCTTGGGGTCGGGTCGGGGTAAGTGACTGGACATGCTCAGTTCAGAAAGCGTTGGTTAAAAGTCTTGTTCACGTAAAATGTAATCAGGTAAGGGAATTATCAAAAGAATATGTGGTCTATATTTCTAAAAAAATTTGAGAGGAGACACTCCCTCATAAAACTACGAATTGGTGCTCATCCAATGGCAACACATGTATGTAGTTCCCAAGTTCATTTCCTTCTACCTTACAACTGAAGTCTATTTTAATAGTCATGTTGAGTTTCAAGGATAATGCCCGCTAATGGGTTCACTACATTCCAATAAGAGAGATGCAGTCTGTCTTTGTGTACACAAGGGTTATGCCTGATGTACATAAAGTCATTTTGGTATTGGCAAGCTCTCTAATAGATATTTACTCTACTTGCATGAATTCTATTATTACTTGCCTAAAATAGCTCCGAGGCATTCCAATTAGCATGAGAACACAGAACTTACAGCGTTGTATCCAAGCAGCTACGATGCCCGTTGTTTTCTGTGTTCATCTTGAGTCTCATACTCAAGGAGGGCCCCTTCACTAGGGTCACTCATGAAGTCTCCCTGACATGAAATCTGTGGGTAACTCCATTTTAATTAGAGTTTCTCTATTACCCAGGAGTTCTAGAAAATACAAGTGGGTGAGACCCACCTGAGACCAGACTCTTTGGGAGCTGGAACCCAGGCATCCCTAATTCCAGACAGAATTGAGGATTGTGGGTTAGAGTCCTGAGGAAGATGATGTCACTTTGGTTTCATTTTGACAGGTAAAATTGGCAGAAACATAGCCATCTTCTGCATCAGAACTTGTATTTTATTTAGAAAGCTGTCAACCACCATTACTGCTGCTGGTCTCATAGTTACAAGGTGGACTGAGGGACCGACTCCTGTACTATGCCCCTCTCTTGTAAAACTCATAACCTAGAGAATATAAGGCTAAGTGAAATAAGTCAGACAGAGAAAGACAACATACCAACTAATTTCACTTGTATGGGGACTCTAAAGAACAAAATAAATGAGCATACAAAACAGAAATAGACTCAGAGACACAGAAAAAAAAAGATGGTTGCTAGATGGGAGGGGTATTGGGAATGGGGGAGAAGGTGAAGAGATTAGAAAGTACAAATTAGTGGTCATAATATAGTCACGGGGATATGAAATACAGTATAGGGAATATAGTCAATAATGTTGTAAAGATCATGTAAGGTACCAGATGGGCACTGGACTTATCAGGGGGATCGCTTCATAGACTGTGTAGATGCCTGACCACTGTGCTATACATCTTAAGCTGAAGCAGAATAATATTGAATGTCAACTATAATTAAATAAATAAATATATGTAAATATATAAACACACACACACACGGTGCCAAAGAAATATATATACATTTTAAGAAAGGAAAACTGTATTAAAATTATAATACTCAATATATGCCAATAACAAAAGATGAATACAAGTCACGTTTGACTTCCGCAATTACAAGAGGTGCTCAGAGTCGGTGGAATTATAACAACTATATACAATGTCAGAGCGGTAGTAGATTGGGGGAGGCGTGGTTATCACTTCGTGAGGGGTGTAGATGTCTAACTATTACATTGCTTTGTACACCTGAAGCTAATAAAAAATAAAAGAAAAAGGACTCATAAAACTCCATCACCTTTGTGTATTATAGATTTGTTAATAATAAAAATAAAAAGAATCATACTATCAGATGAGAGTAGATTAGTTAAATAAATATGGGATAGCCCAAGAGTGGAATATTATGATAGTAAAAGCAATTGTGCAAACTGTTTAATCACATTCAATTATTTAACAACTACTTTTAGAGAAGCCCTTGTGTGCCAAATATTGTTCTAGGAATGTAGCAGCGAATAAGAAAGAGGCAATGACATTTTTAAAGTTTTAGTTTTAAAAGTTTAAAACAGCATATATATTATGATTCTACTTTTGTAACATACATGCAAAAATATGGAAGATATATATTAAAATGTTAATTGAAATCGCTTTGTGATGGCATTTTAGATTATTTTAATTTCCTTTCATTTTTTTTGGAATCTTCTATGCTGGATGTTTATTACTCATGCAATTTTATGTATATAAGGCATATACCACTCTGTTTCTCAGATGTCCCACAACTCTAATGGGAACCTGTTTAATGACTCGTCATATAGAAGGACATGGCTAGCTCTTCTAGGTGCAATAGCATGCCTGGGCTGAAAGGTCAGCTAGAGGCTGCAGAAGTTCAATGCCTCTTTAAACTTGGCAATGCCAGCCTGACTACTGAGGTTTAAAGCGTCTTAAATAACAATTATAATAATACTCCTAGGATTTCTTATTCTTTACTTTTATCAGTTGGTTTTTCTGCAAGTGACTGAGATATTAGGGGCTCCTAAAGTACTTGTGAATAGATGAGTGAATGATTGCAAGGCAGATTACCTGTGCCGAATCATTCAGATGCAATGTCTGAACTAGCCACAAGATGGCGATAAAGTTTAAAAAGTGAAAGCAAAGGGGCTTCAATAAAAATCCCACAGGTCCCAGTGGAAGATATATATATATGTCCCTGCAAATTGCCAATAAGGTGAGCTAATTGACAGCACACGTTATCGTCAGCCTGGGGTGTCTTCCCTCTCTTGTCCTGCTAGGAAGAGGGCACAGCTGGCCTCAAGTAACTACCGTGTTTCACGACAATAAGACCTACGGCGAAAATAAGCCCGTTAAGATCGTCAGCCAGAGGGACGCATTTAGTACATTATCACGATGTTCCAGAAGAAGATGATATGACTGTATTTGAATAAATGTAGATGGTTGTACATGAAAAATAAGACATCCCTGAAAATACGCCCTAATGTGTCTTTTGGAGCAAAAATTAATATAAGAGCCGGTCTTATTTTCGGGGAAATATGGTAGAAGTGAGGGTTCATGAATCTTTTTTTCCTGGAAAAACAACAGGGCTGCTTTGCTAATTCTGGAGGCTCATGTGACTCCTTGAGTGAGCTGCCTGTGTGGAGAGAACCTCAGCTGTCTGTCCCTGAGGGAGAAGTAGTATCTACAGTAACAGTGGAAGAAGAGAAAAAATAGAAGCAAATGGTTTCTTTGCCTTTGGTCAGTCTGAGGGCTGGAAAAGAGGGGTTGACAGGTTGATTGAAAACTACGGGCGTTATCCCCTCACAAGCTGCAGAGGCCCAGAGGACATCGGGTCACAAGGAGGAGGGACAAGGGGGCAGCAAAACGTAAGTTTTCAAAACCATGTCCAGTTGACCCTTGAACAACACGGGTTTGAACCATGCAGGTCCACATATACGTGGATTCTTTTCAAAAACATATTGGAAATTTTTTTGAGATTTGTGACAACTTGAAAAAACGCACAGATGAACTGCATAGCCTAGAAATATCAAAAAAATATTGAAATATCAAAAACACTGTTTACGTATGTCATAACAGCTTATAATACATACAACATACAAAATATGTGTTAATCAACTGCTTATGTTGTTGGTAAGAATTCTGGTCAACAGTAGGCTATGCGTACTTAATTTTGGGGGGAGTCAAAAGTTACACGTGGACGTTCAGCTGTGCAGGAGGTCAGTGCCCTTAATCCCTGAGTTTTTCAAGTTTTTCAACCCCTGAGTATATAACAATTAAGGAGTTTCGGTGCCATCTTTCATATGTCTAGAGCCTGTCAGGGATTAGCTAGCCCATTAGTTTATGATTTATCTTGCTGCTTACTAACTGTTAAGCCATTCTGTTGTTATTATCCAGGCAGCAATTCCCGTGGAGAATCTGGAGACGTACGGAGAACAGGAGAACCTTAAAGCAGCGATTTGCCGCCGTTGACAGGTACAAGTTGATTGAGAAGTAACAGCAAAATCTTGTTCCCCTTGACTCTATTTTTGGATTTCAATTTTCCAGCCTACAGAGCATCTGTGTATTTGATGCAAAGAGCAGAGACTCTGGAGTCAGCCAGCATGAGTTTGGCTTTGCACCTGACTGATGACATGACCTTTTTTGACCTCTCAGAGTCCCAGGTTTTCTCGCTTGTACAATGGGGCTTACAGAAGGAGTCAGGGAATCGTGTTTATCAAGTGCCAAGCATGGCCCAGCAGGCCCAGCACATAGTAGGGGCTGGAATAATGGGATTTCCCTTCCTTTCAAATGTCTTTTTCAGCTACATTACTGGCCTAAAAGTGTTGCCTGCACACTTTTAATACGGGCATGTGTTGGACGTATTGCAGGTTCAGTTCCAGGCCACTACAATAAAATGAGTATCATAATAAAGGGAGTTGTAATCTTTTTGCTGGTGGAAGGTATTGCCTTCAATTTGAAAAACAAACAAACAAAAACATAACATCTGTGAGGCACAATAAAGTGGAGTGCAATAAAACAAGGTATTTCTATACTGTCAAGACTGTATCCTTTTTGTCTCCCTCTTCCATCTCTGGAAGCCTCTATCTCCCTTCTTTTCCATAAGAAATCCCAGGATTACTTTAAAGCCTGGTTCGGTTGGGCCTGACTCTTCCTCAGAGCTCCATCACCCATGTCTGAACAGCCTTCTAATGCAACCTATTTTCCTCTACTGGCATCTTTCATATCACTTGTAGAACTTGCCCTACTCAGTAGAAATGATAGTTTCATGTCTCCCACCCTCCATTACCCCACCTGTGCATTCCATGAAGATGGTGAGTGGGGAAGAGGGAGAAGGAAATGGGGATGTCAGGGCCGAGATCAGGTATGACCCGTAAATGACTAGAGGTGCTTAGCTTTTGCTCTGACTGAAATGGGGGCCATTTCAGGGTTTTGAACAGAGGAGGCACGTGATCTAACTTTCTATTTCAAAGGCTCACACTGGCTGTGGTGCTAAGAACTGTAGGGCAGTGCGCAAGCAGGAGGGATGCCTGGCAAGGGGACAAGGCAGGAATCCAGGTGACCGGAAGTGTCTTAGGCCAGATACTAGCAGTGAAGGCAGAGACACTGGCAAGAGGGACTTCACAGGTGGGCCTATGTGTTTGTTATATCCTTGGGAGCTTGACTCCAATCAAGCTAGGCCAGTTTGGGGATAGTTAAAAAAAAAAAGAAAAAAGAAAAGCCGAACCATAAATTTTTGCTGTAGTTAGATTTAAAATCTGCCTAAGTTATCTCCTTTGTTAAATGAATGAACGTATGAAAATAAAAACTTTAAATGCATCAAAATGGCAATGCATAACTGTGAAACACTGGCTAAAGGAAGACTGTTTAGCTCATCAGCACAACTTCTTGCTGCCATCTGCTCCCAAATGTCACAGAAATTTGAGAGAAGGCTGACAAAATCACTTCAGTTCCTTTCCAGGCCTCCAAAGTGCAAGGTGGAAGAGTGTTTGAAGCCTGGTGTCAGATTCGCTTACATTCTCAAGTATCATGTGTGTGTGTTTTTTGACATTTGTAATTATTCCAGCATGCGTTGACTAGTACGTTGGATCATTATCTGTCTTTGAGGTACATATAGATAAAAATATAGATACAGCCACTCCAGCCAGCTGAATAGGCTTACTTAATGCCTTGGGATTCAGTAAATATTTGCTTTCCTCTCTCATCCCTTGTCTGTGGGACGAGTATATCCCTACCCCACTGATTTTGACCTTGATGTTGTGACCTGCTTTGGGCAATGAAATATGATTGAGTGTAACATACACCTCATGGAGGCAGAAGCTTGAAGAGGCATTGCATGTTTCCACCAGTTCTTTTATTCTTTTCCTCTCACAAGGTCAGTGTGCTCCAGATACCTTCAGCATGGGTTCTGAAATCAGAGGACATGTGGAGCAGACCCACAGCTGGTAAGAGAGCCCATATGTATCATGAATGAGAAATAAACATTGCAAGCCACTGAGATCTATGGAGTTATTCCTGCATCAAAGCCATCTAATACAAAGTCATTCTGGATGCATGCGTTTTCCAGATAGCTAAAAGGTACGCGCAAATGTAATTAAAAAGTTTATTTACCAAAATTATGCTACACAATCCATGGTCTTTAAAAGGAGCTAAACGGCTGAGTTAACTAAAACTCCTTTTTGATGACTTTCATTTTTTAAAATTTATGGTTAATTATAAAGTGCCCACCTAGATGTAGTTTATTAAAATTTGGATTTGTGTTGAAAACTTTTCTATGAAATGATATGCTTTTTGAGATTAGGAATACTGTTGTACTCAACAGCTAGAATAATGCCTGGTACCTACTGGACTCAATAAATATGTGTGGAAAGCATGTGGCAAACGAATGCAAGAATAACAACAAAGTGCTCAGGTCATGCTCTCAGTGCACGAGAATTTCTGCTTTGGGGATTCAAAAGGTGACATCCCATGGATGGACACTATTGAATGACAAGGGTCAGTGCTGGAGTGGAGCAGGGAGACTTTCTGAGTGCTCAGCGTGGCTGGTGGGCTTTTGAGTTGTCCAGGAGGATTTGGGGGTAATGAATAGAAAAGCATGGGAGGTGCATTCCACTCAGTAGAAAGCTGCAACGTGTTATGCTTATTATAATATTAAACCTCCCCTGTACTGTCTTCAGGCACTGGGCATTCTAGCATGAAAGTCCCTTCCTTCTTCCTGTTAGTACCTGTTCAAAGGAGCAGAGAAGTCCCCAAGGAGAGGGGCAGGTGGAGGCCAGCTTGGGGAGCTCAGGAGGGGTCTTGATTTCCCAAAACTCTGGAAGAACCGGCAAACGGCCCAGAGGAAAAGGAGGCCCGCCTTTTGTGCTGCCTAAATGAGTGGGCCAGCACATGGCTGATGGAAAGGCTTGAGCTCATTAAAAATAGAAGGAGGAGGGAGAAGGAGGGAAAGGAGCTATCTCATCACATGGAGTACACGCCAGTCTGGAACCAACTACCAGCTTCTGTTGGGATTCCATGCTTTGAACCAAACTTCTTTTTTTTTTTTTCCCCCTCATCATCTACGTCTTCTAATCCCTCCATTATTTTTTTTGAAGTGGCAGCTAAAGCATTGTTGATCCGTGTTCCTGAAGTTTCCACTTGCCTCAGAATGTTGACAGTCCCCGCAGAGAGGCAAGCGCCAGACAGGAATGATGACAGCAGTTCTCTGCCCTCTCTGGCTCCTTCCCTTTCTGCATTACACCCCATCTTCATGAGCTGCTAATGGGTTTCTCCCTGTGGATTCCCTGTTGGGGTCTCTGTTGTTTGGGATCTGTCCTAGGACTGCAGCCCTAAATTGTTTATAACATTTGGTCCTAATGAATCACTTAGCTTTAAACCGAAGATTTAGGCTTATTTATCAAGCCTGGCTGGCCACCTTTTCTGCCTCTCCTTTCTTCCCCAGCAAAGCACTGATGTGGGAAAAGCAGACGTAGCATCTGCTGCTGCTTTGGTTGCCTGGCTTTGGGGAACTTACCCAATCTCTCTACTCTCTGTTTACTCATCTGTAAAATGGGCATAACAATACTTCTCCAAAGAGTTGTTTTGAGCATTTAATATAAAAATGTATTTAAGGGCCAGCCCGGTGGCTCAGGCGGTTAGAGCTCCATGCTCCTAACTCCAAAGGCTGCCGGTTCGATTCCCACATGGGCCAGTGGGCTCTCAACCACAAGGTTGCCAGTTCAATTCCTCGAGTGCCGCAAGGGATGGTGGGCTCTGCCCCCTGCAACTAAGATTGAACACGGCACCTTGAGCTGAGCTGCCTCCCGGATGGCTCAGTTGTTGGTTGGAGCGCAGGCTCTCAACCACAAGGTTGCCAGTTCAATTCCTTGACTCCCGAAAGGGATGGTGGGCAACGCCCCCTGCAACTAAAATTGAACACGGCACCTTGAGCTGAGCTGCCGCTGAGCTCCCAGATGGCTCAGTTGGTTGGAGCATGTCCTCTCAACCACAAGGTTGCTGGTTCAACTCCCGCAAGGGATGGTGGGCTGTGCCCCCTGCAACTAGCAATGGCAACTGGACCTGGAGCTGAGCTGCGCCCTCCACAACTAAGACTGAAAGAACAACAACTTGAAGCTGAACAGAACCCTCCACAACTAAGATTGAAAGGACAACAACTTGACTTGGAGAAAAGTCCTGGAAGTGCACACTGTTCCCCAATAAAGTCCTGTTCCCCTTCCCCAATAAAAGAAATGTATTTAAGGTGGTTAGTGCCAACAACTGTTCAGTGAGAATGTTTATAATAATAGAAATTATTGAGATGTTTGCCTCTAATATGGGAATTGCTAGCACTGAGAGTGACGTTTTAACCTGAAAAAATTCTTCAGTTTTTTTAGGAATGTGTAAGTCTGTGACATTTGAATGTGTTTCTCAAGTTGCTTTTTTAGCAATAAGACAAAAATTTTAATGTAAGAATATACATTCTGTGGTTTGCTTTACCAAAATGCAACAAGAAGCCAGAATCTTAAGGTTACAGTAGAATCATAACTCTTTTCCACTTCATTAAGCTTCTTTGGACAGGGTTTTAACTGGTCAAATGTGTTCCCATAACCTGTTTCCTGTGTCACTGTCATCAGAGGACAGCCTCCCTGTTTTCCACATTATAAGGGTATCTGAGGTGTGATCAAACAATATGGTGAATGTTTAAATTAAAAAAAAAAATTGTCACAGTAAAAGACACATTGCCATTAATCCCCCCCAAAATACTCCCCCTCACTTCAAACACACTTGTCATTCTTGCCACTTCCTGAAGCAATTCTGGAAGTCCTCTTTCGTGAGTGTCTTTAGCAGCCTTGTCGTGGCTGCCTCCATGTCCTGAATAGATTCAAAACGTTTACCTTTCATGGTCGCTTTGACTTTGGGGAAGAGCCAGAAGTCACAAGGTGCCAAAGTTGGTGAATAAGGTAGATGAGGACACACCATAATGTTTTTATTTGACAGAAATTACTGTACCAGGAGCGACGTGTGACATGGAGCCTTTCCGTTGTGATCAAAACATATGGTGACTGCTGCTGCCGAGTGCCATCCAACGAAAAGGCAGAGATCTTCAATATGGGAAGGAATGCGTCAAACCTTAGTAACAGCATGTGACAAGTTTCAACTTGTTTGGTGCAGTCAGTCAGGTGTGAGCTACAGTTGAGAGAAAGTGTGTTTTAAAGTGTGCCGTAAATCATCCTCCATCATGACAATGCTCCGTGTCACACATCACTTC
Organism: Rhinolophus sinicus; assembly: GCF_036562045.2. Classification (NCBI taxonomy): domain Eukaryota; kingdom Metazoa; phylum Chordata; class Mammalia; order Chiroptera; family Rhinolophidae; genus Rhinolophus; species Rhinolophus sinicus. Next base: position 66,107,548 of record NC_133756.1, read on the forward strand.
TGGTACATGGCAATTTCTGTCAGATAAAAACATTACAGTTTGTCCTCATCCACCTTATTCACTGGATCTGGCACCGTGTGACTTCTGGCTCTTCCCCAAAGTCAAAATGATTCAGAACATCGAGGCAGCCACGACAGCGCAACTAAATACACTCATGAAAGAGGACTTCCAGAATTGCTTCAGAAAGTGGTAAGAACGATGGGATAAGTGTGTTCGAAGCAAGGGGAGTATTTTGAAGGGGATTAATGGCAATGTGTCTTTTACTGTAATAATTTTTTTTAGTTTTAACATTCACCATATTCTTTGATCACACCTTGTATATAAAAAAACAGTACGTGCTCTAGGAATAAAGCCACCACAAGGGGCTGTGTCATTGTAATGGAAACTTTCAAATAATAATTCTGGTGAAATGATTCATGAAACAAGCCCTGTGAGGGGAGTGGCAAAGAGAGACAGAAAGAAAATGCATCTTTGCCATTTCTAAAGCCAGACTACAATTTAAAACTTCAAAGTGAAATAAATAGGCAAAGCCTCAAATATACCCTACCCCCGCTTACTAGAAAACCAATATTCCAGATAATAGGAATTCTCTGGTCAAAGGCATGCAGGCATTTCCCTTTAAATGAGTCAAATGATAATTGCCTACATGAAACAACCACGGTAATAAATTCCTCAGCATCCTGAGAGCCTGCAAGGGATTTGGACAGATGCTTGTGGGCAACCCTCCCCCCAAAACGTTCTCAAACAGCATCAGATAAACATGGAAAGGCCACTCTGGAGCCTGATGAAAAAGCATTTCTTTACCTGGGGCTATCGGGCGTGATGCAAGGAGACTCCAGGCAACCCTCCCTGTTCTCCACAGGGATGTGTGTTATTCTCACTCAAGTCTGTAGATATGAGCAAACAGCAGCTATGCCCTTAGATCTGCATTGGCTGCAGGGGAACTGAAGGGGGATGATGCTGGAAATACCAAGCACAAAGAAAGCTTTCCACAGAAAGGATGTTCTTACTCATCCTTTAGGACCCTATGCCCCTGTGCCCACTGTTTAATTATCAGGACAACCCCAGTGGCTCCTTTACCTGGCACTCATATTAGAACATGTTAAGCCATCCTGTAATTATTTATTTATGATTAGTATTCCTTTCACAGGAATAGTGACTGAGTTACTAGAGAGCAGGTGTGTGCGCATGTGTGTATGCGTGCACGCGTGCACTTGCATGTATGCATACGGCCTGGACATAACGTGTGCTCAATGCTGTTGAATGAATAAATGAATGAGTGAATGATGTATCGATGCCATGTCGAGGTGTATGAAATTCCAAGAATTCAAAAATGTAATTCTGTAATTGTCTTGAATTTAAACATAATTCTTGTATATTATCCTTTTAATGAAAGTATATGCTAATTTACAAATGTATAAAAAGAAATGAAAATGGAAATAAAATCCGTAAAGATTTACTGAGCATAGCATTCTAGGTATTAGAAGATAAAAATGTTTGGAGTAAGTCTCTGCCCTTAAATGCTTATGATCTGCAGTGATAATGTGTATACACAGGCGTGTACACACTCACACACACATAAAAGAGAATGATATGCAGGAGGAAAGAAGGGGGATGATGTGAAAGAAGATACGAGACATGAGAGAGAGAATGGACATGAAGGCCATCAAGATGGCATGTCCCATGAGCCATAGGGCCCCAGCTTTATCAAACTGTCCCAACTCTGACCGCTGCAGTGGAGAAGGGAGCTGTGGGAACTGGACCATCCTCAGAGAGCATGGAACAGAGCGGTCTCGTTACATCGGGGGTAATGAAACTACTCTCAAGCCTTACTACAACAGCCGCATTCATTTAGAACATGCTTCTAAGTGCCTTACAGCATATTATGTTTCTATTGAACCTATGCGAAAACCTCACAAGTCAAGTAAGAGACGGGCACCATCCCATTGTTCAGGGTAGACAGCCGCCATTCCAGACGGGCAAGGGGCTTGCTTCAACCAGGGAGCTAGTCGACAGGGTGACAAGTCCTAAGACTTATCTTTCCTTTCTCTATTTTGACCATCTTCATCTTTCTCTAATTGTTTTTTTCATTTTGCTTTGGGTGCTCGTGTTGCTCCTAAATTGATTTTAAGCAGATGAAAACACTTCTTTCCATACAACAAAGGCATTAGTCAGCATTTGTTTTATGCAATTTTATATTTCTCTTCACAGTTTTGAGGTTATGACTATGTAGTAATGGGACCCATTTCCACAAGTCATAAAAAAATCATTATGTGGATTTTGGCAATTTCACGGATCTGCTCAATCTGTCTGCCACCCCTTATGGGCAGGTGTCGCTTCTTGCTATCATTGTCCCCTTTCCTTTCTTCCTTTTTTTAAAAAAAATTTTACTGGGGAATATTGGGGAACAGTGTGTTTTTCCAGGGCCCATCAGCTCCAAGTCAAGTCATTGTCCTTCAATCTACCGTGTTTCCCCGAAAATAAGACCTAGCCGGACCATCAGCTCTAATGGGTTTTTTGGAGCAAAAATTAATAGAAGACCCAGTCTTATATTATGTTAGATAAGACAAGATAAACTTATATTATAGTAAAATAAGACCGGGTCTTATATTAATTTTTGCTTCAAAAAACGCATTAGAGCTGAGTGTCTGGCTAGGTCTTATTTTCAGGGAAACACAGCTAGTTGTGGAGGGCACAGCTCAGCTTCAAGTTCAGTTGCTGTTTCCAATCTTAGTGGCAGGGGGTGCAGCCCACCATTCCCTGTGGGAATTGAACTGGCAACCTTGTTGTTAAGAGCTCTGCTCTAACCAACTGAGCCATCCGGCCGCCCCTCCGGAAGCTCAGCGGTAGTTCGTTGTTTTCAATCTAGTTGTGGAAGGCGCAGCTCACTGGCCCATGTGGGAATTGAACCAACAACCCTGTTGTTTAGAGCTCATGCTCTAACCAACTGAGCCATCCGGCCATCCTGTCCCTTTTTCTTAAGCATCTTCAATCTCTCCCTTTCCCTGCCTAATTCTCTCCTATGTAGGAGCTATTCTCTTACATTCTTCTCCCAGTAAAGTGCTGTCTTACTTTTCAACCCTGTTTCCCATTCAGAGATCCCTAGAGATTGGTGGGTAGCGGTACCTGCCTCCTTCATCACACCTTCTCTCTCACCCCCAGGTGCTTACAGCCCAGTGGAGCCCCAGCCGCCAGCAAATGCCTTGTTCTTATATTTCATTGTCTTTAAGGTCTCTGCAGCATTTCACCATGCTGAATTTTCTTCTTTTTTTTTTTTTGTCATTATCTCCTGCCCTTGGTCTTCAGGATACTTCTGTGTCTTGCTTTCTTTCCCACCTCTCTGATCCCATATTTACTCTCTAGCTCATTCCCGCCTCCTGCAAAATGGATGTTTCCAAGGGGTTGCATTGTAACCTTCTACACTTCCCTCCTATACATTATAGCTTCATTTATTCAAATGTATTTATAGTTATTGAGTTTAACAGTGCTTAGTGCGATTGACTAGGAATGCTGAGTCCTGCTATGTCCCAAACACTTTTCTAGGCCCTGGATCCAGTAGGGGGACAGGACCAAGCCCCTGTTCTCCTGGGGAAGGCAGGCTGTGAACAAGTGAACAGACAAATATTACAACTCCAGACAGTGTAAGAGTTATGAAGAAAAACAGTGATGGGATAGAGACCGCAGGGGCTGCTACTCTATCTTAAGGTGATCAGGGAAGGCTCCTCATAGGAGGTGACATGCGAACTGAACCATGAGTGATAAGGAAGCCATGGACATCTCTGCAGGAAGAGTACTGAGGGAATGGAGCATAAATGACATCTAGACAGATGACTCCGAACTCATGGCCATAATTCATGACTTTTAAAGAGCTCCCAGTCCCTCTCTCCAATTCCCTCCTAGCTATTGCCATTGTCACTGCAGGTACAGCTTGTCTACAACCAAACAGAGTGCTCCCACGCAAATCAGCTCTCTCTCTTCCTGACTTCTCCACCTCCTCTGTGAGTGCCAGTTAGGCTGGAAACTTAAGAGACACCCAGCACATATCATCGCCCTCTTTCCTGATATTCAGCGCATCAACAAGAGTCCCCAGTGTCCTTTCTATTCCTACATCCCCCACCCGTTAATGCAGCTCCCGGCTGACAGGGTCTTACCTATACTATTCATCCTGTGACCTGTGATGAGATGAATAACTGCATTTATTGCAAACTTACAGTGCTGTAGGCCATGTGCTTCGCACTTTGCACACACTGGCTTATACTATCTGCAAGGCAGTATCAGCAGCTCTGTTTTACAGATGGAGAAATTGAGTCTCGGTATTAGCCCCCCGCCCCCGGATCATAGCTTTTACTCTGCCATTTCTTTTCTTTCTTTCCTTTCCTTTTCTTTTTCTGTGTTTTATTTTCAAAAAAATCTACATGAAAAAGAACGTATTTTCCCAGCCTGATAAACGAGGCCCCAAATTACCTTTTGAGCCCCAACTCACCCATTCCCTCCAACATGAAATCTCTGACCCTGCTAATCAATAAATCTATTATGTTCCTACCCTATTTCGTATTTTCTCACACTGACCTCCATGTCTGGAATGCTGTGCCCTTTTCTTTTTGCTTGTTCAAATCTTCCTTTAACTTTGCTCCTCTCCTCAAGGATGTGCTCACCATTGATGGAGGCCATGAGAACCCACAGCATATATATTATTTTGGGATACACTTTTTTTTTTTTTTTTTACTTTTGATCAAGCATAAATTTCCTCAACTTAACTACCAGCATACCTGTTTTGCAGCAAGCACTGTGGTTAAAAGTGTGAGCACTGGAGACAATCTTAGAGTTTGAATTCCAGCTCTGTCCCTGAGTGGCCGTGTGATCTCTGTGGTTCCATTTCCTCATCCACAAACTAGAGTTGATGATAAGAGCACCTACCTCAAAGTGTTGTCCGAAAGTTTAAATGAGCAAATGCACATAAGTGTGTAGTAAGTCCGGCACATAGTACACATTCAATAAACGTTAGCTGTTTGCATTCCAGCCTCGAATGGTATTTTGGGACTAAAGTGGCCTTAGTGGATATTCTTTCAATATTGATCCATTCAGATCAATAAATATGTATACAATATACAATAGTCTTCTAACTACTATGAAGACAAAGAAAAGTACCCATATAAGAATAGAGGAAGGGTACCAGATGGGCACTGGACTTATCAGGGGGATCACGTCATAGACTGTGTAGATGCCTGTCCAATGTGCTACACACCTGAAGCTGAAGTTCAATAATATTGAATGTTTATAACTATAACTAACTACACACACACACACACACACACACACACACACACGGTGCCAAAACAATGTATACACATTTTAAGTGATGTTACCTATGTTTAAGCAGTAGTTTGCCATAATCAGAAGTGTCTGGATGCTGATGGTAACCACTTTGAGCACCTCTTGTAATTGCAGAAGTCAAACATGACTTGTATTCATCTTTTGTTATCGGTATATATTGAGTATTACAATTTTAATACAGTTTTCCTTTCTTAAAATGTGTATACATTTTTGTGGCACCCTCTGTATGTGTATATATATAGTCACAGATGTAAAGTACAACATAGGGAATATAGTCAATGGTATTGTAATAACTATGTATGATGTCAGATGGGTAGTAGATTGGGGGCGGTTATCACTTTGTAAGGGGTGTAAAGGCCTAATCATTATGTTGTTTTGTACACCTGAAACTAATATAATAATAACAATAATAATAATAATAATAATAATAAAAAAAATAGAGGAATTGCCACAATGGACCAGATTCATCACCTATTATTAATGTGACACTGGATGAGACTGTGGAGTCAAACAGCTTGGGCTCAAATCCTGACACTTTACCTCTGTGTTGCTTGGTTTCACCATCTGAAAAATGGGGATGATGGTACCATCTGCTTCAGAGAGTTCTTGTGAGGACAAAATAAAGACCATAAATGTAAAATACTTTGTACTAAATAAATGTCAGCCCTTGATATTACCTTTTGTTGTTGCTGGTCTAGCCCATGTAAGTCTCTGACAAGGGTACAAAGGTCCCAAGGGGAGGGTTGCAGATCAGATTTGAGGGAAATAGGAGAAAGGAAATAATTAGAACATGAGGCTTGAAGCTTCTAGAGGATTCCAGAGGATTCTGGGCACCTGGGAAAAGCAGGAGGAGCCCAGAAGCCTCTCAGGGCGTCCTCCTTGCCCGAGTCACAAGGCTTCCCTGCATGGACTTACATTTTAATTGGTTAATTGGCCCTGGACAATGGCATTGTTCTCTATTCCACCTTCTTTCTCAGTTTCCACACACAACGGGGCAAAACAGACCTAGACTCTCTCCTTAGAGAGCTTAACTCTCTCTCAGGTCTCTCCTCACTCCATTTGCCCCACTGTTTCTGCCTTGTTTCAAACTCATAGTTCAAATTTCTTGCTCAGATGGTTGGCAATCTTCAGTGCCTCCAGCCATTCCTCTGTAATCTGCTCTACACTTGAGCAAAGCTAACCTTTGCTTGCAAAACATGACTGCAAGCAAGAACTGTATTAAAATAGTGAAACTGTGAGCCACTACACAGCACCTCTAGACTATTAACACCTCACTGCTGTTACATGTGTCATCTCAGTGCTGTTGACACCACAGGAGGCAGAGGTGAAATCTTCAGTGGATCAAAGACTGATTGCATGGAGCCATAAATTCCAAATGAGTCCACTGAAAACAGTGCCTCTCAGATGTCTTTACCCACCTCCTCCTGTTTTAGACAACAGTTGAGCATTGCACAGGAGCTCAAAATATTTCAGAGGTGATTCAATTCTCAGAGCCCTACTCTAAACTCCCCAGAGCAACCGCATTGCCAGGCTGACCTCCAACTGCTCTTGCACTGCTCAACTGTTGTCTAAAACAGGAGGAGGTGGGTAAAGACGTCTGAGAGGCACTGTTTTCAATGGACTCATTTGGAATTTACGGCTCCATGCAATCAGTGTTTGATCCACTGAAGATTTCACCTCTGGTTGGCTCACCATGCAGCCTTGGTTATATGCAGCGTTCAGTTTCTTTCAACGTATTACATATTGTAAGTTAGTCAGGCTTCACTGTAAGACGGTAAGTGTCCTCAGAACAGGGACCAGGGACTCAAGAGGTTTAATTTCTTGTTCTGGCTGCACTGCCCAGTGGTTCTATGGCCTTGGAAATCCCTCATTGTGATTTTGATTTCCCTGCACCTCTCAAATATAGGGGTTGAATTATATGGTGAGCAGCAGAGTTCTTTCAAAAGTTCATCCATAACAAAGTTCATCCATCCATGCATTTGGATCAATAAATCCATAGCAGGTTATTATTTTTTCAATCCACACAGATTTCAAATGCCTATACTTTTGACTTATAAAGGGGGTCCTTATACATGTGGCAAAACATTAGGTAAGATCCTCGCTGAGATCCTTTGTTGCTCTAATATTTATTCACATGACAAGCATTTAATAAGTATTCATGGATGGCCTCCTCCATAGGCACTCTGCTAAGTGTTCTGGAATCACAGGTAAAAAAGTTTGATCTTGGCCTCGAGGAGCAATGGACGTCAAACAGACGACTACCCTCCAACATGATATGAGCAGGAAACACACTGGTGAGTCGCTAACATTTGACATGAGTATATCACCTGATCTTTCCTCACTGTAAGATCGGCACTCTGATCATCCCTATTTGAGGAAGGGTCAGGTGATGTCGGATAGAGAATGAGCCTGGGTGGGAGAAAACCCTCTGACTGTAAAGCCTGAATTCTTGACACTAAACTGATATTGCTCTGATGAAGGGGAGATGTGGTGCAGGGGGAAAGCTGCCAGAGGACGGGAGGTTTGGAGAGAGGCAGGGAAAGCGTCACAGGGTGGTGATGTCACAAGGTGAGTCATCTGAGGAATGTGGAGCAGTTTGCCAGATGGATGCTCAAGAAGCTCATGCCAAGAAGAAATAAGAGTAAATGCAAAGCCACACAGAGCGAAACCCCAGGGCACACCGGGGAATGTCCAGAGTTCTGTGTGCTGGAGAGGGGTGGTGGGCTATGGAGCAAGGCTGAGGGGTCCAGGGCCAGACATTAGGACTATGCATCCAGTTCTTCAACTGCATGGTCTGGTATACAGCAGATGCTCTCTATTCCCAGCTGGTTGATTAGGACTGGATGGTGTTCACTGTTCCATTATGCAGAATTTACCAGCATTTTCATCCAGGTGATCTGTTGTCTTGAAAACTGCTCTACCTTCAGCCTAAATTGGCATCCAAGACTTTGAAGCTCGTAAGGTGAACTTCCCAAGGAAAACAGTCTCATATACCCCCAGACACGACACACCACAGGTATGACAATCGTACCACAAGCACACATCAAGTCATTTTACTGCAGTCTGATGAAGGCTCTCAGTGTCTACGCTGATGGCTTTGTTGTCAGCCTGGCCTATGGATGCTGCAGGTTTGGGGCCTTTTTTTCCTTGATATAAATTTTGGAACCACTGTTTTTGACTCAGTGGGGTCTCCTTAGTCAGACTGTACAGATTAAGTGTCTACATGCTTGATCTTTCAGGGGAAGTCTACCCTGAGAAGACAGTGATGGGTCTGTGTTCCTAGAGGCAGCAATAAACTGAAGCTTAGAGGATCGTTTTCTCACCAGAGCGGAATTCTAACTCTGATGTTCACTAGCTGTGCGACCTTGGATACGTTTCTTACCTGCTCCTTGTCTTAGTTTCCTCATCTGTAAACTGGGAAGAATAATGATTTTGATATGAATATTGCTACTATTGTAAATACTACTCCCATCACTGGGTTATTATGAAGATTCTAAGTAATATATGGTTTCGCTTAGAACAGAGACAAGCATACTGTAAGCAGCATTTAAACATTTGTTCCTTGTACAGCGAGGCCCTGTATGAAATCCAGCCTTTGCTCTGCTCACTAACCCTGTGCCATGCAGAGGGGTACGTTTTCCTAATTGGCACAAAGGCACTGGCCCTGTTTATAGTGGTGATGAATTTGCCCTTATCTGCTCATACCACTTACCCTCCATATTTTGTGATCATTTGAGAAACAGGTATACTGGAAAGCTTCACAGATTAGTTGTAAAGTATTCCTAATCTTCCCATTCACGTTTTAAACATCCCTAGCTTTTTAATAACATTTGGCCATGAAACACACGGTGGAGCAGTCCTTCTTGATTAGTTTGTGCAGTGTCCCTGGTCCTGCTCTCTATAGACTTATAAACAGAATGATAGCCCTTCACAAGCAACACGTAAGGCATCTGGCATCATGTGGCCCCATTTGGTTTCTTCAGTCCCTCTCAGAAAAGCGTGAAACACACTGACAACACAAGCCAACCTTGCCTAGTAATTTCTCCATTGATTTGTAGAAACTAAACATCTCCAGTGCTTCATGGGAGCTCACACAAATCTCCACAATAGGGATTTCCAGTGTTAACCCAAAAACCAGAACAGCAACTGACAACACTGGGGTCATACTAGTAGGTCCAATTGGACTGAGAAGCTTCTGTTACTGTCCTGTCAAGAACAAGGTAAGAAATGGATGATTTTTCTTCATAGGAGCAGCACAGAACATTGAGGGAGACCAGAAGGCTCAGCTTGTCGCTTGTCTCTTGGTGACCTTGGACAAGTCCACCAAATTCTGCTCTAAGAGCAGACTGGGCCTTACCGGTAGGTCATGGTGCAGATAGTGAGGTGGTAAGTTTAAGTGACTTGCCAAACTTAACCAAGTTAGCAGCAGAGTGAGGACTCTCATCCCTGGCTCCTGGCCCAACCAAGAACCCTGCAGGATCCACGGAGGGATAAATGGTTTTTGCAGATAAATTGTAACATGCACTCTATTGAACACATTACATGTAAGGTTCATGTATGAATTTTCTGTGGTAATTCAATCCTTATGTTTCTGAGTCACGTGGCGTTAACTCGTCTAAATATTATTTTTTTGAGAGCTAATGATGTACAAAGTGCCCTTTAATCTCAATTCTTTACATAAGTCTTTTCTTTTTCTTTTTTGGGGGTACTGGTGGTGCAGAAAGAGGAAGTTCTTTGCTAGGCAAAACATATTTGAATGCCAGAAAATTTTAAATTTTCTTTCAGATTCAATACTTGCCAAATCTGAGTTACTTTTAATCCTTTATTTAAAAATAAAGGGAAGGGAAGGGGTTGTTCCCACCTCTAATCCTCACAACTGCAAGCTGAAATAAGCAAAGGATATGTTAAGTCATTCGAGTGAGTGTCTGTATTTTACTATAACATTACAAGAGTTTTGGAATGGGGTAGGAAATCAGCATTATTATTACATTTGTTATGGGTCAGGGTAGAGACCCACTGGATTTGTATTTTTTATGTTTTATGAGAAGTCCTTTCAGTTTGATATTATGTTTGATCATGCAATTATTGCAGCTAAGAGTGAGGTGCAGCTGGTGGGTGGCTGAGTGGGGATGAAGCGCATAGGGAGCCCATGTCGCCTGCCACCAGAAGATCCTCAGCTAAAAGGAATAGAACGGGAGAGACTGGGAGAATGGATGCAGAGCATGCAGTGATTATAGTATAAGCCTTGTTTTAAGGAAGAAGACTGACATGATTAATGGCCATTTGGCATTTATAAAGCTGTTCTTCTAATAGCTCAGACTGTAATTACAGAAACGGGGCTTTCTATCTCACTGCGATTGAATGAGTCAGGTTGTGTCCAGAAATAAGTTGTGTTCTCTCCATATTCTCCACGCTCAGATGCTTTCTCAGGTGCCACTCTTTGATGCCATTCTGGAAGAGCCAAGCGTGAGAATCCAGGGTTTCCTTAGAGCTGTGCAGCGGATTTGGCTTCATGTGGAAGCTTCTTACAAGTTCAGAATTTGTTTTAGGCCCACTCAGAACCTGCCTTTAAACAAGGTTCCCGCGTGATTTATACATACATTAAAGTTTGAGAAATAATATTGTTCAAGAGCAGAGGTGGGAAACCTTTTTCTGCAAAGGTTCAGATAGTAAAGCTCTCAGGCTTTACACACCCGAAGGTCTCTGTCACAACTACTCAACCCTGCCACTGTAGTTCAAAAGCAGCTACTGGCACCCTGTGAACACATAGGTGAGGCTGTACTCCAATAAATATTATGTACAACACCAAGTGGAGGCTGGATTTGGCGTGTGGGGCAGAGAGTCACAAGCGTATGTTGTTATGATGACAAAGCAGAAAACCGAGCCCCTTCCCTTATGTCCTTCTCTGCCCTTTCATACTTCTCTGCCCTTAGACATTCACGTTCCTCTCCCCAAACATTTCCTCTTCTTCCCCTGATTCCAAGCCCTTCATTGTCTGGGGAATCCGTCCTCATGTTTAATGGCTCATTTCTCACACCACCTCTTCTCCAGGCATCCTATTCTGTGTTTCCTCAGAATTAATTGGTTCTTCATTCTGTTTCAAAAGCTCTTTAAATGAACATCTAATGCAGTGCTTGTACTTAACACTGAAGCTCTTTTTTTTTCCTTCCACTAACTGCTAATTTACTTAAAGGCTCTGTATGCACTTATCTGTTTACATGTCTTTCTTTCTCACAAAAATGTAATCTCCTTGAGAGCAGGTACTGTGTTTTATTTATGTTTGCATATCTGGTGCCCAGCAGTGACATAGCATATACTGAATAAATAGTCATTACTTTGTTCACCTATGATCTAACCTGGTCTTACTTTAAGAAACATATTTAAAATAAAAGAGAACAATGGACCTACAAGAGCTGCACAACCCTGGGAGGACCAGGTACTGAAGATACAATGAGTTGGTCCCTGTTCACCTGGAGGAGGACATACCTGGCTCCATCATGCCTAAAGAACTGCCGGGAAGGACAAGAGTGATGAAGAACTTCGGGGGCGTCTTCATGACGTGGGGGCAAGAAGCGGGACTACAGGAGTCACAGAACTGAAACAAAGTGGGCTCCAATTCATCAATGTTTAATAGAGGGTTCTCCTTGTTACGGACTAAAATACTCACATCCTGTATCCCGTTTCCTCCTTACAGCAAGCTACTGGGGGAATTGCATAATTAAGAGGTTGTTCCATGTACATGAAATCAGAAAGAGAAGTAGAAAGGTAGGTGTGTGTGTGTGTGTGTGTGTGTGTGTGTGTGTGTGAGACCACCCTCTTCTTAAATTTTTTATTATGGAGATTTTCAAACATCCAGTAAAAGTGGAGTTAATAGTACAAAAAATACCCACATATCCATTACCCACTTTTAACAGCATTTTCCAAGTTTCTTTGTCTATCCCTCTACTTTTTAAAAAACTTAGGATATTGAAAAACAAATCCAAGCTATCTTGTCATATATCACTAATAGTCTATACTGCAGTATCCAACTTTAACAGATAAAACATTTTTCTTTTAATGTACCACAACACCTATGTGTCCTGGGGTTGTACGTGTTATGAGGATGGGGTTACGAAGCTTTGATGTCCTCAGAAGGGCAGATTTAATGTGCTTTAGCATCAAAGAAAGAAAAAGAGAAGAATGCGCGTGGGTGTATGTTTGTGCACGATTATGGATGTACCTGCTGCAGACCCTTCAAATAAAATTCTCAAGGAATCAGGCTCCAGTGTGTTTTCTGAATGATTGTAATGTTCAACTGACATTTTCTAATAAAAATCATTTTACTAAATTCCTCTCCAAAAAGGGGACTGATAAAATCTTGATGAAACATGTAATCATACGTTAATGAATCTTCCATTTTAGATGAATTGAATCAGGTTGTGCACAACAGTCTGTAAAAAAGGGGGAAAAAAGGAAAGCATTCCAAACAAGATACACATGTCCCTGAAATGAGTGCGTCAAAGCATCTCTTCGAATTGACGGAGCAATGTGTTATTACATGTACCGCCACAGTCTCAGACATCCTATTGACGAAGATGTGCATGTTTTCTTTGAGCCAATTAGGGATGTTGTTGATGCATAGGAGCTCTGGAGTCTTATTTTACCGTGCTTCTTTTCAGCTACATTGATCACTCAGCCAGCTGATTTGCTTTCCCCCTTTCATTCTATCCAACAAAATGTACCTGTCACGGCACTTTGCCAGGTGCTATGCAGGCATAGAAATTAGCAGACTATAAAAGAAGGTCATAAAAGGCCATGTCTTAGTTATCTTATAACCTTGGCTCCTTGGACAGTGCCTGGCACAGAGGAGGAGCTCAGGGACTGTTTGTTAAGAGGACCTAAGGCATTGAACCCAAGTTCATCACCCTTGTAACCTGTGTGTGGAAACAAGATAAAACAAATACATAACTCTAAAAACAGTATGTGCTACCAAGTAAGGTAAAGAAAACATGCATAGAGTGAAAAGATGGAAGGAGAAATTCTGATCCAAAGGGATTTCATGCAAGTGGTAAAATTTCAAGACTAAAGAGTAGGAAGGACATTTAGGCAGGGTAAATATTATAAACAAAGGCATCATGGTTGACAGGAAGGAGGAGGATGGGATTGCTACACAGTGAGAAATCCAGTTTATTTGGAATGTAGGGCAAAGGGCTGAAACTCAGGTAGAGTTTTAGGGGGTGGGAGATAGGCCTGGGCCATTGGGTAGAACTGCAGATCAGCATTGTGGTACAAAAGTGGGAGGCAGAGCTAAAAAAGAAGGTAGAGGTTTAAGGGATGGGAATAGGGTTGGACCATCAGGGAGAGGTACATGGGGTAGAGATAGGGCTGGACTATTTGGTAGAGATCTAGGGAATAAGAAATAGGACTGAATTATTAGGTACATGGTGCAGGGGGCTGCACCTATTAGGTACCTACTAGGTACATAGGGCTGAGCTATCAGGTGGAGATAAATGATGGAAGGACCTGAACGTCATACTGAATTTGCTCCTCCTTCTGCATGCCCTAGGGAAACAATACCAGCTCCAGGCTGGGAATCTTTCAATGCTCTATGAGTCTCTCACAGCTCAGAGTCATTCTACTTGAAGCACAATCACGGTATGTGTAGATTAGAAGAAGGACGTGGTTGGTGATGGGAAGGTGCGTGAATGAAGAGGGGAGTATGCTGGACACTTGCTACTGATGATAAAGTGAATTCATGAGGACAAGTTACTCAAGACCTGCCATTTCATAGTGGGCAAATTTTAGGTTACTCTCATCTATAAGAATTTCAATAAAGTGGATCTATGAACAGAATTGAGGTTCTGATTTGGGGGGAAGGAACTATTAGAAGATATTAATTTCTTATTGTTCTAAATGAATCAAATGCCTTCCTGGGGTCTGGATCCTGGACATGTCTTACACTATCCTTAAGTTTGCATCAGCTGTTCCTAACTCTGCATGAGCCTCTGGGAAAAGGCAGCACGTAGACTTTTTGCTATTTCAGGGGGCTAAGAAAGAATTTGACAGCTTTCTTCTCTTTCCCCTCCCTTCACCATTTTCCTCCCCACTTTCTTCCTCTCTTCCATTTGGTGTTTTTATTCAGTGTATCTGTTATCTGTCCCAGGGGCCATTTTGGTGAAAACTGATGAGAAGGTCTTGATCTACATGTCTTAATAGATTGAAGAGTGTCTGCCACCTGCTCCGTGCTTCACATATTCTGTCCCCCACTTCTGTGTTGAGCTGGCCATCTTCAGAAATGTCTTTTAATACAAAATACTTTTTTAGAGTGTAGGTTCAAGTAGCATCATGAAAAAACAAAAAGAAAAAAGAAGATGGTTATCGTTCCTTAAGGAATTGTAGAAATATAGCAGTGTTAGAGAGGTCCACTCATGTGCTGGTCAGTACAAACTTCTTATTCTCATCAAATCTGTCAGTTGAGACGGGAATATTAATTGGTGTGGATGTGTGGCAGTGTTAGTCTGAAAATAAAGAGACCTTGGCAGACAGACTGTCCCATACCTTCACTCACACATTAGTCATGGCCCAGCTCCTCCCTCTCTGGAGACCTGTCTTTCCCCACTTGCAATCCAGGTTACTATGACTCCCAAACTTTCACTGTTGATCATGACAGTGAGTTCACACATTGCGAAGAGCGGTTATATGCCAGGTGTTGGGATAGGGCTGTGGTGATGGCTGGGCCTCTTGAGTCAGGTTGCTGAGGTGACTCCTGTGTTTACTAGTAACTTGTTTCACATCTAATTAATTAACCTCTGGGGCCAATCATTTACCCTCTCTGTACCTCAATCTCTTTATCTATGAAAGGACCTGGGATGTTATTGTCACTCTGAAGGTAAATGAATTAATGCAAGTTAAGCACTCAGAAAAGATCATGGCAAATAGGAAGGGCTCAGCAAGTATTTGCTGAGTTCTCATTTAATCCTTGGAAGAACCTGACCAGTAGGTATTGTTATTTCCAGTTTGCAATGAGTCTAATGGCATTTGGCTCCCCTCTAGACCCTTAAGCAGCTGGCAGGTAGACTGCTTCAGATACTGAAGCAGTCCAGCAGATACAGGAAGTAGAGCCTGCTATTACAGTCAGAGACCAGTTAGGGGGCACGTGACCTGGGTTTGGGTCTCTACCTCCAAGCTGAAGAGACCAGGGGTTCTCCCGCTCAAATACTAGGCTGGTGGTTGAGAAGGAGCCCTTGCCCAAAAATCTAGCAAAACCTCCTTTGATAGGGGCCTGATTTTCTTTCTTTCTTTCTTTTTTCTTTTTTTTTTTTTTTTAACCAGTTCTTGAAGCAGTTTAGTAGTTTTCCAGATTGCACTGTTCGTAATTAACTACATGAGCCCCAAGAAGCCATGAAAGATTCAGTGCCTCCTTCTGGTTTATATGCTGTCTATTCTGCTCAGGAGGTCTACCCCCATAGAAGTCACTGTCATTCTCAGAATAGAGGACATTTAGGTCCAGTTCTCGCTCTGTCTCTATCTCTCTTCCTTACTTTGTATCTCTCTCTGTGCAGTCATGCACCATTTAAGGACAGGGTTACCTTCTGAGAAATGTGTCGTTAAGCAATTTCATCACTGTGTGTACATCACAGAGGCACTGACACAAACGCAGATGGGACAGCCCACTCCACACCCAGGCTCTGTGGGGTAGCCCACTGTTCCCAGGCTGCAAACCTGAACAGCATGTTACTGTACGGAATACTGTAGGCAAGTGTAACACAGTGGTAAGTATTTGTGTATCTAAACATAGAAAAGGTACAGTAGAAATATGGTAAAAAGATTTAAAAAATGGCACACCTGTGTAGGACACTTAAAACGAATGGAGCCTGCAGGACTGGAAGTGGCTCTGGGTGAGTCAGTGAGTGAGTGAGTGTGAAAGCCAGGACAGGACTGCACACTGCTGTAGACTTTATAAACACTGCACACTTAGGCTGCACTAATTTATAAAACAACATGAGATTAAATCAAGCACCAGTGAAAATGAGGCAATCAAGAGACATAAACATAAGAGATGAACGGCTGCCAGCAAAACACAGCATATTGTTTTATAGCAAACTGTATTTTTTACAAGTAGAAAGAATACACTCTATAATAATGATAAAAAGTATAGTAAATACGTAAAGCAGTAACAGTCATTTATCATCATTAGCAAGTATTATAGACTGTCCACAATTGTAGGTGCTGTACTTTTATACAACTGGCAGCACAGTAGGTTTGTTTACACTGCATCACCAAAGACACATAAGTAATGCTTTGCCCTATGACGCTGTGATGGCTATGACGTCACTAGGTGATAGAAATGTTTCAGTTCCATTATAATCTTATGGGACAACCGTTGTATTTGTGGTCTGTCCTTGATCAAAACTTCATTACATGGCACATGGCTGTATCTTTACCTAGTTTCCTCCGTCTCCCTGTTTCTCTCTCTCTCTCTCCCCCTCTCTGCATTTCTATCTCTCTCTGTATATACCTGTCTTTCTCTTTTCTCTCTTCTCTCCCTGTATCTTTATGTTTCTCTCTTCTCTCTCCTCTCTATCTCTATATTTATGTCTTAAGTCTCTCTTTTTCTTTCTCTCTCTCCACCAGCAGCTCCTAACCTTTAGCTAAGCTCAAGACTTAACAAACACAACAGGCAGTTGGGGAGCGGAGGGGAGAGGAGGAGACATAAAAGCATTCTGCAAAGTGGGACTCTAGCCCAGGAACCCTTAAGCGACCATGTGTTTCTTTTCAAAGCTTCATTTCAGCTCAACAACAGTGAAAAACAGAGACTAGTTTGACACCTACGGGCCACTTGACTCCCCAGCACACACACAACCCTGCAGAAACACCACTCATCTATTGTTGGTATTTCTTTTCTGTCTCCAAAGCACAGTCTCTTTTCAGTAAGGCAACGTGTATAAATGTTTTATTTGCAGAGGGAAGTTAGGCGCCCTGTGGAGGCTCCTTAACCTTTGTCAACATAAGGGGAACATTTTGAATATGCCTCCTTGATTACCCCATCTCAACCTGCAAAAACGTGGCATGTGTGTGGGAGGAAAGAGGATTGAGCAGGCTGAGCCTTTTAGGCACCAGTTCTTTCTGACATAAAGAATTAGCAGTGGTGGGCTGTAGGGGGACAATTCTTGAAACTTTTCCATTCTCTTTTGGGGAGAGAGGGAGTGAGGAGAGAATTTCAGAGTTGCATGGAATGGGTCCTTCATGGAGGATGTGGGTGGAAAGGTGGGGAGAGAGGAAGAGATTAGAATAGCCCATGAGTGAAGTTTAAAACGCAACCAAAATATTTTTTGAACTTCTTTCCTTTCCCAGGAAAAGCTCAGGTCCTAGAAGCCAGGAAATTTGCTTGCCTGATATCCAGTTTGTTCCGGCTAAGAGGAAGTGAAAAGCTCTAAATCTGCAATCACAAACACCAGCATCAGCTTGAACTACTCAGGTGCAGTGAAAAGGTAAACTCTTTGATCTTATTATCATAATGGTTCTTCTCCAAAACTGTTGTTGAAATTGCTAGTGCCGTGCCTATTCACAGGTGATATATGCCTAAAACATAATTAAAGAGTTGTGTATCCTTCTGGAATCTCTCTTTTAGTGAGAAACAGAGTAAGTGGAGTCCCTCCAGCTGTTCCTGTCAGAGGGGAGTGAGTGCCTTTCTTAGAGGGAGGGGAGAGGAAAGAGCGAAAAGTACAGGGTGGAACTAAGCGCCAAAGTTCTCACATTGAACTTCATTTTGGGGTTATTTGCATTCCTTGAGGAATAGACTCCTAAGGTTTTATAGCTGGAGGAAAAATAGTCTCAAACTTCTCACACCCAAAATTGATCTCCCAAATCCAACAAGGCCAAGGATATTTGTGGGGACAATATAACAAGCTCTCTGAAAATGCGAGTGTCCTAGAAAACCAAGAAATTAAAACCATTAATTTTGTAGGTTTGCACACTATAATATTTGAGTGGTACTGATAGGCAGCGAATGAGGAAGCTTTCACAATGCCACTTCATGCCAGCTTTGGGCTTCCGAGCAATTAGCACATTGCTTATAGGAGTAGTGTATAAAGGTGCTCACTAGGGAGAGCGGAAAGACTAGGGAACTGAAGCTGAAAAGAGCTTGGGCAAAAGGAATCGTCTATACGCATGGGCAGCCATTGAACAACGGCATGGTGCTTCATAGCATCACACTGGCATCTAGAGAGAAGGGAGCAGGCATGACCTGGTTTGTATTCGTCAAATCAGTTCATTAGTATTGAAGGATATTTGTCTGCTCCCATGACACCATCACTATTAAAGGATTTCATCAGTCTGAAGCAGCAATGTTAATATAAATGACATGATCAGTAGTGATTATCCTCCTTTCTCCCCACTCTCCCTCAAGGTCATTGGCAAGCTGTCCTTCTATTAGAGTGACCAATTATCCTAGTTTGCCTGGGCTGACGGGTTTCCTGGGATGTGAAAATCTCAGTTGAAAAACAGGAGAGTACTGGGACAGACTCTTAGCGAATTGGGATGAGTTGTTCACCTGACTTTCCACCTATTCTCCCCACCCTCTATGTCTTGCCCTTGGCTAGGTTTTACTAGCACTACCACACTACACTTAGTTGTGAACGTAGATGTAAAAACAGTCAATGACTCAAAGTAGAAAATCAAGGACAAAGAATTCCGTTGATTATAAAATGCTGGGCTGTACCATGTTTCCCTGAAAATATGACCTAGCCGGACAATCAGCTCTAATGTGTCTTTTGGAGCAAAAATTAATGTAAGATCCAGTATTATATTATATAGACCGGGTATTATATTATAGTAAAATAAGACTGGGTCTTAATTTTTGCTCCAAAAGACTCATTAAAGCTGATTGTCTGACTAGGTCTTATTTTGGGGGAAACATGGTATAAATCAAACCTGAAATCCTTTAAGCTATGGAGGAAACCCACAGTGGAAACTAAGTCCTTGGGTCTACTCTGGAGAGCTCCGTGTTTATCTTATGATTTTTCATCAGATCTTTTTGAAAGGAACAAATTAGTTGAAATAATTATTACTTAGACTTTAAGACTCAGTGTTGGAGTGCAATTTCTCTCATAATTACATGGAATTAGAAAGAGCATCACCCTTTGGAACCAGCAGCATTGCTATCATCTGGGCACATAAGGGGAAAATTCTCAAGCCGCACCTCAGACCAACTGAATCAGATACTCTGGGGATGGGACTCAGCAATCTGTGTTTGCATGATCCCTTCAGAATTCTCATGCACGCAGCAAAAATTTGAGAAACACTGAATTAAGATACCTGCACCTTATCTTAGGTACTTACTTGTGATTGACACTCAGTGTATTCGTAAGACACCCGAAGAATTCAAGTGTTGAATCTAGCTGTCATATTACTACTCTACGTCAAGGAAAGGCAATTAAGGATCTTGGATTTCACCATCATTAGTAAATATTTCACGTGGTGCCAGATTCACATCACCTTAGTACCATGCATGAAACTCAAACAATGCTATCCTCTCTGCTCCTCACTCACCTTTCCTGTTTGCTCACAAATTAATCTCATAAATCATGAATTGCTACAGAATCAGCCTCTGCTGAGCTGCCGCTCAATACTTGGTTGTTCCTGAAATTGTGCAAAGAGTCTGCTGGGCTTTTTATTTCCTTTAGCATCACATTGAAGATATTTTATTATTTTTAAAGCTGGGAAAACATAAGAAATACATTTTATAAAGAAAAGCACCAAATCAATTACCATCCTATACTGTAAGATGAAATCGTGATTACTCAAACCCAATTCTCTTAACATTATTTAAGACACATTTATTTCCTAAGAGTGCCCTTCAAAGGTGTCCTACTATGGTCAGATCATGCCTGGGCTCTTGGCTTTTGAATAGGAACCTCATTCCAGACATTTATAATCTCAAGTCTTTTGGGTTAAGAAAACAATGGTTATCTCCATTAATACATTTAATACATGACAGTGCTATGTATTAAATGTTTGTATCGCTCCTAAGTTCATATGTTGAAGCCCTAACCCTCAATGTGATTGTATTTGAAGTGAGGGCCTATTAGAGGTAATCAGGCGTAGGGTGGGACTCTTATGATGGGATTAGTACCTTATAAAGAGAGGAAGAAAGACCAGAGGTCAGTTTATCCACCATGTGAGAACGTAATGAGAAGGTGGCCATCTGCAAGCCAAGAAGAGAGTTCTCACCAGGAACCGAATCTGCCAGCAC
This sequence comes from Rhinolophus sinicus, assembly GCF_036562045.2. NCBI lineage: Eukaryota > Metazoa > Chordata > Mammalia > Chiroptera > Rhinolophidae > Rhinolophus > Rhinolophus sinicus. The sequence goes on from NC_133756.1 coordinate 66,128,114, forward strand.
CTTGATCTTAGAGTTCCTAGCCTCCAGAAATGTAAGAAATAAATATCTGTTGTTTAAGCTACCAGTTTGTGGTATTTTATTATAGCAGCCTGAGATGACTAATACACACAGTAAAGATTCCAACTTCCTAACTTCTCTACCTACACTTGTAAAGGATGCTGACAATTAGAATTCATAAAGCCCTTCCATGGATTATTGGGAAGTCCCCATTTAATGGTGAAAAACTCAGGTTCTGGGAGCTCAAATGACTTGCTCAAGGACACAGCTGGGAAGGGCTTGTACTAGGGTAGAACCCATGTCTTCTGAAGCAGAGATCATTGTTCTGCCCACTTTCAGTTTGCACAGGGATCTCCCTAGTCACCTCTAGGCTTGTCTGTATAGAATCTGGTACAAGCTCATTTATAATATATCCTAGTGTGCTCTAATTTGCTGGTAATAGAAAGTGCACAGAGATACTCTTGGTCCTTAGAAGCCCCTCAGTTGTCCTGATACATCAGACACACTGGGACCTTCTCAATTTTCTTTCTTCTTTGTCCCAGACTCTACTGACTGCAAGGAAGACGGTGCATTATGACCTTGTGGTGGATGATAATACAGGAGAAGTGCTAGCCTAGACACTGTTGGCCTTCTCAATGGCTGAGCAATAATGAACCACTAACCACTCTCCTGTCCTGAGCTTGAAAAGGAGTGAGATGTGTCTCTGCAACAGTGAGCACCACTGTGATAAGAATCATTACTTAGTGTGTGCCAGCAACCCTGATAAGAACAGCGGAGACGCATTCCCTCTTTTCTCAGTCTCCCTGTTCTAGTGCTTCCCATCTAACCTGGGCCATGTGACTCCAAGGGTATTATTTCTTTCTGATATCTCAGTAGGATACCCCATGCTCAAGGCCACCCCATTCTGGCTCCATATCTCCACAGGGCTCACCAACGATGTGCAACCTGGACTGAATTGACAGGCATTCTCTCTGCCTGTGCCCTAATACTGGTGTTTTCATCTGGAATACTGAGGTTGGCTGTTTTATACTCAGTCCATACATGAATCTTTTTCCTTCCATCTGCTCTGTTTCTTTCATTCACACCTTAATATTGCATTGGGATTCCTGTTGGTCTCTCTTACAATATAAGCTTCTTTAAAGGAGCAAACAATATCTGATTCATCTGTAGATACCTCTCATTTTCACCTCCTCCAACACATAAATAATACTTGGCATAATACTTTAGTATGTATTATACATGTATACTAATATATATCTTATACCAGTATATATATCAGGATGTGTATAGAATCATATATATATATATATATATATATATATATATATATATATATATACATATATATGTGCAAAGTTCATGTACATATATATATACATAGTTCTTTACACATCCTGATATATATACTGGCATATATATATATATATATATATATATATATATATATTTATGTATTTACAATATGTGTGTTTATATGTACATATGTATTTTGTATTTATTTCAAATATTAATTAAATATTGATTTAATCAAAATTAACTGTAGAGGTGTAGGGCCAGTTTTTGGCTCTGGTCAAAATGTGAAGTTCTAGCTTGCCAGAAATGATGACGTTAGAATCTCACAATTATTTGCACATTGGAGAGTTTGGTTACTTGTGAGTGCAAACAAAAGGACCGAGAAGGAAGACTTGTGCAAATGCATTTTCATAACTGACTTAAATAAAACAAAGAGGACAACTATATCCCCTTTGCTTATAGCTCAGAGCCCCTATACTCTTTTAATATGTTTTTTCCTCTAACGGCAGATAAGTCATTTGTCTAGAAGAACAGTGCAGTAATGGACGGTCATTGGGTAAAGTGTTTGCTTGGCTTCTCTGTTTCTTCTTTTCAGCTCTATATATATATCATTACAGCACATGGCTAAATTATTCATTTTCACTTGAGGTTCATGAATCAGCTGTCCTAGTGGAAGGAATATTGGGAGTTGGTATTATTATTATTATTATTATTATTTGTACATGTTTGTTTAACAGGACCTGTGTGTAGGCTAAATGAGATTCAGATTGGCAGAGCTCAGTGTACACTGCCTTTCATCTTCTGAACAGTAGTGTTGGGTGACCATATTTCAGCCTGTTCCTGGAACTCTCTCAAGAAATCAGAGCCACAACATTTGTCTAACAGGCATGTCCCTGAAGCTCAAGAGCTTCAATGTGAGACAGAGTATGTCCATTGACTTTATTTTTAAATGCCTGCACAACCAAAAATGTTTACATTTTGGAAATGCATTTCTAATCTTTTGAGAAAATAGTTTTCAGTAAACCAGCATATCAAACGTGTGTGCAATGTTTTGGGAAGGAAGACATGGCCCACGTGACGGCATTTGTCTGCGGATTACGTGTCCAGGGCAATGACATTTCGAGAGTGGTCTTAAACTGTAAATTTACTTTATAACATTGCTTTTCTTGTCCACAAAATTGGTACAGTTTATGTAATACACTAGAAATTAATCTTGCAATTTTCAAGCAATCTGTTACCATAACCTTGGAAGGATGGTGCACTTAAGATACCATTTTAAAACCAGGGTTAAGAAGTTTTATAGAAAACTCAGTGGTGCCTTAGTGATGCTGATGTCTCTTAGCTCTACAAGCCCTGTTTCTAATAATATCAGCATCTTTTAAAAGGTTCTCTTTAGAGAATTTCTTGTACATTTGAAATTAACATCTGTTGTCAACATGTGTTAGAGCCCATGTTAGTTAATGATGGTGAACACACTGGTTCTGGACAAGGGTACAAAGAAATGGTTGATGAGGCACCATCCATAACCAAGAGGAGAGCTCAGTCAGCATTTGTGAGACAAGTAGGCTACTTGGGTGATAGTCTAATTCATAGCCCTGCCCCCTAAGATGGAACACTGCCCACATGGTTCTTGAAGTATGTTCGCTGCTGCTACAAAAAACAACAACAATAACAAGAAAACCCAAATCCTAGACTGCTATCTTCTCTTATCGCCTGTGGACTTTTGCCTTCATAAAACCCACTGTAGTATCAGATTTAGATAACACTTAGCATAACATCACTGGTACAATATTGAATTCATAAAGTATACTTGAAATATATAAGCCATGGCAAAGATTCACCAATATTTATAGAACAGGAAGGAAAAGCTCTAAATTACTATATGTACAGTAGAGATATACTATATATAATACACATATTGGCTGTGAATACCATACACAGAGTGGGCTTGGGTCAGCTTTTTCAGTTATATTCCAAGTGCTATATATTTCCATAGGCAAAAACTATGTGCAGAGGGTAAAAAAAGAATAGCCAGTAACTTGTGGTGGTAGTGTCTAAAGCCAGCAATTATTTTCATTAGCTTTCCCTTGTTTCATTAAGTCATTCTTGTAAAAGTATTTACAGTTAATAAAGTTTCTGCAGATTTATTATTATTATTATAATACTATTATTAGTGTACACTTAGTGTCTGACACCACAGGTTTTGGAATAAGCCAGCTATAAAACTTGGCTGTGAGGCTTATTATTTGTGTGATCTTGAATGAGTTATTTAAATTCCTTAGTCTCAATTTCCCCCTTTATAAAATTGGCATGATAATCTCTATATATTAATGCTAAGGACGGACTACATAAAAGACTGCATATAAAACACTTAGCACAGTGCCTGGTTTCAATACTAAATGAATGGTAGATATTTTGATTGTTCGACTTTGATCTCCAAACAGTCTCAGACTGATGAAGCATATAGGGGAAATATCGTCACTATCATTACTGCCATGTTGATAAATGAGAAATTAAGGCTTCAGGGGTGATAATTCTCTGGCAGTTACATGTTTACCTGTAAATTGTAAGAAAATTAACAACGAAGACCTCAGCCAAGATTGGAATCCAGAGGGCCTTTACGGGGGAGCTGTCACACGTAGGTCAATCACAAAGCCCGACAGGAAGAACACTTTTGTTTCAATGGCCCCCCCAACTTCCTCTGCCCTTCTGTAAAATAACTTGCTTTGCTTTGTTTTGCTGGACGTGCACGTGGCTCACGTTGGCCACATGTACTGGATTGTAATTCTCTCCTTTTCCTGAATAAACCCTTTTGTTGGAGGACTATCTAGCTTACTTCGTATTTAAGGTGAACAAAATTAACAAATTGGTTTTATGATTTATATATTTCAGCCTTTTCAGAGTACGATCACCATGGGTTGGCCTCCCCCAGCCCGATGGGCTCTGCGACTCTGACCAAAGAGAATTTCTGAGCCTTTAATGGTGAGGGTGGCATGCATAATACTGTGGGAGAGCTTATCAATATTTCTGTCACCTGGTGAGGTCACTTTTAAAGGCCTTCCCAGTCTTTTCTCAAACTCACTGTGTGCCTTCCATGGCAACTTTTATTACCTCTATTATTTAACTCTCGTATTGCAGGGTAATTGCATCTCTATTTCTCCACTGGACAGTAAATTTATTGAGAACAGGCTATATCTTTTAATCTTTACCTCCCAAATGCCTAGAACAGTAGCTGGCATGGAAGAAACTTTCAGTACTTGTCTGATGAATGATTGAAATGACCTGAGCAAGATTACAATGAAAAAACAATCGTGAATTCAAGACTTAAATCCAGATTTCATGACTACAAATCCCTTGCTTTGTTTCCACAGACTTTGGCTGAAGCAGGATGATTGAATCTCATGTCTTAAGAGTGAGACAATCATAACTAGTTCTGTGAGGTAAAGAGCTAAAAGACATAGCCTAGGGCTTTGGTGATATAAAAAATAAAAACCCTAAACCCCAAGCTCATATTGTTAGTTGATTCAGCATGATTATTTTTATCACCAATTGAGTACTACTACTGCCTAGGAGAATTTTATTTATTTTATTTTATTTTTTTATGAGCATGTAACTATATTAATCAGGCTTTAAGTGCTTTATGTGTAATTTATAGATCTTTTTTAACAATTGCCCTAATTTTTATCTAAGAAATGAATTCCTACCTAATTGTGGCCCATAGGCAGGAAATAGCTATATGAAAAATGAATAGAAATAAATATCCAGTGAATAAAATCAGCCTTTGATGTACTTCATATACAGAGCTACTTGCTGTGAAAGGATATTATTTTCCAGTTTCTATGTTTGGAAATCATACTTTTCTCGGTTGGCTGCTTGGGTCTGTTTGGAACATAACATTTCTCAAACAGGATAATCCCCCATTTCAACAGCAAACGAAAATGACTGAGGCCTCCATTTTCACAGGCTCAGAAGGATTCTGAGATTTCATTACTACCGCAAGGCCCTTGTCTGTGGCCCATTGCTCAGGAGAGCAGGTTCTCTGTCTCAGCTCGTTAGTGAAGATGAGATTGCTCTGGGTGCTCCTGGCTTAGTTTTCAAACAAACACCAGTGTTTTGTTGGTTGTCCAATAGCACAGTACCGCCCTTTCTCCGGATCTTCTAAGAACTGGTCAAGGCAAACAGCCTAAGTGGGAGGAATTTAGGCTCCTCACAGCCCTCAGTCCTGGTGAGCCTTAGGATTAAAATGCGTCAGGAAGTGGAATTCTCTGGAACCACAGGGATGGATCAGAAAGAACGATTTGCATTTGGTCATGCAGTTATTTTGTAGGTAATTCAAGAACGAGTGAACTTTTGGAATTCAACTTAAATTGACAGTGACTTAATGAGTTAAAGAGACTAAACAACTCTACTCCCCTTGGGAACCAAGAAGATAGGGCAGTAGTTGAATTGAGATTGACTGAGCTTTTCCACTGGCAGCCTCACTTAAAACCATCATCATTAAAAATACATATTACCTTTAGTCATACTTTTATTCCAGTTTAGCAGCTCTTGATTATGACTATTAATTTCAAAGTTTAATATGCCCTGGGCTATAGGGCTCCGAAATGAAGAGAAATCAGGAAATTATCATAAACCACTCTGCCAGGAAGTAATCTAAGTGATAAATTCTTAACTGGCATTCCCATTCTCATGTTAGATGGTTCTCATGTCATTTTCAGATTCTGAGCCAAATTTTTAAAACTCAGGTATTCAGGAAGGCCCTAGACAAAAGCAACCCACCACACAGTGACACTTCCATAGGTATACAACACAGCATTCTATCGGGATTTGCTAGAAATGAAGACAATGCGAGCAAGGTGCAAATATCCTGTTGGATAAACAGGTCAACCAAAAATATACCCTATTAGCCTGGCCTACTACCCTACATCTGAGGAAATGAAGTAAAAAATAAATATACACATTTGCATGACAAAACTTTAAATGGATTTTGGAAGACTTTTGCACTTGGCAGCTCTTTAGAGAGTTGGGTACATCTGTTTATGGTTGTCTTTTTAATGATTTGATTAAAGTGATATGTTCTTATTTTACTCCCAAAACACTTTCATTATCAGAAAAAAAATTTCCTAAGACACTGAATGTCTTCAATGGCACGACTCTAAGTTACTTTTTGTCCTCACTCTATCTTTATATACACCCCATAACCCAGTAATAAGGAGTTGTCAATACATACAGCTCCACGGACATGGCCTATTGCCTTTGTTCCTGGTGTAGCCCCAGTCAGGAATATTCATGCTCAAAACATCTACCCACGGACATCATACTCATTCTGTATAGTCTTATTTAAATACTTTCTCCTCCATAAAGCCTTCTCTGTTTCAGTCATTCAGAATAAATTGTCTTTTCTCCTCACTCTCTGGGCATATTATTTGAATCCCTGTTTAGCATTAAAAAAAAATTATCTTGAGTCTTTGCTGGTGACATGCCAACCATGGTTAACAAATCTTATCTCCTATGCCAAATCTGATCAATGTCTTTTGCCTGCCTAGAAGTTGTGTTGAGGATTCTGAAACTCTGTCCACCGATGGGGGAAAAAATGTAGTGATCAATTAATGATGTCTGCAAGGGACACTGAGCAGGACAGTGCTGGCACACTTGCAACGGGTTTGCCATTTCTACCATGGACTAAACTTTGTAATTCTGGAATTGTTTTTATTTGACTTTACACATTCGACAATGCCTTGTTTCTTTACATTTAGTAAGTGCTTAATATATGTCCTTTGAGTACGCTGAATTGCAATGAGCAGTGCTGAAGACTTAGGTTAGAAGGATGGATTACTGATGATTCAGGTTGGGATATGATAGAAAAGGGTTCTGAGAGAAGCCAAGGATTTCCTGCCTAGAGATTTTAGGGCACAGGTTACAACCCCTTCCTCTATGATGCTTTATGCCTAGTGCTGTTAAAACAAGGCAGTGTGTTTAGTCATCTTTGGGTGTTCTTCAGATCCAAAAGTCAATGACTTCTAGAGATTGTTGCTCTTTCAGCATGGATCAATAAGGAGTTTGTATTCCAAAAGCAAGTCCCATAAACTTTTCATAGCCTATGTTTCTTAAGTCAGATTCTTCTGATTGAATCTATGACTTTCCTTTGTAAGATTTTTGTTGTTTTCTTTTGTTAGTTTTGTTTGCCCAGGGTAAGGTGGAAGAAATGGAGAAAGGCATGAGTCATTCTAGCTCTGGGCTGTTGCTTGGCCATAGGGGGGTCACTGACACTTAAAACTTGCTTCTCAAGATTTCTCTTTAGGATCTCAATAGTCCTCACCACATATTAGAACATACTAATAAATGTTGTTCTTAAGTGATAGGACCAAAGCTCACAATATACGTGGAAAGGGAGAAAAACATTTAGCACAGCTATGTATAATTACTTAAGATTTTTCTTTTTTTAAAGCAAATCTTATTTTTTAAAGAAAATTCAGAGTTTAAAGTTAAAAATGCTTTAGAATAAGTATGTGGAATCTGTCCGATTATAAAGGTGATTTGGAAAATTAAAGTGCATGTATGTGAAATATGTGTTCTTACTCAGATGCTGGACTCTGTTTCAACTCAACTTTACCATTCCTCTGCATTATAAATTATTGGGCATTTGTGTAACAGATGATAAAATTACACTTTTTATTGCATTAGACTATTATTACTTATATCTGTTTTCAGGAAACTTGCAGTGGAGGTTGACTAATTGAAAGGGCAAGATTTGAATATTCATGGACTCCCTTGCAATTATGTCTTCTAATGTCATCACAACACACTGCTATTCTCAACAGTACTGTATTTCATTGTATTACCTGATTTTTTGTTTAATTTATTGGAATGACAATTGTTGGTAAAATTACATAGATTTCAGGTGTACAATTCTGTATTACATCATCTATAAATCCCATTGTGTGTTTACCACCCAGAGTCAGTTCTCCTTCCATCACCATATATTTGATCCCCCTTACCCTCATCTCCCACCCCCCAACCCCCTTACCCTCTGGTATTACCTGATTAATGGGCTAGATGGTTATTGAAATTTTCATCTACCTATTGTCTCCCAAGCATTCATTGAAGCAGGATATTTAAAGTCCAAAGCTTCATCTTATACTCTTTGCATCTCCTGCTTAGCACCCACATCCCTGGTTCATGGTAAGTATTCTTGTTGATCAGTCCATTCAGGGGCATGTTCGGTTTACATGAATCTGTTGCCTGTGTATAAGGTGGAATGATCTATACAGTTTATGGAATCTGGGTGGGGTAGACTTTTTTAGATGTGTGAGTATACATACTTCCACACAATTGGGAAGAATAATACATACTATATGGATATATTATATACCATATATTCCGTAGTATATATTGAGTAATACATACTATAAAGCAGGGCATTGGAATATTGTTGTGGGTATAATTATGAAGATATGCTGAAGTCCTAAATTCTAGTACCTCAGAATGTGACTTTATTTGGAAATAGAATCTTGCAGATTTAAGGAATTTAACATGAGGTCATTAGAGTGGCCCCTGATCCAATGTCACTGGTGTCTTTATAAGAAGGGGGAATTGGGACACAGACCTGCACAGAGGGAAGATCACCCTGTGACTAGAGTGATGTATCTATAAGCCAAGGAATGCCAAGCATTTCTGGAAAACACCAGAAGCTAAAAGAGGCAAGGAAGGACCCTCCCCTACAACTGTCAGAGAATATGGCCCTGTTGACAACATGATTTCTAGCCTCCAGGACTGTGAGACAGTACATTTCTATTATTTTAAGCCACTTGGTTTTTGGTACTTTGTTACAGCTGCTTATGAAAATTAATACAAACACTGAATGAGGCACAAGACCCCTGGGAGACCAAATGGGGATAGTAAGTGATTTTCTGCTAAAGAGAGGAGAAATGATAAAGTAAATTTCCCTTCTCCAGACAATGCCATATAGGCAAAATGGCAAATTTATTTCATCTGTGTACAAAGTCGATTTACTAGTGGGGGCTTCTGGGCACAGGTTGAGAGGAATTTGCACCTGCACTTGGGCTTGGTGGGAAAGAGTGTAGGCATCCATTAGTAGTAATTGCAGTGAATGCCAAGGAAGGAGACATTGGCATTAGGCGAGGGCAGCAGCAACTACAATTGACACTTGAACGAGGGGGTTAGGGAAACTGAATCCCACCCTAGTCAATCAAAAATCCACATATAATTTTTGACTCCCCAAAAGCTCAACTACTAATAGCCGACTGTTTACCAGAAGCCTTACCGATAACATACACAGTTGATTAACACATATTTTGTATATTTATTATATTCTGTATTCTTACAATAAAGTAAGCTAGAGAAAAGAAAATGTTATTATGAAAATCATAAGGAAGACAAAATATTAGTTTGGTGCAAAAGTAATTGTGGTTTTTGCAGTTATTTTTAACCTTAAACCGCAATTACTTTAGCACCAACCTAACACATTTACAGTACTGTACGGATTTATTGAAAAACATCTGCGTATAAGTGGATCTGAGCAGTTCAAAGCTGTGTTGTTCAAGGGTCCACTATATTGTTATTCTGGTAGCTTCCTGGGGGTTGTGAAAGAGGGAGGAAATCCAGTATGGGGTAGGCGTGGGGATAAGAATTGGGAGTAGAGATGAAGAGATAACATTTGACTGAGGCAAAAGGAAAAAGGGATCCTTGACTGTTCCAAGTTTCAGTCAAATCCTGTGACATTCTAGGAGAAGAGACATTGAGGACAAGAAACCCTCCAGATCTCAAAAGCCAGTCCGGCAAAAAGAAGCAGGAACTGATTTTTATAGAACGAAATCACAGGAAACCTCAGTGACTCTGAGCAGTCCCCTTACTTCTTTTTTGAATAAATATGTCTTTATTTTCTGGAAATCTAAGCCTCTTAACATACCTTTGTGGCCAGGAATTGTGTATTTTTGTTTTGTATTTCAACTATTCCTAGGAGTCTTGGAGACAGAGGAAGGAAGACTTTTATATCGTTATTGTCTGATTATCTGGAAAATAAGAAAATGATTAAATATTGCAAAGAATATTATATTTATGAACATAACTGTTGGTGTCACAGCTGGTGAAATCTGAACTGTCCCAGGCCTCACTGGCTCAGGCCCAGCGATGGAATCACAGGCCCAGCAAAATCTCAGAATTCACCTGCTCTTGCCCTTCCTGCTCACGTGGAGTCTCTGGCCTTCTCCTAAGCTTCACCTGTTATTTCCAGGAGTTTGCACACTACCTCTCCTATATGCTGACAGTCCAGTGTGTCAGCTGCAATTACGTGTACTGTCTAATACATTTTTGCTCCGCAGATCTGACCTATAATCCATATCTTCATTGGATTTTGCCTGCAGTCACTCTTCACTAAAGGTTGCAGACCAGCCATCATCCTCTTCACCTTCCCTCCCCAAATCTCAGGGCACCTCCTCTTTCTAGCAGGTACATGTATTCTTACAGGGAAGTAATTGTAGGTCTGGCTGGCTGGATCAGCTACATGGCACCTCAGCACAGCTAATCGTAAGCGCTTTCTATGGGGGTTCTGTTGTTAAGTCTCCCAGAAATACTGGTAATGGGGTAAGGCCTTTCTAAGTGCTTCATTGTTTCACACACTCCCAGAGAGCTTCTGTTATTACACATAAGCTGGAGAAACTGTCATATCTAACTCAGCAGTTTGCTCACTGCCACACCAAGGACTTCTTGCCACACCGGGGACTTCCTGCTGGGGAGAAATGACATCCTTATCACCTTTAAAGGGACTTGCATTGTGAAAAATGAAGTAAGCACCAGCTGCAAAGTAATTGAAGTTGTAGCAAAGAAGAATATTGCCTGTCTTGGAAATCCTAGCGAGAACAATCATTGATAATCAGAGGTAGTCAGATTAAATGGGCTTTGAAAAATGCCAAATAAATAAATAAATAAGTCTCCATTTCCTTGGCATTTTAGTGGTTCTAGTGAATTTCAATTTTTTGGCTGGTAATCCAAAATCTTAAAGCACCTTCTAAAAAAAAAAAAAAATGATTTGCTTCCTTTAAAATGAGGTGGATTTCTTTCTCAGGGGAGTTCATTTAGTATTCTCTGACAGTAGAAAGCCATTGGAAAATAAGTGCAGAACCAGAAATCTAGCTATTTTCTCCATTTCTGTTTAAGTTCACATGCTTTGTTTTCAAAGTGATCAGTTACACTGAAATGTTTATCAGGATGTGGAAGAGAAAGCTATTAAACGTTATTTAAAGTGAGATAATCGTCAGCCATGTTGCAAACCAATTGTCTTGAGAAACCTTTTATCAAATTCCACCACAACCCCCCTTTCTAAATGAACTGCTATTAAATTTCCAAATGAACGACTCTACCGGTTGCATTAGATTTTTAATAGAAATGAATTGGCGCCCTGATTCAGTCCAATGGAGCCTAAAGAAGCTTGTGAAAAGAAGACAATAGAAAAAAACAAAAATGAGACAACAGCCCTTATTTACATTTATGTAAAATCTTGGATATTTAATATATGTGCACATACATATGTGTATATTTGTAAGAGTATAAACATAGGAAATGGATATATCTTGATCTTCCATCAGTAGGTAGTCATTTCTGATGGTTAAAGGTAAAGATGGTAACATATAGGCCTAATCTCTGTGCAGGTTGGTTAGCTCTACTCTGTTCATAACCGATACCTGGGATTGGTCCAGACTACAGTATGGATGGATTGATGAAAACCCAGCTTCATTGTTGTAAGGATAATGTTTAATTATTATGGATTATAACTTTCTTCCTTACATGAGTAAAATGTTCAATTCTAGCATCACCTAATGACCATCTGTTGTTCCCAGGAAATGTTCCCTTAACCACATCTGGGTGAGGAGATATATCAAAGTTCAAATAAAAGGTAATATATAGGAAATAGTGAATATTTTTAAAACTGCAGTTAAATGGTATCATTGAAGAATAAATTTGTTTTAAAGAGGTAAATTTTGAGGAATGTTGTTTTGTTCCTTTAAACCTTCACTTTAATTTTTTAAAATCAATTCTGGATAGAAACATCTTCAAATATATTTGCTATTTTCTTGCCTTTGGACATAGAGTGAACTGAATATAAAGTAACACTTTTAAAATAGTTTATTGCCATGATACTGTGCCACTAAAACACCTTGGGATGTGTTTTGTAATTTTCTCTTATACTAGATGGCCTCAGTTTGCTGTTCCCGCTGAGGTTTCCTGCTTGTTTTCATAGTTTTACTGTTTCATTCCCTTTGGGCTAATAGATCCTACACGTTATCGATATCAATATTAATAGTAACATCAATACCAATAACAAGTGTGTTCAAATTCACATTAAAGAAGAGCAATAATTCTCAATAAGTGCTGAAAATACTTAATATGATTGAGCTTTGTGTCATCCAGTTAGGCTGCTGAAAGATTTTGTTCGTTTGTTTTCTGCTTGGTTTTTGACTCATCTATTTTGTAATAGATGAGGCTGCTGAATGTTTGATTTACAAATAGTTGAGGGGCTATTATTTATTCAAATCTACCTATATTTGAATATATATGCATATTTTGTGTGTATAGATATTATATATATATTTTACATATATATATTATACATATATTTTATATATATATCTGATGTTGAAAATGACACCGCTGAATGTTATTATACCAGGTGTTAATATACCAGAATTACCCACAACTGTGAAGACCATACAACAACATAAAATGTTTATGATAGACCTTCATCTATACATGGTGGTGTATAAACTATAATTACAATTATCACAAATTCTCTAAAGCTATGAAAAAAAGGCCAAAGAGATAGGCAAAAAGAGGCATTCATTATTGGGTTAAGGTGATAACATTATAAATTTCTATACGTCCAAAATTTTTGCAGTGTTACCAGTTTGAAATTAATTAAAGGAGGAGGCCATTAGATTGAGGTGGTTCTGATACCGTGTTTCCCCGAAAATAAGACCAGGCAGGACAACCAGTTCTAATGCATCTTTTGGAGCAAAAATTAATATAAGACCAGTCTTATTTTACTATAATATAAGACCGGGTATAATATAATATAATATAATATAATATAATATAATATAATATAATATAATAAATATATTATATTATAATACTGGGTCTTATGTTAATTTTTGCCCCAAAAGATGCATTAGAGCTGATTGTCTGGCCAGGTCGTATTTTCGGGGAAGCACAGTACCTCAGCATTCTATGGAAGCAAATCCAAACCTGAGACTGTAAATGCCTCAAGGTTAGGAAAGCAAAATCTAAGGACAATCGATTACGAACAGCCAATGAGGCTTTTCCACATGAGGCAACCTCTTAAGCTACAGCCAATTAATGAATTTTCTTGTTTTGCTTCTGCTTTTTCTCTACAAAAGTCTTGCGCCTAGCTCCTGTCTGTTCAGTGCACCTAACTACTTCTGTTTTGGTGTTGCCCAATTTGAATGGATTTTTGCTCTAATAAACTCTTAAAATTTGTAACATGCCTGAGTTTATCTTTTAACAACATCAATTCAAAAGTAAGAAGCAAACATAAAACTGAGAAGCCTAATAAAGAGCCCAAAGGTCTTGCCACCTTTTACACGTAAGAAACCTGCTTTGATTAATAGGCAACATGAGTGCATGCTTTGCAGCTCAGAATCCGAGACACAGGGCCTACCCAAAGCTCCGCTGGAAAAAGAGCATCCACCCATACAGTTCTCTTCCCTAGCAGGGGGGATCCTTAACGTGTGAAAGGAAACTGGACTTAATAGAGCAGAGTCCTTAGAACTGTCACTATTTTGAAGGAAATTTGCAATATAATCTCAGAAGAGTATCTGAAATGTGGCATTACATTAAAAATGTCCATTTCTATAACATTTAAGATTATTCTTAACATTTAATATCTTAACATTTAAGATCTATATCTCAGCTGAGAACATCTACCAATCCATGCCCTCAGCAGATACTCATTAAGCTCTCACCATGTGCCAAGCAGTACACCGGGCACACTGAGCAATAGGCAAATATCAACGTGGAGCCAAAATCATCCTTCTGAATTCAAGTCTTCTTCCCAGTGTTGAGACCTTAGGTTTTTGTTGTCATTGTTTGTTTTGTTTACGAAATGGCTTCAAAATGGCTATCAACATGGCTCTCCTTTCCACAGGTCTCACTTTTGCTGTCTGCAAACGAATTACATTTAAACTATTCACCTTGTTGGCTTGATTTAGGAATATGGTAGGGAAAAGAGACACATACTTTTAGTTGGTGCATGAGGTCTGCTCACGATTAATTGCTTACTTTGCCAGATGAAATTTTCAGGACAATACAAGAGCTCTTTCAAAATAGAGAAGTCAAAGTTACTTTTGCAAAATCTAAGAGAATGCTGCCTCCTGGTGAAACAAATAGCCTTTTACAAAGAAAAAGATAACGAGCATTGCAGGAGTCATGTGAGCAATTCCGTATTAGAGCCCACAGAAGGAACTTAATAAAGCACAGAGATCTGGTACTCAGACGTTCGGGGAGAAGGCTAAATAGATGCATTAACCTCAGTCATTATCTTGCTTTCAGGAGTAGTTTTTGTAAACCACACACAAAGCCATATATATGATAATAATCTCAGTACATTAGACTGTCTCCCTGCCGAACAGAAATAGTAATCCCCGAGGTGAGATCCCTGCAGTGCCACAGATGACAATTCTGCCATACAAAGCAGCAGAAGGAATGCTCCACATTAAGAGGTGTATTTCACCATGACATCTTGGCACTCCACTTCTTTTTCCCTTTCAAAAGAATGAGCAGGCACCTGGCAGCAGAGACTACAATTCGAAGGAGAGAGTGGGGAAGGATTTACAAAAGATCTGGTAGCACATGTGATGGGTAACACCTAGGCATCATAAGAGCTGGTGAAGAAGAAGAGACCAAAACAACTTAGGGCCTCTCTTCACTTTCCCTCATAGTGTTTGTACAAAGGCACACCAAACCCATAATCACACTGGAAAAAAAAAATACCAGTTTTGAAGAATATAGACTCTGACACCCAGATGGAGCTGTACATAAATATGCACACAAACACACACACACACCACACTTACACATTTATGGTTTGATTTAATTTTTTTTCTTCAAACTCTTATAGAGAATTGAAACAAAGTGAACCTTTGTGCAACCAGTTCATTCCGGGTTGCCTGCTGGTTCTCAGGTCTTGATTGTATTAATTGTTACTTGTTTCCACCAATAGAGAGCTGAACATGGGGGAGGGTTTTCTCTTCTAGACCTACAGATGCTTTAACTGAGGTCCTGATTTCACCCCCAAGACACTTCTTCCCTGATTTCTCCAGTACTAGCTTCTGCTACTGTTTTTTCCCCTCTCTCACTTATATTTCTTTCCTCAAGTACTTCTTGAATCACAGTAGGCTATAAAAGGCAGATGTCCCGACTAGTATTTCTCTTCACTCTATAGCACAGTGTATTGCATATATTAATAAGTTCTATCATTTATTGAAACTGCTTACCAGCATATAAACTGCTAAGAGGAAGATCTGGTCCATATACTTCAGCTCAGTGTCTCCAGTACTTAGAACAAGGCCTAGAGCATAGCAAAATGGATCAAGACCTGTGCCCTGACCTATCTGATTGCTAATCCTTATGGCTGGATAGTTGATTCTTATTGTTGGATATTTAATCTCATTTTACATACAGGAATCTGGGATTCAGAGACATCAACCACTTTGCCCAAATTCAGACCCATATCTATTTAACTGTAAAATATATTTGGTTTCTACCACTACATATTTATTCAAAGAAAGGCTTTTATGACCATATAAAACATTTTATGCAAATACAAATATTAAATTGACCTGTTCTCAATGAAGGGCAAAGGGAACTCTATTTATTGATTGCCTACCAGGTATCATACCCAGGATGTGGCCTGCTGCCTATATTTTTTCCTCTGATTAATGTCAGATCTTTAGTCACCATCTTTTCAATATCTGCAAAGCTCAGTTACTCATTTAGGACTGAAATTCTTGACCTTATTCTCATCAGCATTGGAAAGAAGTAGTCAATTTATGATGCATGATTAAACATATCACTTATAAGGAATCATAGTTTCCAAGCAACTGGTTTGCTCCTCAGCTTTTACACACACACACACACACACACACACACACACACACACACACAGTGGTACCTCGGTTTTCAAACAAATCTGTTCTGGAAGACCGTTCAAGTTCTGAAACATTCAAAAACAGCTGACAGCTAGGCCTCAGGATCTTGCACTCAGCGGAAGCCACATGACATGTTCGACTTCCGAGGAGTGTTCGAAAACCAAAGCATTTACTTCCGGGTTTACGGAGTTTGTAAACCAAAATGTTCGTCAATGGAGATGTTCGAAAACCAAGGTACTATTATATATATGTATTTCTAGGTAAATCCCCCCACACCCAGTATAACTGCTTTACTCTTGCTTTCCCCACCTGCCACCTCCTCAACCTTTTAGCATCTTCACCAGATTTTATGCCTCCCCATTTGTGTTTCCTCTTGTCTTCTAGACTCCCATAAAATTGTCATTGAAATGGAAATAACAAAAGGAAGATGAATCAAAAGACTAGATATATGAAGTCCCTGCTGTCCAAACTCCCAGAGCTAAAGTCCTTAGTAGAGCTACAGAAATGACGTTCAGTTTTTCAAATATTCACTCAAGTCGATCACTATTCTTAGCTAGTAACAGAAAAGTTGTGAATATTCTTCTTTCTATAGGGGATTTTAACAAGAGTAAAGGGTGCCAACATTTCTAACTTCAAGATATATGGATCATCAAAACATCACCTCAAAGTCTTTCTACATTCCAATGACCAAAAGCAACTTTGTTAAGAAAATGTTTACTTTCAATAACATATAAAGGGGAGATAAGTCAAATTGTGACCCAAGAGATATAGTATATATGAGGTGTGATCAAACAATATGGAGAATGTTTAAATTAAACAAAAAAATTATTACAGTAAAAGATACATTGCCATTAATCCCCCTCAAAATACCCCCCCTCACTTAGAACACACTAATCCCATCATTCTTGCCACTTCCTGAAGCAGTTCTGGAAGTCCTCTTTCGTGAGTGTCTTCAGTTGCACTGTTGTGGCTGCCTCGATGTCCTGAATCATTTTGACTTTGGGGAAGAGCCAGAAGTCACGTGGTGCCAGATCAGGTAAATAAGGTGGATGAGAACACACCATAATGTGTTTATTTGACAGAAATTGCCATACCATAAGCGATGTGTGACATGGAGCCTTTCCGTTGTGATGGCAAAATATGGTGAATGCTGCTGCCAAGTGCCATCCAACAAAAAAGTATGGATCTTCAATACGGGAAGCGGTGTGTGGAACCTTAGTAACAGTGTTTGACAAGTTTCACCTTGTTCTGTGCAGTCAGTCAGTTGGGTTTGAGCTATGATTGAGAGAAGGTGTGTTTTAAAGTGTGCCACAAATCATCCTCCATCGTGAAAACTCTCCGTGTCACACATTGCTTCTGGCATACGGCAATTTCTGTCAAATAAAAACATTACAGTGTGTCCTCATCCACCTTATTCACTGGATCAGGCACAGTGTGACTTCTGGCTCTTCCCCAAAGTCAAAATGATTCAGGACATCGAGGCAGCTATGACAGCACAACTAAAGACACTCACTAAAGAGGACTTCCAAAACTGCTTCAGAAAGTGGCAAGAACGATGGGATAAGTGTGTTCGAAGCAAGGGGAAGTATTTGAGGGGGATTAATGGAAATGTATCTTTTACTGTAATAATCGTTTTTTTATTTAAACATTCACTGTATTTTTTATTACACCTCGTAATTATGTGCTAGATGTACAATTTATGGTATATTTAAACTCCTTGAACAATAGGTACAGTACATTAATGTTGAATTTTGCAAAATTTAGGGGAAAAGCCTTTATTGTTTAAATGCATTTATTAAAATGTGTTTTACTTTTCAAAATCATTTCGAAGATTTTAAATTATATTTCTTCCTTTTAACAGATCATCAGTAATTTATGACATTAGGCCATTGGTCAAGAACACATGGTGCCCTAGTGGCAACTTTGTCCTTATCGGAAAATATGACACACTTCTTATAATCTAGTTTTCTCAGCAACATGGGAAAAGTTGAAGATTGTCTATATAGTGTATAATACTGAGAAAAGTGACACTAATATGTCATGAAATTATACTTTAAAGAATTGTTAACTTACCTAATGCAAATTAATCATGTGCTTATTTTTAGAAATTCTTCAATTGAATTTTTAAGGGTAGAACACTGAATAAGCAGCATTTTTCCTAAGCAAATATATTTTTTCTCAGTTATTTTACATATGTATTTTATTTATTTCATTTGTAACTCTTATTAAATGTTAGACAAACAGAGCTGTATGGTTATTGTAGAACAAAACTCCTTATCTCTAATGGCATAAAAATAACCACTCATGATTACTTTATATGATGCCAGAAACCTGAATTAGACTGTCAAGATAATAACAAAAGGTTCTAAAGAGTACTTTTTAATTTTTAAAATAAAGGCGTAAGAAGCCCTTAGTTAACTCAAATAAGCTGCGTAATTAAGTGATAATGCATTGTCAAAGCCTATTGATTCCCACAAGACACCAGATTAAGCAGGATAATTAACAAAATAAATTTTGGTATAAAATTGAAATGTTTACAGCATTCCTTCTTGGCCAGCTCTATTTAATTATTTATAGTACTTAAAAAAACACACAACAACAACTATCCTTTCTAGTCTCCCTTTATGATAGCCAGATGGCTACAGTAAACATTGAAATATTAAATTATTCTGTTTGACTAACATTTCTTCCTGAGCATAATGAAAATTTAATTTTACTCTAGCCATCCACATCTCAAGAATTGTTCTTATTTTCCCAGTGATATAACCAAAATGAAAATCATGGTATCTGATGCTCTATTCATATATATCATGCTCTTCTCCTCACAACTAAAGGTGTATAGAGCTGGGAAACTATGAAGCCCCACCATTTTAATCTTAATGATAGACTCCCAGAACTTAGGAGGTCCAAGGTAGTGGATTCTCATATTACCCTGGTGAAATTATAGTAGGCGCATAATCGTTATTTTTAGAATGACATGACTGTGCAGCAAAGGATAAAAGGAAGGAAGCAACATACTGGTGTAATGGAAAGAGCATGACCTTAGGGTCAGAGCCCATCTGACAACAGTAAATATCTCTCCTTGATTGTGTCACTTAACTTCTCCAAATCTCATTTTTCTTATTTCATACATTAAGAAGTAAGGTAGTTGTGACGATCAAATGAAGTAACCAAATGCAAAGAGTGCCTATTATGCGATAGACAGTAAAACCTCAAAGTCAGTTCTTATCATATTCGTCACTATAATTCATTCTGCTTTAGTCAGGGTACCCTCTCCTATAGACTGTCCCCATCTGTCTTGTCTGAACATTGCTGAAAGAGGGACTATCTCATCCACTAAGTCAGCTTTCCTTACCACCTCAATGCTTCCTTCATGCATTGAAAGAGGCACCCTTCTTCACAGCATTGATAACATCCTTGGAAACTTTTTTTAAAGGCAAGAATAAATGGTCACTTTGAAGATACATAAATTTGGAGGTGGAGGGTATAGACCTATGTACTTTCTTTTTTTTTGGCAGAAATAGTGATACGTGTGCTGATATAGAAAATATAGGTGTGGGTATAGAAAATTCATGCATAAATGACCCATTAATACATAGGATGTCACTGAGAGCTGCATTTGGAGGTAGTGCCAGAAAGTTCCCCTTTTGTGATGCATTGGTGTTTCTCTATGCAGATGAACAAGCAGGTCTAAGCAGCAGTGTAGAGAAGGTCTCCTTGCATGTTCAAGTGTCGGGAAGTCTGCTTCTACAAGGCAGTCCCTGGACTGAGGCTCCACTAGCCCCTTTCTCATGGAGAAAAGCTTTTTCTCTGTTATGTTTAGGTTGTGTGCATGATGGAGCATGTTAATGGAATGAATGAATGGCCAGTGTTAAAAGAAAACAGATTAGATATGCCAAAACATTGGCTTGACTAAAATCAGCTGTTCTGCATTTTTAGAGAAATGTCTGTAGAAATCTATACCATGCATTCTTGGAAGAGTTAACATCACAAAAGAACAGAATATAAATGTTTGAAAATAATTTTTAATTAGTGAGATATAGCTGGGTCTTCTTGAAGTCTCCTACAGGACACCCACATACAAACTCTGCTCGTGACTTATCGATATGTAACTCCTCTCCATCAAGACGGGGAGTAATTGCTGATGACAGAAGAATAAGGTAATGATCCTTTTTCTTACTTTGTAGCTGTGTTACACCTACATTCGTGCCTTCTTTCCACAGACATTAATTTCTCCTTTCGCACAGACTACCTTCCCCACATGTGACTAAGGTGAAGCTCCTGGAATACTGTCCACTGGTCTTGTTTCTTTCTCTAAGTTAGAGAAGTGTAGCATATGATATGGATGGACACACTGTCCATCAAAATGTGTACATTTCGATGTTTTCGTGACTGATATTCTGTTTCTATTAACTGCATCAGACTTTGGGATTAAGTTGAGAGGCTGAAGCCCGAGGGGACAAAGGTAATCTTGGTACCCATATTATGGGCCAGTGGGACCAGGTAAGGGGTCAACCCACAGACCCCTCAGACTTGCCCTGGCTACTCTGCTCATTGGCCTAGTACACACCTGTCTCTTACCGAATCCCACTGAGGACTCAGTGTGGGGTGGAGGAGGTTATAGATATCCGATCTCAATCCCCCACTGATTAGCTCTGAGAGAAGGGGTAAGAGCTTGCTGGTACCTGGATGTACATCCACAGCAGCCAGGATTGGGTGGGTGTCAGAACAAGGGCTAACACCATTCCTTGGCCACAGGTGCAACTCTTATCCATCCTTAACAAGATAGCCCTCTAACATTTTGAGGAGAATATTTAGATCCATCTTAAGTCTTCTGGTTTGTGCCTTAAAGTTCCTGGTTTTTCACAGCTATTTCTGAAGTTCTGAGATTGAACCTCTCTAAGGTTAGAATCCAGGCCCTGTCACTTCCTAGCCATATGGCTTTAATCTCTCTAAGGCCCAGTTTCTGCATTTGTGAATAAGGATACTAACAGTTCTTTTCTCACCGAGTTGTATTAGATTGCATATATGAAGGATTTCAGAATAATGGCATGTAATAAATATAGTAAATGTTACCTATCACCATCATCATCATCACCATCATCACCATCATCATCATCATCAGCAGCAGCAGCAACTGCCTCAGAATCATTAAAATCCCCACCGTCTTTGGAAGACCCTAGTTCCCATTGATTCCAGAGGCTGGAGCTGCGGGTAAGGCATGGCAACCACGGCCAAACTACCAACGATGAAGAATGCCTGCACTGATACCATTCTGCCTCATGTTGGGGTTGTGGCTATTTTAAACCACCCTAAGGGGAACAAAATCCACCACCATTTCTAGGCTATTTAGTGAAATGATTTTGTAGTGCCTGCGTTTCATGAGAGCTTTTCATTAATTTAGATCCACATTCATTTTCTGAGCACACTCCAACAAAATGGCATTCAAAGCATAAACAAACAGGAGAAAACAAAAAGCCTTTTATTTGTGAAATTTTACTTAACTATTAATTTTACTGAACATAATTTTAACTTGTTTATAAAACACTAATTTTAATATTTTTCACTGAGGGTTGTCTTTTTCTATTTTATGTCTATGAAATTCTAAAGTGCTGTCTTTAACTGCCTAGACAAAGAAGATTCTGAAGGGGAGCAGGGATCATCGTTTTTTGCCCTAGAAATTAAAAAAAGAAAGGGGTGGTAAGATAGGAAAGGAGGAATTGGGTCCTGGACACTGTGGAGCACAGACTCTAGAGCGGACCCATGAGCCCTTCCTTCTTGTTTTCACACCCTTGTGTGATCCCTTCCCCTTGAGTGTGGGCAGGAACTGTGACTTGCTTTTACTCAATAAGCTATATTGAGTAAAAGAGCCAGGGTGATGGGATGTCACTTCTGTGGTTACGTAACATAGGGAGACTCTCCCCTTGCTGGTTTAATAAACAAGAGGCCTTATTGGGGTGGCTCACAAGGCAAAGAAATGAGGGTGGCCTCTAGGAACTGAGGGTCCCCCAACCAACCGCCAGTAAATATCCAAGTTCTTCAATCCTGTAACTGCAAGGACCTGAATTCTGCCGACAACCACGTGAACTTGAATGTGGATCCTTCCCCAGTCCACCTTCAGAGGAGACTGCAGCCCTGACCAACACCTTGGTTGCAGCTTTGTGAGGCCATACAGCAGAGGACCCAGCTAAGCCACACCTACACTCCTGAGCACAGAAACTGTAAAACAATAAATGTGTGTGGTTTTAAGCCACTAAGTTTGAGGTAATATTGTCATGTAGCTCCAAATAACTATACAGATACCTATTATTGCCAGTCACTGCATTAGTATTTTCACATGTATAGTTCTACAACACTCCCAACAATTCTGTAAAGAAAGTTTTGTGTACATTTTATAGAGAGAAAGCTGATGCTTGGGGATGTTATGTAACTTGCCTGGGCCATTCAATTACCTTGAGGTAGGGTTGTACTTTATAGAGACAGAGAGATCTCTGTGGTTTCTTTGTCTCATCTCTTGTTTTGGTCAAAAGGTGCTAATTTGAATAAATGGCATCCTTGCTTATCTTCTATTTTTCATAAGTTGAGTGAAATAGATTTTAACCATCTATTCCATTTCTTCATCACATTAGAACTAATAGGAGCGATGAGACAATGCCTTTTAGAAACGCCTTGTTCCCTGGAGTAACATGTAAATGCAGTTAATATTTGAAATAATTTTGATATTTTAAATTATAAGTAAATTACTGAGTAGGAACTTGCTTTCTTAGAACAATTCTTACCTCTTTGTAACTAAAAGACAGTGATTTAAAAAGTACATAATTTAAACTCTAGCAATATTACACAGAAAGTATTTCAACTATCTTTTCTAGAAATGGACGACAAAGCTAAATGCATCCCTCTTTGGGATATATAGCATTTATTTTTACCATTCTTTATTGCATTTCTTCTGGAATATATGCAAAGATGATAGTTCGATTAGTACTTGACGCCTTTTCACCTTTCAGTCCTCTAAATATTGCTGGACACTTTCCACTCTTCACTCTTATCTTCAGCCTAAAATCCTTCATGCTGGACTAATGCTATTGGCTTTCAAAAAAGGGATAGAAGAAAGGGATAAAATGCTGACAACGAAAACTCAAGAGAAATCAAGATTTTGACTTTGCTAGTTTAAATTCACCAATCTATGCCTCCAAAAGAATTCAGATAAATTGCCTGGCCAATAGAAGAAAGAATATCTTGTTCCATCAGTTATCCTGAAACTGAAACTGAATAAAGAAGCAGAGTTGCCAGGTGAGAGAAAGAGAAAGACAGAAGTTGAAATTCAGAGCCAGGTTTTAACGAAGTATTTTAAGTTGCTGTGGGTGCACTTTCCGATGCCTTTAGAAGTCATGTGAGGTTGATGGTTTCTGATGAGTTTCAGAAAGTGATTCAAGCTGAAACAAAAGCCAGGGTATTTAATTCACAAGCACCACAACCATTATTATTGTTGCTTTTGTGGTATTAAATAAAAGGACACTGTGGTTTGTAGGATTTTATAAAGAAACAACGTAGACACACTAATGATCTAATTTTTTTTTTTTGCCTCAAAAGGCATCTAAAACATTCTGCTTTGTAGCTATTCAGGCAACCAAGATGAAGTTAGTATATGTGAAATTTCATTTACAGTTATCGTTAACTCTTTCCTTACCAAGGTGCAGAAATTGCAACTTATAAAACCAGATTTCACTAGCTCAGGCCTTTCCAGGGAAGAAGATTGGCATAATAACAATCTTATTATAACAATAACTTATTATGCCAATCAGGTTTCAAAGTTGACTACACTAAATTATTTCAGCCAATGGGAACATACTGTGATTCACTTCTAAAGTCTTCTAAGAAATAGCTATTGAGCACCTACCAGGTGGTAGGCACTATTCTAGTGATACATTGATGGAAAGAATATGCAAAATCTCTTGAAAAAATTTTGGTTGGGTAAAAATAAAAGCAGTGAACATGTGGACACATACAAAAATAATATGATTTCAGATAAAGGTCAGTACGATGGTGGAACTGAGGCAGGACAAACAAATGGAGAGTGACCAGGGGATACTGTCAGGATCGGGATTCAGGAAAGGCTGTCCAAGGGGGGCAGCATCCAAACTGTGACCTGGATTACAAGAAGGACCCGGTCATGTGATGATCAGGGAAGACTATTCCAGACAGAATAAGTCATTAATGCAAAAGCCCTAAGATGGTGTGTGTGAGATGTAGAAACAAAAGCTAGAGCAACTCGACATGGTGAATAAAGACAGGAGCAGGATGAGAGAGAGGTAGGGGCCAGATCAGGCAGGGTTTTCTCAGGCAAGCTAGTGTTGAGATTTCATTTTAAATGAGTAAAAGGCCATTAGAAGATTTATACATAAAAGTACTCATTGTAGCTGCCAGATAGAGAACAGATTGTGCATGAAGTTGTGTGTGTATATGCAAGAGTGGCAACAGTAGACCAGTAAATAATTCAGATGACAGAGATGGTTTTATTCAAATACGATGGTAGTGGTGAAGGTGGAGAGATGTAGACAGATTCAGGTTATGTTATTTAAGTAACAGAGGTTCCTAGAATAGTGATTATCTGGTATGTCAAAATATATCTTATATGTGCCCAGCTCTACCACAGAAAAGAAAGCAACAAACCAAATAGCACATGGATAGTTACTTTACATCATAGAATTTTTGAGGTAGAAGGGATTTTCGAGTTTCACTTAATGGATGAGAAGACAGTGAACCTTAGGAAAATAACTTTCTCAAGGACATACAATTAATTCGCTCCAGAACCAAGACGATGTCTCCTCATATCCTGTCTTCCTCACTGTATTTAGGTTCATCGCTAATTTGGAATGTGCCCTTTGCATCACATTAGAATTAATAGTCTAAAGCTGTAAGTTACTTAAAGCAAATCTCAGAAAGGCTGCTTAGATATAAATAGTGCATATTGTCTCAGACTTTGATTGGTTGTGATTGAAGTCAAGTGTCCTGGCTCAGAGGGAGAAGGTATTTTAGTGTTTAGCATGGACAGAGATTTTACTATCTTTCTATATCCCTATATTGGTACTTCTGTGTGCCTGAAAACATAAGGGGAATGAAAGTTGGGGGATTTTTCTTTTCCTGGTAACAGTTTAAAGATCTGAAACTAAATTATTTCATGAGGCAGAGAACTTTGAAGCATGCGATAAATGAAATTTTAAGCATTACACTAAGTTTAATCAAAGCATTTCAATTTTGCTTGCTTTACGAGTTCAAACATTCATATGAGAAGTTCTTGACTTCCTAAAGTCTCTGTTTGCATGCTAACTACCAGGACCAGATTGAAAGAGCCCAGAAGTACTTCCTATTGGCAACTGTCTATTTGAGACATGCTACAGCCATAAATTATTTTCTAGTGTTTGCTGTTCTACATCCATCACTAGACTATGATCAACTTTCTTTATTTTTATACCAGAATGTGACAAATGTGTTGACCTGGCAAGGAGACCAGTTGTCTAAAACTAAATGTATGCAAGCATACAAATCAGTTATAGCTTATACAGTGTGGTTTCTATTTCAGGAATCCTGGTTCATAAAACATGTTATTTCCAAGTGCTCTTTCCATAACAAATGTAATCTTGATATTTCAAAGTGCTTTCTTTCAAAGAGTGTGGGGAGAGAACTAGGTTTCACCACAGTTCTGACAGAAATTACCTTAATGAACTCACTAATCTTTTCAAGTTTATTGTTTCCTCCTTTGTAAAATGAGGATTGTGTTTAGATTAGATGGTCTAAGATCGCTTTATTCCCCCAAATTAAAAGACAGCAGCTATTTTAAGAAATCATTAAACATTGTGTATGCCACAAATGACCAAAACCATATTTACGCGTAGCAAGTTCTCCAACCCTTAGCCCTAACCTCATCTTCTCATCTTTTTTCCCCTCCAAATAACAAGAGGATTTGCATATGTTGCACCCCAAGGGTAACTGTCACTTGGTCATGGTGTATGATCCTTTAATGCGCTATTGAATTTGGTTTGCAAGTAGTTGAGAATCTTTGCATCTGTATTAATCAGGGATATTGGCCCGTACTTTCCTTGTATTGTCCTTATCTGGCTTTGTTATCAGGGTAATGCTGGCCTCAAAAAATGAGTTTGAGAGTGCTCATTCCATTTCAATTTTTTGGAAGAGTTTGAGAAATATTGGCATTAATTTTCCTTTAAATGCTTGATAGAATTCACGAGTGAAACTATCTGGTCTTGGGTTTTTCCTTCTTGGGAGATTTATGATTATTTAGTCAATCTCCTTATCCATTATTGGTTTAGTCAGATTTTCTATTTCTTCCTGACTCCGTCTTGATAGGTTGCATGTTTCTAGGAATTTACGCATTTCTTCTAGGTTGTCCAATTTGCCAAATGGATTTAATGTAATTACTGTGTGAGCATTAAAATAATAGTTTTTAAATTATGTCATTATGTCATGGCTGCTATTCTTGTTACATCTATCAAGAAATGTGACAGAACATAGAACGAGTGCAGGTTGGCCAAGGTCTCCTATGTGGCAAGAAATACTTCAAAATAGCCACACTGGGAGGGTGCAATGTAAATTTAAATAAGGGGGCAGACATCTGATTTAATTTTTAAGTCTTTGTATCCAAGTAGGGCCTACATATCAATTACTGAGTTATGAAATTATAGACAAAATTTCTTCCTATTTAAGGATGTCAGCCCTTTCTCTTAGGTCACTGAAGTGCAAACCACAATAAATATGTATCTGGGGTCCTGGGTGCAGAGGTTCTTTGGTGGATAATTTTCTTTATTTTGGTTAAAATTTTGTGGATAATTTTATTTATTTCTTTATTATGATACTTACTCCCTATTTCCTGACAAACCTAATGTCTATGAAATACAATGATTATATCCCCAAGCGTTCACATCGTTTTTTTAAAAAAGTACTATAATTTCAATGTTTATTCATTTACTTGCTCATTTACCTAGTTATTCAATAGAGTGTTGTTAAGCACCTACTATGTGCACTACAACAGATTTTTAGTCAGAAAACATGGAGAAACATTTCAACTTTATTTTATTTTTCTGGGGGAAACAGAAATATAACAGTTCTTTTAACTTTGTATGTTTAGGTTTATATAATTCAACTTTTAAAAATGTTGTTTATTTATGTCTAAGAAGAAGTGAGTCTTCAGTTAGCATGTGCTGCTGTTAGGTAATAACAGACTGGTGCTCTCAACTCCATGGTCTTCAGTATTTCGCTCTCCCCCCCCTCCATATCTCCATCAATTCATCACTGTTATTTACATGTTCAATATAGAAATTGTCAATGTGAGCTTTCAATATGTTGATTTCATAAAGAGAATTTCAAGAAACAACTATCTTACTATCAGTGCCTTTATTTACAGATTCTCTTTTGCAGAAATTTTTGAATCCTATTTTGAGGGCAATCTATAAAGAGAACAGAGTAAGATTCTGGAAAATCAGGTCAACTGGACATCAACCCTCATTAGAGTGTTTAGTTGATTTCTCAGTTTTTAGATTTCAGTCAGTTGTAAAATTAAATAAATTGCATGTCTTAGATAAAGGGAGCTAAAGAAAACCTTTAATTTTCTTTTACAATCTTTTATTCATCTTATCCATTCTAGCTAGCCCAATTCAAGATCTCATTTGGGCCATTTAAGAGAGTCTCAACAACTTAAACTCATTCTACTATTACTCCATTCCCCAAGCCATTTACTCAGGATTGCAGATTAATTTTTCTAAAGCATAACACCAATCTTATCACCCATCTGCTCAAATGCTTTCAAAGAATCCCCATCACCTCCTAAATCAAACACAAATCTCCTTAGTCTTTTACTTAAGGCTATAACATGGTCCCCAACTCTTCTATTAAGCCTACTAAGAGTCCCTTAAGGCTGTATTAGGCTGAGATACAACTTCATGTAAATAGTTCTTTCCACTAATGGATTCTAAATGTGTGTTTTTCACCCTTTTTCCTTTTGAGAAACCCCAGTCATGCTCCTTAAAATAAGTCGTTTCCTTGCCTTGGCTCTGTAATAACTCTCATTGGCCAAGGGCTGCAATGTATGTCTTGCCTCTATTCCAAATTGCTTTTTCAAGGGCCAGCATCTTTTACAACAGAGCATTATCCCCTCTCCCCAAATGAAGTTTCTTTTGTTGCTTTGCTCATTACAAAAGCAATACGTTGTCATTACAAAAAAATTAGAAACTAAAGTTGAAGAAAGAGTGGGAAATAAAAATCCATAATTCTACCCATTCAGAGAAAACTACAGTTGAATTCTCATGTACTTCCTTCTTCTTTTACAAGAACATTGCACTTTAAAAAGTTCTCAAATGTGCATTTAAAGTAATACTAAGACACCAATTATTACAAAAGAAACAAAAATAGAAACCCCACAATAGAACACCCTTGATTAATTACTTCTCAGAGTTATTTCCTTAGAAAAAGAATATATTCACATAATTTTACATCCTTTATACAGTCTAAATTATTTCACTCTCTGGGTTCTCATGTGTAATTCTTTTGTGCTGAATACATTTCAGTATGCTACAGAAAACGTACAGTTCCAATAATATTTAAGTAGGTAACTGCAAAAATCAGTGGAAATCCCTAATTTATAAAAGAATAGAGAAGAAGAATGTTTCAATTTAATCTGATAATTTCATGATGTTCTATATATAAATCTTTTTGGCTCATTGGCATCATATATAGCAAAATCACAGAATGACAACTCTATTGCCTACCCACTCAGCCAACTGTGATTGGTTAAGGTTAAGGAGGCAATCAAAGCCCACAGATACTTCTTTGAATAGATAATTCTAGCTCTGATTAACCTGACAATCACATTCCAAAATTAAGTTTTCTGCTAGAAAAGAGAGTCATTAAACAATTGATGAAAACCAAAGTGACTAATGAGTATCAAAAAGGCCCAACTATCGAGTCATAACAGCTCCTAAATACTCTATTTATTGCAAGTCCCCCTCCCTTACATAAGACAGAAAATAAAGGTCTTTTCATTTTTGTGTTGTTATATAATGTGGTTGGAAGATTATATTAGAATCCACTTCAGCCTTTTTAAAAAAAATCACTGGGGGCGGCTGGTTGGATCAGTTGGTAAGAGCGCAGTGCTCATAGCACCCAGATTGTCGGTTTGATTCCCACATGGGCCAGTGAGCTGCGCCCTCCACAACTAGATTGAAGACAACAAGCTGCCTCTGAGCTTCTGGAGGGGCAGCCGGATGGTTAGAGCGCGAGCTCTGAACAATAACGTTGCCAGTTCAATTCCCACATGGGATGGTGGGCTGCGCTCCCTGCAACTAAGATTGAAAATGGCGACTGGACTTGGAGCTGAGCTGAGCCCTCCACAACTAGATTGAAGGACAATGACTTGACTTGGAGCTGATGGGCCCTGGAGAAACACACTGTTCCCCAATACTCCCCAATAAAAAACATTTAAAAACAAATCACTTTCCAAGGGCCAATCTTAGCAAGAAGCTTGGAGAATTTTAAGCTGGCTTTTGTGTCCAGAAAAAAATATTAAATTTTGGCAGTTCCAGGAATATCTCAGTCATAGACATCAGGTACTGTTAATCTTAGTAAATTCGGTCTGCATCTATGTGGAGATTTATATTACTGTTTACATGAATGAAAACACCTTCAAGGTCTGTTAACACTGCTGTTGTGGTCAATTTCCAGTCAGATCCCAGAGTGAGATTTTCCATCCAGGCTTTTATTTATGTGTATATATCTTAAAACAACCAGAGTCAACTCATTTAAGTTAGAAGGAATGGCATCTTTGGGTTAGAGGGCCTTTGTGTAGGCAGTAGGAAGCCTATAAAAGATCTGAAATGATATATAAAATTTAATATTATGAATCTTTGTGCATTGTTCTGGGGAAGAGGATCTGCAGATTTCATCATTTTCTCAAGGGTTTGTGACCCCAAAATGTCTAAGAACCCTTGCCTAACATTAATTACAGTTGAACAAATTTGCTTTCATGTTTATGCAGTGAAGTTATAGCAGCTTTTTGGATAGCCCTTGTATCTAAAGCGATTAAGCAAAAGACAGGAAACACCCTTTTAAGAAAACAGTTGGAATTTTAGTCAATAACATTACTTCAGAATGGGCTGTTTTCCTAATAAAGAATGGCTTAATGATAATCAGCTTTATAGCCATATGCAACTACCTATGACCCAGCAATTCCACTCCTGGGTATTTATCCAAAGAAATCCAAAACACTATTTCGAAAACATCTATGCACTCCTATATTTATTGTAGCACTATTCACAATAATCAAGATATGGAAACAACTGAAATGCCCATCAAAAGACGATTGGATAAAGCAATTGTGCTACATTTATACAATGGAGTATAATTCTGCTATAAAAAAGAATGAAATCTTACCATTTGCAACAATATGGATAGACCTAGAGAATATTACGCTAAGTAATAAGTCAGACTGCGGAATACAAATACCATATGATCTCACTTATATGTGGACTCTAAAGAACAATAAACAAGCAAACAAAACAGAAATAGACTCAGAGATATAGGGAAAAAAACTGATGGTTACTAGATGGGAGGGGGCACCGGGGAATGGGGGAGAAAGTGAAGGGATTAGAAAGTACAAATTGGTAGTCATAATATAGTAATGGGAACATGAAATACAGTGTGGGGAATATAATCGATAATGTTGTAAAGATTATGTAGGGTGCCAGATGGGTACTGGACTTATCAGGGGGTTCACTCATAGCTTTGTAGATGCCTGACCACTGCTCTGTACACCTGAAGTTCAAGTAGAATAATACTGAATATCAACCATAATTAAATATATGTATATGTATATGTATATCTATATATGTTCACGGATGTGGAATACAGCATAGGGAATCTAGTCAATGGTATTGTAATATCTATATACGATGTCAGAGATGTAGTAGATTGGGGGGTTATTACTTTGTGAGGGGTGTAAATGTCTAATCATTATGTTGTTTTGTACACCTGAAACTAATTAAAAAAAAAAGAAAAAAGAATGATGTCAAATGATGAAATGTAGCTATCCCAGAGAAAAGCCTTTATTTAGGTGCTTCTGAGACAGTTATTAGCAGCCAATTTTTAAGGCTGTAAAAGTAAGTAGTCCAGTGGAATTTCTTGATACTTCTGTTAAGATGTCACGGGGAAAGGCATTCGTTGCATCAAAGTGTGCTCATCTTCATGGGCAGTCCCAGCAGAAATCCCCACTTGACTTTTATTTCAAGATTAATTGTCCTTAACCTGAGTAATTATTTCTTTTATATTGATTTATGGACTTTGAGATTTGTGCAAACCTGGTTGTTCTCTAGCTCAGTGTCTGTAAAATGGATTGCAAGTGGTTTTCATTATTAATATTAAGGTAATGAAGTTTATAAGTTATGTACTTCAGAAATAAATTAGAGAAGATTCAAGGATATCCTATAAGTATGTCACAGTCATTCGCATTCCCATATACTTTCTTCTTGAGTGGCACCGAGAATGAATAACAAGGAGCAAACTGTCTATAATTGTGTCCCCACAGAGGACGATATCTCACAGATAAGAGTCATCTGTCCTACAAGCGGAAGTCGAGAAAATATTGGGAATTGTTACTAAATTGATCAGGTTTCCATGTTTCTACTCAGCTGTGTAAACTCATTCAAGGAAGAGATATATGTCATCGTGATACATCTGCTTAGCCTCTCTGGCTCTGTATTGTCTCCAACTTCATTTTTAATTTTTTCTTGTTCTCTTTTTTTGGGAGGAAGGGGTGCCACAACTTTAAACTCAGCTTATCTTGTTAGAGAGTATACATCTTTGTAAGCTGCTCAATTCCTTTCCAGAGAAAAATCGTAAATGCATAAATGAAAAAAACTGTAATAAATGTAGCTGCTATCTATCAGCTTTCTTATTTCTAAGTCAATCAGTGAAATGCTTGGATTTTGGGAGTTAGCCATCAGGAAAAATTACTTTCATTCTCAACATTACAGAGCACTGTAATCTAAGTGAATGGACAGAACCATAGTGAGAAACACTCCCAATCTATTAATTAAAATTCAAAGAAAATTAAATCTAGAAAAAAGTCTCATTCGTAATGTAAAGTTAATGTGTCGTCTCTTAAAATTATTTCTTTCCTTTTTGTTTGTTATTTTTAATGCTTACATCCTCATGAATGGAGAAGTTGTCAAGAGTAATGGTGAGTTTAGGAAACTTTAATTTCAGATAAAATGAGATGAAGATTAAAAAAAAAAAAGCAAAGCCCTGCAGATGAGAATGATACACCTAAACATATAAAGGAGCCTACAATGAAGGATGGAGCAACAATAGAGACAAAAGGAAACTCTAGAAATAAATTAGGAAGCGGAAAGCATGATGAGTAGATGGAGCCAGGAAGAAGTAGCCAGAGGGACACAAAATCACCAGGAGTCTCTGTGCAGATAGATGATCCAGGGCTGGAATGGCAAGTTCACGTGAAGGTTCTACTGTTGTAATTTAGCTTCCTGCCTGGTTGGAGTTAATAGTCCCAAGTGGCCATAACTGAAGGAAAGCAGTTCTTTGTACCTGGACTAACTGATTAAGAGGGATTTTATAATATTTATATCCTCAGTGGGTGACTTCTCCCAGAGAAGTGAAAAGGAACTTTCCTAGTGGCTCAGTTGTACTGTTGGCTACAGGTGGCAGGGCATGGGGATCTTTTATGTCTGGTGGCCATTTGCCCCTGAAGTGCCTCTCCCTTGTTAAGTCTGATCCTTTTCCTCAATTAATTGTTTAACTTGGACATTCATTGTAATAGAGAGGTTAAGTTATCCTTTTACTACTAATAAGCATGTGGGGCTGAGGCTGAGTCTGGGTAGTTTCCTGAAAAGGATTAAGATGTGAGATGAAGCACATGCACATCTTTGTTTTCAAAGCAGCAACATAATAATGCAAAGGAGAATGAGACAGAAGGAAAGTGACAGTGGGAGGAGGAAAGCAGCAAACTGGCCACTGAGGTTCATTGCTTCTTTTGGATGAAGCTTTTATCATCAAAATGTTACTAAAAGCAAGAATGATGGGATTTATCGCTTCTAGCACATGACTTCAAAACTTCTTAAAAGGACAGGTAGACTGTGTTAATACAAACTGATGTTTTTCAATCATCTTATTCTATTTCATTTGTAATGTGCTGGTATGTTTCTAAATAAAATGGAGAAACGACACTAAATAACTAGTTATTTAGTTCAGAAATAAGCGCAAAGAAATAACTAGTAATAACTAATAATGCCATTCACTCTTCTGAACACTTTAAATATAATAACTTAATTTCCTCTGCCCTCATTTTACAGTTATGGATACCCAAACACAGAACAAAATTACCTGCCCAAGGTCACAGGGGCTGTGAGTAATGATGGAGCCCAGATTCAAGCCCAGGTACTGTGGTTCCAGAACCAGTACTCTCTTAACCACTACACTATACGTTAGACTGAAACACACATTGTCAGACCATGTATATTAATGTTCATCTTCTGAAACTCCAGGACCCATGTCTATTAATAGATCCCATTATTACATGGTTGAGAAGGAATTAAGTGTGCAATGAAAACAGAGCTAGGAAATAGGACAGCATTGTCTGTTTCCTTTCCAGCCTCCACGCCTGCCTTCACTACCCCTTCCAAACTCCCTGAATTCTACCCTTCAACTCTCTTCTTCCAGATAAATAGACTGAGAATGAAAAGTATTTATTTGGCTTCTCTCTTCTTTCACAGTGTGCAGATATATAATCCCATTAGGACCATCAGGCAGGTGACAGAATTTTCCTTCCATTGGGAGGAAAAATTAGTAGCCTTTGCTCTAATTACCTTGGGCAGGTAACTTTTTCTTTCCTTTTCCTTGGGTAAAGGTAATTCAGGAATGCATGAAATCAATATGTCGTCACACCCCAGCGAAGCAGCAAATGACCCCTCATAGCTAATGAATATAAGCTTATATTTGTCTGCAAAATAAGAAAAGAAAATGGATGTGATGAATGAACACTAAGTAGAAGCTTCTAAAATGGTCGGACTCTCCTTCTGCCCTAGCATACTGACAGAGGAAACCACAGACAGAATGGAAATAGAGAATGAACCTGAAGCTCCAACTGAAAAAGCCGTTTTGTAAAAATCAATTCGTGTAATTCAATACAACACTGTTCTGAACATGAAAGTGGGTCAGCTGGCTTCCAGGACTTTCACATTGCATGCAGATTTTCAATTGGCACAAAAATGAACAGGATAGATCTGTCTAGATCTAGAGGCGGGCTTGCGGTGCGTATAATGGCCAAACAAGTACAGGTAACACTTTTTATTTTTTTTTAACTTCACTCAAAAAGTCCATGCATCTTATTGGTATTGGAACTTTTGCAACATTTCTTATATTGTATTGTTTTTAAACTCACCATTCACTTAATAAATGGATGCTTTCAAATTAACTTCTTGGATTCGCTGTGTTGATTTTAATAAAGTTCATTCAAAATATCAAATTAAGTGTTCCCGATGTGTCATCCACTCCTCTAAACACTTTCAGTATCTGAACTTATTAATTCTCCTCCCAGAATCTTATGAAAAAGTGACATTATTCCTCTCGCTTTGCTGAATTAGAAATCTAAGCATAAGTCACTTGCCCAAGGTTATCTGGGTGACAGTGGATGGCAGGGCCTCCGCAATTAGGTGATGTCTGCAGATGGTCAGGTTTTGCGACTGTGCCTTGACGTACAAGCCTTCTGATCAGACACCGAGATGCCCATCACCACAGTATTGTTCAGAAAATCTACTAACAAAGCACCATGAGGTTTATTTGTTGTCACTTCTAAGACACTCGTATCCCTCACCCAAATGCTATTGTTAAAGGAGGATGTAAAGGTAAAAACAAAAGGCATTTCCCCCCATAACCTCTGTTGGAAACCCTCTCTGTGGCCTCATGCTCATGTACCTTCTGATATAACAAAACAACCCAAAAAATCCTTTTTTTACTTCAGACCTTGAAACTGTCTCAATCCCATAATTCCTGTGTCCAGTTTGGTTTATTATTCACAGGCTGCACATGAGTGGAAGTCAAAGCTGTCAATCAGAACTGACGCCGACTAGAAGCCTATCCCGGGAAAGAGAGGCGATCTGCGTACTTCTTTTCTTTCCTGATTGAAGCTTCTGCCCCTCCTACTGCCCTTGCCATGACCTCCTGCCGCTCAGTAGATAGCACTGCTCCTCCAGGGCTTGGCAAAGGCAGGGAAAGAAGAGAGAGAGGAGCAGGGAACATCTTCCGTGTTCAGTACTGCTGTGGGCTGGCTGGCACTGGTTTTTCTAGCTGTGGCAGAGTTTTAAAGTCAACTCTCACTCATGGAGAGCTTTGTGGGTTATTAGAAGGCCTTTATCCCCTGGCCGTCCCCCAGCTCTCATTCACTTGGTATCTCTCCCTGTGGCTCCCTGTCCAGGGCGTCTGGCTGGCTCCATGTGGCTGCCCCTTAGGTCTTGGGTTCTCAGAAGCCCATCATCTGCCAGCTTTTCCCTGTTGGGGTCTCCATGCCCCTCCGGTGGCCCAATATGGCAAAGTCCATTTAGGAGAGCTCCAGGTTGTGTCCTGTCCCCTGGAAACACCCATCTCTGACCTTTAGTTGACAGGAGTCCAGTGACTTCCAGAGCTACAGAGCTTTATTCTGCTGCCATAGCCAAGTTCTCGTCCTTCACATTCTCAGGCCTGAGTCCCACAGCAGCCCACTGTGTTCCCCCAGCACCACAGGACATATGACAAACTCGCATGATTTTCTTAAAGCTTCTCTCATTTGGCCTGAGTTCAGGGGACTGCACACCAAGTATAATCTCCTCATGTGGCTGACAATTAAAATCAGTTTCTCCAAAAGTTTCTTTCAAGGAATTTTCTGATTACTAAACACTGCTTACAAAGACATAGTAAAGCTGATCATTGAATTCATTTACTCACAGCTCTAGGTTCAGAGAAAACATGTATAAATCATGTAATCCAATATCCTGGCACATAAAAGGCAGTCAATAAATTATAGGTATTAGCATTTTAAAAAAAACTTTTTTTGTTGTTTTTAAATATCCTTTGAGTCATCTCCATTTATATATAGTCATTGAAAGATTAAATGATTGTATACAGGTTGGAGTCTAGGAGGGTTACAGGTAAGAAATGCCTTGGGATTTCTGGCCTGTTGTTTGGGGTCTGAGCCACATTCATTGATACCCAACTTCTCATGCCCTTGTCTTCCTTCGAGTATTCAAGACACAATTACATTGATTCACTGCATTAGTAGACCTCAGAAACACTGTCTAATTTATACAAATGGTCACAAATGAAATGTTTCCTGAAAATTCTAAATCTCCATATTAGGTTTCCCAAGAAAATATTTGGAAGTGATTAAAAAGGTGGAAGGGACAAACGAAATGAGGCATTATCATGATCTCTCAAGAGAAGAGAGGGCAGGTTTCTTTGGGTATATCTTTTTCTTTTATTTTGGCTTGGTTTTTGGTGACGATAATGGTACTTTTTTATAGAGAGTTTATACAGACAGTTCTCATATTTTAGCATTTCAGTTTCTATTCTTAACCAGAAGAAGTACATCGGAATATAGTTTTCAGCTTGAAAAAGTAAAGAACTGAAATTTAAAATTTTGCTCTTTGATTTCAAATGAATTTCCATTTTCTATTGCCAAAGGGAAAGCTATGCCTTTGCAAATCTCTCTGGAGAGTTAATTCTTCCATAAGGACATAGTACTCAATGATACAAGATCGAAGGAGAGGTAGAGAAGGGAGTGGAGGAGAGTGGACGACAAGAGGGAGATTGTATAAAGCATCTCTTTGCTCTGAAACAAGCTTCATTGTCCTTAGAAACATTAAAAATACTTGTTCGCTGATGATGTTGTGACAGATTAGCAGACACTCAATCTTGCATGCAAAAAGGTTAGGGAGATAATAGGTAATTTACCCTCATATGAAATAGTCACTCCTTCTTCATCCCCTCAAATATTTGACTTCTCGGTGTTTACTTTCTTTCCCATATCTGAATCAAATACTGCTAATGCGTAGAATGGTTACCTAAGAAAAAAGTTGCTACAAATCTAGGTGACAACAGAAAGCAAGTAATTCATAGTTTGAATAACTGGTCTCTAAATAACTGAAAGTTCTGGCACTCTGATAATCCCAAGAATAAAGTAGAGTGAGGATGATTACTAAGCTGAAATTGAGGACACTTGACCTATAGAAATGGCTTTCCTATTCCTCACTTGATATTAGATTTATTATTTACCCTATCTGAAAATGGTGAAATGGACCTTAGGGCTTACTGAGTCAGTCCCTTACTGATTTGAATGATTATAGATGTGGCTTTTTTTTAGGCTAACAATAATGATAATAATAATGCTCTCTCTCTCTCTCTCTCTCTCTCTCTCTCTCAATATATTTATATTGACAAATCACTTTACCATACACGATTTCATCGATCATCACAGCAATACCTCACTGGGGTAGGCAACATTTTATAGAAGAAGCAATTAAGACAGT
This sequence comes from Rhinolophus sinicus, assembly GCF_036562045.2. Lineage (NCBI taxonomy): Eukaryota > Metazoa > Chordata > Mammalia > Chiroptera > Rhinolophidae > Rhinolophus > Rhinolophus sinicus. Next base: position 66,166,161 of record NC_133756.1, read on the forward strand.
GCAGTTGTTAATATTGCCCAAATTCACATAGCTAAGAAGGGGTGAATTTAAAATTAGATCCCAAGTTTTTTCCAGACTCCTATCTTATTACATAAGTGTTAAGTTATTATCTATATCAAGTACTCCATAGTGTGTGGTTGAAATACACGAGGAACCCAGAGACTGGCTGGGTTTGTACTGCTCTGGTATTCACCACAAGAGCCACTGTAGAACACAAAAGCAAAACCAGCGACTCTGTGGAATATTTTGTTTGCAGAAGGTAACTTATCAGTTGTAACTGCAGAGAATACTCCATTCATATGACATACACATATGTCTCTGTTCTCATCACCACTCTCAAATATTAAATGATGAGCCATAAATATCTATAAAAATCCAAATAATCTAATAAAAGAAAACATCCTGATTTGGAAATAGAGCTATAGACAAGACAAACTGATTGATCTGAAGATGCCAAATTTTTTTTAATGGCGTCCTTGACATTCATATTCTTCAAGCCACCATGATGTAATGTTTTCGTTGAGAAGTTATGAAAGGTGCTGTTGCAGAATTATTTGTTTGGTTCAAATGTTTTCCAGACTCTGATTTTCCTAGCTAATATCTTCTGTAAAGACATCTCTGGCATTTCCTATGCCTGCATTTTCTTGAATGAACGTGGAACTAAAGAGCTGCTTCACTTTTCAACGTATTCTCCAAAGAGTAAAGAGGAGTCTGATTTTTATAGAGAGTTCCAGGCCAATTTTTTTGGCTATGTTCACCTGGAGAAATTTGTACCTGCATTGGTAGTGGTCAAAAGGCCCAGAGTTAGATATAGATAATGCCATCTAAGAAATGTTGCTAGAAGCATCACACATCCTGATTTCAAACTATATTACAAAGCTATAGTAATCAAAATAGTATGGTATTGGTATAAAAACAGACACATACAATGTAGATCAATGGAATAGAATAGAGCACCTAGAAACAAACCTATGAATATATGGCCAATTAATTCACAACAAAGGAGGCAAGAATATACAATGGGAAAAGGATAGTCTCTTAAATAAATGGTATGGAAAAACCAGACAGGTACATGACAAAGAAAATGAAACTGGACCAGTATCTTACACCATACACAAAAATCAACTCAAAATGGATTAAAGACTCGAATATAAGACCGGAACCACTAAAACTCCTAGAAGAAAACAGGAGGCAAACACCTTGACATGGGTCTTGGCAATGATTTTTTTGGATTTCACACCAAAAGTAAAGGCAATGAAAGCAAAAATAACCAAGTGGGACTATATCAAACTAAAAAGCTTCTGCACAGCAAAGGAAACCATTAACAAAATGAAAAGGCAACCTACTGAATGGGAGAAAATATTTGTAAATCCTATATTTCATAACAGGTTAATATTCCAAATATATAAAGAACTCATATAGCTCAACTGCAAAAAACACAAACAACCCAATTTAAAAATGAGCAAAGGAACTGAATAGATGTTTTTCTAAAGAAGACATACAATTGGTTAACAGGTACAACAGGTCCTCACATAATGCCATTTTGTACCGTGTTGCTTTGTTATAACATTGATGAGATGCTGTAGGAACTTAACTTTGAGTTCATAGCAATTGGCCTGCGGTGAAATTGGTTTTATTATATGTTGTTTTGCTTAAAGTCACAGAACCTGTTGATGACGTTCAGTGAGGACTTAACGGTACATGAAAAGGTGTTCAACATCACTAATCTTCAGAAAAATACAAATCAAAACCACAATGAAATATCATCTTATACCTGTTAAAATCATCATCATTCAAAAAACAAGAGATAACAAATGTTAGCGAGGATGTGGACAAAAGGGAACCCTTGTGCACCGTTGGTGGAAATATAAATTGGTGCAGCCACTATGGAAAATAGTGTGGAGGTTGTTCAAAAATTTACAAATAGAACTACCATATGATCCAGCAATCCCACTTCTGGATATATACCCAAAGGAGTTGAGAACAGGATATTGAAGAGATATCTGCATTCCCATGTTGACTGCAGTATCATTCACAATAGCCAAGGTATGGAAAAATCCTAAGTGCCCATCAACATGAATGGATAAAGAAGATACAGTATATACTTATATAATGCAATATTGTTCAGCCATGAGAAAGAATGAAATCCTGCCATTTGTGACAACAAGATGGACCTTGAGGGCATTATGCTGAGTGAAATAAGCCATATAAAGAAAGACAAATACTGCATGGTATCATTTATATATGGAATCTAAAAAAAAAGTCAAACTCACAGAACCAGAGTAGAAATGCGGTTGCAGGGGCTGGAGGGGTGGGAGATCTAGGGAGAGGATGGTAAAAGGGTACCAACTTTCAGGTATAAGATGAGTAAGGTCTGAGGACCTAATGTGAAACATAATGACCATGGTTGATTACACTGTATTATATAATTGAAATTTGCTAAGAGAGAACTTAAATGCTCTCACCAAAAATAAATAAATAAATAGATAAATAAATAAATAAATAGATAAATAAGATAAATATGTGGGGTGATGGGTATGATAATTAACTAGATGGTTGAAATGCTTTCACAATGTATGTAATATATCAAATCACCACGATGTATCTTACAATTTTATTTGTCAATTATACATCAATAAAACTGAAAAAATAAACATTTGCTTAGTTTTAGTTAGTGGTGTTCTTATGCAATATATAGAATCCATCCACTTTAGTAATAGAAGGTAGTTTGATTTTAGGACTCATCTTTTCTAAGAAATATACCCAAAGTCTTCCAACTTACTGCTAGGAACATTCTAAAGATTTGAAATCTCTTTTCTGAGTTCAGGGTGATGTGCTGTAACAATCACAGAAGCTACCATTTATTAGACACTTACCGTAACCCAGCTACGGCGCTCAGTGCTTTAGATGCATTACCTCACTCAGCTGTAGCAACAGCACCAGGAAGATTTTATCCTTTCCATTTACTTCCTTAAGAAACTGAGGCTCAGAAAGACAAATTTGTCTAAGATCCCACAGTATGTGTCAGAGCTAGGATTCAACCTCAGATCTTTCTGACTCTTACCCATCTTAATTCATGGCTTACCAAGCCATTCAGTATTGCTATGAATAAGTATAAAACCACTTATCCCAGGTTTAATAGGTATACATGTCTGGAAAAGATATAGAGAGCAGTAAAAAGTTTGCAGAAAAGAGATAGAAGATGTGATGACAAACTTCACCGGCTTTGTAATTTTTCTTTCTATCACTGTTTCTGTAAAGTCCCCTTTATAAAAAAGTCTATTCACCCCCACTCGCTGGAAAAACTAAAAGGCAGTAAGAATTTTTGAATAATCATCAGCTTTATACCACTATACAAGTATGACCAAACTCGTACTTCCCTGCCAATCAAGAAAGCCACAGAAAAAATCCTGCCATTTCATGCACACACACACACACCACACACACACACACACACACGAACGCACACATATGCATGCACACACACAGCTTTATTTCTCCTTTCTCTCCCCTTTCCTGTAAAAATTATGAGTGTCCTTCACAGTCGCCACTGAGTGTTTTTTCCTTTTTCATAGCTAAACACAGTGGGGACTTGCAAAGTTAAGATACATGATAACTCCATTGCACATCCCGCTACATTCTAAGTATTGTTCCAATAATTTGGTCTTCTTTCTTGCAATAGGAATCCTGAAGACTTTTGACACTTGTTAACACATGCTTCTGACCACCCTGATTTGTTAATAGGATCGGGAAGATTTTTAAGAGAAAAAAAAAAAAAAAAAAGCCAAAGCCTCTTTTTAGGCTGTGGCTGATTAATATAGACCAAAACAAGATTTACCACTTCTGAAAAACTGTATGACACTCTAAAGTTGTGAGGATAGAAAAAAGGTGCCAGACGTGATTTCACTGGGCAAGGACACACTGACAGATGTCTCCAAATCATGATGTAATATAATGCAAAGCCCTCCGAAAGAAAAAGGGACCTGTCTCAGAGGAATGATTTTCCCCCTGGGAATAAGCCTAATCAGGCTTTATCTCTCCCTGATGTGAAACTCAAGACACACACCCACAGAGTTCAATTATGTAAGTCTAAAAGACTAAAGGGAATGACTGAGTTTACCTTAGAGAGAATTTGAGATTAAGAAAAGGGTGAAATGTTTAAGAGACGACACCCATTTTTTGAAACTCAAAAAGAATGGGGCTGATAAAACATCTCTCATAAGAAGGCAGTGGCTCATACCTCTTTTGAATATATCAGGTATATTGAGGAGGTAAGGTGACAGCTTCTTCATGTTAATACCAATGTTCATGAATCACCAGATTAAGAATCCTTTTCTCAGTTCCAATTCTGAGTCATTCAAGGTAGCATTGGTGGAAGGATCTAGAATATAATATTTATGGACAACTGTTGTTCACATATCCAATATAATCCACCTCTAAGGAGGAAGAGGTGTGCTCAGTTAGCTTTCTTTTTTTTTTTCTTTTGTCCTGTCCATATTGGAGAGGTTCTTCCCTTTGGAAACAGCATAGGCCTATGACAACTTGCTCAGATCCTCTGGAAGATGGACATACACAAGGAGAAGGGAACTAACTTTACTCCAGAGAAAACTTTCATTTCTTGTGGAAAGGTCGCACAACACTGTTTTGTGTTTAGTGAAGTCATGGAAGTAGGCTAGGTCAGAAAAGACACAAAGGGACAAAAAGAGACAAAAAGACAACAGAGAGAAGAAAAAGCTAACTGAAGGACAATTAAATGGATCCCTCTTCCACTGCCTTCCTCCCAAACCTGTATTTGGCTTCCTGTTTTGGATGTGAGCTGGAGTTTCTGGAATTTGACTTAACTTGGGAGAAGGTGGAGTTAAGTAACTATTTCTGCATCACTCCCTCGCCCCTCTCACGAAGCCGCCAACCTACACTCAGTAAAAATGAGAGGATGATTATTTTTTTCCTTTACCATTTCTAAGCACAAAGAAGTTAAGAGTAACTTTACTAGCATCCACTGACAACTTGGGAACAGATCATAGTCCCTGTGTCACAATCATTGTTTAGTAGCAGTGATTTGGCTTCAGAGGGAATGATCACAACAGGTAAATTCGGTGTAGGGAGAGTCACATAGAGAAAACTCCAAAGTGTGAGGCTCTCAACACAGAAGGAAATCTTGGATAGCCTGGGGTAGGGGATAGCCCTGGGGCCTAGGAATAGAGGGGGGACGGATTCTAGGCATTTCCCTGGCTTTGGGCTGCTCCTAGAGATGTTTTGGACAGAAAAAGCATATTTACAGGTTGTTAAAGAATTTCAGAAACTGCAAACAATGCATGTGGCCCACCCCTTGCCTGCGTAATGTTTCTACATTGAATTATAATTCAAAGCAAAGCAATTAGAACAGATTCCTTGAGCATAATTTTTAATTGTCTGCATGGGAGACTGTATTATTACAATGACAGTTGCGCCATGATGAATAAACACAAGGTACTGAAGCTCAAAATTAATCTTTTCATTTTGTCACAGAGGAATTTGCAACTGTGCTCAATGCATGTGAAGTGTGTTGTCTTTTGAGGCAAACTTAATGGAGGATATCTCACAAAGGACCAAAGATTTGGGCTCTGGGCTGCATAAACCAGTTATAGCAACTCAGAATCTCTAATGGAGGGGGATTAAGGTCTGTGGAAGTGGAACAATGAAAATATATTTGTCTCAAAGGATACCATTCAAGCCTTTGACTAATTCTATACAGTATAGCTTTTGTCAGAACAGCTGGTGGGTGATGGCTTCCTCTGGGAGGCCAGACATAACATGATAGAGTTTGGAAGGATCGCAGAGAGTACTGTGTTCAAAGCCTGATAAGTGGGGAAACTGAGGCAGAAGGGACTTGCCCAAATTCACACAAAACTAGTCAAAGCTTGATTAGGAACAAGAAAACCAGATCCACTAGCTCTCAATTCAGTGCCTTTTCTGAGAGTTGAATAATATAAAATATCACATTTGCAAGATAAATAAGTTCTGGAAATCTGTACAGAGTAGTACCTACAGTTGACAATACTATATTGCATACATAAAAATTGCAAGGAAGATAGATCTTATACTAAGTGCTCTTATCACAAAATAATAACAATAATAATAATAATAATAATCTTAAGAGGAAACAGGGAGGTGGTAGTTATGTTTATAACCTTCATGGTGGTGATGTTTCACAGTTGAATACTTACCCCCAAACTCATTGAATTGTATACATTAAATATGTACAGTGTATACATGTCAATCATACCTCAATAAAGTGGTTTAAAAAGAAAGAAAAAACATTTTTAGAACATGTACTCTGTGCCAGGCACAAAGTTACTTATCATAACATGGCAGTGGACCGACCACCAGGGACTTTGGGATGGTAGAGGTCCCCTCACACACTGCAGAGGGAGTTACATCCCGAGACTTTTAGACTACTGTTGAATGATGCCTCAGAGTCAGAAAGAAAGCTGTGAAGTAAGTAGCACTTCCTAAGCTATGAAAATCAGACAAAAGCTCTGCATCCGCATCCCAGGGAAATGCAAACACGTAACATTTTCCAGATAATTGCAACGTATTCATAGACCCCTGGAGTTGGCTCATGAACCCCAGGTTAAGAATGTTTCTCTTCAACTCTAAGTGGGGACTCAGAATGTGTGTTTAGAACTATTATCCCAGCACAAAGAGACAGCTCACATCTAATAAAAATAAAAATGATTTTCATTGGAATGCAATTTGTAAATATTTAAACACTTATTTAAGAAATAATTAGGGCCTCCTGTCTGTTTTCATGTCTCTGTGCATTGTTAATATCCAAATCCCACCAAGTTTAAAAAAATTTTTAATTTTTAATTCTTTTTACTATCTCCTAGTTGACAAAGCTTCACAACCAATTAGAGAAATAATTGGCCTAATGAATTAATTATTAAAATCCAGCTCTGCTATTGCTACCTCAGTGAGGCCCATGCATATTCAAAGCATCCTCCGCCCCGTTTTTCAATAATTTAAACAGAAAAGGTTTCCTTCCCTGATGATCACCAGGTGATGAAGGAGAATTGCTTTTAGGTGTCAATTGGATGAAATGTCAATTACACACTACTGAAGTGGAATGGAAATTTCTGTAGTGTTTTCCGTATCTATTTTGAAACCTAATACACATGATTCCAAACAAGGGAAGCCATAGCAAGCGCCTGTTCGGCCCACTCTGAAATGTCCAGTCATATCACTAATTTGTCAGCAGGTAATGGAGACATAGATGAGTATGTGAGGTAAGGATCTTACAGATACTGTGCCTGAAGCGTTGATACATGCTACCTTGCAGAGGAACCTTGAAAATACTATGCAAAAGGTCAGATATTGTATGATTCCATTTAAATGAAATGTCCAGAATAGGCAGACAGAAAACAGACTAGCTGCGGAGAGGGAGGAGAGCTTTCATGGGGGAAAGTTTTCTTCTTGGGGGGTGAAAATGTTTTGGCACTAGACAGAGGTGGTGGTTGCACAACACTATGAATGTACTAAGTGCTACTGAATTCTATACTTTAAAATGGTTAGTTTTATGCGCATAAATAGTAAAAATTATAAAATTTTTATTGATATAAAAATTAGTGCTTGCCTATCTTCTTCTCCTCCCCCCACACTCTGTGAATCAGCTTTCTCTTTCAGAAGAAACAAAAGATCATGGATCTCTAAGGTTCCTTGCAGTTCTGACGTTCTCTGATTCAGTATGTTTTAATGAAATCCTACTACGTATGAGTTAAGTAAGTTCTGTGCTGGCTGCCATAGAAACATACAGGGAAAAAAAAGAAAAAAGAAAAACAAAGGATGGTGCTTGCCTTCAGAAAGCGTACTGCTAAGCAGACAGTAAGAGACAGATCCAGCCTAGGGCTTCTTCAGAGGAGGTGATTGGTATAAGACAGAATAATAGCAAGAGAAGGGACTGCAGTGTTGGGCATATTTAGGCTAGAAGAGCCTCCAACTGAAGAAGATTTGGTTAAGATAGGGGTGGGAAGTAAGAAAGAAATCATGTAATATCCTTCAAATTGAAGGATAGCAAACATAAAATAAAATGCATCAAGCATATTAATGTTTAAGTGTACAATGCAATGATTTTTACGTTTGTGTTATACCTCTGTAACCATCACCCATGTCAAAATATAGAACATTTAATAAGTCTAATTATTTAAACCCACCAGTTACTTTCAGCAATTAAACTATATTGTCTAGTATAGCTTTATATAATCAGAGATGCAGTTTATGTCATGGTTTTAAATAAATCCAGGTTTATACCATGTCTTGAATTTATTTTGAAGGTGTATGTGACCAGGAAAATTGTAACCCACTATATTTTTCAACGTTCTCTCACGCTATTACACTTCCTTCCACCTATGAGTTCCAATTAGTCTATGTCCCTGTAAATCTATGACTGACAGTAAAATGAGCAACGAGGCATCTTCCTATCACGCCAAATCCCACGTCGTCTTACAGCTCACAAAATAATCTAGGAAATCAATACTTTACTGAACATACTATGGAAGGATCCATAGTCATTTCTGAGGTGTTTCTTAGACAAAGAAACACTTAATAGGCGTGAAGATGGACAACTGACACAAAGGTAGCCATTGATAGTCTGGGCAGCAGCCTGAGAGCCTGCTGCTTCGTGGGTGCTCTGCCTGCTACTCGGGGATGACTGGGTGGCCACGCTCTTCCTTGAGGAGTTTGAATGAGACACAAAGAGAGAGACGACATACCAGGTCCGACAATGAAGTTCACAAACTCATCCTAGAAAGAGTGCTACATACCTCACTGCTGAATATCACTTCGGTCACCTTCGAAGGACTCCCCTTGGGAAGCTATGCAGTGATGCCAGCACCTAGCTCACCCTTCAAAGCAATTTTGGAACTTTTTCTGGAATGACCATCAGAGTTGTCGTCATATTACCCTGGATGTCCTGAATGTCATCATAATATCTTCCTTTCAATATTTCCTTTATCTTTGGGTCAAGAAAGAAATCATTGGGGGCCAGACCAGGTGAGTAGGGAGGGTGTTCTAATACAGTTATTTGATTACTGGCTAAACACTCCTTCACAGGCAGTGCCATATGGGCTGGTGCATTGTCGTGATGCAAGAGCCATGAATTGTTGGCAACAAGTTCAGGTCATCTAACTTTTTCACACAGTCTTTTCAGCACTCCCGAATAATAAACTTAGTTAATTGTTTGTCCATTTGGTACAAATTCATAATGAATAATCCCTCGAATATCAAAAAAGTTTAGCAACATAGTTGCAACAAGTTCACGGACTTAATTGTCAGACCTCATACAATAGATTAGGACAGCAGCAAAGAAGCACAGAGAGAGAAGGAAGCCAGCAGAAACCATGACAGGAAAATGAGGCAGCAAGGTGGTAGTTAGTGGTAGAGGAGGAGGCAGATAGTGAGTCTACGACACCAAGGTAGGGACAGGGCCCTCCAGGGCAGTTACTCTTGAGTCACTATGAAGATGTTGGAACACAAGCCACTGTCACCTCCTGACAGAAGAAACAGCCTTCCAGTGCTACAGCTGCTGAGACCTCACAGGCATCTTACCAGAAACCCCACCCAGTGAAAGAACCCAAGTGCATCTCCATTTCTTGAAACCTGAAGGAGCTTCACACATATCCTGCCTTATAGGAAATGCAGTGACATCATTTTAATAAAAACCTGGGGATATGGAGGGGTACCTGGTCTTCAGAAAGAAATATGAATTATTTTAGGGAAAATAAAAGATGAAGGAACAAGATAAATTGTCATAAAATAGGGAATAATTTTGGCCCCCCTTTTAAAAATGAATTATCAGTGAGAAAAAAATGAGTTTAAAAATATCTAGATTTTGAAATGTGTGTACCTTATGAAGAAAGAAATAATCTGAGGAAATATTTTGTTTTTAACCCAGACAGATTTCATTTGATTACTTTTGTTCCTTACCCATCCAAACTGAATATACATAAGACTTAATTAAGATTTCTTGAGAAGCAAATGTGACTAGCCAGGCAATGGAGGCAGCCTTTTCAGCACTTCCGAATAGTAAACTTAGTTAATTGTTCATCCATTTGGTACACATTCATAATGAATAATCATTATGATTTATTCAAGTTTTAAGTAAATTCTGATCATTTACTTCATATTTTCATTTTCTAGTATTAGGGTCCTAGGCCATTTTCCTTCCAAGGGTGAGGCCTTGGGCTTTAATACCAAGAAGATAAGAATTATTTTAAAATATATTTATTCTGTTAGTCAGAAAGATAATCAAATCATAAGGTTTGCTATTCACAAAAGGCAATGTTTGATGTACTTTATTTATTTATTTTTGGATGGAGGGAATGTTCTAATACAGAGATCTTTCCACTTTCCATATGTATTTCATCTTGTAAGAACAACTGAACTATAAAGCTTTATTTAAAGCATCATTTTTTTTTTCTTCAAGAAACACATCTGTCCTCACATCTACCATTTTTTTAGTCTACATTTACTTCCTTGGAAGTAAAGAGAAGTTTTTACAAATGGAGAAATTAAAAGAGTATTATACAAAAAGCGGAATTCAAGAAGAGACACATATCTCAATCCCTGGGAACAGGGTTTTATTTTGTTCTGTTCAGATAGGGTAGAGCTGCAAAGGGGTTTCATCTCTCATGCCAACTTGGATTAATGGATAATTGCTGCCAAGAGCATTGTGCTGAGAAATGCTGAGGTTTCACCAAGGTTGCTGAGGGCCAAGTGGCCGAGACTGGTGAGTGGTGTCTGCCTGGTATGGAGCGTCTGCTCATCCCGCATTAGGGGGGTTTGATTCTTCCAATGCCACAGTGAAAGAATCTATGTAAATATCAATGTTAGCTTTTGTTTTTCTTATTGCAAAGCGATCGTGTTCAAGGTGGAACGTTAGAAAAAATAATACAGGTAGCTACAAATATGACAGTAGAAATATTACCATTCTATCACCTAAACATGTGGCAAGATCAATGGGTATTCTCTCTCTTATCCCCATCTAGGTATTGTTTTCTAAAAAAGGGGTTGTGCTCATGTATTTTGCAGCCTGATATTTTAACCTTGACCATATCTCATGAAAATCTCCCTATCTCATTTAAAATCTTTCTTGTATTCCCCTGTACCTGTTTTATGCAGCTTAACCGCTGTGCTAGTATATTATAGTTTCTAATTTTTACTATTTTAATAACCCAAATATCATGGAATTTTTGTAGCTATGACTTTTAGCACCTACATGATTATAATATCAGAATAAATTTTCATGTGTGGAATTACTGGAACAAAGTGAATGCAAATTACTTTATGTATATTTATGAATAGCCCTCCTAAAATATTACAACAATTTTTTTCTCCACCAATGTTTTAAAAGTTGGAAGTATATTTTAAAATGTGCCCAGGACTGAATAATAGTCTAAGATTTAAGACACTAATAAAGAATTCTATTATATAGATCAGCAATTAGCTCTCCAAAAACTGGTTTCTGCAGATGTGATGACAATGAATCATGTTAATGTCATATTTGGAACCAGGTGGGTGACAAAATACTTTTTTAAAACACAAAGGTATAATGGAAGAGTTACCTGCTTGTCACGAATATCTTGACTCATTAGGTGGGTCAGGATGTGATACCGAACTCTGCTTTGAGATGTGTGAGAGAAAATGAGAAAAAGTTCCTTCAAATAAGAAGGGCAGAGTTCTACACTCTGATCCCCATTTCCCATCTGACCTGTATATAAATTAAAACCAAACTTATTAAAATTATGAAAACGGTCTTGGAAAATTATGAAAATTTTCCTCACTGGAAAATTCAATCTCTGAAGATTATACCTGTAGACTGTAAATCTGCTTCCAATAACTGCAACTGAGGTGTGACTATGTAATACATTTACCGACCCCAAATCAAATTCAACAAACTTCATCAGACAACCAAATTACGCCAGACACAGTGGATGCAAAGACTACTAAAACATGGTTTTCCTATTAAAGCCATCACAGGTTATTGGGAGAACATCAAGATAAATATTTGGGGATCAGAGTAACAAGTGCTAGAACAGATGTAAGTAAGTGCAAGACACTGGGACAAATGGAAGCAACAAGCTATGCCTGTGATCATTAGTGAGGGTTTCATAAAGGAAGAATATTTTATGATGGATTCACTAGGAAGACTGGGCTGAGGTTTTTGATCAGAATTTCTGCCTGCTCTTGGTAAGGATTTCACATGTCTCTATTCTAACCAATACAGTCTTCAGGGAAACTGAAATATCTGCAATGAGTACTGATTAGCAGCATTTGTCTATCCATTATCCATCCTATCTGTCTCAATCCCTTGTACTTCCTTGAGTTGACATAGTAATTAACATGGAGAATCAGACTCTCCAATGCACACGAGCATCTCTCAATTTGAAATTATCCACAAGAAACACTATCTACCTCTTTAATATCATTAACCTGTCCGGGAAGACAAGAAACTGGCATCAATAAATATTTCAATTTTTTTTTCAGTTGCTATCACACGCAAACAAAATCGCTTTCAGAAAGATATGGTTAAATAATCCAAATATTATTCATTAACTCATACTTCCGTGAACTTCTCATTGAGTATCCACTCTGTACTATGTACTACTGTGTTTCCCTGAAAATAAGACCTAGCCAGACAATCAGCTCTAATGTGTCTTTTGGAGCAAAAATTAATATAAGTCCTGGTATCATATCATATCATATCATATCATATCATATCATATCATATCATATCATACCCAGTCTTATATTATAGTAAAATAAGACAGGGTCTTATGTTAATTTTTGCTCCAAAAGACGCATTAGAGCTGATGGTCTGGCTAGGTCTTATTTTCGGGGAAACACGGTATGTGATATTGAAAAAAAAAAAGCCCATCTCCACAAGCAATTAAGTACTAGAAAATCTATGAAAGCACACATGTATTAACAACATCATCATCTTTCAGAATCAGACTCTTTATGTTTTGAGACATAGAGATTTGTTTGCCAAAATACTGTAGCATGAAAAGAAAAAGTAAGGATCTTTGTGCTTTAAACTACAACAGCTGCTTTGAAAAAAAAAAGTCATCATAAAAATAGTTAAGCATGGAATGGTAATTACTCAACTTGTCATCTGATTGCTAGATAAAAACCTCCAGATTTGTAATTGCAATTAGCATGCAAACAAATTCACAGTTCTGAAAAATATACGTCCTACTGGCTCTGTTTTTTAAAGACAATAATTTTGCCCAGGCATTTCGATGCATGGTAAGTACTTTAATCATCCTAAAGATTGAATTTATAATAATTGCTAGTAAAAACGTATGATGCAGATCGGATTTATAAAAATTTCATTGTTTGACTAAAATTACATTCTAAAAGATCATTTCTAGTATTAAATCATGCTGTGAATGGCAGATATATTTTTTAAAAATCCGATTAACACCGTTTAAAATTTCCCAGTAGCCCCATTTCTGTTCTCTAACAGACCAAACCTCTCTATTCCATTACATACTCATTCAAAAGATGTGAGATGATGTCTTCCAAGGGTCCTCAGTGTATTGCAATCCTACCACACACGTGTTACCAAATTTTGATCGATGTGTAAAGCTGAGTTTTGTTGTAACTGAATATATACTAATGGTCAGGTGGCGTGTTGAGTTGAGAGGATCGGCAACACAGTAGCTAACCTCAAGCAGCATCAAAGAAGAATGCACTCCCTGGAGTGCTGAGACTCGCCTTCTGCATCTGTGAGAGTGCAGCTCTACTCACTGTCTGCGGGACGCAGAGCAGAGTAACTCGTAAGTAACAAGGGGCAGCTGAGGATGCTTGCATGGACACCCAGTGGCTGGTTACTGGAAAAGGGTTTATGCCGTGGGTTGTGCTGCCTTGAGTTATTCTGTCTTAATTCCTTTAAATGCACTGCCAAAATGCCTACAATTCAAAAGGGCTGTCAGCACAGAAATGCTGAGCACCATTACTCTTCTAAGGGACCACGGGAGTGGTTCAGGGAAGTCTGGCTGAGTGTCATCAGAGCAGCCTGTAGACCTTACACAAGTGTCTCAACTTCCCCTTGCCTGGGCATCTTCATTTGTCCAGTGGGGGTCTTGAATCTCCCTTCTGGGAGCTTTTAAGAATGAAAGTGCCAGTTTGGAAGTGCTAGATAGAGAGTAGACACTCTGATTTTCCTAATTTAGAAATCCTTACCTGGAATTCTTTTTGGTCAATCATTAGAAGAGTGACATAGCCACTACTTTATCTCCCACCCAAGTGCAAATAAACAAAAAATTAAAGCAAGGTTTTCAGCAGCTTATGGCTACATTTGAAATTGTAGATTGGATTACCACCACCCGTGTGACACAACTTGACTCTTCTCTCTTCTGCCTTCCTTTTCTCTGCTCTTCCCTCCCCTCCCCAATTCTGCTCCCTACCTGAGAAAATTGGGCCTGTGAATATTTCATATTAAGCATACACACATAGTCATAGTGACTCAATCTTATATTGCAACTGAATAATACCTTAAATCAATAAATACTAACAGCACAAAATGGAGTAACTATAGTTCAAATCACAGATGTAGGTAGGACAATAGGGTGAATTTAGATGTGTTGGTTTTAATACTTAAATTTATATCCATCTGGGAAAACTTCTTCTTTGCCTCAGACACCCCTTTGGATAAAACAATTGTGCAAACCGCAACAGTAGCCACATGCTTCCTATGAAATAAGGCACATTCTGACAACACAACTTCCTGTCCACGTGATACTCCTGTGTGGTAGAATTTTCTTCCAGAGAACAGTCAAAATGTTCCGACGTCAACACTACACTATCAAGCAGGCCTTTCATAACTGAATAAGCATGTGACAATGAAGAGTGGATTTATTTTATTAGAAGATTAAAGCCACTCTGTCAAATTTTAAGTACTATTTCATTTCTCAGGATAAGCTTCCAGCTTCTGATAAATTATATCACTCACAAGTTAGAAAGTTTTATTCATTGCTTTCAATTTTTTTTTTTGAATAGAAAACAAATGACAAAATACCATGACAAGGTATAAAGCAAAATAGAACAAACACCCCTCCCCCGACACACACACAGACACGCACTCCTTATCCTTGAGCTGAAAACCTACCAGGGGAGATGCAACATGTTCACATAGCTGAGAAACGAGGCAGGACTTTGCAACTGATATGATAAAGATACAAGAGATGGCTGTGGAAACAGAGAATCGGAGACTACCCTATAGAAGAAGTCACATTGAATAATTTCTCAAAAGACAGAAAATTTTAACAGGGAGAAATAGGAAAAGGCATTTCATGTTTAAAAATGTTAGTATGCATTGTAATCCCCTGGAGGGCTTATTAAAACAGATTGCTCAACCTGACCTTCAGAGTTTCTGATTTAGCAGGTCTGAGGTTGCCCTTTGCCCTGAGAATCTGCATTTCTAAAAAGTTCGACACTTTGAGTCACACTGTAAATAGAAACACAGTGAAGGAACAGGTGGAATAAATTCAGGGAATGGTGAGTTGTCTGGGTTAGCTGGAGCAGGGGACGTGGTAGATACAGGTAGGTTAAGGTCAGAAAGCAGAAGGCATTGAAGAAAATGAAGGACCAGTGAAGGTTTCTGAGCGTGACAAAGGCGTGGCCATTCGGGGGAAACAGTCATTCTTTACAAAGATGTAGGCTCCAGCAATTGCTTGTAGGATGCATTAGAAAGGAGAACATCCGAGAGGTGCTGACTCCCTAGCAGAGGAAACAAGGGCCTGAACTAGAACGGTGAGACTGAAAAAGAAGGCAAGGGGTATCAGAGACATCACAAGAGTGTCTCCGACCAATTTGCTATTGATGCAATCAATGTCCTGAGAGAAAAAGGAAAACTAAGGCTTTCTTCCAGATCTGAAGTCTGAGTGATGGTGAAGAAGAGGACAGTGGTTCTATCATGAGACAGGAATAGGAACAGGTAAGCGAGTAAATGATGGACTTAATGATACAGCTGTTGAAAATTGAGGCCCACCTAGGTGATAAAATGCCCACCAGGAACTCAAAAGATGTGTATTTTGGAGGCAGGTACTAAAGCCTTGAAACTGGAAAGGATTTCTAATAAAAAGAATATGGAGGGAGAATTGGGCCAAATACACAACACTGAGATCTATTTCGTAGGGAGAGATAGGAGACAGGGAAATTGGGATTTAGGAAATAAGAGGAAGAGAAGAACGCAGCATTATGAAGTCAAGGGATTGAAGTTACATACTGGAACTGTAGTCGACAGTGGCAGATGCTGCTGAAAATCTGAGGAAGCAATTAAGAGGCCATTCCAGGTGACGATTAAGTCTTTAGTGTCTTTCAGAGTATCATTCTAGGAGGCTGTGAGGCAGAAGTTGGGGACTGAGGTGTGAACAGGAGGTTGCTGGAGTCTGAGGAGGACTGTTTCAGACTGAGAGAATGTGACCCAGCATTTAAAGTGACACAAATATTTTGAGCCTCCAGAAAAGTAAAATATTTGAAGCACTATGGCCTCCAGTAAACCAGACCATTTTAAAAAGAACTTGAAGAGTTTGACACCAAAAAAAGTATTGTTAAGTAAATTCCATACAGTATGTTAATTGATGAATTCCAAGTGTGATATATTTTTAAGGGCACAGATGAGTCATTTCCTTTGTGGTAAAATTTTATGACTTAACTAACAAGACAGATTGATAGATTTTTGCCCCGAACTTTACAAAAAATGTTAAAAAGCCAAATCGCAAACAACCCACATATAACCAAAAATTAAAATTGTTTTGTAATATATATATATAGGATAATAAGTGTAAGATTCTGAATAGCATATGAAGTAGTGATTGTTACTGTACAATCTTTTAGTGGTAACCATGTAAATTGGATCCAATTTTTGAATAAATTTCTATGGATTAATTACTATGCATTTCAAACAGTTATTTTCACTCCTGTGGGATACTAGTATGCTCAATCAATGTCTACTATAACTTTGACTAAAATAATTTTAATAAAATTCATATAAGGAATTATTTTGTACAGCAAAGGATAATTTTGTAATGGGGCCAATTATCTTTCAAATAAATCTCATTTCAGTGAATTGTTCCTTTTTAGGAAGGTAAACACATGCACAGTGCTTCATCATTCCTTAGGATATGATCCCCTGGGCCATTCCAAGCAAGACAGAGCTTATGGGAAGAACTTGGAAAATTTTATGGGACAAAATATTTTAAAAGATAAACTGGGGTGCCAAAAAACTGTATACAAATGGACACTTTGGCCAATGTTGCTCAAGCTATAATTCGCCATAATCAGAAGTGTCTGGACGCTGATGGTAACCACTTTGAGCTCCTCTTGTAATTGCAGAAGTCAAACATGATTTGTATTCATCATTTGTTATCGGTGTATATTGAGTATTACAATTTTAATACAGTTTTCCTTTCTTAAAATGTGTCTACACATTTCAAATGTGAAGCCCACTTCAGCAGAGCACAGATAAGACAGTGCAGCTTATCAACAGATTACAATTTAATATATAACCTTTGAAGGGACAGCCTGATACTTTAACGTGTATGCTCACTGTCATAATATTATGGACTGTGTCTCTTCCTCCCTAAAAAACCACATATATAAGCTATCTTCACATAAGGTTTTTATTTTCCCACTCTTGTCATCCAAGAGCAGGAATGAATTGAATTCATTTTCTTTCTTTTTTTTTTTTTAAAAAGAAGAAAACCCCAAAACTTGTGGTGACTTAAGAAATTTCTCCTCTCAGAATAAAATGATAGGTTATTGAATATCAAGGGCTACCATTGGAAAGATTGTAAACATTGAGTTTAGAGGTAATCAGTCCTATGTGTTTAAGCTTAAGACATCATATTTCATCAATTTTACTATGCACATTTAAAAAACATTTTCACATTTAAGAAAGCAGTATGCATTTTTAAATTAATGACATAAGAAAGCACGTGTCAAGCTTGGTTTTCTCTTTTTTGGTGGCAGATAAAATACTGGTGCATCCTACAAATGATGGCATTTTAGATTCAGTAAAATAAAATACATGTTTTCTAAATTTCTTAGAATCACTTGGATCGGGCAGGTCATCTCCACAATTGTTCCTCTTTTGATGCTTACATATATATATATATATAGCTTTTCCTCTTAAAAGTTGCTTCATGTTCAGCTTCTATTTTTGCCTAGTTACATATTCCATTTGTCAGCACACAGAAATGATTAATTTTGTGTGTAGCTTTTTATAACCAAGACTGTTCTTTTTTTCTCTTATATTATCATACATTTCTAGTGAGGATTACAAATTAATTAGGACTAAATAATATTTATTTTCTTCAATAAATAAGCTGGAAATAGAAGCGCATAGGTAGAAGTTAGTATCTATTCATCATCTTTGGCACTACCTGGCAATATAAGTTTTACTTTAATTATATAAAATAATATATAGCTCATTTTTCCTATGATTTAAGGGGTATATGAATTCAAAGGGTTGCGTGAGGTTAAATTATCACACCGGAACCTAGACATTACGTTTCCTCTGTGCAATTCCATACATGGAATGAGATGAGGCCACCAATATGGCATAAGTAATGCTACACTAGATATCAACAGATTGAATCTGACAATTTATTAAGTCAATTCTCAGTGGCTTAATTCTTGATTCATAAAGGTATTGGTTTAAATGGTGCAGAAGGATCTCATATTGTAGGATTCTAGGATATTAGGAAAGAACTGAGGTCAAGTTTCTACTTTCCTCAATAAAGTTTTATTAAATAGTTCTCATTTGCAGAAGGTTTTTCTTCCTTTTTATCTCCAGGTTCCCCAGCTTAATTTAGCCTCATTAATTCCAACCAAATCTCCAGAAGATCTTTAACATGACTTACAGCTTTAAAATTCCAAGATTCTGCTAAACGCTTCCTTCCAAAACTTCTACAGACTTCTTAGTTCCTTCCTTGCAATTAATTCCTCCCCCCTTCTGCCACCCAAGCCCTGGCATAGCTGTCAGCCAAGCAGTGAGGATAGTCTGTTCCTTTTTATTTTTATTCTTATGTGTGAACCCCTATAATTATTTTTGTGGCCCCTGTCTGAACTCGTTTTCCATTGCCTACATTCTTTATGAGAATGAAATGCCCGTCACACATGGTGGCATATGTGAAGCCTGCCAACGTCTGCTCCAGGGGGCATGTGGTGCCAACACAGTTGACCAGACCATGAGGCAGGCCTGTGGTCCTAAGGACCATCTCACTAAGGTGACACGCACAATTGAGCTGTATCAGCAAATTAGACTGCTTTCCCATGATTCATGTGTACCGATATTTTCAGTCTTTTGTAGATTCTCCCCTTCTAGACAATTAGTAAAATATATTAACATGCTCAAAATATTTCTCCAAAGACTCTGCCAATACAAATTATTAACTTAAGGCACACCTTTGCATTTGTCTTTAGCTTCAGTATCTGTAATACAAAAATCAAAGACCCTAATGAACCCTAGTACATAATTACTGCATCTTATCTTCCCAGTAACTTTACCTTATTTTTAAAAATATTATACTCAAAACTTTATTGGCATAATACACCACTTAGAAACGGAGACAAGGAAAGCTCCCTAGGAAATAAACTACTCAAATTGACTTTTAAATTTCTTTAACTCAATATTTTCTAGTTCATATAACTCCCTCCTCTCTTTGTTATGACTTCCCTAATGAACTACACATATTAAAATTAGGAATCACTCTGCTGACTTTAAGAGAAAAAACACAATAGCATGCAATGAGACATAAAATCAATTCGTTCAACTTAAGGCTGGGAAAAGTGTGTTAACAGGCACAAAACACCAAGAAAGTCAAGTCAGTCTCACTCGTTATTGTCACCCAGTCACTATTTTCTTCTTGGGTTGTAGTTTTTTGGTAAAATGCTGAGATTGAGATTTTTCTCTTGCACATATGGAATAATAATCCCCGGACTAAAAAAATTAACTCCAGGGGTTTATGTCCCCTGAAAGTCATTTTAACCAAGAATGAAATAAACATCCACCCTGGAGATGGTAAAGTTAAGAAGTTTCAAGTTTGTCTTTACTACTGCTTCTTGCTTATACGACAGCTCTTTGTTCCTTCTTGATGGAACAATGGAATGAACTTGGGGTTGGAGGTCAGCAGACCTGGGTTCTATTGTTATGCCGTTCATTTATTTTGGCTTCGATGTTTTCATCAATAAAATGGAAATAATAAGAATATTTTAAAACTTGCACACAGTTTAAAGATTAAAGTAAATAGTGCATACGAAATTTTTTTGTCAACTGCAAAATTGTATAACATGCAATTTTATACAAATTGCATTTACATTTACATACAAATTGCATATACATTAGAAGATAATGAGTTCTGAGTTATTACTGTATTTTTTCTTGTATGATGTGCACTTTTTTGCCCAAATTTGTGAGGGAAAAATAAAGATGCACATTATACATGGTAGTACTAATTCTGCATCTACATAAATGTTTTTAATTCTTTCATTTATGCTTATGAGTTAAAAGTGTAACTCTAGAAATCAATAATGGTATCTGTATGCAAAATAATACCCTGGAATATGCTAATCGGTTTTGTTGAACTTAATGATGAGTTCTTGGCCTTCTATGATGCATAAATATCGTAAATTTGTTACCGGTACATAAAATTTCTTGTACCCTGTGTCTGTTCTTGTGTTTCATAATTATTTGTTGCATAAAATTTCTTGTACCATAATAGGTTAAAAAATAAATGCTAAAATTCCTTTATAATACAAAAAACAAATACCTAAATGTAAGCAAATAAATATTTGAATTAAAAAATCAAAATGAAAGATTTTTTTCCCCTGGAAGTTTGGGCCAGAAACGTGGGGGTGCATTATACATGGCAAAATACGGTATTGCTATTATTACCAGCATCTTCAGCTACCTTTCTTCTATGTCTTTCAGTATAAATGACCACTTGGATAAACATCTGCCTATGAAAAATTCTATCAAAATCCCCTTTCCTTTATTGTTTTCAAGGTCATATTAAACTCAGGTTACCCCATAATGAAAACGTGATTGACACTAGATGATCACAAAGTCTAACCTACAGCTGTACAGCTTGGCAAGGACCATCAAGGTTACTGACACATAAGGGGGAGGGAGTGGGAGGTGAGGGTAAAGGGGATCCAATATATGGTGATGGAAAGAGAACTGACTCTGGGTGGTGAACACACAATGGGATTTATAGATGATGTAATACAGAATTGTACACCTGAAATCTATGTAACTTGACGAACAATTGTCACCCCAATAAACTTTAATTAAAAAAAAATTACTGACACATAAGACATTTGCAATATGTCAGTTCTAGTAATGATCTGAGTTAGGGGATATAGATGCTTTCTTCGTGCGTCTCGTGTTCACTCCCAGAAGAAATGTAATTAGATTTTTCATTTTCTGTGGAATCTTTTTGAATGTTGGTATTAGAGCACTTAGCATTATGAGATGCTTTTCTTATTGTAACAAGACAACATAGTTCTATTTCACCCAGAAAATAAATTATGAAAAAAAAACTAATATTTTGAAGACCTAACAACTAGTTCTAGGACTGACAGCTAACAATGCCTCATTTACATATGCATTTTGATTTTGATGGTATTACACGAGTATTGAAGATGTAAAGTTAAATCCTCTCCAAATGAGTGTCATCTCTAGTGTGACTCGGCTTGATACATGGCCTCACCTTTCATCACACTCCAGCATTTGTAAAACACCTTTCCCATATATCATGATGAAATATCACTCTGGTGGAGATCCTTTATACATCTTTTATGTAGATGACTCGAGGAAAACTGAAGTGAATCACATGGACCAAAACTCGCTCCGAATAAAGGTAAAATTGAAAAAAAAAATGGGATAGCCCTTTTTTCCCAAAAGTGGCCATGGTAGAATATGACATTTAGAAGGCATCACCCAGTCTTGCCACAACTTGACATAATCTTAAAATCAATGAAATGTTTCAAGTTGCTACCTGGAGATCTTCACAAAGGAAAGAAAAGAGAAAAATTTTAGAGTGGAAAAAAATCTGAGTAGTCTTTTGAGTGGAACTGGTGGAATTTTTGGGGGGAAAGAGCCACCAAGTAGAATAAAAGAACAGAGAGACCATCAACTGCCACTGCACAGATTCAGGACGGGGCCATAAACTGTTGACACTTTGAAACCCTGTGCATTTGTGCTAAACACTGTGCCCTAGTGCACATACTGATCACGCATCAACAATGACAAGATGATAGAAAAGTGTGCTCTGCAGATTAGCCCAGCCTTAGAAAGAGCTTCATTTGCAATCTCTTAGGTGACCAGCCAAAGCATATAGGATGAGTCACCCCTCCCCTAGTTAGAAATCGGCACGGGCACGCCTTTGAGAAACCACTAAGGAAGCAGTTGCTGTTGTCACCTAAACACTGACTGTACATTGGTCATCTGTGACTCAGCTGTACTATAATGCTTCATGTACTTAACAGTTGGGGAATGACGTCCGGGCCGGGCCTGCGCCTAGAACGCCCTCCCAATATTCACTGCCTTTTTGGATCATATTAATCTTTCGGAATCTCAAACCACTTCTTACATCTTTCCCTAGATTTTTCTACCATCTCAGGCTGTGGTACTTTATCTACATCATTATGTCACTGGTATCCATAATATATGGCAGCCCTCCCTCCCCCTGGCTTGCCTTATTAAAAACAAAACAAACAAACAAAAAACACCCACGAAAACCTCTCAGGTGTCTTCAGTGAAACCTCCCTTCTGTTGTCTTCTTCCTTCCTTCCCTCTCTTCTCACCCATTCAGTGAATATTTATTGACAAGAGACTCTGGGAGAGGCACAGTTCCAGGCACAGCAGATAGGTACAGCAATTAACCCAAATCCCTTCCTTTATGGAGCTTATACAGTTGTGTGTGTGCACGTGTTTGGGAGAGGGATGAATGGGCAGCCCAAGAAACTAACCATGGAAACAAATCAAAATGATATTAAATAGTGGTAAATGTCACAAAGATGTAATAAAGACTTAGGATAGGGAGAGGTTACTTTAAATATGGTTATCTGGGATGACTTTTGATGAAATGACCTGTGACCATCACAGGAGGGAATGTTCTAAGTGGAGAGCAGAGGCGGTGCAAAGTCCCAATGTAAGAATGAGCTTGATGTGTTGACAGACACACAGGTCAGTGAGACAGGAGTGAAGGGAGGGGTCTAAAGAGAGGTTGGCGCAATAGATGGGCTCAGACAGGTCAGGGTCTCCACTGGCCACAGGGCAGGTAAGGCTTGCATCTGCTTTCCCCTGTACCCCCACTGTACTTGATATCTCCTCCATCAAGGCATTAAATTCTTCTTTTGCATTATTATTGCTTCTTCTCATTTCCTAGAAGTTTGTAAGCTCCAAATCAAGGCAATTAAATTGTTCTCTTGCATTATTATTGTTCTCATTTCCTACAGGTCTGTAAGCTCTAAATTTTATGGAGACGATGCTCAAAGAACTTATTGAAAGAAGAAATGAATGAGTTACCTTTCACTTGCATGTGCCATGGTTAGAGCCACTGTAGTTATCTGACTGTGAAGGGTCAGTGGACAACAAATGTACTGATTACCAGATTGAAAGTTCAATGAAAGTACTTGTCCCTGAATCACTATATAACAGCAGTCCATGAACTTATGTGTTTTGGTTGTTGATCTCTGTTATAACACCCTTTCCCAGGGCCTATTGGAAGTGCCCGGTTGCTCCTTAGCTGTTTGCAAGCTGGATGCTACAGAATTTTCAGTGAGTTTCATCCCACCAATCTGTCTTACTGCATCTATTGTGCACACACTCGCTTAGTAATCTCCATTAGTCCTAGAAGACCTCAGGTATTCCCAGGTCATGTCTCTCCTCTTCAACTGGAGATTTTCGGTCATTAGTTCTCTCTCTGTCTCTGTCTCTGTCTCTGTCTCTGTCTCTCTCTGTCTCTCTGTCTCTGTCTCTCTGTCTCTGTCTCTCTCTCTCTCTCTCTCTCTCTCTCTCTCTCTCTCTCTCTCTCACACACACACACACACACACACACACACACACACACTGGTAGGCTTTTTCTCAGCTTTCCTGAGTTTGACATATCAGGTCTAATGTCTGGCTCTTACATTGAAATACTTTGTGCCCTCAAGTGAGTTAGTTAATATTTCTGAGTCTCAATTTTTCTCTTCTATAAAATGGAAGTGATAATAACTGCTCTTTGGTGGTGGTGTGCAGAGTACATGAGAACTTTTCAGAAGTGTCTAGCCCAGCACCCGGAACACAGAGGCAAAGATAGATGTTCATTGCCTGTTTTTGCTGCGGCTTACACCTTGCCCATGGACTCTAGCCTTGGAGCGTCCCACTGTTCACTTGCCATGAAGCCCAGTGAGAGTTATTTTCTATGATGCTAAGTTCATTTACCCTAAATTACTCCTCCCACCTCACTTCTCTCCCTAGGTGTTTGTGAAAACTCTGGGCACCAATGCCTAGCACGTATGCTGGGAATCTGATGTAGAAATCAAAGATCAGAAGAAAATTGGACACCACATGTCTGATAATCAAGGCATCCAAACTCTACAGTTCATTGAGCAGACTCACCATAGAGATCTACTTTGCATTAAATAACATAACTATTAAAGAACTATGCTAGGACTCAGTCAGTGGGCTGGCTAGATAGTGCTGCCAGTTCAAAGTCTGTCCTGGGCACTAGATCTCATGCGACAGCAACACTTACAGACAGTCCAAGGGATTAAGCCACCTTCCATGTAGCATGCCTTGGGAAAATATTCTTGCACAAATTATTTCAATCCAAATTGGGTTTTACACATAATTATTGTAAACCAAAAAGCATACACATCCTTACTTAAGTAAGAGGGCACTCAAAACATGTAAAAGACAGCAATTAAATCTCCCCACCCCGTTCATCCCCCCAATGCTGTTCTTTTTACTTCTTCCCCAAGTTCTTTCAATGTAATCGAGAAAAATAAAAATCAGCTTTGTTGGCCTTGGCAAAGTTTAGGTAAGCTATACAGTCTAAATCTTAGGATTCCCAAGGAACATA
Organism: Rhinolophus sinicus; assembly: GCF_036562045.2. Lineage (NCBI taxonomy): Eukaryota > Metazoa > Chordata > Mammalia > Chiroptera > Rhinolophidae > Rhinolophus > Rhinolophus sinicus. Next base: position 66,191,276 of record NC_133756.1, read on the forward strand.
GATGTACATGTTGAAATTCTTCTAATTTAAAAACATTATTTATTTACTTAAATTTACTGAATGGCCAAGAATCATTTGGGAAGCTTTAATTGATTTTGAGAACAATAATTTATGTTTCTTCATAAACTTGAAAATTCATTTTCCTAAAATATAAATTCTGGTTAGGGGAAGACAAGTTTTCTATCAAGAATTTCCCCTGAAAAAAGTCATACTCTTTGACAAGAAGAAGAAGGAGGAGGAGGAGGAGGAGGAGGATGAGGAAGAGGAGGAGCAGGAGGAAAAAAGGAAGGAGGAAAAGAAGGGAGAAAGAGAAGGAGAAGAAGGAAGGAAAGAAGGAAGGAAGGAAGGAAGGAAGGAAGGAAGAAAGGAAGGAAAAGTCAACACAATGGACTGACTTGCATTTACCCTTTAAAAAGTGGAGAAATAAAAAGGTATATAAAATAAACTTCAAAAACCATGATGTTACTCTCCAATATAGATCAATTCACCTCTCCCAAATTATTCGATCTATGTAGACACAATGAAAATATACCAGTTATATTGCCATCCTTCTTTGTCCTTTCCCCAGCACTTGGTTGCATGTTACCTATGGCACACAGTAGGTTGCATTAATCATGTATCCACCCTTTGCATGGGCAATTTTGTTACAGTCCTGTGGTTTCCAACTTATCTGTGAATCAAAACGTTCTTCCCAGGAACATTAAATCATAGGCAGTCTGTGCTCAAAATGTCTTTATCCTTTTAACAGGAATAAATGAGTTTTCTGGAAAGGTTAAAAAAACTGAAATGCAGGATAATGGATGTCATGCACATTCTTAATTGACAGCTAGTTATGGGAGAAAGGTGGCTCCAAAAGTGATAAGTAGGTAGTTCTGGACAATAAAGTACTTGTGTCATCTGTTTACATTTCGATGATTATTACATTTCTTCCTTCTCTCTATGTAAAATAATCCTTCACTTTGTAGCTTTTATTCTAGAGCCTTGCTACTCAAAGTGCGGTCCATGGACCAACCAGCAGCATCAGCGCCACCAGGGAGCTTGTTAGAGATGCAAAATCTCGGGTGCCACCCACAACTAGAAAATCAGGATCTGCAGTGTAACAAGATCCTCAGATTACCCATGTGCACTTTGAAGTTTGGAAAGCAATGGACTATCTCCATCCTTTGTTACAGCCTCCTAAGTGACGGCCCTTCTTTTAAACCCCCTCCTCTAGAGTGATCTTTGTAAATTACAGCCTGGTTCTATAATTCTAAAAATGTCAAGGCCACTTTCCTAACTCAGCCTATAACTCAGGGCCCTCTGGAGCTGGTTCCTGCCTTCCTCTCTAATCTCCATTCTCTCTAATCTTCACGTTTCTTCACACCCACACACCCACTATTCTGTGTCGACGCTGTCCACTGCAATAGCCACCAGCCACGTATAGCTACTGAGCATTTTAAATGTGGCTCGTGTGAATTGAGATATATTATGAGTGGGAAATACACACCAGAATGCAAAAGCTTAGAATGGGGAAAAGAATGAAAAGCATCTCATTAATTTTTGATATTGATGATGTTGACATGATACTATTTTAGATATATATCTGGCTAAGGAAAAATACAGTGTCAAAATTATTTTCCACTGTTCCCTTTATTTTAAAAAATGTGGCTACTAGAAAATTGAAAGAAAATTTCTGTTGAACAGCACTGCTCTATACCCAACACATTAAGACTTTGGAATTTTCCTCCTTACCCTGTTGCTGGGCAAATGTCTTTCCCACTCGAATACCAACTCCACTTTCCCTCACACTTGCTACCAAGATAAAGCAAGGATGCGTTCTGCACTTCAAAAGTACCTCACTGTTGGTTTGTCAAATTGTATCATTGTTCAGTTTGGTCTCTTACTAGATTGATTAAGCTGTACTTTAAAGGAGTTGGGGGTGGGGTGCCTCATATTTAAAGGTCTATTATACGTGAATTGCACCAGGCATTCTACAATGTGTCATGTTCCATTTTGTCCTTACAAGTAGGGCAAATGGAGTGAGGCTCAGAGAGGCTAACCTATTTTTCTAAGGCCACACAGCTGCTATGTGGCTGAACCAGGATTCAAACCCAAGGCTCTATGATTTCAAACTCGGCTCTTTCCAGCTTATTTTTCTTTATATCTCCAGGACTTAGCATGGTGTCCAGCATTTTGTTGGTGCACAGTAAATGTTTTCTGGATTAAATTTATTTCTAGTTCACATAAATTCATACTTCATATTCTCACCCAAATTACTAACTGTCGTAGGGTAATTTGGGAGGAAGCTTTGGGAAAGTGACATGGATTACATAGGAAATTTGATGACTCCTTAAACAGAACAAAAATGTGAGTATATCTCAGAAATGCTGATTTACATTAAAATGTTTTTTCCCTTGCCTTTCGAAAATAGAATGTTATGGCTGAAACACCACTAAGCTGGTAATCACAAATCCCAGATTCTGATATGGCTTCTACCATTAAATTAACTTTAAAAAGCCATTCCATTTTTTTCTGGGTTTGGTTTCTTAATCAATACAATCAGAATTTGGAACACTAGGTATCTTCCACCCCAAAGATTCAGAAAAATATTGTTTTCTCTGTAATACTGCACTTCCTTTCAAATCTTGAAGCACAGAGAATGGCATTATATTAAATTTCACTTATGTCCACTCGATATACAAAAAAAAAGATGGAGGAAAAGATAAATGAGCCAAATCCTCCAATATCCCATCCAGCTAAGCCTTGTCCCTTGTCAAATAGCTTTCTTTAAAAGTGCCAATCATAAGTCCCCAAAATAACAAATCTGAATAAAGGAAAAATTATATACAAAGCTTTGCAAGTTATAAAATTCTATAATCCTATAAAACTCTAGTATCAGTACTGGTGAGAATGGTTGTCAACTCCTGAATAAGGAAACAGTTGACATATGTTCAACTTTGATTCTAAAACACTCATGAAATACTGACTTAATAATCTCACGTCAGAGCACTTGAGAAATAGTGCAGCAAAGACTGAAACGCCTAATGTGAATCATCCTTAATTGTCCTTTTCTTTTTAACACGGGGAAAAAGTGGATAATGACCTTGGGGGGTGAGGGGGAATGCTACTTTGAAAATAAAATTAAAATTACAAATCTCGCGAACTTGACTGGAAGCGAAAAAAATCTAAAGTCTAAGCAATGTCTTTGCCTGAGAGGGAGCTTGCCGAAAACAGCAAACATGTAGGTGTAGTCAAGTTAAATCTTCAGAATTCCTCTGATTGCTCCTTGAAAAAAGATTATATTTAAGGTACAAATATAGTGGGACTATCAAGCTCAAGAATGCATACCATGTTTACCCAAAAATAAGACCTAGCCAGATAATCAACTCTAATGCGTCTTTTGGAGCAAAAATTAATATAAGACCCGGTCTTATTTTACTATAACATAACACCCGGTCTTATTTTACTATAACATAAGACCCATTCTTTATAATAATATAATATAGTATCGTATCGTATCATATCATATCATATAATACTGGGTGTTATATTAATTTTTGCTCCCAAAGACTCATTAGAGCTGATTGTCCAGCTAGGTCGTATTTTCAGGGAAACACAGTAGCTCTATTTAATATCCCTAAAACTTGAATTCCATTTTAATGGGGTCTAAAAACCTCAGTGTCCAAAAGTATCCTAGCTATAGTTAAATATTCAACGTTCTGAACAATTGGAGGAATATGATCATAACAGACTAATTTCTAAGATACAAAACAATGAAATTTTCACAATTGGAGATAACTTGGAAATATATGGGCATGAGTGTGATGTCGGCAGCTTTTGCATATGAGTTTGAATTTGAGTTTTGTCAGTAATAAAAATTCTGTAGATTTAAATGTTTCAGGATGATGTCAGCACTGTTCATTCTCTGATTTATAATCATAACCTATGATGCAAACACATGAATACATAAGTATATACATATTTAAATATACACATTTATGCATATGCCTAAGCCTACTTTCATATATATACATACATATACATGTGTATATAAATAGACTCCTTTGGGTCTCTGTTCAAACGTCACATTATCAGACCTCTCTTGACCACCCTTTATTAACTATTCCTCATTTCTACTCCCTTACTTTTTATCCCTCTTCCCTTGCTTTATTTTTCTTCATGACACTTATCACCGCTTGCATAACAGGAAACACCATGTATTTACTGTATTTCCTACTATGGTGTAACTCCCAGGAGAGGGGCAACTTTTTCTGTCTTGGTCATTGTTATACCTAGAACAGAAGGTAGACGCACACACGTTCAGCAAATATTCATTGAAAGAGTGAACATTTAATAGCTGCTTATTTGGTGCGGGGCACTAGCTAGTTGTTCTATACACAGTAACTTGTGTTCTCATTTAATCTTCAGAATAAAGGTTATGACTTTTGTGCATTACTTTCCCCTTTTATAGCTGAGATTTAGAGAAGTAAAGAAACTGCCAAGCAGGCAGTTTCAAGCCTCGCCTGCCAGTGTATTAACTACTCAGTTCTGCTGCCCCTTCCTCCGTCTCTTTGCCAAGGTTACTTGTCATGCACCTTCTTTTGCCAAATCTGGTCTCTTCACTTCTGCCTGAGGATACCACGTTCATACTTCACCGTAAAGCTTCACTCAGGTCATTTCATTTGTGGAGAAACTGAGATCAGTGACAAGTTCCTGGGGTCTTATTTGTGGATATTTGGACTGATTTAATTCCTTAAATATATCCCTCCATTCCTGGGAGAGAACAAGAGCAAATACCTCAAACTGCCAGGAGAGGAGTTTAATTAAACATCACTTCAGCGACTGGAAGTGATGAGATTGCTGAGATCCACTTTAATATAACATTTCCAAGCCCTCTAAAAAACTTTCACCTGGGGCCAGATGGCACAGTTGGTTAGGGCGCGAGCTCTCAACAGCAAGGTTGCCAGTTCAATTCCCGCATGGAATGATGGGCTGAGCCCCCCGCAACTAGATTGAAAACAGCGACTGGACTTGGAGCTGAGCTGTACCCTCCACAACTAGATTGAGGGACAATGACTTGACTTGGAGCTGATGGGTCCTGGAGAAATACACTTTTCCCCAATATAAAAACATAATAATAATAAAAAAATAAAAAATTTTCACCTACATCTGTTTTCCCTCTCTGCAGAAAGAAGCAGTCACTCGCTTATCAATGTCTCCCTAGAAGGTTAGACTACTGTATTACACATAGTAATTGCTTACAAGACTGTTTGTCAGTCCCGTGCCCCCTGCTCTGTGCAGCCCAGTGCGTGACATATAGTTTGCACTCCGTGTTGGTTGAATGACTACTGAGTAGGCTGTCTATTGTGTTTGCCTGCTCATTATTCATTTCCTTTAAAAAAAAATTATATCACATTGATTTGAAAGGGAGGACTTGGTCCTTCCTCATTTGATCCCATTACTCCACTGTTCCCTGGCCAAGAGTCAGGAAGGGGACCAATCAAGGCTAATCAGACGTTCTCTTCCTGGAATTTGAGCCTAAATCCAAATGGAGCTCGTGATTTAGCCTGATTGTGGGGACATGGGAAGATGGGTTACAGTCTTTTTCAAAGCCTAGTTCATCACTTTCCTTTAGCTTCTTTGACCCATGCCATGTGCTTCCAATAATATCCTATTTTCCGTAAGTTAACCAGGCTCTGTCTCCATTTATTTACTCAGAAAATATTTACTGAGCACATGCTATGCAGCATTTGTCACTGAACAAAACAGTGAAGGATCACGGGACTTACGGAGCTTGCATATCACCAGGGAGACAGATGAACCGCATAGAAGTAGAAGTGCTGGGAGTCAGCATGTAGTGAGCAATTTAAAAGAGACGTCACCGGAGTGAGAACTTGAAGGCGGTGAGGGAGTGAGCCATGTGATGTCCAGGGGAGAGCATTCAGGGCACAGGGGACAGCCAGCAAAATGTCTGTGAGGCAGGAGCTCCCCAGTGGATTTGGAAAAAGAAGGAGGTGGTTGTGGTTGAATCCGAGTGACAGAGAAGAATGATTCTAAGGAACGCAAGCAGAGGTAACAGGAGCCCAGATCATCAAAGGCCTTGAAGGTCATTGCAGGGACTTTGGCTTTTATTTTGAGTGAAACTAGGAACCAGTAGAGAGTTTTGAATAGAGGCGTGACGAGGCCTTTCATTTTAAAAGATGACCCTGGCTCATGTTTTGAGGATAGATTTCAAGTGGGAAAAAGTAAAATCAGACTTATTTGGAGGCCATTAGAATAAACCAGACAAGAAATGATGGTGGCATGAGCCAAGGTAGTAGCAGTGAAAGTGGCAAAATGTGATCAGATACTGGAAATACTTTTAAGGAAGAGCCAACAGGATCTCCAGATGGAGGTGATGAGAGAAAAAAAAAGAGAGTCAAGAGTGATTCCAAGGTTTTTTAGGCTAAACCAGGAAGACGGAGCAGCTTTCCACTGGGATGGAAACGCTGAGGGTAGAGCAAACGTTAGTGGGTAAAAAACAGTTCAGTGTTGGACTGTTGGGTATTTAGGTAGAAATGTCAAAAAGCAGATAAGTGAGTAGAGTTTGGGAGGGTGGTCTAGGCTCAGAAAATAAATTTAGAATTTATCTCTACATATATGATATTTAAAATCATGAGACCAGATAAGATCACAGAGGGAGCTGGTGTAGGTGGGGAAGAGAGGACCGAAGCCCTGGCTCTGAAGCAGTCCGATATTCAAAGATCAGGGTAGGATGAGGGCTGTGAAAGGAGAGTGGGAGTAAGTCACCAGTGACTTTGGAGGGAAGCCAGGGGAAGGGGCTGTCCTGGAAGCTAGGGACACAAGGAAAGTTTGCCAGTGGGAAAGGGGTGCAGGTAGAGGGGTTGTCCTATGATGCCAGATGATGCTGAGAGGTCTAGAAAGAGGAGATGTCAGAACTGACCTTTAGATTCAATAAGATGGAAAGTGTCAGTGGTCTCAGCAAAAGCGATACCAGCAAAGTGTGAACCTAGGTGATTTACAAGGAAATGAGAACAGAGGAATTGGGGATAGTGAATGTTAACAAAGAACAAAGAAAGATAGAAAAGTACCTCAACAGATAGAAAAGTACCGTGTTTCCCCGAAAATAAGACCTAGCCGGACAATCGGCTCTAATGCGTCTTTTGGAGCAAAAATTAATATAAGACCTGGTCTTATTTTACTGTAATATAAGACCCGGTCTTATATAATATATAAGTAAAATATATAAGACTGGGTCTTATATTAATTTTTGCTCCAAAAGACGCATTAGAGCTGATTGTCCAGGTAGGTCTTATTTTCGGAAAAACATGGTAATACAGCTATTCAGGTCTTGAATGACTTCTTCCTTTTTTCTCCAAATACTCTTGCTTCTCCAATTCCTATCTTCCATTCAAAATCCAGCTCCTTTTATCCCTCTTGACCCTGAAGATATGCTTTAGCACTTATAGCCTATGCCTTCATTCAGTATTTAATTAAATTCTGCTTCTAATTGTTACTCCACTCTTCTCCTCTATGTCTTATCTGTCCACAAAATTACTATCTCCTGGAGAGACAATGTTTTAGATAATTTTAGTGTTCTTATAAATGAGTACTAGGCTATTATAAACACAATGGGTACCCAGTAAGGCCTTGGCCACTATTCTCTGTCAGATTAATTTATATTCTCAGATAAGTTAACTTTATTAATATTTTGATAGGTAAGAATGTTAACAATAAACACAAAATTAATATTGGTATTTTATCCCATCTGACAATCAGAACAGTGTATCAATGTGTAATAAAATTTCATAGAAAATTAGAGCCCAACATATCATCAATGTCCTGATAAGATCCTCTCATTTGTTATATTTCCTTCCTCCGTATCACCTCACAGACTCCGCATTAAAAATATGTGATTTTGTACATCATTGCTAGTTCATTCAAAACCCCTGAAACTAACTCTGACAAGATAATATTCTTCTCTTGCTCGTGGTTTCTAGATTTTTGTTTCTGCAAACAAGAGAAGGGGTTTCATTTCTGCAAAGCCCACATCTTGTAAGATAGTGCAAATTGACAATATTACGACTAGCTACATCAGTTGATGTAGTGGGGAACTTGGGGAGGGAAGCTATGGCTTTCGCAGCACTAAGTTTCTCTTATTTAGCTTGCCTGAGTTTGCTGTTAACGGACCCAAAAGCCCTGCTGAATCCCAGGCGTAGGCCAGGGCAGAGGTGGCAACCATGGCCTCCAGTTTATTCCCTTCCTCATCCTGAGATGTTGGCTCCAGTTGAGGAAGGTCACTCTGGGTAGAGCAGTGCAACTGATAAAAGCCCTGGGACCCCACAGGCAGACACACACCAGCCTCGTTCATTCCTGCCAGAATCCTTCGAGGAGTGCTATGATTTAGCATTTAACCCTGCCTGACATGTGATTAATTCAGAGCAGCTTCTGGCAGCCTATTAGGGGAGCCTGACTATAAATTAGGACCAAACTGACTTTTCTTCACTGCCTTCGTAACCTTTGTGTAAAGGCAAGTTGGAATAAACTCCCAACATACATCTTTGGCTTTTCTTATCAGTATTCTGTTTGCTCAGGATATATTAGAATTTTTCCAGTCTTGGCCTTGAATATGTAAGATTTGCCCCACAAAAGACCCTTCTGCCTTTCACATTCAAATCATGGGAGGGTATTGGTGTTTTTTTCAAAGGAAATATTTTTCTATAGAGAAAGTTTAATTGTGCAGAGTTTAAGTAAACATTCAAAATTTGCATGCTTTACACCTGCTTTAATCTCATACCTTAGGAGTTCTAACCTATAACCATAGTAATAATAAGTTCTCACATAAGAGGACAGCATTCTCAGTAGAAGGAAATCTGACAAGTTGCTCTGGCCCTGCATCAACAGTTAGCATCAACTCTCGATTCAGTCTCATGCTTCTTCTGTCAGAATTTCCTCAACTGGAGGATGAAGGGATGATCTCTGAGCTTCCTTCTGCTCTAATATTCTATTATGTACCTGACTTGCAAGACCTTAGCAGTTATTATAAAAGAACTGTCCACTCAAATCATCTCTTTTTCAGTCAATTGGGAAAAAATCCTGATTTTCAATTGCTCAGTAATATAAATATTTTCCTTGGCAGTACTTCACTCATATCTTAACTTATTTCCTAACCTCTCTGAATTTATATAAAACTTATAATTTTCCTTTAGTTATAGAAGTAGGGCATGATATCTATTCCACCCTGTTTCCCAAAACTCACTACCATAGGTGATTTAACTTGGGAGTTATAAAACATGCAATTTTATAGATGGGATCTTTTTATACATAACCATAATTTCAAGTATGCCTTTTTCTGTCACTAGGGCTTAGCTAAATGCTTATAAAATAGGAGAGGAAACAAACAAAATGACTACCTTTATCAAGACTGATGATGGTGGGCATTGAAGGACTTTGCTCTTATACTCCGGAAAGAGGTGTCATTTTGAACTCAACTTCAGAACAGCAATTTCCAGATCTCTAGCTTCAAATAAATAAATACTCCAAATGTATACAACCACTAACAACTGACAATTTCCAGAAACATAGAGTTCAATTTTTTTCCCCTTCTATTCTCTCTTATGTGAGTGCTGATTTCTGAACTGTAGGCCCAATCATATTGCAAACATCACACTCTCGGCTATATGTTTGATGCTTTGAAAATGATTGTTAACAAAATATCAGATTTGTATTAAAAATTATGTTTCTATTCAAAAGAGTTACCTTAGGATGATGTGAATTTATGATGCTGGCATTGCTCAAATACACACACACACACACACACACACACACACACACACACACACCGAAGGAAAAATTAGAAGCTGGTGGTTTTGGATCACCATCAGTTCCTGAGTAGCATAAGAAAACCAGACACATTCCTCTGTAATTGAATCTTGTGTTATAGTTAAGACACTGAAGGTTGTGTAGCCAGACTATTTATAATGAAGCTCCCATTTACTGGGGGAGAATATGCAGTTTTCTTATTACCATGTTGATATTTTTGAGTACCCAAAGGCAGAATGAGAAATTACATTAAGAAGAAAAATTTTTATTTCCCTTGACTACTGGTTTTAAAAATCTCAAAACTATATGCTGTTATCAGCACAGTACAACCCTTATGCTTTGAAGGGTTATCTTGTCAAGAATGAATTCCCTTCAGGAAGGTCAGAATAAACATTAGCAATAGGATGATCAGTGAAATATATACCATTACCTTGCACTCAAGGAAGACAACAAGTATTTGTTGAATGAATAAATAAATAAAAGAAGTCATGGTGAATGAGGAATAAATAACATGATTATAATATAAATAATATAATATATAATATATAAAAACAATATAAGTACATGAATAAAGCCATATTGACAAAGGAAAAAGTGTTCTATGAAAACAAAGTATACAAGGCATGATCAAATAATATGATAAAATGATTATTATAGTAAAAGGCACATTGCCATTAATGTCCCTGCGAATACCCCTCCTTGCTTCCAACACACTTATCCCATCGTTCTTGCCACTTTCTGAAGCAGTTCTGGAAGTCTTCTTTCATTAGTATCTTTAGTTGTTCTGTCCTGGCTGCCTTGATGTCCTGAATCATTCTGAGTTTGGGGAAGAGCCAGAAGTCACACAGTGCCAGATCTAGTATATAAGGTGGATGAGGACACACCGTGATGTTTTTCTTTGACAGAAATTGCCATATACCAGAAGTGATGTGTGACATGGAGCATTGTCATGATGGAGGATGATTTACTGCACACTTTAAAACACATCTTCTCTCAGCCGTAGTTCACACGTGACTGATTGCACCAAACAAGTTGAAACTATTACTAAGGTTCAACATGCCGTTTCCCACATTGAAGATCCTTGCCTTTCTGTTGGATGGCACTCGGCTGCAGCATTCACCATATTTTGTGATCACAATGGAAAGGCTCTGTGTCACACATCGCATCTGGTATGGCAATTTTTGTCAAATAAAAACATTACGGTGTGTCCTCATCCACCTTATTCACTGGATCAGGCACCGTGGGACCTCTGGCTCTTCCCCAAAATCAAAATAACAATGAAAGGTAAACATTTTGAATCGATTCAGGACATCGAGGCAGCCATGACAGCACAACTAAAGACACTCACAAAAGAGGACTTCCAGAGCTGCTTCAGAAAATGGCAAGAATGATGGGATGAGTGTGTTTGAAGCAAGGGGGAGTATTTTGAGGGGGATTAATGGCAACGCGCCTTTTACTGTAATATTTTTTAAATTTAAACATTCACTGTATTTTTTGATCATGTCTCATGCAGAGTGTGCCAAAAAAATGTGTACACATTTAAAAAAAGGAAAACTGTATTAAAATTGTAATATATATATATAGATAACAAAACTCAATATATACTGATAACAAAAGATGAATACAAGTCACGTTTGACTTCTGCAATTACAAGAGGTGCTCAAAGTGGTTACCATCAGCATCCAGACACTTCTGATTATGGCGAACTCCTGCCTGAGCAACGTTGACCAAAGTGTCCACTTGTATATATTATTTTGGCACCCCCAGTATTATCACTTATATGTATGTATGTACATATGTATGTGTATAGGTAAATATATGTGTTTTTATCATTGTGTGTGTGTGTATGTGTGTGTGTGTGTGTGTGCATTCCAGCACTAAGTCCTATAAAGGTTATCAAGCAAGTATTGGACCAACTGACTTCTTGTGTTGACCTTTCTCTGAATTTCTAGAGTGATTACTCATATAACTGTTATTTATTATTTTATCATTTTGTTTATTGAACATGATATAGTAGAATAATGTGATTTAGACTCAGATAACCTGAATTTGAATTCTATATCTGGTTACTTAAGCTTGTCACATAATCCCCTGACTCTTAATTTCTTCTTTGTGAAAATGAGATAATAATGTATAATATTTTTGTATAATGGTTAGAAATATACGTGAAGCATCTAATGTAGTAAACATTCATCACTACGGTAATTGTGGTTTTTATAATTGCCTTTCTCCACAATTTGATGAAATGCTCCTGGAGGCTAAAACATGTTAGCTTGGAATCCACCATGCAGCAAATACATAATGGAATTTTATAAGTGTTTATTACATAATCCATGTGGTTTGGAATATAAGAAAATAGTTATCTCACTATCTTAAGAACATAGGTGAAGCCCATTCACATTCTCTATGCCTTTGATACCTAATCATTGCACCTCAGGTGTCATGGCACTCCATATACTGCCGAGCACAAAGAGAGCAAAGATATGTCTTTAAATGAGCACATTAAAAATTAATGTTATTCCATACAATTCTTATATGTTGAACCAACACTAACCCAAAGTGGATTTGGCTTTTGTAAATGTGAGGCATTTGAGACCCACACAGATTCTAATCAGTATATTTTTCATAGTTACCTGCCAAGATGCACAACACAAAAGAATCTGTGTATTTTGTGCAACCCACCCAGGCAATGGATGCAGGGAGATGAAAGACAGATAACTTACAACCAGTATTCCTGACATGAAACAAATAATACACAAGCAAAGCAAGAGGTTGTTGACAGCCTTTCCTTTTCAGTCCACAGCTCAGAGGTTCTCATAACACATGTAAGCCGGAAGTGTTTCATTTGTCTTGCTTAAAACATGGCTAAACTAAGTATGTGAGGCCATAGTTCATAAGGAACATTCATAGCTGAGCACTGCAAATATTTGCCTCCAAAAGTGATATAGGTTAAACACAAATATTTCTTTTTTTCCGCCTCTCTATTTGCCAACTGAAGTTCCAGCTGTCTATATATATTCATAAAAGAATAGCACTAAGGTAATTACTATGTCTACTGAATAATTTTTCTTTTTGATAGCTACATGATTCCTCTTTTTCTATCATCAGAGTGCCACCCAGAATCATTATTTTTGGTTTCTCTGCCTGTCTAATTAATAGTAGTTCTCTTTTTTAATTCTACTTCTGGCCACTATCCAGCCTTATCTAACATTGATTCCCTCAAGACTAAGCACATCTCCTTTCAGTTCTTGTAAATTGTTATTACTATTTTTCCTATTATTATCCCATGTGCCACCACAATCTAAGCTAATGAAAAGTAAAATACTAGATTTAAAGACTTAGGTCAAAAAATTTGTTTTACAGTCAATATTTTTGTGAAAACCTTTAGTCATAGCCTCAATATTATAAGTCTATATGCAAACATTAGAAACAGTCTTATAAACTGAATTAAAAACACAAGCTGATTACATTTTGCCCTTGGGAATAGTCTCCTGATGGCCGACGTTATACTGGAAGGGTCGGTCATGGTAGTTGCTACATCTAATGTGCTCTCTGAGGACACTGGCCTTGCCCACATGCCTGCTGAAGAAAGCAGCCCCAGGCAGTGCCCTGTGCAGGGGCTCACGTTCTGTACCATGTTTTAAACCTCCAGATCTAATGAACTGGACAAAGAAGGAGCACCTGACTACCAACCTTACATAGACCAGAAGACTTGGGACAAAAGCTCAGCCCCATCAGCGTCAATATTCACTGGTTAGGACAAACGCATTCTTTCACTTGGGATTTTGAAAGGAAAATGTTGAAATAAACAGTCAGTTGATAATGGGGAAAGAATAAGAATTAACTGCCTGATTTCTCTTCAGGAAGAAGCAGACACGGCCAGAAGCAGGACACCAGAGACAAGAGGCACACTTACTCTTGCCGCTGAAGTGGCAGTGGGTAGGGAAAGAAGTGCCGGGGGTCCTGGAGGGCCCACCACCAAGTAGTGTAGACAGTGACTGATGTCACACTGCCATGAAATGTCTGCCCTGCTATGGCAGTACTTTTCATTAAAATAATCTCCTATGAATTGAGCTTTCCTCTTCCTTCCAAAAGAAAACACTGCTGACAGTGGACAGGCCTGATAAAAATGTTCTTTTGAACAAGGCAACAGAAGTCTTTGTGGGCCTGTTTGGAAAATAGCTTGGCAGACATTTGAAATCAGCAAATACGTTTTTACTTGAGTGAGCATTGATCTGAAAATGGTTTCATCACTAGAAGCTCATGTGCTGGGTGGAATGAGTATTGACCAGAGCAGGAACAACCATGAACTTCATCATTAACGACAGGTGCACGAGGGGTCTGGATTCTCCACACTAAAGTTATCAGAGCACAGGAGACTCACAGTGAAACCGGGATCATCCCAGATGCAGAACATGGGAGACAAGGAGGAGAAGACACAGCTCCACTAGCTTCCAAGTCCGTGCACAGAACATAGTAAGGACTCCAACACGTGTAAGGCATTCACTAATTTCCATTCTTTAAGTCCCTCAGTCTCCCCCAGGAGAATGACAGACATGGGAGGCTTCTACATTCCTCGCTGAAATGAAGAATTATAGTTTTTCCTGAGTGACTTCCCGCAACTTGCCTGAGAATAGTGTGGGTGCAAAATTGTGCTAAGGGTCCTTCCACAGCCTCCTGCAGCTGAGGGGCAAGGAGACAGAGCAGAAATATGTCTCTCCCTATCTGTTCCCCAGTTCATCTGTTCTGTAAAAACCATCTATCACATTGGGGGGCAGCGGTTCACAGGGATGACGCGTGGGGTTGGTTTGCACTCTAGTATTTCAGAAATTATCCATTTAAGATTTGTATACATTTTTAGAGTTCAGGGGATAATTTTCCATAACTTTTGTATCGATATGCTTAGTTGACTTTAAGGCAGCTTGAATGAATGTATGTAAATACCAGGAAGGCAGCACATAAAAGTAACTGGCTTGAGCACCCACTTGTTCATTGGCTTGCCTAGAAGAGGTCATGATACATGCAAACAGGGCTATTAGGGGTATCCTCTTTAGGCTTAAATTCTTTAGGTAGAAAGCAGAGCCTAGTGCTCTATTCCTTTTGCAGGGATCTGGCAAAGACGTATTCTGTGATAAATGGCCATAATACACTAAATAAAATTGCCTCTGCATAACTCTGCTGGGTGCAACTCTTAGTGAAGAGGATTTACTATATACACTCACAAATGCATAACAGCAATTATCTGTTTCTGTAAATCAGGCCCTGATGCTCATACATAAAGTTGCCCCTGCAGAATGCTTAGGTACGTGCATGAACACAGACAGAATGGAATAGCCTCTCTCTCTCTCTCCCCATGTTTCCCCAAAAATAAGACCTAGCCAGGCAATCAGCTCTAATGCGTCTTTTGTAGCAAAAATTAATATGAGACCTGGTATTATATTATATATATCATATATATATATCATATATTATATATCATATATAATAATGCATATAATATATATCTTATATATTATATGACACATTATATATCATATATAATATATATGTTATATATATAACATATAATATGTGGTCTTATATTATAGTAAAATATAAGTATATATATCCCTCAGAGACCTAGCCTTTACCCCAGACAATCAGCAACCCCAGGACAGTAGAAGACAACAGTGGACCTGACTAATGGACCCCTGGCAGGCTAGGGGGGTCCATTAGATAACGTCTTGACCTAAGTTAAGTTTCAGTTCCTGAACCCTAAGGTGGAAAGATCCCTTGGCTACTTTCCCATGAAACCAGACAGGGACACTGGAGAAGACCTCAGAGCTGTCCTCGGGACCTAAAGAAATGATTTATTACCCTTACCTCACCTGTGATTAATCAGCTCCCAGCACAACCCTGAACCCCCTAACCCAGAGTATTTTTATGATTCTGCCCTGTGTAATCTGTAATCTCCTTACCAATGATAGGGGCCAAAGGAGTTTCTTAGCCCCCTAGTTCCTGATCTTAATCACCTTCAAATCAGTTTTTTAATCTTAAACAGAAGAGTGTTCCTAGCCTGAATCATAGGAAGTCCCCTGCCCCTGCTCCAGGCCATTGCAGGCCCAGCTCCTGGGTGAACACCACCACATAAATAACTGGATTAACCAGAGGAGAAGACCACAGACTCCCCGAAGCTAAATGGAATTTCTATCAGACAGCCCTTGCGTCGATGGCTTTGAGTCCTGCTTCTTGGGCCAACACTTTTAACTCTGTTTAACCAAAATCTATTTTTCCTCATTCAGGAGCCTTGGGGATATAGATGATACCCCAGCCAGTAGATTACCAGTCCCAACCAGTCCCAACACTGTCTTCCAGGTGGATCTTGAGACCTCTTCCTCTCATCTGAGATCAGCTAGGGCGAGAGTTCAGTGAATCCCCCAATAGGTAAGGACAGCTCTATGCCCCTGCCCCGCAGGAAGCAGATACAGCAGAAAAGACCTCCTGTCCCTCAACTTCCCATAGAACTTTCATGGGGATCACATCTCTCAAGGGGAAAACAAGGCAGGCAGTTAGAGAGAGGCATTGGGTCTCTGCATTCCTGCATGTCCAACACAACCCACAGAATGCAACCACCCAAAAGACCTCCCCTCTTCACCCAAAACTTCCCCTTCTCACTGTAATTATTTACCTCTATGAGGAAACAAACGAGTACAAAATACCCAACTAGATTAAACCGGCCACTCAAAACTGGGCAGTAAAGGCCACAAAGACCTTCATTTCACCTGGGCCTCATTATACCATCATAATGCATATGCCCGGAAGTTCATTAATATTATTATAACAGACTGAATTCTGGGAAGGAACATGTGCAGTTTAAAAAGATGAGGTAATAGCCTCTTGTCAATCACAGGTGTCAATCAAGTGGTCCCACGCAGGAAAGGAACAGCCAATTCTAGGGAAAAAAAGGATACAAACTCCAAGTCCTAGCCAGTCAGCACCTTTGAGCCTTTGAGCCTTTTGAACCCCTTCTTTTGCTCAGCCTGCTCCAAACTCTTTGGAGAGTATTTTCTCTTCTAATAATGGCCCTTGAGCCACTGCCTTCTGTTCGGCCCACTTCTGCCTCTTTGAAGTGTACCTTTTGTTCTAATATGCTCTTTTCACTACACCTCGGTATCTCATTTAGTTCTTTGCTCGGGATGCTAAGAACCTGGACATGGCGCAAGAAGGGCCCACTCTCCTGTAACACCATCAGAGAGTCAGGCATTAAGCAGTAGCTCTCCATCTCTGGATTGACTGATTCAATAATAAACTATTTTTATTTCTATGCTGCAAACTCCTGCTCGTGCATTTCTTTGGGCCAGTGCATGCAGGCAGGCAGACTCACAAACACTAGGGTCCTGGAAACAGGAATACAAGTGGATTTTTTCAAGGACTTGAACATTGAGAAATAACCTGTAAATAGCATTTAAAAGTTTAGTGAGTAATAGTCAAGATAAGAGTATTACATAATTATCCATGATGCATTCCTATTTGAAATGCTCTATCTACGAGTATAAAAAGGACGCTTTATTTAAACTAAGCCATATATATAGTGAGCAAAAGAGAAAAAAATATATATGTATGCGTATATATATATATATATATATTCTTGTGTTGCTGCTGAGAAACATGCCACAGAACACAGTAAAAATATTTCTTTCTAGTCCCAATCATATAGTAAATTGAAGGTTCTGATGACCAATTTTAGTGTGGGGGAGGGGTTCCCCACACCAACAAGCAATGCTAGGACAACAGCTGGGAGTCCTACAATTCAACTATGACATCACAATTCAATTTTGACACTGTTTACCCAGACATAGCAGCAGATTCTACAGGTTAAGGGCTCAGTCCTATTAGACTGCCCCCCTCCCCACCTTCAGACACCAGTCCAAGCCCCGGGTTGTCATTTGTACTTCTTATCAACTGGCTATAATAACTTCTATAAATCAGAGGTTCCCATGAACTCCTTCTCGGGTTTGATTAAGTTACTAGAGTGGCTCACAGAGCTCACAGAAACATTTTACTTACTGAAATACTAGTTTACTATAAAAAGATATGATAAAGAATACGGAGGAACATCTAGATGGAAAAGATGCATAGAGTAAGACACGTAGGAAGGGTCGTGGAGCTTCCATGCTGTCTTTGAACGTGCCACTCTCCCCAAATTTCCACCGGTTCACCAATCTGGAAGCTCTCCAAAGCCCATCCTTTTTAGTTTTCATGGATGCTTCATTACATAGACATGACTGATTAAACCACTGGCTATGCCATGATTCAATCTCTAGTTCCTCTCCCCTCCCAGGAGGCAGGACTGAAAGTTCCAACTCTCTGTTCACTAGATTGGTTCTCCTGGTAACCAGCCCCCATACTTAGGTTACTTAAGGCTTTCCAAAAGTCACCTCTTTAACATAACAAAAGACACTTTTATAGCTCTTATTGCAGGAAATTCAAAGGGTTTTAGAAGCTGTGAGCCAGGAATCCTGGATGAAGAGCAAATATGAGTAACACATCTTGGTCATCTGAATGACCCAATATATATATCTTATAAATCACAATATCACATATATCAAGGAAATAGTCTTTTCAATAAATAAAAAGTAATAAAAGTTTTGGTGGAATTGAAATTAGGGTTTGCCTACATGATCAATAATGTCAAAGAGAAAAAAAATGGGAAGAATGCAATGAAATTAGGGAAATGAGTGGAAATGGAACTTATAGGTAGACGGTATCTTTTATTTAAGATGAGGTCAACAGGAATGATTTCCAGAGGGAAACTGCATGGACTATCTCCAGTGCATTTGCTTTAATTAACTGAAGTAAATATGACACTACAAAAAGGTTTAACTTAGCTAATGAGTCAATTTGAGCACCAGGATTTCTTTCTTTGGAAAATGAAATGAAGAAGAGGAAACTTGCTTCCTTAACTTTTAAATAGATTGGGTCTGTCATGTGCAGTTGTGCAGGTTGTCAGTGCATGAAGGCAAGGAGCCAGGGCTGAAATCCTGCCTGGCCCTTGTGGCTAAGCCATGGGCATCAGCTTGGGGCAGTGTCTACTGGGAAGGGCACCATTTTCTAATTTGCACAAAAGAACAATATAGGTTAGTAGTGAACCTTCAATAAATTATGTAGGAAAATAAAACTGTGCATTTAAATGCTTTATAATATAACACTGAATTCCATACCTTTGTGCTTTTATATTTGGGTTCAGAACAAGTTTTACTATCTTCGAGGACACTGTTTCCAAACTGGTGTCTATGACCATTGGGAATAGGTGTGGGGGAGTGCTTGGACATGTTTTTAAGATTCTGCAAATTCTTTATAGAAATGGATTTGATAATTTTATTCAGAGGATAATATAAAACAATACCCTCTTTTGCAATAGCAATAGTCATACTAATGAGAATAGGATAGACTTAATAAATGGTTTATTTGCACCAAGTAAATCTAAAGAAGAAATGATGTCTTTACTGTGTTGATAAAAATGAACTGGCATCTTAAGATAATTAACCATAAAACTGGGAGGAGGATGGGGGGAGCTGGGCCCCTTGTTAACTCTCTAGTCCTGACTTGCTGTTAAACTTTGTGGTAATAAATAGAGAAGCAATCTTGGAATCAGGCTTTTTGCATGAGGGGGTTGGTTGGAGGGCCAGTCGGAAGTGTGCATTCACACACTACTGGGGTGACTTCATTTCTTTTTCTTTTCCTGAATAAACCATTCTTTTGTTGGATTTTCTGGAGAGTTATTTTCGGCCAGTCGACAATGTCCTACCAGAAAACTATCACCTGGAACTTGAAATATATAGGCATGCTGAAATCAAATGGCCCATTGCAATAGCAGTCAATACCATATTCATATTTTGAGTGGTAATTTAATTTCAGCCAAACAACATGTTTTGCCACATTAAATTAGTTTCGTTAATTTCATTTTAATTGATTTTGTAGCCTGCATTTGATTGTTAATTTATTTCGATTTTATGTTGTACAAGGGCTCTGAGTGTAAGGAATTTATAACCAGGTTTGCATATGTACAGGTTCAATATGTTTATTATGTTGCATTTGTACATTACAAAAAATAATTTAAGACAATTTCAGGGGTCCAGTAATTTTTTTTATTTTAAAAGGACCCATATATTCATCAACCTTGAGAAACCCCCTTATACCTTCCATACCACATCCATGGCTTTTGAACTGCCATGGGACCACAGCTATTACCAAAAGTCATCCAATTCGTGATATATTATTAACTGCAGTCTGACTAAATCTCAGACACGTCATGCTATTATTCTTCAGATGTATGCAAATACTGTTGTATTGAATAAACAAAAAATATCTGAATATAACTCAATTCATCCTTTCCACCAATCAATGGATAGTAAACACAAATGTTATGTGCACACGATGCACATCTTTATGGGGGCGGTGTTTGAAAATTTCTAACCTTAAAAATGGGAGGTGGGGGGTTGGAGATGAGGGTAAGGGGGATCGAATATATGGTGATGGAAGGAGAACTGACTCTGGGTGATGAACACACAATGGGATTTATAGATGATGTACTACAGAATTGTACACCTGAAATCTATGTAATTTTACTAACAATTGTCACCCCAATAAATTTAATAAAAAAAAAAAAGATGTTTTACTAAAAAATGAATGGCAATTACTAATTGTGGGAAACTACTGGCTATTTTGTGGGAAAAGTATGGTGTCATAACTTATTGTCAATGTATTTAAAACAATATTGTGCAACAGGCTAGATATCCTATGAAGGACTCTACCTAGTTTTCTTTCTTTTCTAAGGAATCTAAGAATCTTCAGTATTATTCTATAGTCCAACATCTTATTTTCTCCATCTGTGAGCAAGCAAGAAGAAGACAGTGAACACAAATTTGGTTACATAACTAGTACTTACGGTTTCTTATGTTCTTAAGTTAGTGAAGACAGTATGATTGATTAAAACAAATAAAACATACTTTAAAATAATACGTCCATTTTTAAATACGTCTGTGTAATAATTGGGTGGGATTTTTACTCAGAATATGTGAAATTCCAAACGTGAAAACAGAGCAATAGAACTGATTATAATATACACAAGGCATTTCTGAGTTTCCCTGGGATCTGAGTTCACATCTGCCCAGTAATGACCCTCACAGTTCTCAAAGCTGAATGGAAACCTTTGCAGGATGGGTGTGCATGTTGCCAACACCACTACGAGTGTCAGCTGGTGGACATGATCAAGCACCTGGCTTACCAGAGGGTGCTCGAAGTACTGACTCAGTCTTTACAGAGTCAGCTTTTCTGGCAGAAGTAGAAAGATTGTTTTCTTATTTTGGATTAACTTACATTTGTAAATGGTAATGAGGAGTGTGTTAAGACAACAGACGACTATCTCACTTTTTTCTTCAATCTATATGTAAACAGGAAAAAGAAAATAAAGACAGTTTGGCTATATAACCAATGCTTTCTACACAGGGATAAGTGTAGAGAATAAAACGAACCTTTATAGCCAAAAGATGCAGAAAAAACAAAACAAAAAAACCCCTTATGTTTGCTTCGTTAAAATATTGTATATGCATTTTAAAGAGAAAAATGTTTTTAGTTTTTTGTTTGTTTGTTTGTTTCAAACATCACTTGCATGTTCAGACTAAGGTGACCTTTAAGACTCTAAGATCCATTAGAACAGGGAATATGACTATGACGTTCATTGTCATCTTTCCACCTCCTAGCATAACCCCTGGCATAGAGTGAGCATTTAATAGATCATTGTTGAATGAAATAATCAGTTTTAATTATTTTGTTTTAATTGATTTTAACATAAATAATTCATGAGTGGTGACCTGCCCCCAAGAATCGATGAAAATGGTTGAGAATCTTGTGTCTTCTATCAAATCTGGAGGAAGGTTGGCCTGGTAGTGCAGTATGTCCCTGTTAAAACTATTGGCAGAAGAAAATCTTGGACTCTGAGTTCTTCAAATACCAAGCTTTTAAAAAATGTGCTAGAGTTTGAACAAAAGAACCACCTGCTCCTGGATTCCCATATGTACAAATTGTATTTCATCCCATTTTGCGTCTCACATGAATTTATGTATTGTCTCTTTCACAATGGATTAAAACAACAACAACAACCCACAACATTACATTTTATTTTAATGTGTCACTTAACAATCAAAAATAAATGAAGTGTCCCAGGATTAGCCTTTCCCATCACAATACAAATTTAAAGTGTGAGTGGTACTATGCAGCCGCAGTAGACCACGTGATCAATGAGTAGAATGAATGGAAATAGATTTATGTCCTTATATTATATTTACTACATTAAGTTAATTATACAACTTCCGCTAAATAAATGCTTTTTTAAAAAAATGAAGACATTTGCTTTAACTTTTTAAAAACTGGAGATGTCATTTCATTAGGGGTGTTTTTCAGGAGCAGAACATTTGATTTATCGCCCAGGTTTACAAATATTAGGAAACTAATTAGTTGAAAAACTGAGTAAGATGCGATCTAGTGTGCAAGTCCCTTAGTACTTAATGTGTCAACAAGACTAAGAGAGATGAGGTTGGTCCTGCAGAGGGAGGTCCCTGGACATCCGCTTGTGCATCCTTTTAATGGGCTGCTCTGGCTACGAGGCCAGAAGCCTCCTGCCTGGTACCCTCTTTGTTTCAGCACTTCCCAAGGGGGAAGTCTCCTTGGAAAGTCAATACAAAGTCATGGGTCCTTCAGCTCTAGACACACTCTAAAAGTGACCTGGGACCTCTTAGAAATATCTTCCCTTTCTTTATTTGGAAAAGGCTTTGCTTTTTTGGCAACTAAACTGGATCTGATGCCAAGCCCTGTACCTATGTCCTACAGCCCCGACTGAAAAGTACCAGGTGTAATATTTCTGTCCCTGTGGGTGTGATATTGCATTTAAAAAATCCTACAGATACCTAAAGGCTCAAAGAACTATTGGTTTGAACATATTCAAATCTCTGTGAAGGGTCAGGAAAATACAAACATGCCTCGGGGTCTCAAGGAGTTTACCTTGCCTTTGAGATGATAAGAACTGAAAGAACTTTGTAAAGTGTAGGGAGTTATGCAAACATTAATCATGAATATTATGTACAAAAATAGCTAATGCCAAAGATATACGTAAGTATACAAACACAGAATATTTTCAATACAAGATACGTATCTGTCTCATCCAGAAGAAACATTATTGCCACATATTTTAAATTTTATTAGCTCTCTCACCTTCCAGTTGAACACCTTTCTTTTCACCCACCTCCACTTTCTCTGGTCCTTCACTTTTCTCTCTATACTCTTTAATTTCCCAGAGTGAAAGTCTTAAGCAAAAATTCTAAAAGAAAAATGGTTTTTGTATTTAGAATGGATTTTTCTAGACAGTAAATTTGACTACCTAATCAATTAACTAATCAATACAAAATGGATGACAATTATCTTCTAGTCCAGAAATGGAAAGAAGGAAAGATGAATTCACCAACACCCCCCACCCCCCAAAAAAAGATTTTTATCACTTGGAATGTGATAAAAGTGCATGTTTTAGTTAACGTTTGATATTTTGAAGCATTATACGAGAAGTAGATATTCTGACAAAGTGAAATGTCCATGTGGTTTAAGAAAATTTTTTTAAATGTCAAGTTGATGCCTGAAGCAAATATTCACAGCTCAAATATTATAAGATCTGTGATAGCTGAGGTTTTATGTTAAAATTGATACCTGACTTTAACTGACAGCATTCTGGTTCTATTGCACATGATTCTTGGGGCTGGTTTGGAATGTGGTGTTTTTCAAGTATCTGACTGAAAACAAGGTAATAGAATTAATAAAATTGCATTTCCTGTCCCTCTCCAAAGGTCACAGCTCACAAATTGTGTAAGTCTAAAAAAATAGTGAATCGGGTAAAGTTAGAATGTACAAGTTATATAATTGGAAGTTAGTTGGAGAAACTAGAACCATTTGTCCTGCATTCTTAAAACACTGAGCTGATGCAGAGGTGTACGTTCATTCCCACGTATATGTACACAAAGCACAATGCCCAGATGTAAAACTTCAGTTGTGGCAGACTGCTGAAACACCCTGACATGAAATGGAATTTAGCTGAGATAACCAGTCTTTTTATTTGGAGATCTAAACATCTTTAAATATCTACCCCCAATTTCACTTCAAAAAATGCAAACAGAAACCAGTGCACACGCATGATTACTTTCAAACTTCTACTAAAGAGAGGCTTCTGCTATGTGTTCTGCTATGTGTTCAATCACCAGATTGTTCTAGTCTTCATTATTTTAAAGAACATATTTTCTTAAAGGTTTCTTTCTTATCGTATCCATATGGTATCTTTATAGTAATGTCTGGAAATCCTACTGGATTTGGTACAAGTTTAAATTAAAAATGGGAGTTGAAAATAGAGTCCATTGGCTATGATCTGAAATCAGTTCTAATACTTTGAGTTTCAACAGTGTATTCTAGTGCATATAGAAACTTTAAACATGGACTATCATGGTTTTGGGGGGTTTGGGGGTGGGGCATGCTTTAACCCATGTACCAACATATACCTTTCAACTTAAGAGCCACGGTAGGATGTTATTTTTGATCAACAGGTTGTTGCCCAGAAAGAGTTGACGTGCTGCTTAAGCCTAATTAGTATATTTGCTTAGTATATGAGAATGAGACCCGTCCCTAAGAACCACTTATCCCACCAAAAAAAGTCAAACACACTACAGAAGGGAAACGTAGGATCCAAGCATTATGGTGGAGAAAATGTTATTTAACAGATGAATGTAGGAGAAAGGCCACTGAGCAGAGGAAAGTGGGCACAAAATATCTTGTCACATTCTAAAATAAGTATAGATAAAAAGAAAACCTCCAGAGAAAGAGGATAATTGTCAATTGAATCACAATATTTTAATAGATTCGTCATTGTTAGTTAACTTCACAAAACCTGCTTTCTCCCCTTATGAAATGTGTATATACATATATTTGCAAACGTATTAAGAAATGACATTTTAAACTGGTACGCATAAATTAACATTTGAATACTGCTGTGACAAAAATCAGTATGTGAATGTTCATATCCTGGGTCAGCATTTGGACCGTGTCCAGTGCTATAGGCTACACTATCACTTCTCCAGGGAGTTTGAAACCTAACTAGGGATTTCAGATTAGGCCACACTTGGGTGCATAACTGAAAAACAGAACAAAGCCTCTTTTGACGTTTGTCCCACTCTAGCTAGCTAAGGTGCTTGTTCTCACCTTTCATTCGTAGCCAAAGGATACCCCTGAATGAGGAATCAACGTTTAGTGCCTTCATTGTCTCTATTCACTCTCTACCCACTGCCACTGAGTTTCTACGACTTTATGAATAAGCTTTGGCAAAGCACCAACACAAGGACCATGTGTGGTCCTCCCTGGATCTCTCTGCTGCCTGTGAGCTGCTGGCTATTGTATTTCCCGAGA
The DNA here is from genome assembly GCF_036562045.2 of Rhinolophus sinicus. Classification (NCBI taxonomy): domain Eukaryota; kingdom Metazoa; phylum Chordata; class Mammalia; order Chiroptera; family Rhinolophidae; genus Rhinolophus; species Rhinolophus sinicus. The sequence goes on from NC_133756.1 coordinate 66,216,551, forward strand.
AAAGCCTTACTCCTGTATCTTGCTCTTGCTTCTCCTCTGTCCTTCTGTTCCTCCTCAGCTGCTAGTGCGGCTCCTTGTCTCTGCACCCCTTTAAAATGGATGTTTCTTGAGGGCCATTCCAAATTCTCTACTGTCTCTCACCATGGTTTCCCTAGCACATGATTTCCCTTTCTAATGCTCAGTCAGGTCATAACACATAACAGAAAAGAATGGTGATGGAGCTTAACTCATTGTGGTGATCATTTTACAACATATACATATAGCAAATCATTATGTTGTACACCTGAAAATAATAAATTGTTGAAGGTATCCATACTTTGGCCTAATGCAATCACTGATGAAACACTGAACAAGAATCTTTGAACGAGGAAATCTTACCCACCTATGCTTTTAGGAAATATGAACGCCTCTCCCTAGTTCCTGACCCAGGCATTCACATCTTCATGGATCCTCCACTAGGATGTCACACACGCACCCCAAAGCCCACCTGTCTACGTATAATCTCATTAACCTGTCTTGTGCGGATGGGCCCCATCCTCTGTTCCCTGAATGGTAAATAGAACTTGGCCAAGAAACAAACTTAGAGGTCCTCTATCCCGCTCCCTAACCACTCATAGTTAATTGGTTACTAGGTTCTGGCTTGCCCACCTTTTAAAATATCTCAATTCTAAATCAATTTTCTATCCCTGCTATTTTTGCCCCAGCTCAGGCCTATATGACATCTTGCCAAATGCTTAGGATACTAAGTACCTCTAGTATTGGCCTTTTGCAATCCATCTTCCTCACTGTTGCTGCATATCATATGAAGCTCTGCATTCTCCTATTCTCTCCCCAGCTCCCTCTCTGCAATTCTTTGCTCACATACTGACCCGTCCCACCAGTGTTCCTGCTTCTTGTGGCGTGTGCATGCGATCTGCCTTCACGCCCTCACACACACCCCTTCCTCTGCCTTTCTGGGGGACACCACTCATTCCCTAAGCCCTACTCAATGGAGCACTGCCTTCCCAGGAGCCCCACCAGATCCCGAGGCTCTGCGGGGGGTGAGATGGGGATGGGGTGGGGTTGGGGGGGCGGGGAGATCCTTATTTTCTGCTGACTGTTAGAGCACTTATGTTACCTCACAGTCAGCTTTCACAGCTATCTTCTCTCTAGTCTGTGCTCCTTCATGGCAGAGAAATGTTCATAGCCAGTTCAATGCATTGCAGATCATACATGCATGTTTTTAGGACAACATATAAAACCTTTGTGAACCAGAGTAACCTAAATGTCAAATGCATTTTGTGCAGATTCTTTCCTCTGATTAGAATGCCCTTTAATTTCTGAAACCTTTCTCCGCTGTCCCTGGGAAAACCCTACTAATCCTCTGAGGATCGGCCCACGTGCCCTTCTCAGTAGAGTCCCCGACTCCCAGGCAGGGCAGGTCCCTTCACTGGGTCCAGTGATGCCTTGTCTGTCCCTTGTTTGTGCCTTGATTGTAACATTACTTTCCATTGGGAAAAGGCTTCTAAGAACTAGGGGATTATCTACCTATCTTGGTGTCACTAGTGCCTGGGTCACTAGCACAGGGTCTGGGTGAAAGGGATGCTAAAGAGAGGCATGAGGTAAAATAGCTGTTTCAATATCTGGAACTCTGGTTATCCCACTATCACGCCCCTGGGATAATTGTGAAAACAGGGGTAAGAGGCCCCACAGTGGGAAGACACTGCAAGGAGACTTTCCAAATGACAGGGCAAGGGGACCTGATGCTTCTCTGACTCACACCCTGCTTCCCACCTCCTGTGACATTTCAAATTGCATAAGCATCTCCAGCAGTCAGAATCATAAGTGACTAAACACTGCTAGGTCACCTCTTTTACCTGCCTGTTGAGTCACACACTTAACCCCATAAACTGAGTGCCCTATAAGAGGTTTGGATCTCGAATCTGCTTAGTTACAGTCTGAATGATAGCTTGGGACAGGTTGCTCGAGCCAAGACTGAACCTAGGGGGTTAAAGAGGTTTTCTTCTGAGCCTGGAAGCAGATCCGTGCAGAAGGGGGAGCAAAGCAAAAGCATCAACTTGCTGAGGGAGCTCACTGCTGAGCCGCCTGGCTCTGCTCTTCCCCCAGCAGGGGCTGAGTCTCTAAAGCTTAGCGTTCTGGGCTGACTGGGCCAGCGGTTTCCACTAATAATACCAGCGAATGTTTGCTGAGTGCTTACTATATACCAGAAGCTCTTTCAATGTCACACATATTACCTTATCCTCACAACTGTGAAATACGTGCAATTATTATTCCTGATTTATTGAAAAGGAAGAAAAACACAGAAGAGTTCAGCAACTAACTTTCTGTACATAGTGGAGGTGGGTGCAAACCCAAGGGCTGAATTCCACAGTCCATAGTCTAATCCACAGACCCCCAATCCAAACCAAGATCAGAACACAAAGAGAGAAAGAAATGGAAAAGAAATTTTCTGGCCCTCCATACTCATTCATCCTACCAGGACCTTAAATGAGGTAAAAATCCAATCTTTTCTCAGAATCTTTTGTCCAGCAGGGGTTTGACGGTGATAATCATTTTTCCCCAGATTTATTCCCTAAAAAGGATGTGATAGCATTCTAGGTAATAACTGTCCATATAGAAAGAGACGGTGTTGTACCTAGTCACATCAAACTCGTCAAAATCAGGTAATTCCAGTTCCCAACTGACAAATCGATTGTCCCAATGCACCAGGTCTCACTTTCTACATCAAAGAAAATGCCAAGCCCATTACACAATGATGTATAGGCCACATGCAATAACACTTTCTGCTTGATTCATGTATTCAGCTAGAACATGTTCAAGTAATTCGAACAGGATTTATTAATGCCTTTTAATTTTGTCTTGTCATTTTTCCTAGAATTCTCCATCCTTAGGCCATTTTCTTAATTAATAACCTCTCATTCTCAATCCCTTTATACATTTTCTTCTATATATCAGAATGCCCAGAAATGAACTGCAGAGCTTTAAAAAACACCAAGAGAGAAAATGTTCTCATTTATTACCCTATCCCACCCTTACGCATAAATGCAAAATTCCAATTTGGTTTCTTAGTGTATGCACATGTACTTCTTTATGACTGTCAGTTAAATCACATTTTAAAAAGAAAGAAAAGAGTGTAAAGGAGGTTGTTCAAATTCCCTACAGCAAGTCGGGCGCTCCTATGGGAGCCACATTTCATCTACAGCTTCATTCATGGTAAGTTAACAATTATTCAGAAAACAACAACAGCAACAACAACAATAAAAACCTTCTCTCCACTGCTTGAAAAATACATGTGAACTGCAGCAACTGAAATGTCATTTTAAAAGGCTCTCTTTGGAAGGCCTGCATGTGATGACTTTTTTTTTCTATTCTAGTGTAGGTAAGCAATTGTGCTAGAGACAAACAGGCTGGGAGAATTCTAAATAGCTCTTAACTTGCTTCAGGATTCAGCCTTCCAGCTGGCAAGACTGGTATAGGGACATTGCAACGGAATCGCCATTTATTTGATTGAAACTGGATTCCAAACAGAGTTAATGTATTACAGGAGCAGTAGCTGGGAAATGTGGAAATGCTGCATAATATGTTGGAAAGCTGCCCAACTTATCTTACTATTGGATGAACGGCAAAAACAAATCTACTTTCATCTTCGTAAGGGTCCAAAATACAATGTAAGGTGATAAAACATTTTTTATGAAAACATATTAAAGTGTATCATACATATTTATATTTATTCTAAAGATGAAAGCATATTTTCAATAGACATGTTTATAACCTTCACCTTAGCCATACTGACTTTTCCATATTAAAGTAACAGTAAGGCAATGACAAACTAATTTTACCTTCAACATGTTCCTAGATCCTTTGAAGTAAATAAACATTTGAATGTTAAGTTGTCAAATTGGTCAAGTAAAACCATTCTGATACTTTTCCTTTGATATTTGTAACATCTAATAAAACATACCTAAACCACACACACACACACACACACACACACACACACACACACACTCTCATACTTAACTGGTGCTTAGAGTATGTCTATTAAACTTCAGGCTCAACTCTGTGAACTGAGCAGAGTATGTGGCTAAATGTTTAACAACCAGCTTTTTAAAAAAAATTCTAATTTATAGTAGTGTTTGCTGACTTCCATGGTGTAAATAATCTCCCCATGGCAATTTCAAGCTACTGATGTGATGTCACAGAACACACAGTTTGGAAGAGATGTGCCTAGTTTGCTCTCACAAACCTATATGAGCTGGGTCCTGCACACCTTTGAAACTGAGCTACTTTTAAATGTCAAGATTCTGGGGAATTTCCCTTTTACTTTCTTTGTTCTCTTCTTGGGGACCACAGAACTCTCTATAACACAATTCCTTCATTTCAAGATGAGTTAATTAAAATAGGTGATCTCTAAACTTTCTTTAAGATCAATTCTTTAAATATTCAAATAATTTTCCTACTCTGAATTTTAAGGCAGCCTGAATAGGGCACCAGCATTTTTTAAAAATTCCACTGAGTCCAAGTTTACTCCAAGGACCTGGAGATGAAGGGCAGCCTCCATCGCAAAGTACATTATTCCTTCTTCAGTAAGGTTTATTTTATAAAAGTTAGGTATAGCTTTCAGAAATACATAAAACAGGAGGGTCCTCTCCTCTTGTAACAATGATGCCAGTTCTTGTAATTCAAAAAGAAAAGACAACTCAGAGGGGATAAGTTTGTCACTTTGCTCTAAAGCCTGTGCTTACAGAAATTATTAGAAGGAAATAAGGACCAGATATACAAATATGTATATAGATGTTACTAAAAAATGCAGAGAAGGACTCTCATTCATTGCTGGTAGGAATGCAAAATGGTCCAGCCACTTTGGAAGATGCTTTGGCAGTTTCTCACAAAGCTAAACATAGTTTTACCATATAATCCAGTGATTGAGCTCCTTGGTGTTTACTCAAAAGAATTGAAAACTTATGTCTACGCAAAGTCTGCACACAGATGTTTATAGCAGCTTAATACATAATTGCCAAAACTTGGAAGCAACCAAGATGTCCTTCAGTAGGTGAATAGATAAATAAATGTGATATATAGACAATGGAAAGCTATTCAGCACTAAAAAGAAAGCTATCAAGGCATAAAAAGACATGGAGGAACCTTAAATGCATATTACCTTAAATGCTATAAGTGAAAGAAGCAAATCTGAAAGGGCTACATACTGTGTGATTCCAATTACATGACATTCTGGAAAAGGCAAAACTATAAGGACAGTAAAAAGTTCAGTGGTTGCAGGGCTTAGAGGGAGGGAGAGATCAATAAGCGGATCACAGAGGATTTTTTTTTTTTTTTAGGAGGGCACAGCTCACAGTGGCCCATGCGGGGATTGAACCGGCAACCTTGGTGCTACCAGCACCACGCTCTAACCAACTGAGCTAACCGGCCACCCCGATCACAGAGGTTTTTTAGGGCAGTGAAAATACTCTGTATGAAACTATAATGGTGGGTCCATGTTACTATACCTTTGACCCTACCAATAGGAAGTACAACACCAAGAATGAAGCCTAAGGTCAACTATGGACTTTGGGTGATAATGACGTCAATGGAGGTTCAACAGTTGTAACAAATGCACCACTCTGGTGGGGATGTTGGTAATAGGGGGGCGTTATGCATGCATGGAGCAAGGGGTACATGGGAAATCTCTGTACCTTCCTCTCTATTTTGCTATGAACCTAAAATTGCTATTAAAATTAAAGTCCTTTTATCAACACGTTGTACACCCTAAACCTACTCAAGGTTATATGTCAATTATATCTCAATAACAATATAAGAATGCAAAAAATAAAAGTAAAGTCCTTTTTAAAAAATATGAAGAACTCCAACAAGTTTGGTTATAAAGATGGACTGACAGGAAAGCAGCTGTTGCTCTGATACATTTCTTTACATGACAAGTACTTTCTGAGCTCCTCTTATGGGCCATGCCCTATGCCAGGCACCATGATTCAGGGGTGGATAAGGCAGACATGGCCCCTTCCCTCAGAGCTTGGAATCTAGGGGCTGCTGATGTGCCCACTGATGGCTTTAGTTGTTGATGAAACTGTTAAATACACGTTTAGCATATAACAGGAAGCCTTGGGTGAATGTTTGTTATATTGATATTTAATGAAAAGTCACAATAAACAATATCAAGTCATCCCTTCTCTTCCTAAAAATTTGTCCAGGTGTTATAAGGGGGCTTTGGTAATCTAACAATCATCACTGTAATACAACATCAAGATCTTACATAATAAACTAAACTGAGCATGTTTCTTGCTTTTCATGTTTTGACAGGTGCTGAGTGAGCAGCTACTATGCTAGGTACTTTGCTTTATATCCCCCTTTCATGTAATTCTCACAACAACTCTGTCCAATGAGTATTCCCATGTTACAGGTAAGCAAGCTGAAGTTCATAAAGATAATAAACTTACCCTGAAATCGACCGAGTTAGAATTCATCCCCAGGTTTGTCTGATGCAGACCCATGCTTATCTCTCTAGGAGCAATGCTTCGAGAGTGGTCGGAGGGTCATTACAGCTTTGCCTCACCAGAGATCCTCATGTGGACCAATAATCCCGAGACAGTTTTCTCCTTGTATGTATGATGATATATTACAAATCAGTGGGACCTCCAGGCAATTTATCCCTAGGAAGATTAGGGTTCCACCGTTTACTTGCCACTGCACTTTCTTGATCTGCTTGTAACTGTATGGCCTCTAGACCTTCATCACAGTGAGGCATTTAATTCCCACACTAGGCAGAGCCAGGAATATAATGGGAGAAATTATGTGAAACTAAGGCTTAAAACTGTTCTACCACTCAGGGGAGGAAAATAATTGAACCTCAGCAACAGATTTATGGAAGCTGAGGACTTACAGAAAAAATTTATGTTTTTATGAATCCACATAAATAACACAATTGTTCCTTAGGTCACTGAAGAGCAAGCACAAGAGAGACGAAACCAGTAATAATTTAGAAAAGACACTACAATGCACTCAAGATTCATTGTGGTTATTGGACCATATTTGAGGTTTCTAGAGATTGACAGAGAATAAAGTCCACTGAGAACCAGCAACTGGAAAATTACGTTAGCTTTAATACACACCAGTGCAGTTGAGTATTTGCCCAACTGCAGTGAGTGCACTAAATATTTGAATCATTGCACTGGCAGCCATAACATGCTGCTCATTTTCCCGCAGTTCTGAATGATAAGTTTTAGCTATAGCAAAGCTCACATTTGAACATTAACATCTACTTCTCTACTTGATCCTTTTCAAGCATTTAAAAAAAATTATTATTATAACATGTGATTTCTTTTCAAAACCAGTATCACCATTTCCACTGTGTGTGGGATAATACATTTAATATCAATACCTCTGACCTTGGTGTAAGGTTAAAAGGATGCACATTGTTCACAATTGGACTATTTCTCCCCAATAATATATTTTTTATTAATTAACAGTGAATTTATTGTTATTCGTATTTTCCTTTCTGCCACTTGCCACCAAAGGTCTTGGTTATCAAAGCACTATGATGATTGAATTTAAGTAGCCAACTAATACTTTTGAATAAATCACGTACAATTCTATACAAATATGTCTGTGATATATTGAAAACAAATTTGTGTTTGTGTATAAAAGTCCTAACTATAGTTTTTCTTTGAACAAACCACCTATAACAAATGAAGCCGGTGCCAGAGCAATAAGAGAATTAAAGTTCAAGTTGTGCCTGATTGAGTGATTACACCAGCCTCTTCCGTGTTGGCTAAATTCAGTCATTGTTTTCTTTCTACTTCAATGTTGCCACTTTGCGTCTTTAATAAGCTGAACCAAGGAGGAGATAGAACACAGATCCTAGTAGCTATAACTCTGCTGAATTGTTCCTATAATTGAGTTTATGAAAGGACTCTGTAGATGATATGTTTCTTTAGGAGGTAACTTTATAGCAGAAATTGTTCATACAGATCACATTACATGAGCTATAACGAGAAGCGAATGAAATGGGTTTAAGGCTGGTTTAAGCTTACTTTGGGTTTACCTGGTATTATTTTTATGGATGGTTCTAGCTGTCTTAGACTTAACACACATTTCCATTTATATGGCTGCCATTCTAACGAGACAAGTGGTGATAGGATTTGATTCAGATTTTGGTGGACAATAAAAATAAGAGCAAATCTCTTCTCTCCAGAAATATAAATGTTCTTAAGATACCTGTAAATACATGATTGCACAACAGATGCAAACGCGTGAAAAAACTTAGAAAAATAAAGTGAATTTTCGAGTCAACTAAACAGCAAACCAAGCATCATGTACAGTGATCACTGACCATGCTGTCTGGTTGCTTCATAAAACAGGGAGGATTTTTGTGGTGAGAATTGAGTGGTATACGGAGCATAGGTACCACCTTTGGCTAAAATGTCAAAAGCCACACTAATGATTTATTCCTGCATATTTAAAATGAACTTCTTACAAGAGAGGATAAAGGAACACTACCTCAGGCATTTTACAACTTGAAAAAAGATTTAGTCATTGTGAAGTTTTATAAAATTGTAACAATGTATCAAGCATTTAATTTGCTTAAAATCTATTAACCAAATGTCTTTTTTATGTCAAAATGGAATAAAACACACTCTGAAAACTATGTGGTATCATAGATCGTGTATAATGGGGAATCTGCAATTAATCAAAATTTGGTATGGTCTGCATGACGCATCATATCTTCAAACCCAGATATTGGCTGAAAACTTTTGCATGTGAATAAAATCCATAGCATAGGAGGAGCCTCCGAACTGTAAAAATGGAAGACAAAACAATAAAAATAAACTAAAATCCCAGTCACTCATAATTTTGTTTCTGCCTGTTCTATTTTAGTTGAACAAATTGAACATGAAGAAATTGTTTCTAGGACTGAGGAGTTTTTTTCACATGTAAGGCAGCTCTGAATCCTATGCTCAAACTGGTAGAAGCCACTTTTCTTATTGAAAGAGTTGCTTCTTAGCAGATTACAGCCAGAGTCATGAGCGGATATAGCCAGGATGTTGCTAGAAGGCAACATGGTATGAGGTCTGGAGTGAACGAATGCAGGGCAGCTGGCTCTACAGCTGTGCAAACTGTGTAATTCTATGGTTTGAATGGGAGGTAATGAACAGTCCTAAACTTCTGCAGATACACATGGGACGTTTAAGCCTCTCTCTCTCTCAGAAATGAAAGTTTTGCCTGAAATCTCTGGTTGTTTTCTTAAGGTCAAAACAAATAAGGAGGGCATTCAGTTGGAGAAGAGGGAGAAGGTGAAAAAATGGGAGGAGGAGATTGTGAAAGAAGGCTGCACCTGGTTATTTGGCTGAGTGTCTGTCTAAGGCCAAGTTGGACTAATGCCCCACATGACACTGGCTAGTAATTCTAGTGTGCGGTACAGTTACTTTAGCTTAAAAATGACAAGTACCTTCTCGAGGACTATTATCAAGTGGAAGGTTGAAGTGAGGCAGAGATTGCACTAAGCAGTTAAAAATGTATGCAATTCCTAAACACTCATAAAAATTCAAGCCCTCTGTCTCTTATGGATGAGTAATAACATCCTGAGGTGACTGCGTTTCATACAATGCTGAGCGTTGACAATGGAGGCATAAACAAACCCCAAATTATAAATTGGTAGATGCTGTATTCAGTCTTTCTGGACTATTGGGCTGTGTTGAATTTCTGGCCATGGCAAAGGCAACGTTTTAGGTAGAATCAGTCTATTTTCTCACATTTTCATTCTTGTGCTTTATGTGTGCCAGCGCGAGCCATTTAAAGCTGTCCCATTCACCGAAACCACATCTGTTTCTTGCCTTGGAGTAATACTTGACTGTTGGCAAAGCATTTTCACATTTGGTCCTCACAAACACAATGAAAATTAGGCAGAGAGTGTTACGCCCGTGTTACAGGTTTCAAACATTCAGCGAGATGATTCAACTCGTTCGTACCAGACTCAGATTTTGGAAACGGCCAATCTCCGAAACCATGACAGAGCCCTTGTGCTCATTATTCAAACAAGAGAAATGTTCCTGTTGACTCTCAAAAGCCAAGAGTCTGTGATTTTTTTTTTTTTTTAATGTGCTCTCCTGACCATGTGGATGGCATCTCAGACTGAAATGCTGTGTTCTCTCTTTTCCCCCTTCCCTTTTTGCCTCTGTTCTTTCTTCTCCCTGTATCTCTTCCTGTATTCTTCTTTTTACTCCCGTCCTTCAATGCCTCCTCCAAGTTCAGAGGATTATTAGAAAGTCCAGTAGGTTATTCTTCTCCATGTGGCCATTGGCAAAAAAAATTTGTAGGTTGATTCATTCAACTCTCGACAGAAGACAAACCATTCTTAATGTAAATTTCCTTAACTTTCAGAGTCTGAGGGTGACTTTCTGTCTCATTTTGGGGTGGCCATATTCATTCTGTAGCATAGGCAAGACGGACTGAATGGGGGTAAAACTTAGCTAAGAAAATTTGTTCCTTATGTGATAGCTTCTGAATTTGTAGCTCATTTGGTCTTGTTAGATGTGGTAACGAGAAGGCACCTATTTTTTTTTTCTTTCTTTATGGTAGCATCTTGGAAGAATTGAGGAAAGGTGAGGTAGACCATAGAAACACAATGGCGCTTATTTCTCCACTTTGGGAAATGAGTAATCACTATATGCCAGGCATTATTCTAAGTTTTTCACATTTAATGAATTATTTGCCCTTCAAAACAAACCTCCAAACCACTATTAGTCCCATTTTACAAGTGAAAAAACTGAGGCAGGGAGAGGTTAAATGACTTCCCCAAGGTCATACAGCTAGTAAGTGAAAAAGTAGGGATTCAAACCCAGAAAGTCTGACTCGTAGTCACTATACTACCTCAGAAAAGAGAATTATTTCCCACAGCTCCTCTTTCTACTCTTTGCAGGGCTGCATTACGACTTCTGTGGGTCCTCAGTGCTTTTGCTCTTGTAGACTACTTTCACTCCCCAAAAATATTAAATACCGTATTTTACGACAGTGTTGGCATGAAAACAAATATAAACCAACCTGGACTATATTTAATTTTTTTCTGAGTTTAAAAGAAATTAAAACATTTTTGTGGGCCTCTAAATGTACTGTGAGTCTAGACTCTGGGCTCTGGCCCTGGGCTTTTTCTCTTTCACTTTGATTCATATCCGGGTAAGAGAATTAATTTCAATTAGGGGGATAGAAGTACTAAAATGGGTTTCCTTGCAAACACTTTTTCTGAATTCAGAAAGCGCCCTTAGAAACTACAAATTTAATAATTTTTTTAAACCATGGGTTATAAAATCATTTAGATGGGTCATAGTTAGCATTTTTACAACTAAAATATGTTAGAATGGAATGGAGTTGGAGGAGATGAAGTAGGATAATACAGAAAACGTCAGAGTACATTCAAACCTTATAAAGGTGTTTTGAGGAATACAGTTGACCCTCAAACAACACAGGTTTGAACTGCACGAATCTACTTATATGCAGATTTTTTCAATAAATATGTACAGCACTGTAAATGTATCTTCTTTTCCTTATGATTTTCTTTTCTCTAGCTTATTGTAAAAATACAGTATATAATACATATAACCAACAAAATATGTGTTAATCTACATTATCAATAAGGCTTCTGGTCAACAGTAGGCTACTAGAACCAGAAAAGTTTTGAGGGAGTCAAAAGTTATATGTACATTTTAGATGGTGTGGGGGGTCGGTGCCCCTCACACCATGTTGTTCAAGGGTCAACTGTATTTTATTCCAATTATAAGCATGTATGTGTGTTATGTGAAGTGATATAAAGTGCATTTCTTACAGTGAATCCTAGGCAAATATTTTTTAAAATACTGAGCTAGAATGCATTCCGAGTTTTATCTCTCTTTCCCTTAGCCATGTTCATTTTAAAATTTGATTTCATAGCAAAGATGATATGTTTGCTCTCTTGTAATAAATCATGGCCATTAAAAATGTAGATTTTTGAAGTTATATAAAACATGATCCAAATTCCAATTATTCTTATTCCTTTTATTAGCTTTATTACCCTTGCTAAGTTATTGAACCTCTTTGTGACTTAGTTTCCACATGGATAAAATAAGAATAGTAATAATAATGCTAACAGCTAGAATAGGGTCATTATGAGAAATAAATGAGCAAATGCATAATAAGCCCTGGACACAATATACTAAATGCACTATACATGCTGACAACTCAATTACTTGTTTCTGGGCCAGATCTCATTTTTAATCTTACATTTGTATAACTGCTTATTTGATACTGCCACTTGGAGGTCTAGTAGACATCTCACACTTGACATGTCTGCACTTGAACTTCTGACCTTTCCCTCATACCCCCAAATGGCCCTTTTATCCTTCCGATTGTGCAGGCCAAACCATTGACATACTCCATGCTCCTCTCCTTCCTGCATAACCCACACTCAATCCATCATGAAAGCCTGGCTGTACCATCCAATGCATCCAGAACCTGACCACTCCTACCTACTCCTGCTGTACCATGCTGCCGAGCCACCATTTCTCTGGATTATTCTCAGTCTCCCTGCTTCCACGCTGCCCCACTATAGTCTGTTCTGAATATTGCAGCCCCAATGATCTTTCCAAAATCTATTTCAGATCGTGTTACTCTTATGCTCAAATCCCTGCATTGTTCCGCATTTACTAAGTGCAGTCAAAGTCTTGGCAGTGGCCCGCCAAGCTCTATGTAATCTGGTCTCCGTTCCCTCATTAATCTCCTCTCCTCCCACTCTCCCCTTCACTCACTCTTCAGCCACACTGGGCTCCATGCCAGGTCTTGAACATACTGGAACTCTTGATTTAAGGCCTTTCCACTCCCTTCCCCTAAGTTTTCTCCTGTTCTGACCTCCATCCCATATTAGCATTGCTCGTTCCCTTGCCTACTCTGGAGAATTTTGTTCAAATGCCCTCTCAATGTTGTCTCTTTCGCAGTCCACCCCTTTCCTTGCCCCCATATGCCTTATACTCTTAGCTTTCTTTATTTTTGCCTTAATGCTTAACTTATAAAATACTACCCCACGTACTTAGATACCATGTTATTTATTGTCCACAACCCACTTTTAGAAGTTAAAATTCATGAGGGTAAAATGTTTGTTTTGATCACCAATGTGTGCCAAGTGTCTAAAAATGGTCCGATGCATGTTTAATGTCTTAATATTCATTGAGTGAATATTATCATACTATTATTTCTTCTTATCTCCCTCCACCGCCCCCCCCGAAGAAAAACAGGGCTCAGATGGAATAAGGGATACATTCAAGCATAACAAAGCTCTTTCTACACTTTTGATTAAACCATGATTAAATATTCAACCAACTTGTTGTCACTTGATTGGTAGAGATCCAGATATAATGGGCTTTCTATGTCTTTAAATGGCAAATGATCATATTGATAAAGTTCAGTATAGTTTCAAAACCACGATATATATTGAATTCTCAACACTACCATTACAGCCCAAGTATTTACTATTCAAAGATTCTGCTGCTGAATCATTAGTTTCGAGTATACAAATGTGGCAGAAAAGATCAATAGGAAATCTACACGACACTTGCCTACATAAATGTTAAATAACTGCTAGCAAAAGATTATTCCTATTGTCCTTTGATAACCTGTGTAGAAAGTCATGTGAATCCACCATCATTCAATAAGGCCATACAATGGATTTTGTCTTTTATTTAACTATCCTTCATTATATTAAATACTTGTAAATTAGAGTAATTAAAATGTCGATATGGCCCACTTTATTTTCCCCTCTGAAATCATATCCACATTATCACCTACCAGAGTGGGTGGGGAGAGTGATGAAACAAAATATGAAAATGCTAGAGTTCTTCTTTTACCATCCAGTGAGGAAAATGTTATACCCATTAACAGTTCCTTCGGGCTCTTTTGTATTTACATAACATATAACACTGGGTATAATGTGTGTCTTTCTTTTTACCTTACTGAGTCAAGGAGAAAAAAATTGAAGTTGCATATATCAAAGAGTAACTCCATAAGTAATTTTAAAATATTTTACTTAGTACTAAATGTAATGTAAAAATGTATCAATATGTCCAGTTCTGACCAATAGTTTATTTGTTCTTGTCAGCTTATATGCCTGTGAAGAAAAGGAAAGAATAGTTCTTTGTAGTTCATGGCCAAGTGTTACTTACAGTCAGTGCCTAGATGTAAGGATTATTCTATCTTCAGATTCCAAAGGGGTCATGGCAGCTTGGTTGAATCCTGACTTTTAGCTAGTTGGCATACATGTTTACCTTCCTTGGTAATTTAAAAGAATAAAGGGAAAATACAAATCTTACATTCCCATTTCATTTTAATTGTATAAAAGAGAACAGGCTAACATACTTAAAACGGCAATTGGGAACTGTATTAATATTTTGTTTCTTCACTCTCCATTTACTGCTAAGATTTCCCTAACACCTTATTCAGTCAATATTTATAGAACATCAACTGTGTTAAAGATGCTAATCCCTGAATATTCAAATTAAAAATATTTTATTTAATATTGTGTATATAAATGTGTCTTGTAATATATACTAATCTCTTTTAACTCAACTTATTTTCACAACTTAGCTATGATCTAATGTTTTAATTCTTATTATAATTATGCTATTTTATATGTTTTATACCATAAATAAGACTATCTGTAAAATCAGATTATTATATATATCCAATAATACAGCTAGAGCTAGAATTATCAACTATTAATACAAACACTTTATTAGATGGAGTTTTAGAGATTTTATATTCCAAATCATTCATCTTGAGCTGAGAAAATCAAGCCCAGAAAAGTTAAATGACATGTCCACTACCCTAATAGAAGAGATGCATTAGAATCAAGTTCTTCTGACTCTTGCCTCACATTTTTCATACAAAACACACCTCTGTGGTCTTTCATGGAATTAAATTATATGGACACATACAGACAGAACAAATACGTAATGTATCCTTTAATCATAAGATAATAGTAAATACAGTTTTTCGATGTTAAAAATAAAATTTCCTGGCAAAATATTCTAAATAAATTTAACCACTCAACACAGATTTTCTGTTTGAGTTATCTCATAAATGTATAAATTGTTGTTGAAATAATGGCATGGTTTATATATATTTATGGTTATATATTTGCAGCTAAAGGATTTCTATTTCCTCATAGTGTTAATTACTTACTTTCCTGTACCTTGTTTATATTATTTTATATGTTATCTGGAGTGGTCTTCACTAGTACCACCTTAATGCATGACACAATGAGATTATTGGTTAGCTAGCTTTAACAAAGGCACAAAAGGAGTGCACACTTCAGAAAGCCCCACAGTAGAGACTTCTGGCCATCTATGTGGTCAGCCACTTGATTTCTGGCTACAGAATGTGAAAAGCGATACTAAAAAAGAGCTTGGGCCCACCAAATAAATCCCAGACCCATATGATCTGCTTTCAATTTAAAATCAGTAACAAATATATATATATATATATATATATATATATATATATATATATATAGAGAGAGAGAGAGAGAGAGAGAGAGAGCACTATACTGGCATTTTTCAGTGGAACAGTGAAAGAGCATGCTTACAAAGACCCTTAGACTGGTGAAAATCTTGGTTCAGCATGACGATATTCACAATGTTGCCAAGGAACAGTTCTCATTACGAGTAATGATAGCACATTATGGGCTGTCACTTCTCAATATCATGGGCCTTCATAATTAGCTAAGGAATAAAAGTCTTCCACCTCAAGAAAGATAGGAAAGAGATTTCCTGAGACCCAGTTTATAACTTAATCTGGCTGACCCATCCATTCTTATGGGTAGCCAGAGCAAGCCAATTTTCACTCTCATTATCCTCTGGGCCTGAAAGAGTAGAAGAGACCAACAGAAGTCAGAAACAGCTATTCTTGGGTAACATCAGGAACTAAAACAAATCTTAGCCTTCCAAGGAGAATAAGTATACGGGGGTTAAACATGCTATTACTTTAAAATCTTCTCCATGCAAAGCAATTCTGAAATGTCAACAAAGTCAAACCTCCTTATGATTACAAAAGTCCTTAATCTTCTCAAAAGTGCCCAATGTGGATTTTGTGTTTTAATAATCCTAAATCATCAGTGTGACTCACCTTCCTTCTTTTGGCATCCCTTTAAGAAATTTCAGATATGCTTAAATCCTCCGTTTATCATTACACTTTCATTCATTTTAGTGTGTGATCACAGAAAACTTTTCAGTTTCAGCATCTTCCATGAATTGAATACTCTTCTATATATTGTCAATATATAAAAATAGAACACACTAGCCCGTAGGAAAATATTGCAGATGAGCAGCAACTCTTCACTGCATTCACTTCAGTGTAGTGAATGAATGACCTCACACGGCTGGGTACGTTCTTACAAACTAAATGTCAGTGATGTTCATTCCTAAGTGAGAACACAATAAAAAACACTTGCTACTAAGAGTGTGAGCATATTCTTCTGATATACGATATCTTTTTAATACATTTGAAATTCTCAGGGGGGCAAAAACCTCTTCCAAAGTTTTAAATGAAGTCTGATGTGTCTGGGTAACTTTAAGCAAATACATTGGTGTGGTTTTCTCTGGCATTTATACTATCTTCAGCAAACAATCTATCAATATTTGCATAATACGCTCAATGTTAAATAGAAGTTAAAAACCTACAAAAGGGGCTATTTTAGAAAAATAAGTCATGGTTCAGAAAATTTCTGTTCTCTACTGTCTCAAGTTAGGCTAAACCTTAAAATTAACATCTTCATAAAGTTATGAAAGACCCATATTTTGGTGCTATTCTTTGACTGACTTGGGACTGCAGCTAAAGGAGTATATCCTTCACTCAAGCTGTGGAATTATTTCTGAAATGATATTATTAAGTGCCATCAGGGACTGGGTATAGTTGAAGAAATGCTTAAGTATTTAATTAGTATTCAAAATGCCCAGTCCACTTTATTTGGCAACTGTAAAAATTAGTTTAAGGGAGTTGGTACACAAAATGATTTCATCATATCCAAGTAAAAGTATACATATATATGATTTTCTTGAAGGATTATCAAACCTCTAAAGCATTAAACATGGAGTTATATATAATGAGTGGGTATGACAAAACAAATATTAAACATAAATAGTTTAAACCAATAAAGAATTTCTTCGGAAAAAATAAACAGTAAGTAATTGTTTGGGGGTGGGAGAAGAGTGGAAAGAAAGGGCAGATGAGAGCTGCTTTGTTTAATTTTTTTATAAATTGTTGTTAAGAGACAAACATTATTCTCTCTATGCCCAAATTATGTAGTTTATTCAGAGTGTGTAGGCTCCTCTGTTCAGCAACACTGATAACGACACTAATAGTTTAATTACAACTTGCTGCTTAAGGAGATAAACAAGGCTGTTTGCTTTTTAAACCAGGGGTTACAATTACTTTTAAACGCCGGGAAAGGCACATCTGCAAGTAGATCTTACTATGTCAGGGAAGCAACCAAAAACCAGCTGGGAAATAAACAAAGCCCCAGGAGTGAGCAGCCGGCGCAAAATTAGAGCAAACCACCAGATTGGAGCAGTGGAGCAGTAGGCGTGAGGCATAGTAAACAGGCGACAAATCTAAGTGGGCAAGGATAGAAAAGTTTTTCGGTGGCCAGATCTTCCGCGTTCTCCCCGGGATTCCATCACACAGACACTGAGCACCCCTCCTTCCGCTGTCCGCCTTACAGTCATGTCCCTGGCACACAGTCCTTCACTTCAGCACCACTGAGAAGGACAGCTCCCCTAACTGCAGAACCCAGCCCGTGCGACTGCCCTCCCTCCTCTACCAGTGTCCTGTTCACAGCATTCTCTTTCTTGCTGGCGTCTTTCTGGACACTTTGCTTTTAGAGTTATTCTAAGGGATATATGGAAAGGACTGAGAGCTCGTTTGTTATTTCCAGATGAAAGGGAGACACATTCTTTCTGAAAAGTCTAATCGTTTAATTGGCCTCTAGAGCAATTTAACCAGAATAAAAGATTGCAAATTGCTGGGTGGCAAAATAGTTCAATGTAAGTCAGTGGTAGCTGAAACTCTTTTTAGTGCTCTATCTTACTGTTTTGTTGTAAAAGTACTAGTAGAAGGTAAATAGCCTTTACTAACTGCAGCTTTAGCCCCTTTACTCCCATGTTAGCCAAAGACACTATGGGAATATACCAGAGTTTGATAGCAAAGGGCTCAAGAGAATACATCCTAATATCACTGGGTGGGAAAACAGTCTTGGTCCTAAAAGAGACTTTTTCAGTCCTTTCCAAGATCCCTCACAACCTTATCCTGAATCTGGAACATACAAGAGTAGGATTAACAGTTCCAAAGTGAGACCACAGGCTACTACAGCATGCCACAAAAACTGCCAAAGCTTCCCCTGATAAAGTCCTCTTCGCCCAGCCCCAAATCCAGAAACAAACTTCCAGGAGTGAGGAGAAAACATAAATAGAAAACCCAAATCACTGAGACAGGAAAATTACACTCCAAGGAACTTGATACTTGGGCACAGCCAGTTGCCATTCTTTCAGTCATAAAGACATGGTTGCTTAGTGAACATTTTGTCCATTCTTCACCATAGTGTATAAAACTCATCATTTGAAGGTTCTCTTTGCTATAGCACATGTACACACACACACACACACACACACACACACACACACACACTTTGTATGATTTAGTTCCATTTTCAGAGGTTTAGTATCCTATAGAAAATAGTATCATCCGCTTTTTAAACTTACTTTGAAAGAGGGTCTTCAGGAAAATGCCCTCACTCTACTTGTGTTAGAGTTGCTAGGATACTACGGGACTCTAGAAAGGAAGAAACACAAGCTAGGGTGGAGGCTTAGGAGCCATTCAGAGAAGGCAGCACTGTGAAGTTAGTGGGGAACAACTTTCTCCCAGTGGTAGTGACCATCCACTAGTAATGAGGGGTGAGGTCTGACTGGGAATCTGGAGCAGTAGCAGCAGTGGGGACATCAGACACTGGGTACTTATCAGGTCATCTTGAGACGTCTTAACGCAAGCAATGTGACTCTGAATCCCTCAGTCGGCTCTACTGCTCTTTCCTTTCTTCTTCCCTTCTTCCCTATCCTCTCATCTTCTTCCCTCCCTCCTCTACCTCAGTTACTCTTTTCACTTAACACCATCTAGGCCACTTTGGGCATCAGTTCCAGTGACACCATCAAATTACCTAACGTGTCATATAGACCATTTTATTACTATTATCATCACCATGGTTGCTTGCCAACTGCTTGGTGCAAGGAAAAGGTCCTGTTCCCAGCTGTCAACCCCACCCCCCTCGCCACTTCAGCACCACAGCAGTCGTATTAATCACCAGGCAAAATCACCAGAGTCTGAATGTCACCAACAAGTTCCACCCACTCTATAGTAGCCCCACCAGCAAACCTCACCAGCAGAGCCTGGCCAGACCCTCCTCCCACAGCCAGCGCATTCTCAGCATCCTGACCCAGCTCTTGGTTATTCCTGTGATCATTGTTTTATCAGTGGCAACACTTTCTTCTCTTCATGGAAGAGGAAAGCCCGTGTGTGACTCCTGGGCGAGTGTACGGCTCCTTGTACTACCCTCCCCCACCTCCCCAACACACACACACACACACACACACACACACACACCCTCTTTACACAGGAGACACAAAGAGAGCCAGTGAGTGAGCGCACCCAGGCAGCGCAGGGCTGGGTAGGAAGGGGGGCAAGAGGGGAGGCACAGCCAGGCGGGGGAGACCAGAGGAGGGGCAGGGGGCTGAGCTAGCCGGTGAGGAGCGAAGGTAGGGAAGGAAGCCAGGTGGGGGAGAGAGCAAGGCAAGAGCGTCGTCCTTACCTGCCCCTAGATTAAAGGAGATCCTGGCCTCTGCGAGGTACGGCGTGTCGCTCTTGGAGCGGACTCTTCTGATGGGCCGCCGGTCTATATCATCCTCCGAAGATGCCGCCATTAATGTGGGAGGCAGAAGCAGGGTCGCCCGGCGAGCTGAGAGGGAGAAGGAGATGGAGAGAGGGAGACAGGCGGAAAAGGGGAGGAGGGGAAAGGAAGAGGCTCACACACATGGAAAGGGGGAGGGGAGAGGGGGATGGGAGAGGAAGGGTAAAGGGATGGGAAGGGAGGGGGGGAAAGAGAGGGAAAAAGGAAGAAAGAGAAAGAGAGAAAGAAAGAAACCGAAGGAGAGAAAAGGGTGAGGGGAGAGAAAGAAAATCCGTTAAGGATTTGTGGACTGGAGCAGAGATCAGGCAGGCTATCCCTTGCTGGTGCTCAGGGCTCCCCCTAACTCCTCTCCCAGTCACAGGGCCAACAACCGGTCAGTGCTTCGGACTGACACCCTCCCTCCTGCCCGCAGCCCCGGTTTGCAGCTCTTGGCACAGATAGGCTAATGCGAAGGAAAAGACTCCAGAGCAAAGATGCCCAGTCAGCACTGTGCCCTCTCCCGCCAAATGTACTTACTCTGCTCTTCAAGTGTACACTAGGGTATCCTCAGCTCGCAGGATTCTCTAGCCCAGCCAGATACACCTGCTTCAGCTTTCCTTGCATAAATGATTACTCCTGGGCTGTAAGCCCAGCCCCAGCTGGTCATTGAGGAGGGCACTGCACCCAAAGTACCCCTCTGCTCCCTCTTGACCAACCAGAACTCAGACAGAGGCAGAGCCAGATGTGAAATGCTCAGAAGCAATCTTACCAGCCCCTTTGAGCCCTGGAGCTGGAGGGTAGAGGAAAAGTGTACACAAGTTTAAGAGCAGTTTGGCAGTAACTTTTCTAGAGTTGATATTTTGAATGTAGACTAGACACACTCACGCAGAAGTGAGTGGCCCTCTTTTACAACCACTAACTTCTGTGATGAGTTTATCGCTACATAAATGCCCATCCATTTAACCTTCAACTTTTTATTTGGTGACTTAGAGCACAGGTAATAGCCTTTGGATTGGACCTGTAGTCTCTATAACTGTACCATTGTTTCTGAAAAAGAGATGAAGATGAAGGGTACTTTACATTTCTGTGAATGTGTGTCCTGCAACCTTCCATGTTACACAGTACAAGGACCTAGGAAGGTTTCTGGAGTGAATCAAAATGGTTTGATGCTCCTACGGGGACTATTGACAGGCTAAACTCTTTTATGTTTGTCTTTCTGCAGCTTCAGTCACTTGGTCTTTTTGTGGCCTGATGTTGCCTCTGTTCTTTCTAATAAGAGCCCACCTGGAGTACACAGATAAATGTTACCTTGGTTCCCTCCCTCCTACAAAGAAAATCTGTGTCAAGTCATGCCCTTCAGTTTCAGACGAGTAAGTGCTGCTCTGACTGCAAGACTTCCCTCTACACTTCAGCTGTCAATTCTAACTCTCATCTTGTATTCTTGAACCATAGAATTTTCAGTCTCTCTACGTTGGTTTCTTAACTTCACACATAGGCAGTAATTCTTGATCTTAGGAAAAATATATCTGTCCTTTGCCTTACTGCTTCCTCACTCTCCACCATACTATTTCCTTCCCATACTGTTTTACTTTCCTGTGGAACTCTTGCCCCCATAAGCTCCATTTTTTCACTTCAATTCCCTCCTTTCACCCCTACAACTGGTTTCTATCCCTCTCACTGAACCAAAGTTATTTTAAAGGTCATCCACATCCTTCTAACGGTTAAATCCACTTCTCCCTTGGCATCTTTAATGTAGTAATCTATTCTTTTTGAAATCTTCTCCTTTGGCCTTTCTGTACTAGATTATCTCCCTAACCACTGTATTTCTAATTGTTAGTCCATTCTCTGCAGGTTAATTTGAAATTGCTTATCCTGGTATTCAAAGCCCTTTAAAACCTGATTTCAACCTGTCTTTCCAAATTCATCTCCTATTATTTACCTTCAGTCTGCTTGGAGTTGTCCCAAAAGCCTGGCTCCTTTCTGCATCTGGACCTTGGCTTGTGCTGCTGCACAGCACAAATTTCTTTCCTATAAACTTTCCATGTTCTCTCTCAGGAATGTGAGCTAACTGGCCCACTAGTCTACGGCATGAACCCAGTACACAATAAATGTTTAATAGATACTTTTGAATAAAGGAAGTGAAAAGAGGGAGAGAGGGAGGGAGGGAAGGAGAAAGAAGAGAAAAAAGGAGTGAATGAGGGTTACATACTAATGAGTAGCTAAACTGGGGACCAAATCCATGTCTGCCTGATTTCAAATCCAGTGTCCTTAACCAGAATACTGGTTTGCTAAGTATGTATACTTGGTTGACTAGCCACATTTTAAATTCACTTTTCCATGACACTTGCCTCACTATTCAGTCCCATTTATCTCTGTTAAACATCGATTAAAAATGGATGCCTCCTATCCCAGGAGGTACAACAGAGTATCTGGCTCTCCAAATGAACCCTGACTAATCAGGCTGCAAACCAATATTACGATTATAACATTTAGGTTCAGGCTTTTAAGGAAGTGCAAAAGTAAGGAAATAAACTCAAACAATTCTGAATACTGTATAAACTGTACCTCTCTTTGAATGAACGCAGTGCTGTTTGATTATTTGAAATGTTGAAATGTTTGGGATTCCCTACACCCTTGTATGTTCATTCATCAGCCATGTCTCTAAACTAACTAAATAAATAGATATTTTTGAAAGAATACCTCGCCTTAATGTTCCCTGGGTTTCTTTGATTTTACATATTAATGATTGTTGATATAGAGAGGTACATCTCTGAATTTCTGTTTCTTATTCACTCAACATTTTACAGGATTAGGAACTTAAAATTACTACCACTTTACATTTACCTTTCTTCAAAAGAGTTTAAATGCACTTTCATATTATTTCATTATGGATTATTTTATTGACATAATTCTACATAGATAAATTTTACAAAAATGACAAAATACTACATATATGTTCATGTTCTTGAATTATTTCATCACATTTTCATTTCTGACTATGATTTTCCATATTTTTTGGGCTTCCCTAATTTATTTTCATCTTTGTTTCTCTCATCTAATTTTTCCCATTCTCTTTTCACTTTGTCTCTTTTCTTATATCTTTCTTAGTTCTAACAATTCCCTTACAAAATCAGTCCCATTTCATGTATCTCCCGCTTATCTTGTATAAGGATTCACTTTCGTGAGCTTGTCTCAATATTTCCATATTCTTTATTCTCTGGGATCCCTTTCATATAAATGACCTCTCATTATATCTGACTGAGTGGCATCAGGGGAAGAGCCCTAGAGTGGGAATCAGTGCCAGTGGGCACTGCTCCCAGTACTACCACTACCAGTAAGTAACACTGGACAAGCCACTTACGTTACCAGGATGGGTCTCAAACACTTCAACTATAAAAATGCAAGCTCAGATAAGTTGGGCTTAAGACTGCCTACTTCTAATACTCCATGAATATTTGCAGTTATTCTTGTGTCTCTACTCTTTCTATAAGTATCCATGGCATATATTCTCTCTTCATCCAAGAAACTACATTACATTGCTCCTTTGATTTACAACTAATATTGAGGAAACCACATGATATCCATATTTCATTCAGTACTTTCATAGTATCAAATCTATCATGTAACAATACATCCTCTAGAATCTATTTTTTCCCCTCATACTATTTCTATCATGAGGCAAAACCCGTACGATTGCTTGTGCGTGTACATGTGTGGCTGTGGGTATGTGTCTAGAAAGGACTGAATTCAACTGTGATCTCAACAACTTCAAAATATAGTGGGTTTTTTTTTGTTTTTTGTTTTTTTTACAATTACTTCCTTTTGAATATGATTACTAGCTCAGGGTGAAGGCTGCTTTTTACTTTTCTTTTCTAAAGTCAGTCAACATTTTAACACTGAAGACCCTTTCATGCATTGTTATATCCAGAGCTAGAGCCAGAGGCAGAGACAGCACAATAGGGTGCACAAACAAACAACATTTTATATGTTCATCACTAGCATGGAAGAGGATGGAGGTGGGAAACAGAAGAAGAAAGTGCAATATTCCACCCTAATAAAAAAAACAAAAAAAAAACACATCAGATGAGTGAAGCTTATCCTTTAAAAATATTACTCAAATTGTGTTTCTAGGATACCCCTACATCAATATCACTTAGAATACTTGTTAAAATGTGGACTTTCCAGACCCCCAACACAGACTTACTGAATTTGGAGGGGATAAGACCTGAGTACCTGGATTTTCAAAAGGCTCCTAATTATGTTCCCTCTCAACACTTGTATTCAACATTATACTGGAAGTCTTGGTCAGGGCAATAAGTAAAAGAAAGTTTAAAAGGTATAGTGACTGGAAAACAAAACTACAATTGTGATTAGTCATATACCATGTTTCCCCGAAAATAAGACCTAGCCGGACCATCAGCTCTAATGCGTCTTTTGGAGCAAAAATTAATATAAGACCCGGTCTTATTTTACTATAATATAAGACCGGGTCTTAAATTAATTTTTGCTCCAAAAGACGCATTAGAGCTGATGGTCCGGTAATATAAGACCAGGTCTTAAATTAATTTTTGCTCCAAAAGATGCATTAGAGCTGATGGTCCAGCTAGGTCTTATTTTCGGGGAAACACGGTATGTTATGATTGTATACATACAGAATCCATAAGAATCCAGACTATTTGAAATAATAAGTGAATCTTACATCATCGCTGGATACAATAGCAATGTAAAATATCAATTTTGTTTCTATATACTAGCAAAATTAGAAAATGTAATTGAAAAAGAACCATTTACAATAGCATCAAAACTATCAAATATCAATGAATAAATATAAGAAAAGAGCAGCAAGACTTCTACATGAAAAACTACAAAACATTCCAGAAAGAAATTAAGAAGACCTAAATAAATGAAGAGTAGGGGTGAATATACCATGCTTATGGATTGAAAGTCATCTTCAAAATGATCTATAGATTCAATGTAATGTCAATCAAATTCCAAACCTTTTTTTTTTTAAAATTTGACAAGCTGATTCTAAAATGTATATGAAATGCAAAGGGGCAAGACTAGCCAGGACAATCTTGACAACTAAGAAAATAGCTGGAAGACTTATAGTAGAATATATGAAGACTTATTATAAAGGTATAGAATTCAAAAGCAAAGTAAGATAA
Source organism: Rhinolophus sinicus (assembly GCF_036562045.2). Taxonomy (NCBI): domain Eukaryota; kingdom Metazoa; phylum Chordata; class Mammalia; order Chiroptera; family Rhinolophidae; genus Rhinolophus; species Rhinolophus sinicus. The sequence continues at coordinate 66,241,679 of NC_133756.1, forward strand.
ATAGACCAATGAAAGAGAATAGAGAATCTAAAAATAGACCATATATAAACAGACACCTGACTCTGACAAGAGTTACACTGCAGTACTATGGGAAAGATGGACTTTTCCATAAATAATGCTTTGATCACTTCACTGTCCATATGGTGAATGAAAATAAATGTGATCCCTACCACATGCCATACAGAAAATTCAATTCCAAAAGGATCATGTACCTAAATGTAAAAGGTAAACAATTAAGTTTCCAGAAGAAAATTTTTTCATAAAATAATATTTTATGACCTTGGCAAAGATTTGTAAACAGGACTTGAAATGCACTAACCATAAAAGAGTAAATATACATGCTGATGCCATTAAAATAAAGAACTTCTGTTCATCACTAGATACAATTAAAAATGCAACATACCAAAATACGTGGGATGCAGCTAAAACAGTGCTGACAGGAAAATTTATAGTGCTAAATGCTTACATTAGAGAAACAAAAGGTATTGAATCAATGATCTAAGTTCTTACCTCAGAAAAAATAAATCTAAAGCAAGCAGAAGGAAGGAACTAATAAAGAATAAAATTAAAAATAGAAAAACAGAAAAATAAATAAAACAAAAAGCTCATTCTTCAAAAATTAAACAACACAGTTGACTAACCTCTAGCGAGATTGCCACAGATAAAAATGGAGATGATACAAATTACCAATATCATGAATCAAAAAGTGATATTCACCATTGGTTCTAAATCCATTAAAAGCATATAAGTACATATTCATACAATATATATATATATATAGTTTTTTAGGTCTAACTTCTTATGTTCACCATTAGGCTTATGAGATTCATCCATATTGCTGCTTGTAGAAATCGTTTCTTCTTTTTTATTTCTATGTAGTATGACACTGTATGATGATATTACAATCCTTTTTGTATATTTTCCTGTAGATGGTTATTTGGGTTTCTTCCAGTCTGGAGTCACTATGAATAAATCTGCCATGGACATGCTTGTCCATGTCATAGGATATATGTCTATTTACCTACATTTATGGATACATTTATATAAAAAAGTTTTCTAGGGGGATTTTGCAAGGCTACATTCCCATCAACAATGTATAAGAGCTCCAATTCTTTCATATCCTCATCAATGCTTGGCATTAAATGATTTTTAACTTTTAACGAGATTGGTGGGTGTGTAATGATATTGAGGCTTTCAGTTGAATTTATCTTTTAATAATCATGCTGAGCATCTTTTCTTATGCTTATTAAACATTTGCATATCTTCTTTTCTAAAGAGCCTATTCGAGTCTTTTGTCCACTTTTTTATAAATTGAGTTGTCTTTTCATTACCGTTTTAGAAGTTCTTTATATATTCTGGTTACTAGTTCTTTTTCATCATATATATTCCATTTATATAAGTTTAAGAAAAAGCAAAAATAATATACACTGACAGAAGGTTTATCAGAGAGATATTGTCTTTGAGGGGGCACAAAGGATCTATCTGCGATGTAGGAAATATTCTGTATATTGGCCTGAATAGTGGTTATACTTTTCAGAAAAGGTGCTTACTTTAGTAAAAGTTCATCAAGTTATACATTTTATATTTGTGCACATCACTCTACATAAGTTATATACCACTACAAAATAAAATTATATTATACTTACTTTAATAAAAAATTGCTAGCTACCATTAGCTACACATTTAGAAATAAAGCTATTACATCATTTTTGTAAACGAGTATATCCTGGAGAATATCATAGTATGTGAAGTATCATAGTAATTTGATACCAGCCATTGTTAATTTAAAAATAAATGCACAAGCTCTTTTTAAATAACAAAAAAATCTTTCAGCTTAAGATGTACAAATAAATTTGAGAATTATTGCTTTTAAGTACCAAATATTTACAAAACCACACTATTAATAAGTAATTTAATTAGCTTTGATTTAATTAACTAAAATAATTTTTAATAACTTTGACCATCTTCGTGAATATCAATATTCCACTATGCTAAAATTCTATACTTTTTTTTCTCTCAGATTAGTTTTAAGCTATCATCATATCTATATCTTGACATTTTAAATATTCTGCTCCTAGCATTCTGTGCTGCATTAATAACAACAACAAATAACTAGGTCGGAAATGTAAATAAGGAATAAAGAAAGAATGATGAGAGTGGGCTTCTTTTTATGCCAGGAGCAAGGCAGCATCCCCCCCAAAAGGGAGCATGTCACAAGAACAGAGGAGCTAGCTTGAAGGGGCTTGAATTGGCCAATATGGAACGATTTGAGCACAAAACAATTAACTCTACTAATAAATGATAAACCATCAATAACAGGTATTTGTGAGTCCTAATAATAAATAATAAATGGATAAAAATGATAATAAGTGGGTAAATAAGTAAATTCAGGAGAGGGGAAGGCTAGTGCTTACAGTAAAATGCCGAGGGCTGACACATCATAGAGAGGGATATGGAGTTACTAAGTCATCATTTTGCAAATATCATAGTTAAGATCAAGTAAGAACTAATAAAGGGTGCTAAGTTTGGGGAATATTTTGATGATGAGCAGGATACATTAATGATCTTAAAATTCCTCTCTGGAGTATTCCAGCCTAGAATGCATAACCTGCGTCTCACTATGAGGAAATGTCAGACCACCTCAAAAGTAGGAATGGTCTGTTAAAACAGGGGAAGGGAACTGCATTCTTAAAAATATGCCAGTGTCCTGAAAGACAAATGAAGACTGTGGAATATACATACAAGAGAAAGAAAAAGATATCTGAACCTAGACTGGACTCTGTACTGAACTGTGATTTTAGACTTATGATCAGGAACAAAACAAGGTTGTCCACCTTTTCCACTTTTATTCAACATAATATTGGAAGTCCTAGCCACAGCAATCAGATAAGAAAAATAAATAAAAGACATCCAAATTGGAAAGAAAGAAGTGAAACTGTCATTATTTACAGTCATTACCTTAGCTCTTTTGACATCTAAACAGTTTGGAGGGTCCTCAAAAACATAAAAATAGAATTACTGTAAGACCCAGCAATTCTACTCCTGTGTATTTATCCAAAGAAACCCAAAACACTAATTCAAAACAATATATGAGGCATGATGAAACAATATGATGAATGTTTAAATAAAAAAATAATTATTACAGTAAGACACATTGCCATTAATACCACTCAAAATACTCCCCCTTGCTTGGAACACACTTATCCCATCATTCTTGCCACTTTCTGAAGTAGTTCTGAATGTCCTCTTTTGTGAGTGACTTTAGTTGTGCTGTCGTGGATGCCTCAATGTCCTGAAACATTTTGACTTTGGGGAAGAGCCAAAAGTTGCATGGTACCAGATCCGGTGAATAAGGTGGATGAGGACACACCATAATGTTTTTATTTGACAGCAATTGCCATATACTAGAAGCGATGTGTGACATGGAGTGTTGTCATAAGGTAGGATGATTTACGGCACACTTTAAACCACACCTTCTCTCAATCGTACCTCATACCCAACAGACTGCACAGAACGAGTTGAAACTTGTCACACACTGCTACTAAGGTTCAGCACACCACTTCCCGTATTGAAGATCTCTGCCTTTCCATTGGATGGCACTTGGCTGCAGCATTCACCATATTTTGTGATCACAACAGAAAGGCTCCGTGTCACACATCACTTCTGGTACATGAATTTCTGTCAAATAAAAACATTATGCTGTGTCCTCATCCACCTTATTCACTTGACCAGGCACCGTGTGACTTCTGGCTCTTCCCCAAAGTCAAAATGACCATGAAAGGTAAATGTTTTGAACTGAGTCAGGACACCAAGGCAGCGACGACAGCACAACTAAAGACACTCACAAAAGAGGACTTCCAGAACTGCTTCAGAAAGTGGCAAGATAGATAAGTGTGTTCGAAGCAAGGGGGAGTATTGTGAGGGGCATTAATAGCAATATATCCTTCACTGTAATTAATTTTATTTTTATTTAGACATTCACCGTATTGTTTGATCACACCTCGTATGTATCCCTATGTTCACTGCAGCGCTATATATGGAAGCAACCTAAGTGCCCATCAATAGACAATTCAATAAAGAAGAAGTGATATATATATATATATATACACACACACACACATATATACACATATGCATATATACACATATATAATATATTATATATATAGTATTACATATATATGTATATAAGATAGAATATTACTCAACTATAAAACGAATAAAATTTTACCATTTCCAACAACATAGATGGACTTAGAATGTATCATGCTAAGTGAAATAAATCAGAGAAAGACAAATAGTATATGCTCTCACTTATATGTAGAATCTAAAGAACAAATAAACAAACAAACAAAATAGAAACAGACCCATAGATACAGAGAACAAACTGATGGTTGCCATATGGGAAGGGGGTTGGGGGGGTTGGGTGAAAATGGTGAAGGGATTAAGAAGTACAAACTGGTAGTTACAAAACAGTCAGGGGGAAGTAAAGTACAGCATAATCAATAATATCATGATAACTATGTATAGTGTCAGGCTGGTACTAGACTAATCAGGGAAATCACTTCATAAATTATAGACACCTGAAACCTATGTAACTTTACAAACAATTGTCACCCCAATAAACTTTAATTAAAAAAATAATAAAAAAGAAAAAGAAAAAAATTATAGCAATTTCTAACCACTATACTATTCACCTGGAACTAATATAAAATAATATTGAATGTCAACTCTAATTGAAAAACAAAAAATAAAATAAAAAAACTGTGCATACCAAAAACAACAAAAAGGATGGATGCAAGACTATTTAATAGCTACTCTAAAATTAGCATAGTGGCTTCTCCTCCAGAGGGACTACATTTTGGTTTATGTAAAATTGTGCCTAATTTAAAAACCACTTAAAGATATGAAATATATTAGCAAAACCTGTTCAAGTATCGGAGCCATGTTCTCTCTTTCTTTAAACAAATTATCTCCTCCCACAAAAACTTGTGTGGTGTGGTAGCCAGCCTCCAAAGTGGTCCCCAATGATCCCAAACTGTTGGTATTTTTGCCTTCGTGAAGCTCCCTCACACAGTGAATCAGGGTTGGTCTCTGCAACCAGTAGAATATGGTAGAAGTCATGGTGTATCCCTTCCAAAGGTAGCTCATAAAATGCACCGTGGCGTCTAACATGCTTTCTCTTCGGGTCTCTTTCTCTGGGGGAAGCCAGCTGCAATGACATGAGCACACCTAGGAAGCCTATGGAGAGGCTCATGTGGCAAGGAACAGAGGCCTCAGGCCAAGCACCATGTGTGTGAGTCCCCTTAAGTCCCAGTCAAGCATTTGACAGCAGCATAGGCCAACATCCTTATTGCCTCCTCAGACCCTGAGCCAGAACCACCAATGTAAGACACCCAAATTCTTGACCTACAGAAACTGTGAGATAATTTTTTTTTGTTGTAAGCCAATAATTTGGAGCTAATTTGATATGTAGCACAAGATAAGTAATACACATGGGTTCTCAATGGGCTCAGAGCACCAATCATGAATGCTTTGATGCCATCTATGTTTATCAGAAAACCCAAATCTTAACCAGTTTGATAGATCAGTTAGCAAATTTTAAGACAGAAGATTCAAACAAAAATTAAACAAGCATTATCAAATGACAGTACAAATCTTTGCACTGGAAAATCTTTCTTCTTCTCTTCCCATCTTTGCATGTCTAAACTCTGCCCATCCTCTGGCTGAAATGTGTTTATTCCCAGCCCCAATCCAGCAAACTGTGACAATATAGTATCTTCCTTTTTCTTTATCTCTGTCTACCTGTGGCAGTTTGTAATTTTCACCTGTATGAACATATAAGCTATAATGTGGATATCATTTTCATTCCAGACAATATGAAATAAAAAGGTTAGCCTTCCTGAGTTTGTACCCAAATTCTACACATAATAGTTGTATGATTTCATGTGAGTCACCAACTTCTTGTGCTTCTATAAGATGGACCTTACATAGCACCTATGTCTTAGGGTTGCCATGCGGATTCAAACATGCAATCCATGTTGTCTTTTGAAAAGGAAAGTCCCAATAAACGTTTATTATTTTAAAATTATTATTACTGGCCAGCTCCAAGTAAGGCTGTCACAGTGAAATTAAACCTTGGCATTATTCCCAAGCTTAATACTTATTAGATCTTGGAAAAAAGTGGGCGCTCCGAGTTTTAGTTTTCTTATATGTAAACTAGAAATAAAATCAACTCTCTCACTGGGCCTTGGGAGGATAAAACATTATATAATAAATGTAAAACTCCTAACACACAGCCTGACAAATGGTAGGCGGGCAACACATGTTCGTTGCTTCCTTTCTTCTCAGCTTCTTAAAGTAGATACTTTGCAGAGTTGCTGAGGCTGGCTGCTAAAGAATGCTAGATGCAAAAAGGAAAATGTGTTTCAGGCTTTTTATGTGGAACTGACTCGTACAGAAACCCAATGGCTATTATTTAAATGGTGAACACGTCTGGTTAAGAGACACAGTCACTTTTCCAACCGTGTTCAATAATACAGGTAATGTTAACCCTATTTGTTTTAATTTTGTATTTTCTACATGGCTGATTTCCAGTAGAGTTGCTGTGATGAATGCCATTCTTTGAAATCAGAAGGCTCTAATATTTCTAACTTATGTGCAGTGTACAAAAGGGTGACATATACTTGAACATATCTTCGTGTGGCAAACTGCAGGGATGGTCACTTGCAAAGTGATCTTAGAGGCAAAGACTATGGGTTTGAACCCCATTGGAGCCCCGGGTACAACAGGATGTACTGATATGGGCATCAGACTAGGCAACGGGAGATGGAATTCTAGCTCTTGGTCTGCCACCATCCAGCTGTCTTGTTTAGATAAGTCACCTCTTTCTCGAAAAGCAGGATGTTGTAGGGGAAAGCTGAGTCAGAAAGACTCATGTTTGATTCCTGGGTCCACCTCTTCATAGTTGTGCGATCCTGCTGAGTTTTAATTTCCTATAAATTGGGAGCAATCATATCTAACTCATAAGTTTGTGATTTTGAATGAAATAAACCTGGATAGCTTCTGGTATATGTGAAGTATTTAATAAACAAATTTCTGCTTCTTCTGTCTTCTGAGTCTCAGTTTTATCATCTATAAAATGAGCCAGTTGAATGAAGACTCTTCTGATTCTAATGTTAATTATTATAGATATTATACTTGCTTTTGGCATGTAATAAAATATTGCATCTGCTTATATAATAAGAATAAAAACATATTGTGGTGGTGGATGGGAGGAAAACACATTAATTCCTAAATGTGTGTGTCTAAGAGGAAGGCCTGCCCAATATAGATTTGGTAGATATTTTATTTGCATTATATTGTGTCTACAGATTGCCTGATGACAATAATCAGATCACAGGTTATTAGACAGAGAGTCTGTCTAGTAAATAATGGACCATCAACCCAGCTGGCAAAGTCACCCTTAGGGCCAAAACAAAGAATGGTTCACCTCTTTCTCTTAGCCCGATTATTTCCTATATCAGTTAAAATTGACAACTCCAACATATGAAGATTTTATTTCTAATTGAGACAGAAGATTGAAGGCAATAAATCTGAGGAGCCTGATTAGGGTTAAAAAAATATGTATCTGTGTGAGTATGTGTGTCTATATATATAAAAAGAATGTAAGAATATACACCACATTGTAAAGAGTACTTAGTTTTAGATGATGGATCTAGTTGAGTTTTGTTATGTTGTTTGTCTATATTTTCTAAATTTTCTGTAATTGTTATGTGTTTACATGAGTAATGAGAGGAAAAAATGAGCTACAAGTATAAGAAGAAGCTCCCATAAGGACTCAGGTGGATTGCCTCCCTTCACCCTGCAATTCAACCAAAAGGACAGAGACCCACCATTCCGTAGTGATAGTTTCGCCAAATAGGTAAAGGTGAAAAATTACTTTGAGAAGTTGAACCTAGAGGTTAAATCACACAAAGTAACTCAGTTGCCACATTTATATCTTATAATATTGAGACATTCTATCTACCTTTGAGAATGTGTGGAAATACATGAACCATGTATGCCCACACTTCTTTCCTTCTATGGCTATAGTTGCCAATATGATGTAGTAGAAAGAATCAAAAGGTTGAAGATTATAATTCTGGCTCCATTTCTAATAGCTGTGTGAACTTGGGAAGTTACCTGATTATTGGAAACATGGATTACTTCATCTGTAAAATGGGGATAATACTAAGTACTTCACACTTTTTCTTTTCCAGAACTAAATGAGATAACAAATACCAAGCCCTTGGCACATAAAATGTGAATGCTCTTCCCACTCTCATTTCCTTTTGAACATTTATACATGTCCAGATTACTGAGGTAGCATAGGATATGGGACTAATGTAAAAATCAGTCGAGCAGTATGATGTTTGCAGCGTGGTCTTGCTTATCAGAGACAAGGGTTAAATTGGGCTCAGCCATATAGTTTTTTTTTTCTGCCTGTCACCTATCAAGTTTAATCATGCTAATTAGTCCCCCTCAAAAAACTCCCCCTTGCTTCTAACACACTTATCCATAACATCATTTTTGCCACTTTCTGAAGCAGTTCCGGAAGTCCTTTTTCGTGAATGTCTTTAGCTGTGTTGTCGTGGCTGCCTCGATGTCCTGAATCATTCTGACTTTGGGGAAGAGCCAGAAGTCGCACGGTGCCAGATCTGGTGAATAAGGTGGATGAGGACACACCATAATGTTTTTATTTAACAGAAATTGCCATACCAGAAGCGATGTGTGACATGGAGTGTTGTCATGAGGTAGGATGATTTACGGCACACTTTAAACCACACCTTCTCTCAATCGTAGCTCATACCCAACTGACTACACAGAACAAGTTGAAACTGGTCACACACTGTTACTAAGGTTCAATGTGCCACTTCCTGTATTAAAGATCTCAGCCTTTCCATTGGATGGCACTTGGCTGCAGCATTCACCACATTTTGTGATCACAACAGAAAGGCTCCCTGTCACACATCACTTCTGGTACATGAATTTCTGTCAAATAAAAACATTATGCTGTGTCCTCATCCACCTTATTCACTTGATCTGGCACCGTGTGACTTCTGGCTCTTCCCCAAAGTCAAAATGACCATGAAAGGTAAACATTTTGAATTGATTCAGGACATCTAGGCAGCCATGACAGTGCAACTAAAGACACTCACGAAAGAGGACTTCCAGAACTGCTTCAGAAAGTGACAAGAATGATGGGATAAGTGTGTTCGAAGCAAGGGGGAGTATTTTGAGGGGGATTAATGGCAATGTGTCTTTTCTGTAATAATTTTTTAAATTAAACATTCACCATATTTTTTTTATCACACTTTATGAATTCTCACTCACCAGGAATCCATATTCTGATAAATTAGAGTTTGTCGTAAATTCACAGGAAATCAATACAGTTTAGCTACTGTTTTAAGAGTTTGAAGAAAGAAAATTTCCAGCCAAACTATGAAGAAGATTCTTTTGGGAGTTAACAACTTTATTTTTGAAATCAAAATTTTGTTGCTTATCTTGTTCCTGTGTGTGAAGGCTGTCACATTTACAAAGGGTTTAGAAATTTGAATTAGGAATAAATGGTCCTAGAAGAGATGAGAGATGGTAGGAGGGGTGGTGGGGTTCTCTCTTGGGGAAGCTGAGACTCTGCCATTTTCCTTTGTGGCTTAACAAAATTAAAACATAATTAACATAAGTGCTAACATTTATTAAGTGCATATTAGATACTTGATATTTTGCTTAGTGTTTTATATTTATTTGTTCAGTGTTTCCAAACTTTAGTCATTCCTGTATCACTTTTATGGATTTTGCTATATCTAAATATCATCCAAATTATTATTTACTTAATATTTTTCCTTAAATGGACTTTAGTCAGCCTGTTTTTTCCCTTGTTTTAAGCAGAAGCCTAGTTATATATACGAGGCCTAGTTATATATCTTTATATTTCAATTAAATGTTTTTGATTTACATTTCTCTAGAACACAATCAGACAAATACATTATTACAAAAGAATACCTGAAAATCATATATTTTATCACAGTTTGTGAAATGCTATTTGGTTTCATTTAATCCACAACATAAACCTAAGAATTCTTACTATCATAATTTGCATTCAAAAGGGAAAAATGAGGCAAAGTGAGATGAAATAACTTGCCTCATATCATAAGCTAAGAAGGGGAAATCATAGTTTGACCTCAGATCTGGTGTTACTCTCAAGTCCAAGCCCGAAAATACTATGACATTGTTCAGCCAATCCTGGAAAAGATTTCCTTCAGACACCCCAATTTTGTACATGCCCTAATTGCAACTTTGTAAAAACACGAATGTGTATGAAAGGGACTGAAAGTATAAAAGAATTAAAAGAATTGTGTAGGGTTGATTTTCTTTTCAATTTTTTGGCCATAGGCTTTTATTTTACCATTTTGGTTTTGTAACTGAAAAAGGATACATAGATCTGTAAAATAATCTCTGTTCATTCCTAGAATTTCAGAAGTCTAACTTAACACCAATATTCATTCAGTGGTGTTGTATGAGTGTGTGGGACTGATTTTTTACTGAAATATTCTTAAACATATTAAAGATGGTGTTGGCCATGAGCTGATTTTGCTGTGCTAGACCTCCTATCCTTGCCTCTGCCAGCTCAGTCAGAGGTTGGTACTGAACGTTTCTTGGGGGGGAAACAGATTTGTTTGGGCAAATGTGGAGTGAGAATTCTTTCCCAAGCAGCTGAGAATTGTTTATGCTAACTGGGTCATGGCTGATGTTAGCTGTGTGCGGGCTGTGTCTTTACTCTCTTATATGCCTTATGTGAATGTAGGAGTTATTAATTGATTGGAATTATTTCACTGTATTTTCGTATGATTTTCTTCCTGGTTGTCTCTCCTCCTCTCTCTCTTCCTTTTATCCTCATGCCCTAGTTTACTTATGAGCTCTGAATCACAATACGTGGCAAAGCAGATGCTTGCTGGGATCAAAGGCGCGGAGCGCATTAGAAGACCACGTGCAGGTAAATTGTCGGCACCAAGAAGGCAACTTTGTGTACGTTTCCAAGGGCACACTCCAGAAAGCGAAGGTTGGAGTTCATGGTTACCTGCATATGGACGGAATTGGCAGGCTGGCTAGCTCCATAATATTTTTCCTTTTGATCTGCTTTCATGCTCTTTTTCACACAAAATGTTCCCGGTATTAAACACAGGTTTGGAGAGCCTGGGTGTGAACAATTAGAGGTCTAAAATGGAGTATGTGGGAGGTTAGGAAGGAAGGCTTGGTAGTTAACTTGTCATCCATGAGTGAAGCACAGCGTGCTACTTCCTGTCTAGAGTTACAGAGCAAAAACCAAAACCCGAAAAACAAGTATCTACTGAGGGTGATGCCTCGAGCACCATAAAAACAAGGCTGTGAACTACATAAGGAAAGTGTTGTCTGAAGCACTTCTCAGAGACAAGGGCCCGCCCGGGGAATACAATCACTACAGGTAAACTGCTTGGTGAGGACATCACCATGAGAAGACAGAGAAGATGTGGCGGGTTTTGCTGTGCTGAGTAGGACTCTGAGGGCCAAGGGGGAGGACAGTAGAGTGGTAAATGGGACAGATGATGATCCAATTGGTACTCATGCCCCAAACAAGGATCCAGTTGCCTTGCATCACTTTTCCTGCCTCCGTCATTACGGAGCAAATTACACCTGCAAGGGCAGATATGAGACACATCTATGGCCATGATATTAAAGTCTCAGGGACAGACATAGGAAAGGAAGACAACCCACTCAGCAAGACTGCTAGAGACACCATAACCAGGCCTGCAGAGCGGTTTTCAAAGTGCAAGAACTTGGGGCGGGATGGGTGGTGGGTTAAGTGGATATCTACAGACACCTTCCACTGAGTCTGGTCGGAAGGAGGAGTGTTAATGGTAGTTGGTTTGAGGTTTAATCAGCCAAAAATTATAAGGACTGGACTAGGCACTAACGACCTAAAGAAGGAAAGGAAAAGGAATCTCATCTAAGGTACAGCTCAGAGCTACTTTCTGGAATGTATTCAGAGCAGCTTTTCAATTGATCTCAATTAAATTCATCAGAGTAAAGGTTGAGTCGTCACCATTTTCATAATTCTACTTGTAGGCAGAATAAATCTCAGTGTTCACAGACTATTGTATATTTAAAAACCCTTCTAAAAAGGGGACTATTCAGCGACCCCGGGAAATCTATTTTAAAAGGTTAGTAATTCTCTTCACTAGTATACTAGTTCCCTCCTGCTGTATTTTCTTTTTGCTTTTGCTTTTTAAATTTCTTCTGTTTTATAGGAGCTGCTGCAGAGTTGATGACTTTGTGCTACTTCCTGCATCTCTCTGTATTTGAAAATTATTTTTACCTGCCCCTCCCTTCAGCCTTAAGCAGGATCTCTATTTTCAACTAAAGATGTTAGTCCTTTAAAGGTCTTAGGAGGTTCTATTTTCCAAATCTTTAATTGTCAAAAGTCCTTTCCCTGAATCCCAAGTTTTTCTTTGTAATGCAGATTTAAGCATTTTCATTTCTTCAGTTCAACAGAGACATCTGATAAACCTTAATGCTTCTGCTGTGTACCAAGGATGGAACTAGGCACTCAGAAAATATTTAAGGAGATCACCATGATTTAAGTAGGTAACAGACACCTAAGGAATAATAAAACAATAGCATCGATAACTAAACAATAATAATAACAATATACTAAACACTTGATAGGCATAACTCTCTTAATTCTCAAAAAACTCCTATGAATTCAGAGCTAGCATTACATCTGTTTTGATTAGAACCCTGAGGCTTAGCGAACTGAAGCCATTTATGTGAGCTCACGCATCTAGTAAGCAGTGAAAGCAGACCAATGCAATATGACAATGGCTATTATATAGGCTGAACAGAATGCTAGAGGAGAATGGCCTGGAAAAGTCTTGTTCAGAGGCGGTGACGTTGGGGCTGGGTCTTGCATTAAGCACAGGAAAGGAAATAGCATGAACACATTCTGTGCAGACGACTATTATCAATGATTTGCAAGTCAGTGAGAGCTACTACATGTCTTTTTCTCTTGGGGTCATGTTAAGAAGTCCCAGAGGTTTAGAATTAGGTTTAGAGTACATTGAACTAAAAGCTAAAGATTTAAAAAGCAGCTGTTTTGACAGATTTCACAAGATGGGTTAAAGGTGGAGCTGGGAAGCAGTTTTGTGTGTGTGTGTGGCAGGGGTGGGGGGAAGAGTGACTGAGAGGGGGGATTCAGATGAATTCCTCTCTATTTCCAAATACAACTTGAAGAGACTCTTAGCTGCTCACTGTGGCATCCATCAGTTGTCAAAAATGACATTTATCTTTGTTGAACAAGATAATGTAGATGGCAGAAAGGATGCATTATGATGAAGCGACAATGATTATAGCACCTGGTTCCAATGCTAAGAGTTATTTTAAAAATGATAAAAGGAGGGAAATTGTGAGCAGGAGTCATACATTTGATTCCTAGTGACTTTAGTCAATTGGCTCCCTTCTAATGTATTTTCCCTTTTTGAAGGTAATTTAAATGTCCAAGGATATTGATGGTCTTTGCGAAAAGAAACCCAGCACAGCAGAAGGGGTACTTTCCCCACACTTGATGTGTGGTAAGAAGAGATCTGATTCTAGTTTTCACCTTCTGACTAGAGGCTGTGTGATTTGGACACGTGGCTGAACCACTCTGAGCTTCAGCTTCTCTGGAAGTGTGATCTGGTCATGAACATGACCTTCACTGCCTGTGGGGTAGTTGGAGTCTGATATGCTTGACTTCAAATCCTGGCTATGCTGCTACCTAAATGTGTAGTCTTTTCTAATCTGTGAAATGGACATAATTCCTCTTCCTCAAGTTTCTTTAAGGATTAATGGATACAATGAATATGCAAAGTGCAGCATTAGATACAGAGTCCAGTTCTTTTTTTTAAAAGTCCATTTGCACCTTTCCAATGGTTTGGATTCATTTAAAAGGAAAGACCTAGACAAAAAGATACTCGGCAAGAACAGCTGCACGACACGCTAAAGCCTCCTTGTCTATAAAATGACACGTGAGAAGTTCTCAGCCCCAGTTGAACACTTGAATCACTAGGGACAATTAAAGAGATTCCTCAGTGTGGGGCTCACCTCTAAAGACTCTGATTTAATTGGTCCTGCTGTGTGAGTCCTGCCTTGAGGTCATCAAAGCTCACCAGGAGTTTCTAACGTGCACTGGATTCAATCATCGAGTCTCAAATTTTAACATAAATTACCTAGCATATTGTTAGAATGCAGATAATGCTTCTCTAGATCTGGGATGAGGACTGAGGTTCTGCATTTCTAACAAGCTCCCAGATGCAGCTGATGCTCCCAGATTTGGACCAGCAAGTGATGAATGATCCATACGTGGTTCTCAACACTTAGTGCTCACCAGAATAACCCACTGGCTTGTTGAAAACATAGCATTGGGACCTGCGCCTGGCCCTCACAAATTTTGTTTCACTTGTTTTAGGGACTCTCTGATCTATAATGTCCATCTCAACCTCAAAATTCCATGATCCTAATTTTGTGATTTTATAGTACGACTTCCCTCCTAGGTCAACCGTTCAGCAACATAAATTACAGAGTCTGAAGTTGAGTATATGAGCTATCATGGTCAGAAACCTGCACAATGAGTGAACTCAAGTTATGTGATGTCAAGACATGCCTGATCTTTTTGCCATGTGTATCTTCAACCTCTAGAGTTCAATTGAGTTAATGGGGACCTTCAAAGAACTCCCTGTGTGTGAGCAGGATTTACTGTTGACAAAGCACTCACAGATGAATCAGGAAAGCATCCTTCACCACCGGGAGATGAACAAATGACCTTGGGCTTTGGTCTGCTCTCTGCAGCACATCATACTTTCTAAAGCAGAATCCCCAGAGATGTGGGCTCATCTTCCCTACCTTGAGATCAAACCAAAGAAAAATGGAGATGGGAGGAAAAAAACAAAAAAAAACAACCTGCTATTTCAGCAGAACAAACAACTGACTTTTGAAAATTTCCAGGACTTCCAGACAAATCTGTTCCATGGTAGATTGGATAGCTTTTTTCCTTCTTTTTCTTCTCGCCCTCTGAATTCCTCTTGCTTTTAATAGCTAGAAACATCCTCTTCTTAGGGACAGGCTTTTTACCACTTTACAAGAAAATTTGAAACAACTATGATGGGTCAAAAACATTGTAATTCTCATCTAGTTGCTTTGGATGACCATTTTGCACGTCATTCATATAGAAAGGGTTGGTCTCCAAGAAGTTCACGAATTTGTAAATAAAAATTAATGCAAGAATGGTAATGGGGAAAATGAGAGATACTCATACTTTATTGCTTTCCCCTGTAAAAGTATCCATACCTGTAAGACCATTTGATCAGTCTGTAGAACTCCATAATGGACAACTCAAAAAGGCAATAATCACACACCAGTTAGGCTGACCAAGTTGTAGGTCACACATCTTCCAGGTGCTCTACTCCATACTGTGTTCCCAATCGGACCTTCTTGCTACAATGGTTTCCCGAAAGTAAGACCGGGTCTTACATTAATTTTTGCTCCAAAAGATGCATTAGGGCTTATGTTCAGGGGATGTCATCCTGAAAAATCATGCTCGGGCTTCTTTTCCAGTTAGGTCTTATTTTCAGGGAAGCACGGTAGGAGAGAGAACCAAAACAGGGCTACTTGACCTTCCTAATCCCTCTATACCTAGGCTGGGTTGGCCATGTAGCGAGCTGGCCTGTGTTGTGATTCAGCAGCAGCACAGGCTCTCACTGCCTCAGATGCCACTGTGCTACCCTCCCACTGGTCCTCAGAGCCTTGCCACCAGTAAGATGTGGGCTTCAGTCATCCACTCTAAAACATGTGCATTTGGTTCAGAAAGGGATGGGTACAAGCCATGCTCCATGGCCTTTGTTCATTCATCTGGAGCCCTTTATCGGATGGAGGGGCTTGTTATATAGGAAAGACTGTGGAGTCTGTGCCGAGTGGAAGGAAGCTGCTGTAAGGAGCCAGGGCAATGCAGTGACAAGCCCCACAACACAGTGGCAGCAGAACTCCAGAGAGCAGACGCTGGGGAGCGACTGTCCTAGGTGGTGGGGCTCTGGATAAGGTACTGGAAGGAAGGTGGCTCTGAACTTTCAAGTGAAATGAAGGACTAACGAAATAGGGAGTACCAAGACGGACTTACTAGTTTTCAGTTTTGCCCTGAGGTAGGTTTTGATGGAGCAAGGAAAATGACCGCCATGTTGCCATGTTTTAACATTTATTTAATTTTTTTCCCCCCAAAAATAGGAGGTTAAACTCCTACAGCCACATTTCTTGTTTGCAATGCAATGGCTTCTTTATGAAATCTCAGAGGAGAGATGGACTTTTGCAGGGATGTTTATTTTATTGATTTGCTTATGTATAGCGTTTGTTATGTGGCAGATACTGTTTTAAGCATTTTAAAATCTTACTTCATTAATGCACTTAACAACTTATGAATTAGCCACTGTTATTTGCAGAGGGAATTGATTAAAAAGGTTAATTTGCTTGGAATCACTGTATTAGACATAGGATTTGAATGTGGGCAGCGAGGGTCCACAGTCTGTAACCCCTGTGCATCCTGCCTCTGATGCTGAGGCAAGTGTTCCTGTTCGAGGGTGGAAAGACAGAAATTGGACTGTATTGGACTGGTTCTTAAATGTGGTGCCCTAGACTGCTGTGCTGCCTAGGTAACCATCACGGGAGCTCTTGCTTACATGCAAACTCCTATGCTGTACACATGGACTTCTGATTCAGGAAACCTAGGGGTTTTGGAAATAGACCTAGATGATGTTTAGGGAAACTTCCACCCTTACTACAGATCCAAAATTCTTTGATTGGAACATCATTCTGATCACCCTAAAATGAATGTGACCTCAGGAAGCAGCAGTAGCTTATGCTACCACCACCCATGCATTTTCTGACTTCCAGCTCTGGAGTCTAAACCACAGTCACTGATGGCGACAGTTCTGACCACACCACCCCCAGCTCCATCTGCCAACAACCACTCGGCTGCCTTGAGTCCTCTGCGCCTCCCACAGCCTGCCTGCTTTCCTTCCATAAAAGCCTGAAGCCCACAGTCTTCTCTTATGGTTAAACTGTCTCTACTGCAAGGCCGAGTGGACATCTTTATTACCTATAATTAACTGCACTCCTCTTCTCTGCTCTGCCAACAGTTATGCAGCTCAGGTGGGTGAGTCTACCACCGAACATTGTTCTCCCATTCGCACTGAATGGACAAGACCCAGCAATGTTTAAACATGGGAGTGGAGATGGGATCAAGCCCTGCCTCAGCCCCCTTTCCCTTCAGCCTCTGTTCTCCATGCACTTCTCGTATCTTCTTCCTTGCAGACCCAGAGGAGACTAAGGGTTCTGGCCAGTCTCTTACCCTTCTCCTATTTCAGTAACATTTTCATGCCTTATGAAGTGGCTGAGAGTAGCAATGCTGACTACATACAACCAGAGGTATGAAAAGAATTAGCTATTACATCACTTTTCTGAATTTAAGCTCTGCTGATGAGTGCACTGATCCAAAGAAATCCACCATCCCCTCTTGGGATCATGCCCGAGAAACTAGAAACAGGAGGAGGCGGCTTGCAAGCCCTCAGGATTGCCATGAGAAATTGGTTTGAGAGCGAGGTAAAGCCAATTTAGAAGAGACTGTGGGGAAAGCCAAGGCAGAATATTATCAGTGCTCTGTGTGAAGTTCTATCACCACCTACCAGTGAAAGAAGCCAGCATTATCAAAAGAGCATTTTCCTCTCTTGTGACTTGCAAGAATTCGACTACTTTTCTGTTTAAGAATATAGGTACTGCCCTTCGCCTCTGTGCATCACTTGTACCGTTTGGAATATGCCGATTACCAGGCTGCTTTGACTGACTCCCCCAACTATTCCGTGGAGAAGAGAAAATACGAAATATGCTTTAAATTTCTCCTGCCTATCAGGAGATCCCACAAAACACTCCAGCTTCTTTCTGTACTTTAATGTGGTGGCTAAACATTCTAAATACGCCTTTGAACAGAAGAACAAACAAACTGCAGCCTAATTTGCCATCTTAAAATATGTCATTAAAATGTACACATCAGAAACACTTCATAACAGGCAGGTCCCTTACTGCTCTCTGAGTGCACTGTTAATTCCTTGAAGCAGTAACAGCGTTCATCTAAAACAGATAATGCAGCATAGAAGCTCAAAGCTGATATCAGGAGCGCCTAATCTGGCTGGATTTCAGTGAGATGGTCAGGGTGCCCTAGATCTCCTCAAGTGCAGTGCCTGCAAACCCAGCCTTTCCCGAGGGGCCGAACGCATCCCTGATGTCTTTCAAAAGTATGCTTTGGGCGCAAGGAGGTCAGGAAATCATTTTCTAACATAGCTTTACAAGGGACTTTTGTACCCAAAGTTGGGTAGGTTGCCTTTTCACCATACCCAAGAAATTTGGAATTATTCATTCTATTATATGCCTGCCTTAATTTCTGCCACAGTCTGATAGAGGTTATTAGTTTAGAAATCCCAGTTGTTGAAGTGCAGCAGAGCTCAAACTGCAACAGCCCACACTGCATTGTTAACATAAAACCAACATACAAAGGAGAGGAGTTTCCTCTCTTTCTCCCATTTTATTACCTTGTGCTCCTTGACTGTAGAAGAATCGTTGAGCCGACTCAACATCCAAGAGTCTATGAGCAGACTCCACATCCAGAAAATAATCCATTTTGGGATAATCCATCTTCGATGTGCCAAAAGCAGAGTTTTAAGACAAATCAGTCACTTGTATGCCTATGAAAGAGGAAAACAAAACTCACAATATTTTAGACTGTCAAATAGATTTTTAAGCTCCAAACATGTGTGTGTGTGTGTGTGTGTGTGTGTGTGTGTGTGTGTGTGTATAATTTTGGAATAAGAAATACCTCATTATAATATCCCATTATTTGACTGACATTTCCAATTCTAAAGACACCCATTGACATAGCTTTCCTATTGCGTGAGAAACATGCAAAATTTAACCAACGTTCATTTGCAGTAATATATTACACTCAGAAAAACAAAACAAAACAATCAAACAGATGATCCAGGCTCAAGAGAGAGGACATACCAGTCTTTCCTTGCTGTATAATAACTGAAAAATATACTATTCAAATCCTTTGCTACCGGTTTTCAAAAGGTCTGTCTGATAAATGACATCATTAAGTGTTAGTGTTTCTGAGTAGCTGGTCCTCAATTGATCCAATGAATTCTGATTTCCCTTGAGCAGCAAGAGTGGCCTTGGAATCCGAGCCTCCACTCATATATGTTTTGCATATATGACACATGCTGACATGTTTGCTGTAAAATGTCTTGAATTCCTTCCTTTCTAGTGATTCCCTCCAGCACATTTTGTCAAGTGCTACAGGATCATCCCCTGCTTGCCCCTGACCTCGGCTGCTTTTAAGAAAGAATTCTGGAGTCTAGAGCAGTGACAATTATTTCAGAATTGCAAGGATCCCCACAATATTATCATGTACTAGTCTGTTCGGCAGCTAATACACTTTATTAAAAAAACATTCAGCCTGTTCGGTTCTACTGAGCATATGTAGCCTTTCCCTGACACTCGCACAAATATCTCTATTTCTGCAGGATGTTTTTGGAAAGAATTAATTAAGACAAAGTCATTGAAATCAAGCCCAGAAGCCTAATCCAGCTATTTCTCTTTCTAACAGTGCACATTTTAATTTAAGAAACCACATCTGGTAAGAAGAAACTTTTAACTCTAACCAAAGTTACCCCAAGAGCAAATCATACTTACTGACAAAAAAGAAAAAAAATCAAGGGCTAACCGCAGGCAACAAAAGCAAGAGCAATTTCAGCCAGTGTCCTTGATCTTACTAAATATTCCCTATGAAAGGAAACAATTTTGATTCTTTGATGAGAACGACGATAAAACATATACCATCTACTGGACTTGCTTTATCAGATAAAATGGTCAGAACACGTTACCTTAGCAACGGAAGGTGACGCCAACCTCAGCCTCTTTGTATCCTGCAGTGTGAAGGAAGAAAATGACCAGTTTCCTGTGTAAAACTTTGGCAGAAAATCATCACCATCAAAATCTACATGTAACTATCACGTGAGTCCATTCTCCACCTCCCCCCCCCCCCCCGCCCCATCTCTTATTCAGAGAAGTGTCATAGTCATTAAGAAATGGTGTTTGGTGTAATGATTTTTTTTCTGGTCCCCACAGTCTCAGTTTGATTCGCAATTATAGCAGAATTACACGATTAAATAGTTAATATGATAGGAAAGTTGTCTAGAAATTGTTGGGGGCACCAGTTCTTACCCTAATGCTGGGTAAGGGTGGTAGGAAAAAATCATTTTAGCTAGCATATGTTAAACATCCCCTTGTTATAATTAATACAAAGATCAGCCATCGGCATCTAGGCTGAAAATAACTCTCTTGCCTTCTGTGAATCAGTCACTGGAAGGAGCTTAAAAGCTGCCTGAAATTTCCCAGCTTTTAAAAGATGCCTTATAACATATATCTTTTGTGAAATTGCCCCCTCTCCTCCTAAAAGAAAGGTAGCCAAAAAAACATATAAGAAAGGAAGTCTTAAAGTTAGTAGATACTCACCAGCACTTCTTGGCCCCTTTGAAGAGGACACCGTAGAGCATGAAACGAAGCTGTGCACGATGCTGAGCCCAGGAGCCCAAATGAACAGCCTCTAATTTTCCCTTCAATCTCAATTCAAGAGCACTGAGCAGAGAAAAGTGATGGATTTGCCCATTTTATATTGTGATGAAACGCAACCCCTAAGAAGAGATCTGAGTGGAGCTGCTCTTTAGAACACATTAGACTGCTAATTTAAGAAAATTGAAAGGTTTTGTTTTACTGTCTTTTATGTGTTCTCTCCGCTACCCCCTCAATTTAATTTGCATTTAAAATTATGCTCATGTCTCCTCGGTTCTCTAAGGTGTGGAGTGCTTTCTAATCACGACGGCTGCTGGGGTAGGGTTTGGTGCAACGCCACTTTTATCCTGAGCTGCAAAACAAGGTGGGTAATTATAAACCGTGAGCTGTTTTCTGGAGTGAAATACAGAGCGAACATTTGATTTCACCCCCTCCCTTTCCCTGGCCATTCTTCCTCTTCCTGCCTCTGATTGCTTGGTCAAATCTCCAGTCCAAATCATGCCAATCTGTCTAAATGCATTCCTCTCTGTCTGAATGTAACAAAATAATCCCAACAGCAAAAGAAACCTTTGGTTAGATACCTGAGTTTATTCCAGTTGGATATCCTCTTTACTCAACCTCAGTGTGGACTTTTAGGCACACTACTTTGTATCTGCTCACAAAAGGCATAATGATAGCCAAATACAAGACCAATAGTGGGTTTTCCAAAACCCTCTTGCACCCTTTGTTGACCAAGCAGAATCGTTAATAAGTACCACATGGTGTGCGATGGGTTTGTTCAGAAAAGAGAAACTACATTTGAGAAGCCTTGGAAGGAAGACCACCCACCAGACCTCCCGCCTCCCGTGTACAATAGCTGTGCTCACTGCTGGAGACAAACCTGAAAATCTGCTGTTTGTCTTGTGAGTTTTCCTACCCAGTCAGAACAAATAAGACACCACGTTGGTGTTGCAGAGTTAAGCCTGATGAAAGAGGGAGCTAAAACGATGGATTATATGCCCTTGCAGGGAAAATCAACTTTGGACTCAGGATATAGGCATACCTTGGGGATATTGTGAGTTTGATTCCAGACCACCACAGTAAAGCGAGTTGTAATCTTTTTTGCTGGTGGAGGGTCTTGCCTTCAATTGGTAAAAAAACACACAACACCTGTGAAGTGCAATAAAGCGAAGCAAAAGAAAATGAAGTATGCCTGTGCTCAAAGCTTTGCTCAACCCAGGGACTTACTTTTCTAAGTTTACATTTCTATTCAGCCCCCAATGGAGACACGCTGAACACTTGACATTTTACAAGAGAAAGCTGTCTTCTCTTCTGGTTCCTTTAGCTTACAGTAAGGTGTGGGCGACAGGTTCTGAACTCTCTATTGTGATTCTGCTGAATTGTGATGACTCACAGGAGAGAGAGAGGGAGAGAGAGGGAGGGAGGGAGAGAGAGAGAGAGAGAGAGAGAGAGAGAGAGAGAGAGAGAGAGAGAGAGAACAATCTACTGCTGCTGACAAACACCAATCATTTAGGTGAGCACAAATGAATGTGTAGTTGAAGACAGACATTCTAAATTGGAAATTTGAAAAATAGAGTTGATTCCCAGGGGTTAGGGGGTGGGTTTAGAAGTCAGTCATTTCTGGAGAGTTGATCAAGAAAAGGAAATTTGGGGTGGCCTGGTGGCTCAGGCGGTTGTAGCTCCATGCTCCTAACTCTGAAGGCTGCCAGTTCGATTCCCACATGGGCCAGTGGGCTCTTAACCACAAGACTGCCAGTTCGATTCCTTGACTCCCGCAAGGGATGCTGGGCAGTGCCCTCTGCAACTAGCAATGGCAACTGGACCAGGAGCTGAGCTGCGCCCTCCATAACTAAGACTGAAAGGACAACAACTTGACTTGGAAAAAAGGCCTGGAAGTACACACTGTTCCCCAATAAAGTCCTGTTTCTCTTCCCCAATAAAATCTTTAAAAAAAAAAAAAAAGAAAGGGAAATTTGAAGTGTCTTACATGTAATGTGAAAGGGCCATGATTTAAGAAAACTCAGAAAGGAAATTTTCAACTTAGAGAAAAGAAAATGTATTTGGGAAGGGGATTATTCACTTGCGAAAAGAGACTTCATTTTACTAAATATTAATGACTAGGTTCTTTAAAATAAATCGGCCAGTTTCTGAAATAGACATACAAAAAGTGATTTTACTCTCTGGGGAGTATAGCTATAGGTTACATGTCGGAATATCTGCGTGAGGAATTCTTTTTAAAAGTGGGGAAGCATTGTAATATTCAAAAGCCAATGTCAAAACCTAATCTGCTCAGCTCTGTTTTATAACTTTAATCTTCTCAAATGCAACATTTATAATGGCCCATTGTTCTGAGGTATAATAGAACCAGACATAGGAGGTAAGGTTAGAGCAAGTATTCAGACTAACACATATGCAGCACTGAACAATTCAACTCCAAACATCCCTGAGACATCAACTTTAAAAGTTAAATTAACTCAGTGTTAACATATCTTAGTGAGCCAGAAATAAAAAATATATGTGTACATATTTTTAAAAGATCAAAGTAGAGTTACACTTTTAATTACAATATGAAAGTTTAGAACTACAAGGCTGAAACAAATAATCCATGATTATTAAAAATACATGACATGGCAGAGAGGTGTATACTTTTGTGTTCAGCTCGGTAATAAGAAGAAACATGTGTGAGTGTTCTATATACAAAGGGAAGAAGTATTTGATTAATTCAAAATTGAGGTGTCATGCAGGGATTCATGCGGGGTTTCTGCTCCCGCTCCCCACATAAGAATGCAGAATACGGTAAGGCCAAAAAGGAACACCCACGGAGCCATAGATAGGGGAGTCATACCATTATATTCTCGCTGGCAGCTGGGTTGGAGACACAGGAAGCAGGAGCCACACTGTCTGCAACCTGCCGTCCACTTCTCTGCAATCTGCAACCCACCCTCTGCTGTGCTAACTGCAGTCCGCACTTGCCAGCCACCATCTTCTTGCTAGCCCCATTTTTCTTGCTAGCCCCCATTTTTGCTGCTAGCGTAGCCACGCCAGTTATATTAGTGGCCAATGGCTCACTGGTTACAGCTGATGGCCATGCAATCACAGTTGATGGCCATTTACTATCTGAGCCAGCACCTTTCCACGTGAGGCTGGGAGCTTGGAAACTGCACTCCTGGCTCTGTCCCCACACTCCACCGCTACAGGGTCTCGCCTCACAAGTTATGCGACAAGCGACTTCCGCGAGGGGCCCTGTGTGAGGAGCCTGGAGGTGAATACAATATCCTGGACACAGCCAGGCTCTCTGGACACGGCCAGGGTTTCTCAGGGCACTACCAGTGCTTCTGGGCACAGCCAGACTTCCTGGGCTTCTTAGGGTACCACCAGTCTCCCCAGGCACAGCCAGGATTTCTCAGGGCACCACCAGTACTTCTGGGCACAGCCAGACTTCCTGTGCTTCTTAGGGTATCACCAATCTCTCCGGGCATAGCCAAGGTCTCTCAGGGCACTGCCACTCTCTCTGGGCACAGCCAGACTTCCTGGACTCAGCCAGGGCTCTGCCACTCTCTCTGGGCACAGCCAGACTTCCCGGACTCAGCCAGGGTTCTCAGGGCACTGCCAATCTCTCTGGGCCTCTCAGGGTACCGTGCTGGAACAACAGTGACTCACAGTCAAGGTGCTTACATATTCTCGATGGCGGCCAATCAAGACTCAAAACCAAGTATCTGCCAGTTCCACTACATGGTGGAAAGTTCCCAAGCAAACAGTCAAGTGGTCCATTAAATTAGGGATGGAAGGCAATTCCCCATAGTCCACAGTCATTCACCAGGGCTGTGCGTTAGCCTCATAATGTGTGCCCTCTCCGCAGGACAAGGGCTCCAAGTCCTCCCCAACCTGGGGGTGAGGGCCTCAGCAAGCACTTCCAAGCCCACAGGACTGCAACGACCTTCGCTTTCTCCAGCCTATGCTGGTTGGGGAAACATCCACGTCTTCCCACCCCTCCACGGGGGTCCAGCTCTCCGGCAACTGCTCCTCTTGGTCTTCCTGAGACTGAGTGTTCATATGCACAAACTGCTCCACCGCCCTTTGGAGAGCTTTGGCCAGCACCGTACCCTGCTCGCTGCACCATTTGTTGTGCAGGGAGTCATGTGGGGTCTCTGTTCCCACTCCCCACATAAGAAGGCAGGACATGGTGAGGCCAAAAAGGAACACCCATGGAGCCATAGATAGGGGAGTCATACCACTATATTCTCGCTGGCGGCTGGGTTGGAGACACAGGAAGCAGGAGTCACACTGTCTGCAACCTTCTATCCACTTCTCTGCAATCCGCAACCTGCACTCTGCTGTGCTAACTGCAATCTGCTCTTGCCAGCCACCTTCTTCTTGCTAGCCCCCATTTTCTGTTAGCGTAGCCACGGCAGTTATATTAGTGGCCAATGGCTCACTGGTTACAGCTGACGGCCAACTAGCCACAGCTGATGGCCATCCAATCACAGTTGATGACCATTTACTACCTGAGCCAGCACCTTTCCACGTGAGGCCGAGAGCCTGGAAACTGCACTCCTGGCTCTGTCCCCACACAAGGCATATTTCAAGATGGAATGTGGAGACCAGTAAAGATATCAGTTTGTGTTAATTTATCTTTGGGGGTGTACATATTTATTTTATTGGCCAGCACAAGACCCCAACATTCACATGATTTCTAAGTAGACGACTCTTTTTAGATCATTTGATTGACTCCCATGAGTCAGAATGGGTTTTTTCTGTTTGCTAAGTGATAAAGAGGTTTGCGTTACTGACAATTTGATAATGAATTTTACTTATTTCATTGTCTTAATGGCCTTGTGTAATTCCTCAGCTCTCTAAAAAAATCATGGTTTTATATTTGTGTTGGATTACATGAAATTCTGCCTTTAGCCTGCATGAAATCTATGGGAAGTTTCTCTTTTTACCAACAAACCCAACTAATTTATCTTTAAAATATTAGAAGCTGTCTTAAAGTGGGGGCACATTTTGTATCCCTTGGTGGGGTGAATAGATTGAAGATCTTTGGTTAAGTGCTAGCTTGCTAAACACATATATTTATTTATTTTGCAATTCGTTAAACTAGAATGATATGTTTCAATACAGTGGTTTCTCTCTTCTAGTCCAGTCACTCTCTTCTCTGTCAACCCATCCCTCCAAAGAAATCTCTATTTCCTTGCTCATTAAACTCTGCCATTAAATGGTAGCGGTACTTTAAACATTTTACTTGGGGCTTTATTCATATTGAAATCTCCCTGGGAGAGGAAACAGTTTAAGCAACCATCAGTTACTTTTTCTTTAGAGTAAAGGAATTTCCAGACTTTGGTTGTGAGAAGTTTTTGGCAGTAGTTGGAAAGCTAAAGAAGGCTGGGAGGGTTGGGAAGGTAGACTGAGAAAAAAAAAAGTCTCACAAAGAGGAGAAGCCTAATTTTATTCCACGTAAACATGTAGTCATGTTTTGAGGGCTTACTTATGTTTAAGATGCCAGGTACTCAGTTGGAAGAGAAAGGCATTAAATTCGTAAATATCTTCAGTTGGCCAGGGCCTGAAGCTGCCCTGCAGGGCCAGAGGCAGAATCCGAAATCTTATTCAAGAACATTATGTCTAAGGAGTGAGTTTCCCTCGGTCTATCCTCAGTTAGTAGGAAGATTCTTCAAAACAAAATCAGGCCGCTCTCTGATTTTGAAAATGCCCTGGTGAGAGCCACACTAGAAGCGAGGTGGCACTGGCCAATAGGGCAGAGGCCAGACGCAAGAGGAGGGAAGCATTTGGCTCTACTTGCTGCCCACTTCCAAAAACTTTCTTCCCCTTTTCATCGAAGGTCCAGTTCACAGAGAGAGGAACAAGAGCTCAGAATTTTACCCTTCTGCCAACTGGATTCTAGTAAGTTGATCTTGCTTATAATATGGAAATTTCTTTGCTTGGCAGAAAGACTACTCATAAGTTATATCTCTATCTCAGTGTTTATCTAGTTGATCTGGAAATAGGGAAATGAACAAATGTGGAATAAGAAATGAGGAATTCTCAAGCAACTTTCTATTTACTATAACTCTCAAATCCCTAAATAGAAAGACATGTAGTAGCTTTTTAAAACACAAATTTGAGGATATATAATAATGATATTTGACTTATTTCGTCTGGCAAGAAAATCTCATAGTTCTTGTTTCTTTTTGTGTTTTGTATAATTTGTTTTCTATTATCCTGGAAGGGGCTGAAAAAGTTAATCACAAGTTCAATTGTATTTTTCTAGTCCTTCTAAAAATCCAGATAGCAACCTGAAAATATCCAAAGAAATGTTGAAGAAAGAGGGAATAATGATCTCTGAGGGCCACAAGTGTAATAGATGCTACGCAGAAGATACGGCCCCTGAACTTCCAAAGCACATTAGGAAAATGGGATTGGATATAGCAGTGAGAACCCACAAGGAGTAAGTGTGAATTGTATCAAAGCAGTATAAGTTATTTTTAGGTCATTACAATGTCACTTTTACAATCCCACACTATTATGCAAAATGAGGATTACTAATAGATAGATTAGATAGATAGGTAGGTAGATGGATAGATAGGTAGATAGGTAGATAGATAGATAGATAGATAGATAGATAGATAGATACATAGATAGATACATAGATACATAGATACATAGATAGATACATAGATAGATACATAGATACATAGATAGATAGATAGATAGATAGATGATAGATAGATAGATAGATAGATAGATAGATAGATAGATAGATAGACCGATGTATGTAGGAGGTAGAAGTAGACATTAGAAACAGACAGAAATAAAGAAAATGGTCAAAATGAACTTAGACATAGTGGTAACCTTGAACGACCTATTTTTGTGTTCCCAAGAGCCAATAAAAACAAATAAACAAAAACAAGGTAAGTCAAAGGAATTTTGGTAACTGTTTCATTCCTTTTAGGTTTTGAACATACTAACAAATTCTACAGCAAGGTCTATGTACTAAAATATTAATATTAAATGTTTTTCTTATGCATATCTGCAAGTCTATTTGATGCGTATCTTAGCATACCAAATTTTATAATTGATGACACAATCTTGGATTTGATTTCAGAGTTAAATGTCGGTATAATCTATCACCTGCAGGCACTGAGGGGTATCATTTTATAGGCATCAGCTTTCCAAATCAGCATTCTCTCCTGGTGGATTTAAGGTAACAGAAGACCCATCCCCTCCATGATGTACATAAAGGGGAGTGATGGTAGGAGGGCACTCGCTTCTGAAACGAAGAGGACCTTATTGGTAGCCACTGAGTTTTAATTTCTCATGGCTTTATTAGTACACCCCAAAAAGGTATCTTTTTTTTGTCATATTTGATCTCAGAATACTCATTGCTGTATAATAAACACCAAAGAGATGTTATCCGTTTATTCAGGAGATAATGCAGTCAAGTAGTTACTGATTTGGGAACTCAGGTTCTGATGCTTCCTAGCTGAGCAAGCTAACCTTGTTAGGCCTCATTTTCCATCTCTGTAGCATAGGAGTAAAAATAAAAATAAAATCAGATAATCTATGTGGACAACATAGAACTTGACACGCAGGAAGTATTTAGGTTAGGTACTAGGTGGTTAGAAATATTTTTGAACAGCTTACAAATGCAAGGAGTTGTGGGAATAAGACACCTCATCCCATGCACCCCAACTGTGTCTGTCTCATGTATCAGTTGAAATATTACCTCCTGGTCATGTAAAATCCTGTAGTGTTTTGTCTGTATTTCTAACTTGCATATATATTACGTTAACATGAGTTATGTATTCATAATTGAAAGAGCTAATATGTGTAATGCATCTAGAATGGTGCCTGGTCCATGGTAAGTGCCCCCAGAGTGTTAGTTACTATAATTTTCTTCTTCCTCACAGAGAGCTGGTGCACTTTAGTGAGCTCTTCAATGCATGTTCTTTTTCTGGAGAGACATGCAAAGTAGGGGAGTGTCAAGGATGCATGCCAAGATGTCCTCACCAAAAGGGCATCTGTTATTGCTTTTACCATTCTGCTTTCCTGAGAGAAGTTTGCAACAGGGAGTTACTAACTATAGTAAAATTTTGGCCACAGTTTTTCATAAGCTCATCTTCTCTTCCTTCAGCCAAATTAAATGGCATAATATATGTAGATGCTTCACCTAAAGTAGGCACTTTATCCACTGGGTAATGAACGGCTCAACCACAGAAGTTTCTATTCTTCCAGGGATATGCCCAAAGATGTCGAATCTAAATGTTCAGTCACTAACCATGTATTAATAATTATTTGATTGGTAGATCATTGTTTATCATTCACTATGTGCTTGGCAGTGTGTAAATTGCTGGGAATATATAATAAACTAGACTGAGTCCTTTTCTTTAGGAAATTCCAAGTTAGCTGAACTTAGATTCTCCCAACTTTTTTCATATTAAGGCAGACATCACAATGATTATGTTTGTAAATGAGTATCCAGAGGAAGTGATCTTCAGGGGTCAGCTGTCCAGGGCTGAGCAGGCAACATGCCAGTTGAGAAACTTTATGTAAGGTGCTCAACTTTTAATGTGTTTAATTTTTCTATAGTTCTTCAAATTAGATGAAAAATACAGTGTCTAGCTGGCGGTGGGGGAAGGGAGTAGACACTAATTAAACTTTGTGTGGTGTTTAACGCTGAATTTGCAGATGGTACTTGATGTCAGGACTTTGACTTAGCAATGAAAAAGATTAGAGAGCTGACCGATAGGAGAAACACATGCAGACAGGGTGCCACCATGTTTCAAATGAATGCTCTTTAAAACAGTTTCAAGAGCTATTGGTTTAAGACCAAATGGTTTTCAAATAGTCTCCCACAATAACTTAATGATAATGGCCTTAGGGGAGTTTCCACTTGTCACAGGATTTTTGTGTATTTCACAAATCCCTTCTGGGGAAGGAAATAACTGAACGACATTATGTTTCACTGGTTTGGAAGTTGTGAAGCCCAAGGGAATTGGGAGAAGTCCGTGTTCTTTAGTTGTTAGGGCCTTGGGAGTGATGTTTTTTCAAGTTAGTGTAAACTCCTTTGGCACAGTAAACATTTCGGCTGCATTTTTAAAAGAGCCCTGATTTAAAAAGCTGGTAGCGGTAAACAGCAAGAATCCACCGTCACATTTTTAACATAGCTCCAGAGGAGATAGGATTTAAACTCAAAAGTCTTCTCATTCCTATGGCAACCAATAGACGTATTCAACGAATGCTACATGCTGTGTACATTAAACCTCCCCCACTTCCTACTTCCTCTATCCCTAGGATTCAACCTGAATCTCAAGAAACTGTACACCTTGAAAAAGCCTCTTTCCAGACACAGAATTAGTTGGTTTCCAACAAGCAAGCGATCAAATGCAGGAATGTAAAAGGGAGGAATCCTCTCAGAGGAAAGCTTTGCAAGCCCAGAGGGAAAATGTACCCCCAAATAGAGACACCGTCTGCTTCCCTGATTTGACAGGTTTGAGAGCTCCTTGTTTTAAAGCCAGACATGAATCTGTGAAGCAATTCCCTTGAGTTACAACCCTTTTTGGGACCAGCTACCATGAAGATAACATATGTGGTGAGGCAGAGCCAAAAAGCACCCACTGGGCTTCATTGCAGCTCCGGGAACATTTATAACACATCCTCAGGAAGCTGGAGTGGTTAGTCATGGGTCTGGAGAAAGACCCTCTCGGCGCTGTCTCATAAGCGTGGGGGGTTGGCTGTCACCATTACTACCTGTTCTTCAAGGACGACTCCAGTGGTTTTGTTCTCCTGGACGGCTTGTTCTTTTAAAGAGTGAGAACCTGTAGCCTAAGATTCAAAGATCCAAAGGCCAAGTAAAGACAGCCTGAATCCTACTGAAGGTTTTTAAAAATTTCCAAGGGGGAAAAAAATCATTTTCAGGGTGAAGATAGCTTGGGATGTTTTGTACAAAATCCTGGTTAGATTCCAAGATATCGGTGAAATATGGACAAGCCATTCACTTCTCCTTTGGAAAGGTTCAGAGGGATATTCTGGACGAGAATGAAGCATGCTACCCCTTTTGGCTTCTCTCCAGAGATCAATGGTTGTCCCTCAGTTCCCCATGCTTCTCAGACAGGATGTATGTTTGGAGAGGTGTTGTGTCATGTCCAGCACAACACAGGCAACGAGCGAATGACAAGGGGCAGCGAAAGGTTAAGAAATAAGAAACAGAAATCAAGAAAGTTATGAAACAGGGGCCAAGGCTCTCACAGCCTCAAATGGCTGGGAGCCCCGAATGGGGCCACCTTGTGGCTTTTATTGATGCACACACAAGAAAGCAACATTGTTTTCTCCAAGATCTGTGAATTTCACACATTATACTAAGAAACTGATTTGAACTAATTACTCTTGTCTGCAAGCAGCTGAACCATCAGTTTCAGGATGTACCTCCCCAAGAGACAAAAACTTACTGAAATGGATAGATGGAGCACTGATGTTATTACACCATTGACTCTCTTCCCAAGCAGGATGTGGGAAGGAATGCAGCCACAAAAGCAGAAGCTCTCCTTAACCAGGGGAAGGTGGGGGTCTATGCCCACCTCTATGGACCCCGTGGATTCTCCTGCTGGTCCCCACTCGACTGTACCTGGCCTGAGTTGTCCCCCCCGTGGGAATCTTACCCGTCATTGACTAACCAGCCATCCTCCGGGGCCAAACAGGGAGACATAAGGTGTAAGCACAAAGGTGAAGCAAAGTCCCTGAAAGGATTAGTCTCACAGACTCTCCTTTCTTTAGAGGCCGGTACGAGGGGACAGACGGGTAGGCTGCTGCGTGACAACATCTCCCCCTTTTTGTTTTTGAAATATGAAAAACACAGACCCTGGGCAGATTTTTCATTCATTGCCTGTCAGAGGGCTGTTTGTCCACTTCTGAGGACTACACAAAATAAACATAAAACAATAGACAGAACAGCAATAGCACCAACAAACCTTCCACCCAAAGTCTATCCAATTGCCAGGGTTTAAAGTAGAAAGTCCTTCTGCAGCCGCAGAAAGTGCCTCCTCTTCAGGGAGGAGTTGAAGCTTGGCATTAGACATCTGATCTACTTCTTGTTGTAGTTGTAAAATGTCCACAGTGAGATTGGGCACATGTCCCAGGAGATGGGCTCGTACCTCAGACCAAGGAGTACGAGTTTGATTATAAGAGAAAGGGGTTACACAATAGGTAGATATATTCCAGTCATATTTTAAAGTAATCACAGTACAGAGATTTTCCAACTGATCACCAAGAAATACAACAGTAGTTTCTAAATTAGCTAATCTAACATTAATTTTCTGATCTATCTTAACTAATTAATTCCAAGATTTACTAGCATTTTCATGCCATTTTTGTACAAATTCAGTGGTCTGTACCGTTTAGTGTAGAGCTACTCCAGAAATGGCAGCTACAGTGGCTATAGCATTTATTCCCATAATAGCTGTAATTAAAAGTCCAATAAATCTTTTGGTTCTTCCCGCGGTTGACTGTCAGTCTGGTCTTCAGTGCGTTGCTCATGATATGGTTTAATACACTGACTGGTTCATGATATGGTTTAATACACCACAAAGGATGTTCTTTCATTCCTAGAGAAGCACAAGCATAACCTCGCCCCCAAGTTAACAAGGTTCCTAACTGCCATTGATTAGTTTGGTTATCTTTCCACCAAATGGGCACATTCTCCAAAGCTTTAGGACTATGGAGATTGTTAAAATGTCTTGCTGCAGCTGTGTGTCCAAGGTTTGGTTCTGCACTAGAGCCAGAAGAATTCAAAAAATTTAAAGTAAACATGGCTTTAGCTAGCTGTACTTGCGGGGGATCCTTGCTGTCTCGAGCTGTTCCTGGAGGAACTTAAAACAATCAGCTAAAATCTCTGTAGATGATGCAGCACAGAGAATGTAATCCATATAGTGAATGCTATAACAATCTGGAAATTTTTCTCTAACTGGCAAAACAGCTCAAGCTACAAAAAACTGGCAAATTGTGAGACTGTTAAGCATTCCCTGTGGAAGAACTTTCCATTGATATCTTTTGATAGGGTCTTTGTTATTTATAGAAGGTATTGAAAATGCAAATCTAGGGCAGTCTTGAGGATGTAAGTGGATAATATAAAAACAATCTTGTAAATCTATTACTACTAATGGCAAATTTTTAGGAATCATGGACGGTTGTGAGAGTCCAGGTTGTAAAGGACCCATAGGTTCAATTAGAGCATTAATAGCTTGCAAATCAGTGAGCATTCACCATTTTCCTGATTTTTTCTTTATTACAAACATTGGTGAATTCCATGGACTAATTGAGGGTTCTATATGGTCTTGTCCTAATTGGATCTGTACTAATTCTGTCAAAGCCTCTCATTTTTCTTTTGAGAGGGGCCAGACAGGTTTTTGCTAACACATTCTAATCTATAGGAATCAGCCGACTGCCATCAGCAATACCTCTAAGAAGGCCTATAGTATAAGGTGAAGTACGTCCAAATTGCAAAACTGCCTGTTTTAATTCTTTGAGTAATTTAAAAGAAAAAGGTTCATGAACTGCCTCATGAATCCCATTGGGGTGTTCTGAAGTAGGGGCTTCGTGGTCCCTAATGACTACAGGGAAGGCCAAAGCATCCACATCCCCTTCTAACCTGGCCTGGCGTATGCCGCGCTCTATAGCTGATAATGAAGAGCAGTGCCCTTCCTCAGCGTGGGAAGTACACTTTTGGAAAGGAAAGGATTGTTATTTATTTTTACTGATCTTGAAGGCCCACACACCTGCTTCATAAAGGAAGGCAGTGGTGAAGGTAAATGAGACAAGCGAGTGGGAGGGGGACAAGCGTCCTTTAAACAGTCTCCCAAGTTTGGATTTAATGATTTTGGGGATACTGTTGGCGTTGTCTCAGACTCTTTGTCTTCATCTTCTCTATCCTCCCTTTCCCCCATCTGGTCTTCTATATCTCCCTCTGTCTCCTCCTCCGAGTCTGTCTGAAGAGGTTCCAAAACTAAACGAACTAGTTCCCATGTTTCTCAGATTGAACCGGGCAAAGAGACCCCATTGGAATGTAACTTACAGAGGTTACTTCCTCCCATTTATCTAAATCAAATGTTCCAAGGTCTGGAAACCAGGAACAATGAGTTTTAATCACCGTAAGAAGTTCCTCTACTTTCTTTTCTGAGGTTTTATGTTTTCCTTTCTTAAGAAGTTGTTTAAGCAGGCAAATATAAGGTCTATACTTACTCTCAGCATTGCCCATGTTAATAAAAGAAAAGAGAAAAGAGAAGAGAAAGAGCTTTCACTTCAAGTTCACTCTGATGCTCGTCTGGCCGCGTGCCTCGTGGGACTTTAAGGTCGGTCTTGGCTAAGGTGCATCTGTATAAACTCCAGGCCTGGTTAACGCCGTCAGGCGCTGTCACCGTTTTGTCTTATGAGCCAGACCATGGAACCGCAGATTACAGCCCACACAAGCTCCGTAGCCGAGGCTGTGGAGCTAAGATCAATCACTCACACAGTCACACTCTCATATACAAAAGTGTTTAGTAAGGTTTTATCCAATTCCCCTTTTCCTTGGTTAAATTCTCTGGGACCTTCCCTACCTCCTTACCAGGTAGTTGTCGTGCGACGGTTACCCAGAGCCCTTGCTGTTGCTCTACTAGTTAATTTCAACATAGTCATCCTT
This sequence comes from Rhinolophus sinicus, assembly GCF_036562045.2. Lineage (NCBI taxonomy): Eukaryota > Metazoa > Chordata > Mammalia > Chiroptera > Rhinolophidae > Rhinolophus > Rhinolophus sinicus. Next base: position 66,276,066 of record NC_133756.1, read on the forward strand.
CCCTCCTTGAGCCCCACAAGTGAGTCCCAAAATCAGGGGCCCCAGAATCGTGTCCCACATTGGATGCCAGATGTTGTGTCCAGTGCAACACAGGCAGTGAGCGAACGAGAAGGGTCGGTGAAGGGTTAAGAAAGTAAGAAACAGAAATCAAGAAAGTTATGAAACAGGGGCCAAGGCTCTCACAGCCTCAAAGGACTGAGAGCCCGGAAGGGCTGCCCTGTGGCTTTTACTGATGCACACACAAGAAAGCAACATTGTTTTCTCCAAGATCTGTGAATTTCACACATTACACCAAGAAACTGATTTGAACTAATTATTCTTGCCTGCAAGCAGCTGAACCGGCAATTTCAGGACGTACCTTCCCAAGAAACAAAACCTTTATGCTGAAACTTACTGAAATGGATAGATGGAGAACTGATGTTATCACACAATTGAATCTCTTCCCAAGCAGGTTGTGGGAAGGATTGCAGCCACAAAGGCAGAAGCTCTCCTTAACCAGGGGAAGGTAGGGGTCTATGCCCACCTCTATGGACCCCGTGGATTCTCCTGTTGGTCCCCACATGGCTGCGCCTGGCTTAGGTTGTTCCCCCTGTGGGGAATCTTACTCGTTATTGGCTAACCAGCCATCCTCCAGGGCCAAACAGGGAGGCATAAGTTGCAAGCACAAAGGCAAAGCAAAGTCCCTGAAAGGATTAGTCTCACAGACTCTCCTTTCTTTAGTGGTAGGTATGAGGGGACAGACAGGTAGGCTGCTGCGTGGCAACAGTGTTGGGTTCAGACTCTGTCCTCTATCACAGTATTCCTCGTAAGAGTAATGACTGGGAGCTGGAAAACCCAGGGGTTGATCTCACCTCTGTTGCTCTGTGTTGTTAGGCATGGTGCTTACAAGCTCTGGGATTTTCTTTCCCTTGTTTGTAAGAGAGGTGTTAAACCCATTAGTGTCTAAGTCTAAGGTAACTTACTGCTCAAAAAGTCTAGACTTGCTAAAACAGAAGTCAATAGAATTGAGACCTAATTAAAGCTTTCTCACCTCTTTCTTCATTTTTGTAAAATGAGACAGAGTATTTCAAAGCAGACCGCCCAGTGAGACCCACGGTATAGGGTCTTGCTACTCAAAAGGTGTCCATGGATGTGTGGCAGCAGCATTACCTTGGCGCTTGGGAACCACGGAATCTTGGGCCTCACTCCAGACCTGCTGTTTCAGAATCTGCATGTTAACAACCTCGTCTGGAAATTCATATGCACATTAAAATTTGAGAACTACTGACATAGGGCGCTTGAAGAGCCTGTGTTTCTGTAGATAAATCTGTGGGAAGCAAGTGGAACTGCTTTAAGCACCATGATCTATCTTCCTCTTACCCTCCTGAGGTTATTATTGATTTCTATTCCCGTATAACAGATGAGAAAACCAAAGTGCAAAGAGATGAGGTAACTTGCCTATTGAAGTAGGGAAACCAAAGTAGATTTAAGGTAGACTTCCCCATATGGCTAGTCAGCTAAGAGGAGAAAGGCATGTCACTAGGCCTTTTAAAGATTGTTCACCTTAAACTTCCCTTGTTTATGAACAGATAAAGTTACCTGGCAAAGAAGCCCTTGGTAGGACCGTACTCACCGCCCCAATTGACATAGCATTTTTCAAATTAAAAATTATCCTTTGAGTCTCATGACAACATCACATGGAAATCAGGAGTGGGAATTACTCATTTGACAGAAGGGAGACGAGTTAAAGCCTAGAGAATGGAATTGACTTGTTTGAGCCAGTGAGTCACAGAGCCCAAGCGAAAGCCCGGATGTTTGCCTGCCAAGCCCAGTGTTATATCATTGCCTCCATCTCGTTCAGATCCAGAATCTGCATTGTGCTGCCTGCCCACTTGCTGTTCTGTGTGTCCACACTGCCTTCAATACCACAACAATGGATCGTGCCTTCTTGGTGATGCTTTTTTTAGTTAAAAAATTTAATTGTGGTATAATATGCATAACATAAATTTTACCATCTTAACCATTTTAAAGGGCACACTTCAATGCTTTTAAGTGCACTCAAATTGTTGTGAAACCATTACCACCTCTATCTACAAAACCCTTTTCATCTTGCAAAACTGAAACTCTATATCCACTAAACAATCATACCTTCCTTTCCCCATCCCCTGGGAGGCACCATGCTACCTTCTTTCTCTCAGAATCTGACTTCTCTAGGTACCTTAAAAAAGTAGAATCACACAGTATTTGTCTTTTTGTGACTGGTTTATTTCACTTAGCATAATGTCTTCAAGGTTCATCTATGTTATAGTATGTGTCAGAATTTCCTTCCTGTTTAAGATTGACTAATAGTCCTTTGTATGTATATAACACATTTTCTTCATCCACTCATCTATTAATGGACACATGGGTGGCTTCCACCTTTTGACGATTGTAAATAATGCTGCTAAGAACATAGGTATTCAAATATCTCTTCAAGATCCTGCTTTAAATTCTTTAGGGCTTATGCCCAGAACTGAAATTTCCAAGTCTTATGGTCATTCTATTTTCAGTTTTTGAGGAACTGCTTTCCAAAGTGTCTGCAGCATTTTACATTCCCACGAACTGTGCAAGAAAACAAAGTTATTTTTAAAATTGAAGGAAAATTTAATACTCAAATTGATTTTAATGTCCATTTTTCTATTTTATTTCTTTTAGTTTATGTTCTGAGAGATTGAAAGGCTGACTTCCGAAGAGTTAATCTAGCCCAACAGTATTTTCATTGCCCTGAAAGGGGGTTATACCATGTCTTCCTTATTCTTAAGCATGGACCACCTATTGTGAGGCTTCTGCACTAGAGAAGTAGCAAGGATTCCTGTAATTATTTTTCATAGCAGCAACTCATTTTGAACACTAATGCTAGAAGTAAACTGGTCTTTAAAATGTTAAATATATCAAGGAAGGGATGTTTTGAGATATTAGGCTAAATCATAGTGGTTTCAAAACCAAAATGTCAGGATAGAAACGTACATCAAAAGATAAACAAGGTCCTTTGGAATACTTATGTGGTTAACTTGTTTCACAGAATAAGCTATTGTTGAAATAGATTAAGTGGTATAAAGAACTTTTCATAACTTAAATATGGCTCTCTCCAATTTTATTTTGACTAGTATCCTTTAGCTCACTGGTAGGTCTGAATTTCTCTGTAGTTGTCTTCAAAAGAAGGCATCTTCCCCAAAAGCTCACTTAAACACAGACGGACATTTCATGTCTTCCAGAGTTCATTTTTTTCCATTTTAGTTTCTTGTCTGCTCTTAAGAAACATTGAGAAAAGTCTATATATAATATAACATAATCACACAAACATGAACATACTGAATGAAAAACTGTTCCTATGAACATTCTCATATTCAAAAGATCTATAATATTTTCATTCATTTATCTCAATATAATGAACCAGAGAGGTTTTATCTGGTCACTATTAGGGATGAATTGTTTATGCTGTAAAAACTGGGTAAATCTCCATAGTATTAAGCCAGAAATTGACTAATTGACATTTCCTGTCATTTCATAAACACTGTAGAACCTGAAAGTCATAGAAAATGCTGACTTCTCCCTTGAAAAGTCCAATTCTGTTCAGTGGTATATTAATGTGAAGTAATTGATTGAGTATTCACTCAATAAATATTAAACAATTATTAGGTTAAACAATATGATATTGCTGATATTGACCTACTTCTGGTCTGCAAAAGCATTAGAAACTGGTGAGATGCGAAACATTAAAAAATGATTAAAAATAAAATTTCTGCATTTAAAGAATTCACAGTCTACTGAAAAAAGACAGACCCAAAAGATGATAAACATGAGTGTTTGATAATAGAGACATGTACATGGTACTTTGGGCTCAAAAAGAATGGAGGGACTAACTTGCTTCAACAGGAATTTTACTGACCTCCATTCACCAGTTGAGATAAAATACTCTTATTTTGAAAGAATAACCTACATATTATTTTCTGGGATCACAAATTCATTTTCAAGGTAATAAAGTCAACAACATTCTGCAAAATGATAGAAAAGAATTATCTGGGAATGTTTTCATCTTTTTGTGCTCAAGAACTTTAAACTGATCTGTTTTGCTCTCCTCTTAAAAAATTCATTTGAAATCCTTTGGATATCAGCAAGGAGACTGCCATCCAATGCTTCATGCAGAACCCAGTGGTGATGCTGTTCCACTGCAGTAGCTCTGTAGATTTGTCTCCATCAGATCAAAGGCGCAGAGCCCTCTTCTAAGTATTTGGGGTTATTACAATAACCCTAAAATTATATTTCTTGGGAGATGGCTACAGTCTTTCCTGACACCCCTGTTTTTAGCCAAATAAATGATTTTACATTTATTGGTGCTAACATGTCTTCTAATCCTTGTAAATAACTTTTTTTCTTGTTAAAAAAAATATATATATAAAGAAGAATAAGCTGAAGAGAGTACTTTCTAAACATTTAAAAGTTTTAAACGCCTACTCACCTTAAAAAAAAAAAAAAAAAAAAAAAAAAGGCAACAGCTCACCAAACCTGCTGATGTCATTTTTCATGGATGTTGACGCATTTTGGTTGTCAATTCTATTTCTGTTCACTTAACCATAACCTCTGATTTCCACATATAGAACTTAGCTTGTAAATTTGGCTTTGTTCAAACTGCAATGGCTGAAAAGTCATGTAAAGCACGACACAATAAAAATAGTGTTGAAATTCCCTCGCCTTTTTTGAACAGATTTTGAGTTGCTGACTATGGAATGAAGGATACAGAGATAAGCAACCAAATTACTTAATAAAAACTACCATTTATGCATTTGAATTCATCCTAATACAGGAGTATTTGTTTTTTCCATTTGCTAAATCTACATCTCTGTGATGCTCTCTAGGGCAGCTAAGCAATCAATTTGAGCTTCAACAAATAAATGTTTATTGAACAAAAGAATTAAGCAAACAAAACCTGAATTCTTTTAGAGAGTCAAAGAAAGCAACATTAGTGACAATTTGGTGCTACCCATTGTCATGCACGGTGGCATGCGGGGTTTCTGGTCCCGCTCCCCACAAAAGAATGCAAGATCTGGTGAGGCCAAAAAGGAACACCAATGGAGCCATAGCTAGGGGAGTCATACCAGTATATTCTTGCTGGCGGCTGGGTTGGAAACACAGGAAACAGGAGTCACAACCTGCTGTCCACAACCCGCTGTCCTAACTGCAATCCGCTCCTTCTAGCTCAGCCACCATCTTCTTGCTAGCCCCCATTTTCTGCTAGTGTAGCCACGGCAGTTATATTAGTGGCCAATGGCTCACTAGTTACAGCTGACGGCCAACTAGCCACAGCTGATGGCCATCCAATCACAGTTGATGGCCATTTACTACCCGAGTGAGCACCTTTCCATGTGAGGGCGAGAGCCTGGAACCTGCACTCCTGGCTCTGTCCCACAGCCATTCATTTTGCAATTTCTTCAGTTGATTCCATAGAATTTGTGATTAAATAACGACAACAAAGAAACAACAGAGTTCCTAATTTTGTCTTGTAAAACAAATAGTTGCAATTCAAAGTGCTTTAACAGAGACATGGGAGAGGGAATTTGATCAACTCCACTTGGGTTTTAGAGAGTGTTTAAGAGCAGGCATTGTTTGACCTAAGTTCATTGCTATCGTGTTTCCCCGAAAATAAGACCTAGCCGAACCATCAGCTCTAATGAGTCTTTTGGAGCAAAAATTAATATAAGACCTGGTATTCTATTCTATTCTATTCTATTCTATTCTATTCTATTCTATTCTATTCTATTCTATTCTATTCTATTCTATTCTATTCTATTCTATTCTATTCTAGACCCAGTCTTATGTTATAGTAAAATAAGACTGGGTCTTATATTTATATTTATATTATATTATATTATATCAATTCTATTCTATTCTATTATATTATATTATATTATATTATATTATATTATATTATATTATATTATATCAATTATATTATATTCTATTATATTATATTATGTAAGACCCAGTCTTATATTATAGTAAAACGGACCGGGTCTCTTATTAATTTTTGCTTCAAAAGACGCATTAGAACTTATGGTCCAGCTAGGTCTTATTTTCGGGGAAACACGGTGTCATGCGGGAGACCCTGCTCGCTGCGCCATTTGTCATGCAGGGCGGCCTGCAGGGTCTCTGGTCCCGCTCCCCACATAATGCAGGATATGGTGAGGCCAAAAAGGAACACCCACGGAGCCATAGGTAGGGGAGTCATACCACTATATTCTCTCTGGCAGCACTATACTCTCACTGGAGGCTGGATCCACACTGTCCGCAAACCGCCATCCACGCTTGCCAGCCCAGCCGCCATCTTCTTGCTAGGCCCCCATTCTTCCTCCTCTCTCTGTTAGCCTAGCCACAGCAGTTATATTAGTGGCCAATGGTTCACTGGTTACAGCTGATGGCCAACTAGCCACAGCTGATGGCCATGCAATCACAGTTGGCCATTTACTACCTGAGCCAGCACCTGTCTATGTGAGGCCGAGAGCCTGGAAACTACTTTCTGGGGCTCTGCCCCCACACACGGTACATAGCAGTGGAGCAGGAAGATAAAGTGAGGAAGAGGGTGTTTGGCAGAGGGCAAGGCTGAGAAAGGCATGGAGGCGAGGAGGAGCCTAGGTTCTTTCAGGAAGAATAAGGAGATGGGGGCTCCTCCAGAGGACAGGTTCAGACGTTGGCAGAGGATGATGAAGAGGTAAGCAGAGGCCACGTTGTGAAGGATATCCGATTCTGACTTTATTCTCTGGAATGAAGGCAGAGAATCTTGTTAAGTGTTAATTGACAAAATCCAGTCAAAATACAACTAGGACTTGATTTAAGACAGTGGAATTCAGTTGGAGTCACTGAATTTTAAATGTCTCAGAAACTTTCAATTGTAGATGTTTAAAAGGGGATAAGGAACTTGAGTCTAAAGGGAGAGGTCATATGTATAGATACGGATTCTCAATCAGCACACTTGGCAGTTGAAGCAGTGAAAACAAGTCTGATCACTGAGAAGGTCAAGTGCTCCACAGAGCAGCATTTGTATCACCTGGCAGCTTGTTAGAAATGCAGAATCTCAGGCCTCCTCCCAGATATCCTGAACCAGAATCTGCATTTTACTTGATTTGCAGATGATGTCTAAGGTTTAAAAGGCTGCTCTGTATATTAGAGCCTGCCAGGGTCTTGCCACTGCATGAGTCCTGGAGCATCCTTAGAAAAGAATTGGGCGGACCTGGCCAAACCCAAGTTAAGTACCCAGTGAACTGCTAAAGCACTACAGGCACACCTCATTTTCTTGTGCTTCACTTTACTGAACTTTACAGGTGTTGCCTTTTTCTTTCTTACTTTCTTTCTTTCTTTCTTTCTTTCTTTCTTTTTTTTTTTTTTTTTTTTTTTACAAACTAGAGGCAAGACCCTCCACAGCAAAAAGAGCATGACACTTTTTATTGTAAGACTCACTTTATTACAGTAAAAATAATGAACCCAAACTACAATATCTCCAAGGTATGCTTATCATTTAAATCCTGGTTGCACATTGAAAGAAACTTCAGAAATTTAAATATATAGTGAAGTACGGTCTTTATCCCTAGAGAGTCTGATTTATTCTGGGCTTAGGCCCAGGCATCAATATTTAAAAGTTCTTTAGATGATTCTAATGTATAGCTACGGAAAAGAACCATTGTGCTAAGAAGTCTTAAGGAGAAGCAGAAATCTAAATTCAATCGGATGTAATAGTATTTTTTAAATAACGAGAGCATAGTGCTAGAATATATTAATAATAGAAGCCTTCCTTGCTGCACAGCAGGCTGTGTAAAGGTAATTTCTGGAAGGCATCATTGATGACATAAAAGATGGCATATTCTTTAGAAAAACCTTTGAGTTCTTAAGCTCTTAACTTGCAATTAACTTAGAAAATGTAAATAACAAACTTTTAAAGTTGGCAGAGACAGGATAGAAACTTACGTTAAAGAAGTTTAGGAGAGAGGGAAGGAGCAAGAAGTCAGGAAATGGGAGATATTTTTTCTCTTAGTGGTAAAAAGCTGTATGCCTTAATTTGCTAAACCTTGAAATGGTGGCATTTTGTAAGACTGAAAGACTGTGTAGGTGTAAGTAGAATGTCAGGGATGAGTCAAATATTAATACCTAAATTACAGAGTATGAAGGAAATTTTATGCCTCTGCCTTTGAAATCAAGTTGTGGAAAAGGAAGTATGGACTGATTCTAAAGTATTACTTATATTGGATTATCAGTTAATCAGATAAATAATGCCCAATTCCAAGAATGGAGAAAGACAAGCCATGTATTTTTAAATAGTTCTGCAAATTTTCTCAAGTATGTAGCTTATTCATTGGCAGGCTAGCTCCAATTATGTAAAAACGAGATCTCAAAAATTTAGGAGTTCTTAATTATCTGAGAATGTGTTATGCACTGATCCTAATACCATTTTTCCAAATGCCTAAATCATGTTATAATTAAAGTGTTTCAGTAAGCTCAAAAGTGGCCTACCAGCAGAATGATTTTTTATGAAATGTTTGTGGAATGTCTGTACTTTTGTATTGAATAGCTGCTTGTTAGTTCTCCAAACCCTCCTGGGTACCTATTGATGGTATGAAAGAATTTCAAGACACTCTCTCTGTCCTTGAGGAGCTTAAACATTTGTTCAGTAAAAACAATTAGAGATGTGCATCTAAGGAAAATATTTTCTTTTCAACATAAAATAAAATTGCACTTAAAATCGAGAAAAATCTGTAAAGTCATAAAGCTCAAGGTTTTAAAAATTGAGTGACAGCAATAATACTCCCAATGAGATGAGAATGCAAAATAGCCACAGATGGTTTAATATCTGGTGCAACATTTTGGAGATATTATGATGTCAGCTTAAAGACACAGAATACTGGCCTGAGAAATTGTAAATATCCCGTAATTCTCTTTAACTTAGAACAAAGACATAATTATCTGCTCACTCCAATGCTTGAGACAGGGTGGGTAAAAATAGTGTTGCTTTTCTTATGTGAACATACTAATTTTACGAAGAGGATGTAAAGGGAGCCTATTCTGTAATACCCCCTCCCTATACCCCCCCCGCCCCACACACACACTTGCCCTATCTGTTCCCTGGTATTTTGTGACGGTAACTACTTCTTAAAGTGAATAGCTGACTGCAGATTGAAAGTCAGTTAAAGTATGATAGGCTTTTAGTGCGTACTCACTATGTGCCCACCTTCAAATAAATCTCATTTTCATTTCACTCTCAGAAAAATCCTTTTGGGTGGTATTATAAAACTTTGACAGACTGAAAAAAAAAATTGAAGCTCAAAGAGATAAAGTACTTGGCTAAAATCACACAAACAAGAATTTCCAACCCAGATTTTTTTTTTTTAACCAAAATTCTCTGCACGGCATGGCATTTGCTCCCTGGCTGGCAGAACATCATCGCATGATTGAAAATGCAACCGAGTGAATGTACTTTCAAGGAAACCCAAGTGTAGTTCCGGGTTCTCAATTTAGCAGCTTCCTTTGTGTCTTCAATCTCAAGGTTTAGAAATTAAGAATGTGGTCCCTGATTCAGGTTCTGGCTCAGCCATTTATTAGCTCTATGACCTGGGACAAATCAACTAATATTTCTTGTTAGACCTCTTTTCCCTCTTTTATGAAAACAACTAATAATTGTTTGTATCTCATATAGATGTTATGAGAATTAAATGGGTAGTACACTTCACGGGCTTAGAACAGTACCTAGCTTGTGGCAAACACTCAATAAATGTTAGCTGTTATTTTCTTCATGATTCTCAAATTTTGATCTCCAAAACCAACTAGCTGTTCTAAAGCTGCAGACTCACATATTCTCCTGGTACTGCTGGTGAAGATTTTCTCCTGAATGACTTCTCAAAGTCTTCATGCCCAAAATAGAACTCACCTTTGTCATAAGATAATACAGAGAATTTGGCACAGTGAGTAGGTGGTGAATAAGCCCTGAATACATTTTAGCTATTATTATTACGTATTTCCAAATTGTTCTTCTCTTGCATTCTTTTTTGTAAATAGCACATTGTTATTCAGAAACTCTCATCCAGTAAGCTGAGAGTCATCTGAAATTCCTGTATTTTCTCCATTCAGCAAGATCTAGCCAATCATTAAATCCAGTCAGTTTTCCCCCGTCAGTATCTTGTATACCTTCTATTTCCACTGCCCCATCATTTTTTTGTCTTCAGTTATTTGAACGAATTTCTAATGGTCTCCAAGAACCAAGGCATGCACCTTCAACCCATTCCCTTCAATGACGCTAGAATGAGTCCTTAAAACTCAAACTGAGTGTGTCATTCATTGCCTGAAATCCCTCACTAACACTGATCTAACCTCCAGGATGTGTGTCTCACTCCTTTCTTGCCAGGGTAAACAAAACCACTTCTTGCTCAAGCCTCACCTCTTGGTAGCAGATGTACCAGATATTGTCGCCATGTCGTCTTCTGAAATTTTCTGAAATTCCTGAGGGCCATTGCAAATGTTTTTCAAACCTGGAATGGGCATTCCTCAACTTTGTAAGGAAATGTTTTCATTCAAAAGGTTGGGAAGCACAATGATTATTTGAATACATTTTTAAGATTTAAAATATATTAAATCAAATTCAATACAATGACTATGGGAGCTAAAGATTTGCCAATAACTGTGTACACAGAATTCACATAAGAGAAGCTTTGCAAAGTTGTTAGTGAGTGTAGAAATTGTTATTACTAACAGCTTTCTGAGTAGGAACTAGTATAAACCTTTGAATGCTAAGAAAACTATAATCAGACAGTCTTTCTCAAGGAATTATGAAGCTAAGACAAGACCAAACTTCCAACATTACTGGTGCTAGTACCACGGGAAAAGGCCATAGGTTCATGTATAATTGAAATGTGTCAGTCTCTCCTTGTTGCTCAGGTGTCCTGCAGGGCCTGATGTCAGTTTTCATACTGCTCGCTGGCATTGATTCAAACCACATGAGCTTCTATGCACCACCATCCCCTCGTACCTGAATTTGATCATGAAAGAGGGAAAATGATAGTTAACACATCAATAGAAAACAAGAAAAATTGTTTAAAAACTCAGATAGGGATGATTATGCCAATAATTTCAATAAAGAAAAGAAGCAAACCTCTAAACTTTCCAGTAAGTGGTTAAGATAAATGTTTGCATGCTACAGTTTGATAACATGACCTTTGCTGGATCAATCTGATTGTCTTTTTTTCATACACAGCTTGTAAATGTAAACTTCGGTCATCGAAAATGGATTTCCTCTTAGACTCTTCTATCTCAAACAGTCCTAAGCTGAGAAGTTAATCCAAAGCCTCTCAAATAGGAAGATTTGGGCTCTGCATAGCAACAGTAACTTTTAGTGATTCCTTCTTTCTTCAGGAGGTAGGTCAGACTCCCTAGTAGGATATAGAGGACCCCCAGATTTTTCCCTTCTGCAGTTGCCCTACATCATTTCATCTCCACAACTATTGTCTCCTCTAGTCAGATCAAAATTGCTGGTTGCCAAAGGCATTTTGCTCTCTTGTGCCTCTTTGCCCTGGTACACATTCTTCCTCTGCCCAGTGTACGCATCTCTCCCATACAAGTCTCCTTTACCCATCAGTACTCTTACACCAATTCCTAAAGACTGAAAGTTAACAGCTGCTTATGTTTCCCTCTCTGATACTCCCATAATACGAGGTCCATGTTTCTATTGTTTATATCAACTGCATTTAATGGTGATGAAGAAGATGAAGAAGATGACAGCAAGTATTTCATTCTAGGCTGTGAACTTTTTGAAATAAGGACTATTTCGTTTTTTCCTTTATCCTCAGTTTCTAACATAGGACCTTCAACATAATATTGCCTGCAGAATGAATGAATAAAACATCACAGTATTTATTTGCTAGATACTGGCCTTTTAGATGGCATGTAGTAAGAACCGTCTGTAAAATGTATGGTTGGCTTTTAGGTGTGGCCCAATTATCATGGTTGTAGATCCAAATGCAGCTTACAGCATGTCTGACGCATTATCATGTATGTGTCGTGTGCAGTTTATGCTTGATTTCAGTGTTTGAGTAAAGCTGACATCTTTCTCCTTCCTTCAAGCCCATTCCTGGTAGATAAAACGAACTGTATGTGAGATCCAAATGTCACTTTTGCTTTGACGTCTGAGCTGGTATAATATCGATTCATCCCTCATTGATACATATTTATTGTGCAATTACTATGTGACAGGACCAACTCTAAAATCAATTGTACTCCTATTGCATGTTGCATTACACTTTATAATGTGGTATTGTATTATAGTTATGGGTCAATGTGACTGCTTTGGCTCACCTGGCACAGTTCCTGAAACAAACATTTAATATATGTTAGTGAATAACTGAATTGATGAATACATGCTCCAATGTCTAAATTTGTTTATCCAGTGACTATTTAGTTTAAATTCCAAACCAAGTTATCAAACAGAATAAGTGACTTAGGTATATTTTCCACTTCAAGTGCTTTCTGTTCACACTTTCGTTGGGATTATAAGATGCTATGAGGTCAGTAGCTTTCAAATACACATTTAAAGTAATAGAACTTTGTTTTCAAATGTAGTTGAAAATATAGAACAGTAAAAAATGATTCTTAAATTTGTTGTCTAAATATCAATGATGAATGTATTACAACAGATCTACTGTTTTGCAAAACAGCAGGTACACAATTTACACAGAATTCGGAGTGAGCTATGCCCCCAGAGTTGTCCATGGTGGCAACACCCATTGCCTTACTATCTTTTTAATATGTATATCTATGTATATTTTTATTTTAATTTTTCTTCACATAGCATCCCATTTTCCTAATTTATATTATTAATATTGCCACATTATTAAACTCATTTTGCTAGTTACTTCTTTTTACTTAATCACTGTTTTGTACGCAGAATTTAGACTCACATAGCATTTGTAGAGCCCCTGGGGCGATAACTTCATGTTCCATTTGTCGTTCCTATCAGGAAACTGACATATAGAATATTTCATGTAACATCAAGGTCTTATCAAAACAGTCCTGGTTGCCACAAACCACACCATAAGCATCTGTGACAGGATATTTCTAAAGGTGGGGGTTGTGAAGGTACATAAAACAAAGTCTTAAAGAATTAACTGCCAACAACATTCATTTTTAGTTAAATTCTGGTTAATATAATTCTTTTAATAAGGAATATAGCCAAAGACAACTTTGAGCTAGTGATGCTAAGAATTTATCATAAGGAACTAATTCAACAGCAGTAAAAATATATGCTAATGATTTTCATTGCTACATTATTTATGAAGCTATGTACCATTTTTTTTCTATTTATGTCTTTATTTTATTTTATATAACAAAACAAATTCCACATGGACTTTAAAAATTAATGTAAAATATAAACCATCAAAAGCAAGAGAACTTTTATATGAATAATTAATAAATATTAAGGTGAAGAAAACTTTCTATGCAGTTTACCTCACTTTAATAGTTCAAAAGAACAGAAATAATAACAAATGACAATACTTGAATATATAAAAATTAAAAATATATATAAATAGGAAACATGACATAGAGTAGGACTAAAAAGGATTAACATCCTAACTATACAAGACCAGTTATAACTCAATAGAAAAAGCAGCATAAGTCAAGAAACAAACAGGAAAAGTGAATCATAAACATGTAGAGATGTGGAAACTTAGTATCCAGAAATGAATATTTAACTAATGGAAAGCTCTAAGGTAGGTGTGTCTCTTTTCAGTGACTATCTTAATAGTTTTCACAGTCATGTTTAAATACACTTGTCTTCAGCCTCTACCAAATAGAAAAGTATTCATCCCAGCCCTCCATGGTGTAAGTGTTCCTGGGCTTTGTTACCTCCCACTTCATCTCTCCACCAGCATTGTACACAGTAGTGCAGAGATGCCGCTCTTTCCAGAGCCTGGCACCATCTCTGGGGAGCCAGAGGTCCAGCTTGGTGAGGCCAACTCACCTGTTTCTGGTAGTAGATGTTATTTGTCAAACCTTTTGAGTAATCTCATTAGAGGGTTGGAATTAAAGGGCCTTATGGACTGCCACCCAAGTCAGGATTCCCAGATTCTTCTGACAAAATGTAATCTATATAACCAGAAATGAAATATTGAAAAATGTTGATGCATAAATTAGTACAACTATATGGAAAATATCTTGGCATAAAGAACAATATATTCAAAAAGGAGAAAAGCTGTTCAGCAATAGTGGAGTTAGTTATATATAGATTACTGTAAAACAGTGTATTTTTTAAGCTGGCTGTTTTTAACTTTTATTAGAAAGTAAGAAACTTATTCACAGTTGTAGCATCACATAATAAACAAGAACTTTCAAGAAGAGAGATGTAGCCTGCTTCCTTCTTGGCCTAACTGAGCGTCCTACCCTACCCACCTCCCCATCTGAAGCCTAAACAATCTTTGTAGCAATTGAAAGAAAAAAAGAGTGACAATTCTCCTTGGAGGGAAAGGTAATGAGAGATTCAACCATTCTGATTCAATCAAAATTTTCTTAGACATTATGTCATAAAGTTTTATATATATATAAACTTTAAAAAGTATTGAAACTCCAGGAGGAAGCTGATAAACTCTTGGTGAGGAATTTATGTCATTTTATTTTGTATTTTACTTTGCATGTCCCATAAATAGTAGAAAATATTTTTGTTAACTTGTAAATAGATGATTTTATGTTTAGAAATTTAAGGTAAGATGCTGTGAGTTCTTTACTTGTTAATTCCATGAGTAACCTACTAAATTGTGCTTCTCTACACTTTCTGATTGCTCTGTTAGTGGCTGAAAGGGGACACACATAAAGTTCTTCTCCATGTGTTTATTTTTCTCCAAATAATTTCTTCAGCGACATCACAGCAATTATTTGAACAATAGGGCAATTATTGTGTTCATGAGAGAGAAGTTCACTCTATGTTCCCATTAAAGAGACCCACAAAATAAGCAACTTTGAGAACATTAGTCTAGACCCTTACCTGGGAAGGACCTGTATGATCCTCTTTCTCTGGTAGATTCCAGGGTGAATTTATACATTCACTTCAGTAAAAATTTTTGAGAGGAACAGGACCTAAAACTTCATGTCGATAAATTTTCCAATTTCCAAAATTATATAAATAGGTTTTTACTTCATTTGAATGGGTAAACACCCATTTATTTTATTTTAAAGTTTCTAATGGCCTTATATTTTCCCATCTGTACCTGAATAGTCAGTTTAACCATTATAAACATAAAGCTATCTCTGGAGGCCAATTTTTATTTATTTTTAAGTCTTTATAGTGCACCTTACAATTGATTTAATAATTGCTCTAACAAGCTAAAGAGAGGTAATGGTGAAAATTTTCAGCCTTAAGAAGAAAAACCCACTTTTCAATGAAAGCACATTACATCTATCCTGGCTATTGGTCTCTTTGGGGCATTTTCATAGAAAATCATGAAAGTAATGCTGTTCTGTACTTACAGAAATGGGTTTATCACTTGAATATTTCAGTATTTGTTGTAAATTTCATCTTTCTGCAAATAGGTTTTAAATTAGAGCAATGAGTCTAAGGCAAAGAGTTATATGAGCAATTTGCAGGTAAAATATATTTTATGCCTTAGTTAAAGGATAGCCCAAAGGCTCAGTCTGTGACAACTGGCTTAAGGGACAATCATAAGCAAAAGCAGGACTGGGCATTCTAGCTTGGGCTAATGGAGAGTAACTGCTTTACTGTCTTCTGAAGTACTCTCTCTCCAGTAACAATGAGAGTGAGACCCTTTCACATTATTTGCTGTCTCTGTCTTCTTCTCCCAATCTATTGCCCACATACTTTCATACAAGAGTGGGCTAGTACTGTGTGCTCACAAAATCAGCCTAAAATCTTCCTTTGCATATTCACAGATTCATTAATGCTCTCTACTAAGTAGTAGTCCATCTGCTCCAGGCTCATGCTTTCACCTTCCTTCATCAATTTTCAAAATTAGAATGGAGGAACATACAGATTTATTTCCTTGCTAATAAGATTATAAAAATCAATCTTTTCCTCCCTCCATGCAACCAACACAGAAAATGGACCACCTCAGAACCCGTCTTTCCCCTTTTCCTGCTTTTTACAGAGGATGAAATGTCCTTCCTCTAATCTAAGGTGCTTCCTTCTGCAACTGCTCTAAATCCTATTCCCTTTCCTCTCCTCAGTAACTTCAATCCGTCAGTCATCCCTCCTCTTTCCTCTAATTTCTATTTTGATGTAATTTCAAACTTACAGAAATGTGACAGGAGTAGTACAAGAAAATTTACCTACTTTGTATCCAGATTCACCAGCTGTTTACAATTTGCCCCATTTGCCTGCCTTCCCCTCACCGCACCCATAAGGAATCATTTCAGATACATTGGAGGAACAATATACTTCTTATCTCCTAAATGCTGCAGGGTGTATTTCCTAAGAATAATGACATTCTCTGAAATGATCAAAATCATAAAGCTTAACATTGATGACAATACTATTATTTAATCCACGGTCCATATTCAAATTCCAAATTTTCCTAATAATTGATGCCCTTTATAGCTATTTTTCCCCCTTGTTCTGAGATCCAATCCCAGGTGACTCTTGCATTTCGTTGTCATAGCTCTTTAGTCTCCTGAATCTGAAGTAGTTCCTTGCCCATGTTTTATCTTTCTTGACCTTGAGAATTTTATAAAATAAACAGCAATTGATTTTTAGAATGTTCTTTAATTTGGATTTGTTTGTTATTTTCTTAGAATTCAGGTTATTTATTTTGAGAGGAATATAATGGACATGATGTTGTATGTCCTCATTTTTTTCTTTTTTTGCGTTCTTTTTTCTTTTTGCTGTTTCAGTTGGGTGTTTTCTGCAAATCACTGATTTTATCCTCTGCTTCACTGATTTTATCCTCTGCTTCATCTAATCTACCGTTGATTCCCTCTAATGCATTTTTGTTTCAGTTACTGTATTCTTCATTTCTGACTGGTTCTTTTTTTTATGTTTTCTGTCTCTATTTTTATATTTTCTATCTCTTTGTTGAAGTTTTCATTGAGAACCTCACAACCAGTGTTTTGAACTCTGCGTCTGGTAGATTGCTTGTCTCCATTTTGTTTAGTTCTTTTTCTGGAGCTGTGTTCTGTTCTTTTATTTGGGACATGTTTCTTTGTCTCCCTCATTTTGGCTGCCTCTTTGTGTTTGTTTCTAAGTATTAGGTAGAGCTGCTACATCTCCTGGTCTGAGTACAGTGGCCTTATGTAGTAGGTGTGCTTGCTGTAGGGCCCAGTGGCAATGTCTCCCTGGTCAACTGTGCTGTGTGCTCCAGGAGTATCCCTTGTGTGGGTTGTCTGTACCCTTCTGTTGTACTTGAGCCTTGGTTGCTGTTTACAAAGTGAAGGAATGACGCTTAGGTAGATTGGTTGTAAGCACTTGTCATGACTACAGCTGAAAAGCTGTTGTGCAGGGGCTGACCCTACAGAGTAGGAATCACTTTAGGAGGGCTCTGGTGCCTGCCCAGTCTGCCTTTTGAGTGTATCATTTCTGGAGGTAGTTGGGTGGTGCTCTGGTGTGGTCTGAAGCTGGCCACTGGGTGTGTTGGTTCTGGGGACTCTTTTGAAGGGGCTCTGTTGCAGGCCAAGGTCAGCCACTGCCTGTGCCCTGCCCAGGGCCACTTGGTATGAGCTGTAGAGTGATCTGTAGATGATTGCCACTCGTGCTTGGAGGTGCCTAAGATAGGCTAGGCTGAAAATCAAGGCTGGCTGCTGCTAGTAATGGACTTAGGGCTGCTTACCAAAACATGTTGAGACTAAATGCTGCTTATTTGGGTTTTGTAAACTTTGAGAGATTTTAGGAAAGTCCACATCATGAGCCAAGCAGATAATTTGTATGGAAAAGCCCCTGGAAGTGGCTTGGGTGGGC
The DNA here is from genome assembly GCF_036562045.2 of Rhinolophus sinicus. NCBI lineage: Eukaryota > Metazoa > Chordata > Mammalia > Chiroptera > Rhinolophidae > Rhinolophus > Rhinolophus sinicus. The sequence continues at coordinate 66,294,010 of NC_133756.1, forward strand.
CGGCAATTTGGGTGGGGCAGGGTCTCAGGGAATCACCAGGGAGGGCTAAACAGTGTTAGTAGCTAGGATGATGGAGACTCAGCTATTAAGAGCACCTGTGAGTGCAGGCTGAGGGAGGGGGAGTGTTCAACAAAGGAGCAATGGTTTCTGTCAGCACTGCTGCACCTGCAGCCCTCGTCCTAAGCCACACAATTCAGTTCCTCCCTGTATGTCCCTGGCACATTTCAAGCTGCTAGCCCAGAGCTGGAGCTCAGAGCGAGTGAGTCCATCCAGGGTCTATGCACAGACCCTTTAAGATGAATCCCTGGGACTCCAGCTGTCCTTCATCTTAATCAGACACAATGTCCACTGTGGGTCCCTGTCCTATGAGAAGTTCTAAAGTTTCATATTTAAGAGTTCAGAGGGGTTAGGCTGCTTCAACTCCTGGAGATCTTCTTACTGTGAGTGCTCCATTTTAGAAATGAAGAGTCTCTGAGTGAGGAAACCCCTGACCATTTCAGCTGCTATTCTCAAATTGGCCAACTGTACTTTTCAGTGAATTCCTGTTGGCTATATTGAGGTTGTCCTATTCTCAGCTCTGCCGGGTGCTCTGTTACTTCCATCTGCTTTCTCCCACACAGATGCTGAAACCATGCAAGTTTTGTGACTGTTAATGGTTTGTTGTCATTCCCTTGTATTTTGGGATTCTTGAGGATATCTTGTCACTGAATCTTGTTCTACACGTTTTGCTATTTAATTTCTCTCGCTCCTGATATGTAGGGAATTTAGGAAGATCCAAAAACTATTCTGCTGTGCGCCCTCATACCATTTTCTAGGCACTCTTGAAACGCTCTGTAACATCAGTTTTTATTCCAGAATATTCTTCTCATTTCTCTTCCACTTCTCTTACCACACCTTTTCAGTTTTCTAGGCTCCTCTTTCTACCAATTACTTAAATGTTCGAATTTCTCCTAGCCCTTTTCTCTCCTAAATCTATGGAATTCCTGTGGTCCTTCTGGGAGTTTTCATATAATTCCACAGCTTTCATTGCTACCTAAATTCTGCTAATCCCAAAATATGTGTATGGTAAATTTAAAAAAAAATCTGTGTTTCCAGGGATGACCTACCCCCTGAGTCTCAGATGTATATATCTAACTGCCTAGTGGATAGTCCTATTTGTCTTTTTGGCCCCTCAAACTCAATGTATTCAGAACTGAGTTAAACATCTCACCTCACAAACAACCTCCTTCTCCTTGTTCTTTATGTCAGTAGCAAGCACTATATTCATTAATTTGCTCAAGCCATAAATCTCTTGCTTCCTCTTTAACAGTCCAAACTGATTAGTCCTTATAGTTACCTTCTAAGTATTTCTCAGTTCATCAGTTTCTCTCTGCGTCACCCTTCATCCTAACACAGACCTTCATCATATATTTCCTGGAATACTGCAATATTGTCCCAAGTGACATCCTGGCCTCCAGAATTGCCCTCTAGTGACATGCATTGGAGTTGTAATGGGTGAGGTAGAAGTACTTCCTCCTGTCATTTCCTTTTCTCCCTCTTACTCTTGCCCTTTTGGGACATAGGACTAGATTACAGGTTGGAAAGAAGTCTAATAAGAAGATGGAGCTGGGGTTCTGTGGGATGATGCCACTAAAACCAAGGATCTCTATGACTTCAATTACATTTAGTTTTAAATTGTAGTTCTAGAAATAATATTCCCCCCATATATATATATATATATATAACATATATATATATAACATATATATATATATATATATATATATATATATATATATATATATATATATATATATATATACTCATTAGAAGCTTAGCCTTTCCCCTGGATATCAGCAATCCAGGGGCAACAGAAGACAGTAGCTGACTAATGGTCATATGGTCCAGACTTCTGGCAGGCTAAAAATAACATCTTGACCTATGTTTCAGCTCCTGAGCCCTAAGGTAGAACGATCCCTGAGTACTTTCCCATGAGACCAGCGGGACCCCAGAACAGACCTCAGAACTGCCCTCAAGACCTTCAGAAATGATTTATTACCCTTACCTCACCTCCAATCAATCAGTTCCCAACACCACCTGGAAACCCCTAACCATGTTGTCCTGTGATTCTGCACTATGCAATCTGTAACCATCAGAGAGTCTGAGAGTTGGATTTTAAGCATTAGTGCCCTGTCTCTGGATTGGCCAATTCAATATTAAACAATTTTTTCTTTCCATACTGCAAACTTCTGCCCATGCATTTCTTTGGGCCAGTGTGTGCAGGCTGGCAGATTCAATATTGGGGTTCCAGCAACATCACCAGGTAAGATCTAAGTAAATCAGCTTAACTCAAAACAAATCTATCTCTGTGTTCAGAAGCTGTGGAGGAGAAAAAAAAATACAAATGAGTTATATTATATAATGTCCTAATTGCCTCTTATGACATAATTAAATCTGTTCAAGAATCTTAAGTGATGACTAATAAGAACAGAGCAACATTAGTAGATTTCAAGAGCTGGATGACATTCAGGTCACAAGAGCTTGGAGCAAGATAAGATTGCATATTCCTCAATACAGACTTTTTTCCTAATCACTTTCAATAATTTGATTTTGTATTTGTCCAGTAATCTTTGCATTAAAAAAAAATTTAGAGGGAGTGTTACAATTTATTAACTATTATCCATCACTAGTTTATTAAACCTGTTCATCTGATTTGATTATCATACATCAGGGACTTTCTCTTCCAAGTTCTGCTCATGTGTGTTTTCTTCCAACTCTTGCACTGCTTCCGTGCATACCCCTATCTTGCTTGCATTTCTCTCCCACTTCCTGTCCTTGTTTTCACCCCACACTCTGGTCTTCTGCCCTCTCACCTTACACTCTTCACTGCGTATTTTTTGCTCTTCACTAATATCTCAGCCTTTTCAATGTATCTCCAAAGAATATATTCTTGTCTGATTTCAGAAATGTTCATAATTAACAGTCCCTTTGTTCTCATCACTTCTATGGGTCTTTCTAATCTCAGTTTCCTGTCTCACCCCTTCCTCATATCCTGCTATAGTGATCCTTATCAAAATCTCCATAGAAGCTGTGTTTTCTATTTGAGCTCTTTGAGGACAGTTTTCACTCTCTCATGCTCCCACTCCATTTTGGAGTATTTTTCTATGGTTTCTGTATTGTTATTCTTGCTTCCTCTGGTGAGATACTCATAGGAAGGTCTTTATCATGTCTGACCATCACTCTCTAGCATTTCTGCTACCCACTTATGCTTGTATGCCAGGTAAAAAAGATGGTCTTAAAAACAAGGCTACATATTCAATTTTACAATTGAAAGGAAAATTGCCCTCATTCTCTAAAATCTTTGTGGAGAATTATATTCCGTTCTATTTTCCTTACTGACCTTTCTTCTGCACATTGTATTTCCAACCTTTCTTAAACTATTCCTTGGCCCAGTGCCTGAATTCATTGTTGAGCAAGAGACCTGTCTCCCTCTTAAATTGTACACTGGGGACCAGGATCCTGTTAATACTGGTATTATGTGTTGAGAAAAATCTCCTTGCAGCAAGTGTTCTGATCTGGGCTGCCCACAGTTGGACGAGGGCTGGGATTTGGGGTGAAAGTAGGGAGGTGTGTGTGTGGGAGAGTGATCACGATTTAATCTCTGCCTGGAATACCCTTGTTGGTGGTGGGGCGGCTCTGGTGTTGTTTGCCTGGCGATGAGTCTCAGCTTGAGCTTGTTGTGCCAGGAGATCCCGCTGGGCACCTTGCTGTTCTTTGATGCTCCAGCAAAGAAAACTGGAGACATTGACATTTCTTCTTAACACAGAAGGACCTGAGCCAAGAGAGGGGGAAAAAATCAACAAATTTCAAAGTGCCCTCTCTCCCTTGAGACACAAGGTATATTAGCTTTACACATAAAATTTTGTGTACTACTCAGTGGCTATTTGGAGTTGACACTTGCCCAGCCTGAGATCCCTCTAGTGATAGAAAACAGTTACCGAGAAAGGTAGTTCACCCCAGTCAATTCCCAACAGTGAAAAGGTAAGTCTACAACCAAATAGAAAAATCAGAGAATACGTTCCTGAAACAAGAGGGTGTGCTGAGCATTACGAAAACAAATTTATATATAGGAGCAAAGGCCTCTGAGAAATTGCTCATGCTTCCAGTGTAGACACAACCTTTCCACCCCCTCAAGTTTCCTGCTAGTTTCTGTCACAACACATAGAAAGCAACAAAGCAGGATCCCTGCTGGAGAGTCAAACATAGTCCTCAGAATTCACCCTAGGATGCCCAGTTGTCAGAGTAGGGAAGAAAGAATATTCTTGCCAGCCTAATTTCTCATGTATGGTGTTGGCCTTCTTTTCAGAGTTTTAAAATCCTAAATTTCAGGGTTGCTAGAAAATAGTCCCAATGACCCCTAACATGTGGCATATCTGGCATTTAGAAGAAAAAAATCAATCTACTCTGACTGGTTTTTTCAGGGAATCATTTAGTATTTCTCCCTGCCTTTTTTCAATATTGAAAGAGATCCAAATGTTTATTATGAATGATGGTCAGAAAAGGTTGAGCTGAAGCAGACCAAGTGACTTTATCATTGAACACCAGTTAGTGTGAGAGCATCTGTAAATCTGTTTCAAAATAGCACAGTGAAGAAAGTGAACATTAGTGTTATAAGTCCAGTGTATGGAGAGGGAGGCAAAGGGCATGAGAAAACAGTAAACACAGCAGAGACTAGGATATGGACTGAAAAGCCTTTATGTATAGGCTGTATTTTCCCTAATTGTCTCTTTGCCTAGTTTTCATGGAAAACTGTGGGAAATGCCTTAGTAGAGAAACAAGGGTATTGGCCTAATGATTCAGCTTTATAGCAATGCTGACTAAAGAAAACTTAAAATGTACACATGGCTGGCCTATCTATTTTCATCAACTTTGCTAGACAGTTGCTTAGCCATCCCCATCAGTTTGCCAGCTTGATCCATCTTAGGAGCACCTGCTACTGGCCATTTCCTGTTATCTGAGGGATGGTCAAAGGTCAGGGGTCAAGTATGGCTCTGAACATTGTGCTTAGGTGAGGCTATAGGAAATTTGCAGACATGACATTTTAAATTATGCAAAGCTGATTTTGTATAAACTGCCAAGTCTTCTGGTCCTCTTCTATCATCTACTTGCTCTCCACTATTCACCAACTACATTTATTAAAAGAATTGACTTTGCTTATCTCCCCACTTCCTCATTTCACATATACTGCTCAATTCTTTGAGGTTTGGCCCCTAGCTTCCATCCCCACCACACTGACATAATGTCATATTTAGTGGATGTTTTCAGTTCTTACCAGATTGGTCACCATAGTACACCCTCACTTTGAATCTCTACTTCCTTGGTTCCCGACATATATCTCTAAATTTTTTTTTATTAAAGTTTATTGGGTGACAATTGTTAGTAAAGTTACATAGATTTCAGGTGTACAATTCTGTATTATGTAATCTATAAATCACATTGTGTGTTCACCACCCAGAATCAGTTCTCCTTCCATCACCATATATTTGATCCCCTTTACCCTCATCTCCCACCCCCTATCTCTAAACGTTTTATCTCTGTCATAGGGGGTATTTTGTTTACCCCCATTACAGTTGGTTCTGTCTTTAGCCAACTGGCCTTGTCCCATCTCATCTCTGTACAAAAATATCCATTCTCATCTGTTCAACCACCTCCTAGATGCTGATGAGTCCCAGATGGGTCTAGCACAGAATTTTCTCCTGAAATGCAGGTGTTTACCTAACTCCTTGTGGGCCTCATGACCTAAGCTCCACCCTATGTAATAACTCCTCTACAGTTAAATTCAACTAGTCAAATACTGGCATCATCATCTTTGACTCCCTGCATTTTCTCTGTATTGGCAATATCTCCTAGGCAACAAAACATGGGAGCATTCTTGACTTCTCCACCCTTCTTAATCTCCCACAGAAAATGAATCTCCAAACCTAATCAATTTTTTACTTTATAATTGTTGCTACAAGCCATCATGTCCCCTGTCATCTTACATCCCCGTCCTAGAACAAATGTTCTCTGGTGGAGAATGTTGTACCAGCCCCCTCATCATTTTACCTGCCTTTGATATTTTCCCTCTCAAATTCAACTTTCACAAAGCCAGTGGAGTTATCTATCCAACATATTAAACAAACTGTGTAATTCCACATCTAGAATCCTTCCCTGACTTTCCAGGACATGTGGAATGATTCCTAAACTCCTTAATATGGCCTGTGTGTCTCACTGTGATCTGGCCCTTGTCCCACTCACGCTTCTCCTTCTGTATTATATACACAAACGACACTGAACTCCTTGTGGTTACTGCACACAAGGACCACTTTTTGCTTTTCTGCTTTTGCACACACTGTTCCTTACCTGGAATGTCTTCTTCCACCATCCACCCCATTTTGCTATCCTCATCCTTGAAGAATGACTTCAAGTCCTGCCTCTTAGGAAGTCTTTGCAGTTCCATCCTCCCTGCCTCCTAGACCCACTCTAGTGGGTTACAAGATCTCTTAGGATGCCATAACGTGTACATTTGTCTTTGTTTGAACCGACAATGAACACCTTGCAAAGCATACATCACTTTCTCTCACTAGGCTTTGAGCTCCTTGAGGTCAGAATCTGTTGCCTTCATCTTTGCATGACCAAAAGCCAAGCACATTGCCTGAATGAACGAGCACGCCACTGGTGACTGTTGAATGACTGACTGAATCCGTGAGCATCTCTTAGCTTCATTGGGTAACTTAAAACGTGGAAAAGGGGAAAGAATAAGAAGAGTATAAAAGAAGAACACATTGTTTGTAATTGTTACATTTCATTTTAAATGGGATTGCTTTAACAGAAGCACTAACTGATGTGGCAATGCAAAGGCAGGGACTGAGTATAGTAGGAGTGGGAAATGGGCAGTGGGGGAGTGAGGAAATGCACGGAGGAGGGCCTGGCATGTAAGTGGGAGCTTGGGGAGTACAGCAAGAGGTCTAGCTAGTAAAAATGGACTCTGGAGTATAATAAAACAAATAAACAGCAATGACAAATGTAGTTTTTGTGCTTTTTAAGGCTAACTTCTTTGTTCATTCTAGCAGGGGCAGTGCAACAGCTAATGAAGTACAGGGTTCTTATTTAGGGGTGGCAATTTGGAACGGAATCTCCATGACAGGAGAGAGAAAAGTGGTAGAAAAGCACCCTAGGAAGGGATCTGCATACTTAGATGGAAGGAAGTCCCCTCCCACTCATTGCCAGGAAGAAAACAAGGTCACTCACTTCAGGCCATCAGCCAGCCCTTCCTGCTCCCTGGGTGATGGTCTGTGGCCCAGCACCTGGGAACCGACAAGAAGTCACCACCCATGAAAGTACAAAATGGGTTTCTCTTCAGGTATACCTGTGCAGTCCTCTTACAACCACGGACACTGAGGTAATCCGTCAAGGAGGATAAGCTTTCAGAAAGCAGAAATCATGAGCGAGAAAGGGAAATTTTATCCCAGGCGAGGAATGTTAGGGACTTGAAAGTGGGACTGTGAGGGCAATAAGTCATCTAGCCTGGAAAGCATAGTAGCAATGGGAAATACAACTGGAAAGTTATGTTAAGTAAAATAGTACAATATTTGAGCTCTAGAATTTTCCTCATACTGTGTGTACATACATGTATTCTGCTGACCTTTCTGTGAATTTCTAGAGACCACGGTAAATGAAAAGGTGACTAGGCAGGAGGTCAGAACTAGGACCACTGCTGCAATCTCACTGCTGCTGAGTTTGGTGGGGGCAGGGGCACTGCTGCACTGTTACCATCTATGCCACAGGTTGGGCCCCTGTTGCCCCAGCACTGGCGATTGGGTGGCTCCTCTGCACTTTGCCACCAAGGTCCCTGGAAATGCAATGCAGCTTTTGCCAGCGATGTCGCCTACCCCCAAAACTTCTCTGTAGACACCGCTTTTCATCTGGAGCTCCTCATTCAGTCTTGAATGGGCACATTTGATGGTTCAAGCCTTGGGTAGGTACCAAAGTTGTCCCCAAAGCAGCCTGGCAAAAAAGCATTCGGTATTTTTTGTAATCATTGGGAAGTGACTTTGCCTCTGAGAAAAACTCATAAGGGGGGATTTCCCCAAACACAGAGGGGACTAGGCAGCTTGAAAAAAAAAATTTTTTTAAGACAAATGCTGCTCTACCATTATTTAAGTCAATTTTTTTAAAGTTGTTGTAACAGCTCATTGCCTTGCTAAGAATAAGGTTAGAAATTGAAGTAACCTATTATATGAATTACATACTAACTCAATACTGTTGTAAGTTAATGTTGGTTTCACAGTAAAGGCAGTCTCCAATCTCAGAACAAGTTTAACCATACAAATTCATTTCACTTAAAAATTGGTTTGAAGCTCATTTTTTTCAAAGAAATAATTTTTTCACATGTAGTTAGTTTTTGAGGCCAGGAAACAAACTTCAGTTTAACTCCAAATGTATCTTAAATATAATACAGGAAGAGATGTTTACATATGTGTTACTTGCTTTTTAAGCACACTTTCACCCTCCTCTCTTAATTCATTTTTATAAAGTATACCTGGGACTATAGTCCCTGAGTGTTTTGCAAGTTCTAAAATATTTGTTGTCAGCATGCGTGGAAGACAACTTGGGTGGGTCTATCATTCTTGGGTCACACTTTCTTTCTTTGAGGATTTTGGGGCAGAACTCTTATGTTCTAACATCATTGTGGCAAAATCATCTGAGACAAATCTGACTTTCTCTTCCATTGATATTTTACTTGCATGTTAAAGGATACTCTATCTTTGAAGTCCTGTAACATTACCAATTTCTTATCCAGGGTCTACTACTTCAATTTCCTTCCTGTGTCCTCAAATTATCTTTCACATTTTCTCATCCTCTTCAGAAACAAGAGGGAAGCTAAGCCTTGGGTTGGTCCTCCAGTGCCATCCTTGCACCTACTGTTAACTTGCCCTTTCAGTTATCTTCTTTCTCACCCAACTTCTTGATATCTCCTTCTCTATGGACCCCTTTCTTCTGAATAATCATGCCTACATTCTCATCATCATTAAAAATAATATATTTCCTCTCACTGTGCTAAACCTTCCATCTACTGCCTTTCCCCTGCTTTTGCATTGGGACCAAACTCATTTAAAAAAATGTTCAATCATTATCTAAATAATGAGGTCTTGTATTCATTCATCCATCAAACACCTTCAGTTCTGTTTTGACCTATTCTCCCCTACGTGATTGTAAGTTCCTTCACTAAACCAGAGGTTCCTTACAGCTTAGTGTGCCCCATATGTCCCAGCTCCTAACACAATGCTTGCTCTGTGTGTGTGTGTGTGAATCTTCAAAGGTATTTATTCAAAATTCATACCTACCCCAGAATTCTCTGTGGCCATTCATTTCAATTAGCTTGAAATTAGCTGACCTAACAGGCAAAGAATAAACAATGAGCATAAGAAAAGGAGGAAAGCAATATATTGTCAAGGAAAGGCCTGTTTTGCTACAAAAGCATCTTTCAGCAATTAAATACATAGTCTGTTGAAGGATATGGAAGATAAATGGGGAAAAAAACAGTTAAATTAAGACCTCCAATTCTATCCCACCCCATCTCTTCTTTCCCTTCCTTCCTTCCTTCCTTCCTTCCTTCCTTCCTTCCTTCCTTCCTTCCTTCCTTCCTTCCTTCCTTCCTTTCTTCATTTCAGGCGTACAAAACAATGTAATAGTTAGACATTTACACCCCTCACAAAGTGATAACCCCTGTCCCCCAATCTACTACCCCTCTGACATCATATATCATATATAGCTGATACAATTCTATTGACTCTATTCCCTATGCTGCACTCCACATTCCATAACTTTGTGTGTGTGTGTATGTGCGTATAAATATATGTATTTATAGTTGACATTCATTATTATTCAGCTTCAGCTTCAGGTGTAGAGTGCAGTGGTCAGGCATCTACACAGTCCATGAAGTTGTCTCCCTAATAAGACAAGTGCCCATCTGACACCCTACAAAATCTTTACAACATTATTGATTATATTCCCAAAACTGTCTTTCATATCTCTGTGGCAATATTATGACTACTAATTTATACTTTCTAATCCCCTCACCTTCTCCCTCATCCCCACCACCTCCCATCTAGCAACCATCAGTTTTTTCTCTATATCTCTGAGTCTATTTCTGTTTAGTTTGCTCGTTTATTCTGTTCTTTAGATTCCATATATAAGAAAGAACATATGGTATTGCCTTTCTCCATCTGACTTTTTTCACTTAGCATAATGTTCTTTAAGTCCATCCATATCATTGCAAATGGTAAGATTTCATTCCTCTTTATGGCCGAGTAATACTCCATTGTATAAATGTACCATAGTTTCTTTATCCAGTTGTCTACCAATGGGCATTTTGGTTGTTTCCATGTCTCAGCTATTGTGAACAGTGCTGCAATAAACATAGGGTTGCATATATATATTTTTGAATTAGTGTTTTGGATTTTTCTGGATAGACACCCAAGAGTAGAATTGCTGGGTCATAAGTTTTTTCACAGCAAAGGAAACCATCAATAAAACAAAAAGACATCCTACTGAATAGGAGAATATATTTGCCCATGACACATCTGATAAGGGCTTAATATCCAAAATTTATTAAAAAAAAGTTAATACAGGTCAACACCAAAAAAACAAACAACCCAATTAAAAAATGGGCAGAGGACATTAAGAAACATTTTTCTAAAAGGGACATACAGATGGAAAACAGACATGAAAAGATGCTCAACATCACTAATCATCAGAGAAATGCAAATCAAAACCACAATGAGCTATCACCTCACCCCAGTCAGAATGGCTATCATCATCAAGACAAATAGTAACAAGTATGGGAGAGGCTGGGGAGAAAAAGGAACCCTCATACACTGTTGGTGGGAATGCAGATTGCTGCAGCTTCTGTGGAAGACAGTGTGGAGGTATCTCAAAAAATTGAAAATGGAACCACCTTATGACCCTGCTTTCTTTGTCTCTTTCTTCCTCTAGGGCAAATAGACTCTTAGTTTAGTTGTCACCTTAATCTAGGCAGATGACTCACAAAGTTACACCTCTAACCTGGATGTCATACATGCACTCTAAACCTTCTTCCTATTTTTCTGTCCTTCATCCTTATTTGGTGGTCCATCTCAATATGTCAAAATGTCAACCTCAAACTCTTACAAAAACAGTTTCTACCTTCCTCTTGACTCCTCTATTTTCATGACTATTTTTTACTGGCCTCCTGATTACTCAAGACCCTGATTCCTTTCAACTTGTCCCTCAGTACAATCACTTGCCAGATTATTTTCTTTTACTTTTGTAATAGCCCTCTAATCACTTCCCTTCTTGCTATTGCATAGACATTGTGAGGCATTAGGACCTTATTTCTCCTTGGTTTAAATATTAAGATAGTGTCTCCCTCCATCTCCTCACTATCCATCTTCCCAACCGCTGTATACACACTACTGCCAGAATAATAGTCGCCTCAAAACATCCAGTGGCTCTCTATTGCCACCAAATAAGGAAATAAAAATCCTAGAAAAGAAAAACAACAACAAAATAAAATCTTCCTTCTAGTTTCCAGGGGATTCTGGAGTATGAGCTCATCTTATTTTTCTATCCATCACTCTAAACCAAACTATATTCAGTGTCTCTGCCCTCCCCTGGGCACAGTGTCTGTGCCAGGAATGCATCCTATATAGGTAGTGTGTTCATCCCTCCAGATGAAATGATATTCAGTGCTCAAAATGGATATCATCTCCTTCACAAAGCCTTTCATAAGCCTTCACCTGGACGTGACCCCTTTTCCTTCGAGCTTCCTTAGAACTTCCTCAGAACTCTTCTTGTGACATTGATCTTTTCAAAATATATTATGGTAATTAATGAACCTGTGATATCACCCACAGGTTGCTAGTATGCTAAAGCTGGGAGTCGTATATGTGCCCACATCTCTCATGGTACTTATCCCAGAGTTCCACATCAGTGGTCTCAATTTTTGTTGTTGCATATTTCTATTTTTTTAAAAAAGGTTTGAGCACATACCACTGTTATGGGTTGAATGGTGTCGCCCAGAAACATATTTGCAGTCCTAGCCCCTAGTGCCTGTGAACGTAACCTGATTTGGAAATAAGGTCTTTGGAGATGTAATCAAGTTTCGATGGGCCCTAAATCCAATGACTGGTGTCCTTACAAGGAGAGAGAGCGGTTGGGAGACACAGAGACAGACACACAGAGGGAAAAGGCTATGTGACGGTGGAGACATAGAGCAGAGTGATGCAGCTACTAGCCTGGGAACACCAAGGATTGACAACTGTCACTAGAAGCTAGGAAGACGTTGGGGAGGATTCTCCCCTAGAGCTGCTGTGAGAGCGGGGTCCTGACAACACCAAGATTTTGGATTCCAAGCCTCCAGAACAGGCTTGTTTTGAATTCTGGTTCTCTATGCTCTTTCATTCTTCTTACTTTAGCATAAGTTTTTCCATATGTGATCTAACTTGTATGTTGCTTGTGTTTCACAGATGTTTTCTTATTTTCTCTGTGAGCTCCTATTCTTTCGGATCAATGAACCGTATTGGCTGGTGATGTATACACAGAGCGAGGGACAAAGGCCTCAGCCCTGCTCAGACGTCCTTGGGCTAGTCAGGGAAAGGGCCTCCGCCCAGGTTGGAGAGGCTTTGAGGTTACAGCTGAGGTACTCCACCCCCACCCCCACCATAAAGTGGCCCAATTCCTCAGCAATCCCCCAGCCCCACTGCTCGGTACTTGTCTCTCTGAAAGGTCTCCTCACCTAGTTATAACTAACTTGCTAATGGTGGAAGTGAGGTGGGAAGAGGAGGGAACAGAGAGGGGCCTGACCAGTTTATCTCACCATTTTTTGTCACCTTCTCCCCCAATTCAGGACTCGGAATTTCCCTGATGTTACTACTTACTCCTCTCCCTGGTATTAGGCTGGAACTAGAGTTTTCTCTTCCATGACAGTCGATAAAGGAACGGAGGAGAGAAAAGGACACAAGTAAAATGTGCTCCCCACTAGGTTCACTGTCCTCACTTCCTGATTCTTCTCTGCCATTGTCGCATGCAGGGCAACAGAGTCTCAGCTCCTTCTTTCTCCTCGGGGATTTCCCTCTGTTTTCTATGTTAGGTTCTAGGATCCATTAGCCTCCCTCACTTCCACGACGTCTGTCTCTTTGGGTTCCTGCGAAGGACCCGGCAGTCTCTGCTACTTCTCTTCATATGTTTTTATGCCGGTAACCTGGACATCCCTCCTGGGAAGCACCAACTATATTGCAATAAATGCATCTTTCACAATCGTTATTCGACAGTTGAGTAAAGAATTTTCACAAAGAATCTCAGGTTTCTGAAAGTTGTTAGAAATGCAACAGAACTATTCTGAAGAGAATTAATATATAAATGATCATTAAAACAGGGGTTTGCTCCCACCGTTAAGTGACATAAAGGCAGATGGCCTGCTGACACACTTAAACATCAGAAAGCGTTGAACAGTATATAAATGTTAAACAAGAATTGCTAGTGAGCTTTAATATCTTCAACAAACAAGTAAACAGAAGTCAGCAACATCGTATGTAATAGTAGAAACATAAGAAAGGTGGGTTTTCTGACAGCCCCATTTCAAGAGAGAATAAAATGCAGCAACTGTCTGCCTTTATTAAGCTTGTATACATATGTGCTTGATAGAACGAGAGAGAGAAAAGACACATCTTTAGTCAATTCTTCATTTTTAGAAAAGCAAAGCTGCTACACTATTAAAGTAATTTTAAAAAGACTGTTACTTATTCTTTTTAAGAAGATTGTCCCAAATAATTTCCTTTGAGAGTTACCCTTTGTGCTATTTAAGGATTTTCTGTTTGCTTACTTTTGCCTTCTCACCTTGAACTGGGAAATCAAAAGACAAGTGGAATGGAGGAAACCAGTGCAAGCTAATTCAGCACTGGCAGCTGTCGGTCACTGGAGCTTGTCGCCTTGAAAGAGGAAGTTGTTCTTTTCCGCTGCACCAGAAAAAGCACCGTAAGCAAGCTTGATGGCAAGGTTATCTCAGGCAAACTAAATTAAGGGAAATATATTTGCTTTTCTTTCTTTCTAGATTGTCTTTAATGAGATCATTTGCAAAACAGAATGAAAGAGAAGTTAAATTTCTATAAATAGTTGAAAATAAAAGAATTCTAAAATGTTTATTTAGTTGCTGACAAGAATAGTAATGAAATTCATTAATTATTAACTAGCCTGAACACAAAACATAGTTCTCAAATATCCAGAAAAGAGCAAATAATCTCAGCTTTCATTAGTAAGATTGGAGTTCAATTTGAACAAATCTGTATTTTCCTAAGAAATATAGTAATGGTCCAAATTCCTCTCTAGAAATTAATTTTTATGTGCATTCTTTCAAATTGTGTTTCTCAAGTAGATATAGGTGATTTGTGAGCCTAGACATGTGTTTCTGAAATATATTAGGTTAAAACTCCATTTAGAAGAATTTGTCTTTTTCTCACAACATTTTATTATATTTTTATAACATGTAGAACATTTCTCAAGCATACAGAAAAGCTGAAATAATTTTATAACAAACATTGATTCACTCACCAAGATTCTACCACTTGGTGAGTAGAATCTATCTACCCCTCTAACCATATGGGACTTTACCATCCGCACAGAAACCTTAATTATGATTTTTCCGGTAAATCCCGCCCTGTCTCCACAAAGGCAGCTTTCACATTTTTGTCTACCTTAGATTTAAAACTCACATTTAAAGGCCACTTAATGACTTCTTGAATGCTTATATCATTTTGATGTAGTGGGAAATTTACATAAGCCTTTTAATTTTTAAAAGTAATACATATAATGAGTGTTCTGCTTTCTAGACAAATCAGAGCCCACATTTCATGAAGAATCATCAGTCTTCAACTAGAACATGTCTGGGTGGCATTTAACGTCCCTATGAATGAGAGAGTTCATCTCTTTGGGGAGTTAGTTCTTCATTTGTAAAATGGAGGTATAAATACTAACTCTAAACTCCTATCAGGAATGTTGTGACGCTGAGAAAAAGAAGCAGTTAAAAATTCCGTAGATATGTGCAATATTCTCTTTATTTGTCTCAATCAGGAAAATTAAATTATTAACTATGTGGCAGGGGTAACCTTAGAGATCATATACCTTCCTAAATAAGCATTATAGCTTTATTTCTTGGAAATTTGGTAGTGACATGTAATTAGCTTAGTGTGCTATTTTCCATTTTTCTCATGAAAGACACTCAAATTCTTGCACTGACAAAGCATATGAAACCACTGAGTGTTTTCTGCAGTGGTCTTTAATAATAATATACGTATTTTTAGTGCACTCTATTAATTCAAATAAATTTTATTTATTTATTTATTTATTTATTTATTTATTATTAATTAAATGGGGATTTAAGAATAAAGTAAAAAAAATTAGGCCTTTCCCCCATATACTAGTTATAGGTCATTTTTTAAATTCTTGTCTTGAAACAACCACAAAAGAATTAACAGCTGATCTTTGTGATTCAAAGCAATTTCCACTCTGCTAAATTATTCTGGGTAGCAAACACATAAAGCATTTCAGTTAAAAGTCAGAAAATGATTAAAATAACCATTTGTGTCTATAAAATATTGAAATAAACAGCTTTGATGAACTCTTTATTTCTAAAGTGTTTATTCTACCGATGGTATGTATACATAATTATGAATGTTACAGCAATTATTTCAGTCTTGAGATCTGCAATTTGAAGCTCACCTTAATTGAAATTAAAATTTAATAAACTTATTGTTTGCTTGCGGATCTCTATCCAAGTGTTCTTTAGGATGGAAAAATGGAAAGCATCCTAAATATTTAGGATTAAGTAATTTATGGCACATCACACAATAGGATATTATATTATGAGCCCATTCATAATTATAAACCTATGTGTAGTTTGCTTACAAGTTAACATAGAAAAGATAGAAACATATGCATCATAATATCAATAATGGGGCAGGCTGATGAGAATATGGTGTTTTTAAAATTCTGATGATCAAATTTCTTTCTTAAACTACTTTTATTTTTCTCTCTCAAGTTAACCACAATGCTTTCAATAAACTGTCATTGTATTAAAATTATTCCATTTTTAATTTTCCTAATTATAAAATAATGAGCTTTTATTTAAAAAATAAACACCGTAGACATTCATAATTTAAAAGCTAAGAATTCTTATATACTCATTTATCAGAGAAAATTATGAGTTTGTGAAATATTCTTGTATACACACACACACACACACACACACCCCATATCACATAAAGGTTAAAAGCATAAAATTAGTGACAACTGAGTTGAGTTCCAGCTATGATGTGTCATTCTAGGAAAACTACTTAATCTCTTTAGGCCTTAGTTTCCTCATTTGTGAAATAAAACAATAATAGTAAGATATCTTATAGAGTGCCTAACATTATTTATTCAATAAAAATTAGTTTGTATGTTTATATAAACATTTTTAAACAAAGATGGTATATTTTATATGCTTTTCAAAAACAACTCTCTTTTCCAGACCCCGAATAGCCAAAGCAATCTTAAGAAAAAAGAACAATACTGGAGGTATCACGCTTCCTGAGTTTGGCTTGTACTACAGGGCTACAATAATCAAAACAGCATGGTATTGGCAGAAAAACAGACACATAGACCAATGGAATAGAATTGAGAACCCAGAAATAAAACCACATAAATATGGACAGATAATTTTTGACAAAGAAGCTAAAAACATATAATGGAGCAAAGACAGCCTCTTCAATAAATGGTGCTGGGAGAATTGGATAGCCACGTGCAAAAGAATGAAACTGGACTGCTATTTGTCACCATGTACCAAAGTTAATTCAAAATGGATCAAAGACTTAAGCATAAGACCTGACACAATAAACTGCATAGAAGAAAACATAGGTACTAAACTTATGGACCTTGGGTTCAAAGAGCATTTTATGAATTTGACTCCAAAGGCAATGGAAGTAAAAGCTAAAATAAACGAATGGGACTATATGAAACTTAAAAGCTTCTGCACAGCAAAAGAAACCATTGACAAAATAAAGAGGCCACCAACTGAATGGGAGAAGATTTTTGCAAACAGTGCCTCCGATAAGGGCCTAATATCCAGAATATACAAGGAACTCATGCAACTCAACAACAAAAAAACAAACAATCCAATTGAAAAATGGGCAGAGAACTTGAAGAGACATTTCTCCAAAGAGGACATACAAATGGCAAATAGACATATGAAAAAATGCTCAACATCACTAATCATCAGAGAAATACAAATCAAAACCACAATGAGATATCACCTCACCCCAGTCAGAATGGCCATCATCAACAAGATAAATAGTAACAAATATTGGAGAGGCTGTGGAGAAAAAGGAACCCTCATACACTGTTGGTGGGAATGCAGACTGGTGCAGCCGCTGTGGAAGGCAGTGTGGAGGTTCCTCAAAAAGTTACGAATACAATTGCCATACGACCCAGCAATCCCTCTCCTGGGTATCTACCCAAAAAATCTGAAAACATTTAGAGATAAAGACACGTGTGCTCCAATGTTCATTGCAGCTTTGTTTACGGTGGTCAAGACATGGAAACAACCAAAATGTCCTTCGATAGATGAATGGATAAAGAAGTTGTGGTATATATACACAATGGAATACTATTTGGCGGTAAGAAAAGATGATATAGGAACGTTTGTGACAACATGGATGAATCTTGAGAGTTTAATGCTGAGCGAAATAAGTCAGACAGAAAAAGCAGAGAACCATGTGATTTCACTGATATGTGGTATATAAACCAAAAACAACAAAAGAACAAGACAAACAAATGAGAAACAGAAACTCATAGACACAGACAATAGTTTAGTGGTTACCAGAGGGTAAGGGGGGTGGAGGGTGGGGGGTGGGAGATGAGGGTAAGGGGGATCAAATATATGGTGATGGAAGGAGAACTGACTCTGGGTGATGAACATACAATGGGATTTATAAATGATGTAATACAGAATTGTACACCTGAAATCTATGTAATTTTACTAACAATTGTCACCTCAATAAATTTAATTAAAAAAACACACCTCTCTTTTCCTTTATGATATATCTGGGACAGTAATTCATTATATATACATGTCATTTTATTTTATTTTTTAAATGGGAACTCTATTTTTATTATTATTATTTTTTAACTGGGGTATATTGGGGAACAGTGTGTTTCTCCAGGGCCCATCAGCTCCAAGTCAACTTGTTGTCCTTCAATCTAGTTGTGCAGGGCACAGCTCAGCTCCCAGTCCAGTCACCATTTTCAGTCTTTAGTTGGGGAGGCGCAGCCCATCATCCCATGCGGGGAATTGATCCACAACCTTGTTGTTGAGAGCTCGCGCTCTAAACAACTGAGCTATCTGGTCAGCCCTATACATGTCATTTTACAAAAGACTCCATAGTATGTCATTTATCAATATAACATAATTTACTTATCAAACCCCTATTTCTACTATTTGAAGCCATGCTGCAGTGACATATCATGTATGTGTATATATATCTTTAACTTTTGTGAGTGTTTCTACAGGCTAAATTCCTAAACATTGAATTGCTTTTTTATAAAGAATAAATAATATAATGTTGGAAAAGATCCATTCATAATAGCAGCAACATAAATAGTGACAGCAGGAAAACAGCTAACACGATTCCCATAAAATATCTAGAATTAAATATAATAAGACATAAATATATAAAAAATATTATGAACCTCTACTGAGGTCCATATATTAATAAATTAATAAAGGGAGACATGTACTTTTTTAGCCAGAAGGACTCAATTATATAAAAATATCATTAATATGTAATTTAAACTACAAATTAAATTCACTAGTAAGACTCTTTTTCACAATAGCTTTATCATAAATGGTTAACTATCTTGGAGGCGTCTCACTTACTCTCCTCTTTCATAATTTTACTTGCTATTTTCCTTTGTTTATTCTTCCAGGTGACAATTAAACTCATTTTATGAACTCCTAAAAACATTTGTTAGGGTTTTAACTAGAATTACACTGAATTTATTAAGTTTATTTTCAGGTATTCTATGATTTTTAGTTTTGCTCGTTGTGAGTGCAGTTTTTTCTCACTAAATTTGGTGTTTCACCAGGTATGCCTGACATAATTTTATCCTGTTAGGAAAACATCCATTAATTTGATCATTTTAACAAGCAGGAAAGAATAGACTTTTTTTCAGTTATCATTTTGGATGATACTCACAGCTCTTGAAATAATCACAATTTCCCACTGGAACTGTTTTATTACTTAGAAAAGCAGATAAAAGGGAAACAGGTAGAAAAGCAACATCAGGAAAAGGAGGTAGAAAGCATTGAACAGGAATCTAAAGATTAAGTAAATCCTGGATTTACCTTAACTAGCTTTGACCTTGGGCTGGTCCGTCAAACTCCATGTGTCATAATTTCCTTTCGGCTTTATGGTCATCTAATTTATTCTCTATTGGGTTAAAAACCCAAGATTACTGTATTTATAAATACCCGTTGAGTGTTTTATTATGTGCCAGACACCACATGGAGAGCTTGGAAATCAGCACCTTGAGGAGGAATCCCAAAATATTCAAGTAACATGGTCCTTTGTTTCCCATTTCTCATGTAAATATTACCATCTTTAGATATCCTATCTAGAGCTGTCAATTTACATCTCTGAATTGTGGTTTTGTAGGTTGTGGAGAGCTTATTTGTCCAAGGTGTGGTTTGCGGCAAGGAGCCTGGGCTAGTTCTTCCTCTAAGTCAGCTAATTCTCAGCCCCAGGTTTCTCTTCTGTGAATATGGGCTTTTCCATTTAATCTTCTATAATTCTCTAACTTTGGTGGAGTTTCATATTTGACCAACCAGCAGAGAGAATCAGGAACATGACATTCTCTGAGCCAGTGGCCACTGATTCTCAAGCTTTAATGCACCTAAGAATCACCTGAGATCTTGATAAGAGTCAGTAGGTCTGAGGTGGGAACCAAGACTGCATTTCTAATAAGATCCCAGGTGAGTACGAGGCTGCAGTTCACAAACCACATTTACCATAGGTAACAAGGGGCTAAGTCAGTTTAGAAAAGGACTGAGAACAAGGTGTTCTCTAAGCAGAATAACCTACGAGGGCAGTCTTGCCACAGCTGGTCAAATTTATTTAATTGAGCAGTAGCAACAGGTCAAAAACATAATCAGTTCCTTTCTTGTCATTCAACTTGCCAGGGAACATTTTTCCCCTCCCAGGCAAAATGACTCAATACCAAAGAGCTCCTGCTGTTTTCCATCTCAAAGTGAGTAATCCGCAGTGAGGTTTTAAGCAATCATCAGGAAAGGAAAAAAATAGTGGAAAAAACCCAAACACCTATATTTGCTAAACAGCAAGAGTAATCAGGGAATCACTCAGAGGGACAAATGAAAATACATCTTTTGCCTTTACCATTCCCCAAATTTTAATTTTTTAATTATCCTCAACTTTTAGTTCAGTTAATAACATGTTTATGGTTAAAAATTTGACCAACACTAAAAACATACATAAAAATTATCTGAAATCCTAACATTCAGATATAACCACTATTATTAATACATTAGAAAACATAGTTCTGTGTCTGTCTTACTCTACACATGCACACACCATATTTAATTTTACATAATTAAATGTGTTTTTCATGTTGTATTGAAAATGTACTGTTTTTACAAAAGTTTACCTATTGATAAGTCTTAATCAGCAATAGCCCTTTATGTATTTATTTTTATTGAATAAATTTTACATGTAACATTGTGTAAATTTAAGATATACAATGTGTTACTTTGATACATTTCTATATTGTAATATGATTGCTGAGGTAGTCATGTCAATCACATTACATAATTATTGTATATTATTGTACATATTTATTATACTGTGCATTAGATATTCATAACTTATTTGCTACTCATTGTAGGTTTGTGCCCTCTAACACCATCCTCTTACCCCCGCCTCCCAGTCCCATCCCAGGGAACTGGAACTACCATTTTACTCTCTGTTTTTTAAAGGTTTAACTTTTTTAGATAAGATATATGATCTGATACCACATATAAATGATTTCATACAGTACTTGTCTTTCTCTGTCTGGTTTATCCTGCTTAGCATAATGTGCTCAAGATTCTGCCATGTTTTTCCTAGTGGGAGGATATCTTTCTTTATCATGGCTGAATAATATTTCATTGTGTAAGTGTGCCACATCTTCTTTATCTATTCATACACTGATTGGCATTTGGGTTGTTTCCATATCTTGGCTGTTATGAATAATGCTTCGATAAACACTGGAGTGCGTTGAAATCCTGTTGGCATTTCCTTTGGGTACGTACCCAGAAGTGGAATTGCTGGATCATACGGTAGACCTATTTTTAATGTTTTGAGGAATGTCCATATTGTTTTCCTCAGTGGTTGGACAAGTTTACATTTCCAGCAAAAATGTGTAAGGGTTCCTTTCATCCCATTCTCCCTGTTGTCACTTCTCTTCTTGATGATAGCCATTGTAACAGGCTACACTAGTACTTTAAATGGCTGCCTAAAATTTCGTGGTATTGGTGCAATAGAAGCATGTTTTTTTTAAAAAAATTAGAAGATACACTTTAAAAGAATATTTTATTAATTTTATATACCTTATTAATTATGTAAGCTCAAATAACATAATTATAGAGCAGAAGCAAAATATCACCTCAAATTTAACTCTCTGAAGTACCTTCTCTAATATTAGGTGAGCAGTATTCCTACACATTTCTCTTTCTCTCTCTCTCTCTCTCTCTCTCTCTCTCTCTCTCTCTATATATATATATATATATATATATATATATATATACACATTTAGGAAAATAGCTAGATAAAAAAATGAATTTTTGTAAAAATGAGATGCTGCTGTACATACTATTTTGAGTAAAATATTTCAAATTTAATTATAATTGAACATAACAGAGGAAGAAAAAAAAAGTCAAACTATAGAATTGTTTCCATATACACACAAAAATATTACTTCCAGGACCTACCATTTAACTTTCTGTGGCAACTTGGGAAAATTACTGAACATTTCTGTGCCTCAGATTTCTGATCAGTAAAACTGGATTTATAGTACCAATATCATAGGGTGTTGTGAGCATGAAATGAGATAATATAAACAAAACATTTAGAACAGTGTCAAGAATACAATGATTTATAAACATCAGTTATTTCTATATTAGCTCAATTATATAGACTTATATGATGGAAAACTGGTTATGAAAAACATCAGGGATGGGAGTGATGTTTTTGGGTTGGGTACATTTTTGGAAAAAATTCATAGCTTTTGCTATGAAAGGTGGAGAAATTTATCATATTTTCCCCCTACTTCCTCTCACCTTCCCAATAACATTTCTACTTCTTTTTCTTATTTTATTTAGCTAATAGTTCTAACATCTACATTCTCCTTTACACTCATAATTTCCATATTTGTTTAATCAGGTTCTAAGTTGACATGAATTATGTGTTCAGGACTCATCATTTTGGTTCTGTAATCTCCCTTTCTGAGATACTTATTTTGATTCACCTTTTTAATTGCATGGATTTCACATTGGAGTAACTGCTTTCAGCAAAGGCCTGTTGGTGCTTACTCCTGATTGTTTGCTGATTAGAATGTCTGTCTGTTAATTTAATACTTGAGCAAAAATTTAAGCTGAATATTATAGTGTTCAGTAATACTTTCCTAAGATTCTTATAAATGTTTTTATATTATCTCCTATAATTTAATAGCAGCTATTTTTCTTCTTTGTAAGTGAACTGAATTTCCTCTGTATGACTAAAGATTTCTTTTCTCTCATTATACTTAATGTTCAGTAACATCTTTATGACATGTCTTGATGTAGATTTTTCTATTAAAGGACATCTTCTACAGAACAAAATGTCTTTGTGTTCTGCAGATTAAGTTACTCCTATATTTAGGAAGATTCTTTTATTACATCTTTAAAACATTAATTGTGGAAGATATCTTATATACAGGTGCAGTTTCAGGGTCCCTAGGACCTCCCTCATGCTTAATGATTTACTGGAAGGACTCACAGAATGTGGCAAAGCTGTTGTACTCACAGTAACAGTTTACTACAGCAAAAGGATAAAGACAAAAATCAGCGAAGGGAAGAGGCACATAGGGCAGCATCCTGGACACCAGGTATGAGCTTCCAGGTGTTATTTCCCAGTGGAGTATTGCAGGCAAGGCTCACCTATCCCTGCAATGTTGTCAACATGCATGGAGTATTGCCAAACAGGAGAGCTCAAACATACCCTGGTAGCCAAGGTTTCACTGGAGCCAGACACATAGGCATGACTGACCACCCACCTGGCTGACCTTCATCTCCAGTCTCTTTTAGAGGTCAAGCCAACATCACATGGTCCAATGCCTCCAGGTAACGAGCACACTCTTACCAGGCAGGACATTCTAAGAGCTTAGGGGTTACTTCTCAGGAGCTAGTGAAGGGCCAAACTTTTCTTTAGTCAAGGTTAATCATTACTGCACAACAAGAAATTAGATGCACATACAGGTAGATTAGATAGACAGGTAGATAGATAGATAGATAGATAGATAGATAGATAGATAGATAGATAGATAGATAGATAGATAGATAGATAGAAGATAGATAGACAGATTTAAGAACATTAATAAAACAAATACCTATCTACCCAGTATTCACCACTCAGATTAAGACATAGAATATATACTGTTTAATTTCCCCAGTTGTATTACTTGTTTTCTCCATCAGAGATAACCAGCACTCTAAGTTTTATGTTGACATTTCTCTCTCTCTCTATCTGCTCTTAGTTTTGAAAATCTGAAGGTCAAGTACAGTCCTAGTTATGTTAGGAAAGGTCTCATTGGTTGAAGAAAACATAAGCTGAACATTCTCAGTGTCATATTCTGGCTTCAGCCTCCCTTCAAATTAATAACTACCTCCTTCTCTGGGGAAATACATGGACAAGGTCACAACTGAGTCCTAGAAAATACAGAGTTTACCAAGAAGGGACATTTGGCAGGCATGAACTGACGGCCAACTTCTGGATACCTGAAAAAAATGTAGTCAGAGATTGGGCTGCTTTGTATTTTTTGCTTCCCAGTTTATATAGCAGAGATATTTATTGCTCACTGTACGTACATGTGGTCTGCCACGATTCCTAGAACCATTGCAGTTGGATGGGGTCATGTTTCTGGATCTTGCCAATGTGCAGGGAGTGTAGGAGATGCATGTTACTTCTGGGTGGCAGATTGAATGGCAGGTGTTAGACCACCTCCTTTTAACCTTCCACAGCAACTGTGGAATCAAGATGTTAAGAATCTGAGTGTTGTTGGCCTGGGTGCACAGTGACTATGTGTAGCTGATATCCATCCCAAGCCACAGGGACCTGAGTGAGAGTGATCAGTCCGCGAGTTTGAGAGTTAAATTGTTACACAGCACAATCATGGATACTCTGATGACTACATCTTGTTATGGCTTACTTTTAGCTCTGAGGTAAACATGAATGAAACACACTTCTCTTGTTTGAAATGAGTGTCTTTAGATCGTCTAATGTTGGGGCACGGATGAGAGAGCAGGTATTTCTGCAGCCCTCAGTTAAGTAATCTAAGACACCTAAGAATCTGGTGCAGGCACCCAGATACTCTGGCTTGGACAGCAGGCGGGATCTTGATGAAGATTGCTTTCTATGTATTTTTTGCTGGAGGCACGCTGCTTCAGATGGGACTGTTGACTTCTAATCCAGAGCATAACTACTATTCTGATATTTCCTTTTTTCCTGCGAATTCCCTGAGAATTCTCTTTGTCTCTCTCCTGCCTCAGATGACTCATTTCCTATATCTATGTCCTGCTCTGTCTTGGTTTATATGCTCATTTCAAAGGAGCACATCCTCCAGGAGCTTCTTGTCAAAGAGTGTGTAAGGCTAATTTTTTTGAGATCTTACATGTTGGAAGTGTCTTCATCTTACCCTTATACTTGATTATAGTTTGGTTTACTATAGAATTCTAGATTGGAGATATTTTCCTTCAGAATATTGGAAGCATTGCAGCAATCTTCATGGTTCTGTTTGCTGTTGAGAAGTCTGAGGCCATGCAGATTTCTGATTCTTGGCATTTAACCAATCTCCAAGAAGTATATAGATTCTTCTCTTTGTCCTCACTGTTCTTGAAATGTGGCAACAATGTGTCTTGATGGCATCTATTTCATCCATTATGCTGGAAATCTAGTCAATTCTTTTTTTTACATATTTTAATGAAATATATTTCACATATAGTATATGTGCTGCTGAAAAGAGCACCAGTTCACATATAAGCAACTTTAATGAGATATAATTTACCTACCATTCGCTCATTTAAAGTGTACAATTAAGAGGTATTTAGTATGTTCAAAGAGTTGTGTAATTGTTACCACAATAAAATTTGAATATTTTTATTACCCCCAAAAGAAATCTCCTACCTATTAGACTAACACTCCATTTCTCTAACCTAAACCCCAGTGCTAAGTATCCACTGATCTACTGTCTGTATGGATCTGCCTATTCTGCACGTTTCATATAAATGAAATCATACAATATGTCACTTTTTGTGACTGGCTTTTTCACCTAGCCTAATGTTTTCAAGATACATCCATGTAGCATGTATCAGTATTTCATTCATTTTTATTGCTGTATAATATTTTATTGTATGGATATCCCTACTACTTTAGTTCATCCATTCCTCAATTAGTGGACATTTGGGTTGTCTCACATTTTAACTAGTGTATAATTCAGGTACAAGCTTTTATGTAAACGTGTGTTTTCAGTTCTCTTTTGTAAGTGCTTGGGAATAGAACTAGAATTGCTATGGTAACTCTGTGCTTAACCTTTAGAGGAACTGCTGGAAAATTTTCCAAAGCAGCTACACTATATCACATCCCTATCAGCAATGGACGAGGATTCTAATTTCTCTACATCCTTGTTAACACTAGTCATTGTCTGTCTTTTTTATTATGCACATTCTATTGAGGATTAAGTGCTATCTTCTGTATCTGATTTGTATCTGCCTGATAGCCAATCGTGTTGAGACTCTTTTATGTATGTGTTGACCATTTGTACATCTTCTTTGGAGAAATGTCTATTCAGACACTTTGTCTTTTTTTATGAGATTATTTGTCTTCTTTATAACATACAGTTTTTATTTGGTAATGTATAACCTTCTGTTCTGGGACGTATTTTTAAATCATTTTATTGATGACATTTTATTGATTGATCCTCTCCTCAGTAGTCTTTATTCTTATTAGATTCCTGGATTGCCCCTCTGATTTTCTTACCTTTTCTCTCAATCTCTTTTTCTTTTTATACCACTTTATAGAAAACTTTCTCAATTATATTTTCCAAATCATCTATTGAGCTTTTAGTTTTTATTTCAATTTTCCCATTTTTAAAATCTTTTTTTGTTGTTGTTCCTTGAAAGCTCCTTTTTTTTTTTTTTTTTTGTTCCTTGAAAGCTCCTTTTTCAAATTTGTTTCAGGGATGCATTCATTATCTTTCCTTATCTCTGACGATATTAGAAATACCATTTTTGAAGATTTTTTTTTTTTTCATTCACAGGTTTTTATTCCACTTTTTTTTTATTAGCTTCAGGTGCACAAGACAAAGTAATACTTAGACGTTTATCATTTATATCCCTCACATTGTGTGAATCCCCCTCCCCCATCCACTATCCCTCTGACATCGCACACAGCCATTACATTTCCACTGTCTCTATTCCTAATGCTGTACTCCGCTTCTTTTAAGTACATACATACACACACACACACACACACACACACACACACACATATATATATATATATATATACACATATAAATACATACATATACATACAAACTTGTAGTTGACATTCATTATTGTTCAGCTTCGGCTTCAGGTGTACAGCGCCGTGATCAGGCATCTACATCATCCCTGAGGTGGTCTCACTAATGAGACAAGTGTCCATCAGATACCCTACAAAATCTTTACATTATTGATTACATTCCCCAAATTAATTTTCAGAACCCCGTGGCTGTTTTGTGGTTACTGAAGGTTTTCTAATTCCCTCACCTTCCCCCTTATCCCCACCCCCTCCCATCTAGCAACCCTCAGTTTTTCCTCTTTGTCTCCAAAACAGTTTCTGATTAGTTCATTCACTTATTCTTTTCTTTAGATTCCACATATAAGTGAGATCTTATGGTATTTGTCTTTCTCTGTCTGACTTATTTCACGTAACATAATGTTCTCTAGGTCCATCCATGTTGTTGCAAATGGTAAGATTTCTTTCTTCTTTATGGGTGCGCAATACTCCGTTGTATAAATGTACCACAGTTCTTAATCCAGTCATCTACCGATGGGCATTTCGGTTGTTTCCATGTCTTGGCTATTGCGAATAGTGCTACAATAAACATAAGAGTGCATAAAGTTTTTTGAATTAGAGTTTTGGATTTCTCCGGATAGATACCTAGGAGTGGAATTGCTGGATCATAAGGTAGTTCCATTTTCAGATTTTTGAGATACCTCCATACTGTTTTCCATCGTGGCTGCACCAATCTGCAATCCCACCAACAGTGCACAAGGGTTCCCTTTTCTCCACATCTGCGCCAACACTTTTTTGTTGATTTATCGATGATAGCCATTTTGACTGGGGTGAGGTGGTATCTCATTGTGGTTTTTATTTGCATTTCTCTGATGGTTAGTGAGGTTGAGCATTTTTTCATATGTCTGTTTGCCATCTGTATGTCCTTTTTAGAAAAATGTCTCTTCATGTCCTCTGCCCATTTTTTAATTGGGTTGTTTGTTTTTTTGGAGTTGAGTTGAGTGAGTTTTTTATAAATTTGTGATATTAAACCCTTATCAGATATATCATTGGCAAATATCTTTTCCCATTCAGTAGGGTCCGTTTTTGTTTTATTGATGGTTTCCTTTGCTGTGAAAAAACTTTTTAGTTTGATGTAATCCCACATGTTTATTTTTTCTCTTACTTCCCTCGCACAAGGAGATATTTCAGTAAAAATCTTACTCTGGGTAATGTCTGTGAAGTTTCTTCCTATATTTTCTTCTAGGGATTTTATGGTTTCAGATCTTACATTTAAGTCTTTAAGCCATTTTGAATTTATTTTTATATATGGTGTAAGGAGGTTGTCCAGCTTCACTTTTTTGCATGTGTCTGTCCGGGTTTCCCAGCACCATTTATTGAATAGACTGTCTTTACCCCACCGTACATTCTTGCTTCCATTGTCATAGATTAAATGGCCATATAGGCAGGGATTTATTTCTGGACTCTCTATTCTGTTCCATTGATCTGTGTGTCTGTTTTTATACCAGTACCATGCTGTTTTGATTACTGTAGCCTTGTAGTATAATTTGATGTCAGGTATTGTTATACCTCCCACTTTGTTCTTATTTTTCAAGATTGCTGAGGCTATCTGGGGTCTTTTATGGTCCCATATAAATTTTAGGATTCTATGTTCTATTTCTGTGAAAAATGTCGTTGGTAGTTTGACAGGAATTGCATTGAATATGTATATTGCCTTAGGCAGTATGGACATTTTAACTATATTAATTCTTCCTATCCATGAACATGGTATGTGTTTCCATCTATTTGTATCTTCTTTCATTTCTTTCTTCAGTGTCTTATAATTTTCTGAGTACAGATCTTTTACTTCTTTGGTTAAATTTATTCCCAGGTATTTTATAGTCTTTGAAGCAATTATAAATGGGATTTTTAAAAAATGTCTCCTTCTGATGTTTTATTATTGGTATATACAAATGCAACTGATTTCTGAATATTAATTTTGTATCCTGCTAACTTTACTAAATTCATCTATCAGCTCTAATAGTTTCTTGGTGGAGTCTTTAGGGTTCTCTATATATAGTATCATGTCATCTGCATATAATGACAATTTTACTTCCTCCTTACTGATTTGGATGCCTTTTATTTCTTTTTCTTGTCTGATTGCTGTGGCTAGAACTTCCAGCGCTATGTTGAATAGAAGTGGAGAAAGTGGGCAACCTTGCCTTGTTCCTGATCTTAAGGGGAATGGTTTTAGCTTTTCCCCATTGAGTATGATGTTAGCTGTGGGTTGACCATATATGGCCTTTATTATGTTGAGATATGATCCCTCTATTCCCACTTTGTTTTGTGGTGTGTTTGATTTTGGGATCAGAGTGATAGTGGCTTTGTAAAAAGTGTTTGGGAGTTTTCCCTCCTTCTGGATTTTTTGGAAGAGCTTGAGGAGAATAGGTGATAATTCTTTTTTGAATGTTTTGTAAAATTCACCTGTAAAGCCATCTGGTCCAGGGCTTTTGTTTGTTGGGAGATTGTTGATTACTGATTCAATTTCCCTGGTGGTAATCAGTCTATTCAGGTTTTCTGTTTCTTCTTGAGTTAGCCTTGGAAGGTTGTACACCTCTAGAAAATTGTCCATTTCTTCCAGATTGTCAAATTTGTTGGCATATAGTTACTCATAGTAGTTTCTTAAAATTTTTTGTATTTCTGCATCTGTTGTCACTTCTCCTCTTTCATTTCTGATTTTATTAATTTGGGTCCTCTCTCTCTCTCTTTTTAATAAGTCTGGCTAAAGGTTTGTCGATTTTATTTATCTTCTCTAAGAACCAACTCTTGGATTCATTGATCTTTTGTATTGTTTTTCTGATTTCTATTTCATTTATTTCAGCTCTGATCTTTATTATCTCCTTCCTGTACTCCCTTTGGGCTTATTTTGCTGTTCTTTTTCCAGATCCCTTAAGTGTGAAGATAAACTGTTGATTAGTGATTTTTCTTGTTTGTTTAGGTAGGCCTGCAATGCTATGAATTTCCCTCTTAGGACTGCTTTCATGGCATCCCATAGATTTTGGGTTGTCGTGTTTTCATTTTCATTGTTGTCTTGAGATATCTTTTGATTTCTTCCTTGATCTCCTGGTTGACCCATTCATTATTTAGTAACATGTTATTCAGCCTCCATGAATTGGTGTGTCTTCCAGTTTTTTTCTGTAGTTCATTTCTAATTTCATAGCACTGTGGTCAGAGAAGACAATTGGTATGATTTCAATTTTCTTAAATTTATCAAGACTTGTTTTGTGGCCTAACGTATGGTCTATCTTGGAAAATGTTCCATGTGCGCTTGAGAAGTCGTGTATTCTGTAGTATTGGGGTGAAATGCTCTTAAAATATCGATTAAATCCAAGTGGTCCAATGTGTCATTTAAGGCCGTTGTTTCCATATTGATTTTCTGTCTAGAAGACCTGTCCCTTGTTGTCAGAGGTGTGTTGAAGTCCCCTACTATGATAGTGTTACTGTTGATCTCTGTCTTTATGTCAGTCAATATCTGTTTTATATATTTAGAAGCTCCTATGTGGGGTGCATAGATGTTTACTAGGGTTATGTCTTCTTGTCAGATTGATCCCTTTATTATTATATAGTGCCCATCTTTGTCTTTTAATACGTTCTTCATTTTAAAGTCTATTTTGTCGATATAATTATTGCAACTCCAGCTTTTTTCTCATTTCCATTTGCATGAAATTTCTTACTCC
Organism: Rhinolophus sinicus; assembly: GCF_036562045.2. Classification (NCBI taxonomy): domain Eukaryota; kingdom Metazoa; phylum Chordata; class Mammalia; order Chiroptera; family Rhinolophidae; genus Rhinolophus; species Rhinolophus sinicus. The sequence continues at coordinate 66,324,620 of NC_133756.1, forward strand.
CACCCTTCGCTTTCAGCCTGTGTGTGTCTTTTGATCTGAGGTAAGTCTCTTGTATACAGCATATACAAGGGTCTTGCTTTCTTATCCACTCAGCCACCCTATGTCTCTTGATTGGAGCATTTAATCCGTTTACATTTAAAGTGATTATTGATAGGTACATAGTTATTGCCATTTTAAAATTTGTAATTAGGTTGTTTTCATCTTTCTTCTATTTACAGAAGTCCTTTTAATATTTCTTGCAATGCTGGCTTGGTGGTAATAAATTCCTTTAGCTTATTCTTTTCTGGGAAGCTCTTTATCTCTCCATCAACTTTAAATGATAGCCTTGCTGGATAAAGCAATCTAGGTTGTAGGCCTTTGTTTTCCATCACTTTGAGTATCTCCTGCCACTCCCTCCTGGCCTTCAATGTTTCTGTAGAAAAGTCATTTGATAGTCTCATGGGAGTTCCCTTGTATGGAACCCTCTGTCTTTCTCTTGCTGCTTTTAGGAGTCTCTCTTTGTCTTTAACCTTTGCCATTTTAACTATAATGTGTCTTGCTGTGGACCTGTTTGGGTTTATCCTGCTTGGAACTCTCTGCACTTCCTGGACTCGTATGTTGGTTTCCTTCATCAGGTTAAGGAAGTTTTCGGACATTATTACTTCAAATATGTTCTCAATCCCTTGCTTCCTCTCTTCACCTTCTGGTATTCCTATGATGCGCATGTTGTTGCGCTTGATGTTATCCCAGAGGTCTCTTAAACCATCTTCATTGTTTTTTATTCTTTTTTCTTTCTGTTGTTCTGTTTGGGTGATCTCTGCTAACTTGTCTTCTAAGTCGCTGATTCGATCCTCTGCTTCATCTAACCTGCTGTTAATTCCTTCAAGTGAGTTCTTTATTTCAGTAATTGTGTTCTTTAGTTCTAACTGGTTGTTCATTATGATTTCTCTATCCTTCTTTATGTCGGCTCTAAGCTCCTTAAACATTCTTATCATCAATGTTCTGAACTCTGTCTCTGATAGATTGGTTACCTCTGTTTCATTTGATTCCATTTCTGGAGGTTTCTTCTGTTCTTTTATTTGGGACATGTTTCTTTGTTTCCCCATTCTGGCTGACTCTCTGTGTTTGCTTTGATGTATTAGGTAGATCCCCTAGAGTTCTTAGTTCTTGCTGGGTTATCTTATGTAGTATGTGTCCTTTATATTTGACTTGCACTACTTCGTTCTTCTCTGCATGTGCGCCAAAGGTAACTCTTGTGTTGTGTATATTGTCCTGTTAAAGAAGATCTTTAATTGCTTTTTGCTTGTGAGTAGGTGGGATTAACTCCTAGGCTGACTAGTTGTGAGACTTGGCTCTGCCCCCTGCAGGGTGCTCTGCTGCATGAGGGTTGACCACTTAAATGTGGTTTGGCCTCTATGGGCTCTTGTGCCTGTAGAGAATTCCCTCTGGGTGTGTCACTTGTAGGTAAAACCCAATAGTACTCTGGTTTGGTCTGGAGTTGGCCTCTGGGTGTATTGAATCTTGTGCCTCTTAAGCTGGGCACTGGTATGTTAATTTCAGAACAAAGCAAATCACCAAGCACAACAAGAACAACAAAGAAAAAAATCAAATACATTCACATGTAAAAACAACCGACAACCCACACTCAACACAGTCAAAGATATCAAAGATATAAAGACAAAACAAAACAAAACAAAAAACAAAAAACAAAACAAAATGAAACAAAACAAAAAGTAGCGCCAGTCTTGGCTTAAGCCCACCAAGTAATCTCCAGGTTGTCCTCTGCTGTACCAAAGAGTCCTTTGTGTATTGTGCAGGCAAGGCGGTCACCTGGTGCCCAGAGTGACATTGGGATTGCAGATTTAGATGCGTGGAACTGAGGGGTCTGGGTGATAGTTTCTACAAAGTCGGTGCAGTTTCTGCCCTTGCCTGCACATATGTGCACTGAGAGTAGCACCACCAGCCCTGTGTCCAGTTCTCCTGAGTCTTAGGGCACTTCTTCTGTGTGTGTGTGTGTGTGTGTGTGTGTGTGTGTGTGTGTGGTGGGTGGGAGATTTCTGAGCTGCTGAAAGCTCAGAGCTGCGTCTGCCGCCTACTGCTGATCCCTGGGAGTGCCTCCGCAGTTGTAATTGCCCTGCCCTAGGCAGGCCAGAAAGGGTGGGGGCTGGGGATGGAGGGGCCTTCTCGCTCCTAGTCCAGCAATGTCACACTCCTTCCACAGGCCAGAAAATGTGGTGGCTGAGGCTGGAGGAGCTTCTTCTCTCCTAGCCCAGCAAAAATCACACTCTTCCCAGCCTCTTCCCTGGGTCAGAGCTGCACTAAGATTCCTCTGTAATCTGACATTACTCCTCAGTTCAGGGGCCAGTTTAAATCTCTGGAAGGGCTGGGGTAGGATTGGAAGAGCAGGGGCAGGGGTCCAGGTATGGTGTTTGTGTCCTTTGTCTGACCTAGAGCCCAACTGGCTGCCTTCTTGGAGGGAGAGATCAGCTGTGGGACGCAGGGAAAGAGCCCACCTCCTGGCTTTTGTGTTCTTTGTTCCATCCTGGGATCCCCTGCATCTCTGCAGCTGCGGATGCCGGCTGCGTTTCCACCGCCGCAGATGAGGGCCCTGTCCCCACAGCCACAGATGCGGGCCCTGTCCCCACAGCCGCAGATGCGGGCCCTGTCCCCACAGCCGCAGATGCGGGCCGCGCATCTTCCCTCTTCCCCTGCTCGCCCAATTTGCCCACCTTCAAGTAATCCTTGCAGAAGTCTCTTAGCTGTTCTGGTGATGAGCAGAGAGTCCTTTGATGGGTTATAGATGTCCCGTTTGTGATAAAATCTGGAGGAGAACTCAAAAAGTGCACCCCGCTGCCACCATTCCTATGACGTCACTCTAATTCCAGTTTTTTAAAGAAATAAATGACATACATTATTTTATAACTTTAAGGCATACAACACTGTGGTTTGATTAAGGTATACTGTGAAATGATTACCACAGTAAGTTCTCATATAGATACATCCATCTTCTCATATAGATGTAATAAAAAGAAAAGAAAGAAAAAAAGGGGAAAAAGTCTCATGATGAGAACTTTCAGAATCTAGTCTTTTAACAACTTCCTATATATCATACAGCAGTGTTAGCTGTCGCCATCATGTTGTACTCCACATCCCCAGTACCCATCTATCTTATAGCTGCAAGATGGATGGTACATTTTGACCATCGTCCTTCAATTCCCCTGCCCTCCATCCTCTGTGCTTAGTAACAAGAAGTCTGATATCTTTTTCTATAAGGTTGGCTTCACCCCTACACACCCCAGATTCCATATATAAGTGAGACAACACAGTACTTCTCTGTATTTCTCTGTCTGACTTATTTCACTTATCACAGTGCCTTCAAAGTCCATCCATGTTGTCTCAAATGGTGGGATTTCCTTGTTTTTTTTTTTTTTGTTTTTTTTTAATGGCTGAATAATATTTCATTGTATATACATTTGACCCTTCAACAATATGGTTTTGAACTGTATGGTTCCACTTATACATGGATTTATTCTCCCAATAAATAAAGAATCAGCCCTCCATATGCTCAAGTTTCACATCCATGGATTTGACCAACTGCAGATCAAAAACAATACTTCCTTTTTTATTTTTTATTGGGGAATATTGGGGAACATTGTGTTTTTCCAGGACCCATCAGCTCCAAGTCAAGTTGTTGTTTTCAATCTATTTGTGGAGGGCGCATCTCACTGGCCCATGTGGGAATCGAACCAGCAAACTTGTTGTTATGAGCACTGCGCTCTAAATAACTAAGCCAACTGGTTGCCCTCAAAAACAATATTTTCTATTTGAGGTTGAGAATCCATGGGTGCAGAAGGCCAGCTGTATTGCACTGTTCTATGCCATTTTATATAAAGGAATTGAGCCCTTGCAGATTTTGGTATCCATGGGGACTCCTGGATCCAATCCCCTGTGGATACTGAGGGCTGACTGAACTTTTTGGGGAGTCTGAATTTATACATGGATTTTTGCCTACACAGAAGTATAGGGGTTGGTTCCTCTAACCCCTATAATTGTCGTTCAAGAGTCAACTGAAATACCACAACTTCTTTATCCATTCATCCATCAATGGACACTTAAGTTACTTCCATGTCTTGGCTAATGTAAACAATGCTGCTGTGAACATGTGGGTGCAGATATCTTTTTGATTTAATGTTTTTTGTTACTTTGGATTTATCCCCAGAAGTGGAATTTCTAGATCATTTTTAAATAGTTCTATTTATAGTATTTAAATGTCTGCCATACTGTTTTCCATAGTGGCTGTATCAATTTACAATCTCATCAACAGTGCACAAAGGTTCTCTTTTCTCTACATTCATGCCAGCATTTGTTATCTCTTGTCTCTTGATGATGGCCTCCAAAAGGCATGAGGTGATATCTCATTGTGCTTTTAATTTGCATTTCCCTGATAACTAGTTATGTTGAACACTTTTTCATGTACCTGTTGGCCTTTTGTATATCTTTTTTGGAGATATATCTATTCAGGTCTTTTGCCATTTTTTAATTGGGTTGTTTTTCGTTATTGAGTTTTATGAGTTCTCTATATATTCTGGATATTGACCCTTTATCAGATGTATGGTTTACAAATAGCATTTTTTCCCATTCTGTAGGCTGTCTTTTCATTTTGTTGATAGTTTCTTTTGCTGTGCATAAGAATTTTAATTTGATGCAGTCCCACTTGTTTATTTTTTATTTTGTTGCTTGTGCTTTAGGTGTCAGATCTAAAAAATATCATTACTAAGACCCATATTAAGGATATTTATTTCTGTGTTTTCTTCAAGGAGTTTCATTGTTTCAGGTCTTATATTTAAATTGTTAATCCATTTTGAATTAATTTTTGTGAGTGGTATAAGATGTGGGCCCAGTTTCATTCTTTTACATGTGAATATCTAATTATTTCAGCCCCACTTATTAAAGAGACTGTTTTTTTTCTCCATGAGTATTCATGGCTCCGCCTACCAAATAGTAGTTGACAGTCTGTGTTTGGGTTTATTTCTGGGCTCTTGATTCTGGTCTATTGGTCTATTTGTCTGCTTTTATGCCAGCACCATACTGTTTTGATGACTATAGCTTTATTCTATAGCTTGAAATCAGGAAGTGTGATGTTTTCTGCTTTTCATCTTTTCATGATTTCTTTGGCTATCCAGGGTTTTTTGTGGTTCCATATACATTGTAGGACTAATTTCTCTACTTCTGTAAAAAATGCCTTTGGAATGTTGATGGGGGTTGCATTGAATCTATAGATGGCTTTTGGTAGTACTGGCATTTAAAAATATTAATTCTTTCAATCCATGAACACAGAATACCTTTCTACTTATTTGTATCTTCTGTGATTTCTTTCATCAATGTCTTGTAGTTTTCAGAGTAGAGATCTTTCATTTCCCTAGTTAAATTTATTCCTAAGTATTTTATTGTTTTTGATGCTATTATAAATGGAATCAATTTTTTTCTCAGAAAGTTAATTGTTAGTGTATAGAAATGTTACTGATTTTTGTGTGTGTTAAATTTTTTCCTGCAATTTTACATGAATTCATTGTTCAGATTTAACAGTTTTTTGGTTAACTGTTAGGATTTTCTATATATAAAATTATGTCATCTGCAAATAGAGACAATTTTACTTCCTTCTAATTCTGATGCCTTCTCTTAATATTTCTTCTTCTTGCCTGATTGCTCTTCCTAGGACTTCGAGTGCTTTGTTGAATAAGAGTTGTGATGAGACAAACAACTTTTGAAGAAAACAACTTAGTTTCTCTGAGTTGCTGTCTAGGCAGGCATTTTACAGTATAATAATACTGCTAACACCCAAAGTTGGGACATTTACATAAAGACTTGAGTTTAGGATGCCCACTATAAGTTCTTTCTTTACTTTTCCTCAGACACCTTTTAAAATAACCACTTCGAGTTAAACCCACAAAAACTAGTGACTTCCCCCCACCAACCACCTTATAAATGATAGGTGCTTGCTACCCTTTTCTTTTTCTTGATTGCTCATAACGTGTGACAGAAGACTGCCCTTCCCCTGGCCCAATTGTATCTTCTCCTTTCCACAATCTGTAAGTAATAAATCGTCTGACTCTACTTCCTTTGTGTGGATGTAATGTACTGCGACTTCAATCAAGATAACCCTGTGGATTTCACTTTCCCAAAGTGGGAGCTCAGGTTCAGAGAGAGCTAGCTGCCACCCCCTTGTGAGTGGCTTGTGTTTCCTTATTCAGCAGGTCATAATCTTTATATTCTTAATTGAATACACCAGCTCCAGCTCCTCAGCAGAAGAATGGTGAGAATGGACACCACTGTCTTGTTTCTGACCTTAGAGGAAAGGCTTTCAACCTTTAACCATTGAGTATGATGCTAGCTGTGAGCTCGTTTCGGCTCTAGCTTGAGATTTCCCTTTTTATTTTCTTTTAATTCTGTTTTTGTTGTATTGTTTGTTTGTTTATTTGTTTGGATTCTATTTTCTGTGTTAGAGTTTTTCCTTAAGTTCTGGTAGTTCTGGGTTGTCTATTTATGATTAAGATGAGTTAGTAAGAGCTGATTGGAAACATTGAGTTCATATGTCAAGTTTGTTATATTTGAGCTTCATTGAGGGGTGACATGAGTGGGCTTTTGTTGAGAACCTCCAAATATCAGTATCTTTAAATGTGTCCTCTTGGACTGATTGCTATCTAGGCTTCTCCCCTGGGAGAGTAAAGATCTTCATGCCATCACTCTGGGAATCAAAATAGGGAAGAAACCTGGGGTGATGGAGTGGTGGTGGTCTTTGCAATCAGAAATCAATGTGCATACAGGCACAGAATCTGAATCTCCAGAGAAGAGACCTCAAGACCGAAAATGGAGTGGTAAAGAGCGCTGTTGCAAACCACTTTCTCTGTCATCCCCTTTATTTTGGCATCTCTTCCATTTACTCCCAGCTCCAGAGGGATCTGAGGCTGCCAGTTTCTGTACCTTTGAACATTCTATAAAGAAAACTGTCTTGAGCCTCAATTTTCTTCACCACTGGCTTGAGACTTGGCTTTTTCATATTTGCTAAATCAGTTATCATTTGTCCATTTGCTTTTTAGTTTCCAAATTGTGTTGGGAACTCTTCTTTGTTCTGACATAAGATTATTATTACTATTATTTATTACTATTATTATTATTCTATGGTTATAGTGGGACATTAGAATGGAAGGAAATTATTTGCATTTGTTCAGATCATCATCATTACCTGGACTTAAAGTAAGCATATTTTTGTTGTTATTTTATTTCTTGTTTTCTACCTGAAAGATAGAAATTATCTTGATGATAGATTGTGTTTGTCCATTTTTATATCTATTATCTTCTTTCTAATGGCCTTATCTGTTTGCTCATTTCGTCAGTATTCATTATGATTATTTTTTATTTTCTTTTTTCCTGTTTTTGTTGTTATTGTTTGTTGGTTTATTTTCCATGTTAGAGCCTTTCCTACTTGTTAGCAATTTAATTTTCCGTTATGCTTAATCATTCCTTAAGGTTTTAAATTTATTTACTTAATAATTAATTAGCTAGGTAATGGTGAGTTTTTTGGTTGTTAATTTGTTTCCTTGGCTGGAAAGGATTTTCTGATTCCCTCTTATTACATGGTCTTATTGTTTTAACTTTGAGTCCGTAGTTTATTAAATTCAGATTCTTTTAAAACTTTTCTTCAATATGAGGCACTGACTGGGAATTTTCATCTGTCCATTGGTTTATGACTTCTTTCATTGTTTTGTGGTTGTTGTTGTTGATGGTTAAGGTGGGCCACTCTGTCCAGGTTTAAATTTTTCAGATACAGTATGAACTAACATAGGTTAACGATATTTCTAATTCATCTGATACCAGTGTACTAATGTGGCTTCCCCTTTAACCTACAGTTTAAGGGTAGCAATACTTTAGTTCAATTTGCTTTTCTGTAGTTTGTGGGGACTGGAAAGTTGCAGAGCAGTTGAGAAATGATGGAGATATTTCTTCTGCAGACCTTATAGAATTGTGTAGATCCTATTCTCTCTCTAAGATTGTACTAAGTGTCCTGTTTCAGAGTTCATTCCTATTAGGGGGTATACTCTGTTCTCTTTATGGAGTGCCTTTGGATACTTCATTAGGTCCAACAAATTAGGCCCAACAAATGAGCTATGGTGGTTTTTCTAACATTTGCTGAGATCCTATAATATTAGGTAGATGCTTTCATTAATAATTTTTTCACTTCAATTTTCCCTGAGTCACCTATGGTACTTATTGCCAATCTCGACTTACCTAAATTGGGAAATGAGTATGAGTGAGAATTTTTGGGATTTTGCAACATATTATTCAATGATATGACTTCTGAGAGGTAGATGTGGGATCAGGAGATGTGAAATCACACACAGACACACAAATTCAGTTTCTTGGTTGTCATTTTCTTGGAAGTTTATTTGTCCTTTCTGTTCATGGTTGTGCTAATAATTATTTTGCTTTAATTTTTTTACTAGCTTAGATTTGCTAACGCTGGTACATAGACCAGATAAATTGTTATGAAAAAATAATTGATTTTATTCAACAACATATATTAATAGTATTAATGGAAGCAGATCATTGATCCGCCTTCATGCTGATAATTTAACCTAAACATTTCATTCTTTTTCTTACTGTTTAGTCATTTTGTTACGTTTTCTTAGATCTCAGTTTCTAGTAGGATTGACCTTAAGATAAGGAGTAGCCTGAAGAGAACTATTATAGATTCCCATTTTACCATCGTACATAGTGGCTCCCCTCACATTTTCTAGGGCTCCAATTCCTAGAATGTAATCTCTAAGTCTGGAGTTCCCATCAGAACTTCTCATGCTCATTTTTATATAAATGGCAGATATTAACTCAAAGTAGGATTTACTCTAGTGGAATTTTCTATTTTGTTTTGTTTATTTGTTTTTAAAACTTCTTTAATTTAAAAAACATTGCTTATGACTTGTACTTTGCCAATGGTATATTAGCTTGTTTCTTACAACCCCTCTTCCTTAAAACAGCTGGAAAAGCTGGAGAGCAAAGATTTCTGTACTTGAGGCATGAAAAAGAAGGTAAGCCCAGAGAGTTTATCCCTCAAAGCAATTGCCAATTTCCAAAGCAATGTTGAAAAGTTGAAAAGCTGAGCAGAGCTATTAGGAGACTCAGAAAGCTACAGTGGGAATGAAGTCACACAAATTAGAGTTCAAAATTCACCAATGTGGAGGTGGTCTCATAAGTATCCTAGACTTTTGGTTGGGATCCTCCAAAGTAAATGTAAGGGCGACTAGGAATAGAACTTTCCTTATAGAGAGTCAAGCCCAATTTTAGATCATCTCATTTCCTGGTCAGAAAATTGAATCTTGTATTGCTAGTTCACTCAGCATAGCTGCCTGCTAGAAGCAAAGTTAAATTTCCCCTGTAAAAAGATAATGCTATCTGAAATCTTAAATCATCTCTACAGTTTTTCACATAAAACACCTAGCTCTCAATCAGAAATAATCAGGCATGTGAAAAGACAAGACTTGATACACACACACACACACACACACACACACACACACACAAATAGATATCCAGATAAAGATCATAGAGTTATCAGGGACTTAAGAGTGCATAATATGTGTTGAAGGCATTAAAATACATAAACAAAAATTTTGGAGGCAAACTACTATAAAAAGCAATCAAATGAAAATTCTAGAATGGAAAAATAAAATACCTAAAATTACAAACTCAATAAATTTTTTAACAAATTAGAAATAGCTAAAGATAGAATTAGTAAACTTGAAGCTAAGACAAATAACATATCCAGAGGGAAGCACAATTAAATAAAATAATAGAAAATATAAAAAAGCATAAAGAGACATATGAGATATGTTGAAAAGGTATAATGCATGTTTAACTGATGTGCCCGAGGAGAAAAGAAAGAGAATGGAACAGTACTATTATTTGAAGATATTATGGCTGAGAGTTTTCCATAATTGATGAAAGACATCAAGGTATATATTCAAGAAGTGCTAAGAACTCTAAGCAGATTAAATACAAAACACATCATATCTAATGAAAATAAAAAAGAAATCTAAAATCATTGAGGAATAATAAAGTAATACTTACTTGTTTAAAAACTATAACAATGTTGAAATGGAAACTTTCCCAATTATATTCCTTATTTTTATTTTTCCTTGGTTTTTAAAAGAAAAATAAGATAATGTTAAGAAAATATTATTAAGAAAATTGCATTAGTGTTAAGAAAATTATATTACTCTTTTCTGAACAATATATCTTATATATCTTTGAATGTCTGCAAATGTAAACCTAGATTATTATTTTTGATCACTACAAGATATTCCAATATGTGAATGTCTACATTTGATTTAAGTAACCTTCTATTGATGGAGGTAAAATAAACAAAAAACATTTACAGCAAAACCAAAAGCAATATTGAGCATTAATTTAGCACTTATTGTATCTGGTACTGTACTAAGTGTTTAACATGCATTGATTGACAGTTAAGTCATGTTATTTCCAATGTTTTATTAATGATGCTGGTATAAATATTTTTTCCAGAAGTAGTATGCATAGATATATGTACAGATGCACGTGCATATACACACATGAAAATACTTCCAGAAGTACACAGAAGCTATATTTTTGTACAGTATTTCTGGAAGTATCTATGGCGTACATTCCTGGAAAAAATATACTGTAATAGATTTGTACATTTAAATGTTGGCAGGTACTATCAAATTGTCACACAAAATTTATGACTAACAAAAATTCATGCCCCGTTCAAGAGTTATTTTCTATTAGGAAAGGTAGGCCTTGTGTATCTCTAATAGTCCTTTAATGCTAATCCATTGTTAGTTGGGTTACTGTTACTTGCAGACAAAACATGCTATACAAAATTGTACCAATTTATCTGCACACTAACATTTATGAGAATGCCCATTTCCGCACTCTATTGCTGACACTGAGTATTTTAAATCTTTAAAAATTTTCCATTCTAGTAGAAAAAAATTATCTCATTAATTTTCATTTTTCATTGGTGAAGTTGATCAGCTTTCCATATACTTATACCATTTTGTTTGTAATTTAATGATTGATTTTACATTTTCTATTGGGTTGTCTTTAGGGCTTAGGAAACACTTGAATATGCAGGAGCAGACTGTATTGGTTCTTTTTCTCTTCTTGTGTCTCTTTTGGCTATCCTAAGCATATGGTCATTTCAGTATTAATTAACACCTCTACCAGACAGTAGGTTGAAGGAGGAAGAGAAGATGAACGCCAGTCTATACATCTGTGGTCTTGTTGCATGAATCTCATCACCCTTGCATGCATTGCGAGAGCATTTTTTGAATTCATAGTGTGAAATAGAATTGATTTTCACTGAGAAATGATCCTTATGCAACCCAAGTGTAAAAATCATGTGAACAGAATAGAGATCAAAAGCCAAATAACATATTTCTCACACAGAGTAAACCAAGAGTGTATGTGTGTGCATGTCATAGCTACAGGCATGTTTAAAAATGATAAACACTATTTTGTTCTTTCTAATACTGCTATTTGAAACTCTTATACAAGTGTGGATATTCAGTCACAGATACAAATGACTTTGCAGTATAAATTGAAATGTTGATAACCATTATGTTTATAGCTTTTTAAAAATTTTCAGTCAATTAGTTGATGTGCATGGTATAATATGCATAATAATAAATTAGAATGAAATATTAACCATTTTTCACTTCATAGAACTGTTCTGTGCCCTGTTTAAATTCTACTAGTCTTCTTAGAATTATAACCAATGGTAAAACTAGTTCTCACTCAAGTCTTGATTTAGTCTATGATTTTCTCCATGATCATTTTTCAACATTCTTTCAATGTTAGTCTATTATAGAAATTAGTTCTATGTGTGAAAAAATCTATACCCATCGCGTTTCCTTCTCTCCTTCCTTCCTTCCTTCCTTCCTTCCTTCCTTCCTTCCTTCCTTCCTTCCTTCCTTCCTTCTTTCCTCCCCCCTCATATCTGTCTATCTATCTATCTATCTATCTATCTATCTATCTATCTATCTATCTATCTATCAACCTACCTATCATCTATCTACCTACCTGCCTATATTATCACCACTTTTAACTAGTGTATCATCTATTTAAATATACAGATTTTTTCTATTATTTATATGTTTTCCTATTATATATTTATATATATATAATATATTATATATATTATATATAATATGTATTACATATGTATATAACATATATACTTGGTTATTTAAAGTTATATAAATATCTATATGCTAGTACATCTTCAAACCTGAGATAATATTCCCCCAAATTATCCCCAGATAAAAAGTGTATTGCCTTATATTCAAGTCCTTAAGAATTCTCATATTTAATGCCATTTTTTAGTATTTTGAATAGCAAAGTATCATTTGGGAGAAGACACATTTTTTTTTCCAGATGACGTCAATCAATTTTCAATGATAAAAGTTGAAATGCCTTGCTGGATTTTCTGATGTCAACTGATTTTTGGCTGTGTTTTTACCAGCTACCTTATCTAAGTTTTTATGATTTTGAATTTTTTGGTCAATATTCTTAAATATCTTACTTTAAAATTGTTATTGCTTTCATATAATGATAAATCCAGTTTTTCTAATATTGATATATTTTGTTTATTTTAGTATATGATCTCTCACTCTTAGCATACTGATAAACCACAGTGTCATTGTACATTTTGTTTGTTTCTGACAGTAATGTGACAAATCAAATATTTCATCATTAAATATAATGTGGTTTCTGGTTTTAGACTTAAACCCTTTATTATGTTTAGGAAGTGTACTGTTATTTCTAGTTAACTAATAATTTATGAAAATTATTTTCTGTTTGGCATAAGAATATTTTAGGAGAGCTTTATTTAAAATAATTTGATATTTTTGCTTTAATCTTTTTATAAATTTCTGGTGTTAATGTAATGAGATAGGAGAAAGTTGTCTGTATACTTGTATGTCTTAGAATTTATTATTCATTATTTATTTATTTAGGTTCCTTTGTGGACTAGTGTATGATCCTTTAAGAAATATTTCAAGTGCATTTAAAAGGAATGATCCTAATACAAGCACACACACATATATACACATTCCTACACACATCTATATTAAATCCAGAATTATTGGCTGTATGGATTTCACTTAGAAAATGATTTTTGATACTAAAAATAAGCATGAAAAGATTTGAAGGCAGCTATTGCTGCTTTGTGTTTTATAGACTCATAACTGACAGATTGTGCTGCATATTTGTAACAAAGGTTATGATCACACATACAGAAGAGATCTGTTTGTAAGCTGGAACACCCAAGGTTATGATGATATTCAAGGAAACAAAAGCGTTTTGTGGGTGGTTTTCAATGTGTTTAAAAGTGTAATGGATATGTTACATCATGTGCAAGAAAGCTCAAAAGATAATTATCTCAGTTACTTATTGTCATCATAACAAGCAGCCCTAAAACTCTGCTACACAGTGATGCATGTTTATCATGTGGGGTCAGCTGTGGGTTAGCTGAGTCTCTGCTGATCTTGTCTGAGTTTGCTCACCTGCTAGGGGTGGGCTGATCTAGGCTAGCTATAGCTGAGGTGATGAGCATCTCTGTTCAATATGTCTCTCAGCTTCTGTAAGACTAGCTGGGGCATGTTCTCACAGGCATGGAAGGAGAACACGAGACAGCCAGCATTCACTGGCAAAGCTCCTTGAAGCCCAGACTCAGAACTAGCCCACGGTCACTGCCACTCATCCTAAAGGTCAAAAAGCAAGGCACATGGGATGGAGAAGTAGTTCCTCTTTAGAAGAGAAACTCTAGGGTCACTGGACAAAAGATGTGAAAACAAGAAGGGGTCCACAAGAATTGGGACCACAATGCAATTAATCTACCACAGTTCATCCTCGGTGGGAGGAATTCTATCAAGTTAACCTTGCTTTCTTATGCCAGGCAAAAGCACAAGCCATCACTTACAAAGGTCTTGGATGAATACAACATGGCATAATAAATTAATATTTAATACTTGTAGTTATATATTAGCAAAATATTTTCAAATATAGAATTAAAGAAAAAGCACGATAATAGTCAAACTTCACTGTGAAAATGTTGAGTGCAATTGATGCTAATGAATATGTATGTACCAGGCTACAAAGTAATAAATATAATGATTCAACTGTTCTTTGTATTTTAAAGTTTCTATTTGTAGTTTGATTTCCTATAATTATGGCCTATTTCCCTCCAACCTTAATGGGACCTATTTAATTCAGTTTTCAGGGCAAAAAGATACCCTTCTTTTCTTCAAGCTGACTTACCTTTTTATTTTTATTATTCTGAAGTAGAGGAGAGTGGAGAGAGCACTCAGTACTTCAGGAACTGGAAGACTGTCTTTTCACTTACAGAGATAACACAAAAAAAGTGCGAATTTTGATACTTTTATTTTGGTATTTAAATTAGGGATAAAGATGACTAGAAAGCTTCTGCACAGCAAAAGAACAACAGCAACAAAACTAAGAGGTAGCCAACCAAATAGGAGAAGATATTTGCAAACAACGCCCCTGGTAATGGGCTAATATCCAAACTATATAAAGAACTCATACAACTCAATAACAACAACAAAAAAAACCCAAACAACCCAATTAAAAAATAGGCAGAGGACCTGAATAGATACTTCCCCCAAGAAGACATACAAAATGGCCAAAAAATATATGGAAAGATGGTCAACTTCGGTAGCTATTAGGGAAATGCAAACAAAAACCACAATGAGATACCACCTCACATCTGTTAGAACAGCTATTATCAACAACAAATAATAGTAGCTGGAGAGGTTGTGGGGGAAAGGAACTCTCATATATTTCTGGTGGGAATGTAAATTGGTACAGCCACTATGGAAAACAGTATGGAGGTGCCTCAAAAAATTAAGACAAGAATTACCATTTGACCCAGGAATCCTTCTTCTGAGTATCTACCACAAAAACCTGCAAACATTTATCCATAAAGATATATGTACCCCTGTCTTCAATGCAGCATTATTCACGGTGGCCAAGATATGGAAACAACCAGTTTCCTTTGATAGATGATTGAATAAAGAAGATGTGGTATGTATTTACAATGGAATATTACTCAGCAGTAAGAAAAGATGAAATACTGTCATTTGGGACATCATGGATGGATCTTGAGAATATTATGCTAAGTGAAATAAGTCAGACAGAAAAAGTCGAGAACCATAGGATTTCACTCATACATGTCCTATAAAACTGAAGGTAACAAATGAACAAGAGAAATAAACAAACAAAAACTCATAGACGCAACCAACAGTTTAATGGTAAAGGAGGTCAAATACATGGTGATGAAAGGAGATTTGACTTTGGGTGGTGAACACACCATGCAATATATAGATAATGTATTATAGAATTGTACAATTAAAACCCATATAATTTTATTGACCAATGTTACCCAAATACATTTAATTTGAAAAGTGAAAAAAACAACAACAACAAAAAGATAGTCATTCGTAGGCTATTTTGGCTTCAGAACTGTGACTTTTTTATGATGTAAGTTTTCAAGTATTCTACAGAGTTCTTTCAAGCTTTCACAGAACTGCGGAGCTAGAAGGGATTTACAGGCCCTCTACACATATCAATTACACATTCCTGGAATCACTAATGGAACATGACTGACCGTTAGATGATGATCTGACCTCGGCTTGAACACTTACAGTGATGGGGAGCTCACTTCTGTAAAAAACAGACTGTTTCATAAATATGGACAAATGTATAATAGAGCAATCTACATCTTCCTGCTTAGTATTTTCTGCTTGAACCTGGAATTACTCTCTGGAGCAACTTATCTGTTCACTCTTCCAACATGACAGATGTTTTGAAGCTCATTGTCATGTATCCATTCAGTCTTTTCTTTCCCGGGTTAATCATAACAAGTTGGTCCTATTATTCTTCATGTGTTCTTGTTTCCAGACTTGTGCTATTCTGATGGTGGTACTCTATACCCACTCCTGTTTATTAATGTCTTTATTATAGAGAACTATCCAGTTCTGAACACCATGACCCAGGCACAACCTAAAGAGCATGGAATCTTGTAATACTAGTACCTCCCCTACAATCCTGATGGTTAGAGATGGAAGTGGCTATAGAGAGTGACATATAGTGACCTAATGTTTCAGATGAAGAGACTGAGGCCCAGAGAAATTATATGACTTGCCAAATGTTTATCAAATAATTAAGTGGCAAAATCAAAATGAAAATAAAATGACTGGACATGCAAAATTAGGTCTAGAAATCCCAATGGTAAATGCATTCTAATATAGCCTTCTTTGATTTTCATAATAAGGGCCACGACTGACCAAGGTCACTAAAGAGACACAACCTATTTTGATTTCCTCATCTGTGTTGTGTGCTGTTCTAGGCATTTTATTCTATAATCACATTAAATTAAATTATCAAAATTATCCTTCAAAGTGAGTGCTAATATGAGGTCTGCCAATTAAGTTCGTGAACTCATCCTAGAAAAAGTGCAACATACCTCATTGCTGAATATCACTATAGTCACCTTTGAGGTACTCCCCTTGGGAAGCTATACACTGATGCCAGCACCTAGTCCATCCTTCAAAGCAATTTTGAAACTCTTTTTCTGAAATGGCCATCAGAGCTGCCATCGTATTACCCTTGATGTCCTGAATGTCATCAAAATGTCTTCTTTCAATATTTCCTTTATCTTCGGGTAAAGAAAGAAATCACTGGGGGCCAGATCAGGTGAGTAGGGAGGGTATTCCAATACAATTATTTGTTTACTGGCCAAAAACTCCCTCACAGACAGTGCCGTGTGAGCTGGTGCATTGTCGTTCGTGATGCAAGAGTCATGAATTGTTGGCGAAAAGTTCAGTTCGTCTAACTTTTTCATGCAGCCTTTTCAGCACTTCCAAACAGTAAACTTGGTTAAGTGTTTGTCCAGTAGGTACAAATCCATAATGGATAATCTCTTTGATATAAAAAATAGGTTAGCAACATTGAAACAAGTTCGCGAACTTAATTGTCAGTTCTTGTATACCTGTGTTGTAGGTGAAGAAATTAAGGTTCAGAGAAGTTAAATGACTCGCTTGTGTTTCTTGCTAGTTGGAGGAATAGCTGAGGTTCACGGGAAATTTCTTGCAGTTTTTAAGTGTATGTAGTTTTAGTGTCCAACAACGGAACCATATGCAGATGACAGAAAAGTTGGAGCTGATGATGCCTGCTGTAAGGATAGACTTATAGATTAATGCAACAGAACAGCAAATTAAGAACTGAACTCTTACATTTGGAGTGAGCTGATTTCCAACAAACATTTCAGGGTAATTCATTAGGGAAAAAAATAGTCTCTTCAACAAATGCTGCCAGAACAATTAGATATCCATATGAAAAATGAATCTCTAAATTACCTCACAACATGTACAAAGAAATGAACTAGAAAGAGATCATTGACATAAACATAAAAACTGAAAGTATCATACTTTGAAAAGATAGCATAGTAGCATTTTCCTCCCTGTGGGATGAAAGCATTTCTTAGATATGACACCAAACATAAACTATAAAAGAGAAATTGATAAATTATATTTTACTATAATCTCAAAGTGCTAGTCAATAAAGACACTGTTAAAAATAAGGCAAGTCACAAACTGGGAAAAATATTCACAATACACATATCAAACAAAAGACTTTTATTTAGCATATGAGTATACAAAGAACTCTTGAATCTCAAAAGTTTCCAAACCTTCCAGTTAAAACGGGGTAAAGATTTGAACAAACTCTTCCCAAAAGAAGATATTCAGATGGTCAATAGCACATGAACAGATGCTAAAAATCATTAGTAATCAGGGAAATAAAATAAGAGATCCAACTCCTCACCACTAGCATGGCTAAAATTAAAAAGACTGACAATATGAAATGTTGGTGAGAGGGTAGAACATATGAAACTCTCATATATCGCTGTTGGTAAGATCAATTTGTGTAACTACTTTGAAACACAGTTCGGCTATTTTTTATAAAGTTAAATATTCACTTCCAATATTCTGAAGTGGATTTCCAGAAATCCACTTCAAGGTATTTACCTAAGGATAACTAAAGCATATTTTCAAAGAAAGACTTTTACAAAAATGAACTCAGAAGCTTTATTTATAATAACCCAAAACTGGAAACAACCGAAATATCCATAATTAGTTGATGTGATAAACAAATTATTGTGTATCTTTAAAATCAATACTCAACAGTAAAAAGGAACAAACTATGGATATATGCATTATTAATTTTAAATCTCAAAAGCATTATGCTAAAGAAAAGAAGATAAACATAAAAGACTGCATACTGTATGATTCTGTTATACGACATTTTCAAAAAGCTGAAACTGATCTTTAGGGACAGATGTGGACCAGTGGTAGCTGGAATTGGGCGTGAAGCGATTTGACTGAAAATATTCTCTTTTGGTTGTGGTGTGTGTTACATTAGGGCACTATCTGTCAAAACTCACGGAATTCTATACTTAAATTATGTACATTTAGTTGTATGGGAATTATACCTCAATCAATTTTTAAAATCTTGGTTTTTTTACTGTAAATTAATGAAACCTCTTATACAAAGTATGTGTAACAAAAAGTACAAATGAAAAGCAAAAACTATTATTTTACATCCAGAGAAAACAAATGTCAAAATTAGAATATATTTTCTACCCTTCTTATTTCTGCATATGTATATTAAAAATTATATTGTATTAGTGAATATTTGGTATTGTATAATATTTTGTTGAAATAAATAATGCCAGAATTAACTTTCATATATACATTTAACTAAATTTCCAATAATTTTCAGAGTCATATTACTGGTCATATAATATAAAATTTTTTAATGCACTTGCTATGCATTATAGAATATCTTTCTAGAATGGTTATACATTTCTACTAACCATGTGTTACTTTGACCTTAGCCATATTCTAACCATCATTGTTAACATTGAAATACTCTTTTCTAATTTGAACAAAGGACATCTTAATTTGTATTTTTCATAACTAATGGAATTAAATATTTTTTCAATATTTAATAATTAATTAAATAAACTTTTAATTAAATAAATAAATTTAAAAATACATCCACAGTTACTTGTGCTTCTACAAAGTCTATTCAGTCCCTTGTCCATTTTTTTTTCTGTTAGGGTTTTATTCTTCTTAATAGACATATAAAAGCTCTTTATCTCCAAAGGATATCACATTTTGCAGGTCTTACTTTTTGTTAATATTTTTTCTGTTATTTTCAATGTTTAGACTTTTAAAATTTTGTGTGGTTACATTTTTCAGTCTTTCCATTTGAATTCTGCTTTTTAAGGTGGTAGCAATCAAATTATAGGAGAGTCAGAAATGCTCTTTTATTAAATACAAGGCAGCATGATGGTTCAAAATATGACATTAAAAGCAAAATAAACTGGGCTCTAGTAGGAAGGAAAACATTGAGAAACTATTACCTGCCTCAGGCTTGTAATAACAAGTATTTTGGCCACCCTTCAAATAAGAAATATGTGGTAAAGAAAACTGAAATATGGAAAGGAAAGAGCGTTAGACGGTATTTTGGCACATGCCACTTATAGACAAGAAGTATAGATAAAGGGGTGGGAAGGTAAAGTTGGCTGATACATGTTTAGGATCAGATGCTTGAAAACTCACCACAGTGGGTCCTAGGGAGCTATTGCCTGTATATATGGGCCTCATAGAGGGATATTTGGACATTGCTAACTTGACACTTCCCCAGACATTGCTATAAGAAGAATTACAATGAACCCGAATTTAAGAGATTATTGGATAAACCATTATGCAAACTTCGAGCAAGCAGGCCATAATATGTTGCTAAGAGTTTCAGATGATATGGATGGTGCCTTGTGCATTAGAAAGAATGTGACCAGAGAGATCTTTCTAATCTGTGTGTGAGCACCGCCTGCTGGCCATGGTGGGGCAATTGGACCTTGGAAAACTGTTTGGTACAAAAGCATTATTAGTCCACAGACAAAATACCATAGACTTTAAGATAGTTAGTTGGGCCTTATGGAAGTTTTAGTAATGACTCAGTATGGAAAATACTTTTGCTTTCAAACTGTCTTGGAAGTGAGATTTTAAGATTGATTTTTCTAAGTGGAGCAAGTATGGAGAAAACTTACTCTTATGTACTGTTTGAAGGAGCATAGATTGGTTTAATCTTTAGGAAGTATGTTTTGGCAATGTGTATCACAAAATAAATTGAACTCCCAAATTCTACTTTTAGAAATTTATCCCAAACAAGAAATCAGAAGAAAATTAGCAAAGATGTATTTCAAGGATCTTTTCCAGAGCATTATTGTAATAAAGAAAAAAATGAGGATTAAAAACAGACTAAACTTCATCATGAAGCGATCACTTACATAAACTGTTGTACAACTATCTAATGGAACATTACACAGCCATAAAAAGGATGTATATATTTTGATATGCATTCATATGAAAAAGTATCTATGATATATTGTTAGGTAAAAATGCAGGTCATTAATAGCACCTAGTGTTCTGTGGCTTGGAGTCAGACTGCCTCATTTCAAATTCTGGCTTTACACTTGCTAGCATGTTACTTTGGGCAAGTTGACTTCTTTGTTCTCAACATTTCTTCGTCTCTAAATTGAGAATGATAATAGTACCTACTTTATAGGGTAGCTTTTAATATTAAAAAGAAATTTGAATTCTGGTCACGATGGCAGAGTAGGTAGTGCTGTACTTGCCTCCTCTCATGACCACCTCAAAATTACAACTAAACTACAGAACAACCATCATTGAGAGTTGCCTGAAGTCTAGCTGAACTGACGCCCTACAACTGAGGACAAACAGAAGAAACCACCTCAAGACTGGTAGTAGGGGCAGAGACTCAGAATGGGCTGGTCTCACACCTGCCTGTGATGGTTAAAAAATTGGGAGGGATATCTTGGCTGCAGAGGGCCCCCTGGAGGAGTGAGGGCTCCCAGCTTCACACCAAGTCTCTCAGCCCAGATTTCCAGTGTCAGGAAAAGAAGTCCCTACACTTCTGGCTATGAAAACGAGCAGAGATGATGGCTGAGTCTTGGGCATTCCTCTTAAATGGCCAGCACACAGACTTACTCCCAGACACACTTGCTCTTAGCTCCATCATTTAGGCAGCAGTTCAAAAAGTGCCAGGGACATACAGACAGGAACTGGGTTGTCTGGCTTCAGGGTGAGGGGAAGAGGAGTAGCTTTCTCCCAGACAGAAATGCTGGCAGAAATCATGATTTCTTTGCTGAGTCCTTCTCTCACCTGGCATGCAGACACAGGTGGGTATCATATCCAAGTCTCTATAACCTGGCTAAAACCATTTGCCCTGCCCTGGTGCTTCTCTGAGACCTTGCCCCACACAACTTGGGGACCCACCCAAACCACTTCCACTGATGGCTTTTCCGTACAAATGGCCTGTCTTGGCTCATGCTATGAACTTTCCTAAAATCTTTCAAAGGTTTACAAACTCCACAAAAGCAGTATCTGGCCTCAATGTGCCCTTTACCTCTTGCTAAGCAGCCCCAAGCCTGGCACTAGAAGCAGCTGACCTTACTTTGCAGCTTAGCTGTTCCCAGGCACCTCCAAACCCAGTGAGGGTGGAAGACATCTGAGGATTGCTTTGTGGCTCATGCCAGGTAGCTCAGGGCAAGGCACAGGCTGCAGCTGTACTTGGCATGCAATAGGGCCCCTCCCAGGAGGCTCCAGGGCTGGCCTTCCCAATGGCCAGCTTTGGACCAAGCTGGAGCATCACCCAGATGCCTCCAAAGACAACACACCAAAAGAGCAGACTGGGCAGGCACTAGATTCCCACTAAAGTGGATCTTGCTCCATAGGGTCAGTCTCTGCACAACTGCTCCTCCTGTGTACTCATGGCCAGAACTCACAATAAGTCTGAGGGTCAATCCCTCCCATTGACATGCAAACAGCAACCAAGGCTCAACTACAGGAGGGCAAACACAACCCACACAAGGGACACACCTGGAGTACCTGGCTCAAGTGACCAGAGAGACTGCATCACTGGGCCACACAGGACACCTACGACATAAGGCTACTCTACTAAGGCTGAAGACACAGCTGTCCAATAGAACACATAGAAACAAACACAGGGAGGCAGCCAAAATTGGGAGACAAAGAAACATATCCTAAATAAAAGAACAGAACAAAGCTCCAGAAAATGAACTACAAAATAAGACAAGCAATCTACCAGATGCACAGTTCGTTACTGGGGTACCAGAAGGAGATGAGAGAGAGTAGGAAATTGAAAACTTATTTGGAGAAATAATATTGAAAATTTCCCAAAACTGGTGAAGGAAATAGACATAGAAGCCCAGGAAGCACAGAGTCCCAAACCAGATAACCCAAACAGACCCACACCAAGACACATCATAATTAAAATGCCAAAGGTTAAAGACAAAATGAGAATTTTAAAAGCAGCAAGATAAAAGCAAGAGAGCGTCCATAAGACTGTCAGTTGACTTCTCAACAGAAACATTGCAGGCCAGAAGGGATTGGCAGGAATTATTCAAAGTAATGAAAAGCAAGGATCTACAACCAAGATTACTCTACCCATAAAGCAATCATTTAGAACCGAAGGAGAGATAAATAACTTCACAGACAAGAAAAACTTAAAAGAGTTCATTACCACAAAACCAGTTTTACAAGAAATGTTACAGGGACTTCTTTAAGAAGAAGAAGAGGGGGAAAAATAAAAAATATGAATCATAAAATGGCAATAGCTACATTTCTATCAACAATTACTTTCAATGTAAATGGATTAAATCCTCCAACCAAAAAACATAGGGTGTTGAATGGCTAAGAAAACAAGACCTTTCCATATTCTGCCTACAAGAAACTAACTTGAGATTGCATGACACACACAGACTGAAAATAAAGGGATGGAAAAAAGATATTTCATGAATACAGACACAAACAAAAAGTTGGAGTAGCAATACATATACCCGACAAAATAGACTTTGAAACAAGGCTATAACAAGAGACAAAAAGACGCAGTAACCCTACTTCTGGGTATTTAGCAGAAGAAACCCAAAACACTACTTTTCAGGGACATGTGCATCCATATATTTATTGCAGTGTTGTTTACAATGGCCAAGATGTGGAGGTAGCCTGGGTGTCTACCAATGGGTAAATAGCTAAAGAAAAGGTGGTACATTTATACAATGGAATATTATTCAGCCATAAAAAGAATGAAATCTTTACATCTGCAGCAACATGATGGACCTAGAGGGTATTGTGCTGAGTAAGTCAGACAGAGAAAGACAAATGCCATATGACTTCACTTATATGTGGAATGTAAAGGATAAAATAAACAAATAAAACAGAAAGAAATTCATTGACACAGAAAATTTTGATGGTTGGCAGCTGGGAGTGTTATCAGTGGGTGGGTGAAAAAAGGGGAGGTTAAGAAGTACAAATTGGTAGTTACAAAATAGACATGGGGATGTAAATTGTGGCATAGGAATATAGTGAATAATATTGTAATAACTATGTATAGTGCCATATGGGTACTAGCTTTATCGAGGTGATAATTTTATGTTATATAAATGTCTAATCACTGTGTTGTACACCTGAAACTAATATAATATTGTATGTCAAAAGTAATTGAAAGATAAAATAATTATTTAGAAAGAAGTACAAATTGGTAATTACAAAATAGTCAAGGGGATGTAAATTACAGCGTAGAGAAGATAGTCTATAATATTGTAATAACTGTATAGTGGCAGGTGGGTACTAGACTAATTGGAGGGATCATTTCGTAAATTATATGAATGTCCGACCACTGTGCTATACAACTGAAACTAATATAAAACAACATTAAATGCCACCTCTAACTAAAAAAATAAATTAGAAAATAACAATGATACATACAATAAGATAAAAATTCAAAGATATAGGAAAAGAGTAATTCACCATGGGAATTATTCAGAGAAAACAAGGGTGCATTAAACTTCTAAAATGTTTAATGTAATTCATAATATTAAACAAAAAAAGCAGGAAAAAGCAAAAAAAAAATTAAATTAAAAGAAATCCAAATAAGTGCTAATGTACACTACACTAAAAATAAAGCTATTCTGTTTGTATTTTTGTAATCATATAAATAAATATTCACACTTGCATTTCTATCTATGAACAGATAGAAATCCAGGAGGACATACCAACATAATGGTAATGTTCACCTGATCGTTTTGGAATTTTTTCATATTTTCTTTATAACCTTTTACACTTTTTGATTGTTACTTAAAATAAGAAATGAAAGCTATTTCTATATGAAAAACCAAAAGTAACCTTACTGCAGGTGCAATAGGGCACTATTAAGAACATATTTTATTTTTTTTTACCTGATAATGAATCAAACTTGAAATTTCATATTATATTTAGAGTGTCATAATAGGTTTGGCCAGTGGCCTTAGTATTTACTAAAAATTTCAAATGAAACTATGAATCCTGAGTACCTAGACCAAAATCTTATTTTTCTAGCATGAGATATCTATAAAAGTTGGGGAAAAATTGAATTGTTCAAAGGAATGTTTTATAATCTCTCCATGTTTCAAGCAAGAGTGGGACATGTATTATTGATATGCATATGATTATAATCATGGGAATGAAATCTGATTTACTGTTATAGAAAGTTGTTTTTCTGTCATATGTCACCCAAAGAGAGGAAAAGCTAAAGGCAAAAGAAGGAAAGAGACCATATGTGATCATTTTGGAGGTGTGCCTAAATTACTTGATTTTTAGTCTCAATGGATTCTCATTTATTTGATGTCTATGTGTGTGTTGAAATAAGAAATGATCTTAATGTGACATCACTAAAGATTCATTTGTATTCCTCTAATGGGCCTTATTTCATTGTTGCCATGCAGCAGTGTACCCGTCTGTCTCCTCGTACCTGCCCCTAAAGCAAGGAGTCTGTGAGACGGATCCTTTCAGGGACTTTGCTCCACCTTTGTGCTTGCACCTTATGTCTCCCTGTTTGGCTCCAGCAAGTTGGCTGGTCAGCCCATGACGAGTGAGATTCCCCACGGGGCGGGGAGGGGGGGGTCGACGGGGGAAGTGTGGAGGGACAACTCAAGCCAGGCGCAGTTGAGTGGGGACCAATAGGAGAACCCACGGGGTTCACAGAGGTGTGCACAGCCCCGCACCTTCCCCCGCTAATCAGAGCCTCTGCCTCTGTGGCTGCATTCCTTCCCACAACCAGCAAGGGAAGAGATTCAATGGTGTGCTCTCCATCTAGTCATATGCATAAAGGTTTTGTCCCTTGGGGAAGTACTTACGCTGAGACTTAAGGTTCAGCTGCCTGCAGGCAAGGGTGATTGGCTTGAATCAGTTTCCTATTATAATGTATGGGATTCACAGATCTTGAGATTGACAAGCTTTATCTCCTTTACTTCCCCACCTAACTAATAAAAACTATGCATAGACCCCATTCGGGGCCCAGTCCTTGAGGCTGGAGTCCCTTGGCCCTGCTTGCACTCTTTTCATGGCTACTGTCATTTCTTAACCCTGCCCCACCCTCCTCGCTCCCCACAACCCTTGTTGCACGGACGCAACATTTCATGATACTCATTTAGCAAATCTTAGTGTCTACTCATGCCCCACACTCAAACTAGGGAGCAGGAAGCAACTTCTCTAAAGATTTTTCTTTCTAAAAACTGTGTTTTTACAACCAGTAAAACAATCTATGTATGAAAACTTTGACATTCCTATGGATAAGTATCACAATTGGGCTTGTATGATTATTACATTTCATGGTGGAACATGTTCATGGATCATGTGCAAGAATTCATTTTGCTTCAGATCAAGAAAATGGTCCTCAAGATTCATGCTAAGCAGAATAAGTCAGATAGAAAAAGTCAAGAACCATGTGATTTTACTCAATTTGTGGGATATAAAACTGAAAGCAATGAATGAACAAACAAGACAGACAAAAACTCTTAGACACAGACAACAGTATGGTTGTTACCAGAGTTTGGAAAGGGAGGTGGGGGAAGGGAGGTAGGAAAGGGTAAATGGGATCAAATACATGGTGACAAAAGAAGACTTGACTTTGGGTGGGGGACACACAATACAATATACAGGTGATGTATTATAGAACTGTACACTTGAAACCTATATAACTTTATTAACCAATGTCACCCCCAATAAATTTAATAAAATGCAAAAATAGAGAAGTGATCCTGACCAGCCAGGTTAGGTGGTAAGTTGATTATATCACAGTCTTCTCAAATTCTTCCCCAAATCCTTTTGAAATAACTAGTAAATACCTGCATGACCACAGGAAATGAGAGAGGAACACTACTGACTTTCCACAGTATTTAAAGAATTTATGGGAGCATTTGAAGAATTTATGAGATGGACCCAGGTAGATGAGAGTTATGGAGTGACCTGCACCATTCCTCCTGTACAAGAACAGCATTCCTGAGCATGAATGAGGAAGATCCTAACACTGGCATCCAGAAACTCAGAGAAGCAAGCGTTGGAGACAAGCATGGCTTATTGTACAGGATTTGGACCCCACCAGTTAAGCTCCAATAAAGATGTCACGTGCACATTACTCACATGTCAACTCCAGTTGAATTATGCTGACTGCCTGGTGGTATTGAGAAGAATTTCGTGCTGTGACTGGGCTGAGCAGTGAGGGTGCCAGATACAATACAGGATGCACAAAAATTTGAACTTTAGACAAACAGCAAATATTTTTTTTTAATATACATAAATTCCAAATATCACATAGAAAATACTAATACTACAAAATTATTTGTTGTTTATTCAAATTTAACTGAGTGTCTAGTATTTCTATTTGCCAAATCTGGCAACTGTATGTAGCAGCAAAGAACACACTGATATTGGTTTTGTCTGCCATGATTACTGAAAAGAGAAACGGCAACTGAGCAGTACCAGGAGATGTGGGGTTTTCTCCTCTGCAGCACCCACACTGCATTTTGAAATGACAAAATTGACTACCGGGGCTGCTGGTGGTGCTTTTTCCTCACCACTTAGTTCTCACTACAGCTCAACTGACAATATAAATTTATCTTAAGATCTATAAGATATTCTCCCTATTAACTTGGACATGAAGAATTAGTGACAAGGACACAACGAAATCTTTCAGAAATCTATCGGCATTTTGACTTGACTATAAGTCAATATGAACAAAAAAGACTTGTTTCTGGAAGGTTTAGTACGTCACAACTCCTGGTAAAGATAAACATTTCTTTTAGGTGAAACCATATAAAACTGCCATGTTTATTAATTTGAAAGTGACTGGAATACCAGTAATTTTATATGCTTTAACCTAATATATGGATCAGCTTTGAACAACCAAAGCAAATGCTTCCCTCTGAAACAGATTTGCCTTGAGAAGCTTGGAAAAAAGAAAAGTTCAATGACTCCGACTGTGTTATCAATATGCCTTAAGTTAATTTGCATATATGAATCCAAAATAAGTAGTCATGAAGTTCTAAAATCAGAATGGTACACAGAGAGATGAAAAACACAAGTATTTAATAAAAACCATGATATATACAATGAATAGTAGATTGGATACTGAAACTATGTAAAATCTCTACAGCAGAAGTGAAACTCAAGAATTTTGCCTGAAATGAAGGCAGAAAGTACACAGATAACAATGAGAGAGAAGATAAAGTAAAAGGCGAGAAATGCAAAACATAATTAGGAGCTCACATTTATGTAGAACTGTATTTCAGAAGGAGAGAGTGCTGTTGATGAACTCAAAGCAACGATTAAAAAAGAAGAGAACTTCCTGACCGCTGGTGCTTACAGATGAGAAGGGCTCATCATGTACTGATGAATTAAAAAACAAAAGAGAGTGGAGACCTGTAGTGGTATTTTACGAACAATGTTGTTGGAAGATGTGCTTGTGTCTCTGACAGTTAATCCTGCTAAGCCAAAAATCAAACTAGAGAACTGAAAAATGTGTAGGTTATGGAAAACAAGAAATGGCAACATGCATGACCACTAAAATGAGTTAATATTAAAGATACATCGAACTTACATAAACATGAACATACAACATAATAAAAATATCAGAAGTTGTTGACAGGGAAATTGTATAATATTAAAACACTAATAATTACAGAATTAATTAATAATAACTACATAATAATAATTTCGGTCCAAAATTCCAGATTATATCAAGGACAAAAAAGGAGGTAACACAAATATTTTTAATTTTACACAGGAGGAATTGAAATATTTTTCTTTTTGTTTTTGAATTTGAGGAGTAGGGAAAAATACATTTAAGTAAAAATAGAATGTGACCACTAATAAAACACAAACAGGTTACATGTAAAATTAAAAGAGAGAGAGAGAAACAATTTGTTTTGTAAAAGACTGAAAGAAAAAGAAATAAAAAATAGCAAGGGGAAAAACTTGTCAGAAGAGTAAATGATTTTAACTGCCATATCAAGTCTCTCAAATTAGAGGGGAAATAAATTCAAAGTCCAATTATATGGAACCTTCAAACCATAGACCTAAGGTAAAAGGACACGGCTAAGTCAAAAATGAAAATAATTGGCAACAATTATTCAGGTAAACACAATAAAAAACATATGCACATGTAGATAAATGTATGTGGTTATCTCAAAGTGCAGATTAATGTCAGCTTTTCTTTTTCAACATTTTCTTCTTTTTACTTACCGATATTTGCTATTTTTGTCCACAGTGACATGTTTTGCTTTAGTCATTCAAAAAATGTATGGTCACTTTTACTTAAAAAACAAAACTAGTAGGTTTAAAGAATCAGAATAAACCAGACAAAATTTATCTACATTTATGAGGTGTTACTATCTTTAATATATAAACAATGTTGTAAATCAATCAGAAAAAGATGAATGGCTCCTTAAAAATTTGGACAAAGGACAGAAGTAGTTTAAAGAAGAAATGCAAATGTTTAGTGACTGTATGTATTATGATTCTGGTTTTTATGCATAGCTAAAGCCTTGAAAGGAATATTTCAACATGTTTGCAATGGTTCTTTTTATTTTTCTACCTGTGTTCTCTGGAAATGAGTGTGTATTATTTGTATAATCATAAAATCATGTGAAAGAAAATGATCTCTTAAAGGGAAAGAAAAAAAATAAGAGTATTGTGTCCTAAAATTAAAAGTAAGTTTGTGGAATTTAAACAAAGTTGCTCAAAGCTAAAGGAAAGATTCAATGTGGGATTGTTCCCATCCCCTTAGAATATTTGTCTGCCTTTCCCATCTCAGCCAAAGCCTCCTTGAATGCCAGCTGGGCAGGAGCCTGGCTCTGTCTACCAGTTGTACAATCAGTGAGAGAACTGAGATTAGAGGTCAGAGGTGCTAACTCTCAAACTTGAGCAGAATGTTTCAGATCAGATTATCAGGAAGAATGTCTAGGAAAGCACACTCTTAATTTCTGATTGCCAATATATCCTTTCCTGAGAGGTACTATTCTCAGAACTTGAAATTGGTCGTGCATTTTATGTCTCTTTTAGGTGACAACTCGTAAGCCTTGGGACTGACTCGAATTCCCAGTTGTCCACACACCAAAGACAATGCAGTAGCAGTGGAAAGGGAACTTGTACCCACCCAACAGCTGCACTGGGATGCCCTTCAGGAGTGGAAGACCCTGCATGACTTCTCTGTGCATATGCAAGGCTTGCCTTTCTACAGGGAAAGTGGCATTTTTAATATCCAAACCCACCACCAGGAATTCCAACTTGAGATTAAGACTTTTTTTTTTTCTATTTTTACAAATAGCTAATGGAGGGTCTCACATTTAGAACTGTATATCTGTCTGTCCCCAAAAGAGACACCAACACAGATGGCAAATAAACCAAAGACAGAAGTAATCCTAGTCCTAAAGAAAAGTGATTTCTCCAGCTGCATCCACCTCTGAAGTGGGCGTTGTGAGAACCAATCCTGCGTTCTTCACACGCTCCTACAGGTCCTTCAGGGGGAAGAATGATGTCAGCAAAAATCATGCACAGGTTCTTTTAACTGTAGACATGTTTGTCCATTTCTGTGTAAAATCTTAATATACAAGGATAATTATTTATGATCAAATGCTGACACTCTACCACAGGCAATTCTCAACTTGCATTTGGGAGTACAGAAGTGCAACTGTGCAACAACTTCACTTCTTTAAAATGGCTTTTTCTCTTTTCTTTCTCCTTGATTCAAACAGGCCTTGTCGAGTGTGATAGCACCGTGACTCACTTGTATCTTTTCCTTCCCTATCCTTCCACCTTTGCATGTACCGCACAACCACTCCCTTAATCATTAAACCCTTAGGACATCAGATTCTGGTCAGCGTGCGTCTTAGGAACAAAGCCGCAGGTCTGTAGACCACAGAAATAGAGTTTCAGTCAAGCTGAAGACAACGTCTTGACCTCAGCTCCAAACCCATGAAGGTGGAATGTGACGCCATGAATGACATCAGGACCTGCTGCAATGATCAACTGACTCCCACCCTCCCCTGACCAATCAGTAGAGCCCAGGATCCCAGCTCCCTAAGTTACAGAGACTGATGATTTTTTCCCTCTAATATGACCGATCTCCTAAGGCCTGGGAGTCAGGTCTGAGAGAGCTAGTGCACCTGTGTCTCTGGGCTTGGCACCATTTCCTTAAAGAAAGCTTTACTTTCTTTCTGCAAACTCCTGTTCATATCTCGTTGGGCTTTGAGGCACGCAGGCAGATAAACCACCTTTAGTTTGGTAACAGAAGTACACCCCATCAGAACAGGAGAGCAGCAGTTAGCAGCAGAGTGGGGTTCAGCTGCAGGCACGGGATTTAGGGTTCACAGAATGCCTGGGAACATTTCCACAAAACAAGTAATGAAGCAACAACAGAAACAATAGTAACTTACATTTATGTAGCATTTTATAACTTATAATAAAGTGTTTCACGGTTGTCTTTCTTCAGCTTCACTAGTTCTTGTGAAGAATGCTGAACTGGGAGTGTTCATTCCCAATTCACAGATATAGAAATTTACTCAGAGAGGTTAAATGACTTGCCCAAAGTCAGACAGTCAGTAAATGCTAGAACTTCAACTTTTTTCTATTATGTTAAGGGTCATCATTCTCTTGCTAATTGCTGGTTTTGCTCCACCTGGGTGGTACAGAAATCACACATTAGTACCCCATTCCTTGAGTTGGAGCCTGTGCTACTTAAATTCTTCTACCTAAGCCTCTGATTGCAGATGGGCATAATATAGAATAAAAGAAAAATGAATGACTTTGGGAGCTTTAGCACAGCCTATCACAATTGTAAGATTTCTTTAGTCTTGTGTTTTATCTTTACAATTCTTGGGTACTTTGCAACCCCAACTTATAAAGTCATGCTTGTTTTAATATATAAATGAATACTTACATTCAGGGAGCTGTAACGAATATTTCCTGAGACTTTGCATACTCTGGCAGACAAAGTGTACCCCTAAGATTAAAGAGACCCTGAAGTGAGAAGTGCAAGCACTGCTTCTTGAAAACATTCAGTTATCACTTTGTGGGGAAATACAGTGAGATAAAAGGAAGTGGTGGTAAGTTCATTTCAGTAGTTGTTTCGAAGACAGGTTTTGATGGGTTAAATCAGGTTGGTGGTACAGACACAGATTCCTCTGGAGAACAAGAGAGAAGTTGTGAAGTGGGGTTGGGGAAGGTTAAGGAAATATATTGGGTAAACTGGGGTCATGAAAATGAATGTTGCCTTTTTACAATTTTATCTAAAGCCAACTCTCAGTTCATATTCCTGGTAAGCATGACTCAAGAGAAAGGCATTTAAACAACTTGATTAATATAAAAATAATTTTACTGACTAGTTAAAGAAAAATGGGAAAAAAAATCATGTCCTCAAGCATTTAAAAGAAATTCTATTAATAATTCAGGATACACAGTAACAGTGTACTGTTTTTATCTTCAGTAATACGTACGTGTAAGGGACAAGGCATATATCTGCTTCATAACTTATACTGTAACTATTCCCTTGACTTAGACTGGTCATTGGTAACATATTTTAAGTAATCACAACAGCAAAAACAAATAAGAAATCAGACTATTTAGATTTCTGCAATACAAAAGCTATTTGAAAAATTACAATCTCAGTGTCACTTAGATGTCCACGAGAAATTTTACTGAAGTGAATTTTGGAGTTTGATTTTTCTCATTGGTACAATAGAATTAGAATAACACATCATTATTTTATAATTACATATGGATTTTTATAATTGGGTTTTTAAAGTACTAAAATATCTTTTTTGAAGATGAACGTAACTTATCTTTTTTTTTTTCTGGTAACAGTGATGGATAATGCAACAATTACTGTAACAATACACATTTTTGTTTGTTTGAGAAATCGCCTCTCTTCTTCTAATTCTTCCCATTGACCTGAGAGTCCCCAGGGTGGTGGCAGCCCCTCAAATGCAAGCCAGTCTAAAGACCGATCATAAGATGTGTCTGGTTCATGAAGAGTGAGACAGACACTGGCCCCCCTGGATATCAGCTGGCGTCCTCCAGTTCTCTGGTTTCTTGTTAGCTTACTGTCAATGGCAAAAATGGCACCTATACCAGAGGTGCCAAAGCGAGGTACTGTGGGGCTCTTGATGCCTACCCAGGTACCCACCCTGAATTCTGAAGCTGCCTTTTCCCAAGAGTGTTAATGTCCCGCTCCAGAGGCCCCTGAAGGCCACCAGCTGGTCTTTGCTGTCTCTTGTTTCTGTTGCCATCACTGGTTCCAATATCGCTGGTAATGTTCCCCTTCAATTGTTAGAGAGATTTTGCTATAATCGTTCTTGAAGATTGTATTACTCTTTTCATTTTAGTCCCTTTGCTCTAAGTGAGCAGAGCTGGAGGATAATCTTCTCCCACTAGGACACAGAATTCTGTTTCCATTATCCTAGAGTCATAATTATCTGCCTGGAATTTAAGGGTGGGATGCCCTCCTGCATCTTTCCCCAGAGTCTGAACCTCAGTGCTCCTGCTATCATAGGAGGAAGGAAACTGTAGCACTAGTTGTAGAAGGCATTGGTGTTTATTCAAGAACAAGGGGCATCTTCTATGGCTTCATTCTAATGCTCATCACACTTCATGGTAATGACTTCTTAATGTTTGTTTTAC
Source organism: Rhinolophus sinicus (assembly GCF_036562045.2). Classification (NCBI taxonomy): domain Eukaryota; kingdom Metazoa; phylum Chordata; class Mammalia; order Chiroptera; family Rhinolophidae; genus Rhinolophus; species Rhinolophus sinicus. Next base: position 66,357,808 of record NC_133756.1, read on the forward strand.
TGTTGGACTGTAAGTATCGTTATATGAATGAAATAACAGTAGTAACAACAACAATAATAACAGATAATGAGCATTTACATAGCATTGCTGTACTGGGCACTGTTATGCATGCTTTATAATATTAACTCATTCAGTCTTTGTGTCATAACTCAATGAGGTAGACCTGATCATTATCCCCATTTTGCAAATGAGAAAGCTGAGGCATAGAGAGATTCAATACTTGGCCAAGGTCATAGAGTTAATAAGTGGTAGAGCCAGAATTTTCATTTTCATCAAATGAAAGTCATTCATTCAGCTGAAACCTTAACCTTCCCAGGGCAAAGCCATATTATTTTTTAGTTTCTTATCATTTCAAAGAATAACTGAGTAAAAAGGTCCACACCTGGAGATTAATTAATTTAAACATTGCTTTAACTCAAACCTTAGTTGTTTGTGTGTAACTTTTAATTCAATATTGCTTGGCTAAATTAAATATATATATTTAATTTGTGTGTGCGCATGTGTGTTCCCAATCCTTCTGTGGATAGATGTAATCCAAGTCCATCTCAAGTGACCTCATGCTGTTCACGTTTCCCTATTATGGCTACAGTAGTAATTATTGCAGAGACTGTCTTGTGCAGCATGCTTATATTTTTAGGCTGCAGAATCACTGCTACATATTCCAAAATTTGTTCAGCAGTCATTTCTCAAGAACCCACTAAGCTCAAGGCACTGTCGTCAGACACCTCCATGTGCAAGGTGCCATTTGCAATGCCAGAAATCTGTGCAGGTTGGGCAGCTGCAGTTGAAGCAAAACATTCCCACACTCTGTGGGCTGTGTTGCCTTTGCCAGGACGCAGGAAACAAACTCATCCTCAAATTATTTCTTGGACTATTTCCCTTTAGTAGTCAAAAGGTTAAAACTTCCTCACATCTGCATTGGAAAGTCTCTTTTTCTTTGATTTCTTCCAATGTGAAATAACTGGTCCCTATCTCTTAGTCTCTCTGCTGGGGTTCAGAACTCAGTCAGATAGTATTAGTAGAGCACTGTGTTCTCAGAAGAAAAGTCCACTTTGAAGGGTAAATATTATTCACCTGACTGCACGAGGGACAAATGCTGTCTCCGGCCAAGTTTTCCTCTGCCTTTACATGCCATATACTAAACACATATGTACTAAAGAGAAACTCACTTTTCAAGTTCAAGAACAAAAGAATAAAGCAACTATTATGCCTAAAGGAGTCTTAAAAGGCATGTAAAGTAAAGCAGAAAGCAGTGGTTAGCCTTGCAAATCTTATGAAAAATCATCTCACCACAATATTCATGATAGTCCATTAACTTGCATTGGCATTACTCAGGCTTGCAAATTATGCTCCTAACTCTCCATATGCTGCTTTTGCAAATATTTTTCCTTTTTCTGCTCTCTTGAACTAGAGGTTAAAAGATTCAATAAGACAACTGCCTGACAGCATTTTGGATTTTAATGGCCTACAATCACAAAGCCAACATATCGCTAAATCATTATCTGCCTTTGAGAGTTCAACAAATTTTTATTAGGAACTGTAGTTTGAATAGCATTTGTGGAATAGTTTCCTGAGATGTGGAATGAGTAAGACAGTAAATGACTTTATTTATGAAATAACTAGATGTCAACTGAACAATATAACAACTTTAATTATCCCAGTAGCCAAGCAATATTAACCACAGTGTGATCAATGTTTTTCCAACTGGTCATTATCACAACTTTAAACCTATGCACGATGCTATGCAGTGTTGGCATATAGAATATGTTCAACAAATGCTAACTTCTTCAGTTTTTGTTTAAAGAATGGAATCTTTACCATGCATTCCCTGAGTTAAGTTTATGATTTTGTTTATCATTCTACCCCCAGTGTCCAGCAGTTTCTGTCAGCAAGTATGTAGTCCATAATATTTGCAGACCGAGTGTGCTATCAGAGTGGCAAACTGGCATTCAAATTCTTTCCTAGAACAGCTTACAATAAAATCTAATAAAAAAGTAAAACACAGAGAAGCAAAATGTATTAATTTTCTTTAGTTCTGAGCCATCTGTTATTAATGTTTTTTAGCTTTTGTCTATGGGTATGGTTGCTGATGGGTTTCATCCCCTCTTAATGTTAATGGCATAAATCTGAATTTTCTTTAAAAGGAGCACCAACAAAGGCATATTTTAAGGGCTTTACTCAGGTATAATTCTTATTCCACACAATTCACCCATTCATAGTATGTAATTCAATGTTGTGTAATCATCATCACAATCAATTATAAAACCTCATAACTCCAAGAAGGAATCACACACCCCTTAGTCGTCATCCTCAAACCCTCCTGCCCATCTCTCCCAGCTCTACCCACCCATGAATCTACTTTCTATATAGATTTGTCTATTCTGGATATTTCATATAAATGGAATCATACAATATGTGGACTTCTGTGCCTGACTTCTTCCATTTAGCATAATATTTTCAAGGTTCATCCGTGTGACAGCATGTCAGTACTTTATTCCTTTTTACTGCTGAATGATATTCAATTGTATAAATATAGATTGTTTCCAATTTTTTGACAATTATGAATAATGCTGCTATGAACCTTAGCGTATAAATGTCATGTGGATGTGTTTAATTTCTTACCTATAGTGAAAGGGCATATTTATAAGTCCAAAAAACAAAACAATCCTCACATCCATGTATCTACCAGATGAAATGGTGGGGGAATTTTAGGCAGAGTGGAAAAAGCATTGACTGGAAGTCTGTTGGGAGACAGGGCATCCTCCCAGTTCTGGCACTGACAAGTCACATGGCCTTGAGCAAAGGCCTGCACTTCTGTGTTCTAATACGTAAGGTGGCTGGGCCCCTGTCTCAAAGGTCAGCTTGCAATGCAGGCATTCAGAGGATCTAATATAATAGTGGTCCAGAGTTAGTTTTGATGGAAACGTAAGCCTAAACCTAAAATACTTCTTCAATAAGTGACGAAAATGAAAAAACTAAAACTAAACTAAACTAAATCCAATAAATATAAAGATCAACATAACAAATAAGATAATTCCTCAGTTGCCTTTAGAATAATTAAAAGTTGTATCAGCAAGAAAAAAAATTATATTCTTGTCATCATGATAAAGAACTGATAAATGACTACAAAAAAAGAATGATGTCGATAACTATGCATTAAAAAAAACCCACATAGGTTTGCTGGTTAAACTGGCTTTTTCCCACTTTTAAGAAATGCAGGTAGAAATTGATTTGCAAACCTACCTTTTTTCTAATCTAATGAAAAAATTTTTAACTACAAAGAAAAATAGAATATTTCATTAATACACTTGAACATATAATAACTGTCTCTAAGAGGGAACTATTCAAAAAGGGTCTTATGTTTTCATGAAAAAAATGTAAAAATTAAAAAATATCCATATGTAATATTACCTGTATTCACATTGCTGTAAGTATATTCCTGGTCATAGCAAAAGGTGGCAAACCAATGAGCTACTCACATTTCCCCACACATCAACCCACCCACCCTCACTGAAAGCAGTTTTGCCCAGGGGATTCCCTCTTCCTCTCTGTTCTTCAATTTCACTTAAATATAATTATTTTTTTGGGGGGTGGGAGGGAATATTTGGGAACAGTGTGTTTCTCCAGGGCCCATCAGCTCCAAGTTGTCCTTCAATTTAGTTGTGGAAGGCACAGTTCGTCTCCAAGTCCAGTTGCAGTTTTCAATCTTAGTTGCAGGGGGCACAGCCCACCATCCCATGAGGGACTTAAACCGGCAACCTTGTTGTTCAGAGCTTGTGCTCTAACCAACTGAACTATTCGGCTGCCCTCATTTAACTATTTTTAAATTTCTTATTTAAATGTAAATAAGCCGAGATGTAATAGAACCTATAGGTACTAGAAGAGAATGTGGAAGAGTGGTTAGACAGATTTCCTGTTTAGAAAGAAAAGTGCTTTGTTAATGGTATAAATTAATATCTTCATTGCTAAAATATATTTTGCACTAAAAAATACTTCCATCTTTTTGGGGATGGGGATGGGGGATGATCTTCTTCTGCCACATAGGTTTCAGGTATTCCCTAGTGATAACTTGCCTATAACTCTGAGAAAAAGACACTAAAATGTTCTCACTGTTATTTTGCTATTTATAAAGGGCTCAATGATTTCCTCTCTTTTATATACACACACACACACACACACACACACACACACACACACCTCCTCTGGGAAAAAGGAAGTGGTGGATGAGGAACTTGAGATAAGTGTGTTGAAGAGGGGCCATTGCCTGTGTGCTGTGTGTACTCAGGATTCACTCACTCTTGACTTTTATGGTTTATATGAGTTTCAGGGTCTTTGGTACCACCCTTTCCTCTCCTATCGCCCAGAAGCCTCCCTGGGTCATTGCTTCAAGCTTTCTGGTCACTTGAGAAAGTGGAGGTGAAGTAGAAGGGAACCTAGGGAAGGGCAGCTAGTAAGTTGATCCAAATCCAGATAATTTTATGCATAATTTTTGGGACTGATTTTTTTTTTTCATATTTGTTTTTAACACCGAAACATATGGTATTAGTTTTCTTAGAAACTAGGCATTTGGAAAAAATGGTTTTGATATGAAGTTTTTGGCTTATGCAGAGTTATTGTCAATCTTTTCCAAATTTCTTGTTTATCCAAAATAAATATTGAAAAAACTGAAAATAAAAGTGAAAAATATTTATATTAATCAACAATAGAATGGATAAGTAGATAATGGTATATCTGTATAGTAGATTGCTATTGCAGTGAAAATTAATGAATTATTGCTGCATGAAAAACATTCATGAATCTCAAAAACATAATGTTGAGTCAAAGAATCCAAATACCACATAATACGTAGTGATGAGTCTCTTTATATAAAATTCAAACAAATAATTTTTATAATGCATACTTAAGCTGTAAAGAAAAAGCAGGAAAGTGGTTACCATAAACTCAGGATGATGGTTTCCTTTGCAGAGGAGGAAGTGGTAATGATTGGAAGAGGGCATGAGGGTGTTTTCCAGGGTGCTAAAATGTTCTATATTTTAATTTAGGAGGTAGTAACATGGGTGTTCATTGTGATAATTCCTTGAAGGTGTAAGGAAGATACAAATCCTTGGAGGTATAAGATACCCTGTTTCCCTGAAAATAAGACCTGGCTGGACAATCAGCTCTAATGCATCTTTTGGAGCAAAAATTAATATAAGACCCAGTATTATATTATATTATATTATATTATATTATATTATATTACACTATAAGATCCAGTCTTATAGTAAAATAAGACTGGGTCTTATACTAATTTTTGCTCCAAAAGACGCATTAGAGTTGAATGCCTGGCTAGGTCTTATTTTCAGGGAAACACGGTATGAAAGAAAACAAAACTTGTATTCATGGCAATTTAGAATAATGGGAACTTGGTGAAATATTCAGTCATTCTAGTCAACATCCTTCTGGCTCAATCCTAGGAGATTTTGGCAATGATCTCATTCATGGTTCAAAGAAAGTCACAGGGGGTGAGCGGTCTAGCAGGGCTCTGAGCTTGGACACTCATCTGGGCCACAGCAACAAAGCCTGTGTCCAGAGCTTCGAGGACAAGATACCATTTCAGACTCTCAATCTAGATGGGAGTGCAAAGCATTCTTTGGCTTTTTGTACTTTTCTTATGAATGTGAAATTCCCAATTGAAAAATCCTAACACTTTAGGTAAGTAAGTATAGGTGCCATCAGACACAAGTGACACAAGTTCCCAGTTACCTTTTCCTATATAGAGCTATTCTACAACCAATAGGATTTACTATGTGGAACCATCCAAAGTGTGTTCCTCTTAACACTCATCCCACAGGTTAAATCTAATAATCCTGATGAAATAAATGTAAAGGTTTTCTTTACTCTAGGTCCTCTAAGAAACTTTGAATATGCTTATATACATTGTAAAGTACTTACTGGTTCTGGCATGCACAGCATTCCAATCTATATGACAGTGGAGAAGTACCCTGGCCCCTATCTTCCCTCCACTCTCCTTCTCAGACCTTCTGTGGTACATTCTGGGACACACTGAGGAAACATAATACCTGTGCTTTTTGATAACCTAACACAACTTGAGAGATCAGCTGCAGAGGACTAATGAACAATGGTAACAGAAAGGCCATCTAGTCACTTAATAACAAATGTTACAAAATAACCCTTAATCTCTTTAATCACTGCAAAACATCTCTCTCTCTCTCTCTCTCTCTCTCTCTCTCTCTCTCTCTCTCTCTCACACACACACACACACACACACACACACACACTCACAGTCACAAATATAGAATTTAAATAAAGCCTGTTGTACCAACCAAAGGAAAAGCTGGAAACAATAATGAATATCTGACAATATTTTTTATACATTAGGAGGTAAAAATCAATGCAACTGACATTTTAAAAAATCATAAAATGAAGAGAGTAATAAAAAGGCTGTTTTTAAACTCTGAAATCCAATTAATGTGGTCAACATTAAAGATTTCCTTTAGCGATCAAAATTCAGTTCATTTAGATTAATTGGAAAAATATATCTCCAGTTAATATTATTCAGGAAGAAAAGCCCAGCTGTCCCTTGCCACCTCCCCTCCCCAGAGGCAATCAATGCCAACTTTTTTGAGATTCCTTTGATATTTACTTTCATAATGCTAAATGTTTATATTACTATCCTCTAGTAGGTCAAGCTCTGCTAGATATGGCTTATTGATTTCTTACAAGGTAGGTGAGAAATTTTAATTCTCTCATGTTTCTTTTCCATTCTCTTCCAGCAAAATTCTGTCACATTTTTAGTTGATTTCCAAAATTGAATTCAATCTGTTAAAATTGGAAAATTATTTTGACCATGTATTGGGGGCAGGCTCTAAAATAGCCTCCAGTTACTCCCACTTCCTGGTTGTCATGGCCTTGTGAAATCTCCTCTCTTTGAGTAACATGCTTCTAACCAAGAGAATATGACAACATAAAATAGCTGGCATTTCTGTGATTAAGTTACAAAAGATTTTCATCTGTCTTGCTAGAAGACTCTCTCTATTGCTTTCTTTGCTTTGATGAAGCAAACTACCATATTGGAGAAGCCCATGTGGCAAAGAAATAATGGTGGCCTCAGGCCAACAACCAATGAGGAACTGGGGTCCTTTGTAACAACCTGTGGAAGGCCAAATGCTGCATTGAGTGAGTGTGGAAGCAGATCCTTTCTCAGTCTAATCTTCAGATAAGACCATAGAGCCTGGACTGAAGCTTTGCAGCCTGGTGAGAAACCGTGAAACATATGACCTAGTTAAACAATGCCCATATTCCTGAACCACAGATTGCGATATAATAAATACGTGTTGCTAAATTTTAGGTAGTATGTTATACATCGACAGATAATTAATAGACAATATTAATGGTTTATTCTCTATTGTTGTATACTGTGATTACAGGTAACTCTTGAGTAACACAGGTTGGAATATCGCACATCCATTTACATGAGAATTTTTTTCAATAAATATAACCATCGCTCTGTACTCTTAGATTTCATATCCATGGATTTAACCAACTGCAGATCAAAACAGTATTTCCTTTTTGTGGTATATAAACCAAAAACAACAAAAGAACAAGACAAACAAATGAGAAACAGAAACTCATAGACACAGACAATAGTTTAGTGGTTACCAGAGGGTAAGGGGGTGGGGGGTGGGGGGTGGGAGATGAGGGTAAGGGGGATCAAATATATGGCGATGGAAGGAGAACTGACTCTGGGTGGTGAACACACAACGTGACTTATAGATGATGTAATACAGAATTGTACACCTCAAATCTATGTAATTTTACTAACAATTGTCACCCCAATAAATTTAAAAAAAGAAAAGAAAAAAAATGTTTTTAGTTTTCAGGTGTACAAATAATTCCTATTTAAAAGGTTAAAAATAATTGCAAAAACTACAATCACCTTTGCACCACCTAATAGTAATAGTTAGACATTTACACCTCTTACAAAGTGATAACCCCCCCCAATCTACTACCCCTCTGACATTGAATAAAGCTGTTACAATTCCATTGACTATCTTCCCTATGCTGTACTCCACATCCTGTGATTACATATATATTTAATTATAGTTGACATTCAATGTTATTCAACTTCAGCTTCAAGTGTATAGCGCAGTGGTCAGGCATCTACACCATCTATGAAGTGGTCTAGTAAAGTCCAGTGCCCATCTGACATCCTACAAAATTTTTTCAACATTATTGCTTATATTTCCCAAACTGTATTTCTTATCACCATCGCTATATCGTGACTACTAATTTGTACTTTCTAATCCTTTAACCTTCTCTGCCATCCCCATCCTGCTCCCCTCTAGCAACCATCATTTTTTTCTCTTATATCTCTAAGTCTATTTCTGTTATGTTTGTTCATTTATTCTGTTCTTCAGATTCTACATATAAGTGAGATCATATGTTATTTGTCTTTCTCCGTCTGACTCATTTCACTTAGCAAAACAGTATTTTCAACCCACACTTGGCAATCTACATATGTGGAGGGTCGAGTAAGGTTATAAGTGGATTTTCAACTGTGAGGGCGTTGGTGTCCCTAACCCCACATTGTTCAAGAGTCAACTGCATATTTGTTCTTGTATAACTTTTTATTCTTTCTGTAATTAAGTCATATTATTCCACTTTCTCAGTTTTCTTTGACTCTGTGGTTAAGTCTTGCCATTTTATCCACTAACTGTTAAACAATTCTCAATAATATTTTCCATACGGTGAAATCTGTTTTGATGATCAGTTATACATCCGTTTTCATCGAGATTACCCCTTCTTTGACTTCTATTCAATGTTTCGATCTGTACTTGTTTTTCTCTAGGCCTGCTCTACAACTCCTGTATTAAGTTCTCCCTTTGCCATCATTCTAACACTTCCCTTCACCACTCTCTTCCAATTTTGGATGCCTTATTTCCCAAATCTGTGTACATATCTTCTTTGGTTTCCTCCCTTGTTTTGGCTGAACAGATTCTTTATTGGCTTCCTAAGTAAGGATTCATGGAAAATAATATATTTTTTTAAACTTTGCATACATGAAAATTTATTTATTCTGTCATCACACTTGATTAATCATTTGACTGGGTATAAATATTTATTTAAGGTTTGAAGACATTAACTTGTTGCTTCTAGCTTCCAATGTTGCTGTTGAAATGATCCTCACATCTTACATAACAACCTTTCCTTTCCTTTCCTTTCCTTTCCTTTCCTTTCCTTTCCTTTCCTTTCCTTTCCTTTCCTTTCCTTTCCTTTCCTTTCCTTTCCTTTCCTTTCCTTTCCTTTCCTTTCCTTTCCTTTCCTTTCCTTTCCTTTCCTTTCCTTTCCTTTCCTTTCCTTTCCTTTCCTTTCCTTTCCTTTCCTTTCCTCCTTCTCTTCACCATTTATTTTCCTGTCTGGAATATTTCTTCAGTTTTATTTTTCAACATTTTTTGAATGTTTCATTTTGACTCTAATAATTTTAATTTCCAAGGATGCTTTCTGGTTTTCTTATGGTTCTATTTTTATTTTGTCCTAGTATACAGACTTTTCTCCTAATTGACATTTAGTGCTTCACTACCACTTTCCTCTGTGCTTGATGTTTCCTAATCTGGAGCCTTTTTAATGTTCTTTCTCAAAAGAAATTACCTCTTACATTAAGTTGTGGAAGTGGAGGAGAAATAGCCTGGTTATCTGGAAGGGGTGAAGCACTGGGTATATAACTGCTCTTAAAATAGATTTTTAATGAAACCACTGAGTTGATTTCCTCCCCCGATCTTCATCTTACAAAGTATGTGCTGCCTTCCATTCCTTAGCCTCCCTGAGTTTTGCAGAGCAAATCGACTTGCTGCTTATTGATATTACCTTCTGCAAAACTCAGATTTGACTATTTTCTCTCTTCCCATTTTGTAGGTAAGGGCTGCAGATTTTATTTAAAAAGGAGTTTGTGTTCCTTGTTCTTGTTAGTATAGAGCAATTTTGAAGAGGAAAGAGGTGAAGACATGTCTTTGCTTGACCATCCTAAGGCCAGAAATATTCTATGATTTCAATTAATTTGTGAAGATTAACTATCCAAATGATTGTTTAAAAAACACAAAGTAATCTAAGACTAGTTATTTCCAAATAAACACACAGAACCTATAACTTCTTTGTGCTCATGTAATTGCTTAATAGAATATTAAGTCAGATTAGGTCTAAGAGTAGGGCCAGAGACTGTGCGTTCCATCACACACTCATGACCTCACAATCTCACATGGACATTTTGCAATCTTCAGACTTGTAGTCTTGAAGTCTTGTGGTCTCAATGTCTCATCATTCCATAGTCCCACTCTGTGATGGTCTTCAGTCTTACAGGCTCATAGGCTTGAGGTCTCATGGTAGATAGATGTGCCTAGTACTTTTAGGGCCTTACAGTTTCATGGTCTTGAATACCTGAGGTCTCATTGTTCAAAGATCTAGTAGTTTCATGAATTTGACTCCTGGACCCACCAGAAAGGAGAGGTAGTCAAAACTTTATAAGCCAAAGCTGCAGCCCCATATCCATGAGGATAAATACAAAGAAAACAACCCCTGCATACATTGTAGTCAGTCTTCTGAAAACCAAAGATAAATATAAAAAAATTTTAAAAAGCTAAACAACATACATAGGACATATAGGTGAACAATGATTAGAATGAAAACTAATGTCTCATCAGAATGGAGCCAGAAGACAGTGAAATAGCATGTTTAAAGTTCTGAAACACAACAAAAAACAAGTATAATCCTAGAATTCTACATCTGGCAAATTTCAAAAAAATAAATGCAAAGTAAAGACATTTCTAGATAAATCAAAACTGAAATACTTGTTGTCAGCAGACCCATGCTATAAGAAATGCAAAGGGAATCTTCTTCCATGATATCGGATAGAATGTCAAGTTTACAGGAAAGAATAAACAACACTGGATGAATATAGAAAAGCTTTTTATTTGTTTTCTTAAATTAATTCAAGTCCATTGACTATTAAAATAAAAAATAATAACAAGGTACTGTGGGGTTTAAAAAGTATATACAGATAAAATATGAAGCAATAATAAGACAAAAGTCAGGACAGAATGTAAATGGAATTATATTGTTTTAAGGTTCTTGCATTATATGTGAAGTGGTACAATATTAATTCAAAGTAGATTGTGAGAGGTTAAAGATGCATATTGAAATCCTTAAAGGAATCACTAGAAAAATATTACAAATAGATGTAGCTAAAAAGCCAGTAGAAGAGATAGAAAAGATGATTAAAAGATACTTGATTAATACAAATAAGACAGGAGAGAAGGAATAAAGCAATAAAGAAAAGCGGGGCTAGATAGAAAACAAATAATATGATACCAGACCTAAAACTATTACATCAGTAATTACATTAAATGTAAATAGACTAAACACTCCAATCATAGGGCAAAAATTATCAGATCATGGCATCAATGAGGACTGGCTGGTTCCAGTTTGGAAGAATGAGTGAATTTAAATTTTGCCATAAAAAAATTTTTTTTTTTTGCAATCAATAAAAATAATGTATAGAATAATTCATGGGAAAATTGTATCTTTAAAATTGAAAGTGAAATTGTGGGAAGTAGAAAATTTGTTTCTATCATTTCTCAAGGCAAAAAAGTCCTTTGAGGTCTGACCTATATCTGAAATAACAGCTTTCCACTTGGTCAAGAGACAGAAAGCATTTAATATTATAGGCTGGATGATAATTTGACTTCTACCAGCTTACTGACTTCTTTGAGCACAGGTAAAGGTAAAAATAATATGACTTCTGCCAGTTCTTTTTCCCAGACAGCTTTCAGACAATGACACTCTGAATATATAAAGCTTCGATTATAGACCTATGGAAAACACTCAAATTTCAATTAATTTCAGGAATAGTGGCACATTTTCAGATGTTGGCCCCAAGGGGAATTTGTTATTAATGAATCTAGGTCCAGTGGAGATTGATAGATAAGAGGATGCAGATATATATGGTTCTCAATCATGACCTTCCTAGAAAAGATGAGGTGGTCCTTCGAACCAAGAAAGTAAAATACAAGAAAAATTTCAACATGATAAAAACATGAAGTAGCTTTATACTTGAAATATACCAGTTGTTATTATAAAGTAAGAAGCCTGGTATGCTTTTCCTATAGTAAGAATTTCTATGATCTGACATGACTATATCAGTTAGCTTAGGCTAAGTTATACCACGGTAATAAATGACTCCTCTATTTAAAAGCTTACTATCACAAAAGTTTATTGATCAAATTCATGTCTGTTATAAGTTGGCTATGACTTTTCTCTGTAATCTTCTTTTCTGAAGGGGTAGCCTGATTACTTGGGACCCACCAATCCAGCAGAGGACTGGAGAGCTGGCAGAACCACACACTGACTCTTTAAAGTTTTTCTCAGAGCATAGCTTCTGCTCACATTCCACTAGCTAAAGCAAGTCACATGGCCAAGCATCTTGTCAATGAGATGGGGAAGTTTAAGTATTCCAAAAGAGGGGCAAAGACTATCTGGAAACAAAAATACAATCCACTACACCAACCCAATCTGTCATAGGCCAGAAATGCCCATCAATACTCTTTTGAGTAGCCTGAACTTCTGAGTAAGACTAGAACATGGAGCTTGGTTTCACCTAAAAGATGGTAAGTGTGGCAAGATGGAAAGAGTACAAAATTTCTTTTACATGGGTTTAATTCAAAGCAGCTAATGAAAAATGCAAAGGACATGTAGGAGAGAGAAGGATGCAGATAGATTTTCTTCCTTCTATTTCAAATCCCAAGTTTGGAAGCCTCAGTAATTTATATGAAATGCAATACTTTTAGGCCAGTGGAATGGGGATTGTTGATTTAGCTGACTTTTATACCCTCTGTCAGTGGGTATAAAAACCCAGAAACCACTTATACCACTAAATAACTTAATAAGGCTACTTCCAAATCATATAACCTAAGTATGATGACCGGATTCTGGGCCTTGAAACTCTTGCTGTGCCAGCCTTAGAGGAATCTTCCCTCTACTGCTTCTTCACTGGAACAGTGGCCCAAGAGTTTTCTATTCATGTCTATTTAGTGCACTTTGGCCTTTGCCTACATCAAAGTCAAAATTGTCTCACTATAAAGGAACATACAATACTAATCAGAATTTTCTAAGTAGTCATGTTTTTTCCCCTTTCCTACATCTCCTCAGTTTTCAGCCTATGGTCTGGAGAAAGAGATGGGGATATCTATAAGGAGGGACAACATTATATTTTGATGAGAAGGTATCTGGTGAGACTTCATGCCTACCCTAACTCACAAGATTGAAAAGTATATCTTCCCTCTTATGTAATTCCAGAAGATGAAAGGATTCCTTCCTCAGAAGTTTATTGGAAAGAATCTTATTGGAGCATCCAGATAAGAGAATGATGAATTTCCTTCTCCAGGCATAATCTGAGAAACGGAACTTCTCTACCAAGGAATATCTCTTACACATGGTCAATTTCAGCACGGTCAGTGTAGCATATATCTTACCAAGTTGGTATCCCCAGAGAAAGTGTCAGCTTGACATGCACCAAATCAAATATGGGACCACCATCTTTTTTTAGATCTAAAGATTTTTTTCAGTGAAACAGCAGAATCTCAGGTTGTTTCCTTCCAGAAGTTTAAAAAAAAATTTGATAGGACTCTGTACAGCCAGGTTTCCATTGAATTATTGGACTTTGCAATGGGTTGAAAGGAAACATGTACTCATTCCAATTAAACTCAACAGGCATTTATTAAGCATTTTGTATCTATGCAGGATACAATATGTGGGATAAAGATGACCAACGGTGTGTCTCTTCCACAGACTTTTAGAATAGACTGCACTAATGGCTACAAAACAAGGCAGTGTGGGCACACTAAGAAACAAGGGGAAAGAAGATGCTATTTCCCAGTAACAGTCATGTGCTAACATCTCCTTATTTTTAAATGAAGAATTGAAGTCTCAGATCACGTAAGGACTTTGATTAATGTAATGAAACTAGTTAGTGACACAGCTGGATCCTCTACTCAGATTTATTTCTAGTGCTTAACAGAATGGTTAACACAGAAGCGGTTCTCAGTGTCTGTTGATTAGACACTCTTTTCATTGCATTGTGCTTATTTATAAATTTGTAGGCTTTAAAGAACAGAATAGCTTTAAATAACATCTTGTCTAAAACTCTGATCTTAAAAATGATGAAATTGAAACCGAGGAAAGATAAGTGACATGTAATAAAGTCATACACTAGCTAATAGCTAGTGTGGTTTAGAATTGAAGTCTTTTAAATTCTCAGCTGTTTGTACTTTGGTTATAATATATTAAGACAGAGAAGACACTGTGCAAAGAGCATCACCACAAATCAGAAACCAGACCTTTGCAGCAAACTGCTATTCTTCAGTTTCTATTCAGGTATTAACCATATTAAGCACCTGTTATATACAGTGTCTGGTGCTTGATGCCGAAAAGGACATGGCTCTTGACTTCAGGAAATCTTCATTCTTTTATTTACCAAATATTTACTGAATATATAAGGCACTAAAAGCACTGTGAAGGACAAAGTGTTAAAATAAACACAGCCTTTGACCTCAAGGGCTTAAAGCATCTGGTAGCCATGACAAGACATATACACAAGTAATTACAATTCAGTCAGGATATAGTCAACCAAAGAGAGTAGAGAGAAAGTGTTGTAGGCATTCAGAATAAGAAGTTATATCACCATGTGGAGACTGAGAGGTACTCTTGAAAGAACAGTTGAGATTGACTTTGGAAGACAGTGGATTTTCAACAGAAATAAATGAGAGCGAAGGAGCCATCCAGCTAAAGCGATAGAATGAGGAAAGACCTGGAAGTAGGAACACTTCAGTCATTTTTGAGGTCAAAGGATGGTGCTGTTTATGTGAAACATAGGTTACATTTTAGAACCAATAGGCGATAAAGATGGGAAAGCAGGTTGGAAACTGATGATGCACAACCTCGAATACTTGTAGAAAGAGTTTGGAATTTATTCTGTAGGTCAGGGTTCTCAGATGTTATCACACATCAGAATCACCAGGAGGGCTTGTTAAAACACAGATTACTAGGCCTCAGCCTCAGCGTGTCAGATTCATAGGTCTCAGGTGGGGCCTGAGATACTGCGTTTCTAACAAGTTCTCAGGTAGCCCTGATGCTGCTGGTCTGAGGACTGCACCCTGAGAAGCACTGCAGAAGACAAAGGGTGGGTCACTGGAGGTCTCTCATTAGGGCAGTAACATGGTCAGGTGGAAGTCAGGAGCTAGATTGGAGGAAGGAGACACTGGATAAGGGGAGACAACGCCTAGTTCCAGTGTGAACAAAAGGAAGCCTAAACTAAGGGGGTGGGAATGAACATGAAAAGGATAAAATTGACATGAGATGTGTGATGGGGGTAAAATTTACCCCAGGTGACTGAGTAAAATGATGTACTACCACAGGATAGTATTTGTAGCTTATAAAATGTGCCTGCATGCCTTTTCTTCACTTTAAATTGAGGGAGTTGGATAAAACCCATAGTTTCCATTTGTTTTATTTATTTATTTCATTTTTTTAAAGACTTATTAAAGATAAAGCTAACATACAATATTATATTAGTTTCAGGTGTACACCATAGTTATTCAACATTTACATACCTAAAGAACTGATCACTGCAATAAGTCCAATGACCATCTGACACTGTACCACGCTATCACAATATTATTAACCATATCCCTACGCTGTACGTTACATCCTCATGACTTATTTGTTTTATACCTGGAAATTTGTACCTTTATTCCCCTTCACCTTCCCCCCTTTTATAATTTTTCAATTGCGGGTAGCATTCAATATTATTTTATATTAATTTCAGGTGTATAGCATAATGGTTAGACATTTATATAATTTAAGAAGTTATCCCTTTGCTTAATCTAATACCCACCTGGCACTAACATATTTATTACCATATTATTGACTATATTTTATGCTTTACTTTACATCCTATGACTATTTTGTAACTGCCAATTTGTCTTCTTAATGCCTTCCTTTTCCACCCTGTTACCTAATTCCCTCCCATTTACCACCCCAACAAATCTAGTACCCATCTGACACCATATGTAATTATTACAATATTATTGACTATATTCCTTATGCTATACCCTACATTCCCATAATTACTTTGTAACAACCAGTTTATACTTCTTAATTCCTTTCCCTTTTTGCATCTACACCCCCAACTCCCTTCCCATCTGGCAACCATCAAAATATTTTCTGTATATATGAGTTTGTTTCTGTTTGTTTGTTTGTTTTGTTCTTTAGATTCCATACAAGTAAAACCACATTGCATTTGTCTTACTCTGCCTGACACTCCATTCAGCACAGTACCCTACAGGTTCATCCATGTAACCCCAGATGGCAAGAATCCATTCCTTTCACGGCTGAGCAATATTCCATTGTATATATGTATCACCTACTCTTTATTCACTGAACAATCAACAGCCATCCAAGCTGCCTCCATGTCATGGCCATTGTAAACAATGCTGCAATGAACATATGGATGCATCTGTCCCCTCCAAGTAGCATTTGGGTTTCTTCAGATAAATACCCAGAAGTGGGATTACAGGGTTTTTCTTTGTTTCCTGTTATAGCCTTTGTTTTAAAGTCCATTTTGTCTGGTATAAGAATTGCTAACTCAGTTTTTTTTTCCTTTTTCATTTCCATTTTTATTAAAATAACTTTTTCTATTCTTTTACTTTCCTTCTCTGTGTGTCTTTCAATCTGAAGTGAGTCTCTTGTAGGCAGCATATGTAAGGGTTTTGTTTTTTTATGCAATCAGTCCTCCTATGTCTTTTGATCAGAGTATTTAATCCATTTACATCGAAAATGATTGTTGATAGATATGTAGCTATTGCCATTTTATTATTCATAATTTTGATTTTTCTTATCTTAAAGAAGTTCTTCTAACATTCCTTGTAATACTGGTTTGGTGATGATAAACTCCTTTAGCTTTTTTTTTTTTTTTTGTCTGGGAAGCTCTTTATCTCCTTTGATTCTAAATCATAGACTTGCTGGGCAGAGTACTCTTGGTTGTAGGTCCTTGTTTTTCATCACATTGAATATTTTGTGCCAATCCCTTCTGGCCTGCAAAGCTTCTGTTGACAGATCAGCTGATAATCTCATGGGGGCTCCTTTATAAGTTACTGGTTGCTTTTCTTTTGCTGCCTTTAGAATTCTTTTTGTCTTTAACTTTTGCCATTCTAATTATAATGTGTCTTTGTATGGCCTATTTGGGTTCATCTTGTTTGGAACTCTCTGAGCTTCTAGGACTTGTATGTCGATTTTCTTTTCCAGGTTGGGAAAGTTTTCAGTCATTATTTCTTCAAATAGGTTTTCAATCTCTTGCTTTCTCTCTTCTCCTTCTGGAGAAGAGAACCCCTATGATACAAATGTTATGCTTGATGTTGTCAGAGGTCGCTTAAACTATCCTCATTTTTTTGAATTCTTTTTGCTATTCCAACTTGGTGTGTTCTGCTATCTTGTCTTCCAAATCACTGATTTGATACTTTGCTTCATCTAGTCTTCTGGTGATTCCTTCTAGTGCATTCTTCATTTCAGTTATTGTATTCTTCACTTTTGACTGGTTCTTTTTTGTGGTTTCTATGTCCTTTTCTCTTGTTCTTTCATTTGGGATGCATTTTTTTGTTTTTGTTTGTTTCCTCATTTTGGCAGCCTCTCTGTGTTTGTTTCTATGTATTAGAAACTGCTATGTCTCTATGAATAGCATAGAGATCTGCTATGTCTCCCAGTCTTGGTTGGGTGGTCTTATGTAGTGGGAGCCCTGTGGAGCCCAGTGGTACAGTCTGCCTGGTCACCTGCTCTGGGTGCTCCAGGAGTGTCCCTTGTGTGGGTTGTTTGTGTCCACCTGTTATAATTGAGCTTCGATTGCTATTGGCAGATCAGTGGGTGGGATTGGCCCTCAGGCTGATGGCTGTGGGATTTGGCCAGGTCCACAGCTTACAGGATGCTCTTTGGTCCCTGTTGAGACCACCCTCTGGGTGTGCTGCTTGTGGGGCTAGTTGGGTGGTGCTCTGTTATGGTCTGAAGCCAACCTCCAAGTATGTCGGTTTTAGGACCTCTTTGGAGGGCTTTGGTGTAGGCCCAGGTCAAGAAAGAGTGGAAAGTTTTCCAAGAAATATGTGGGCGGGCAAAGCTGGCTGCTCCTGGAGAAAGTTCCTCAGCTGTTGGAGGAGTTGGGTGGGGCGGGATCTCAGTGAGTCAGCAGGGCGGAGCTTTGGAGCTCACCAGGCCAATCAGATTCAGATTTGGCTGTAAGCAGAGGGTGAGGACTCAACACAGAAAAGATGGCACCCGCCTGCCATGGGAGAACCTCACACAGAAAAAATTGTGACTCTCCTCTAGCCTTTGCCTTGAAACTACATACCTCAATCTGCCCCTATATGCCTCTGACACCCCACAATCACTGTCCCTCCATTGGAGGCAAGGTGAGCGCCTGAGAGCAAGTAAATCTGCGTGTGGGCCATATAAGAGGATGGCTGGGTTTCCCACAGCCTTCTGCCCCACCCGGATGGTCGGAATCCCCATTGCTTTTCACAGCTGGATGTTGTGGGGGTGAAACTGGAGGCCAACCCGAATCCGAGGCTTGTGCTGCCTGCTCTGCTCAGGCAATAGACACACAGGAGTTGGGTCATAGAATAAGTGTTTGTTATCAGAGCACCAGTGGTCCGAGAAGGCAGAAGGGATACACTTCCAAAAACTGCTTTAACATTCTCAGTCCTTGTTGGGATATTTAAGGGAAAATCTGGGCCTTCCTCCAGGACCTATGTGATGGTTCTGCCAGGGATCTGCATGGAGCCTTCCCTCTGGACACATGATTCTCTGGTAGAGTCAGCAACCCAGGAACAATGATGGAATTAGCCTGGAAAGAATGCTAGACCATAGAGATTGTGATCAATAAGCCTAAGGTATTAATCATAAGTTTTAGGGTAATTTTCTAAAACAGGGAAATGGGTAGGATAGGGGACATTTCGAGCTCAAGCTGCAGGGGGATGCTCTGTTCTTAAGCTATCGGTAGGTCAAGTAAATGTGAGGCTGGGGACGCAGCAAGTCCTCTACTATGGAGGGTCCCAACTGGGTCCTGTTTCAAGGGCTCTTCTTCCTGGCACCAGTACTCTGGGCTGGAGAGGCTGGTGTGGGGCTGGGTTTCTTGCTTCTCTGTGGGGAACCTCCACAGCTGAGATATCCCTCCTGATTCTCAACTGCCAAGCAGAGGTTTGGGGCCAGCTTGTTTTGCACCTTCCCTCTTCCTACCAGTCTTGACATGGTTTCTTTATATCCTTAGTTATAAAACTCTGTTCAGCCAGACTCAGATGGTTCTCCAGGTTGAATGTTCTATAATTTAGTTGTAATTTTAATGTGTTCATGGAAGGAAGCAGGCGCAGTATTTACCTACTCTGCCATTTTGGATCTTGTTTTTTTTTTTTTTCTTAAAGAAACAATAAGTTGGACGATTTTACTTGAATTGGGCAGATACGTTGATGCTTTTCCATAGAACTAAGGGGCTTCTGGGAGCAGAGTTTGGAAATCACTGCAACTCTGCCTTTTTCCACCCTGGCTTAAAATGATTTCTGAATTATAATTACAAATTAATAGAATTCTTATCAAACAAACAAACGGCCATAAGATTAGCAGCAACCAACAATTCTGGTTGCTCAGGCAAAAGCTTCAGGAAAAGCATGCTCAGTTTGTTAATTATAAAACAAACATATTTCAGCATTTCCTACAGTGTTATTTATATCTATGGAGATCTAGAAAGAAAGGGATAACTGTGTACATCAGGGGCACACTGGTAGTTAATTCTCAAGAGGTTAAGTAACTGATCAGCACCTCATCTACTTAATTCAGAAAATTAGGCTACCTAGGTTCTATATTTTTAAGTGGAGATTTTGGTTGTATTTTAGATTTACTCTGAAAACAACTTTCTGTGTTTAAACCACCTTGAATTAGAAGAGGAGCCTCTTATAATTACATACTTTTATACTTTGATTAGCAATTGAACATATATCTGTCTTTTACCAGTAGCTAGACCTTTGCATTTATTTCTACCATTATCTCTTGATATAATCTAGCTTTTTGTCTTCCAGAAGAAATACTGAAAAATTAGTGTAATGGATTTCTGTAATTTATGATTAATAGAAAGCACCCCTCTCCTGGGCATGTTGACAACAGTAATAACATTAAATGTCCAGGAAAGAAATTACCAAACAATTTAATTGCCTCTCACGCCAAAGCTGAATTTGGGTGCCAATAGTCTCTTTTAGAACTATAGCTCTTTTTATGATGAAAAAGCACTTTAGCAATAACAAGTTTCAACAGAAGCAGTAGATGTGTGGGAGGAAATTGAAAACAGGGACAGGCATAACATTTTATCGTAGGTGGATTTTCCCTTTCCCCCTACATGATGTCAGTTCTGTATGAACTTCATTGCAGCACATTGCCTCTTCTTTGGAGATTTTCATATCCTTTAAAACCCACCTGGTTGCTAATGTCAGTTCCCTTTTTTAAAAAAGAATTGTTCAGAGTTTGTAATGCTGATTTGGAAATGTTCAAATCTGCTGGGTTCAAATGGGGCTAACTGAAACTTGGCCCTGAACTTTGGCCAGAGAGATCATCTCAGACAAACGTAGCTCATCTTGCAGCACAGACGAATTCTCAGAAATATACAATTATTGTCCTTTTCAAAAGAGCCCAGGGATGAAAACAAATATTAGACAAGAAAGCTGCTTGAGAGAGCAGGTTTTTTCTTAAACTGTTCATACCGCAGAAAAGAAATTAAGTTTTGAGTAAACTGAGGGGTTTAGTCACACAACTATGTAGTTAATGACAGAGGTAGGACACCAACTTCTGAACAGTATTCTTTATCATCATGTCCCCACATACAGTGCTAAAAAATTAGGTTCTCTGGTGTATCCTGTTAATGTGTACTCTTGTTGAGAAAGCACAGATTACCAAAACAAGAGTGGGGAGGAAGTAGTTGTGCATGACACTGTGTTGTTTCCCATCTTTCTTTTCTTTACTTAAAAAAAAAACACACACAAAAAACCCCCTTTTTTTGTCAGGTGTGTATGAGGTATGACTATTAAGTTCACGAACACATCCTAGAAAAATTATTACATACCTCATTACTGAATATCACTAGGGTTACCTTCGAAATACTCCCCTTGGGAAGCTATGCATCTAGTCCACCCTTCAAAGCCATTTTGGAACTCTTTTTTTGGAATGCCCATCAGAGCTGTCGTCATATTACCCTTGATAACCTGAGTGTCATAAAAATGTCTTCCTTTCAATATTTCCTTTATCTTTGGGTAAAGAAAGAAGTTATTGGGGGCCAGATCAGGTGAGCAGGGAGGGTGTTCCAATACAGTTATTTGTTTACTGGCTCAAAACTCCCTCACAGACAGTGCCATGTGAGCTGGTGCATTGTCGTGATGCAAGAGCCATGAATTGTTGGCGAAAAGTTCAGGTCGTCCAACTTTTTCACGCAGCCTTTTCAGCACTTCCAAATAGTAAACTTGGTTAGCTGTTTGTCCAGTTGGTACAAATTCATAACAAATAATCCCTCTGATATCAAAAAAGGTTAGCAACATCTTTGCAACAAGTTCGCAAACTTAATTGTTTGACCGTGTATATTTACCCATGAGATGAGATGAAGGACTTCTACTGAGTGACAGGAGAATGGATGACAACAGATTAACAGAGAAAAATTGAAATACATGTACAGTGAGTGATGCCCTTCTCCACCCCATTCTGTTACTTAGACTCAGGTTAGTTGAGATTTTTGAATCTACAGAATTTGTCTTTCACCAAATATAGAAAAATTTCAGCCATTATTATTTTTAGGGGGCCTCATTTTCTCTTTCCCCTTGTTATTGGACTCCAAACATTCTGTGTTAGACATGTTGATATCACCCATGAATGCCTGAGGACTTATGTGTATTTTTTATTTTTAATCCATTTTTCTCTCTCCTTCAGGTGGGATAATTTCTGTTTCTTTGTTTCAAAGGTCAATAATTCTTCTGTAATTTCTAAGGTGCCAATAAGCTCATCCACTGAATTTTTTAAATTCAGACATTTTTCAGTTCTAGAATTTCCATTTCTTTTCTAGTTTCAATTTCTCTTTTGTATTTCCTATTTTTCCTTCATTATGAGCACTTTTACATACTTTAGCGTAGTTAAATCCTTTGCTTGCTAATTCCAATATCTGAACAATCTTGGGGTCACCAGTCTCCATTGATTGCCTTTTCTCTTGAATATGGATAATAGTTTCCTTTTTTTATTGAATAATTTTGGATTATATTCTGGAAAAATGATACATTGTAGACACTTAGGATTCTGTAATGTTTCTGCTAAATATTGATGTTTTAGTGTTCGGCAGATAACTTGACTGGACTTACTCTGCAAAGGCTGGATGGAAGCTGAAATTTCTGTTTAGTTAGACTGCCAGAAGTTTGCCACATTCATTTGTACTTTAGGAGCTAAGAAAAGGTGTGGATAAAGTGTATTCACTGTATCTGAGGCTCACCCTCTCTGTCTCTCTTTTTTTCTGACATTATCCCCTCCCTTCCCAGCTGCAGTGATCAACCCAAACTCTGTCATCCTGTTTTTTAAGCTAAGAATGCAGTGTGTTTACATCTGAGTTTTAGCTGCTCTGCATGGTACAGATTATGGCTTGCTCTCAGGTGAAAAACCATACAAATATGAAATTCACCCAGCTTTGTTTTCTTTGACCAAGTGTCACCCCACCTTCCAGTATCTGTCTGATTTAGTCACTCTCTGATGCCTTCAAGTAGTTGCTTTTTACATTTTGTCCAGAGTTTATAGTTATTACTTGTGGGTAGAATGGCTGGTAGGGGAGACTCGGCTATTACCAGAAATGGAAATCTCTCAGTCATGGAGTTTTGACATTTGTATACACCCTGTTACCTTCATCCAAAACAAGGTACAGAGCATTTCCATCTGCACAGATCACTTCTTTGTGCTCCATTCCAGTCAAATGTCCCTCTCAACCACTATCTGATTTCTGTAACCATACGTTAGTTTTGCCTGCATTTGGATTTCATATAAGTGGAGTCATATCGTGTCATTTGTGCCTGACTGCTGCCATTCAGTGTGACGCTTTTGAGATTCGTCTAGGCTGTGTGCATCAGTAGTTCTTTCCTTTTTATTACTGAATACTGTTTTATGATATGAATCTGCCACAGTTTGTGTATCCATTTTCTTGTTTCTTTTTCTTGTTGCTATTTTCATTTTTTGGCTATTATGATTAAAGCTGCTATGTCTTGTACAAGTAGTCTTGTACAAGTCAGTCTTTCGGGGGACATACATTATCATTTTTCTTATGTAAATACATAGCTAGACGTCCAGCTGTTCTCCAAAGTAGTTTACCATGTTACACTCCCACCAACAGTGTATGAGCATTCCAGATCACCCACAACCTTGCCAACACCTGGTGTGGTCAGAGTTTTCATTCTAGCTATCCTAGTGAGTGTAAAGTGGTACTTGATTGGTTTTAAATTGCATTTTACTGATGACTAATGATGATGAAAACTTTTTCATGGGCTTATTGGCTACTTGTACATCTTGTGGAATGTATCTAGTCAAACCTTTGCCAATGTTTACTGCATTTTTTAAATCAATGATCTGTACTAATTCTTTATATATTCTGGATATGTATCCTTGGTCAGACATGTATTACAAACATTTTTCTCTCAGTCTGTTCCTTTTCTTAATGGAGTCTTTTGATAATAAGACATTTTTAATGTTGATAAAATCCAATTTATCTTTTTTTTTTTTCCTTTATGGTAGTGCTTTTGTTTTTTGTCCTGAAAAATCTTTGCCTACCCAAAATTTACTTCAATACCATAGTGAACATTGGTAGGTTTCAGAATTATTTTCCCTTCTTTGAAGCTTTGAAACTTTGTATGTTGCCTTTTTTACCCAGTGAAAAATGTTCTTTGAGATAAAAATAAAATATTTTTTTTTTTTTGCAGATTTTTAGAGTTCTGAGCAAGGCAGCTGAAAAATTAAATTATGTTTATGCAGCGGCTTCCATGAAAAGCTATTTACTAGATGTTGGCGAAAGTAAATCAACATAGACTTTCCATAGCAATCCTTGTCCAGTGGATTTAAAATTTCCAATGTACTGCTGCCAATCTGTGCGGTGATGTCCTTAGCATGAGCCTAGGAACGTTGATCTGTGCAGCTGTGGTGCCAAGGCATGCAGGCCTTAGCACTGAATCTTACAGGCACGCCGATTCTACCAGAACATATGGAGAGGCACCTCACTTCAGCTCTTGCTTAGAAGATGAGAACACTATTGCATCAATGACAATAATGTCAAAATAAGATAAAAGCCCTTAACTGCGTATTTCTGCTGAACGATTAGTCTCTTAACTCAAAAACGTAGCAAAACAACCTCCAAGGAAAAGTATTTCGTGTACATTAAATAATAGATGAAATTTTGAATATGCCCACTTGGCATGTGCCCAATGGGTATTGAAAATTGGTATTTGGCCAAGGCTGCATAGGAGTGCCCACGGTTGATTTTAATCATGATTATTGCAGAATGACACTTTTCCCAGGAGCACTACTTTTTCCAGTGCCTATTCTAGGAGGCCTTTTAGAAATGCATGTGCGATGTGACAGACCACAGTAGAGCAGTTACGCTTTAGGACAGTGTATATATTTACAAAGACTGTCACCTGGTTCCCCTGCCTCATTATTCTGGTTGGATCTTAAATAAACTTTTTGCTATAGAGGCATTTGATTTATTCTAAGTCCCAGCACTTTTCTACTTGTGTCCTCAGCAAAATCTTCTCTTATTCTATCTTCTGTAACTCAACTTCCATAATGCTCTAACAATGGTTAAAGATGTATTCTGGGTAACTTTTGTATGTTAATCTCTAGTTTCTTACACATTAATGTTAGATATATAGTCTTATGCCCACTTTACAATGAAGAAGTTCCGCTTTATTAAGAAATTTCCCAACCACCCAGCTGGGAAGTGGCTGTTTGGGGATTCACACGTCAGTTCATCTATCAGCAGAGCTTGTGTCTTACCCTACTACGCACCATGCTGCGTCCCTGGTTCAAGAGCACCATAAAATTTACCACAGTGGGAGGAAATTCCAGCGTTGAAACTATTGTCAAGGTAAGTCACGTATGCAGTCTTTACATTAGTCAGCTTGAGAAGCTGTAAACAGCTTCATAGATATTTCCTGTTGTTTCTCTCTGGTAAACATTGGCTTACAGGTTTTAATTTGTTTTTCTGGCCCATCCTATTTCTCCAGGGAGAGGTGTTGCTGTGTCACTAAATCCATTTTGGCGAAACAGGGAATTAGATCACTTTTAGTTTGATTTGTGCAGGCTTGGATTGAAAGGATTGGGCAAACGGCTGGATTTTCCTTGTTTAGGCTATTTTTGGTTGGGCCTGTAGCAAGAAAACTTTTTTTTTTTTTAAAAAAAACAACAACACACAGAAATAGAAAGAGCAAGAAAGCCATCTAGTATGGGTTTATTTTTTTCACATTGATAATTTGAGGCTAGCAGTCTACAGCTGAAGAATTTTAATGAACAAAACCTAGAAATATGTGTTGTGCTATTTGAGTCTGTTGTATTAAAATGTAATATAGCTAGAGGTACAAAGAGAAAGTTTTTGTTGTTTAAAATAGCATACAATGTTGATGACCTTTACAAAGTTACTCAAAATTACCGCTAACACAGATAATTTTATATTTGGATAGCAGAAGATATGGGGATGCTTGTGTTTCTTTTTTAAATTTCTTTTTTTACAGATAAAGCACAACACACACTTTCCACATGCCCTTTCATTATGCTCTATTGCAGGAAATTAGCTAACATTCTTGGAATGTGCAACCTTTCCCTGTTCAAGGGTTTTGTTTTTCATCCTTTTACAAAAAGGATTGTTCTTAACATTCTATCAAGGGTACATCAATACAGTCACCATCGCAACTGATGGGTATTTTCTGTTATACTGATAGAACAGTGTTCCTAACGAGTCTCAGCCTTCTTCATATAACACGGTAAGTATCAATGGATGGTTTTAAACAAGAATCATTTTATTATCATCAGGCTTATTGTGAATGCTAGCAATTGGTAACTCAAGTTCTGCACTGGGAAAGTATATTTCAGGATGACTTTCTCACAAAAAAGAGCTTTTTTGCCTAATATATTTAAATCAAGGATCTTGTTATTTGCTTCAGCACCTCTGTGATATATACACACACACACACACACACACACACACACACATATATATATATATACACACACACACAGACATATATATCCCCACACATACATTCAGTTTGCATTATTGTTTATCAATTAAGAGGTGTTTTCATTAGTAACATAGATTTAGTGAGCTATACTTATTAAAAGTGAAATTTGGCACACAGGAGCACAACTGAGCCAGTATGCTCAGAATAAATTCTTCATCCAAAATCTAGTTTTCCTTCAGGTAGCCAAGAACGTAATGCTCAAAACAGAGAAAGAGTCTCACCTTTGCTAGAAGCTAAACCTGATAAATGAGATGGTTTAAGTGAAAATATTCAGAATTATAAAAGGATATATTTTATGTTTTCTATATTCACACATCCTCTGCGTTATGATTCAGCATTTTAGGCCTATATCCACGTAGGAAATGAATGAAAACAATTGGCAATCAATTAATTCAATGTTTGTTCTGCTCCCAGGAGAGTGTTCTGTGGCATATATTTCTTGCAGAAAAGAAAGAAGAGAAATAAACGGGTGAGTACTTGTATCTGTGCATGAAGGACACTGAGAATGGGTAATATTGTGAGATAGTATAGGGAGGAAAGGGATGAGAAGGGAGTGAGATGTTAGAGTAAATATAACAGTAAGGCTGAATTTTTGTTTTCTCTTTCTCATTGCCTAAAGTTTTGTCTCTGAGTTGTTGAGGTCATTCGTTTGTGAGTTCTAATATTTTAATCTAGTGAGACATATAGGGAGATGGCCAAACAAGTCTTTGTTGGTGACTAGATCGATTACTGATGAGGACTTCTTCTGACAAGTGGCCTTAATGTCTTCTGAAAAGTTCGGCACGGCAGAGCAAGTTCTTGGGGATGCTGGGCTCAGTTCTTGGGATTTATGGAGGCAACCCACCACTTAGTCAGAGCAGGCAACTCTGTCCTCCCATCTTTTCAATAATATATTCCTTCCCCTTCAAACACTCCATCTTCAGATTTTGATAACTTCTGCCCACCTTAACTCCCATCAATCAGACTTTATGTAACCGTACTGTGTTCTTTTCCCAAAATGAAATCCATTCTTCAGAACAGCTATAAGTGGAACAGGCTCAGAAAGAAAAGTGGATGTCAAGCACTGTTTGTCATATCCTAGTTACAACTAGACTTTCAGAAGTAATACGCAATGTAATTATAGCTGTATATAAATGGAGCACTTATATGGAGGAAGTCTAAAATGTTGTAGACAAAATAAAGAGAAATTTTCCTTATTCTAAGATCTGGTATCCAAAAGTCTCTCTGAAAATGGCAGACCTAATTCAATGTAAATTCCTCTGAAATGCTACTAAAACTTTTGTGACTATGTGAACTAAACTCATGTGATAGGGCGGGAGCTATAAGAATTCTCATAATTGACTTAATGAACTTTGAAACTCAGATGCTTAAACATGTGTAAGGTGGTTTTCTAATTTAATTCTAAACTGGAGCTGTTTCCACCACTCTTACATTCTTATGTATTGATGAGAGTTGAATCTCATGTGATGACATTATTGGATCAATGTAGGAACCATTATCATACCACCTAGATATGCTGGCTTTTGTATTGTGTGCTCTCTGGTGAGTAGTGACAAGTTTGTCCTTCAGTCACCAAATCTGATTTAATAGATGACACTCTATCCTGGACACGAGGTGGCAGCAAACTGCTGAGTTAAACAATTAGCCAAGGGACAAGAAGCTCAGAGTTGTTCTTAATATTAAAAGGGAGACGATGCGAATGGTATGCGGATAAAACGGAATGGTATGAAAGAACACACTTGGTTGTAAAGTTTCAAAGGCATAATTCTATTTATTGTATCTCTCAATAGTGTTTGGAGCTTCTTGAGGCTACATTGATTTATTTTCAAACTGCACAGAGAAGACTTATACTCCCAATAAGCCTTAAAACTTTTCTAATGAAGACCATATCCAGCTTTATTTTCCTGGAGTGAAAAACAGATATACAGGCATCATAGTTTTTCCCACTTATCATGATAGATTGTCTATTAATCTGTGCGTCAACTAATCTCTTTTCATTTGTTTTAGATATGTGTTTATAAATGTTTTAACTGATAATAGTCAAATTCAAATAATTGAAAGCAATGTAGAAAATAAATTTACTGTCTACCCAGTGATTAGTAAAAATGCTTTAAAAAAGTATAAGCTGTTTATGTACAAATCACCAATGTTGACTAAGAATATTAACGGCCTATAAAACACTATTAGATCATCAATATAGTGTTAAATATAAAACAAAAATTAAATCAATAAAATTTGACAATGAGAAATCTCAGACTCTACAGATGGCAAATAACATTCTAATTTTCAACTTGTCTTTTCTTCACTATAAATCTTGCCTGTAATATTTCTTTATGAACTCTTTGTTCCATCCTATTTTAGCTTTTAATCAGACCTAGCCCCACCTAGGAGAAGTCAACATCTTTAAGAAGTGAAATGTCTTAAAGCTTATTTTAAACTGATGACCAGCTGAGAATAAACAGGATAAATCGTAAATCATAAATAGTAAAGAATAAAAAAAAAAGAAATATGATAAGAAATAAAAAATAAAGAAAAAATAAGTAAGAATAAATCAACAAATAAGTTTAAAAACAAACCTTTTTATATGCTCACAGTTGGCTATTTTTGTATACCCAGGACATAAAAATGACACTAAATAGAAACTCTAAAAAGAAATGGAACAGATTTCCTAATAATGGAACCCAGTGTTTCAGGAACGTTCCAGTGACATTATATTTGGATTGAATCCTCTACATACTACCAAATAAATTTGATATAACGGAGAATTTGAAGTTTCGTGAATTCATTTTGTGGTCTTTAGATTGAATTAGGCTTGAGGAATTTCTAAATTTCTGCCAAGTCTGAATAGCTCTTTGTGGTAAAGCTATTAGCTTGTCAACTAGATATCACTAAAGTCTTCATGAAGAGTAAGTGGAGAAATAAGAGACAGTCAAACTTTGCATGGGTAGCTAAAAATATTCTTTAGCTTCATATAGCCGTCAAATAAAAATAATCAAAGTATGGGCATTATATCGGAGCAATAACATTGTCTTTGGGAATTTTACTTCTTTAGACACAGACTAGACATACATTGCCAATATTCTACAAGATAAAATAAGATCTGACAAAATATTTCTCTGACTTGTGAAATTAGTTACATAAAAAGTTATATAAAGGTATTAAAGTAAACATTTTCACTTCCCTATTTAATGCATTGTTTTTATAGAAAGGAGTAAGTTTATTTGAAAGTAAAATTACCTAGAAAATAAGTGAGATATGGTTGCTGAATAAACAAAACAAATTTTAAATGATTTCTTTAAATTATTTTTGAAGTTTGAATTTTGCTTTATTTAACATAGAGTTTTTAAAAAAACATAGCAAAATACTTTTTTTTTTTTTGTAGCTACCTGGCTCTCCTCTTAGCCAATACTTCCTAGATCATGGGAGAGAATTCTCTTTTGTTTTTCAATGGATACACATGCTTTATTCTATTTTATTCAAGTGGGGTCTGTTTCTTCTATCAGAAAAAAGAAATGTGTCTACAAAGCCAGAAAGCATCAAAAAGAACAAGACAAACAAATGAGAAACAAAAACTCATAGACAGAAAGCATCAAATGGTGGTAATTCTTTGTAGTGATATCATTTTAGGATGTTTGAAGAAGTAGACACTTTGTTTAGTACTTTCCTCCCTCCTCAAACTCTCCCCCAGTGTCCCCACTAAATAAAGAGCTCCTTGAGGGCATGAAGCTGGCTAGTTTTCATATTTATATGTCCCTTTCTGTTTATCACAGTGTCTGGAACATGGAGGCATCCAACACATTTTAACTGAATGTGAATGAATGACTCCCGTGGCTCAGCAGTAATGGACAGAAACCCAAACGGAAATGAGGATGTGGTGATATTCAAAAGGATTATTGAAACAAATCTGTGGAGGTAAAGTTTTCATTATGAAATCAGTCAATTCAGTTAAACACTACATTAGTTTCCATGCAATCAACTTCTGAATTTTGGGTTGCAAAATAGTAAAAAAGCGTGCCAGTAGTGACCTTCAATTTGGGTGTCTTCCTTTTTTTCCCCCAGTATGAAAAATTCAGTACCACTAGAGGTCACCCCAGTCATTAGCAACAAAAGGATTAGAATGGTCTGTCTAAGGATAAGTCAGCTCTTGCAAGCCCTTAAAATTTATCGTCAGCAGGAGCATAATAAAAATGAACTTAAACACTCATAAATGGTCAGTGCAAATATGCGGTTTGCTTTGTCTCTCTTCACCATCATGGTTTACCTTCCTCTGTACCATTTCTTGTGGCTCTAGCTGGAGATTGGCTAGTCAGTAATAGTCACAGAAGCTGTGTTTATTATGTATCAGGTAATATTTTAAGGATTTTGCATCACTATCACCCTTACTTCACACAGCAAGCCTCTGAATCCCTCACTGTTACTATCCCCATTTTACAGAAAACACAGTTGAGGCTGAGAGCTGTCACAAAGCTACTGAGTAACAGAGCTGAAATTCAAACTTAGTGCCACACTTTTAACACTAATCTGATACTATTAGCAACAATGGAGTATGTTTGACTCTCATCCTTTTCATTTTAATAACAGGTTTCAATGTCATAACAGGAGAAAAGTTTAGGGGTGCACATATGTGACAGGGGGAAGCATTTTGGCATCCCTCAAATCATAGCATATTTGTCAGGCAAATGACCAGTGTGAAGAGATATTGTGTATGGGTGGGGTGGGGTGGGGGGGAGAGGAGGTGATATAGGGCAGAGTATGGGAAATGAATCTAGCAAGTTAATAGTGGGGTTTGCTGTTTACCGTACTCGAAGTGGCCAGTCCAGCAGCTCTATAAGTCTATCACTTCAGAGTGATTTATCAAAGGGAATGCGAAAACAGATCTTCCCAAGTCTGCTGTTACAGAGACACAACTGGCTTACACAGCAGTTGGGTAATGGATCTAAAGCCAAAGAAAGTGCCTCTTCCAGAACATGTTCAGAATATCTTCAACAATTCGCAGTGAGACCCAGGAGTTCTGATTCATACTCTGCCCCACACAAAAGAGGACCCTGCTGAATAAATGAAAGATTTACGTTTCAAGAAATGATGATATCTTTGTATTTACATAACACCTGTCCCCATGACACATCCAGCTCAATAGGTGAAGAAATGGAGGCAGAGGAAGTTTAAAAACCACCTTCCCCAGCTTATGAAGCAAATGAACACAGACTTCTGAGTTTAGAATTCATAGCCTCTGAGTTTCCGTTCAATTCTTGGATTGCACCCTGCTTTACGCTTGTTTGTATCAAACCTGGAAATCTCCTTTGTTAAATTTCCCTACCGGATACCTTTCACCCAAAGGTGACAGAGGATTACAGCTCACCCTAGCAAGGCAAACATCTTAATCTCATAATGAAACCTTCTTCATGAAAAACCCCTCTAGTTTCATTCTGAGTCCCATAAATCTCAGTAATCATGTACATATACCCCTCATCCAAGCGGTCGCCACAATTGGCACCTGTGCTGGCATGTGCCTTTGGAATGGAAAGTCAGGATGGTATCAAAGTTTCATATACAATAACAGGAAAAAAATTAAACAAAGGAACATTTTAAGCAGCAGTCCCCACCTCTGAGCTGTTCCTTTCCTATCTCTGCCAAAGCGCTGCATACCTAAATTCCCTGGAGAGTAGAGAAGACTATAAAACCGACATTTAAGGTTTTCTTTGCCCCACAGTAGAGGAAATACAAATTGTTATAAACTTTCTCTTCTAGCAAAACTTGCTGCCTTTTAGAACATTCTAGAATAGCAAGTAGAGACAGTTGAAAAGGAGAAAAAACTGATCTCCAATCTATTTAACTAAAATTCTAGCATTAGTACAAGAAAAAGTATTGGCTGGAAAGATGTTAAAACAACATTTGCATTTCAAGTCGACCTTCACATTTCAGCTTTAATACCTAAGGAACAACAAAAGTAGCAGATTGAAGACTGATTCCAGCTTGAAGGATTTAAAGAAAAATAACCTGGTGATATACTGAGTCTTATAATAACAATATATCGTCTCTAGATGAGGAGTTCATTCGTTGTTAAATTCCAAGGGTCTTTCCATGTAAAAATCATTACTGTTATTATGAAAGTACCATGCATGAGGCTTAATGTGGTCACAGATGCAGTGTTTATAGTAGAAAGTTCTGTGGAGAAGAAATCAGAAGTGGATCTTAGCTGCATGACAATTTCTCAGGGCCTCAGTTTCCTCTTTTGTAAAACCTGGGTAATAATATCCTCTTGTTCCTTTCTCATGGATCATTTTTGTAAAACCCTTTTTATATCGTAAATATTTTATTAGGATCAAGTGAGTCTTTTAATGTAATGTACAGATGCAAGAAAAAAGTGTTATATATCATTTTTCAAGCAGTCTTTAAAAATTCTCAATTGAGTATTCCCATTTTACCATTTGGAAAAATATATACAAATGTAGAAGATAAGGTCATGTTAAATTATTTGCCTTAAGTTCCCCCAAAGTAAATTAGTGTCACTCCAGTGCAGTTATAATGGCCAGTACATTCTTCCATTTGCCAGGACAAAAGCTACTCTCAACCTTGGCGCCTTTCTTTTTCTTACCCGCCAAGTTCATTCCGACAGGAGATCCTGTGGTCCCTACCTGTAAATATATTGACGTCTGACCACCTCTCACTGACTCCACTGCTACCTACCTGGTTCTAACTACTGACTACATTACTACATCGGTCTCCACACTGCTTCTACCAGGCACCTCCTCACCTACCTAGTCTCAAAACAGCCAGAAGGATACCTTTAAGATGCAAGTCAGACCATGTCCCTTCTCTGCTTGCAGCCCCCGAAAGGCTCCCCATCACCCTCCGAGAAGCAAATCTTTTCAATGGGCTGTAAAGTTCTGTGCATCTGGCATTCTGTTAATTTCTCTTCTTTTCCTTCTACCAGCCGGCAACTCTCGCATTTTTGCCGTTCCTTGAACATGTAGTTGTGCTACCAGCTCAAGTGCTTCACACACGTGTGCCCTCTGCTCAGGATGTTTTTCCTCCAGATATCCTGAGGTTCGCACCCCATCTCACTTACCTCCTCAAGTGCTTTTCAAATGTCACTCTCTCAGTGAGGTCTTCCCTGAACATCGTATTCAAAACTGAAATCCACCTCCAACCTCAGACTTCTTTCCCTGTTTTACAGTTTTCCATACCACCTACCATCTTCTCATCTTCTACTATATAATTCACTTCTTTCTTTTGTCTGTTGATTGCTTTTCTCTTCCTCATTAACTGTTAGCTCTTACAAGGAAGGGATTTTTGTCTCTTTTGTTCTCTACTCATCTCCACCTCACCCACAGTAGGTGCTTAATGTCTATTTGTTGCATGAATGAATAACACAATAGATACAAAACTACCTTGGCCTTGCAGTTTGCAGCTTCTCCTAAGAACCAAGGTGACTACCATTTCACTGTCCTGCGTATCCATATCTCTTTGTGAAGCAGATGTTTCATCCATACTTTATTGGAGACTATGAGGCCCTCACTAGATGGCTGTCTCCCCTAAGTCAGATAAGCGTTAGAGACGAGCTGTAGTAAGAGACTTAAGCTCCTTCCAACTTTCAGAACAATTTTTTTTTTACATCCTTCAGTCCACCATCTTCCCAAAACAACAGGGCAAAACATCAAAGTTGAATTGCTACCATTTTGTGTGGATCACATATTTTCACATGAGGCCCACAGTTTTCATTTTATATTATAAAACTATTGCTTAAAATAATTCTAGCCAAGAATTTATCCAGGGAGCTTGAACGCTTCAAAAACAATGCTATTTGCACAGGCATGTATCTTTTTATATTTTGCTTAACTGGTACATAGTAACTGCTCAATTATGTTTTCCAAACCTGCGATTAGACTAAAATATACACTCTCACTAGGTTTGTAACTACATCTCCATTTCAATAGCCATTTTAGAAAAGAAAATTCTAGACTTCAGAAGCATCTTCATACATGGATTGACCTTCAGGGAGCTCTTTTGAACTAACATGTCCATTAAGCATAATAAAGTCATTTCTACTACTCTCTGAGTCACAGTAAATCACCTCTCAGATAAACCAGTTACTCAGATAACCATGATTTCAAAATGATTCAGTGTATGGGGCAGCCCTAAAAATGTTTTGTTTATCCAGGCATGTGGAAACGATGGCAAGCCCGAACACTATCAAGATGCCACCTCCAATAATGGTGCCCGTGATGTGGTGAGAGAGAGGCTGTTTTTCTTGATGCTGTTCCCAGGGTGGGCTTTGGAAAACAAAGGCAGCAGCTGTGTGGATTCTGTGGTGAAGCAGTGGGGAAATAAGTTATTTATAGGATCATAGTAGTGCGGAGACTTTCAGAGGTTATCAGATTCACTTCTTTTCCTTCCAGCAGAACGTTACCGGACAACATGGCATGGCAGAGGGCTCACTAGCTTCAGTGTTCTAGATCATTGTTGTTCCAGTTGTAGTATTAACTGGAAATTGGGGTAGGTAGGCCCTTAATTTCCCAGGAAGAACACAGCTATCATATGACCATGACAAAATCTGACAAGGGCTAGAAGTAATGAAATGAATTGACTATTGTAGAAGCAAAGAAGAAAGAGTAACTAAATTTGCCTGGGAGCTGTGTTTCTGCAGGGTGTACGGAGTAAGGAGGAATATCAAGAAACGCTTCAGAGGATGTAATTAATTTTTGTATTTTGAAGACTACGATAATCTTTCCAGGTCAAGAAACTCAGGAAAGATATTCCAGGCTCAAATTTAAGCAAAAGCAAAGACACGACGTGTGAAAATCATGGCATGGTTGAAGGACGATGATAAATTTCCCCAAGCGTGTGCTTAGAGGATAAAGAAGGGAAAAATACATTAGAAAAGTACATGGAGACAGATCTTCAATAATTTTCTGTGTCACAATGAGAATTTTCATATGGATTTGGACTTTATTCTGAAGGTAGTGAGGAGCCACTCGAGTGTTTTAAGTTGGGGAGCAAAATGATAAGATTTATCACTTAAAAAGATGTATCACTCTGGCAAAATGTGGAAGATGAATTGGAGAGCTGCCAGAATAGAGGCAGAAAGATGCAATAGGAGGCTTTAATTCTAAACCAGGTGAGAGATAACGATGGTCGACACTGAGTAATGATAGTAGGTTGGATGTAGAGAGGTTAGAATTGATAAATATAAGGAAGGAAGATAGAACCGAAATTGCTTTTCGTTGGGAGTGAGAAGTCAGAGAGAGTAAGCCCTAAAAGTGGATAAAATTGCTTGGGACAGCTAATGGGATAAGAAGCAGGTCAAGACCTGAAACCCTGGGACTATAAACATTTAAGGGGTAAAGAATGATAAGTTATCTAGAAGAAATAATTTTATGGGTAAGAGAACTGAAAGGTAATATTTTAGAAAGGAGAGCATTGCAAGAAGGAAGAAACGGTCAGCAACATCTCATAGAGCAGAAAGTTCAATTAGGATGAGAACTGAGAAGAGTTCATTGATTTGTCAATGAGGAGATTAATAAAACAATTTAAGTACAGGTAGGGGAAAAAGAGACTGTAATTGTTTTAATAAAAGTTTGCATGTGCCTGTGTGTGTGTGTGTGTGTGTGTGTGTGTGTGTGTGTGTGTGTGTTTGCTTTTTAAAAGGGACAAGACCTGAGCTTTTTTGCATCCCGAACTAGGGCTAAGGAAGAAGATGAAGACACAGGAGAGAATTGAGATAATGAGGTAATAGGTTTGAGATATGAAAGGTCCAGGCCTCAGTGGTTTAAAGAAAAGTTTGGTTGTATCAAGGAGGAGGAATGAATACATTTTCCTATGAGACAAGGTGAGGTGGTGGGGAAATGGATGGGTGATAATGGAGAGAAATTGAAAAATTTCTTGAATGATAGCCCCTCTTTCTTCTGAGAAACAGGAGACTAGGTCATGTCCTGACAGTAAGTAGATATGGCGTAATAGAAGGTACCAGGAGACTAAGTGTAGAGAGTTACTTCGGGGGAGAGTGAAGAAACCACAGGCAATGCTTGAGGGCCATGTGAATTAGAAGTCACCAATGGCCAGGTCCTGCTGTATACTACTGCCTCTCTCATGAACTATTGTTTATTCCTCAAAGCTCAATTTAGTTGTAATTTCCTGTGGGATGTAGTCATCCCTATGTCTTATTTAATTTTTATTCCTAGACTTGAGTTGAGTGCCTGGAACTTACCATGTGTTCAATAAAGTTTGCCAGATAAATGGGTATTACATGGTATTGCATGAGCTAATTCCTAGAATGACCTGACCCAGTTCAGATAAAAGTTTTAAATCAGTGACATTAATCTTCACCTTCTTCTCATCTCCCCTCTTCTCTTCTATTATTCTGTCTCTTGATGTCTTTTCCATCTCTGCTCAACCTCCATTTTCCACACCCATCAGTGATTGTCTTGGTTTCTGAAAAAGTCAGCTTTGTTCTCAGCTGACTATATACTAATCTCTACCAACACACCACTTCAAAATTAATCCCAATGTCAACAACACTTAAAATGAAGATTCCTCTGATAGGTGGTATATAAAACTGAAAACAACAAAGGAACAAGACAAACAAATGAAGAAACAGAAACTCATAGACACAGACAATAGTTTAGTGGTTACCAGAGGGTAGGGGTGAAGGTGGGTGGTAGATGAGGGTAGACAGGATAAATATGTGGTGATGGAGAGGGGGCTGGCTCTGGGTGGTGAACACACAATGTGATGTGTGGATGATGTATTGCAGAGTTGTGCATCTGAGGCCTGTGAAACTTTGCTGACAATTGTCGCCCCAGTAAACTTTAATTAAAAAAGAAAAAAAAAAGATTGCCCCCCTAAGTGCATTTGTGTTAAAAAGGGGAGGCACTGAAAGTTGTCCAGATAAGCAAATGAGCTTGAATATTAAAGAAAAAACCCCCGTCCTACTACTTGGAAGCCTTCTCTCTGTGTGGCTTCCCTTCGGCATCTGTTAATAGTCTCAGCTACTTTCTCAAGGGAGAAGTCACCATCACCAGTTACTCTACTGCGGGAAAGAGCTGACCTTGCCCATTATTTGGAAAAGGAATGGGAAAAACAGACACTTCGCCCACTGTCTTATTAAGGATTATACGTATATGGTGGGCATCCATGCTCTAAAACACAAATTGTATTCCTCTCTTCCCTGCTCCAAGCTAAACTCTGTTAATACCTTTTACCTTACTGAAATGTTTTCACTTGCCAAGTCTTAATTACTATGACATTTATTCGAGTCTGTGTTAACAAGGAGAAATTTTTGTACGCTTCCCTGTCATTTTCTCTTATGTTCATAAATTGCAATACTAGGTAAATATTCATTTTGCCGTGAAATGTGTAGAAATAATCTAACATATGACTTCATGACTCTTATCACTTTCTAAGCAGAAACTAAAAGGGAGAACTGAATTACTATGTAAAAAGAAAGCAGCCTTAAAACCAAAAATAATGATAATGTTTACTGAGCTATTAGAGTTGGCATTAATTAGTTTAACCTTGTGTGGTGTGAGTCTTTTTGCTGCCAAGGATCTTTCTTGGATATGATGTAGCATTTTAGAATAATTTTGAGTGATCCTCATATATCCAGGACATTGATACCCAGATATTAGCATACCTGGAACCAGTAAATGAAGTTTTCTCCTTATAGCTAAAGCGTGATTTAATTGCTGTTACTTATTTTGACTATCACAAATAAATTAGTAAATGGAATTTTGGTTTTTCTACTAGGAGTGTCTGATTTCAAAGCTGAGAACCTGGGCTTTTCTTTCTAAGCATTCTCTTGAATCAAATGAAATTGCTTATCTCCTAGTGATTCTACCATTCATGCTTTTCCTGGATCTCTGGAGGCTGAGATATACCGGGGAGCTGAGTTTGCCTGAGGAATGCTGAAATCTTTACCCCAGAGTTTCCTTTCTTGTCTCAGTCTTCATCCACAAATCGACAAAAATAAGTCATCTGGGATCTTGATCAGACCTTACCACCCCAATTCAGCCACTTCAAGAAAAAGATGCAGAAATAAAAATGGAAAAACTGCCATAATAACTTGCAATTTTCCAGTTTCTATGTTATCTTTTATCCCTTCTGCTCCCTCCTTACTGTGTTTTATCTCTTGTCCCATCCCCTTTTTCCTTTAAGCTATTATTCACCATATGGTTATATGTAAACTGAAATTTTTGAAAGAAAAAGAGAACAAAAACTTTGTGACTTGGTCCTCTTATGATAAGGTTTGCAAAGCAATGGCTTAGAAGCTGAGACCATATGTAGGAGCAAGCCTCACAGGGCCACTTGCAACATGCTTGGGATGGTCTGCATTTGGCCTTATGTGGTCAGCACACTAAAAATAGTTTATTTTGTTTTGTTAATGAAACTGGAGAAGGTTGATCAATTCAGTTGAAAGGGTCAAAAGAGAAAAGCTCATAGATTACAGCATTTCCATTAACTAACAAAGCCACAAGAATGAACATTGGGAAAGAAAGAAGTACAGGTCACAGCTGTATGATGAGAAAGGGTAGGAAGCTTCCGTCCTTTCCTCCACAGACAAGATGAGGGGCTTGAAATGCACCCCTCTCTAATTTCTAAATCAACTCTAATTCCCGTGCCCATCTGTCTTTTACTTATCTCAGATGAAAAGGGAATAGAAATGAAAGAAATTCCAGGCACGCTCTTTAGAAACTCAAAGCAAAACAAAACTTAGTCAAGGAAATAATAGCTATTCCTAATGCATTTCTTTTTTTTATAAATCTAAACAAATACACAAACAATTTTCCTCCTCCTCCACCTTCTCCTTCTCCTTCTCCTTCTCCTTCTCCTTCTCCTTCTCCTTCTCCTTCCTCCTCTTCTTCTTTTTCTTCTTCTCTCTCTTTCCCTCCCTCCTTCCCTCTCTCTCTTGATGAGTTCTTTTTAAAAAAATTTCTCCATTCTCTTTTTTTGCCAGTTAGGGCAGTAGCACCTAGCTCCAGATTCTCCCTTTTTATGAAGTCTTCCTGGATAAGCCCTTCACCTCCCTCAGCACCATTACATCTTTTCCTTTAGGTACAGAATGGCCACATAATTTATTGTCAAATTGTGACACGTTTGAGAGTGAAAGGGGTGCCGTAATCATTAATCAGGGACAGAAGGCATAGCTAGGGCTGCAGCAGGCAAACTGGTATCCGTAGTTACCCTATTTGCAGGGAACTCTTTTGTTGACTCAGTGTCATTCTACATTTTTTGACACAATGTTTTTGGAATATTTTTCAAGTTGCTTCTGGCAGACCG
The DNA here is from genome assembly GCF_036562045.2 of Rhinolophus sinicus. Taxonomy (NCBI): domain Eukaryota; kingdom Metazoa; phylum Chordata; class Mammalia; order Chiroptera; family Rhinolophidae; genus Rhinolophus; species Rhinolophus sinicus. Next base: position 66,397,461 of record NC_133756.1, read on the forward strand.
TCTGGGTTGCAAACTCAGTGGCTTCTCTTCTTCTAGCATTCCTTTCCCTTGTCACTCAACTGATAGCATCCTGGCAAATGCTTGTTATTTGTTTGGGTCGGGGTAAAGCATTTGAAACGTCTCTTCTGAAGGTGTGTATTTAAAAGCCTGAAATCTGAAAAGAGTACAGGTATATATGAAAAATCTCCCTCACACTGGCCTATTTGATTCTGGTACCTGCTCTTTGGGGACCCTCTGTTCGTATCTGCTTTTTTTTTGTCATCTAGATAGAACTTCAAGTAAAACAAAACTGCAAAACTGTATTGTGAAATATATAATATGTAAAAAAGAGGCTGTAAAACATTTATGTATAGTTTAAAGAATAACAATAAAAGGAATGACTGTGTACCCATCAACTAAATTAAGAAATAGAGTATTGGACCGCCCTCACCTACTAAATCTCCGTGACCACGTTCTTCCTGCTCCCTTTGCCAGAGGTAATTGCTCTCTTTACTTTTCTGTTAATTACTCCCAGCTTTGCTGTATACTTTTACACACATGTATGTGTGTCCCTAAACAACATCTCTGCTTTTTTAGTGTCAGATGGTGCTTTCAGTTGATAAAGAAAGGAAAGCACTGTCATTCTTCCTAGTACTGGAACAACTGCTATTGTTTTCAGGAAAAAGAAAACAAAACCTAAAATATGATGTGCTTTCGAAATACTTAACCGAGGAGAATATCAACACATGTGTCAGGGAAGAAGTTTAGGGAGAAACCCCAGCACTTGCGTTCGTTCCGCTTCTCAGGCTGTCTCTTTGTTTTCCATTTCCTTCTATTTTTGTGATTAAAATCCAGCCTTCCATTATTCAGAGTTTACATGAACAACGAATGTCACCAGGGAAGTGGTGACTGATGTGGGATTTCCAACCTGTGGCAATTCTGCAGGCAAAGACCATGTTAGGCAAACTTATTAACTATGAAAAACATGTTGACAAGGGTGCCTACTAAATTCCCGCCCTCTCGCCTTCCATACCTATCCTGGGTAGTCAGGGCCTTCTCTCATTCGCTATCATCTTATCCATCGAAACCTTAAAACTCATCATTTACATCGATTAACTTTAAGACAGGGCTTTTTATACATTCCCCACCAAAATGATCCAGGGGCAAAGAATACGATATGTTGAAGGGCCTGAGGACATGAAAGCTGTGGTAAGCGTGGATTTATCTATTTTAATTGTGGGATGTATCATATATCCACAAAAGTGTCTAAAATACATCTGTACTATAAAGGATACCAATGAGATAAATACCCACGGACCTACAACCCAGCCTTAGAAATAGACCATAATCTATAGTTGATTGACATTGGAATTTTTTCTAGTTTGGGACTACTGTAAAGAGCACAGATATGAATTTTGGGGTACTGTCTCCTGGTACCCACATGCAAGAGTCTCTGAGTATAAAGCTAGATGTGGACTTTTGGGTCATAAACTAAATGTTCAGATTTCTAAGCAATTCCAAACAGTTTTCCAAAGTAGTGGTACACATTTAAACCCCCACCAGATGTGGATGTGAGTTTCCATTGCTCAACATCTTCGTTAACATGGGCTGTTGTCCAAAAATATATTTTTTCAATCTGTATGTGACATAAAATCTCATTGTGATCTTGTATTTGCATTTCTCTGATTCCTGAAGAAGCTGGGCATCTTTTAATGTGTTTATTATAGGGCATATGTTTTTCCTTTTCTTTGAAATTTCCATTTGGGGTTTTTGCCCATTTTTCTAGTGAGTGGTTTCTCTTTCCTTATTAATTGATTTGAACTCTTAAATAATCAAAGTAGGAATAGACAAAAATTTTTAACTGCATAGAGTTTATTTACTTTTATACATCGTATGTAAGGTAAGGTAAGGTAATTATCTTTTCTCACTCCACAGTTAATTATTTTCACTCTTGGGGTGGGCGCATTTGACAAAAAAAGGTCCTTAATTTTAAACTTATTGAATTCTTCAATCTTTTTTCTTTAGGGTTTGTGCATTTTAAGTTTTGTTTATAGATACTTCCTCTATTCTCTTCTTGGGATTGTATAATTTTGACTCTATGTTTCTTTAATCCTCTTTCAGTTTGATTTTTGAGTATAGTGTCAGGAGAGGGTATAATTTCAGTTTTTAAAATTTGAGTTTAGCATTTATTGAATAGTTTATCTTTTCCTCATTGATCTCAAGTACCATCTCTGTCATAAATCAAGTTTCCATATATCTGTCCATTTTTTTTCTAAGTTCTCCATTCTGTTGCTTTGTTCTATTTGTTAATTAGTATGCACCATCTCATTGTTAGTAATATAATTAGTATAGTGTTACAGTAAGTCTCAATAACTAATAGGACAAATACCTTCTTCTTATTTTCCTTCCCTAGGAGCATATTGGCTATCCGTTATCCTTTTTATTCTTCCACATAAATTTCAAATCAGCTTGTCAAATTCCATGAAGGAACTTTTTGCAATTGTCATTGTAGTTATATTTACTATTACATCCATTTGAAGAAAACAGACAACTTTATGATATGACTCTTCTTATCCAAGAACATGGTACATTTTTCCATTTTTCCATTTCATTGAGTTCTTTAGTGAACTTCAAAAGACTTTCTAGTTAGGCATGTTTTGTATACCTTTTGTTAGATGGATTCCTATGTGTTTATGTACTTTATACAATTTGTTGCTTTTGTAAAAAGTATTGTAAATTACATTTTGTATCTGACAGATTTGTTCCTTTCTTTGCAATTCTTAATTGATTGATTGATTGATTGTTTTACCTCAATGGTTGGGACTTCCACTAGTATGTGGGAAAAAAAAATGGTGATAGTTGTCACCCTTGTCTTGCTCATGATTTTAAAAGAAACAATTTCAAATTTTTACTATAATTCATGATGTTTGCTCTAGAGTTTTATAGGTCTTCTTTATCAAGTTAATGACATTTTTTTTTTATATTCCTACTTGGCCAAAAGTTTTATCATGAATGGTTACTGAATTCTACTGAACATCTTTTTTGCCACTATGGGTATAATTATATGGTTTATTTCCTTTACCTTGTTAATGTAGTGAATTACAGTAATCCTGACCTGTAATTTTCCCATTTTGTTTTGTCTTTAGCTACTTTTTATATTGAGATTGCACAAGTCTCATAAAATATGTTGAAAAGTGTTCCATCTCTTTCTACTCTGGAAGAGTTTGCATAAGAAATGTTAGGTGGAATTCACAAGTAAGATCATCTGGCATGATATTTCCTTTGTGAGATTTTAACTACCAGTTCAATTTGTAGAGGATTTCTATTTACTTTCATGTCATTTTTATAAGTTATATTTCATACAAATTCATATATTTTATCAGTTTACAAACTGGTTAGCCTAAAGTTGTTCATAATATTTTCTTATTTCTTTTTAAATACCTGTGAAACAATATTTATTTCCTCTTTTTTATGCCTAATAGTATTCGTTTGCATTTTCTCTCTTTTTTCTTTTCTTTTCTTTTTCTTTTTTTAATTAAAGTTCATTGGGGTAACAGTTGTTAGTAAAGTTACATAGATTTCAGGTGTACAATTCTGTATTACATCATCTATAAATCTCATTGTGTGTTCACCACCCAGAGTCAGTTCTCCTTCCCTCACCATATATTTGATCCCCTTTACCCTCATCTACCATCCCCCTCCCCCCCTTACCCTCTGGTAACCACTAAACTATTGTCCGTGTCTATGAGTTTTTGTTTCTCATTTGTTTGTCTTGTTCTTTTGTTGTTTTCGATTTATATACCACATATCAGTGAAATCATATGGTTCTCTGCTTTTTCTGTCTGACTTATTTCGCTTAGCATCATAATCTCAAGATCCATCCATGTTGTCACAGATGGTCCTATTTCATCTTTTCTTACTGCCAAATAGTATTCCATTGTGTATATATACCACAACTTCTTTATCTATTCATCTTATCAAAGGACATTTTGGTTGTTTCCATGTCTTGGCCACCATAAATAAAGCTGCAATGAACATTGGAGCACACTTGTCTTTATGTACAAATGTTTTCAGATTTTTTGGGTAGATACCTAGGAGAGGGATTGCTGGGTCATATGGCAATTCTATTCGTAATTTTTTGAGGAACCTCCACACTGCCTTCCATAACGGCTGCACCAGTCTGCATTCCCACCAACAGTGTATGAGGGTTCCTTTTTCTCCACAGCCTCTCCAACACTTGTTACTATTTGTCTTGTTGATGATAGCCATTCTGACTGGGGTGAGGTGATATCTCATTGTGGTTTTTATTTGCATTTCTCTGATGATTAGTGATGTTGAGTATTTTTTCATGTGTCTATTTGCCATTTGTATGTCCTCTTTGGAGAACTGTCTCTTCAGGTCCTCTGTCCATTTTTCAATTGTGTTGTTTGTTTTTTTGTTGTTGGGTTTCATGAGTTCCTTGTATATTTTGGATATTAGCCCCTTATTGGAGGCACTGTTTGCAAAAATCTTCTCCCATTCAGTTGGTTGCCTCTTTATTTTGCCGATGGAACAAAATCTTTTGCTGTGCAGAAGATTTTAAGTTTGATATAGTCCCATTCATTTATTTTAGCTTTTACTTCCCTTGCCTTTGGAGTCAAATTCATGAAATGCTCTTTGAACCCAAGGTCCATAAGTTTAGTATCTATGTTTTCTTCTATGCAATTTATTGTTTCAGTTCTTATGCTTAAGTCTTTGATCCATTTTGAATTAATTTTGGTACAAGGTACAATGAATTTTGGTTCATTCTTTTGCAAGTGGCTTTCCAATTCTGCCAGCACCATTTACTGAAGAAGCTGTCTTTTGTCCATTGTATGTTTTTTGCTTCTTTGTCAAAAATTATCTGTCCATATTTATGTGGTTTTATTTCTGGGTTCTCAATTCAATTCCATTGGTCTGTGTGTCTGTTTTTGTGCCAATACCATGCTGTTTTGATTATTGTTGCCCTGTAGTACAAGTTAAAGTCAGGGAGTGTGATACCTCCAGCAGTTTTCTTTTTTCTTAAGATTGCTTTGGCTATTCGGGATCTTTTGTGGTTCCAAACAAATCTGATGATTTTTTGTTTTATTTCTTTAAAAAATGCCCTTGGGATTTTGATGCGGATTGCATTAAATCTGTATATTGCTTTGGGTAATATGGCCATTTTAACTATGTTGATTCTTCCAATCCATGAGCATGGAATGTCTTTTAATTTCTTTGTGTCTTCTTGATAAGTCAACTGGACCTTTGTTTTTCAAACAACTTTTAGCTTTTTGATATTTATTTGAAACTTTACTTTCTGTTTTGTTTCTGCACTTATTTCTATTATATTTTTTCTACTTCTTTCTTTGGGTTTATTCTGTTGTTCCTTTTCTAATTTCTTAGAATTGGTATTGAGCTCTTTTAACTTTAAGCTTTTCTTTTTTTCTAACATAAGAATTACAAACTAATATAATTTCCCTGCAAAAACTGATATTTTGTACCCCGTATATTTTGTATTGTTGTATTTTACACGTAGTGATTTTGTTAGCTCTGTGTAAATATTGAATAAAAAAAGCAATTGCCTAACATTTTGTTTACATCATCTGACAATGTGTTAAAAGAGCATTTAGGGCACAGAGCATGGTTTTAATAACCTCTAATGTGTGTATTGGCTTAACCAGATTATACTTTAAATAAATAATTTCATAATTTCCTTTCTCTTTTATGTATGCATGTCTTAACAGGGTGAAAAATAAAATTAGCACAGCTAACGTAAGAAAATATTCCTACTAAATTCTGATGACCTTTTACATTTGCCACCGAAAACATGGAGAAAACAGAACATGATATAGCAAGAAAAAACAAAAATGAACATGCTTTCAGTTGAAATTCTTTCTTATTAGGCACACTGCCTTTGCATTCGGACCATTTAAGGAAGCGTAGTTTTAGAATCTGAGAGCCTGATTTGTTTTTATACTCAAGCCTTCATCACTCTGTACCTTTAGCAAATCGCTTAGCTTTTCCAAGCCCTGGTTTCCTCATTCGCAAATTGAAAATGGTAATATCAACCTCCCAGGATTTTCCCCAAGAATTTGCTAAATATGGGCACACTTTTTAAATGCAAATATAATAAATATAATAAATGCAAATATAAAGTATTTCTTCCTATGTGAGTATTAATCCTCAAATTTTTATACCTGGGTTCTTTTTCTCGTATGTGCCTTTTCCTAACTCCTCCAGGGAGCCTTCACTTTCCGTCTCCAAAGAGTCTTCTTCTCTCGAGGCCACATGTTACGGATTCCATCTTTACAGATGTAAAGCCCTTAGAGATCACATATTCAAAGCTCTTCCATTTGCAGATAAAAAAACCAAAGATCCATAGGATAATTACCCCAATGTCTATGAACAGCAGAGGTGAAATTTCCTGGTAGTGCTAGAGCCACAACCAGAACGAAGATCTCAGGATTTCTCATCTAACAACAGCCCTCGATTAGCCTACTTGAAAGAAATCACAGTTTTACTAAATGGAAGCTGTATGCTTTTGCTCACAGTGTACTTATTAATTTGAAAATGAACCTCAAGATGCCCGTAAATTTAAAAATAAAGTAAAATTTATTCAACAAAATACAACCCTCTGTTAAGAAACCAGATATCTAAAACCAGCATTGGAATACATAATGTGGAACTGGATGGAAGTATCTTGCTGTTGTCCATTTATTTTTCCACCTTCAAGGAAACAGTCTCTAGTGACAAGTCACTTAACTTTTATAAAATAAAAGGCATCATTAAATTTATATGAATTGATTTGGCATCAACCATCACCCACTGAGGTTCATTCAGTTCGTGTATTTAAAAACATTAGTGCTGACACGTTTGCCCCTACGTGCCATGACTTTGGTGCACATCATGTGACTCTCTCTGGAAAGAGAGTTCCCTTAAGCCTGGGTAGCAGCTGACAGTCCTAGTAGAAAGGATGTGGGTTCACATGGTTTGACAGCATCTTTAACGGCTATGGAGTACTGCTTGTTCAACCTAGCTTCAACATCCCTCACGAAGAGGGAGTAAATCAGGGTCTGGTCAGTCACATCTAGTCTGGCAGCTAGAAAGAGATTTGGTAGAGTTGTGGAGTGGGGTTCATAGGCAATGCTACCTCTGCCCTGGGGCATCAGTGTCTGGCTCCAGCATCCCTGAGCCCAGGGGCACCAGGAGTCTCTAGTCATTATGCACTACAGACAAATCAAAGAATTCCAGAGCGAGGCCCTGGAATGTCTGGCTGCCTCCCAGCTTTCTTACGAAGTAAATTCCATTGTTGTCTCAGCCTCCTTTCCGCACTCTTGGAATCAGCAGTTACTGTACGATGGCAACTTTCTCCCCCACGGAGACTGCTCAGCCACACCAGGAAGCTCAGAAATCTTATAACATAAACTCACAGCGCCCCCCGCATTTATCTTCTACATTCTCCCCGGTCTCTCCTGTCAGGGACTGTGGGTTTCGTGACTTTCTCCATGTCCTGGACTGTGGTGTGGTCACTGTTGCCAGTGACTCTTTGAACTGATCCCAAGCCTGTGTCAGAAAAGCTGTGATGGATTCCCAGTGCCATCCTGAACAACAGATTGAGATATTGCACCTTTAAACCGTGTGGCCTGGTAAACAATACAGCATGTACTCAGCTTCATAAACACTCTGCGTTGTTACAAAGGGCATTGCAAACTCGCTGTGATAGGACTTGACCTTAAAAGCTATAGACAATCTAGCGGAGCACAGAGGGTTTCATAAAGTACAATCACTTCCTGGAATTCTTGGGCCAGTGCAGTCGGAGCCGTGCAAATCCTGTTTTCCTTGCATTGTTTCCTGCATGTGAATATCATCAGTCTAGCTGGACTGTAACCATGGCACTTGTAAATAGCCGAGGGGCAACTTCTGATAAAGGCATACAGTTTTAAGAAGCTTTTTTAAAAAAAGACAAGGCTGAATCAAACCTTATAAATGCCATCTGTCAACAACAAAGTTGACAAATTGCAATTTCAAAAGCGCAGGCAGCCAGACCCAGATGTTTTTAAATCACCAAAGGAAACATAATAGATGCCCACAGTATTGAGAGCAGTATGAGTTGCTTTTCATTCGTTACAATGTAAATTGACACACATCTATAGAAAGCCAAGAGATGAACACAGACCAGAATCGTAAGAGGAGATTCTTTCCATGCTATGGTTCGTTTTCCACTGAACCAGTTATGAAATCTTAATAGTGTCGTCTTTCAGTTTCCCCAATCAGTAATAGGAAGAAAAAACCTTGATGTTATGTCTTGAAATACTCAGCTTAAAACTGTTACTCTTCAGGACTTTGACATTACTGTTGGAGAATTGTACTCTAACTTTATTTGGTGTTTGACAGGTTGTTAAACTCTGAGATGCTATAAAAGGGGGGACAGACCAAAATAGACCAATTTAACCTCCACAGACCCAGATGTTTTTAAATATAAAATTTGGACCCACCAAATCAATCTCGATTCTTCAGCCTTGGACATGATTGAAATGTTGGTTGAGCTGACATCGTAAGTTAAAATTTCTAGCAGATTTAAAATATGATCAATATCAAACAAAATGTTGACCAAAAGTGTTTTAAGCTTCTGAGAAACATTTCTCTAGAAGAGAGATAAAGAGAAAAGGAGCTTATAAGATTTTCGGTTATGTTGTCACAGATACCATTGTTTGATTTTTCAAAATCTAAAACTTTAAATTATTTCTTAAATAAGTCATGGGGACATAATGTGCAGCACGGGGACTATAGTTAATAAATCTGTTTTTGCATATTTGAAAGTTGCCAAGAGAGTAGATCTTAAAAGTTTCCATCACAAGAAACAAAATTTTCTGTAACTATGTGTGGTGATGGATATTAACTAGACTTTCTGTGGTTATCATTTTGCAACATAAACAAATATAAATCATGATGTACACCTGAAAATAGTGTAATATGTCAATTATACCTCAATAAAAATAAATAACACTTTAGGTTATTTCAATTTCTAAAGTTTACATTAAAATCAGTAATATCTGACCAATATTTTCACATGAGTATCAAGGCTCTGTTTGATGTTTTGGGTAATAATTAAATCTTTAATTATGCTAATACATTATACATAGTAAGTGCTAAAAGTCGTAGGATGGGAATTAGCAAAATACCAGTTTCATCCTTTATCTTAAAGAAATTAGCACAAGTATTTTCAAGGAATTGTTTTTCTCAAAATATATCTTAGAATGATGATCTGCTTTCATCTTCCCACTTCCCATGAAATTACTCTGTGTTTTAGATGTCATATAACTATTTTATAAAATCTATAATGCTTTTGTACAGCGAGCAAGGCTCAGAAAGCTCTTGTCTAAAATCACACAGCTAACGAGTATAAGGTCAGGATTTTTGTCCAGCTGTCCATGGCTTCGTAGCACTTTTACTTAATCCCAACCATGCAATTGCATTGCGGACAGACATCAGACACATTGTGAGGAATCTGGAGAAATAGGAAAGGATAGGACAAAACTGAAGCTCATGACTAGAACGTGCTATGAGTCTGGAACAGGAAATAAATGGCATGGCTCAGTCAGGAAGCAATGTAATTTCAACTTACTTTCCTTCTCTATTGTCTTTTCTTATTGTCTGTCTTGTAATGCTGTCATGGTTATGTCAAGTGGCTAAATTCCTGCATATTTGGTTTCCTCATGAGAGGCAACTAAATCCTGAATGATTTAGATCAATAAACTAAAATAAATTCCAGTTCTCCAAACTGAGGTTTGGAGATGAAAATGTAGTTTTAAACTGATGTACAGAAAGTGCATATTTTAGGAAAGAAAAAAACTATTAAAATTACATTGATGGTAACCACTTTGAGCACCTCTTGTGATTGCAGAAGTCAAACGTGACTTGTATTCATCTTTTGTTATTGGTGTATATTGAGTATTACAATTTTAATAGTCTTTTCCTTTCTTAAAACGTGTATAATATTTTTGGTGCCCTCTGTATTTAACGACTTACTATATATGAACTAGGGATCTGATGCCAGTTCTCAAAGATCTGACTTCTTTTTATGGTATTAGAAGTTCCCGTACCTCATGGATAAGGCAAGGAACATGTTCCCGGCAGCCAGGAGTCTAGGACACCAAGTCTTGGAACACTGTTGGTGAAAATCACTTAGTGGTGTTCTGTTACCATTTTGCCTGCTACTTAATAATGGCACACCAAATTTTGCCATCTGATAAGCATGAGTAACTTCCTCCATAGCCAAAGGGAGGCACAGAGCATGACTTTGGAGCCTGGTTTGGCTTTATATATTGTCTTTGCTTTGCAGAATTCATTTACGGGCATAGGCAGGGAGATAAAATATCTCCTCCTTTTCATGAGTGTCCCAGAGGGACAGCAAGCATACAATGTCGCTTCATACCACACAAACAATACAACACAGAAGACTCCTTCTAGCATAATAAACAACTCATAGTCTACAGTCTCCGTGTTCTTGACATTGACAATGCTTTTTAAAGTTAGATCAAAAAGGTGCTTTGGAGTTTTTTCTTATTAACCTGGTGTCTGTCTGAACAGGGCAAAAAGTCTGTCCAACTGTTGGATGCAATAGACCCAAAAGTCTGATGACCAAAGTGAATTGTTCTTTCAGTATTTTGAGGACATTTATCCTCGAGAGCTACACAGTAGATAAAAGTTATTTTAGGTTGTAGTCTATCCATAATGTTATATCAATTATAGATTATATTACTTTTTTTTGGCAATTTAATTATGCCAGATAGAACAGAGATCAATTCAAAAAACGAAGAAATTTAAGTTTAAGATTTCAGAGTATCCCTAGATATATGGCAGATTTGAAGTTTCAAATAACTATTAACTATAACATAATTAAGCATACATAGTATTTTAAAGAGGTTTTTTTAGACTGACTTTTCTCTTTAAAGAGAAAACAAGCTTAAACACGAATAGTTTCCAAATATCAGCCAGTCCCACTCTTTCTGTTTATTCCTCTTTTTGAAACTATTGAAACCTATAATAGAAAACTTTTCCTAAAAGAATTTAAATATCATTTAACTCAGAAATAAGAATAAGAACATTCCCATTCCTAAGATTTCACCTATAGTCATCAACATATTCCCCTTGATATAAATATGTGCCTTTCTATTTAGAAGAAAGGAAATATTCTTAGAACAGCATCTATTTACACTTATTAACAATTCATTTACCAAGAGCATGTAATGAGTAAGGAAAAGCAATTCAGATCTGTTTTCAGCCAACGTAAGTATTACTCACTGGAAAAGAAGGTAGGAAATGAGCACATGCAGGACTTAGCCACAAATCAAAAAAGATAAATCTCCAAAAACAGAGATGGACAAAATGTTAAGAGAAGTCCAATTTGAAATTTAATGGACTCAAAATGCAAGTTCAAGCCATCATGAAGATAACAGCATACCATATCAGAGTGTGTTAATCTATCAGCAGTTCTGTTGAACCATGTTTTGTATAGAACCCCCAAGATGTTCACTTTAGTAAGTTACCTTCTTGTGAAAACAACCAAAATTCGGTTTAAGTATGGCTTATTTCCTTATTCATTATTGGCAGTTGGAACTTCTTATAGACTTCTGAGAATTCCATTTTACCGCAACTGAAGATCGAAGATGCAAGCAAAATGTGTCTAGACAAGCTCTATGAGAGTTCTCATGACTATCGAATACATTGTCCCACAAAAGGTCATAATAAGAAATATCTTACTTCAACCATCAGAAGTACCTCATTGATATCGTGGTTCTTAAGGAACCATTGCACACCTGTGATGCTGACCCATAACAGTCAATTATATCCAAATACCCTGCAAGAGTTTTTTCAAACCTTCTCTAAACAGGCAGAGCATCATCCATAGTTTCCTGAGGTAGGTGATTTAAGCTTAGCAGCAGACCCAGTCCTCTTCTTGAAAGACTCTAACCCAGAGGAGTGTTTCTCCTAATAGAGGCAGGGAAGAAGACTTATCATGTTTTCCCACAACACTGACCAGCTCAACCCACACAAAACAGAAACTTTCCCTGTTTACAAGCTGTGGCTCTTTTTATCAGACTTCCCTGCTCCTCATTAATTCTTTCCAACAGGTTGGGAACAAACAGATGTCTAGCTTTCTTTTCTTAATTTGTCTTCAAAGCAAAAGCAGGGAACCCCCTGAAAATCATAGGCTGGTTGTGTTATCACTGCTGTACTGTGAAAACAGAGAATGCAGTGCCTCCCAAAGTCAGGGGCACCAGGCCTCCTGCTGGAGCTGAGACAGAGACTCTACTCCCACTTCCCACCTTCTTAGGGATTTCACCCTGTGCGTGGGCAGGATCACCTCTCCAAAGTCAAAGAGTGAGATGGCATTTTCTAGAGATGTCAGAGTTTGGAAAGGAATATTAGTTGGACCTCAAAACACAAGTATATGAAGCCTGACAAGTTCGTGAACTTGTTGCAATGCTGTTGCTAACCTTTTTTGATATCAGAGGGATTATTCTTCATGAATTTGTATCAACTGGACAAACACTTAACCAGGTTTATGATTTGGAAGTGCTGAAAAGGTTGAATGAAAAGGTTAGACAACCTGAACTTTTCACCAACAATTCGTGGCTCTTGCATCACGACAATGCACCAGCTCACATGGCACTGTCTGTGAGGGAGCTTTTAGCGAGTAAACAAATAACTGTATTGAAACACCCTCCCTACTCACCTGATCTGGCCCCCAGTGACTTCTTTCTTTACCGAAGGTAAAGAAAATATTGAAAGGAAGACATTTTGGTGACATTCAGGACATCAAGTGTAATACGATGACAGTTCTGATGGCCATTCCAGAAAAAGAGTTCCAAAATTGCTTTGAAGGGTGGACTAGGTGCTGGCTTCAGTGCATAGTTTCCCAAGGGGAGGACTTTGAAGGTAACAGTATTGATATTCAGCAATGAGTATGTATTATGCAAAGTATGTAGTACTTTTTCTAGAATGAGTTCACGAACTTAATTGTCTTACTTCATATATTATAATTCTGAGACTGAAGAAGAAATAACTTATTTCCAGATTTTCAGCATAAACTGCTCCCCAAATGGGAATACAGATGATCAATAGAATAAATGGTGATTTATTAATAATAATATTAGAATCACCTCAACCAAAATACAAAAGATTGGATGGAGATTCATGAAACTGATGGTCCCTGAGGTAATTCCTGAACACAGATTTGGGCTTACTCTAAAGAGCAGTCATAAAGAGACTGTGAATTAGATAATGAAACTGGGAATAATGGAAGGATTATGATTATTCTGGGGTATCACTTTTTTTCCTGAAAATCTGTGAATAGTATTCATTTTTTGCTTTGAGAACAATCAATAATAATGCTGACTCATTTCTGGTTCTTTTGATCACTTCAAATGAAAGTAGAAGTCAAAAGAGTCCTTGGAATGACATGGTGACCAGGACTATTCTAGATAGTTTCATTAAAAAATTGCTATTTGCAGGCTAACAAATTATACCCAGCTCCCCTGGGTTTTGTTTTTCTTTGAATCACATTTGGAACAAGAATAAACAAATATCATTGCAAAGTGATGAATTGGATTTAGTCCTGGCTGATTCAGGCCTGGGCGATGGCTCTAAAATTCTTGCCTATGAGTCTGGACCTGTTGAGTCATTGAAAATCAGCAGTGCTGGGGTAGTGTATAATGTGTAGTACAAACCCAAAGTCATTAAAGGACCCACAGCAAGAAAATATTATGCTCTTAGTTGCCTTGGGGATGAGTACACTTCAAAAGCTTAGGTATGTACCTAAAAATAGGAGGGGTCTCCAAGCTTCTTAAAGCCAACTCTTCTGTTTGGTGAGAAATGAAAGTTGGTGGATATTTCCAGGTGGGTTTTCTTAAGATGACAAGTGATTCCCTGGCTCTTAGTTTAATGGCGAGAGGGTGAGAATTGTGCTGAAGATAAAGTACTGGGCTCAAAAAGTTCAGTTCTATACTCAGTCAATGATTATTCGATTAAATCACTGATATGAGGCAAATCGATTCAGACAATGACTCACTCTACAGGGTCCTGGAGGAGGAAGCCTAAGACATGTTTGCCTTAAAAAAAGGATACATTTCAGTCCATCAACCTAAAATTCTGCACAAAATTTACACTAAAATATAAATGATTAGGATTTCTTTTTTCTCTAGTGAATCAGTTTCTCCCACAGAAATATTAAATGCCAATGCCCAGAAAGCCCTAACAGCCTATGTTAATAAATCCCACTTTTCACTATACAATGTACCATATTTTGTGACCTTAGGAGAATACAGAGCTATCTTTTTCTTCTCCTCCTCTTCCTCCTCCTCCTCAATTTTTTTTTTTTCTTCCTCCTTCCTTCATTTTTTTTGTGGGGAGGTGGCAGCAGGTAACTAAATGCGGTATGATGATTGGGCATTTTTAAATCCTTTTACTCTTAGTGTCTGAGGCAAAGAAGCAACCCCATTTTTGTTTTAAAAGTGTGGGTTAGGATCACCGACCTGCCCCTGGGCCAGGACTGAAGGACAAGAGATACTGGCAGTTTCAGAAAGCCCTCAGACTCACCTAGGAGAGGCAAAACGCTCCCTGAGAATTCCTTCAAATCACTGAAGCTGCCTGTCAGATGAAATCTGAGCGTTCTGGTTTATCACTGAGCCACAGGCTATCCCCTGTGGTGAGGGTCCTGTGTCATTCAGGGAGCCTTTGAGAAATGTCAGTGGGCTTCATTCTCCAAAAGTTACACATGGCCTGGGGTAGACAGCCTCCTGAAAACAAAAACGCTGGGTGGTACTTGGGAAGAGAAAAATAGAAAACAAAGAAAGGGGGAGAAGAGAAGGGAAGAAGATAAGGATGTGAGTAGGAGGAGATGTAGGAATAACAGGACATTTTGTTGTCAGAAATGACACCCGTTTCCATCCCAGCCCACTAGCATTTGCTCATTCAAGTATCACTGCATCCCTGGGAGCAAGAACCTGCTCAACTCAGGGAGATTCCTCCAAGTGTTTTCCACAATGAATGTCCTGATCTGGGGATCTGCAGATGCTAGAAGTTAGGGTGTATATAACAGAAATTCTCTCAGGGGTTAGAGGGTCTTGCTTCTCGGAGAGGAACTGCCCGTGCAAGTTCTTTCTCCTGAGTTACATTTTGAACAAGTACTCATGAGCATTACATGAGTGGCTTTATGGCTCATGAGTATTGGACGACCATTCCCAAGGGAAAAGGAGAACAGCATATACAAGCTGGCTTTTAAATAAAACTTAATACAAACAAAAAAGGGTAAGAATCTCAGCCAGGGTCAGCCATTTAAATAGAGGGCGCCTAAAACCGACCAACAGTGTAATGTTCACAACCACTCATCTGCTGAAGGGTCCCTGTGCTGTGCAGAGTCAGAGGTGGGGTGGCAGGAGTACAGCAAAAGAAGAGTTCTTGGGTCTGGTGGATCTGTCTCTATCCAAAACCAGTAGGTAAAGGTTCATTTATAACCCGCCAGTTGACACTGGGAACGTTTGGTCTAGCCAAAGTTCAGATGGTTACATTAAAAAAGTTCAGGTCTTTGCATCCATTTTCCAGATGGGAAGTAAATTTATGAAGCAAGTTTAGATACTTTAACATATTTCCATTTATTGGTAGTCATCCTTTTATTATCCTTCTCTTCCTTATCCTCCTGTTCTTTTAAATAAAATCTCCATCTATTTATTTGTTTCCTCTTTATTTCTTTTTAAATTATACAAGAAACATGAATACATCGACATGTTGGAAGACTGAAATATTATGGACAAGCGTAGAATAAACGTGAAAGCTCACTTCATGCATCCCTGTATTTCCACTCCTGTCTACAGAGGAAATCCCTATTAATAGGGATTTAGTTTCTATCTTTTCAGTTATTCCTATGTACATATACATACACATATACATCTACACATAATGCACACATGTGCACACACACACACATTTATTTACTTAGCCAGAATCATTTTATTACTCTTCTTACCAAAATTTTCAAGGGATAGATAAAAAGTTCGGTAATATATTATTATTTTAAAATCCTCATGTCTAGTAACACCTGGAAACTAGTGTGTAAAATATCTAAGCAGACATGTTTTTTCAAGCACACATGCCTTCCATGTAATGGTAAAAGTAGATTGGGGCTAAGTTCTGTTAGCAAATCATGGTTATTTCTTCTCATTTATTTGTTACGTGTGCTGATTGGAGAGGTAATAAGGCTTTGAGAGATTAAGTAAAATATCCTCCAAAATTCTTGAAATCACTAATTCAGTTAGAGAATTCCACAAGCATGAGTTCATACATGAACTTGGAAGTACAAACATTAATGACCTAAGCATTTCAGTTTTAGCTTCAAGTCTAAAAGTAGAAAGAGATCCACCCATAATTAATGAAATAATGTTGACTTAGATAGACTGGTAGGCCTTTTGTCATAGAGAAAATAGCTATATTAGCTTTAAAAACAAAATTCAGATCTTACCTGCTCAAGAAAACTTACTTTACTAAATCCAAACTTACCAGACAAAATCTTAGAACATGATATTTCACCAGATTTCTAACTTTATAAATATGTTCCCCATAATAACCCATCTCATTCATATATATACAAAGTAATTTAATTTTTCCAGAAGTGATTTATTCTTAAATTCTTAGGAATGCCACACTCGGTAGTACAAGTTCTATCCAGAAAAGCTGAAAATTCAGTTTCAAAAGATGCAATGTAATCAGTCATTGAAGTTACCCTGCAATAGGAGATAGCAAAGCTTTCAAAATTTAAACTGGGAAGCCAATTTCTAACCCCTTTTTATATCACAAATGTGGGATGGAGGGGGCAAGAATTATATCAGCTTTTATGAATGGATAAAGAGGTACAAAGGGATATTTTGAACCTTACATATTGATATTTTTGGTCAGTCATGTTACTTTTTAGTTTAGACTTGTATTTACAAAGGCAAGCTTTCATCTACCTCCCCTGAATGTCTCATAGGAATTGCAAATATAATATTTAAAATTACTGAATTCTTGATTTCTGCCCCACTCCCTCCACCTTATAAACCTACTTTCCCATCCTTCTCAATAAAAGACCCCACCATCTTCCCAGTTGCTCAACTAGAAATTGTAGGATTATTCTTGACTCCTACCTACCCTCCAAACCATCATTTTCAATTTACCACTAAATCTTGTTTATTTTGCTTCCAAATAGATCTCCAACCTTTCAGTTTCCACCCCAGCCTAAGCCACTTACTACCTTTGCCTCAACGCTGCCAAGAACCTCCCTAATCATCTTCCTAGTTTTAATTTAACTCTCTCATTTTCCAGATAGCAACCAGAGTAATGCTAAAACCCTTGAATAGCTTTCCATTTCTTTTTAAATAAAATCTTATCACCCTAAAATGGCATATAAGTGGGGCGACCATCTCTCTTGTTTTGTCAAAGACAGTCCTGTTTATATCAGTTGACTAAGTTCTTATTTTGACCGCTCCTTTTCATTCATTCCCAGAGTGTCCCAGTTTGGATGATGCTATGACTTTAATTTTAAGGTCCCGCATGCTTGGTGTGGGGACAGAGCCCCGGAGAGTAGTTTACAGGCTCTCGGCCTCACGTGAAGGGGTGCTGGCTCAGGTGGTGAATGGCCGTTGGCTGTGGCTGGTTGGCCGTAGGCTGTGGCCGGTTGGCCAATTGGACGCTGGTATAACTGCTGTGGCTACGGAGGGCCGAGGAGAGCGGAAGAGGAGAGAGTGGAGGAGAGTCGTCGGTCGGTCGGTTGGCGGAAAGGCGGACGGCAGGTCACGCGTCCGGTGGGCCCAGCCTCCAGTGAGACCATAGTGGTGTGACTCCCCTACCTATGGCTCCGTGGGTGTTCCTTTTCGGCCTCACCATATCCTGCGTTCTTGTGTGGGGAGCGGGAGCAGAGACCCTGCAGGCCGCCCCGCCTGAAAGATGGCGCGGTGAGAAGGCCTCCGCGCACGACAGATGGCGTAGCAAGCAGGGTCTCCCGCACGACACTTGGGCATCTTCAATATTAAGTCAGGCCATTCTTTGTTTATGCCACTCAGACATATTGACCGTCTTTTAGCTCTCCAAATATGATGAGGTCCTTACTACCTCAGGGAGTTCACTAACCTTTTTCTTCCATCTATTTTGCATCTGGCTAATTCTTTCTTCCTTTTCAGTTTAATCTTAAGTATCATCTTTTGAGAGAATCCTTCTCTGATTGCCCAAACTATCAAAATAAAATTTACTCCCTTCTGAGCCTTTCTAATAGCACCATGTAGTTTTTGCTCCTAGCAACACATTATGAATATTTATTTGTGTATTTATTGGTGCAGTGGAGAGCTTTCTTTTTAGACAGTTTGCTACAAATGGAAAGAGAAGATGTGTTTTTTATTTCACTGTTGTAAACTCCATGCCTAGCACAGTGTCTGAGATGCTGTAAGCTTTCAGGATCTGTTGAATGAATCAATGAATAAATAAGTATATGAAATGGATGATTTGTGATCATGAACTTGGAGAATTTGAGACTGCTCCAACTTTGGGTGAAGTAGGAAGAAAAACAGCCACAAAATCTGAAAGCTTCTTGAAAATCAGCCATAAACCTGCCTTTGATTTGTGAACAGTCAGTTATTGATTATCCTGAAGCCCTGAGGGGGACTGAGAATATAAAGGTGAATAAAATACAGTATCTTCTTCAGGAGCTGACAGTCCTTAGGAAAAGATACATAAAAATGTTATTTCAACCCAGTTGGAGCACAGAAAAGGAAAAACCTAATCCAAATTGGAGTTTGAGGAATCCCTTCTTGAAGTGACTCCATAATTAATTAATGTAGATCAGGTGGAATATGATTTTTAAAGTAAATCTGAAAAAAGTAAATGCATTAAATAGGTGAATGCTAAAGAGCTTCATTGTACTCTTTAGACCAGAAGTTTATAGGGTTTTTGGTCTCAGGACCACTTTTCACTATTAAAAAAGAAGTTTGGATTATAAAGGCTGCATCAATCTTTATTTACTCTTAGAAATTATAACTGAGGCATCGAAAAACATTTATTAATTAATTTATATCAAAATAATAATAAACGTATTATATGCTAACATAAAAGGCCTATTTTATGAAAAGCAACTATATTTCTCCAAAACAGGAATCAAATTTAGTGAGAAGTGTGGCATTGCTTTACATTTTTGCAAATCTCTTCAGTGTCTGGCTTAAGAGAAGACAACTGGATTCTCCTATCTGTTTCTGCATTCAATCTGCTGTATTATGTTGATTTTTTGAAGTATATGAAGAAAATCCAGCCTCATAGAGATAAGTACAAAAAGTGAAGAAATCACAGAGCACCTGAAAGGGAACTGCTACTGGAGACAATAGTTCCCATTAGAGTTTGGCTGGTAGGTATTAAGCAGAACCTTGATGTGACCTGATTTGTCTTTTAGGTAGATTAGTTTAGCAGCTGTGTGGTCAGTAAATTTGAATGAGTGAGACTACAAGTTTGGAGGCTATTCCATATGGTAATGCGATAAAATTGAAAGGTCCAAGTCACTCTTAAATGTTGCAAATGAGGGACAGAAAGAGAAGAGACTGATTGTATGGAATTGGAACACAGGCTTTTTGGGGGGATGACAAAGATTATAACGTTACCACCTCCTATAGTAAGGATTACACTTGGAGGAGTAAATTGTTCTGAGGTAGGAGGAAGGGACAAACAATTCTGTTGTGAGTATGTTGAGTGTGAATTGGTGTGAAGTACTCAGACAAAGGTGTCTGGGAGACATTTAATTATGTAAGCTCATGGTGAAAATAGACAATGGCAAAGCATCAGCAAACAAGTGGAGGCTAAATATTTAAGAATGGAATAAATTCTCCAGAAAGAATAAACAGAAAAACATCGAAAAACATTTGTGAGAAGAGTAAGAACAGACCACGGAACACCAAAGTTAGGGTTGGATGGACAGAGAGAATTTCACAAAGTGACAAAGAATGAAAATCACCAAGAAGGTGTGGTATAACTAAAACCGTGAGAGTAGAGAGTTCATGAAAGTTCTGGTTAATGGGTCAGCTGCAGAAGAAAGATCAAACAAGATAAAAACAAGGACATGGTTAATGATAATGTTCTTAGGGCCATATTAGTAGAGTGGATTGAGGAAGAATGTAGTATAATTAGATGCAGAGGGCTGAAGAGTAAATTGGAGATGCAAGCAGAATCAGTAAAAATAACCTTTTCCTAGAAATTTTGCTGAGAATAGAATGAGGAATAATGATATAACCAAGAGAGTTTGTCTGATTACCACAGAGGAAACTTGAACAAGTTTGTGGGGTGAGGCAATGAAGCCAATTAAGGGAAGAAGTTGATGACCTGGGTTATTAATCATCACAGGATATTCTGGAGGATAAAGGAAAAAATATTATTAGCAGAGCGTATCTTCCTCTTTCTTGCTCTTTTCCAAACATCATAAGATATTGATCTTTCAGAGGGAATACAGACAAGTTGTAAGAAATTCAGCAATAAGCACCAAGTCATTTGTGTGGCTACTACAGGAAATATTAGTAACTTTTCTACATGTAGTAAGATGGGATGAGAAACTAGAAATTAATACTCCATTTCGAAAAAAAGGATGGACAAGGCCAGTGAATAAGAGAGAGAAGGAGAAAGGAGAAAGAGGAGCTAGAGTAGAAACTGTTCCCTTTCCCACTGGTCACAGTTTAAAGGGGAGACTGCCCTTGATACCAGTGTGCTTCTGCGGAGTGAATTGCCTCTAGTTCTCATTACAGAGACCAGGTGTGTTTTTTCACAGTCAATCCTTTTAATGTTCTAAAAAATAATTGAATTAAAGAATGAACTCCTTAAGGAGTTTTCTAAGAATTGTGCACCTTGAAACATTAGGCACTTTTAAATGATTTTACATAAATCATTACAAATAAAATGGGGCAGTGGTCTAGAGGCAAAACACTGAGTTAAACAAAGCTAAGCAGATCTCTTAACAGAAGGGCTTCTCAGAATCATTACTATAATTACCTGCATCGGGAATTATTCAAATTAGTGATACAGGGAGCACCATTTTCCAAACTTACTTAATTATCATTGTTTTCAAGGGAGGCTGGCCTTGATACCACTGTGCTTAGCAACTGGTATTTAGCTATAGGTATTTAGCTATAGCAACTTCCATTGTTTTCATTGAAATACTGTTTTCATTGAACACTTAGACTGACTTTTTTTCCAGAAACTGGTGTACTGAGGAGCACAGTTTGGGAAACACTGCTCTAATGTACGTATTGTTAAACTCAGCAGTGCCTATCTGATTAATTGGGTCATGAGTCTTGTGTCTAGAATAGTTCAATTAGTAAGATACCCCCTTTTAAAGAACTCAGTCATAAAACTTATTTTCAAATAAGTATACTACAAATAAGTCATGTGAACACACCACAGTTATTTCCAGTTTTGGTGTTATGATGTTCTGTCCTTGATTTTAAAACACTGACCCACTTCTGAAAAATAGTCCTTGGGCATAGTAGACTCTCAATAGCAATATTTTGATTGATTGCTTTATATTTTAGATGAATTTTTAAGTAATTTTCTCAGTGGTGAGATCCAATGTGAAGGGAAAACCAGAGGAAGGCATCGCCTGCTTTTATGTCCCACGGGGCGAAAATGCTGTGTCCAGCCCATCTGTGAGGACCATATACAGACCAACAGTTATCATGTACCTCCAACAAGTTTTTGCCATTTGGTTCCAATAAGAACAAGATGAACTTGTGGGAAATGCTTCATCTTGATGTTTTGCTTTTTTTTTTCTCCATGAATTTCATTATAAGAAGAATATCACCTGGTTTTTTTAAAATTCTTTTGAAATTCAGAATCTGTTTGAATTCCAATGCAATCTAGATGCTGGGGGATCACAAAGAGTAAAAAGCATGATCCCTGCTTTCAGTGAGTTTACAGTTCACTTAGGTAGATAAGAGAATCAATGAAAAATCCAATAAAATAAAGGTTTAATTGTGCTACACATTAAACATAAAGCATCATAAGACAATACATGATTAACTGAAAGACAAAGATAGTAAACCAAGTTGTGTCAATCACATTTACGTGCATATGACCTGAATTACCACCTACATGTATATGTATTCCAGAAATGTGCTATCCTAAGACAAATAGTACCACCAAGACAGGCAGGGCTGCTTCTACTGTTTTGGGATACAGATAAGAGAGTTGAGAAAAATCTGCTCCTTCCACAAGTCAATTAATAGCTGAGAGCACAGCACTATTCATGTGTCCTGGAGAACACTTCCATCTCCATCTCCACATTGGCTTAAATCTCAACAAGTTTAAGTTAAGGTCTGGTCTAAAGGAGAGATTCTCTCCCTCGATCTGGATGTCAAGAATACAGTCTGATGCCCAAACTAGACATCTGGTAATAGCCAAACATTCCTGACATGACTGCTTGATGAGTCATTTTCAGAATTCTTAAATTTTGTGAAGTGCACCAATTTATTTTCATTCATTTTTTAGCTATAGCAACTTCCTGTTGTTCTTCCTGTAAAAGCATGATTAATATTCAGTCCTTGATTAGATCCAAATTTCTATAGAGAACAATGAGCAGGTTGTTTTGTTCTTTCTCTCCAGCTGAGAACTCAGGGAAAGGACATCATTTAGTTTCCTTTGTCCCTCAGGGAGATTCTTGGTGACTTTGCTCATTGTGTTATAGACTTCACAGGGATGTTTTCTGTGCTTTCAGTGCAAATTTGCAAACTAAATCCCTTTTGAAATGGGTGAATAAGAATAGATATCAAAGAGATGGTGGGCTCTGTGGAGTTGAAAGACTAGTTTTCAACCAGCAACTCAATTTAATAGCTCTTTACCCTATAAAAAGTATAAACGCTTATTAAAATGTGTGATGGAAAGGTCTCTAATTGGGCTAGAAATTCTAGATGTACTAGAACTACCTCCAGACATATTTAGGACATGATAAGTCTAGACAAAATGAGTAAACTAAAAGGAATTGACGTGTGAAGGAACACTCTCCACAGATGGATAGTCCAGGCATCCAATTTCAACAAAATATTATCAACTGTAATTTTAGTAGCGTATACCATACCACATCCTGAACACAGTAATATCTTTTCTACACTATTTTATGATTCAAGTTTATTTATTGGAGTTATTTACATCTCATTGTTTCCAAAATATACTTGTAGCTGTGATGTTTAGTTAACAAATGACACTGTACAGTGGAGAAGCTCAGCAGACAGTACCTTAACTAAATGTTCAAGGCTAACATCACCAATAAGAAGATGGCATAATATCATGTTCCCTCTGAGATGGTCATGCACAAAGAAGAGAATAATTTCTGTGGTATTCTTTCTAAAATGTATAACCTCAACATAATCACAAGGAAACATCAGACAAATACAAATTGAGGAACATTCTACAAAAGTAATTGACAGTTATTCTTCAAAATGTCAAGGTCATGAAAGACAAGGAAAGACTAAGGAACTATCACAGATTGAAAGAGTGCAAGCAGACCTGATAACTCAATTCAACATGGGATCCTGAAAGAGAAAAAGGGAATTTAAAAAAAATGCCAAAATCTTAGTTAATTGCTTAGTTTTGATCATTGTAACATGGTTATATGAGATGTTAGCATTGGAGGAAGCTAGGGGTAGGATTTTGAGGAACTCCCTGTACTGCTTTTGTAATGCCATTCTTTAAGTACTAGTTAGAGTGATGTGATGAAACCCTCTAGTAATTTCCAACTAACATCAAGACCACATATGACCTAGACTCATCCACCTCTGTGAAATCATCTCCAACCATTCTGTCTTTTACACTCCAGGCCACTAAGTGATTATTGATCAAATGTAGCACCCTCCTACCTTATGATTTTTATTCTTGCTTTCCCTTTGGCTGGAAAGTTCTGTCTGAGACTCCAAATCTCAGCATGATTTGCTTTTAACTCATCATTCAGGACTCTTCTCAAGTATCACCATCTCAGACTGGAGATTCCTAGTCTTTCTGCTAAATGACGGACAGTCATCCCGACTGTCAGTCATTCTCTATTTCATTTTGCTATTCTTTATAAGAACTACCATTTAAAAAAAATGCTATTATTTTTTTACTTGTTTATTTTATGTCTTTCCCTATTGGAATGTAAGCTACATAAGAGCAATTTTCTTGTCTGACTTATTAATTGATATAAGTCCCAGAACACAGTAGGCCCTCTAAAATATTCAGAAATGAATAATTTCTCTCATTGTCCTCAAGAGCCAGTCACACTTGCTTTCAGATGCTTTATTCACACTGAGACATTAATCTCAATGTAGATTGAATAAATCATTCTACATAGGTTCTTTTATCAGTTACGGGATTAGTATAGTAACATATATATGATGTCTTATTAACTATAAAATATGAAACTGTTCTGATTATTAAATTTTGGTATGACAATAGAATGTGAGTACTGGGACAAAGCTTTGTGAGTCAGTATATACAGCATAGTAGTAAAGCATTTGGGGCCTATCAGGGAATGAATCCTACTTTGCAAATTACCACCATTTACTTACTGTGATTTTGGGCGAGTTACCTAATTACTATGCTTCAGTTTCCTCACCAATAACTTAGCAATAATATTAATAATGGTAATTTGTACATTATAGAATTGTATGAGCATTAAATAAGAAATTATTTTAATAAAGTAGACAGTAGATTCAAAATGTTAGTTCCACTTACCTTTCATTCCTTAACATGTTTTAATCTTCTAGAATTGATGAATTCTGAGACTCAACTGCTTTAGCTATGTGGACAGTTAACAATGGAGTTATAATAGATATCTAGATAATAATATCTTCACATGTTACTGCTTTCTGGGAGTATTTATATTACATAATAAATTGAAGTGTTAAGATAAAGGATTCAATAATTTATAAAAAGATTCAGGCTTTGATCATTGGGGAATAGAAGTAATTTGGGGGACAAAGCTTATTTTCTGTGATCTTGAATTAAATATAGGTTTCTTTGGACTAAACTGGAATTACAAAATTCAGTATCAAAATATGTTAGAGTGTGGTTACGAATTCTTCAGGGAAAGCTCCCCGCCTCCTTATTTTCCCTTCCGTCTAATGCCAGGTTCAAGACAGGTACATGTTCATGATAATGTTCTCAATGTCTCCTTCTGTAAGTGAGTGTACTCTGGTTCATCTTGATACATCAGGTTCTACCACTTGTTAACTGATTATTAGCTGTTCTATTCATATATAGAAGTCATCTTTTTCTTAACTGTTGATATGTGCACTCCAATGTCAGAGACTATTATTTTATGGTCAGTGGCAAGCTCCTAGACAATCAGAACACACAACCTTTGAAAGCTGATCTGACGTATGTGCAGATCAGGACAACATGATCTGCTGGACGACATTGAGGCACATCCTTCCCCATGGTAATGTCCTTCCTTTTCTTCATTGGATGTTTTATGAAACATAAAACAACCGGATTGCAAGGACAGTTCTAGAGAGCAATGCCATCAGTTTGAGCTATCATTATTGAAACAGCTTCCAACTACTAACATCTTTGAGGTGAGACGTGTGAGGGGGGAGTGAGCCAGGCTTTCCTTTTTTCCTGCTGGTGTTTGTTTTTGCCTCTGATGGTATTCCCTGCTTGGTAATATATGCTTTGACTTTGTGACCTGTCTTCCTGCAATAATTCTTTGGTGGAAAAATCCGGTAATACAGCCAAGAGTTAGTTCTTCCTTTGGCCCCACGTGCCTGGCCCAGAGATCACAGCTTTTTGGGTTAGCAAACACATCTAGCCAGGGTACTGTGTTAGTCATTCAGGACTCTTTCCCCAATGCTTGGCAAACGGAGCATCATTTTGTTTCCAAGTTCAAGATTTCAGTTAATTTGTGGATAGTGGAGGATCAATACAACCTGGCATGAGTAACAACTGAAGAGCTGGTATCAATCTTCTATATTGTTGAAGTACGAGGCAGGATGGTGGTGCTGGGGGAGAGCAACAGCAGAATGAATGAGCAAGGGGAAGATTTATTCTGTCAAAGGGTGAAAAATCCATTGGCTAAAATTATCACTGAGACTCTAACAGAGATAGTCAAATTTAGTGATGACAGAAAATAACATTTGCCTTTTTTGCTTCACTTGGGACTTTGATACAGTAAATAGAATGGTACAGGGCACTAGATTGTGACGAGATCTGTGAGGTTGCAGCATATGTCTTGGTTTTTGCATATATAATACTATCAAGTATTTAAGAGTATTCAAGAATTAAGTTTGACACTTGTGCACTGTTGGTAGGAATGTAAAATGGTGCAAGCACTATGGAAAACAGTGTGGTAGTTTTTCAAAAATAGAATTACCATATGATCCAGCAATCCCATTTCAGGTATTTATCCAAAAGAATTGGAGGTAAGATCTTGAAGAGATATTTGCACACCCATGTTCACAGCAGCATTATGTACAATAGGCAAAAGGTAGAAGCAACCCATGAGTCCATTAACAGATGAGTGGATAAACAACATGGTATCTACATACAATGAATATTATTCAGACTTCTAAAAAATGAAATTCTGATGCATATTACATGGATGAACCTGGAAGAATTATGCTAATTGAAAGAAACTAGTCACACACACACACAAAAAATACTGTGTAATTCCACTTACAGAAAGAATCCAAGGTAGTCAAATTCATAGAAATAGAACAGTGGTTACCAGTGACTGGGGGTAAGGGCAAAAAAGGGGACTTATTGTTTAATGGGTACAGTTTCACTTCTGCAAGATGAAAAGTTCTGGTGATCTGTTTCACAATAATATAAATACACTTAACACTACTGAACTGTATGCTTAAAAATAGTTAATAGCATATATTTTATATGTGTTTTTTACCACACACACAGAAAGGATCAAGTTTGCAAAATGAGGGCAAGATCCCTGCCTATTTCATGGGATTAATGTGAGGACCAGATCAAAATAGCACATGCACATGTGAAACAGTGTATGGCCAAAGGTAATTACTGCAGCATTACATGTAATAGCAACTGATTGGACAATCCAAGGGTTCACCAATAGGGGACGTTTTACACAAATGGTTACATATCCCTGTAATGGAAGACAACGTAGCTATAGAAACAAATGGTGAGAAAGCTCTCTGTATGGTACAGTCCCTAAGAGGTTAAGAAAAAAGAAAGCGAACTGCAGAACAAAATGTGTAGCATGGTATCTTTTGTGTAAGAAGAAGGAAAATATAAATATATTTGTAATTCTTGTATTTTTATAAAGAAATTCTAGAAGGATGCCAAAGAAATGCATGAAATAATTATTTATCTTTAGTGAGAAAGGAATGGAGGGGATCAAGCAAGGATAGAAGTGAGGCTTTTTTCATTTTTTCCTTTTTAGATTGTTTTGATTTTTGAAATGTCAAAATATATTGACAATTTTTGGAAAAGGTAGTATGTGAAAAAGATTTTTAAAGCTGTAAAGCATTATACATGTGTGCGTATAAAGGATATTGTTATTTTCATGGTTATTAATAATATATCAATAATAATTTTGTACTTTATAAATATTTGGTCAATAAATAAATCATCAATCAAACCCTTTTCTGCTGTATGAGATACCTAAAAAGAAAAGATTCAACTTAGCCACTCTTTCCCAAGCTCGTGTAAAGTTGGGTGGTTTTGATTTGGCCTATTCTGATTCACCTCCTTTCCCTCTCCCAAGATCTCTGTTGTACTCAAATAGTTTGGTTCCTAAATTTCGATTGGAGGTGACACTTGTCACCTCATTGACAGCCATAGCTGGTATAGCCAATAAGTTTTGTTAGGCAATTGTCATTCTGTTTCCTCACTGGTCCATCACCCCTCCCTTAGCTGCATGGTAGGCAAGTGGGGAAGTCAGTATCCCCAGAGAGATGTAAGAGCTGCTTTTTGATCAGTGGGAATAGAACCATAGCTGACCCTAGCCTAAGTATAATAACTCCTAGGACAATGGTTCTTGGTGGGAGGGTGATGGTGGCAATTCTGCCTCCCAGGGGACATTTGGCAATGTCTGGAGATATATTTGATTGTCATGACTAGGGGGTGGGCTGCTACTAGTATTTAGGGGGTAGAGACCAGAAATGCTGTTCAACATCCTACAATGCAGCAAACAATCCCCTACAGCAAAGACTTTTCGATCCCAAAGTGTCAATAGTACCACCAAGGTTGAGAGACCCTGTTTTAGGAAAAATGGCATTTTACCTGAGGACTTTTAAAAACCAGAAAGTCTTTAAGATATATATATATGGCTTCTTCACAGTGAAATATCAGGACCATAGCTATCGATGGCAGAATATCTGGGGCGAGAGGACCTTAATGGCTCCTCTCAAAACATATCACTGTGTGTGTCAGCACTGCCTCCTGCTCTTCATGCCTCCCTTGCTTACAGAATGTTGATTAATGGATTAGTTTGTTTGTTTTGCTTCTTATGGTACAATGCATGCTAATTCCTAACACGAGTCCTGTTTTCCAAACATTCAAGGTGCCTCCTGCCACCTTGAATATGATAACCTTCTAGGCCTACCCCCTGCCACCCCCAAAATGACAACACTTTTTTTTGTTTCCCCAGCAGAGGTCATGTTTATGGGTTATGTGTCTGTCCACCCGATTGTGGTGTAAGCTCCTTAAGAATGTACTCTTTGTTTTCCTATTACTTTGCAAATAGTAAATGCTCAGTCAATATTTGTTGAATCAATGAATGTACTCAGCTTTAAAATATGGAAACAATCCTATTTCAAAGAGAATTATCACACCAGACATTGGTTACATTGTTAATAAAACCACATTTTTTAAATTCAATTTATTGAGGTGACAATGGTTAGTAAAATTGCATAGGTTTTAAGTGTATAATTCTATAATACATCATGTATATACGTATATCATATGGTGTGCTCACCACCCAGAATCAGTTCTCTTTCCATCACCATATATTTGAACCCCTTTATCCTCTTCTACCATGTTTTCTTGAAAATAAGACCTAGCCAGACAATCAGCTCAAATTTGTCTTTTGGAGCAAAAATTGATATAAGACATGGTTTTATTTTACTATAAGACCGGGTATAATATAATATAATATAATATAATATAATATAATATAATATAATGTAACATAACATAATGTAATACCAGGTCTTGTATCAATTTTTGCTCCAAAAGACACATTAGAGCTGATGGTCTGGCTAGGTCTCATTTTCGGGGAAACATGGTACAATTCCCTCTCCCCCCCTTACCCTCTGGTAACCACTAAACCACATTTTATGTACATAGTTTTGTCTCAATAGAACACGGTCAACCTAAAAACAGTCCAGCTTTATGAAAAATAAGGTATGTTGTGATGGCTAAGGGAAATCTCTGTTGACATTACTTGTTAGCTTCACAAGTTTTTAAACTTTTCTTAAGTATTGTTTAGCATTCAAAATAATTGAATGCCCATTTGAAACAAAGCACTGTATCAATGCTTTAAAGATACTAGGGAGCACTAAACATGACTTGTAGGATTTGAACTGTGGTTGGAAATACGAAGAATCTCAATCTTAAAAAGCTGAAAGATAGATGAATAATAAAAGAACATATAAGTAACAAGTAAGTAATATAGATACAAAAGCTATTGACATTTAAAAGACAGTCTTCAATATAAAAAGTTGCTCTTGTGATTGCTGATGAAGGGTGGATGGGTTTCAATAAACAGAGTTCCTTCTGCTCTGGTTGGCAAATAAATTTGATGAGTGAGAAAGAAATCTATAAATTTGTTTGGGGAATACAATGAATAAACCAACAGAGATGGACTGCATTAAGAATGATGTCACAAATACACTTAATGAGAAATGTATGGCCATTACCTCTCCACATTAGTACCTTTCACTGTGGGCTAGAAATGCAGGGGGCATGCACCTGGGCTCTATTGCACCAATCCCATAGAACTGATCAATGGCAGTTACTGCATTGTCGTCAGTCTATGTGGAAGGATGCTTTAAGAAGAGGACCTGGGGAATTTGTCCCAGTGCCTATAGCAGTGCTTGTCGGAGTGTGGTCCCTGAGACAGCAGCATCAGTATCACCCGGGAACATATGAAGAATGCAAATACTTGGGCCCCACCCCAGCCGTGCTGCACCAGAAATATTGGGAATGCCGTGGGAAATCTGTGTTTTCCCAGGTGTTCCAGTTTATTCTGATACACGTTTAAGTTTGAGAACCACTGGTCTATTGTAAGTATATCATTAGGAATGTTATTTATTACTTACCCAGTACCACCTTTATCAGGGCTTTGGAGACAAATTTTTTTCTGGTATACTTTCATAACATTTAAAAAATCTTAGGAAAACAGTAAATTATGTAATTATTTAGTTTCCTTTATCTCATTGACTGCTAAAAAGCTAGGAGTCACATCAATGTCTTCCATAAGAATACACATTATGGTTTTGATTTGCATTTCCCTAATAGCTAGTGAAGTTGAGCATCTTTTCATATATCTGTTGGCCATTTGTATTTCTTTGGAGAAGTGTCTGTTCAGCTCCTCTGCCCATTTTTAAATTGAATTGTTTTTTGTTGTTGTTGTTGAGTTGTGTGAGTTCTTTGTCTTCAATATTAGCCCCTTATCAGAGGTGTAATTTGCAAATATGTTCTCTCATTTGATTGATTGCATCTTTGTTTTGTTGATGATATCTTTTGTTCTGCAGCGTATTTAGTTTGATATAGTCCCATTCATTTACTTTTGCTTTTACTTCCCTTGCTTTTGAACCACTTAGAAGTGAAAAATACAATAGCTGAAATGAAGAATTTAG
This sequence comes from Rhinolophus sinicus, assembly GCF_036562045.2. Taxonomy (NCBI): domain Eukaryota; kingdom Metazoa; phylum Chordata; class Mammalia; order Chiroptera; family Rhinolophidae; genus Rhinolophus; species Rhinolophus sinicus. The sequence goes on from NC_133756.1 coordinate 66,428,294, forward strand.
TAGAAGGAATACTAGCAGATTAGATGAAGCAGAGAATCAAATTAGTGATTTAGAAGACAAGGTAGCAGAAAACATCCAGTCAGAACAGCAAAAAGATAAAAAAAGAAGAATCCAAAAAAATGAGGATAGGTTAAGAGATCTCTGACACAATATCAAGCATCACATATTTGCATCATAGGGGCACCAGAAGGAGAAGAGAGAAAGCAAGGGATTGAGAACTTATCTGAAGAAATAATGACTGAAAACTTTCCTTACCTGAAGAAAATAGACATACAAGCCCAGGAAGGGTGGATAGTCCCAAACAAGATGAACCCAAACAGGCCCACACAAAGGCACATTATAATTAAAATGGCAAAGGTTAAAGACAAAGAGAGAATCCCAAAAAGAGCAAGAGAAAGACAACTAGATACTTACAAGGGAGCTCTCATAAGACTGTCAGCTGATTTCTCAACAAAAACTTTGCAGGCAAAAAGAGATTGGTACAAAATATTCAAAGTGATGAAAAGAAAGAACCTAAAACCAAGACTACTCTATCCAGCAAGGCTACCATTTAAAATGAAAGGCCAGATAAAGAATTCCCCAGACAAGAGAAAGCTAAAGGAGTTCATCACCGCCACACCAGAAATGTTACAGGAGTTCATTACTGCCACACCAGAAATGTTACAGGGACTTCTTGAAGAAGAAGGAAGGGGAAAAAAAAGAACACAAATATGAATAACAAAATGGCAATAAATGTGTATCTTTCAATAATCACTTTAAATATAAATGGATTAAATGCCCCAATAAAAATGCATAGGGTAGCTGAATGCATAAGAAAACAAGACCCATATATATACATGCTGTCTACAAGAGACTCACTTCAGATTGAAAGACACACACAGACTGAAAGTAAAGACTTGGAAAAATATATTTCATGTGAGTGGAAATGATAAAAATCTTAGGTAGCAAAGCTTATCAGACAAAATAGACTTTGAAGCAAAGGCTGTAATAAGAGACAAACAGAGACGTTACATAATGATAAAGGGATCAATTCAACAAGAAGATATAACCCTCATAAACACTTATACACCAAACTAGGAGCACCTAAATATATAAAGCAAATATTGACCAACATATAGGGAGAGATCCACACTAATATGATCAGAGTAGAGGACTTTAACACCCTATTGACACCGATGAACAGATTTTCAAGACAGAAAATCTACAAGAAAACAGTGACCTTAAATGGCACAGTAGATGAGATGGATTTAATTGATGTTTTTAGAGCATTTCACCCCAAAGCAATAGAATATACATTCTTTTCAAATGTACATGGAACATTTTCCAAGATAGACCACATGTTAGGCCATAAAACAAGTATCAGTAAATTTAAGAAGATTGAAATCAGATCAAGTGGCTTCTCTGACCACAATGGTATGAAGCTAAAAATCGATAACAAGAAAAAAATCTGAAAAAAATCACAAATAACATGCTACTGAATAATGAATGGGTTAATAAAGAGATCAAGGAGAAATCAAAAGATACCTTGAATGAAAATGAAAACATAGTGACCTAAAATCTATGTGACACAACAGAAGGAATCCTGAGAGGGAAATACATAGCACTACAGGCCTACCTCAAGAAACAAGAAAAATCTTAAATTAGCAGTCTAACCTTACACTTAAAGGAACTAGAAAAAGAACAGCAAACAAAGCCTGAAGTGGGTAGAAGGAAGGAGATAATAAAAATCAGACTGCAAATAAATGAAATAGAGTATAAAAATTAATACAAAAGATCAATGAAACCAGAAGCTGATTCTTTGAAAAGATGTATAAAATTGATAAACCTTTAACAAGACTCATCAAGAAAAACAAAGAAAGGACACAAGTAAATAAAATCAGAAATGAAAGAGAAGTGACAACTGACACCACAGAAGTACAAAGGATTATAAGAAAATACTACAGACAATTATATGCCAACAGATTTGACAATCTGGAAGAAATGGATAAATTCCTAGAAGCATACAGTCTTCTAAGACTCAATGCAGAAGAAACAGAAAATCTAAACGGACCAATTCCTATTAATGGATTTGAATTGGTAATCAAACAACTCCCCAAAAACAAAAGTCCTGGACCAAATGGCTTCATATGTGAATTTTACCAAACATTCAAAAAAGAATTACCACCTATGCTTCTCAAACTATTCCAAAAAAATTAACCAGAGGGAAAGCCCCCAAGCTCCTTTTATGAGGCCAGCAGTACCCTGATTCTAAAACCAGACAAAGTCATTCCAAAAAAGAAAATTATAAGCTTGTATCCCTGAAGAACATACACACAAAAATCCTCAACAAAATAGCAAACCAAATTCAGCAATACATTAAAAAAAAGTCATACACCATGATGAAGTGGGACTTATTCCTGGGATGTGGGGTTGGTTACATATCCAGAAATCAATGAACTTGATACACCACGTAAACAAAATGGAACATAAAAACATAATGATCACATCAATAGATGCTGAAAAGCATTTGACAAAATTCAGCAGCCATTTATGATAAAAGTCTCAGTGAAATGGGAAAAGGGGGACTATACCACAACATACTCAAGACCGTGTGTGACAAACACAGAGCTAACATCCTCCTTAACGGAGGAAAAGCTAAAACTGTTCTCCTTAAAATCAGGAACAAGACAATGATGCCCAGTTTAACCATTTTTATTCAAAACAGTATTGGAAGCCTTAAAGCCACAGCAATCAGATAATAAATAAATAAATAAATAAATAAATAAATAAATGCCATCCAATTTTGAAAGGAAGAAGTAAAACTGTCATTATTTGAAGATGACATACTACTGAAAGTTTCCACCAAAAAAAAAAACCTGTGAGAACCAACAAATGAATTTGGTAATGTAGCAGGATACAAAATTAATATTTAGAAATCAGTTGCATTTTTATACACTAAAAAATGAACTGTCAGAAAGGTAAATTAAGAAAACAATCCCATTTATAATTGCATCATAAAACTTCTAGGAATAAATTTAAACAAGGAGGTAAAATACCTGTATTTAGAAAACAAAAAGATGCTGAAGAAAAATAATTAAAGAAGGTACAAGTAAATGGAAGCATGTACCATGCTCATTGATAAAACAAGTTAAGATTGTTAAAAATGTCCATGCGACCCAAAGCAATCTGTAGATTCAATGCAATCCCTATCAAGATACTAATGGCATTTTTTACAGAAGTAGACCATGTAATCTTAAAATTTATGTGGAACCAAAAAAACCCCAAAATAGCCACAGCAATCTTTAGAAAGAACAAAACTGGAGGTATCACACTGATACTAAACTGTATTACAAGACTATAATAATCAAAACAGCACGGTACTGGTGTAAAAATAGACACATAGATCAATGGAACAGAACAGATAGACCAGAAATTAACCAACACCTACATGGTCATTTAATCTATGAAAAAGAAGGTAAGAACATACAGTGAGGTAAAGACAGTCTATTCAATAAATGGTGTCGGGAGAACTGGACAGATACACGCAAAAAAATGAAGCTGGATTACCTTCTTACACAATATATGAGAATAAATTCAAAACGGATGAAAGACTTAAATGTAAGACCAGAAACCATAAAACTCCTGGAAGAAAACATAGACAGTATACTCCCTGACTATGTTTGGGCAAGGGAAACAAAAGAAAATATAAACAGATGGGACTACATCAACCTAAAAAGTATTGCACAGCAAAGGAAACCATCAACAGAACAAAAAGACAGCCTACTGAATGGAGAAGATATTTGCCAATGATAAGCTGATATGGGGTCAATATCTAAAATTTATAGATAACTCACATAACTAAACACCAAAACAACCCCCCAAAAATGGACAGAGGACCTGAATAGACATTTCTTCGAAAAGGAGATACATATGGCCAATAGACATATGAAAAGAGGCTTAACGTCAATAATCATCAGAGAAATGCAAATTAAAACCACAATGAGATACCACCCCACACCTCTCAGGATGGCCATTATCAATAAATTAACAAACAATTGTTGATGAGGATGTTGAGAAAAGGGAACCCTTGTACACTGTTGGTGAGATTGCAAATTGGCGCAGCCACTATGGAAAGTGGTTTGGAGGTTCCTCAAAAAATAAGAATAGATCTACCTTATGACTCCACAATTCCACTTCTGGGTATTTATCTGAAGAAATGAAAAACACAAATTCAAAAAGATATATGCAACCCTATATTTATTACAGCACTATTTACAATAGCCAAGATGTGGAATCAACACAAGTGCCCATCAATAGATGATTGCATAAAGAAGAAGTGGTACATATATACAATGGAATGTTACTCTACCATAAAAAAGAAGGAAATCTTACCATCTGTGACAACATGGATGGACCTAGAGGGTATTATACTAAGTGAAATAAGTCAGACAGAGAAAGACAAACACCATATGACCTCACTTACATGTGGAATCTAAAGAACAAAGTAAACAAACAAACAAAAGAGATATAGACTCAGATATAGAGAACAAATTGATGGTTGCCAGAGGAAAGGGGGTTTGGCGAGCTGGGTGAAAAAGATGAAGGAATTAAAAAATACAAATTTGTAGTTACAAAATAGTCATGGGGATGTAAAGTACAGCATAGGGAATATAGTCAATAATGTTGCAATAACTATGTATAGTATCAGTTGGGTACTAGACTACTCAGAGGTAGCACTTTGTAAGTTATATAAATGTCTAAGCACTATGCTGTACACCTGAAATTAATATAACATAATATTGAATGGCAACTGTAACTGAAAAAAAAAAATAGATAAATTAATAAAGCAAGAAGGAAAGAGAAAAAGGAAGGAAGGAAGGAAGGAAGGAAGGAAGAAAGAAAGAGTAGGGGAAAAGCCAAAACTTAAAAAACAAAAAATTTAATAAAGTGATGCTTTTTCATTGGTAAAAAGTTGAGTCTGGTAATAACAATGAAGTGTTTGTGAAGGGCTCATTTAGCCAAAAAAAAATTTTGTGAAAACAGAATTAAGCCAAACCACACCACTACATACTAGGAATTTTTGGAAACACAGTGGAACATTCCAAGATAAAATATTAGGTCATCTCGGGGCTTGAGATGAGCTAAATTGGTCCTCAGATTTTTTTTGTTTTTGTTTTTGCTTTTTGGAGAGCTAAAATATGTGCTTGAGGGGGAAAGCATGAGGAGGAGCATAAAGACTCAAAGATCATGTATTTATTCAATAAATATTTATTACATACCCAATATATGTCTGATGCTGTGATGCGTTCTGAGGATATGGCAAGAAAAAAATGGACCAATGTCCTGCCCACATGGAGCCTACAATCTTGACTGTAAACCTTGCTCTGTTGTCCTAGGGGAGGGTGGTTTCTGTCTGGCCATTTCTCTGTGTTGCCTTTTGTTCATTTATAAGATAAAGTTGTTAGAACAGATGATCTTCCTCTACTATCTCCTATAGCTCAAGATGTCTTTGATTCTTTAATGAGAGACAGAGTACTTCTTTGATAATATAAGAGAACTGGCAGATCCCAAGTTTCTAGTTTAAGGGTAGCAAACTAGAAGGGAGAGACTGAGGAATTTGTGTTCAAACTATATTTCTATAGCTAAATAGTGTTTAGCTGAGGTTGAGTGCCATTTAAGATATGTGCCAATGGAAATGAAACCAAGACTCCAGTTCCCCGCTATCCTCGGCACTGCCTCTGCTTTCTCTTCTTTCCATCCCCCTGTTTTTCTTTGCGTCTTCATCTCAGTGTGGTATGTGCGACAATTAAATTTGAGAGGATGAACTAGCAAAGTCAGAAGTAGTTCACAGCAAGAGAAAATGAACTCATCCCATTCTATTTTGGGGGATAGAGTGGGACTAAAACAGGAGTGTGCTCCCACTTCAGAGTCAATTTAGAGAGATAAAAAGTCAGCACAACCAAGGTCTGTGTTATCCTCAGAATTCTCTGGGTCCAGGATAAAAGCAGGGGTCCCAGGGAAATTTCACAAAGGGCTTGCACGTCTGATGTCCACAGAAACAACAAGTTAAGGGGATCTTAAAGAGTCATCTAAACCTAGATACCATTTGTGTTGGTAGTCATAGTGGCATGCAAGTTATCCTAGTTTGACAAGAACTTCTCTGATTTTTAAAGATCTCAGAAAAGTGATTAGGATGATAATTGCATCTTTATCTATACATTCTGGTATTGAACAATTCTCCATATTGCAAATCTCATTCTCTTGAGTGACCTGAATCTCTCCCGTTCTATAATTCCCTTCTATTTTCTCTTTCTGTCATTTGCTTTACTGACTAAAGAAAAGGGAGCCCACCATATTCTTCCTTCCAGTTAGACATTGTACATTTTACATGCTTCTTTGGAAACAGTGCTACAGTTGTGCATTGGTGACCTAGAGACAGCATGAAGTTTATTGTAAGCCCCAAATGATTTTCTATTTCCATGTTATTTTCTGTATGTGTATGTTGCCTGAAACCCATCCTTAAAATCTTCACTAAGTTCATCCCCTACATTGAATAAAGTCATTCTGAATTTTAATTTTCTCTGGGTCAGTCTGGGGTCATCTATTAACACAATAAACACAAATATGCTCTTGGTGCCATCACTGAGTTATTGCTGAAAATATGAAACCCCTACAGACCTAGGACCTACCCAGTAGATATCACTCCCGCACATTATCACATTTCCTTCCTGGACTCATTTGTACTTTATAGCTCTCTTGCTCAGGAATTGCATTGCTAGTCCCTAAGGCTCTGGACATCTGTTTTTTTAAACATTAATTTCATGTTCTTTTTCATATCCCCCAGCTCTTTCTTGCAAAGGATACGCCTGACACCGGGGGCACAGTCTTTTAGGTGGAAGTAATTGTTTGAAAATGCGTATTTTCAATTCTTTCAAAGCTTTGTGCAAACTTTTAAAAAATCTGTACAAATATCACTGATTTGCAGAGATTCACTTGGGACTTGTTACATAGCCTGCAAACAGCTTCTGCATAGGAAAAGCACATTGTGTTATGTTTGTGTCTTTTATCATCGAAGAAAATGAATCAACTCTACATAATATTTAATAAAAACAGCAACTCATTAGAGAGCAGTTACTTCTAGGCAAGAGAGTCTGGGAGATCATTTTGCCTTTTGCCAATTGGAACAGAATGCTTTGTTTTAGATTGCTTTGCTTTGGATGGTAGCTTCCTTTTGTCAGAGCTTAGCAAGCTGACAAGTACGAGACAGCGTCTAAAGACAATAGTAACTTATCAAATGGTTCCCAGTTAGGCAGATGGTGCTTTGGACTGTTTTAATGGGCTCCCTAATCTGTGAATGACTGCTGCCATTTTGATGGCAACTGAAATGTTTCTGAAATGTTTCTCTCAATTTCACACCAGGTTTAGAACCCAAATAGAAGTCCTATATTTACTTCAACTGGTGCTAAATTAGGGGCTGCTCAAAACCAGTTAACAGGAAAGTTGCCTACAGAGTGGAATATACAGAAATCAAGGCACAGAGAAGACTAAACACTGATCTAAATATACACAATGACTTATCAGGCAACCTAGGAAATGAATCCAAGTTTTCTACCTCATAATCCGCAGCTTACAATCTCACTAACAGGGTGTACTAGAAAGAGATACATCTGGAATCATTTGCAGATAATATGACCTTAGATAAACAAGTTCTCTGAGCTTATGCTTCCTTATCAATAAAAACATATTAAAACCTCTCTCAGAGAGTTGTGAAGATTAATAATAATAAAAAATATATAACATGACGTCAGTGTGTGGAAGGTAGCTGGATAGTCAATAAATGGTAGCTAGTCCATCAACACATTTACTACTTTTACTTATTTTCCTTATAATTCCCACTTGGAGGGAAGGAAGGAAGGAAGGAAGGAAGGAAGGAAGGAAGGAAGGAAGGAAGGAAGGAAGGAAGGGGAAAACCCCAAGAATTATTAATTAGCTTCTATGTGTCTAATACTATGTAGACTAAAAAGACATGGGGCTATAGAATGAGGCACTGTAATGACAGCAGGTGACCTTGATCCTCGTCAGGAGTCTAAGACTAACTCAGAGTAGATGTGAGAAAGCAAGCTTTTCTGAATCTCTCTCTCTCTCTCTCTCTCTCTGTCTCTCTCTCTCTCTCTCTGTCTCTGTCTCTCTCTCTGTCTGTCTCTCTCTCTCTCTCTCTCTCTGTCTCTCTCTCTCTCTCATTTTCTATCTCTCTGTCTTTGAGTCTTTGTTTCCTCATATATTCATATCCTAAGTTTCCAGTCACTACTCATTGATATTATATTGTCATACCTCATTTTCTTTATTTTTATTTTTCTCCTATCATATATATTCTTTATATATGCTTTCACATCTTACATCTTCTCCTGTTTCTCTTGTCCACTCCCTGTAAATACATCAAGCCATAAAATTGGTATATCTTCATTTGGTGAGGTCATATTCGGGGGTTCTATATCCTAGAGAAGTTGTTTCACACAATTTCCTGATATAAGAAAATCATCTTATTGACAGTCTATATTCTTGGGCTCCAACCCATATCTAATGAGTCAATCTGAAGTGAGGCATGGGTGGGTAAGGGTGCTGAGAATTTATAATTTTAACAAATGCTCCAAGTAATCCTTCTGAGCTGACAAAATTGAGAAACATTTCTCCCTGTGCCAGGTAGCTTTACATGGTTTCCTGGCCCTAGACAGCTGTTATTAAAATAGTGAGTCTGAGAGAGCTGGGTGAGAGAATGTCTATGAATCCACACCAATTCATACCCTTTCTGAAAAAGTGTGTTCTCTAATGCATATCCTATGGGTCTTGGGTTTGAAAAATTATCTTCTCGTTTATCAAATAATATGTTGTGGAAGCTTTAGAACTTATACACAATAATATTCAAAATATTTTACTTTTATATTTGAGATGTATATAGATTATTATTAGAGCAAACAAGCTGAAACACAGAGGGGGCTAAAAATCAATGATTACTTTTCTTAAAATTCTATTCAGTCCGTTTTGTTTGATGAGGTTCTTCAACTTAAGCTAGTTACATCAATGTGATATATATATAAATGATGTATTTCAGAATTGTACACTTGAAACCGATGTAATTTTACCAACCATTGTCACCCCCATACATTTCAATTAAAAAAAAAAAAGATAGATACATTGTTCTTTCCAATTGCTGGCTTATATCCTGGACCTCGTCTGTTCTAAGGAAGAAACTAGTTAAAACACGGTGGGTACAAGTAAAATTTACAGCTTAAATGTTGTGTAGACTTTCATGCCGCAAAAGCCCGCAGGATAATGAGGGCAATTTGCAGCCTGTCCTACCATCCCCATCTTACAAGAGAGAATATCTTGTTAGGGGTGTATTCAAAGAGCATTTGTGAAGTTGCCCATCACAATTTTTTGGAGGTACATAAAGATCCTGGACATTTGGTAAAGTTAGACTTCTTGCTTCATGTCAGAGCCAAACATTATAACATCTAACTTTCAGGAAAAAAATTAACTACTATGTAAATAGGTCAAAGCGGATTTTGAGAGCTATCCTGCCTCATGTGAAACATCCTCTCACGCTGTTTACCTCACTAGTTCACTAAAGCTCCTCTTGTCCATGAGGAATCTCAAACCTCAAAACAGAAGCCCACCACCAGGCTGCCTTTGATGATGGATAATTAAAAGGGGCTTATTCAAGGCCATTGTCAGTAAATTGATAAGGGTCAATGCAAGAAGCAGCAGTACATGGAAGCAAGCCAGTTTGTTTTGCAAACTCAAGCTATGCTACCTTAATCATGGTCTGCCAGAAAAGCGGGAACAATAGAGCAACTCACCCGGCAGGGCGGACCACACACACCTGGTATGCTATGTGTGTAACTCAAGAAGATTCTCTTCACACGTGCCGCCAAAGAGGCAGCTTTAATTTCCGAACATTTCTAGAAATCAGCTTACGTCATTCACTCCAGCGGGAATGGCAGTCAGCCATACTGGAGAATATTAAACAGTTCTATCCAGTCTCAACAGTGGTTTATTGTCTCAGCATAAAAACATTTGTTTAAATATTAAACAGTGAAATCTCGCCTGGTCATTAAAGCCCATAAAAAAAGAACAGGACGGAAATTGGTTAATAATCTTAGACTTTGGCCAACTGAGTGGCTGGAATGTCATTTGTCTTGGTGGCATGTCACCCACCCAGAGGAAGCCCTGTACATCACAATTCCAGCTTCGTTCTCACACAATGTTTACAACACTCTCATGATACGTGCTTTTCTTCTCATAAAACGTGCAGATGCTGAGTAAAGTCACTTGTAGTTTCCTCAAAGACTGTTTTGATTAACCGTGAGACTCTGGATTCTTAATTTTTGTTTACCAGATAGCGCATTTCGATCTAGGAAAGACATACTGAATAAAAATACTTTTTTATATTAAATGCAAGTCAGTTAAAATTTACCAGGACACTTTTTTTTTTTTTTTCCAATTCGTTCCACTCCAAAGTACTATTGGACACCCGCAATAAGATTATCTTCTGTCATTTCTGGGAGTAGGAAGGCAGGGAAGAAGTTTTCCCTAACACGTATGTCACATATTACCTGACCGGAGGAGACAACATCCTCGTTAATGTGTCATCCTTATCCTAACGACTTTCTTCTGAAATGGCTTTACTAATATGGCTATCCATCACTAGACCCATCACTGATATAACCCCAAAGATCTTCTTACAACTTGTCAAACACAATTTTAAGAAGAAAGATGTCAGGCTGTCCCTTTCAATCAGTGTAATCAGAGTTACCTAGATTTGTAACTCTCTCTCAAAAATGGGTGATATTCTCAGCAGAATGAAATACTGTCATGACTTTAGCAATAAAAACTTAATGGGTTCTATAAATACCTATAGAGGAAATCAGTAAATAGGTAGCTGTTTCCCCAAAAATAAGACCTAATCAGAAAATAAGCCCTAGCATGATTTTTTAGGATGACATCCCCTGAACATAAGCCCTAATGCGTCTTTTGGAGCAAGAATTAATATAAGACCCGGTCTTATTTTCGGGGAAACATGGTATATTGAAGAGGATGGCTATTTTGTTAAAAGTACTTGAGTTTTTTGCATCGGGATGTGATCATTTTGTTTTAGTTTAAACATACTTTTCTAACAAACTTTCAAACCATATTAACAATATTCTGTTAATGGCGGTATGAATTTATTTTGTAGTACAGATAAGGTTAGATATCCCAGTTTCCTTTATTCAAACAGTTATTTACTAAGCACCTACAATGTGCCAGGCATAGTTCTATGTGTGAACTACAACAAAACCAAAGATGCCAACAGAGTGTGGCACCCTGGAAGCCAAGGGCAGAAGAATAGAGCAAGCAAGATGCTCCTGTAATAAGTCATGTGACATGAAAATTGAGAGTTAAATATGGATTTATCAGCAAGGTCATTGCCGACCCAGTTGAGAATGATTTTAGTACATTAGTTAGAGTGGGAATAGGGAGGATAAAGACCTGATTGGAAAAATTTTAAAGGGAAAGAGAAGAGAAATTAAAGAAAGTTCTGAAGGAGTTTTACTTCAAGGAAATGTTACGAATCAGGGCCATAGAGAGAAAGTCTGGTCAAGGGAAAGTTTGTTTGTTTGTTTGTTATTGAAGGTGAGAGAAAATGAAATCATATTTGTAAGCTAATGAAAATGAATCAGTAAAGAAAGAAAAATAGGCGGTATAGAAAAGAGAGGAACAATTGCTTTTTACTCATATACCATAGTTGTTTGAGAATTCAGAGGTATGAGAATGTAAGAGCTAGCTCACAAATAAGGAGAGATACGTTGCTTATCATAAATCCACTGAAAGCAGCAGAAATAAAATTGTACAAGTGGGGAATTGTAAAACAAAATTAAAACTTAAACAATGTTTTAATATTAATAAATTTGTTGAGTCCACAACCAGTACATAACTTTTAACTGTAACAATTTGAGCTATACTCTAGAGATTGTATTTTCACATTAAGATTGTATTGATCCAGGATGTTTGGAGAATGAGATGTTATTGCTAAGAGAATTGTACTAAGTTTACTTAAAATAGATTTGAATTTTGTAAAATATACTTAACCCTAAAATAGCATCAAGTAGACTTGAGTCTTTTATGATTTAGGTGATACCTTAAGAAGCTGAGAGGGGCGTCAGGGTTAATATTATGAACACTGTAAAATACTGAGTGTAATAATGAGTAGATAATTTTAGCTTTACAGGACAGATGGTCTCTGTTGAAGCAACTCGATTCCTCCATTGTAGCTTCAATGTAACCTTTGACAACGCACAAAGGAATGAGCATGTTCCAATACAATTTTATTTGCAAACATGGACAGAGAACTGGGTTTGAATCATGAGATATAGTTCTCCAACCCCTGCCCTAGAAGATGATTTACTGAAATAAACCCCTTAATATTAAATAATATTCTATTGTGATTAAGGCATAATTGCCTTAGGTAGCCGTAGGGTTGACCCCTTTTTGACAGTTGTGCATCTGACATAAGTATATTCCTGACATTGAAGAATATTGCAGTATTATGTTCTCAGGTTTTCGATCCAGTGAAAGGTGATTTGGGATGACTTTGTGCAAGTTGCTTAATCTCTTTAAGCCTTTGTTTTTTCATCTGTAAAAATGGGAATGACATCTCTTTTATGAGCTTGTTGTAAGAATTATGAGTTTTTATTGTTGAGTGCTTATTTTACTTACCTTGTTTCCCTGGATTTTGGCTCTTTGTCATAAATGTTGAGTATACATGTTTTTACTTAGAGTTTTTCTAGTGTCTGTTATTTGGATGCCACATAAGTGGAACTTTGTTGTAAATCTCTTAGAGAAGAGACATCACCATCAACTTCCACCTCCCCAAACTTCTTCATTCTACCTTGATCTTTTAGGCCAAATGAAAATTTTAATTCTTAATGTGGAGCTTTCTCACAGCTAGACATAACAGCTCCGAAAGAATTTAATCAGCTTCAGTTCTTTGGTTCATTAGTATGGCAAACAATTAAAATCAAAATTCTTATCGGGAATCTTCTGTTGTGTGAGCTACTAGGTTGAGATGTGACAACTTGAGATGAAATCAAGGGACACAGTCATTTTTATAAAAGCGTTACTGGCTTTTGTTGGCTGTGTGAATTACAACTGCCTTCTTTGGACTTGTGTCTGTCTGACTAAAACACCAGACAAATGTTCAGATGCTCACGCCTTTTAGAATGGCTGGAGATGCACATCGTCTGGGTGATTGACGTTGGTTCCCACCCAGCTGGGCAGGACTTGCCACCACTGTGTTTAACTTAATCCTACAAAGTGATGGAGGCTGTAGGGAGAATCAGTCCTAACAAGTGAAGAAAATCCAACTTCCCCTTCATCCCTAAAAAAGATACCTACCCCTTTCAGCAATGGGAGTTACTGCAACTCAGAGAGCAAATGGGTAATCTCCCTGAACGTGCTGGGCCAATCAATGATGAGCTACAAGCAGAAGGTACAGTCCCTTTAAACCAGGATACAACTCATAAGATGCCTCTGCAGGAAGTGTTATTTTTGTCCCCAAGTTACAGATGAGAAAACTGAAGTACAGAGAGGTTATGGATCTTACCTGGTTAAGGATCTTTTAGTTTCTTTGTGTTCAAGAGCATCCCTTCAAGGCCGTGACACTGTTTTGTTCACCAGGATGGCTCATGGCTTCCTCTTGACTCCCACATCACTTACAGGTTGCATTGTAATTGCCTGTTGCCTTGTTCTGGGCTTAGCATAGCATCTGGTACTTAAGAGGGGGGGTCTATAAACTTTTGATGAATACATGTAAGAAAAAGAATCATCAGTGCTATTAAGTAAAAGTACTCATGCAGGAAATTACTGGCTGGAACAATATTTAAAATAAAGAAGAATAGTTATCTCAACCTCATCAAGATTATACATTAAATGTGTACAGCTTTTCTTGTATGTCAATCATACCTCAATAAAAAAATAAAATAAAATAAAGGGGAGTCATTGCTGTGAGGAGACTCATTGGTATATACTACATTTTATTTCAGTTGTGTCCAGCACTCCCCAGTCTCACCCATAGCATAACTCCATTACAAAAAATAAAATAAATAAATGCAGCAAGATGGCAAACAAACAATAAGAATAAGGGCAAATAGAAACAGAGGGAAAAAACTGCTCCAAATATTTTTGTATTGTTCATTTATCCATCATTCATGCCTTTTCTCAAATCACCCTTCTAAGGAAATGAGCAAAGATGCTCCCCACCTTTTTCTTCTGTAGTGACTTATCTAGATGGGTGGTAATTCCATTGGACAGAGGTCATGTCTACACTCTACAAATGTTTAAAAAATATTTACATTATAGGTGGGAGCCATCCTTGTTCACAAACGTAACCCCCCTGCCCCCAAGAAAAGAAAGAAGTGATTAGAGAAACCGACCGGCTTCCACTTGTGCTCAGGTTAAGCTTTCCACCCCCATGCCAGACCACAAAGAACAGAGCGCCCCAGAAGCTTCCTGGAAATTGGGCAGCTCTGAGATGACCTTAAGTCTCTGTTGCCTTGGAGACTGTTGTAATGTGTTGGAATCAGCCGTGGGGCTGCGTGTCTGTTGCTGCTGACCTCACCAAAGGGAAGGGCAAGGTCAGGAGGCTTCGGAAGAACCAATTTTGTGTGGCATATTGATTTGGGTAAATATGTTTACACATTAAACCTCTTGTTTTGGTGCTTCCATTTTCCAACTAAATGATCTCCTCTTCTAAATTACAGCACGTCACTACTGTTTTCAGAGAAGGCTTGTATTATGCCAGATGGACAGGAAGGGCTGCTATGATAAAAGCTAAGAGTGTTGGACAGACCTAACTCTCCATACCTGTAAGTCAGGCATTAGAGAGGTGATCAAATAAATGTCAGCAAGAGAACCTGGCTTGCCTTTCTTTCATGCCAAGCCAAGACTGTGTCCTCCACCCCTTTCTTTCCATACTATTAAAAGAATACTGAATCTTGGCACAGAGATACTGTTTTTGGATCTAAAATTCTCCTTCCATTGTCCCTACCCCAATGAAACCTTGGAAATCCCAGCCTAGCTGGCTGTAATGTGGACCCTTAGATCCTTATTATTTATTCTTAAGGAACAAAGAACTTTCCACTTTCCAGGTAGTAAAGAAAACCCAAACTCCTTCAACATCACTTTTACTGTAAGGGAAACACTTGTCAGCTTCCAGTCATTTCAGATATGATTCCTGAAAGGGACATTCTTTCATTCTTCTCTCCCTACGGGCATAAACATTCTGCATTTTAGACTTGAAACATACAATGTTATCTGCTTCTGGTGTCTTATGTAACTTTTCAGGAATGCTGCAAGACTTTCCGGGCTCCGTGAAGTTGGGAATGGGGAAAGGCAAGGAGGGAGCTGGAGGTAGAGGGGGAGCAGGGGGAGGAGGAAAAAATCAAGTGTTTCCATACATCACCGAGTTAGCTGTTTGTGACAAGAAGTTACTGCAATTAAGATACAAGCCGGATGTGTGGGCTAAACAATCTCAGCTGATATCGCAGGCATTTATTGATAATGAAAACTGGGAGGAAGAGAACTAGAAAATTGTTGTCTTTAGTGGTTTCCTAGGCAAGAGGACAAACCATATGGATTAATCAAAAATTACTCCATCTTATCTAGCAGAAGAGAAGACTGTTTATTTTACTGCAAAAGGAATGTTTCTGTCGAGTTTTAAGCGTCAGTCTTCTAGGTTAGAGCTTTACATTGTACACTCCACCACACAAGCATGTTGTCTTCCATTAAAGAGTCATTTCGGAGTTGCTAAATGGCCAGGCAAACATTCAGAGGAGATCACATCCAGAAGTCCTTGATGATGTGAGCGCGCTTTTAACGCACCTAAACCTGGATTTGCCTATCAGAATAGGGACCCCTCTAGACCTAATGAAGTAAAATGGATTTCACTTGAAATCACACTATTTTTAAGCAAGATATGATCAAGGAATAGATTAAAATATGCTCTGGAATGTCGTTTGGAAATGCATTGGTAAGGTGATGGGAATAATAACAGAAAATCAGAATGCTTGGGGGACTAGTACAAAAGTAAAATATAAGAATAGATTGGTTACCTTAAATAAATGACAAACAGAGTAAAAACTCTGGAAATATTAATATCATGCCCAGAGAAATACAGTGACAGAATAGACAAAGGGCACAAAGTTTACCAGAAAATTCATCTTCCAAGACCTTTTACTAAAAACTAAATGATGCATATGAAATGAGCCTCCATAATTAGACATTCAAAACATCTTCTTTGCCTTCCTGAACAAGGCACTTTGGAAATTACCACATTTCAGATTTTTCTTGGATGAGCAAGCACATCACAGTCACTGTATCATCCTTTATTGCATGAATAAGAAAGTCAGGTTACTTATCACTACCAAAGCAAAAATTGGATGGAGATGGTTTCTTGAAGGGTACTTATCCACAGACAAAAGACTGGCCTGCTATTGATTCAATAAACATATGGACTAACGATTATACAAATGGGTCATAGCTCATTGGGATTTTTATAAAACTCAAAGTAGCCCAAATCCAGTCTGCATCAGCTCATATACTTTCTATAAATCACTCTGTTGAGTCGTTTGAGTAGGAAAAACCCTGAAATTACAATAAAATTCTAGGTTGCTTCTGGAAGACCTTCTAGTAATACTTGAGGTCCAGGAAATTCTGACAAGTGATCCCAGCGTTAAAGGTTTAGATAATTTTAGTGTCAATTCTAGTTGCAAAGCAGCCCATGCTGAATTTACATGAGTCATAGAAAATTATAATGCCCTTATAGAAGATGAAACACATACCTATTAGAAACAAATATTTAAGCTCTCTCTCTGTCTTGGTCTCTGGATAGCTCCTTCTAGGAAGGAACTCAGTAGAGAGGGCCTATTAATATCATTTGTTCCTTGTGAAGGATGAAATAGCCCATCCTCTAGCTTTGCTTTCCCTCTTTCCATCAACAAGCTCTAATCAGGTAACTAGATGGAGTATTCTGTCTGGACCCAGATGACAAATATGTTTGTGCAATAAATGAAGAAAATAACTTTCCAGATATAAAGAGGTTCATGTGCATTGTAGACCAGTCAAAAGACCCAGTCACTGGGGCACTGAGACTTGATGCAGCTGCATTCTGATGAGGTACTCTGTTTCCCTGGCAACAGCAGCTCTGCAAACACAAACCCTGAATTCTCTTTAATGTTATGTAGAGAAGAACACATAAGGGACTATAGAGGTACTTTTATCTAGGTATGTTTGCAAAATCTTCCTGTAGTTTCCCCTTTACTAAGGGGAGAAAGAGGAGATTTATAACATTTTTCAGACATGGGACAAATAATTGCAGTTTAGAGGCTTTTATCCCAGGTGTGTCCAGTTCATTATTTCTAGAGTGTCTTTCAAGGGTTCTTATGGAAGCTTCCAAAATTAAAATAGCCATTAAATGGGCCAACACATTAGTGTGACTAATGCCACTAGTCATTTATATGTGTATGTACACACACACATTTATAGGTAGATTATACTTTTTTTAATTGAAATGGAGGGGAGGGTAGATTCTGCAGTTGTCCAATATCTTACTTCCTTTTATGCACTTAATACAGTTTCCAGAAGAGAAAGAAATGTCAATAAAGCACCACTCCTCAATTCTTCCCACTCAACCCACTCTCTACCACTGCTCAGAATTACATGTGTTCCTATGCTTTGCTTGCCTTCTTTAAGCCCTTGTCTGAGGAAATCTATTGTATTGTATTGAATTTATTCTATGCAGAGTTCGTTATACCTGTGGCTATTGTCCTATAGCATCATAGGATATCAAAATTGGACGTAACCTTAGATACTATCTGCACCCATATTCTAATCTAACTAAAGTATGATTTTACCACCCAAAATTCTGGGTAGACATAAAATTGCAGCATGATCCTGTCCATGGCCGGGAACACACTCCCATGTTTAGCATCTTTCATTTTAAGAGATCATCCTTGCAATGAAGTCTGGCCCTCTGGAGTGATACTGAATGACTGCTCTTTCTTTCAGAGAAGATTCTTAATTTAAAGACAGATATGGTACAGCATCGTCACTCTTCTCCTTGTACATTACAGGTTCCCTTGATGGAAGTTGCTGATAAAGACTAGATAGGGGCAATTCTAGAGGGAATTGGTGTACATGTATACTGGCCTCCATTTTTATAAATGATACCTAGTGTTACTGGAGTGTTCCGTCTCTCAGATTAGGATAATGGGGAAAAATTACTCTTATTCTTCTAATGTAAAGAAATGAACACCACCTCATCTTCTAAGGTCTACATGCTGTTCCTTGTGGTTTAGGTTTAACAGTAATTAATAGTGATACTAGTAGGTTTAGGTGTCATAGTAACTTAGTAATATTATAATAGTAGTATTAAGTAATGTAATGCAGTTTCGTAGCTCAGTCTCTTTCAGGAATTGGTCTGAATAACCGCAGGGAACTGTGGACTCCTAGAGTGCAATTCAACATCAGTTAATAGGCTGTAGTAGTGAATATCAGTAATGGCATCAGTTAAGACTAAATGTAACACCACCACCCATAACATAAATTTACTCTTTCTAGTCCCCATGGAAGGAGCTCAATCCCAGGTAAGCCCTGTGAGAAGGAGCTGGGCAGTGCTGTCTAAAGGACCTCTAGAGATACCCGTGCTCTGGACAGGAACCTGTCATGGGCATCCAGGAAGAGCTGCAAAGTTTCCATCACCCTCAGGAAGGCCATGGCAGAGTTTCTAACTGGACTTAAACTCTGCTGTGGAAAAAAATCAAAGAAGGGAGGATTGGAAATCTATAAAACTATGTTGCATGAGGTTTTATTTATTTATGTTGGAGAGTGTTATTTTTTCTTTGTCTATGTCTTTTTCAGTAGTATTCATTAGGGAATGTATCAGTGGAGTGCCGTGTTCTTGCTCTTTCTGACTACAGGAATTTACTGATGCATCCCGGACTGATTTCATCCGTCGAGACAGGGAGATGAAAATCTCTCAAGACAAAGATGTCACCTCCACTCCGTCCCACCCAGATAAAAAAATAATTATTTTCTCCTCTGTGCTGTGTGCTGACATTTTTTTAGAAGTGATGGTGATTACCCCTCTTATATCGGAGTTAGTGGAAGCGTATCTTTCTCTGTAGTCATCTTTAGAATAGCCTGTGTTGATATCTTGGTAGCATCCCCCAGCAACTTCCCAACCTCCCTTACACATATGCAACATCACTATCTTAGAAGATTTTTCTTTAAAAGACCAGCAACTTTCTCTAGAAGAAAGCAGTAGTGGATGCCAATCCAGGGTAATGAGAAGATGTACCCACCCAGGTCTGTGGGCCCAAGATGGACCTGAGAGGCTCCAGGCATTCTGGAAAGAGAGGTCCTAAGAATGTCTTTGAATATTTAAATAGATTGCTTAAATAAATGTACCATAAACAGGCAACTGATTAAGGTAAAATAAAGTATTTTCATGATTTTAATATACCTCAACAAATTTTGCTTTTTACCAAAAAACTAAATTATTACATAATTAGTGGCCTTCTAATGGTTATATATAATTTAACATGTCTAGAAAGAGGAGGTAATGAGCCAACATTTTGTTTTCTCTCCATAGGAAATAGGTCAAGAGAAAAAAAAATAGATGGCTATTTTAAAAACATGAAACCCTTAATTGCAAGTATTTTATATTAAAAATATCTGGACTTTTGATGTGTAGGTACAATTATGAACTAAAAAGTCAAAAGCCAAAGAATGAGTACACTCCCTAAAGTAAGCCAGAAAAACAAAACCGCAGACAGATACCCAAGATTGGAATCAGAATGATTCTACTCCATTTCTGTGCAGCCTGGGCCTAAATCCAAACCCAAACAATTGTAATCTCAGAAAGTCCCACCCTGAAAGACAGGCTGAATTCCCCTCTGGAGAATTACTGAGTCTGAAGGCATGTGAGGATTGGTGGGTCACTTTAAAATGTGACGGAAGGAGAACTGACTCTGGGTGGTGAACCCACTATGTGATATATAGATAATGTATTACAGAATTATACACCTGAAACCTATGTAACTTTACTAGCAATTGTCACCCCAATAAGCTTTAATTAAAAAAAAAATTAAATCTCATTGGTTTGGTCACCCCTCCTCCTGTGGCATCAATTATCTCTGTGGAATTCTGTTGACAAGTCCACATAGTAGCCAAACGGAAAATACATTATTCAATAAAGCTTCCAGAAATGAACTTTGAATATTCAGACCGTCCAACATCCTATAAGGAAATCACCAACATTACTTTTGGATCTTTACTGGAATCACTAACTCAAACAGAAATGGCCCAGTGGAGCGCATGCATGGACATGGATACCCCCAGAATGTCACACATTCCTATTCATGTTCAAAAGAGAAAATGGCACTTGGGAAAGCAGTGTCTGCTATAAGTGTCTGCATTTTGTTTTCGAAGATACTTATTTCTGATTATATGTTTATTTTCACTTGTATTTAATATTATTTTCATCTGATTATAATCGATGAGAAATAAGGTATTTTCTGTTTTCATTCAATCATTTGATATGCAGAATTGCTTTTTACCAAAGACACAGACAAGAAAAAAATAGGAAGCATTCATTTTAAGAAATCTTCACAATGATCGTGGACTGAGAGTTACTGGAGGATATGCTTTACGGTTTTCAGAATGACCACCTAGTTTAGCTTGGTTTCTAAGCATAGCAGACCCACTTGCCCAAATCATGGTTATGAGAGAGAAGCTAGAAGAAAACTTAGGCAAATATTCTTATTTTGTGAAATTGTGGTTATTTATTTTGTAGTTAACATCTATTCTATAATTTTCCCAGGATGATTGTGAGTATCAAACTAGATAATACTTGAAAAGCACCTTTGCAAATTAAAAATGCTATAAAAATGGGCTGTACTATTATAAATAGAGGCTTCCCTATAACTATCAGTTTGACACTTTGTAAAACCTAAGTTTACTGCAAAACAGAAATCTCAGTAGCAGTCTTTGAAATCCATTTCCCAGAATAAACATGAGACTAGACTTTCAAAATCCTTTCAAGTAGAAATTTATAAAAGAAAAAAATCATTCTTTGTGTTCTTTCCCCGATCCTTACCCCACTGAAGAAGTTAGAACATTTCTCAAAATGTACCCCTTCAAAAGGCCCTAACAGCTGCCAAAATTGAGTTCATATAGACCAAATTCTCTAAAAATGGTATTATTAAGTATAAACTTCCATTTACACTTAATACCCATTCCATTAATAATACTGATTTCCCTCTCAGTTTGTAATACTTTATTCTAAAATATTTTTATTTTATAGAATTGACTTCCTCATAAGTCTTCATGAAGTCAGCAATAAATTATCTCGTTTTTCTTAGAGGAGAGGAAATGTACTGGACTCTGTCAACAGATAAAAATTCACACAATAAAAATTCACTTAAAAAAAAGGCATTGGGAACTGGGGAAAACTGGATTTCTAAATGTCTTGAGAATATAATGGGATAAAACGAGGGAAATATGTTTTTCCCTGTGTCACATTTTATTTATTTTTTAGAGTAGTTTTAGGTTTAAAAAATAATTGAACTGAAAGTACAGAGAGTTCCCATATACTCACTTTCTACGTCACTCACTTTCCCCTATTAACATTCTGCATTATTGTGGTACATTTATTATAGTTGCTGAGCTAATATCAATACATTATTGTTAACTAAAGTCCACAGTTTACATTAGGGTTTACACTTTGTATTGTGTATTGTATGGATTTTGACAAATGTATAATGGCATATATCCACTACTATAGCATCATACGGAGTAGTTTCATTGCCCTAAAAGTCCTCTGTGTCCCACCTATTTATCCCTCTTTCCCCCAACCCCTGACAACCATTCATCTTTTACTGTCTCCATAGTTTTTTTTCTTTTCCAGGGTGGCATATAGCTGTAATCACACTATATGTAGTCTCTTAAGACTGGCTTTTTTCACTTACAGAGATATGCATTTCAGGTTTCTACATATCTTTCCATGACTTGATAGCTCATTTTTTAAATTGCTGAATAATATTCCATTGTCTGGATGTACCAGAGTTTGTTTATCCATTTGCCTACTGAAGGACATCTTGGTTATTTCTAAGTTTTAACAGTTATGAATTGAATACTATGAATTATGAATTTAGAAATTATGAACACTATAAACATAGGTGTGCAGGTATTTATACAAACATGCTTTTAATTTATTTGTGTAAATACTTAGGAGTATGATTTCTGTGAAGAAAGTATTTTAAACTAATTTTGGAAGCAGCAAAAAGACGTACTGCATAATATAAATTCATCATTCACTTACATTTGAAAGATAAATTAGATAATAGAAAATTTTTTTTTCTTGTATTGAGAGAAAGCTTAATACTATTCACACATGATCAAGAGACAAATGCATATTATTTTAATTTATGACATAACCCTCAATGTAACAAACCAATACTGATGAGGCAGAAAAGGGTTAATAAAAGTGAACCTGAAGGGGGACTGCCCAGGCCTGCATCCCCTCCCCAGGAACTGCCCAGTCTCATCCCCTAGAAATAAATCTAAGATGTCTATCTAAACCTTCATACAAAGAGGAGATAAGACCAAACTGGTATTAACTGGTTCTTCACACATGTGCAAACTGCCAAAACCTGTCCATTCGTTGAATTCTAGCCTAATTATAATGTAATTAGAATGGAATGAACGTTAAGCCTTGCCCTCCCCCCACCTCCCGTGGGTTTTTCTGTGTGCATTCTGGGTAAGAGCATGTGCAGAAAGAAACTAGTTACATAACCAACATATGTCAATCAAATGACCTCAGTCTATAGGTCACATCTCCTGCTGTAAGGAAACTTACCTACCCTTTCCTATGTAAGAAAAAGGTAACCTAAAGTTAGGTGCAGTTGTCTGCCCCGGCAACTTCTATGCCAACATCTTTCTTCTTGAATAAACTTATTTCCTTGCTCTCCTCATTTCAGGCTGAGCCTGTGAATTCTTTTCACCTTTTGTGAATGACCAGGGGTTAATTCCATCGACACAACAAATAGCATTGTATTTCTAGCCCCTAGAACAGTGCCTGGCACATACTAGGCCAATGATGAGTGACTTTATTTGCAAATATTTGTCCTGCCTTTGTTTTTATTTTATCCCATGTCCTTCCTGAGTCTCATTGTCTTTCAGACTCAAATAAAACGCTCTAAAGAGCCCCCCTGCCATTGTCATCATCACCATCTCTGCCAAAGAGCCATGAGAACAAGGCCATGCACTCTACTTTCTTTCTCTCTTGCTGGGCTGGATCCAAGTCCTCAACCTAAGGCAAAGACATTCATACGGCTGATTCCATTGTGAAGATCAGTCTTTTGGATTGTCATGGTAGGTGCCAGCCCCAACTGTTTTCTCCAACCTCCCTGTCTCTACTGTCCTCCTCCACAAGGAGGGCATACATATTTCCTGGAGCAGAACTTCTGCTCTTCCTACTTCCTTTCATTTGCCTCCTTTCCTTAGTTTATTGAGTGTGACTTTGCAGGGGGATAGACATAAATAAGACACCACCCTGTCTAGAAGTGTGTGAGTTTTATAAAGAGGGATAAACACATAACCAGAAAAATGTAGGACCATATGTGAAGTGAGATATGGGACCAAAATGCTTTCAGGTCACAGAAAGGCACTGAAAGTTCTTTTAGGGTGTCATGGGGCAGGTGTATGGATGTACACACGTGTGTGTGTGTGTGTGTGTGTGTGTGTGTGAAAGAGAGAGAGAGAGGTTTGAGTTGAAACTTAAAGTGGGCATAGGTGTCTTTAAAAAAGATGGGGTGCAAAAAAGAGACAAGTGAGTCCTCCTTATTAATATATCCCGGCAGATAAAGTTGAAAAGTAGCTGACTAGAAAGAAGTTATGGGGAAGAAGGAAAGAATGGAGCAGAACGTTCTCACAAGGCCTTTCCAAAGGAAGTAAGGCCTAGTGCAGCTGGAGGCCACTGAGACTGGGCGGGCTGCCCGCTGGTACCCCCGGTACCCTGAGGTGTGTATTTGTCCATTTGTGAGGCTCATTTGCTCTCCAGTTTTGGTGAGACAAGGCCTGCTTTCTGTGGAGACAAAGCCTCAGTCCTTTGCATAGCTCAGAATTAGAAATTGCTGGAAATCAAATCTAAAAAGTGAAATGTCCTTGGTTCTTCAGTTGGAAGAACCAAATCAGTTATTTAGATTCCTGGACCAGCAGCGCCAGCACCAGGAACTTGTTAGAGAAGCAGACTTCAGGGCCCTACCTCAGATCTGAACCAGAGACCTTGGAGCTGGGGGCCAACAATCTACTTTTTAACAAGTTCTTCAGGACATTCTGATGCCTGGAGTTTGGGAACTGCTGCCTGAAACTGTAGTTGTCAATGAAAGGAAGACTAAATTTTAATCAAGGCTTTGTTTCTATTATTACTAAACTAGACTCTAACTAAACACACACACACACACACACACACACACACACACACACACATACACACACCTCAAGGAATGGGATGATTTCAGGATTTTAGTGCAGCTGGTACTGAGTAAAATAGTCACTCTAATCTAATCTATTTCCTTTCCTTGAGATAAAGCAAATCTTCAGGACCTATGCAAGAATATAAAAAGCATAATAAAAGCCACTGAACTATAAAAATTTACAGTGGTTTATCCATGTTGACAGTTCAGTTGTAAATGTTTATAACACCTCATAGAGCACATGAGAAAACACATCAACCCACGTGAAAGACATAATAGTACTCAAGGCTTGAGAAGTGTTGGCAGGGGCTGTTGGTTCACCTCAATAGAGTCAGTAAAAGGGGACTAAGGGCCAAGCTGTATTGATAAATATTTACAAGCATATCACTGAAGAATGAGAGAGGTCCTATTATAGTCGAAAGGCAACAGGTCATTTTTGAATAGTGGCATCTGAAACTGGAAACAAATTTGTTGCTGAAATACAAATTGGAGGAAATTGCTTTTGTGGGAAAACATTTCCTCTCCTCAGTGGGTTTCTCTTTTGTGTTCTGCCTGTTCTGATCATGGAATTTCAGAGGCAACTGGGCTCTCCTGATAGGGGACTAACTTCTGTTCCAGCTCCCCGCCGTGGCCCGAGGCGAAGTGCCTCCTCCCTGTGTCTGCTTTTTTTCATTGAACAGATGTACCTTACCTCCCAAGTCTGTCAAATGCTGTTAGATCCTCAGATGATTGTTTCTAAATACAGAGCATCCAAGAAAATGAGCTAAGGCACTCACTCTAATCATCTCGATCTTCCCCTTCTCCCTTTACTGTGAGTTCATAATTCTGAAGATTTTAAATTGTGGCCTTGAACTTGATGCTGTTAGGAATTTTTAAACATAGAAAGAAAATGTGTTTCAGAAAAATACAAACAACAGGAAACAAAGACAGCTGTTTTTTCTCCAAATAATAATAATTATCAAACGCTGGTTTCATGCACAGGGGATTTTATTTGTTTTTAAAGTGCCTGTTGAGTCCATCTCCTTGAAAGTTCTCTTTCAAAGGTCAGTAGAGCAGAGCTTGAAAAGTGATATCATAGAGTGAAGAGAAATGGAAATAGAAGAGGGTCCCTTATGCTTCTTATTTTATAATTATGAGAAAATACAGAGCATGTTTCTCAAAACTTGGTGTGGGAGAAATCACTAATCATACAAGAACAAAATGTTAAATTAAACTTCATGAAAATGTAAAAAAAAAAAAAAATTGCTCTTTAAAAGACACTATTAACAAATATATGGTGATAGAAAGTGTGGGGACAGAGCCCCAAAGAACAGTTTCCAGGCTCTCGGCCTCACATAGAAGGGTGCTGGCTCAGGTAGTAAATGGCCATCAACTGTGATTGGATGGCCATCAGCTGTGGCTAGTTGGCCGTCAGCTGTAACCAGTGAGCCATTGGCCACTAATATAACTGCGCTAGCAGAAAATGGAGGCTAGCAAGAAGATGGTGGCTGAGCCTGCAAGTGGCGCAGTGAGGGTTGAGAATTGTGTGACTCCTGTTTCTTGTGTCTCCAACCCAGCAGCCAGCGAGAGTATAGTGGTATGACTCCCCTACCTATGGCTCCGTGGGTGTTCCTTTTTGGCCTCACCATATCCTGTGTTCTCTTTTGGGGAGCCGTAGCAGATACCCTGCCGGACTCCCCGCACGACAGAAGGAGAACTGACTCTGGGTGGTGAACACACAATGGGATTTATAGATGATGTAATACAGAATTGTACACCTGAAATCTATGTAATTTTACTAACAATTGTCACCCCAATAAATTAAAAAAAAAAAAAGAAAGAAAAAAGACAAAGAAAAAAAAAAAGATGTGGTATATATACAAAATGGAATACTCTTCCGCCATAAGAAAAGATGAAATAGTGCCACTTGCGACAACATGGATGGACCTTGAGATTATTATGCTAAGCGAAATAAGTCACACAGAAAACGTCGAGAACCATATGATTTCACTGGTATGTGGTATATAAAACTGAAAACAACAAAGGAATAGGACAAACAAATGAAGAAACAAAAACTCATAGACACAGACAATAGTTTAGTGGTTACCAGGCGGGAAGGGGGTGGTAGATGACAGTAAAAGGGATCAAATATATGGTGATGGAAGGAGAACTGACTCTGGGTGGTGAACACACAATGTGATATATAGATGATGTAATACAGAATTGTACACCTGAAACCTATGTAAATTTACTAACAATTATCACTTCAATAAACTTTAATTTAAAAAAGAAAAAAAAGAAATAGAAAGACAGCTTAGACTGGGAGAAACTCTTTGTAAGACATGTATCTGATGAAGGATATCTAGTATCCTAGATACATAAAGAACTCCTGCAACTCGATAATAAAAAGACAATTAACCTTATTCAAAATGGCAAAGATTTGAACCTTACAAAAGAAGATATTTGAATGGCCAATTAGCATGTACCAAAAGTGCTCAAAATCAATAGTCATCAAGAAAAATGGAAGTTAAAACCACAATGAGCCATCACTAAATAGCGACCAGAATTTAAATTAAATATAAAAAACTGACAGCTCTTGATGGTGAGATGAGAAGCAACCAGCACTCTCAAATATTGTTGGTGAGAGTTGAAAATAGCACAACCACCTTAAAAAAAGAGCTGACATTTTCCTATGAAATTAAATATACCCCTACTTTATAAGGCAGTAATTCCAATTCTAAGTATTTACCCAAGAAAGATGAAAACCTATGTCTACAAAAAGGCTTGTAGAAAATGTTTATAGTACCTTTATTTATAATAACCCAAAATTGGAAATAGCATAGATGTCTATCTGTAGGATAGTGAATAAACAAATAGAAGTATATTCACATAATGGAATGAATTCCTATAATTCATATATTGTTGAGCAATAAGAAGGGACAAACTACTGATTCATGCAACATCATGGACGGATCTCAGAAACATGCTGAATGAAAAGACCCTTACAGGAAGGCGTCCTTAATAAGTGACGCTTTTATATGAAGTTTTGAAACAGGCAAGCAAATCTATGTTGGAAAAATATCCCAGCCATGGTTCCCTCTGGAGGGCTGGGGCATGTCTACTTACTGGGAAGGACATGTGGAAACTTTCTAGAGTGATGGTAATAGTCTGTCTTAGTCAGTTCAGGCAGCTATAACAAAAATACCACAGACAGGATGACTTAAAACAAACATTTATTTCTCACAGTTCTGGAGGCTGAAAAGTGCAAGATCAAGCATGGTAGACCAGGTGTTCAATGAAGGCCAGATTCCTTATAGACAGCCAACTTCTTGTTGCGTCCTCTCATGGCCAAGAAAGATAACATTTTTCTTGTGCCTCTTCTTGACAGGAAACAATTCCCTTTGTCAAGGGCTCTGCCTTTATATAAAAGCCCAAACCCTATCACATTAAGAATGCGGCTTCAAAATATGAATTTTGGGAAAACAAATATTCACTCCATAGCATAGTTTATATCTTAATAGGGTTTGGAGTGAAAAGGACTATGCATCTGGCAAGCGGTGAATGTGCACTTGAGCTGTCCATTCTATGTATGTAAATTTACCTCAGAAGGAAGGAAAATGCATAAGAAAATGTTGCGGAAAAGTTGGTGTGTGTATGAATCACCTGGGAGGCTGTATTCCTCAGTCTTATCTCCAGATATCCTGATGGTGGAGCTCAAGAAACAATATTTTCTAAGCACCTCAGGACAATCATAAGCAACTGCTGTCAGGTATACTGAGAACCAATGTGAAATTATTCCGTCGCCATTTCCTCCACTTCACAAGCCAACCAAAAAGATAATGACTAAATAAAGTGTTAATGACTAAAAGGGTTAATGAACTTTGAAGCATATTAGCATTAGAAAAAAAGTCCATTAAAAAATTGTATTGAGTCCTTTCAAGAAATAGATATTTCACTTCCTATAAAAATATCATAGTGCTATGCTATGAGCTTTAGGGACAGTATTATCTTCCCATCTATCTATCTGTCTGTCTGTCTGTCTGTCTGTGTGTCTGTCTATCTATCTATCTATCTATCTATCTATCTATCTATCTATCTATCTATCTATCTATCTACATCTATGTATCTATTGGCTGAGACCACACTCTGCCCACTCTGCTGGTGTTTTTATTTTTAAATCTTTTTATTTAATAATTTCCTTCCCTTCACCTCTTAGGACATTTCTTCTTTAAGGCTTACTATAACCTGGTGAGGTAGGTTTCATCGCCTATTTTACAGGTGAAGACATTAAGACTCAGAAAATTTAGGTGAGCTTTTCTTAGGTCACAGTGTTAGGGCCAGCTTCCTGGGTTTGTAACTAGTGCAGCTATACAGTTTTCCGCCCACCCACCACCACCAGGGCCTTGGGCTTAGGGTCAACGCTCTATGATCTCTTCTTGACATTTTAATTATTTTATCTCTCTCTCTCTCTCTCTCTCTCACACACACACACACACACACACACACCAGGCAAGGGGAGATCTTTTCTTCCTCTTGTAGAGGTATCAGTAAAGTAGCATCACTTCCTGTGGAGATGCAAGCTATGTCTCTTCCTATCGGGGTCAGTGGTGTGTGTTGGGAGACATACGCATGATAGTTCTCTCTTGTAACCTCCTGACTCCATTTTAAGTGAGTTTTCTATTCATTAATTTTTCACAGGTAGGTGATGGCAAGAGCCAGTCATCTGCCACCAATCCAGGTACCAATCCCATCCAAATGTGGAGGTTGTAACTCCTTGGAGATTGCTCATCAACTGTGGGTTGGGGAGGTGGGAAGATGTCATTGATTTCCCCACCCTAGTCAGTTTTCATTTTGCCCTGACCCCCGCAAATTATGTAACCACCACTGCTCAGGATCAATAAATGACAAGCCAGGCTTTGAATCCAAGTCTGCCTTACTCCAAAGCTCCTGATTTTAGCAGCAACTGTGTTTAAGGCATTGTATTATGTTCTAGAAAATATACAGATAAAAATTAATCGCAGTTCCTTACATCAGGGAGTTTATGATGATGAACAAATTACAATCCCTGCGCTTCACATAAAATACAGGCTAAAGAGAGAAAGAACAAGTAAAAAGCAAATTGCCGAACACAGTGTGACAAATGCAATGATGGGAATAAGCAGAGGGTACCATGGAAGAATAGATGTGGGACACCTAGCCTAAAGTTGGCAGTCAGAGAAATCCTCCTGGAGGAGTTGACTTGTTAGCTCTAATCTAACTGAAAGAGGACAAAACTAATGAAGAGTATGAAGAATAACAGATAACAAGGACTAGCAAGGTAGTGTATGTAAGGCACACAAGTATGTCCACAGCTTGGGAATGAGAGCTGGCTTTTGGGAAAGGGTGATGAGAAATGGAGCTGGACAAGGCGGCAGGCACCAGGTGACTTAGGATCTTGTGAAACAGAGGTGGGAGTTGGAAAATCCCCAAGATGTTTAAGAGGGAAAATGATACATTGAGATTTACATCTGGAGGAAATAATTCTGGCGATCATGCTAGTGCACTGAATTCAACTTCTGTTTATCGGCCAGTCTCCAAACCCATGAAACAACCAAAAAGATGACAGAAGGAGAATAAATCAATAATAATATTAGAAAACAAGAAAGAGTATCATTGGTGGACCTGAGACTTTGAGGAATTCCTGGAGAATAGAAAGTATAAAAGAAAATGTGTTTAGACTCTCCTGTGTCTAGAATACATTTCAGGGAAAAAAAATTTTTTCTATAGATGTTAGAGCAACATTGGGGAACTCCAAGTTCAGAGTCAAAGGACCCAGAGAGGAAGCATCATGGAACTCCCTTGAGGGTTGCGGTTGAAGCAGCTGGAACTTGGCCCTCCCATCTCTTCCTTCCTCATTTTGGCTGCACATGAACAGTCATGGTGCGTATTCAACACTGAACCAGTGAGGGTGGGCACTGAGGCCAGGATGATGAGGAAACACTCCAGGAAGATACTGGCCTCTCAGAAAGACAGGAATCTCTTCCTCTTTCTGCCTTATTTCACTTAGCATAATGCTCTCCACATGTGTCCATGTTGTCACAAATGGCAGAATTTCTTTTTTAATAGCTGAATAATATCTATCACATTATTTTTATCCATTTACCCATCAAAGTACAGTTAAGTTGTTCGCATATTTTTGCCTGTTATTAATAATGTTGCAATGAACATAGGGGTGCAGACATCTTTTTGAGATCCTGATTTCAATTCTTTTGGATACATACATAGGATAGGATTGCTGGTGCATATGGTAGCTCAATTTTTAACTTTTTTGAGGAATCCCCATACTGTTTTTAATAAAGACTACAGTTAATAATGCCTGAAAGTTGTTGAAAGTAGATCTTCAGCACTCCCAACCCCCCCCCCCACACACACACACACACAAAGAGTTACTACCTAGGTTAATAGTTGAGGTGATGGATGTGTTAATTATCTTGATCTTGGTAATCATTCTACAATGTATAAAGTTCTGACAATTAAGTTCACAGACTTGTTGCAACAATGTTGCTAACATTTATTGACATCAGAGGGATTACTTATAATGAATTTGTACCAGCTGGACAAACAGTTAACCAAGTTTACTATTTGGAAGTGCTGAAAATGCTGCATGAAAAAGTTAGACGACCTGAACTTTTTATCAACAATTCATGGCTCTTACATCACGACAATGCACCAGCTCACATGGCACTGTCTGTGAGGGAGTTTTTAGCCAGTAAACAAATAACTGTATTGGCACACCCTCCCTACTCATCTGATCTGGCCCCAATGACTTCTTTCTTTACCCGAAGATAAAGGAAATATTGAAATGAAGACATTTTGATGACATTCAGGACATCGAGTGTAATACAGGGACAGCTTTGATGGACATTCCAGGAAAAGAGTTCCAAAATTGCTTTGAAGGGTGGACTAGGCGCTGGCATAGGTGCATAGCTTCCCAAGGGGAGGACTTCAAAGGTGACCATACTGAAATTCAGTAATGAGGTATATAGCAATTTTTCTAGGACGAGTTTGTGAACTTAATTGTCAGTCTTCGTATGTACATCAGATCATCACATTGTACACTAGAAATATATGCAATTTTATTTGTCAATTTAAACTAAAGTTTAACAAAAGGGGGAGACAGGATTCTTTAACAATGAGTGGTGTACTTTTGCTATTGTCCCAATCTCACCAGAGCTGGGTAATGATAACTCAAAAGGAGCCAAGCAAGGATTCTCAAATACAAAGCATAAAATACAAGAAATTAGGAAAGGAACAACAAATATCTGAATGTAAAATGTAGAAAGACTGAAAATTAAAACATTAAAAAATTTCCCACATAGCACAAATGACTAAATAAAAATGTATTGGAAGAAAAAAGATTCAATTTGTAATTGCAAAAAAATAAAAACAGAAGACCTAATAATAAGTCCAAGTAATGTACACAAAACCATGTAAAACAAAATCATAAAAATGTAGTGAAAGACATTTTAAAAGAGCTAAATAATTATCCATGTTCTGAGATAAGATTCAGTGATGCAAAATAGTTGTTCTTTCCCCAAATTATCCCATGAAATTAATATGACTTCAGTTAAAATCCCAAGCGATAACAATTAAAACATTGTGGTATTAAAACAAAGCATAAAAACATTAGTAAAAGACATCAGATATGCATATGTGGGGTTATAGTTTATTGTGAAGTTGCATTTCACATCATTGGAAAATGACCAACTACACCAAAAAAACCTCTTAGACTATTGTCTATTAATTTGAAAAAAGAAGAACTCTTCTACTTTACACCACAGACAACGCGCATTTCCAATGAATTATCAAAAAGCAATATAGAATAACTTTAAATCTATGGTTAGGACAGTCTGAGCAAGAGAAAAAATCCGGAAGTTCTATATATCAGATGAAAGAATGATCGGCAATTGATCAATAGATAGAATTTGTACAAGTCAATTAATGAGCCTATTAAAATGGACAAAAATATGTATTCATCAAAACACAGAAATAGAAGTATCAGGAAAAAACATAAAAGATGTTTAATATCTCTAGAATTACTGATTAAAACAACAAATAAATGTCATATTTTACCATCATAATTAAAAATATTTAAAAGATAAAACCAGTTGCAGAAACAGGTGATAATACTAATAGGTAAAGATTTTTTAGAATATAATTTGGTTCAATATCTATACAATACAAAATAATTCATACTCCTCCTCCAGTATTCTACTTTTAGGGAGTCTATTCTGTAGAAATGGGTCTGCCACACAAATGCAGCATTTTTCTTTAATAACAAGGAACTGTAATAAGCTTGAAAATCTATCAATAAATAAATCACAATATATCCATTCTGTGAAATATTTTACAGTAGTTAAACAGAATAAGTTGGATCTTACATACCTAAATGAAAAATTATCCAAGACAGATTATTAAGGAAAAAAATAAAGGTGCATAATTACACATTTGGTATAATCATATTTTTGCACAAGTTAACAAAGAAAAAGGTATATGGAATGTGTGTGTGTGTGCATGTGTATTAAAAAGCATAGAAGGAGACTGGAGAGATACATAATTAATCACTTACAGTAGCTCTGGGGAAGGAAATTGAATTTAGGGTAGAGAATATGCAGGGAAGTGATGTGAGATGGGGGCAGAAATTATCCAAATGTTTGGATAATTTCATACCTGAATTTCCTATATTGAAAATAAATTTATGCATAATATATAATTGTATAATACCTAATTGTAAAATTAAAAAGTTTTACAAAGAATTATGGCTAAGGCATGAGCATGGATTTGGGGCTGCAGTAGGATGACATGGGTAAGAAAAGTAGAGGCAGTGAGACCATTTAGAAGAGTAGATCAAAGCTGAAGGGAGAAAAAATGGTTGTCTAAGTTGGAGAAGTTAAGGTGGGGATGATTTCTCAAAATAGGCAAATTCTAAAGATATGAAAAAGGCAATATTAAAGGATGATTCCATCCAGGTGGTGATTGTTCCTCCAGCTGCCTTGCAGTTCCCCCTGTGCTCCACCTGCCACCTTGTACATTCCCCGCCCTAAGTTCTCTACCCAGGGACATTACTGCTAAAGGTTTATTACACATCCTTTCAGTCTTTCATTCTACTTTCTGTGCGTTTTACGCAAACACCTATAACATACACACAACTTTTTTCTTTTTATTCAAATTGGAAGTATATCTTGTATATTATTCTGCAAATTTTTCTCTTAATAAGATGTCTTGGAAAATTATCTATCTATCATCTATCTATCTATCTATCTATCTATCTATCTATCTATCTATCTCTATCTATCTATCTATCTATCTATCTATCTATCTATCTATCTATCTAGGCTTTAAGTTCAGAGAAGAAGGCACAAAATGACAAACAATCTATTAAATAATTGATGCTGTGGTTACAGGCAAAGAAAGTTACCACAGACCTTATTGTAAAGCTAGGAAGGAAGGGGCAGCAAAAATTCCCAAATTTGATTTCATTACCACACTGTGAAAAAGTGATGGAAAAAATTTGAATGCAACTTATGATTTATTGTCAGATGATTATTTTCACTGTCCAAAAATGTGGAGCACTCAACAAATGTATCCCTATGCTACATAATCTTCTAAGCTAACTCCAGAAGTACTTCCATTGCTTCTTATTTACTCAATTTGAGAATAATTACTCAGGCTTTTTTAGTATTAGTCCACCTTCTCTTGATGAATTACACATGGTGGGAAGAGACTACATTTGATTCTCTCTGTGAGCATTTGTTTCAAGGGTGACCTATCTATTATAAGGAAGTTATGATGCTTCATTTAGCTTACACCATTATACCAGATGTTTTCATTTCATTCCCCTCTATGTTTTTAAGCTTCATAATGACAACAATTTTTATATTTTGTCTTTGAGCAGAGTCTATCTTTTTTGGGGGAGGCCATCTCTGCATCATAATTTGGATGATAATTGGGGAAATATGATATCACATCTCTCATTGATTTTGTTCTATTTTCTCTGCGATATTTCGATCTTCCACTTATTTGCTCTTGTCTTTCTCAGTCTTTCTCATATATTTCTAATTTCTGCTCAAGTTATGAGAAATTGTAAATCTCAGCTTGTTTGAATTCCATGTTAATTAGCAGACAGTGATATTCTGTGCTTGAAAAACAAGAGCCTATGAGAATTATCTGGGTGCTTTCTTCAAAAGTCTCTCTCTCTTTTTTAATCCCAGTTTTAGGGGCTCCAGTCAGGGCAGTTGATGATGAGAAGTTTTCCTTTGTGGAGTGAAGTTGACTATATTTACCAATACAAATGTAACATGTATGGTCGAATGCCTAGTGTATATTGATAATGATAGTTTTACTTCCCAAGGTAGTCACTCCCAAGTTTTCTCCCATGGATTCTTTAGGGCCACTTAAGTAAAAGTGATGTGTATCAATCAGATTTAAGTTGCAGAGGACAGAAAACACTCTAGCTATTTTAGGCAGTAAGAGATTCAGAAAAGAGAATCAGGTACTGGAGGAACAAACAGCCTCTATTTCTACCGCAATCAAAATGCACGGAAGTCCAGAACCCATTGTCCTACATTTACCTGCAATCCAGAGCTAAGATTGTCACCATTTCCAGGATCATATGTCCTAAGTTATGATCTGGGGATGAGGGAGCCACCATTAGAATGAATCGCTTCAGTGCCTGGGATCCGCTGTGATATCTCTGTCGGAAAAATGGACACCTGACCTGATGCCGCCTGGCACAGTCCTAAATTGTTCAGTGCTAAATTCAAGTCTCTCATAAGTGCCTCTAATTGAGACCATGTCCAGAAACCCCAGCTACAAGGGAGTCTGGGAAGTGTAGTTTCATTGTCTCACCACTGCAGTGTAATAGGACACATCAGAAGAAGACGGGAACAGATGTGAAGGGAGTCTGCCCTGGTGTGGATTCCCAGGCAATCGTCCTTTTTCATTTTCTTCTGTTGCCTCTCTCTGAGTTTTCTCTTTATGCTGCACAGGGGCTACTCTCCAAACCTTCCACTTTAGAAAATTGGTTTTTCAATCCCCTCCAGTTTTCACTCCTTCCCCTTTTCTATCCTGTCCTCTTCCTATGCTGTCCAGTACTTTCCGATAACTTATAGTTTGGCAGACTGCCAAAAGGTTTAAAAAGAACCTAGGAAACTCCATAGAAT
This sequence comes from Rhinolophus sinicus, assembly GCF_036562045.2. Taxonomy (NCBI): domain Eukaryota; kingdom Metazoa; phylum Chordata; class Mammalia; order Chiroptera; family Rhinolophidae; genus Rhinolophus; species Rhinolophus sinicus. The sequence continues at coordinate 66,464,022 of NC_133756.1, forward strand.
GGCTAGATTCTTGAAGAATCCACTACAATGTCTGGCATCTAAATATACATATCCATATAAATTTTAAAATCTTAAATATTTAGATCTCTACTTATCACTACCACTATGCAAGAATTTCTTTAAATGTGTTTTGCAATGTGTTCTGAAGGCCCACAATAATTTTTTTGTTAGACTTAGGGAAAAATTGATTTCAAAGCAGAAGCTTGTCATCTTGTCTTAGAAAACATAGTTATCTAATTCCATAAATTTTAAAACCAAGAATTATGGGATACCTTAAAGGGAGTTTTTCCTTCCTTAAACTTTCCATTCATCTACAGAATTTCACTACATTTATACAGCATTTTTTTTTACACACCTGCCATGTAATCCTTTATCAGTTAAGATGCATTCAGAGAAGGCTAATTTGTGCTTACAAATAAAAGGTCAGATTCAAAAGTAAGCTTCGCAAGAAAAAGAATAGATACTTTTGAATGAAAAGTCTACTGAGTAAAAAACTTTGTTTGAAAGATTTGGGCAATATCTTCAGGACAAACCATCTCATACATTCAGCAAAGTCTAAGTTAGACTTTAATTATTTAATTATAAATTATTATTTAATTATAAATTAATTATAAATTATTATTTAATTATAAATTATTATTTAATTGTAGCCAAGAATTTTTACATGCAAATATTCAAATTAAATTAGGTAGTAGAAAAGCCAAAGCGTAAAGAATCACAAGACACACATATTCCGATTCTCTAATGTGTGTGATTTCGCCTTCAAACAGCTCCTAAGAGCTCAGATGTGTGTATGACAGTCACTGCTGCTGACCTCATTCCTACTTGTTGTGTACAATGAATCGCTCATGAAGCCAATGGAATCTGTCACTTAAAAGCATTTCCTGCCCACCTTCTCTGTATGCATTTCTCTCATGAGATTTGTGTGTGTGTATAAAGATATTGCAGAGGGTTAGTGGAGAAGGTACCAAAAAATAATGCAAGTATGACAAGGCAGGAACACTTTCCATTATAGTTGTAGAGAGAAAGCTCTTATGTGTGAAAGAAGAGAACAACTAAGTAGTAAAATAAATGACACTGACAATCAGTACAATAAGACTTCAAACGAAAGGATGTTATCCACTTTCTAACTAGATGGTGTAAACAGTCTCCAATCTGGACCCTACCCTCAATATAGCCTTCCTCCATCCTCCGTGTTTATTCCAGAGATTTTTCTAAAATGTACATCTTCTCATTCGCTCTCATTCTTTAAAAATTTTCAATGGCTCCTCACTCTCTTAAGGATAATGTCCAACCTCTGTAGAATACACAGAAAACCATGAGAACTTTGCATCTCTTATCTTTCCCAATTTATCTCTTGCTTCATCCCTCTTCGCCTGCCCCACCCAAGTTCTGGTGCTCCAAAGAAGCTGGGATGCTTCAAGTTGCTGTGACTGAACATCTGAGGTCCCTCTCTGAGGACTGTCCGTATCCATCATCACCTACATTCCCTCTACTTGATAGACACCTTCTTATGCATAAAAGATAACTTGTGTATACAGAGTCAGGTTCATAGTCCATCTACATGACCTATTTTCTGGATTGTACCACCTTGATCAAGTTGAATTTACTATTTGGGTCCCTTCTATGGCTTCCAAATCCCCTTACTCTAGCATCTGTGGTATTTTGTCCCTGACTCTTCAGGCTATGCTGTAAATCTGCTGGAGGACTCATGTCTTTTTTTGTCTCCATAGCAGGGTCCCTTTATTTGCAGAATAAAGTAACAGCCAAAGAATCGTTGAAGGAAATAGTACTTGATCTGGATCTTCAGCCATTGATAGAATTTGGGCAGGATTCTGGGTAGGAGAGGAAGTGTGAACACAGGTAAAGACATATATAATAAAATGTTGCATGCTGATATATATAATAAAATGAGAGCGAGAGGGAGGAAAAGAAAGAGTGAGACAGTTGGAATAGTGGAACTCAAGTTTTAACATGTATTATAAGACCAAATTCTGAAACCGTGAGAAGCTACAACTTGATGATGCCACCATGAAATAGGCAAGTTGGGGAAAAGAGCCTATGTATTATGCAAAGGCTTAAGAATAAAATCATATTGCTTTTGAGTGCAGAAACTCTATGATCTCTTCTTTCTCCTTATACATCATATCCTTTTTATAAAATTCCCTTGCCAATAGAATTAATATGTACATTAGAATTTGATGAAGTGTTAAGTACTATATGATTGAAAAAAATAATACTAATAAAACATATTAAATCTAATGTTTTTGACTATGGTTATAATAAATATATTTATATTCTATGATGAGCAATTTGCATACCATCCTTTGATGATTAAATCCACTAATAATAAGAAGAGTTGGTTACCATAGGACCAAAGAAGCCTAAAATCTAGTTGGAGTTGAATGGGTTATAGAAGCATAAGTACTATAACATCTACTATAATCTAGGCACCAAAAAATGTATATGCTTTATCCAATGTAAACCTCATGACTACACTAGCTCATAGAAATCATTATCCTCATTTGTATAAATGGGGAAACTAAAGTTTAGAGAATTGAAATAGCGTCCTAGCTATGAGCAGAGGAGCTTTTATTTAGCCCTAGGTCCACAGCACTTGAAAACAAGAAACCAAAGGCATCCTTTTCAGCATCCTAGTAAACTTGTTAGGAATATATCTTATATCAAAAGATATTTCAGCATCTTAGTTATCAGGAGAACATTTCTTAAATTCTAATTCTAATAAAGTCAATTACAACTTACAAAATAAATGTGCTTATCGAGAAATAAAGGCCTGGGGTGAGGAGAAGGAAGATAGATATCTACCTAGAAATGTTAATTAAACCAGTATTTTGTAGCCCCTAAAATAATTTGTGATATTTAGCTGCTTCGATTCATTTAGTTGTTTCATATCACACCATCTCTCCAGAAAGCCTTATCTTAGTACAGTTAAGAAACTCAGTCTGAAGTCATATAGTGGCTTTTAAAATTAAAATGTAGAATTCTTCCACAAGCTTAAAAGGAAGACTGGGCGTGTGACATTCTTTAGTGGGGTGTCCTTCCCCTCATGTCTAATCCCTTTCATCCCACCTCTGCAGTAACATGCAAAATGACTAAAACTATCTGTGCTCTCAACACCATAAATCTTCACGTAAATAGCACAGAGCTTAGCAAAGACAAATAGCGGGCGTCTCGGGTATTCCTTTAGTAATGCTGCTACTATCTCTATGGCTTTTCACTCTTCTTGCTCACAGGCAGAATTTAATTAAAATACAGGGCGGTCCAGAGAGCTTAGTGGGTATCTTTAACTGGAAGAATTCGTTCTATAACCAGTTTTCTATGTCATATTGGGTAAGATTTTTAGTTCTTTGTAACTCAGCTGCAATGTTTGTGAGGTGGTCTTATTTCTGTTCTGTAGGAATCAAGGGTTCTTACGCAGTAATGGCTATTTGAATACCATAATAAAGTAACTTTGTACATTTATGTGATTAAATGTGAATGTTTCTGGTGGAGTGTAAATTATTCAGGTAGATTTACTCCCTATAAAGCAACTTTTAACTATGTTTCAAATTTATCATTTATGTCCTTTTATAATTTTCCTTCTTCAAAGGATATGTCCTTGAATAATCACAACCTGTATTTCAAAAACTGTGTGGTAAACAATTTGGGTTTAAAATATAATTAAGCGCCATTGATGTGCATTACTGTGTGTAATTGTAAGTGTTCGGTTAAGTCTTCTGAGCAAGAGCTTCATTGCAGAATGGAGGGAAGGAGTTGGACTTTAGTAACTTTCTTTTATTTTTTTTCCTAAATGTGTGTGAATATTTTCTTATATTTCATCATCTGGGCAGGACAGAGTTTATAATGTTTGTGACACCTCTGAGTGAACTCATTTCACACAGATAAATTCCACAAGTAGCTAGGAAGTGGCAGCCCCATTGATAAGCTTCCCCAGTCCACAGAAATTGAGCCATAACATTCCCATTACCTTTGTTTGGAGCAGTGATTAAGGATAAGGGGTAGCGACAAATCCAAGGTAATATAGATAGGGAACTGTTATTTCCCTCATCCTCCAAAATTTGGCTATCACTGGGTAAACATTTCCTTCTGTGGAAGCCTTTCCTCTTCCCTCAGATTGGCATGCCAGCAGTGTTGTGGACACACTCTAGAAGGTTATAGAATCTCTTCTTGCCTGACCCAGTGTTCCCTTCAAAACAAGTGTTCCCTCTACGTGACTATCACCTCACTTTCCCCCAAATCTACTTCCAGTCCCACAATACTTTTGCTTGCACAGCTTCTAAACTTCCCTAGAACAAAAATACAAAGAGGACTGTATAGGAATTTAGAACAGAATGTTTTCACATGGTAACATCTGAGAATTGCCTCCATGGCAACAGACCGACAGTCTGACAGTCCAGGAGGGCCTTGGAGAAATTACCTACCATGAACCTGAGTCTGACTTTCAGTTGTGTGGACTCTGAAACCAGATTTTGCTAATGCAATGAGAGCAGGCAGACTCCAATTAACCAAGATAGAATATCATTTATGTGTATCCAATGTATTAATTTGCAATGAGAAATAGAACTGTCATAAAACTAGAATATTCACGCTGGCATCATTAGTGTAATCTCTTCCTGTAGTCAGACCTTCATGGGGAGATAAATCATAGTTAGAGTTTGCTTAGACTCAGAACAAGAGGAGTTAGACACATTGAGTGTCAGAGTATATCAAGCTCTCTCTAGAGAGGGTCTGAACTTAGCAAGGATTTCAATATTTAATGATGTATTTATTTGCAAATTTTGCTGAGGCACAAAGCTTGAACTATATTTAGCTGAGCAATTGTTTTCTGCTTGGTATAACACAAAATGTTGCCAAGACACAAGGTCAAATGAAGGATGGTCCCTGTACAAACAATGGAAGGTTTTCAAAATGTTTATTGTCAAAGAGAAAAAAAATCCAAATATAAACCAATTCTATGAGTCACTGACAAACCAGAAGTTAGCCCCCAAAATTAGGTCCTTCCAGTTGACTAAGTGTTGCCTTAACAACAGCAGAGCATCAAGAGTAATCCCTTACTTGACTGATGACTATGACTCCCCATGATAAACTGATGACTCTCCATAATAGACAATATTGTCCAATTCCCATTCCCCTGTCAGCCACAGAGGTAAAGTTCTAGAAATGGCATGTGCAAATGCCACGTAAATATATTAATAAATAACAATCATGGTTTTCATGTTCTATGGCTTCCATTCCTACCTATCCTTATCATTATGGGATTTGATAGCTATTCTCAAATAGGCATTTCCATTTGTCAAAAGAATATAGAAAAAGAGAAGGAAGTGTTTATCCTAAATGGCACTTTTCCCAGGAAGTTAACTACCTGAAAATATAGACTTAGAAATACACCTTCCTGAGATAAAGAGCATTGCTCTTACAATTTACATCATGTGTAACTACTTCACGTCAAAAAAACAAAAACAAATAAACAAAAAATGTGGCTCTCTGAAGATGTTGTACAAAACAAACCATTGTATGCAGCCCACTTGCTGCTACTTTCTAGGGTAAAATCAGGTACCAGAAGTGTCAGAAGTTGGAAAATGACTTTTATGCCCAATAACTCTACACGCTTATTTATATATATGGAAAATTCTCCTGAGCCACTGCCAAATGGCTTTCTAAAATGTTTTGTAATACACGGTTGCTTGGAGACATTCTAATTTCAAAATAAATAGTTCTGCCTTGTCCAAAATGTACACAGGCTGCACTAAGCATAGATACTTGACGTCTTACAAACCTCTAAGGTTGACATAGCAAGGTCTGCTTCAAATACATTTTGGGCCAAACCCAAATCCTTATTTATTTTTAAAAGAATGACATGTTAGAAACACGCATGCTATAATCACTAAAAAACACACTATAAGAACATAAAGAATTCCTTTCTCCTGACATTACTCTAGGACTGCTTGTCCGTGTATAAGGATGTATGTAAGAACTCTATCACAGACACCAATGAATCATCCACCAAGCACTTGGTTCCATCCTTTCCATTACTTATACGACTCTGAAAATTGTGACTAAGGGGCAAAATTTCATGTTCTTTCTAGCAATCAGTGTTGCCAATGATAATAACTTGGAATTGTTTTTCCACAATGTCATGGCACAGAAGCATGTGCGGGAAGCCATGCTTAGACCCGGCATGTCCACTATCCTAACAACCAGCAACAAATCATAAAGTAAACTCAGAATATCTCTAGGGAAATACATGGGGATCAGTCTGGGGCTGGGACAGCTTCTCTGGGTATGCTTCTCATGGTTTGGACACAAAACAAATGACAATTTGAGTATTTCTACCAATTACTATTTCTATATAGGTATTGAGGGACACAAAAATGACACAGTATTGAAAAATAAAACTGAGCTAGATGGAGACATAGCCCTGTCTTTCAGACACCACTTCCAGTCTTATTTATCTCACATTGCATGCTAGGTGAAAGGCAGGTAAACTGTTTCCAACTTATCTACATTGAGACGATTTGTCTCGACACCAAATGCAATTCACAGTTGTGATGTGTTTCTGGTATCTCACTTCATTTGCGTTGTCTTGTCACTTTTGCCCATTCCTATTTGGAAATCCTTTTTGGGGATTGATAACAAAGATATTAATATGATTTCCCTGTTTACTATAAACCATTTTTCCCCTTTCATTTCCAATAAAATGTAAATTTCAAGAGCAGCAAAAGAGTATTGTCTATTCATCTCTGAACCACGTGGCCTCATTTTGTCAGTCTTTAAAAAGGCCTAAAATAGTTCCATAATATGAAATCGCTGGCTGACTCAGAAACTAAATAAGGCTATCTCCAAACACAGACAAGCCACATCTGTCTGTGAGCAGGCCTGGCTGCCTTGCTGGGATTTCTGTCGTGAGGCTCACTCTTGGTTAAATACTGACAGAGACTCATTCTGAATTTCAGTTTTTCTTTTCCCATCTTAGGTTCTGAAAGTTTCCTGGTTTTCTCTCAGACAAAAGGAAAAGAGCTTCAGAATTCATGTTCATACAATGTTTTTCTATTTAACTGATTTTAACTGTTCTAATCTTTGTAAGTTAATACATGCCATTTCAATGCCTTATTCTTATTTGCCTGCCTACAACATAAATGTCAGAAAAAAGAACGTCATCGCTAGCACCACGCCAGCACCAAGCACTTAGAATTCAAGGAACGTGCTTTTATTAGTTTCACAAAATGCAGTCTTATCTCAAATCCATTTTCCAGTTGAGTTTGAATTTTCAACAATTACAAAAGTGTGGTTGTGTCATTGTCTTGTCATCTCCATACGCAATAAACATAACCAAGTTGGTCAATGCTGGGCTATCTGGAGTGAGGTGGTGGTAAGATCAGCCTCCTGAATCAGGTTGGCCGGGCTTAGGATATCTGCACTTCTATTTGTTCTCTGTGTGATGTTGTATACGTCACTGAACTTCTGTTCTGAGCCTTAGTTTCCTCCTCTATTAATGCAGAAAATCATATATTCTGTATCCATTAAAGGGCATTCATAAGAAACACCATCTCCACATGGAGAATACGTATCATGTAAAAAGAAAAGCATCTTTTGGGTAACTCTTGATTAAACTCAAAGTTGAGCAGGTCTCTTTATTGCAGACCTTCTTGATATGTTAATACACAATTTAAATCTCCAGTGGAGGTATCAATCACATACCATTAGCCAAACTTATTTGAAGACCCACAGAAAACATACTCAGAAAAGTTTATCCATCTCTTAATGTTGCTGTGATAATTGAGCATAATAATGCACCTGAAATGCTTAGCTTAGTAAGTCTTGCATAATAAGGACTAAGAATAACTGACGACTTTCAAATGCCAGGCACTGCCTATGTCACCATGTTGAGTCATCACAACAAATCCTTAGAGATAGGTATCTCCACTTTAATTTTACAGGTGAGGAAACTGAAACCTAGAAATGTTGACCAACTGCCCAGGGTCATACGGCAAGAACGTGGTAAACTTGGGACTGTTTAACTCCACAGAGTCTGTCTGACTACATTTTAATAAGTTCTGGTTCTGTTTCTTAGCTGTCCCTGGGAAAATGTCATGCTCTGACTCAAGCTATCAGCGTGGGCATCAAGGTCAAGTTTCTCCTGAAGAGTACAATCTTCTTTTATAGCCTGTTCAGAAAAGTTGTGAGACAAATTCAGGCTCCACATTCATTCAGTCATTCCTTCCTTCAACAAACACATACTAAGCACCTGTATACCAGACACCGTTCTAGGTAATGGGGATGTGGCAGTGAATAAAACAGACAAAAATCCCAGCTGTCATCGAGCTTACACTCTAGTATAAGAAGACAGATCAAAACAAGTAAGTAAATAAAACAAACAAACAAAAATCATGGTAACAAGTACTATGTAGAAAAAAAATGAAGCAGGGAAAAGGAACAGAGAGTGCTTTGGGGGGGGAGTTTGGGCAACAACAGTGTGGTTGCAGTTCTCAGTAGGGTCCTGAAAGGAAGCCCAGCTGACCAATGGAGGGATGAAGCCATGGTCTGGGGGCAGAGCTCCAGGTTAAGGGAATAGCAGCGAGTAGAATGATTCCAAGGTAGGTAAGGGCGTGCATGGTGTGTTCAGAGAGCTGCAAGAGTTTCCTCTTACCCTAATTGAACTTCAAGGTTATGTGAACGCATGTGGCATGCAGACATCACGCCGCCTGTTTTGTAGTCCTGCCATCCTGTGTTGCTTGGAAGTGAGAGAACCGTGCCACAGAATTTATTCTTTATCCGGAGCAATTTCTTGGAAGTATAAAATTTAAAACTGTTGAGAAAAATAAATTTAAAATGCAAGAGAATTTTGTGGCTTATTTTTTAATGTGATTGCATTTGAGGGTTTCTGGTAGGCCAGAGTTATTTCAGAATCTGCTAAAGTATTTCCAAACCATCGAGCAGGCAGCAAATATGAGGGATTATTTTTATTCTTAATAAATGGACTTTTGAAAATTGTGTGCAATTTTTTCCAGCTATACATTTTGAGTGTATTTTTAAATTCCTAGCATTTGCTAGTAATTTAAAGATACCTTGCTCCTTCATTTTATGTTAAACAAAAATATTTCAGTAGCTTGTCTTTAACAAATCCTCTGTTTACCATAGTATAAATTTTTACAGAATCACGAACAAATTAAAGAAAACTAAGTACCTTCTCTTGCTTACCTTCATAAACTTGTATTGGGGAATAAATTGCTATAACCTTTCTATTAAGCAATTTGGCAATATGTATAAAGAGTTCTAAAAAAATTGTATTTTGATTTTGTAATTTCACTCCTAAGGACTATAAATAATAAGGAAAAGGATACATTTGCAAGGGCATTTTACATGGAATTATTTAGAATAAGAAACACTGCGAACAACCTTGGCATGCCAATTACTATATGGTATCTCCATGTAAAATAGATCCATTTATAAAAATGATCTTTGCATAGACTTTTAATAGCATAGTATCTTATGATATGAAGTTAAGTGGAATAGAAGCACAGCACAATGGAAAATTGTGGATAAATGTGGTCCAGTATAGGTAAAAAGCAAAATGCACAGCAAAATATATCAAAATGTTAGCAGTCTGAGTTTGGAAATTGGATTATGGTGCATTATTTTGCATCTTTACATTTCCCTAATATAATAACATATTCAACAAAAGTACAAATTTCACCCTCTGTTACTTGCTCTCAGTAACATTTCATAACTGTTGACATAACCACATATTAAAAAATGTTTTCTCTGTGCCTTGTCAACAATGCATGGAATTAGTGATGTCTTAGCAAGCAAAGAAACTGATAATCAGTTGTGTTGATTAAAAAGCTAAAAACCATGACCAGAAAAGAACCTTTGCATTATAACTTAAAGAATCCTTCAATGTACATATTTCAATATCAATATATTCTTAGAAGCTGTATTTTGAGAGATTTTTGTCTTAAATAATCCACTGGCTTTCTGACCCAACTTTCCTGTCTTTTTCAAAGCTATTGAAGAGGATAAACTTTAAAATGAAACACAAGTACCTCCCTAATTATGTTTGCTATTAGAACATAACTTGAGAAAAGTTGGGGGAAGTATATTGTAATAGACCAGCTAGCTATTGTACTTGAATTGTAAAATATGTAATAAGCAAATATACCCTGGACTAAACTGGGACATATCCTTGCATATTCAAAAGAAGATCCCATTTAAGGCCATTGTGTACTATGATTTCTTTTAATCTTAGAAAGCATCTGAACTGCAGTATCTTAGGAGTTCATTGGAAAATACTTCTAGCTGCTTAGTAAGTTGGCCCTGGCTTTGCTTCAAATTGAATGTCTAGATGTTCTTGGGGCAGAGGGGCTCCACTGAATGAACAAGACTGAAATAGTCACACTCTTAGCAACAATTTCTCTTTTGCCAACTTGTCATCTTTTACCTTTTTTGGAGTAATGACAAATGTATGTGTCTCCCCCACCAGAAATAGAAGCTACAATGTAAGTCACGCAGTCAAGACCAGGCAATAGACAGTAATTTATATGTCTTTAACTGTATTTGCCACATGCCTTCAAAAAAATCTACTATTCAGTTCTTATCTGGCAAACTACAGAAATAGGAGTTTTGTTTCCTGTTATTGCAGTGCTCATGGAGTTGGAGAAATGCTCTTGATTTCCTTTCATAAAGTTTTCTTTCTGAAACAATCAGGATTGTAGTAAACACTGACCCAAAAAAGAGGGTTCATTTCATGAATTTCCAGTAATGCCCATGCTCCGAGTATTGTTTTTGTCGTAAAAGATATGAAAGTTTAATTATGAATGTCACAAGGATATTTTACTTGTTTCGTTTGCTGATATTTTCATCAAAGATTTCCCATATCCAGGGAACCACTGTGTTCCAGGAGAAATAGGTGACCAATGCTACACTTTCTGATCCCACTCCCCCCAAGCCTAAATCAATCAGTTTAGAAATGGCATAACCACCTTTCATTGCAATATGAAATAATCCTGAGGTATAGCTTCTTACCATCTGAAAGCACTGAAGAATTTTAGGCATTCCCTACTGTGTTTATTCTTGGTGGGGATTATACCCCCCCACCCCCCCCAGATCACTGTATGTTTTCCTTGGAATTCAGTCTGAACTTTCTCTTTTAGTCTCTTAAATCTCTAAAACTATTATATCATTCCTACTTCAAGATTCAGGGCACCTCTTTTGGTTTGAGGTTTTACATGTCCTTAGTGTCACTTAGTAGACATAGCAGGGTGCCAAAGTTCTACCAGATTTCAAATCTGTTAGCTAGCTGAGAAGGTTGAATTTCCATGATGATTTACACTATCTAGGTTGGAAATTCACTAGTCCCAATTACCTTTTCTCCTCTAATTAATGATGAGATTTTTTGCAAACACTTTGACAAAACTTTGACAGTCTACTTTCAGCTCATTTCCAGTTCTCCTAAGAGTCAGTCTGTCTTTCTCCATGGTTTTACCAACATTTCCTCTTTGTCTTTCTAAATACCTTACTATTTCATAATCTCACCCAAATGTCCCCTCATCCAAACATGACCATTATCTTTTTCGACCACAGTGCTTGATATGTACTTTTCTTTGTCAGCAATAAAGCTCAAGTGACAGAAAAATATTAACAATAATGACTATTTTATTGGGAGGAAAAAAATCCTACAAATTTCCTCCCTCAAAATCCCACATTTAGAAGGTAAAACATCCCTTCTGCTGTTGCCATTCTAATCGTCATATCAGAATTAGATTGCCCACCCACGGGTCTGACATTCTGAAGCCAATCACATCTGTCTCCATCTAACCCTCCTCCTTTATTTCTAGGAACTCAAGTCCTGATTTCCCTCCAATGGACCCAAACTCCTGTCCTGATAATCAGCCTGGTAACCCAGTGTTTTGGAGATTACACTTCATGGGTACTGCCTGGAAACTTCCAAGTCCATGATACTGTCTGGGTTTTTTGTTTGCTTGTTTGTTTGTTTGTTTTTGTTTTCACTACCACACACCTCAGACACAAATCCCCTGATGTCCAGGCTGGGATCTATTCCTTTACACCATTGTCTTTTGCTGAAGTTCTCCACCTATGGTCTGGAATCCTCCCCATCACCCATGGCCATCTCTGCCCACTTTCCACGTGGGTCCATCCAGGAATGTGTTCAGTCTTCAGATTCGACCCTTGTGTCTGGCTTCTGTCTGAATAACAGCTGAATCTTGGTTTGTAAAAGTTCTGCCTTGGCTATGGGACTCACTTGCAGAGTGTGGCCTTAGCCAAGTCTCTTTACCTCTTGAGCCTCGGTTTCCCCTTCTATGGAAAGTGTACATTATGTTAGGTGAAAGGTCCCTATCAAAGAGGATGCTAATGTGTGTAAATTCTACCAGAATCTATAGCCTGGAACCAAAGCCAGGTCTTTATAGATAGAGGAATTATTTATCTTCATCATATGAGGGAATGATAGCCACAAAACTCTTTCACTGATGATCCACAGCCCCAAACTCCCACCATTAAACTCTTTGGGAGTAACAGTGAGGTTCTCAAACACTAATCTTTAGCAAAGTCTGCTTTCAGATGAAGTATTAAATGATCTCTGGCTAACTCAGAACACTTCAGTGAGTTTTCATAAAAGTTGAATTTTTAAAATTGAAAGAATTTTCTTTGATTATGAAACTAAGACCTTTCTAAATATTTTAGTATTAAAATATAATTTCTTTAATACAATTTTGGTGATAATTATATAGTAGTTTTGTTGTGGTTATTTTTTAAGTTTCTTAACATTCCAAATTAAAATGCTTAAAAACCCTAACCCAGTTCTTAATTTTTTCACTTTACTTCCTCTCACCTCACCCCACCTCTCCTCTCCACTCCTCTCTTCTTCTTCCCTCCTCTGCCCTCCTCTCTTCTTCCTTCTTCTTTCCTCTCCTTTCTCAATAGTGTTCTTGCCCTCATTTTATCAGTCTATGACAATCTCAAAGTCTAGGGGCCACAAGGCTAAGGGATAACTTTTCTCAAAACATCAATAGTATCTTGTCTAGTAACAAATAATACTCACTTTAGTTCATAATAGTCATCAATTTCCCTCTTTAGAGTTTAAAGTATAGGGTAGGTCATTTGAGAAGGAATGAGGTGTAGAATGTTCATGTCATTATTTAGGTCTGAGACAACAGGGCCAGATGGTTTGGGAAGTGTATGTACTTTGGTGGACAGTGGGTAGAAATGGAAAGAAAACAAGATCCTATAAATAAGACATAAAAAACCTCAAACTGAAATATAACTGATTTCACAATCTCATTCAGGATCAGACCTACCATCAAAGCCAATGAAATTACTTAAAATTGATTGTGCTCATAACTCAATCCGAAACTCAACTATCCAATTCACATTATGATGTATGCAAGCCGCTTTCAGAACCTGCTAATTCTCCCCTCACTGAGAAGCTTATGGTCTCCTTCAACGAATGCTGCATCATGGTCTTCCCATACGTGCAGTAGACAAATGTTTTTCTGTGTTTCTAATGCCTCCTTAAAGAACTGACTCTCCCTTAATCTTTTCTTTTTTTTTTCAACATTCTTTTTATGTTTACCACATTCTTTTAAAATTTTTTTCTTTTTTTTTCTTTTAAAGATTTTTGTTAAAAGAAACATACAATATTGTAGTATTAGTTTCAGGTATTCACCATAGTTATTCAACATTTATACACCTAAAGAGTGATCACCATGGTAAGTCCAGCAACCATCTGGCAATGTACTATGCTATCATGATATTATTGACTATGTTCCCCATGCTGTATATTACATCCCTGTGATTTGCTCATACCTGGAAATTTGGACATTCAATATTATTTCATATTAATTTCAGGTGTACAGCATAGTGGTTAGACATTTATATAATTTAAGAAATGGCCCCCCTGACTAGTCTAGTACTCACTTGGAGCTATACATAGTTATTACCATATTATTGACAATATTCCTTATGTTATACCCTACATCCCCATGACTATTTTGTAACAACCAATTTGTACTTTTTAATGCTTTCCCCATTTTTCACCCACATTCCCAACCCCTTTCTTATCTGGCAACCATAAAAATGTTCTCTGTATCTATGAGTTTGTTTCTGTTCTGTTTGTTAATTTTTTCTTAGATTCCACATATAAGTGAAATCACTTTGCACCTAGCTTTCTCTGTCTGATACTGCGCTCAGCACAACACTCTCTAGGTCTATCGATGCCACTGCAGATGGGGAGAACCCATTCCCTTCCCTGGCCAAACAAGTATTCTTTTTTCTTTTTGATGTTCTGATTGGGTGTTTTCTGCTACCTTGTCTTCCAAATTGCTGATTCAATCCTCTGTTTTATCTAGTCTGCTAGTGATTCTTTCTAGTGAATTCTTCATTTCAGTTACTGTATTCTTCACTTATGGCTGGTTCTTTTTTGTGATTTCTATGTCCTTTTTTATGCCTGCTATCTTTTTGTTGAAGTTCTCACTAAGTTCCTTGAGCATCCTTATAACCAGTGTTTTGAACTCTGTCTCTGGTAAGTTGCTTACCTCCATTCCCTTAGTTCTTTTTCTGGATTTTTCTCCTGTTCTTTCATTTGGGGCACATTTATTTGTTTTCCCATTTTGGATGCCTCTCTGTGTTTGTTTCTATGTATTAGGTAGATCTGTTATGTTTCCCAGTCTTGGCTGGTGGCCTTATGTAGTAGGTGTCCTGTGGTATCCAATGGCGCAGTCTCCTGGGTCACCTGCTTTGGGTGCTCCAGGAGTGTCCCCTGTGTGTGTTCTGTGTGCTCTCCTGTTATAGCTCAGCCTTGATAGCTATTGGCACATCAGTGGGTGGAATTTACCCTCAGGCTCACTGGCTGTGGGGTTTGGCCATGTCCGCAGCTTACCAGCTGCTGTGCAGGGGGCTTACTCCACTGAGTGGGATTCACCTCAGCGGGTTCTATTACCTGTTGAGACCACCCTTAGTGTGTTCCACTTGTGGGTCTAATTGGGCAGTGCTCTGTTGTGGTCTGAAGCCAATGTTGGTTCTGGGGCCTCTTGGGAGATGTTCCAGAGCAGGCCCATGTGCCAACTACCTGTGACTGTTTGGAGACTACCTGGTAGCAGCTACATAGCCATCCACAGTTGTTTGCTGCCTGTGTTAAACCTGGAAGTGTGTGGGAAAGGCCATGCTATGAAATGAGGACATCTCCCACCATTACCAGTTTTGGGGTAGCTCTGCAAAAAGCCAGGACATCCCAAGGCCTCCTGCCACCTGCCAGCTCCCTTAAGGTTCAGCCCCTGCTAGAGTCACATGTGGGGTGAATCACAGTTGGGTGAGGCAGGGTCTCAGGGAGCCACACGAGTAGGAAGAGTTGTGATCACCAGGTTAATGTAAATTCTGATTTGGTTCTAGTGCTGAGCCTGAACTATTCAGCAAAAGTCTCAGAGCTCACTTAGACAAATCACTGCCTGCCTGGGGCCTGCCAGACTCCCAAAGTTTTCAAAAAATGAAGGCAATTCAGGTGGGGCTGGCTGCTCAAAGAGGAAGTGCCTAAAGTGTTGGGGGATTTGATTGGGGCAGGGTCCCAGTGAGTCAGCAGGGTAGATCAGCAGAGCTTACCAGGCCAATCAGATTCAGATTTGGCCATGGTGGGGCAGGCTCACCACAGGAAAGGTGGCATCTGCCTCTGGCTGCATGGGAGAAGGACCCCACACAGGGAAAATGCCGACTGTCCTCCAGTCCTCTCCCTGAAATCACACACCTCAGTCTGCTCCACCGCACGTCTCCAATGCCTTCTGAGTGACCATCCCTCTGCCAGAGCTCAAGCTGAGTGCCTGGGAACAAGTGAATCTGTGTGTAGGCTATTTAAGGTGGCGTCTGGGTTTTCCACGGCCTTCCATCTCACCTGGATGGTCAAATCCACAGTTTTTCACAGCCAGATGTTGTGGGGGCTCCTCCTCCTGGCACCAGTATTTTGGGCTAAGGAGCCTAGTGTGGGAGGCTGAGGTCCCTCGCTCATCTGGGGGGAAACCTCCAGGGCTGAGCTATTTCTCCTGATTCTCAACCTCCACGTGGACGTTTAGGCCTCATTCTGTGTCTCTGCCCCTCTTACCAGTCTCAACATGGCTTCTTTTTTTATAATTTTAGTCATAGGACTTCTGTTCGGCTAGACTTCAGATAGTTCTCCAGATTGGTTGTTCTATACTTTAGTTGTAATTTTAATGTGTTCACAGAAGGAGGCAGGCACAGTGTTTATCTACTCCACCCTCTTGGATCTCTTTTCCCTAAATCTTTAATAATACCTTTTAATCCAAGTAATTCAAATGATTCCCAAGTCCCCATCTCTGTCCACTCTCTAACTAGTCCTAGGAATGGACACTTGACTCAATTCTGGCCATTCATCTTGCTGGCCAGAAAGACTGGTTTAGGGATGGTCATCGGATCCAACTCAAGCTAAACAGATCCCTCCCTTTACCCTTGCCAGAGCTATTGGAAGAGATAGTATCTCTTCCTCTGGGATCACAGGTTCAAAGATCTACATGGCCTAGAGTTGCTGGGGATCTCTTTGTAAATGTAAGAGTAGAGCAGGCATATGCACTGCTGAGGACAACTTTCAAATCCAGGGTCCAATCATATCTAGACTTCCAAGACATTCTCTCTCTCTCTCTCTCTCTCTCTCTCTCTCTCTGTCTCTCTTCTTTTATTAAGCTAGATTGAGTTAAGGTTCTATGTCTAGTTACCAAAAGTCTCAAAGAAGTGTACATTTGGGTACAAGGGCCTTTCCTTTGAGAGATTTCTTGCCTTAGAAAAGTCTGTCCGAGATCTCTGGAGATCGCAAAGAACACTTTTATTGCTTGTTTCCATCTGTGTCTCTAGTACATTTGACCTCTTGGAGTCCCATCAGGAGAGAATCTGAGGAGCTGAGTAGAAAGAAACAGGTACCCCTCCCACGAAACAGGGTACCCCTCTCCAGGGACCCATTCTATCTCCCTTAGTGTCTGGTTTAACCAAGAAGGAAAATCCTATTAGGCCATTGTCTCAGAGGACCTGTTAGAAAGTTGGCCATGTGTAAAACTCATGACAAAGACTAGAAAGGGACTGTCGTTTTTGTTCTTTTGTTCTCTGCAGTTATTTATTTTTCACTGAGAACTGACAGCAGAGCTGTTCTCTCCCTGTTAAGTGCCAAATTCTCAATTGGAATGTGCCCAGCCAGCTCACTGGAGTTGCCCTCAGAAGGCCAAAGAGCCATCATGTGGGAAAATACCCTGTTCTAATGGAATTGAAAGTTGGAACAGTTCTTTCCCCAATGACAGTCATCTTTCAGTAAACAGGGAGGGTGGCGCCAAAGTGCAGATGACTTGGTTGCTAGAGAGTTGAAAAGTACACTGCTGCTGTTTGACTGAAACATTATGGTGAATCTCTGTTGGCTGTTTCATTCCCAGAAAAAAAATAAGTCTTAAGCAAAATACAATTTATTCTACATCAAGAATTTCTCAAATGCTTTATTCAAGATCAGAAATGAATGAGAAAAGAACAAAACTGAAGGAAAAGGTGAATGATATAGCTTAACATTAGGATATTTTGTCTTGGTGTCAACATCTATTTTCAATCACTGACAGATAAAATGACTAACTTAGAGAAAGAAGGAAAGTTGTTCAGTTGTGGTAGCAATGGACAGAAATTTGTTCACTGAAATGTTTTAGAAAGTGTATCAGAGTGTTTCAGCAATGAGAAAACTTCACTTGGAAAGGAAAGCAGCTGCAATCTTGAAATCTAAGGCACAAACACAAGTGTGCAACCAAAAACTAAACTTTATAATGAAATGTATAAATATGTCCCCCAGAGAGAACTTAGCATTCTATCTGCTCGTACAAGAAAAGCTTTGCTTAAATCTGAAATTGTTTAGGGACCTGCTAACAATGTGACGATGACAAGAAGAAGGAGTTGGAGAGAAAGCTAAAAATGAGGCAAAAACGTAGAACTCTTAATATTATTTATTAACACAGGAAATATATTATTTAGAATTTTAAACCATAAAAGCAAACTCCTCAAAATATCATCCTGATTCACTCTATGCTAATAATGCCTGAGAAATATTTCCACAATAAATAATTTCCACAATAAATAAATAAAGTAATTAACTAGAAATAATAATGAAGCTAGACTGTCTTGGACTCAGATGTTTTTTGTTGGATCTACCTTAAACCTCAATTGTATCCTCAGTAAATAGGACCAATATTGAAATCTAACACTTGGGCCATGACAATCCAAACTTTCCTACTGAAAATCTGACATTCGTATAGACATATCTTTGTTTCATAGGCTTCAACTTAACATTATAGAAAATATGTCACATTTGCCTCTTTTAGCAATTTTCTTTTTTCCAAATCAATTTTCATAAAGCTTGAATACAATGGGAAGATTGCTTTCTGCTGAAATTCCTGAAAAGGAGAGTGATGATGACAGGGTTGGATCTTATCACCATCAAACCACCACCCAGAGAGAGGAAACTAGGACTCCAGCCATTGGTTTCCCTCATCAGAATTCTTCCTATGTTTCATTTTTTTAAATCTGGGAATCAGTAACCATTCCTCTCCCCAACATCCATCCCCTTTAAAACACAACAAAACATTGATTCCAGCTAAGACAGATGTACAGGTGAAAATTAGAAAGTATTATTGAGGATCGATAGGGAGCATTATCTCTATTTCTTTAAGCTCTCAGAGGAAAGCTGTATGTATGTGTCTTCTTGCTTGTTTTATTTCCTCTCATTGCCACAGAATTTGCAATGTCTGCACGAGGTCTGGAAATATTTTTCTTCATTCTAAATAACACGATGCTTCAAATGTGGCAGTCCCGGTTTATTTACGGTGGCCAAGACATGGAAACAACCAAAATGTCCTTCGATAGATGAATGGACAAAGAAGTTGTGGTATATATACACAATGGAATACTATTCGGCGGTAAGAAAAGATGAGATAGGATCATTTGTGACAACATGGATGGATCTTGAGATTATAATGCTGAGCGAAATAAGTCAGACAGAAAAAGTAGAGAACCATGTGATTTCACTGATATGTGGTATATAAACCAAAAACAAACAAACAAAAAAAATAAAACAAGCAAATGAGAAACAAAACTCAATGACTCAGACAACAGTTTAGTGGTTATCAGAGGGTAAGAGGAAAGGAGGGTGGGAGATGAGGGTAAAGGGGATCAAATATACGGTTATGGAAGGAGAACTGACTCTGGGTGGTGAACACACAATGGGATTTATAGATGATGTAATACAGAATTGTACACCTGAAATCTGTGTGAATTTACTAGCAATTGTCACCCCAATAAACTTTAATAAAAAAATGTTGCAGCCCCTGACTATCTTGCACGTATCAGTATTATGCCCTGGCTATGAGAACACAGCCACTTAAACCAAATCCAAAGCTGCTGAAAAGAAGAAATGAAAGAGTCTGAAAGCATTACGCTTCTCCCAGCATTGCTGACAGACTGTTTTGGGGGGGTGGGAGGGGAGGAGTGGGAATTGGTACATGTATGTAGATGTAGTTGTCTCTAACTTTGTTATGCATTTTCACGGTAATAAGACTGTGGGTAAGAGAATCTATTTATGTTGCCTTTGACTGTATAAGAAATGGAAATATAGGACGATAAAGTGATTTGGCTCAGTTTCACAAAACAAATTTATTATGGCATGTCCCTCAGTTAAACATGTTTGCAGAGTCCCCATGCTCTTTTTACCTTCATCAAGAAGAGAATCATGGTTCCTTTTGTCCTGGGAAATGTAGTGAATTTGATGAGGAGAAAAGCTAACATAATTATGCATGGTTATCAAATTTGCCAGAGTAAATGAAACCCTGCAAGTAAATGGAAAATTAACTCAGAACTAACTTAAAAACATTTGGATTTTATGACTTCACTGGCCAGCCTGAACTGTCACCTGAGTGCACAGAGAACTGCTTGCTTTATGGAATATTTTCATAGTTGTGAAAATTGATAATGTATTACTGTCAAGTCTAATTTTGTTTCTTGTTCTAAGAGAAAAGGTCATCCCCCTTCTTATTATTAAATTCGAAAAATAAATAACCACAGCAGTATCTCAACAGACTTAACATGTTTATTTTACACTACAAGAATGTGAAATAAATGGGCAATATGTTGCAAGGGGAAAAGACCAGGAGAACAGCTTATTGTGTTTAATACACTAACTTCAACTCTATCTGCTGAAAAGATGGTTATTGACAGTTATATATCTTGTTCATGAACACAGACCTAAAACTTTATCAGGAGCAAATAAAAATACCCAGAGTTGTAGTTGATGAAAACAACTTTTATTGGCTTAGAGCAATTGCTTCAAAGAAAAAGTGCAAATGTTTGAAATTCCCATATATTTGTTATTGAACAAGGGAAAAATGAAACACTTCACAGAGATAAGCTGCCCTCTTAAATAGTGAAGGAATTTAAAAGCAAAAATATCAGCATTGACACAATTACAGATGCAGAATTACAGATTACTTTAGAAAACATTTATCCCCTTTTTTCTTTGCAGTTTAAGGAAAAAAATTACTTTGCCAATATCAGTCATCCATATGAATTAAATATAAGATGGGAAAACTTCTCTCTGCTCTCTTCAACAGCTAAGAATATTTTTCCTTAAAATGTAACCTAGAATTGTGGTTGCCAGGGGCTGGAGAGTAGGGGAAATTGGGAGATGTCAAATTATGAAGGATGAATAAATTCTGGATGCCCAGTGTACAGCATGGTGACTAGAGCTAACAATATTGTACTGTATGAGGTGTGATTGAAAAATACAGTAAATATTTAAATAAAAAATTGTATTACAGTAAGACACATTGCATTAATCCCCTCAAAACACTCCCCCTCGCTTCGAACAAACTTATCCCATCATTCTTTCTACTATTTTCTGAAGCAGTTCTGGAAGTCCTCTTTCATGAGTGTCTTTACCTCATCCTCCATCATGACAATGCTCTGTGTCTCACATCACTTCTGGTATATGGCAATTTCTGTCAAATTAAAAACGTTACAGCATGTTCTCATCCACCTTATTCACTAGATCTGGTACCGTGTGACTTCTGGCTCTTCCCCAAAGTCAAAATGACCATGAAAGTTAAATATTTTGACTCGATTGAGGACATCAAGGCAGCCACGATAGTGCAACTAAAGACACTCATGAAAGAGGACGTCCAGAGCTGCTTCAGAAAGTGGCAAGAATGATGGGATAAGTGTGTTTAAAGCAAGAGGTATTAATGGCAATGTGTCTTTTGCTGTAATAAATTTTTAAAATTTAAACATTCACTGTAATTTTTGATCATACCTTGTATACTTGAAATTTGCTAAGAGAATATATTTTAAGTGTTCTCACGACACACACACACACACACACACACAAATGATAACTGTATGCGGTGATGGATGTGTTGATTAATGTAATTGTACATAGTGATCATTTCACAAGTTATACGTATAGTAAACATCATGTTGTGCACTTTAGATATATACCATGTTTGTCAATTGTACTTCAATAAATCTGGAAAAAATGAAAATAAAATGTGACATCTTTTATGATGAGAAAGGCTGAGTAAGTAAGGAGATATTAAGAGGTTACTTTGAAATAAATTATCACTGAATCTCTAACATACAGATGACTCACCTGTGATGGAAGGTAATTATTATTAATTATAATTATTATCTTAAGTGTATGTTTTGAGGATCTTCCCGAGCTTTCTAATTCTGACAGCACCCATCAGAGGGAGGTAAGTGGGGGTAACTTGTCTGTAAGGCATGAAGTGTTCCTGTGGCTTGTAAAAGGTCACAAAGTCCTGGAGGGAATGAGAAGTGTGCCCAGAATTTCTCTCCAAGAAGCATGCACTTAGGTTGTCAATGCAGACGAGACACACAAGAGAGGTAAGGTCAGCAAACTAGGGCAGAACTAGGATTCCTACAGATACTAGATCTATTACCCAGAATGTGGTTTTCTGCCAAAAGTACCAGCTTGTAGACTGCTTACCTGAAAAAGGAATGGCTGTCCATGGGTGACATATGGCTCTATAACCAAACTGGAAATTTGAACTATCACTTTAAGAAAATTAACCCAATTGTTTGTTCACCACCCAGAGTCAGTTCTCCTTTTCTCCTTATGTCACCAAATATTTGATCCCCTTTACCCTCATCTACCACCCCTCTCCTCCCTTACCCTCTGGTAACCACCAAACTATTGTCTGTGTCTATGAGCTTTTGTTTCTTTATTTGTTTGTTTTGTTCCTTTGATGTTTTCAGTTTTATATCCCACGTATCAGTGAAATCATATGGTTCTCGACTTTTTCTGTCTGACTCATTTTGCTTAGCATGATAATCTCAAGATCCATCCATGTTGTTACAAATGGCACTATTTCATCTTTTCTTATGGCAGAGCAGTATTCCATGTGATATATAGATGATGTATTACAGAATTGAACACCTGAACCCTATGTAACTTTCCGAACCATTGTCACCCCCAATAAACTTTAATTTAAAAAAAAATTTCATTGTGTCATTGATGACACTGAACATCTTAAAAAAAAAAAAAAAAAAAAAAAGAAAGAAAAGAAAAGAAAAGAAAACGAGCCTGAGAACCCTCATGGAACTCCCCGATATGAGGAAGAAGGTTCCTTATTTTAGTCCAAATCCATAAAACACATGGTAAGCCTAAATACATTTTTATTCTGTTATTGGGCATTATTAAGTTCAGTGAATTAAATAACAATCAATCGTAGTTTTAACTGCTGTCCTGGTATACCATCAGCCATCGCTTTTACATCTGAAGTTCTGCACTTCCAACAAAATTTTCCTATTAAAAGACTACTGTCATTTAAAGCATTTTATGGTTTATAAAGTACTTTCACCAAAATAAATGTTCCTTTCTCAATCTTCCATAAAAATAAAATGACATAAATTTAGAGTAGGGAATAGGCCAAACTTAAGACCAGCCTTAGACTTGAGCTCCTTCCACCTCAGCACGGGAAACAGCTAGAAGTTACACAGCCCATTTTTTCAGCAGGGCAATGACACAATAAAAATATAAACTATATTGTTTATTACTTAGACCATAGAAAGAAATTCCTTGTAAGCCTCACAGTAAAAGCTCATTTTACAGAGATGGACAATGTTGTTCAGGTGTCTGTGTAGCTTTCCTCAGGTCTTTGACCTTAGAAAGGACAAAACTCAGACTGGAAACCAGGTCTTCTTTATCTAGTTTGGTCCCCTTCCTCTTTCGACTGCATAGACTGTCAGCTAGTGGAACTTAAACTTTTCAGGAAAGAGAAATTCATAACTCTTGCCTGGCTATGAAAGTTTGAGGGGTTTACTCCCAAGTTGGTACATTCCTCTTTGAGCATGTATTTATTTGTTTGTTTATTTATTTATTTATTTATTTATTATTAAGATTTTTACTTTTTGAAGTAGTTCATCACTTGGTCCCTAATCTGGTGTCAGGAACTCACTGAGTTCCTGAATATAATTCACCGTCATGAATATAAAGGAAGTGCCCACTTTTACTTAAGTCCAGGTGAGACTTGGTAGAGAGAATTGGCCTTTGAAGCCCGTGAGAGGTAAAGCCATCGCTATGCAGGATGACGTCTCAGGACAGCACTCACCCACCTCCATGTTCAGTAGCATTTTTTTCAGTATGTGAGAACAAAGTCAGGAACTTCAGACTCTGATTAACTTATGCTGGTGTCATAGGTGTATGCAAACTTCTGCAACCATTGTAAGACATGGATTAAAAACTATTTCACTCCCTGATTGTGTTTATTTCTCCCTCTCCTTGGAAACTATCCTAATGACCTTTGAAACAGCTTGTCCTATAGGCGGCCCCTCATGCTGCATGTCTGCCAGCTTTCAGAGTCACCTCGGTCTCCTTAGTTTACTTTTCCCCACATGTTGTTGTTCCATTCGGTCTTTATGCAGCTTCAGTATTCTTAACTTCTTCCCCATCACTAATGTTGTTATCAATGATGGTTTATAATCAGCTCTCACTCAGATGATCAAAATTTCACATAGCCTGCTTTCTTGCTTCTTTAGTTGAAACACATTCTGAAGACAGCTACTAAAATAATTTTCACCAAAGGTAATTCACATCTTATTAGAATCCTACCCCAAGGATACCAATGACTCTCTATTACCTTTAAGAGTAAAGCTAACCGCTAGATTATGAGCTGGTCCTGCCCTGCCCTTCTCTTAATATGTACTTCTCTCTCTGATCTCTATGCTTTTTCCCAAACAAAGCTTCTTTTAACATCCATACAAATGAAGCTCCAGTCCAAATGGGTAATAGGTAGCTACATGTTATTAATTAGAGTTTTATTCTCACTTGCCTTCCCCACCTTTCATAGATAAAGATGCTAACGAGCAACAGATCTGTCAGCTCTCTCCATGTAACACCAACCTCAATACATGTAAGACTCTTTCATCATCTTCAAAATCCAAACCTCTCCACCAGTTTTTACCTCAATTTGGGTAAAATATTAACTGCCAAGATTTTGGAGCCCTCCATGGCTTTCACAGAAAATACATACATCACACATCATCATCATCAATTATTTTATGGTTGTTTCTTCCCTAAAGCTAATTTTGTGCATGGTAGAAGTTGAATAACTTTCTGTTGATTTAATTCATAGAATATTGACAGTACTGGAAAATGTAATCATTTGGATAACTAGAGTAAAGGTCAATCTGAATTAAAAGCTTAGATTGTAAAACACAGCCAGTGCTTTCAAAGACATATAGAATGGTTTAAACAGGCCTAAGGGCAATGCCAAATGGCAATCCTCTGGATTTCTATTTTGATGAAAAGATTAGAAGGATTCATAATTAGAATCCTCATTGGAATGGAAGTGGTATTTTAAAGCTCATGAAGCATTCCTTTTGGAATGTTGTTTATTCCATTAATTTTCTTCTTAGATGGAGCAAAGGTTACTGTAGTAAAATCCGTCCAAATAACCCCAAGTGTCAATGGGGTGAAATAAAATAGTGAGGTTTCATTAACCAGGTCAGAAGGATGAAACATTCACCTGCTATAATATAATTAATAATACCCCTGATTGATTATAATAGTTGAATAAGTTTCTTTTGCTCTGACAACTTGTTAAATTACCTTATTTTAAAGGCCATAGCTCAAAAAGAATTAATTTACAACACTACCACCTAAAGCTGTTCTCTCCAGTATGCAAAGGGCTCCACATTTGCAAGCTGTTCCTTTTATTGTCCCTAAAATGCACACTGCATTTTCTACCTCTTTGGTTTTAACTGAAACGTATCTGACTTTTTTCCCATATTCAGTCTCCACTCAACTTTCAAAGAGTAAATCAACTTCACTTCTTTTTTGAAGCCTTCCATGGTCATCCAGGGTCATGTGTCTCTCCTTCCAGAGCTTTAGAGACCTCAGTCTTTCTAGTACTCAGCACTTACCCACCTCCTGATTATATTTCCTTGTGTATATAAGGTATCTCTGTACATAGTTGTAAGCTCCTTGAGGACAGAGGACTTCTTTGCTTTTTTGCTAGAATCATTGATTCATTCATTAGAAAAATACTTTGTTGCCTGTGGACTAGATTCATGTTTTCAAAAGATGGAAAATTCCCTGTGGTTGCCTCAAGAAACTTACGATCCACTTTTAGAGATGAGTAAGGTTCAGAAAGATTAAGTTGACTATGACCGTACAAAATTAAATGCTAGAGACT
Organism: Rhinolophus sinicus; assembly: GCF_036562045.2. NCBI lineage: Eukaryota > Metazoa > Chordata > Mammalia > Chiroptera > Rhinolophidae > Rhinolophus > Rhinolophus sinicus. The sequence goes on from NC_133756.1 coordinate 66,489,782, forward strand.
TGAGTGTGAGAACGTTGCACTGCTCATGTTTATCCAGACTTTGCATCCTCCTCATGACCCTTTGGCCATTTTGACCATAGAAGTTTGAGTCACTGCTTATCAGCCGCTAAATATCTTTAATCTTCTGTCTCTGTAATAGTTTGCTAGAGCTGCTGTAACTAATCACCACAGACTGAGTGGCTTAAACAATAGCAATTTATTTTCTTTGTTATGGAGGCTAGAAATCTGAGATCAAGGTGCTGGCAGGGTTGGTTTCTACTGAGGCTTCGCTCCTTGGCTTACAGATGGCTTTCTTCTCTCTGTGCTTTCACATCTTCCCTCTTAATGTGTCTGGGTGAGAATTTTCTCTTGTACGAACACCAGTCATTTGGATTAGGGACTGCCCTAATGACCTCGTTTTAACTTACTTAGTCCTATAAAGACGCTAGCTCCAAATGCGGTCACATTCGGAGACACTTGGGTTAGGGCTCCAACATATGTATTTTAGGGGTGGGGAGAGACAATTTAGTCCACAACAGTCTCCTTTAAAATGTTTTTCTTCCATAGACTCTGTGATGGAGGCTTTCTGGAACTACTAAAATAAATCTAAATTACACATATTGTGCCCCCTCCTTCCAACTTAGTTCAATATCAGGTTTATTTTTCTTAAGAAGAAAATGAGTCCTTCATATTCCAATAGAAATAGCAGTGTCATTATAGCTTTGAAAAGTTCTCTGATATTTTTTTCTTTTTTGTATTAAAGTTTATTGGGGTGACAATGGTTAGTAAAGTTATATAGGTTTCAGGTGTACAATTCTGTAATACATCATCTGTATATCATATTGTATGTTCACCACCCAGAGTCAGTTCTCCTTCCATCACCATATATTTGATCCCTTTTACCCTCATCTACCACCCCTCCCCCCCTTACCCTCTGGTAAGCACTAAATTATTGTTTGTGTCTATGAGTTTTTGTTTCATCATTTGTTTGTCTTGTTCCTTTGTTGTTTTCAGTCTTATATCCCACATAAAAGTGAAATCACATGGTTCTCTTTCTGCTGAGGCTTCACTTACTCTTAATCATGCAGTCCTTGATGCCTAGGAGCTGTGCCACTAATATTCCCAACACTCAGTCCACTCCAAATGGGACCAACTTACATTTGGTTTCTCTTCATAGCCAAGTTTTTGGTGAGGCATCAGGCGATTGTCAAGACATGTCAGACTCAGGTAACTCAGTCCACACTCAATCATGCAGTGAAACAGAACACTTGGATCATCACATGGAATTAAAAAGAGAACACACCTAAGAGACAGCCCTTTCTATGAAAGAGCTTTCTGACCAAATGGCACTATAAAGAGGTTTTACCAAAAGATGACGGAGGATGAAAGCTGTGGATCAATATACAGATGAAAAGCCATGACTTTGAGTTTTAAGTGTCAGACTATAGGCTGTTGAATATAATTTTATTTTTCATTCCATATAATCTTGAAGGACATTATGTGACTGAGTACATTTTACTTTCTATCTTAATTAGCTAATTTAGCTTAGGGCACATATCTGTCTTCTTCTATTCAGAAGGTCACCACGACAGTTAACACCATAAGAGAGAAAGATGCACGCATGCACTGACCCGAACTACATCAGGCTGTCTAAAAGAGGGGAGAAATCAGTGTTGACAAAAGCAGGAGCACAACAGATTCCCATGGGTATTGGCTCAGACTCAGAATTATTCTCTAACTCCCTTTCACTTAATTTTCAATATAATTATTGGATTTGTGGTGAAATGAGAATAAAAAGATGAGAACGTGAGCATCATAGGTTTATGTATTCATTTCATATAGCCATTCATTCAATAAACAATTACTGAATGTTTACCATGTGCCTGACACCGTGCTCAAAGAATTCATGTAGATGTAAATATTTTTGTTTGCTGAGGTCTAAACCTTACTTTGATCAGAGAAAATAAAGGAAAAAATGCTGTTTGTGAGGTAATAGCAATAAACATTTATAAAGCGCTTCCTATGTGCTAAGCACTGTTCTAAAGATGTCATGCATATTAACTCACAAAGTCCTCATAGTAGCCTTCTAATGTGAAAACCATTATCTTCACTTTATAGTTGGGGGAACTGAGGCATAGGCAGGTGAAGTAAGCTGCTCATGGTCACCCTGCTAGTAAGTGGTAAAGCCAAGATTTGGACCTGGACAGTTTGGTTCTGGAATCAATACTTTTATCATTTGTGGTGGTGGTGGGGGGGGGGAGACCACATTTATAAACTCTTTTGTGTTTTGATGCCAGAATATAATTTTATTTGTTTATTCATTTATTTATTTTTGGTCATAGGTTAGGGGAAAATTGTAAGGGACAGCTTTCTAGTACATTGAACTTATAATGTGTAAGACTATTTACACGTGTCAATACACATCATCATGGATCACAAAGACACATTGTCTAAGCATCTAAAAACACCAGAAGCCAAAGGGATGAATGTTTATCTCGACAAGTGAATGAAAGAGATTAAATTCAATTTACTTTGAACAAGCTAGTCTTTAAAGTTATATCAAATTCTGGAAGGTGGAAACATAACCCACTGAAGATTTCAGTATCTGAATAAATTCTGTGTATTTGGGTTTAAAGGATTATTATCTCTCCTGACTTGAGATAGGGAAAGTGTAATGAGTAAGAAAAATGAAACAGAAGATAAGAACTTGCATTTCAGTGATCAAGTATTTCCAGCAGTTAAGAAACAAACAAACAAAATAAAGGAAATAAAACAAACAAAAACCCAATAATCAACTAGTATTTATCTATCACTAGAAAGATCTCAATTGGACCAATTTCTTCTCTTTGCCTCTTGCATTCCTCGGGTATCCTTTGCCATCATATAGACTTTAGATTATCTCCCACCATCCAGCTGTGTCCCCAGGTGCCCAATCCCCTGCTCAAGAACTTCCTTCCCAGTGAGGAGAAAAAATAACTTTCATTTATACTCGTGCCTTTCCATTTAAATGAACATTTTAAAAAGACAACTTCATCTATTTTTCTTTCAGTTTTTCTTGTAATTGAGTGTATTTGACAAAGGTCTTCTCCATTTGGTTTTCCACTTGATTGTTAACTTTATTAAAACCTCAATTCAAACAGAAATTTGTCATTTTAGAAAAGATGACTTTTTATATGATTATCACCATTTGTTTATAGTTATAAAAATATTAACTGGGAAGTGAATCCAACTCACATCATATAAATTAAGATTATTATAAAGTAAAATTTATATTACAGTGTTACTTTGAGGGATCTATAACATTTAATTTATGCAATTTGACATGACATGGACATTCACTTAAAAAAAAAATATGTGTGTGGTTGGGAGATAATTCTCAATGGATAGCTCATGTTCTCATTTTGTGAGCTGCGGTATTGACTGCCTTTGATCTGGACTATGTTTTCAGAGATGTTTGTAGATGACCAGCCTCTGAAGATGGAGTGTTTCTTTCTGGGGCAAAGGACAGGCATGCTTGCTATAAAAGATTCTGTTTCCCTAAGCTCAGGGTTCCTATCTTATAAGGCAACCCACTGTGTGTGCAGATGTCACCTGGCTGTCTTTGACTGCACTGTGTAACGGGGGCTGTGGAATAGCACAAAAGAATGCTGATACTTGGCTTATTGTCATTACTCTGAGTCACAAAGTTCTTTGTCTCTGACCCAGGAGTCTCATGTCTTCTGCCAGCATCTATGAAAGAATGGCAGGCTAACTTGTTAGGTTCTAAGTAAGATAAAACCTTAGATCATTCAAAGTTTTTGACATATGGAATATGTAAAATAATTTCATTTTAAGTGGGAACTCTTAATAACAAACCAAACAAAATATTTCGTCTGTGATCTTATCTGTAAATGAGATCTACTATTTTATTTCAAATCATATTCAGAGAAGAATGAATACACCAATTTAACAATTGAATTTTCATCCCAAAACCTCAGTAACAAAATATCCCTAAAACCAGTTATTTCTGGAGGTAATAAAGGTAATATAGGATGATGTAACCTATGCAAGTTCTTTCTTACATGTTGGCTTTAATCTTCTTATGATAAATTTTCCAAAACCAAGTTACATGCCAGCAAAAGACAATTCTGGGTACTTGCAAGCTGTGGAAGTCACAATAAATCGTAGAGGACTAACTGCAGATCTTTCTTCAGGTTTCTGATCATTGTATTAACATTAAGTGGGAGTTGGGTCAAATGTCAGACATAGAAGAGAAAAACGTGGAGATTGCAGGACCTATTTAAAGACATAAGATTTTTCTTCACTTGATCTTTTGATTAGGAGAAGCATGCCCATACGCAGCTGTTAATAATGAAAAGTGGCATCTATTCACCGAGTTCCCACTTGTATTACTTGCCTCGCTCACACAGCCATCAGCCTTTGCCTTCCTGAGGCAGAAGGGGAGAGAAGTGATAATAAGCAGAATGTGTGGTCACTTGAAGAGTTCCCTTTCAAGTAAATGTAGTGTTTTATGTGGGAGCAATATTTCACTTGACTAATGTTACCTAACCTCCATTAGAATATGTCCTTCTGCTCCCATTTTCTATCAGTCTTGTAACTCTCTGAAGTCGTTTTAGTAACGAAATCTCCTAACAAGGATGAAGAGACAAGAAATGGAAAATGATGTCCACATCATTCACCCCACTTTTTCAGGACTGACCCAGGCTTCGAGTCGCTCCTCTCAGCCTCTTCCTTCTCTGACTAGCTGTGTTCTGGAGAGAACTGCTTCATCAACATTCTTTTCATAAACATTGGAGAGACTCCAAAAGCCAGCTCAGGGAAATAATCTTCAACATATGGGTACAAATAAGGCAACGCTGAGTAATAGGTGAAATTTACTGGCTCACTGCACCTCCTTGCACAATGAGGCCCTCACCCCAGTGCCCTAAACCTCTCCCAGTTATTTCTGGGCTTCCCTGAGTGGTTCTCCCATGTGCTCACCAAGACTCCTCTTCTGTTTGTCCACACTGATCCGTGTGCTGTCCACGGCTGCCTCTGCCCATTAGCACCTGAATCCACTGCCAGAGTATAAATCCTGAGTCTCCTCCAGCTGCAGGCCTCAGGGCACCCAAACTGTGCTGTTTGTGTCCCATTTGTACATAGAGAGAATGTTCCCCTCTTATTCTATCCGTGTCTCCATTATGTGCTGTCCCGTGTCACTGAGGCCTCAAAGCAGCTCTGCAAGAGCCTCTGTATCTCAAACTCTCCTCTTCAGCTCCTGTCTTCAGTTTTCCTTTTGAAAAAGCTCTCACCTAGTCCATGGGCTAGGCTGGGAGAGAGGCCCATGCCTCCATGTCCAGCTTTCTTCTGCCTCTAATTCCAAGTCTTTTTGTGTAAACCACCTCCTCAAAGGCCCTTCCCTTCTATGCAAATCTGTAAGCAAATAGGCCTTGAGGCTACTTCTCTACCACCGTTAATCATCTTGATGTTAATGATTCTAGTGCAGACTCCGTGAAACCCAAGACAATATGTCGTAATTATTTTATGTTTTTCACAGCAACCATTACAGAGCTGAGAGGAGCAAACAACGTGAGACCTTGTAAATGCCTGTTGACTGACTATCTCTACTAATAAATGCCTCTTCTGTAATGAGCACTCAGGAGTGGAATGTAGAGATAAGACCTAAATTACAAAAACTTAGGCACCCAATGTGAACACTGATTGAACAAAAACTTCTTTAGGTCATTTTACTGTTTGTAGAGAAGAGAATGAACTTGCATTAATCAGTATGATACAGAGAATCTATTCATCACTGAAATGAGCACCATGCTGCTGGCTGGTTTATAAAATCTTAACAAGTATTTGTCCCCGAATCCAACTCATCTGAGTCACCCATGGTTGTACCAGGAAGGCATCCTGATTTTGAGATGCCTGCCTCTTCATGTATGGGCAGGCAATCACTCGTTGTCTTAGTTTCCTCCAAAGATGCATTTCAATTGGGTGCTCAATAATAACCATGGGCCAAAGGGGGAATTCTGATAGTGGTGAAATCGGCTTCAGCTATTTAAGGGCTTCTGGGAGCCTCCAGTCGTCAATGAGTCAGGAGGTTGCTAGGGCAACAGCAACATGCTCCTTCTGGCAGGTCAGCTCTGCCTCAGGTCCAAGAGCGGTTATGAAAGAGTTGCAGCTTAGAAAATGAAGTCATTCCTCTTCTCCCTGCTTTTTATAGTGTTAAGGCTTTTCTAGTCATGCAAGGAGATAGATATCAGGGGAAGAAAGTTAAGGAGATCTGCTCTGAATCATTTGCAAATAGGAGAAATGCAAAGAATGCATATTAAACAAGATTATATAGGCTTGGAAGACATTAGGACAAAGACAAAGCAAAACACTCCCTTTGTGTCACGCTTTCAGGAACCCATGTCCATGAGTTCACAGGAGTGAGAAGAGATTTTTTGGCAGGTTTTTGCTAGTACAGTTCATGCAGTTTAGGAGATGACTACAATTCTCTTAAGTAAATGTAATAACAAGAACATTAGAATACAGTGCAAAGACATCTCTTGAGTCTCCATCTGACTGTGTAAACAGAAAGCTAAGAGTAAAGCTAATTTTCCCAATAGTCATGCTGAGAATGTCACAAAATGATGATTTCCAAGGCTAGTACAAGTTGAAGTTTTCAAACACTTTATCTTGTTTTTCACTGTATAGAAAGATAGGTAATATCTAAGAATCAAGTTTTTAAAAAAACAATTTTCAGAACCATGTTACTTAGGATTGCTGAGTATTAAGTTAGAGACTTTTCTGTCTGAAGGGGTTTAACAAACCAGGCCAATGCTTTATTGCTATGGTACTAACTAGACGTGCATATTACTTAGTCATTCTCATGGACAACAGACTCAGAGACAATGCACGATCATTGAAGGGTCAGTACCTCTCCTTTTGCTTTTTTCCTTCCTAGACACACATTTGGCCTTTGGGTGCTCCGCAGGCTCCTCCTTCAGAAGGCAGGCACACAAGTGAGTCTGCATGGACAGCAGGAGAGATAGGCGGCACTTTCCCTAGCTGGCTGGGGCTTTGAAACCTTCCCCAGAAGGTTCTGGCTGCTCCTTCTTCTCTTGTACCTCATTCCTCACTTCTGTTCTCTGGTTTGAAAATGCCCCTCTCCTCGTACCCCCACCCCAATTCTTAGCCAGCTGAAGCAAACATTATAACCTACAATGTTCAATCATGTGCTCATTCAACAGTAATTTATGGAGCGCATGCTCTGTGCCAGACACTATTGCCAAGCCTGGGGATACACACATGAACGGCACGGCTGAAAAGCCCGGACCCCATGGAGCTTTCCGAGATGAGGCAGAGTGGGGGAACACAGATAATAAGCTAATACATAAAATATGTTGAGATGGTAAGTGCTGTGGAGAAAAATAAACAAGGATGAGAGAGAGAGCTGGCGGTAGTTCCAACTTTAAACAGGGTGTTCAAGGAACTCCTCCATGAATAGATACAAGCTGAGCAAAGACTTTATAGGAGTCAGAGCAAACCAGGCATGAGTCTAGGAAAACCTCCAGGGAGAGAGAAGAGAAAGAGTAAAGGTGTGAGGCAGGAGTGAGCCTGGCCATTTCAGAGCCAGCAGAACGCTAGTGTGGTGGGAATGGAGTACGCTAAGGGGAGAAGATGAGGTCAGAGAGTGACTAGGGGCGGGGGAGAAGTAGAAAAAAGCCTGTGGGGGGTTAGAGGCATTAGATCATCTGAAGGCTTTGCCTTTCTCTGCAGATCAGAGGTGAGTACTAGTAACACTGTCAATGGCTCTAAGTATGTCCCAGGGACTGTGTTCCACACTTGTCCTGCATTTTCCCACGATAACCCTGGCTGCTAGATATTATTTCCCCTACTTCACAGACAAGCAAACTGAGGCTCAGAAAGATAAAGGGACTTGCCCAGGATCGCACAGTTAATAAGGAGCTGAGAGCAGGACCTAAGGCCGCCTAGTTTTCAGATGCACACCCATTGCCCTGTGCAGTTCATCTTGCTGAAGTTCACAATTCAGTGGGGGAAAGAAAACATTATTTGGTAAATATTAGGATAGTTAATTTGCTATTTGAAACCATCAGTTGAGTTCTTGATTTACACAGGGATTAGAATAAATTCCAGATGCATTAAGAAATTAAATATAAGTTAAGCCTTAGACAACTAGGAGAAAACAAGAATGTATGTTTAGCAAATTGCAAGGCAGAAAAAACACACTAAGATTAGATATAAGTGCGATCTGACTATATAAATATTTTAAAGTTGTTTTTGTACAAAAAATAATCAAAATTGGGGGTATTTCAAATTCAGATATTCAATAAATATAGGGTCAATTTATTTTATAAAGAGGTCAGATAAATTATATGAGAAATATTGATGAAAACAATTAAAATATGCAAAAGATATGAACACAATTTTTAAAGGTAGAACTATAATTTACAAACATGGAAAACCATTGAATTTCACTGATAATTAAAGAAAATAATTAAAATATCTTTTTCACCTATACAATTAACAGTCTTTTGGTAATATGGCAAATACTAGCAAGTATGCATAGAAGAGAGAACAGTTTAACTTCTGTCGTTGTTAGTTATGTAGCTTACTAATGTCTATGTTCCAGCTGTAATCTCTCCTTGGCACATACTTTTGCTTTTGCATTAAATGGAATTCAAAGTGACTGTTTTAGTACACAAGAATTTGGCTATGGTGAAATCAGCACAATGTAATAAAGTACACCTGGAACTGCGGGAATGCCTTTTGTGGACGGGTACTCTTAAATGTGCTCATTTCCTCTCCACAGGGATGTACACACACATTGAAGAGATCCCAAAGATAATGCATTCCTAGAGAAAACAGGAAAGAAAAACCTTTGCAATCCCCACAATGGCTAATGCTGACCATTTTGTGTTTCTGAAGATTAATACTTTATGTGTCAATTGGCGACTAAAGAAGGAGTCTTTCAGATTGTCGTTGATGGTTGGGACTTTTTACACATCTGGATTCCAATCTCAATGTCTGTAAAAGCTGTGTTACTAGTGCCAAAGCGTTCTTCCGTTTGCACATGTGGGATTTTTCCGCTTACTCAGCCTCCTCGGAGTCTGGAGAGTGGTGCCCATAGAGTTACATGGCATGTTCCAATCGAGATGTGTCCTGAGTAAATTCCTATGGGAAACACCATTTCAGAAAAAAAAAGGATCTTTTTTTTTCTTCCTTACATGATCTATTGTCTCCGATTGGCACATAAAAAGGACTTTTTAATAGTGGTTTGAAGCATCACTTGGAATATCTATATTATTCTGATGAAAGCTATTGGAGTTTGCTTGATACCATTTAGTGCCAGGCAAGTTGACTTTGGTTAAGAACAACTTTTTGAGTCGGGATTGGGGTTGTTTGGGAAGTGATATATCCTAGAAATTTCTACAATTAACCATTTAATCTTTTTAATAAATAAGAGATCGATTCATTTTATCTAAAAAGATTTTACAGTGCTTTATGAAAGACACACTCGGCAGATGGAGAATAGTTTGTTTACTAGAAAAAATTACCTACCAGATGTAGACAGCTCACTCTTAACTGAAGCTTCTTGGACCCAAAGCCCTTACCTATAACTTGGAATAGACTTATCTGTTTCAAAGAAATAAAATTCAAAGATGTTTCCATGATTCATGAGTATAAGAAAACTCATCAGGAAAAAATTGAGGACAGAGAATATGCCCCAAACAAACGAACAAAACAAAAATTCTGAAATTTTATAGTGATTTATTTTTTTAATTATCATACTATTTTATAATGAATTAAATTTAAATCTAAGATCGGAATAAATATCTTTTAAGATACTGTTACAAATAAAATGGTGATACAAAAAAATTCTTATTCTTGATTATGAATTTATCTGATTATATAATGAGAAACAAGATTCTGGATGATAATTCTCATTCTCACAATAGGAAGTTCTTTAGTATCATTTTGCATTTTTCAAAACCAGGTTGGGAGATGGGGATAGGGATGAGGAAAAATTAATATTTTTAAGTGCCTAATATATGTCAGAAAGTGTTACATGCTTTGTTTCATTTTCAGCCTTTCTAAAATTTTGCAAATTAGATGTTTTCCTCATTTTACATGAAGGAATATTTTGCCCAAATTACACATTTGAAAACCTAGGTTTTTTCAGACTCAAAATTTTCATGTCATTTTCACTATCATAGCATTATACAAAATGTATTCTATTAGAGTACTACTGTGTGTTCCAAGGTAAAAAAATTACAAAACAGAAACCAATCCCCGCCGCCCCCCAAAAACTGCCCCCAAAACCAAGAACTGTTTCCACAGTTATGTACATTTAATGAGACTCGAAGACAAAGTTAAATCATTTTTTCCGACAGACAGCTCTACAATTTTACATGCAAATGTAGATTTTGTTTGATAATAAATGTTTAACAACCAAATCTCATTTAAATTTTATTTAAATCTAATCAGGCCTGATTTGTAGTGTTTGTTTTTTGCAAATTGCCTCTTTCCATGGTGTCAATATTCCCAACACAGCAGATTCAAGCTACCAGTGAGGAGTTGGGGAGAGGAGTGCACAATGGGGTCTTGTAAGTCAGTATGAGCCAGCTCTAGCACAGCACTAAGTCAGTTTATTATTTCATTGGCTCCAAGGGCGCTCATTTCACTAAATGTCTCCTAGGTTTGGCGTTCCATAGAACAAACTTTGGGAAACAAGGAATCTTTAACAGATTAATTATGCTTATTTAGAAACAAGATTTTATAAGCAAGATTTGAGTTCAAATGTTGATTCATTGGCTGTGTAAACCTTGTGCATACACAGTTGTTTATTTATTTTTTTTAAAAATCCACTTCTAGAGATCAAAGTTTGCGTTAAACTGACTTCTTTAGGTTTTTGATTCCAAGTGCCTGGTATACATTTTTATTGTAATCGATAAACTAAACTTGAAAAAAAAATTCACACCTCTCCCTTGGACTAAGTAAAGTGAGAGAATGGTTGGTGGTAGAGTCTCTGATTTGCACCTATAATTTTCTCACCGACTGACATAGAGGAGATGATTATCCTGTTCTTGAATAAGACTCAGTTCATTTTCAGTTTATTCATTAAATCGTTCATTCAAAAAATAGCTATTAAGTGCCTACTTTGTGGACTCACTCTTCTAGGCACTTGTGCTAATCACTGAACAGCACAAACAAGCATTGCCGCCCTCAAGGGGACTATATTTCAGTGGGTGAAATCAAATACAAAATAAGCATAATTAATGAGTATGTTATACAGAATGTTTAAAAGATGATCAGTGCTATGGGGGTGGGGGGAAAGGTTAATCAATTTACCGAGGAAGGGGGGTGCCAGTGGTGGGCTGGTGAATAGCATTAGATATTAAATAGGATGGTCTGTCTATGTAGTCCTCATCGAGAAGGTGACACTTGCAAAAGACTTCAAGGAGGTGAGGGAGTTAACCACATGGCTCTCTGGGGGAAGAGTGCTGCAGGCAAAGGAACAGCTAGAGCAAAGCCCCTAAACAGAAGATGTCTTCCTCCCAAAATCAGAAAGGAGAGCAGTATGGATGGAATGGGGACAGGGAGTAGTAAGAAATGGAGACCAAGAAGGAACAAGGGTCATGTGACACGGGACCTAATAGACCATTTCAAGACATTGGCTTTGTCACCCCTCTAAACTTTAATTAAAAAAAAGAAAAAAGACTTTGGCTTTCATTCTGCATGCAATGGTGAGGCATTGTGGTTGAGAAAAGGAGTGGTGTGATAATATCACACTTGAAAAGATCGCTCTGGCTTCCAAGTAGAAATCAGGGAAGAATTCAGGAGGCTATGGTACTAATTTAGATGGAATTCAAACCAGAATGGTAGCAGTGGAGGGGGTGAGAAGTAGCCAGATGCCCAGATAGTTTAAAGATAGGATTTCTTAAAGGATTGGTTGTGAGCTGTGAGAGAACAAAGAGTAAAGGTGACTCCAAGGTTTCATCTATGAGCAACGGGAGAACAAATGCCATCAGCTGTGATGGCGAAGGCTACAGAAAAAACAAATATTTGGGGATAGGGAGAGGATGACTTTGAAATTTTAGTTTTAAATATGTCAAATTTGAAATGCCAATTAGACATCCAAGGGGAAATGGCCAGTAGGTAGTTGTTGACTCAGTGAGGCTGGTGCTTGGAAGAAGGTCTGGTCTGCGCCTACATAATTGAAATTGTCAACATAGAGATGGCATTGAAATCCATGACTTTTAATAAGATCACCACAGGACTGAGTAGGTAGAGGGAAAAAATGATGATGGAAGCCCCGGACACTCCAAAGTCGAGTTTCTGGGTAGAAGAGGAGGGAGCAGCAAAGCCAATGAAAAAGGAGTGACCAGGTGGACAGGAGAAGAACCAAGAGGGTAGAGAGTCTTGTAAACTCAGTTAAAAATTAATCAAGGAGAAGGGAGTGAGGAACTGTGTCACTGATAGGTCAAGTAGGATGATGATGGAGAACTGACCATTAGATTTAGCAGCTTGGAGGTCTGAGTGCAGTTTTAGTGAAGTGATAGGGTGAGAACCAAGTTGGAGTTAGTTTGAGAAAGACTGTGAGAAGAAGAATTGGAGACAGTGAAAACAAACAACATTTTAAAGGAGCTTTCCTACTAAGAGGAGCAAAAAACAAAAGATCCAGTAGCTATTGGGGAATGGAACCAAGAAAATTTTTTAAAGTTGTGTTTTGCTTTATTTTTGTGGCAAAGAGTCAGTAGAGAGTGAAAAATAGGTTCAGTTCAGACAGAGGGCTGGTGTGGGCAAAATTATCAGGTAGCTGCTTTTTCCCTTCTTCACAGCAACCAAGAAAGGTAGGAATTATTATTTCTACAGATGAGGACACTATGATACAAAAAGAAGTTGCATAACATGCCTAGGGCACACACTATCCTATGTCCATGGGCAACGCCGTCAATGCCCTCCTCCAAGGGAGCATACATTCCTCTAAGCTCTGTCATTTAGATCTGCTGCCCTTACTTCTGGATTTCTCTTTCCATATGCCATTCAAACTTTTGTGACCAATTATCTCTGCATTTTCTGTGGAAGGTGTGAATATGTTTCTCCTTAAGGAAAATTTATATTTTTGAACAGCTATTCTTAGAGAGAAAAAAAGAAAGCCATTTCCAGAGCCCTGGGTGCCAAGTATACCATTTCTAGCTGTGAGACTTAAGGCAAGTAATTTAACTGCTCCAAACTACATGTTTTCAACTGTAAATTGGAAAAAAGTATCTACCTTGCAAAGAGTTCCCGTAAAGGTTAGAGATAGCACATAAAAAGTACCATTGTGGATATTCCACAAATTCTTGATATTTTCCTTTTCATTAAAAGTGATTAAACCAAAAAAATATCTCTTATAGGAGAGGAGAACAAGATCATGATATGTACATACATGAGGAACATTCTTTGGACAAGCAAATGTCCCAGATTCTTCAAATTCTGTCACATGGCAGGTATGTTGAAAATCTGAGATGTAGCGTCCCGTTGCCCTGCTTTTTAGGTGTAGGATCCTGGATAAGGCACATATCTTCTTTGATACTCAGTTTCCTCACCTACAATGGTAGAAACCGATGCTGTGTAAGTGTTTTGTAAACCATCAAATGGAGTGAAGACAATGGGTAGAAGATTAGGGCAGGCTTACTCAAAATTAGCATCTGGCTCAGGGGTCACTTCCATCCTTCCAGTTTCCCGAAGTACCTAGCCATTGCCTTTGTGCAGAGTGGATTTTGTAGACAGGAGATAGAATTAGCTCTGAAAATGTCCAATAAATGAGTGCAGCTGATCATTCAGGGAAAGCTCTAGGTACTTTTAGATCCCTGGATATTATCAGTCAGCCAATCCCCTGCCCAAAGGCAATGCTTCCGTTCATTCCTTTCACTGATGGTGTAGAACTTTATTTAGATAAAGAGAATACTACACATATTTCAAATTCAGACCCTCTCACTGTTTTAGATAAAGCATTAGGCTATGTTTTATAGAACTTCTCATGCTGTATAAGCAATTTGACTTAATCTTATCTTTTGAGTTTCCATGACAAACACTAGGTAGTTAAAACTTAACATTTTTCACCAAAACTTTTATGGGGAACATTTAATACCAGGCCATTTTTGTTAATAGACATTTCTGTATCTGTAGAGCTCAAAACTAATTTAGCTACAACAGACAATATAAAAGCAAACCCTACGTCTTTTCCACTAAATTGAATTTTATATTTCAAATCTTCTGTATTTCCCTATAATCTGAGATTTGTGGCCTACTCTAGGTTAAATCACTAACAAAAAATACTCCTTTTAAAAAGCAGCAGTTAAGTTCTTGTTTCTCAGTACACCTTATGCATAATGTAGGCTTACGGGTTCATGGAGAATTGGGAGATTAAATCAAGTGGAAGAATTTGGAGATGGAAGAGGTAAACTGGGTGAAAATGATCCATGAAGAAGTTGGCATATTTTGTTGAGTAACACAGACATAGTATATTCTTGAAGATTATTTACTTTCTAGTAAGAAACGGGCAAGCTTCTTTTACTCCTTTTCCTTATCAACATAAATTTCCAAAAAATTCTAATGTGTTTTTTTCATGCTTTTTTGTAGTTATATATATTTGTGAAATATTTGGCCCTTGTTCAAGAGAATAAATATGCCAGTTTCTATAAGGTACCCCAAATACTGCAAATATGAAGATGTTCCTTTTAGTGTTATATATAGTAGCAAAAACAACCTAATGGAAAATAATTCAATACATGATGGTATGTTGGTAGGGCAGAATGTTGCCTAGTAATTTAAAATTATGTTTACAGAGAATCAGTGATTACACGAGCAAATACTTAGATTAAATGAAAATAGATGGATATGAAATAATTAACATAAATTATCCAAATTTTGTATGCATACATATATATGCACAGCATACATGTGTATGTATAATAGGAACACATGTATTTTAAAAAGTTTGGAGGGAAATCAACATAAATAACAGTATAGTTTATTTTTGCTGAGTTGTGGTATTAGAGAGACCTGTGCTCATCTACATGCATTTTTAGGTGCTTAAGTCTATTGCAAAGAGTATTAATGTGCTATTTCAAGTCATTTATATATGTGTGTGCATTACTGCCCTCCTTTATTGTGAAAAGTATTGAAAGTGGCTAGTTTTAGGTCACTAGAAAAATCTAAATTGAACATCGAAAAGCTAAATTTTTTTACAAAGTAAAAGAAAAAGACATGTTTTCCAGGCTTTCATGGCCACCATCTAAATCCCCTCCCCAACACACCCACCTACACACACACACACACACACACACTGTCACAACATTCACATAATTGCATGCTTTCTCAAGGCACCAGCAATCCTCTTATCCAGGGGTGTGGAAAGCGACTGCCTGTGGCTGAAACTAGTCCAGTGCCTGTTTTTTTTTTTTCTCGAGGCCTCATGAACTAAGAAGAGATTTTACACTTTTAAAGTATTGTTGACAGCGGGGAGGAGGAGAAGCGGAGCAATGAAGAACATGCCACAGAGAGAGTATATGGCCCTCAAAGCCTAAAATATACACTATATGCAAATCTGTCCCAGAAAACATTTGCCAGCTCCTGCCCTAATTCCCAGCATACTTCTGGAACAACTGCTGCAAATCCTGGAAAAGGCCTTTGCCCTGGGCTTGGTTGAAAGAAAAGAAAATCACAGATACATACAGAGTTCATAGTAAAATGTGGAGACTAAAAAAATGTATGTTAAGATATAAATTATGGAAGTATTTTAAATGAGTTATTTATTTTTATTAAAGTTTGTTGAGGTGACAATGGCCAGTAAAGTTACATAGGTTTCAGGTGTACAATTCTGTAATACATCTTCTATATATCACATTTTGTGTTCATCACCAGAGTCAGTTCTCCTTCCATCACCATGTATTTGATCCCGTTTACCCTTATCTATCACTCTCGTTTTTATTTTTATATACATAAAGCAATGTAGACAAATTTAAAATGTTTCCAGACAGAAGTTTTATCATGAGTAAAGAAAATGACATGGTTAGAAGGTCCTTTGCTTTCGAACAATGACTATGTCTTTAAAGGTTCTTCTCTTAAGTAGATGCAGTATTTCTTGAAACTATTTTACTCTTAAAGTTTATTTAGAAAACCTCATATTCATAGAGTGCAAAGTTAAACTGCAGCCTGAGTTTTCATAATTGTCAAATAAATGGAGTTCAGCCCAGAGACACACATAGGACATGTTACACAAAGAAACAGACAAGATAATCACAGCAACGACTGGGAAGAAAGAAAGTGCACATGTGGCACCAAATGCTGGGGGTGACAATTTGAATTACAAAACTGTGCTCTATATCAAAACAGAGTTAATAGCAAAACAAACAAGTAGACATCATTCTTTTCAGTGTGAGGAACATTTGGCTCCAAGCTAGAAAGGAAAAACATGCACGCAGGGAGAGATTATCTGTAACTTATTAAGAAGACTAAGATGTCTTCATTGACTCCTGCACTGAAATGACAAAAGGAAAATAGTTTATGTCCGAATGATTAAATGTCCTTAACCCTTGCCTCACAAAACAATCACCTCATCAGTACTGCCACACTGACAGACAAGGCCTTAGATTTCCCTATTGAAAGAAAACTTCCCTAATCCACTGCTGAGAGAAAGAAAACTATGGGACTAGTCCACTAAACACTCACAGAAAATCTTGAACTTAGAAGAGATCAGAGACTAATTAATTAATCAAATGTACAGGTTTCCTGGAGTCGATCAGCATGATCTAGCAGCAGTATTGGGCAAAGCAAAATCAGACGCTGGGAAATGTACCTGCAACTGATGGTTTTGGCAGGAGTGTCCACAGAGCCCTTGAGGCCGGGTTGGCAATACACCATCATTCATTGCTTTGGGTTTTGGCCCACACTGTTGTTTAAATGTATGAATGCATGACTGAAAGGACAAGTCAAATGAAGATTAATCATTCTTCTAGCCAGCCATTCCATGGAAATTTCTGTTTATTTATTTATGTTTTTGACAAATATAACTGTATATATGTAGAATGTACAACAGGATGATTTGATATACGTATACATTGTGGAAAGTTTACCAAGATCAAGATAATTAACACATCCATACCTCATACAGTTAACTGTTTTGTGTGTGTGTGTTGTGTGTGTGTGGTGTGTGTGTGTGTGTGTGTGTGTGTGTGGTAAGAACACCTAAGATCTACTCAGCAACTTTCAAGTACACAATACCCTCTTGTTAACTATGGTTACCATGCTGTACATTTGATCCTCAGAAGTTATCATTCTTATAACTTACAGTTTGTAAGCTTTGAACTATATCACCCCATTTCCTCCTCCTCCCACCCCCAGCCTCTGGAATCCTGGCAACCACCACTCTATTCTCTGTTTCTATGGCTTTTTTTTTTTTTTTTAAGATTTCACATGTAAGGAATACCATATATTATTTGTCTTTCTCTGTCTGACTTATTTCACCTAGCATAATACCCTCTAGATTCATCCATGTTGCAAATGACAGGATTTCGTTCTTTTTATGGCTGAGTAATATACCTGTGTGTGTGTGTGTGTGTGTGTGTGTGTGTGTGTGTGTGATTTTCTTCATCCAGTATCAGTTGATGAACACTTAGATTACTTCCATAGTGGCTGTACCAATTTACATTCCCACCAACAGTATATAACAATTTCCTTTTCTCCATATCCTCACCAGCATTTATCTCCTGACTTATTGCTAATAGCCATCCTAACAGATGTGAGGTGATATCTCACTGTGGTTTTGACTTGCATTTCCCTGATTACTGATGTTGAGCACCTCTTCATATACCTATTGGCCATTTGTACATATGTGAAAATTTATTAAGGGTGTGTTATGTTCTAGACACTATGCTAAGTGCTGGGACCACAGAGATTACTAAGAACAGCATCATTTTCTAAGGAGCTCACAGTATAATGTGGAGACAGTTGTGCATACAAATAGCTCTAGTGCTATATTAAAGTATTGCAAATGTACAAAGTGCTACATGATTATGGAATAAGAGGAGCAGAACCATTTTTGGGGGGGATGAGAATCTAAGAAAAATCTTCGTAGAGTAGCTCAGTAAGTCTGGAGTTGTGATTGAGGTTTCTCAGGTGAACAAATGTGGGCTGAAATAGCATAGGAAGTAAAAAGAGTCAAGTATTTCTAAAAGCAATAGGTGGGAATAGCATATATCTTAGAAAGACTTGAAATAAGTCTGTCTATGCAGGGAATTTGGGGAGGGCAGGCCAAGGCAGTATTTAAAATTTAAAGTTCAATTTTCTAAAAGAAACTTGGTCGAATTCAAAATTATTTTGAGAATAATTCTAATATTTCACTCTGCAATTCCACTCATGTATGTGTGAATGAGAGCCATAGAGTGTGTGATCAGTATATGGTGTGTGTTACTGTATGTGCTCATATGAAAATGTATGTGCCTAAAAATAAGGATCACATCTTCTTTCTCTAGTATGTGGAATGATGTTTTGCCCTATGTTACTCGTTCCCTCAGAACGGCTTATCACAAAAAGGATCTATGCAACAGTGTCGCTCAGATTGCAGAAAAGAAATAGCCAATACTTTTGGCTCCAGACACAGCTAGCAGAGTGGGTTCCACAGAAGAGGGGGTAAGTCTGGTCTTGGAGGAGAGTTTGAAACTGGCAGCAGGACCAGGCTATGGACTGAGATGCTGTGCCTCACTGGAGAGCGGGTCTCCATGCTGCCTGACCACCAAGAAGGTATTTATTTCTGCTCAAAAGCACAGGACAAGATAGACAGACAGCCCATCCAGGTTGCTGAGAGCAGTCAATGGAGCCACAAAAGACCACCGAGATCTGAGGGTCCGCATGTGGCCACCAGCGTCCTGAGGCCATGCTGCTCAGTATGGACTTTGGTCAGGCAGGCTACAGATCCAGGTTCTTCTCAGTGGGACAGGGGCCAGGAAAAAAGCCTGAAAGCAATTGGCATGGACGAGGAGAGAATTAGGAATGTGGTGAGCAAAGTCATCGGCTGTGGACCAGGGTGGAATCCCTCAGAGGCTGTAAGGTTCGGTGCCTTCCCTGATAGTGCTAAAAAGCAAGTGCAGCCTTCTGTGCAGAGAGGGGGGCTGTGCCAGGTGGAATCAAGACTGACTCAGAAGAACACAGAGCTCACAAAAGGCACCCCTTAATCCAGGCGACATCATAGCACTTCTCCTGGAGAGGAGAGCACATAATTACACTGAAAACATCAGCTCTCCAGCCAATTCAAAAGGTGCAGAGAACTCTGACAGCCTAATAATAAGAGCTAGAGAAGTACTGAAGAGGGCCAAGTTGGGAAGCCATCATCAAAGAAGCAGGGCAGAGACTTGATATCTGGTGCCCTGGCCAGAGTGACCCCCTTCTCTCGTGAGGAGAGATGGGCTGAGAAGGAGGAAGGGAAGGAAAGGACAGAGTGACAGGTCATACATACGGATAAAAGTCACAAGTAATTAGTTGGCATTATACACAAAAATAAATGAGTATAATCCTGCATTGTAAGAAAAAAATATACCTGAATTGAGAAGCCCATGTGCAATGAGGCACTCAAGGTATTGATGCCCACTGGGAGACAGGCTGCCATAGAAGTGGCACGTGGCTGGCATGATGAGACAAATGGAGCCTCAGCATATGTTACTTTTGATCTGGGATTTCCAATTCTACAGACTAGATGCTCTCGAATCTGATTCCAGATCTCACCATATCATAAAGTTATACTGAATGCTTAACCTCTCAGGATCTCAATTTCTTCCTTGTGGAAAAAGAAGGTCCAGGAAATGATAAGGCTCACACAAGCAATGGGGTTTAATCAAGAAAAAAGGAAAAATGTCTAACCTTTACAACCAGGTTAGTACTTAACTAGGACCACTCAAAATGGATCAATTAAATGGATCAATATACACCAATGAATTAGAACCCAGGGAGTCCAAAATTATTTTATTTCCTAGAAGTCTATTTCTTCCGATGTTTCACATGCAAAGATTCTGATGTAAGAATCTTCTTACTTTTTAACTAATTTCATCTGAAGACAGATCACTAATTTTTTTCATTCCTAATGTGCAATTCACTTAGGCTCCTCATTACATCTAGTCATGCAATGAATTTAAGTAGGGAAAAGAGCCTCCAAGCACGGACAGCAACTAATGGGAAGAATAATAAGAGACCAGACAGACAGCTTTGGTTCGGGTAGGAATTCCAGTATTTTCCAAATCTGTCAGACTCACAATGTGGTGTTTCAGTAAGGGTTGAGTCATGACTCCATTTCAATTACTCCACAAAAGAAAGAAAACTGTACGTGACAGTAGACCATGAATTCTCTCTATAGCCGCTAAATCTGCAAAAAGGAAGGGCAGGAGTTGTGCACTTTAACAGTAATGTGGTAAAAAGCACCCAAATACTTGAAAGTCAGGTGTAAGGTGTGTTTCCTGTGTGTGTGTATGCATGTGTGTGTGAGTGTGTGTGTGTGTGTGTGTGTGCATGTGTATATGAGAGAGAGAGAGAGAGAGAGAGAGAGAGAGAGAGAAGGGGAAGAGAAGGGGAGACATGGAAAGGGAGAAGAAGGAGGAGAGACTAAGTGGATAGAAAGAAAAAATGTAGAGCAAAGAGACAGAAGTAAAACAAATTCTGGTGACATCATAGAAGGCACATTGTCACTAACGACCTCTATGTTATCTGGTAATTCAGGGGAAATTAATATAGAAGCAAAGACAAATGGCTGGATATTGGGTAAATATAATTATGAGACAGTAAGTACCGGTATATCTAACAAGGTGAATATAGTGCTGAAGGAATTAGGGTGACCACAGTCTGCACAGTAAGAAGCAGTTAGTTTTTCTTTTCTTGTTTTTCAATTTTTTTTTCAGTCACAGTTGGCATTCAGTATTATTTTATATTAGTTTCAGGTGTACAGCATGGTGGCTAAACATTTATATAATTTATGGAGCGATCCCCTTGATTAGTCTAGTACCCACTTGTCACTATACCTAGTTATTGCAACATTATTGACTATATTTGTTAGTTTTTCTTTTGAAAGAATGCATGTCTAATTTAGGCAAGCTCAGCTACACAAACAAGAGTTCCCATTAATTCAGGTGGTTTACG
Organism: Rhinolophus sinicus; assembly: GCF_036562045.2. Classification (NCBI taxonomy): domain Eukaryota; kingdom Metazoa; phylum Chordata; class Mammalia; order Chiroptera; family Rhinolophidae; genus Rhinolophus; species Rhinolophus sinicus. Next base: position 66,510,920 of record NC_133756.1, read on the forward strand.
AAGTGTGATCAAACAATACAATGAATGTTTAAATAAAAAAATGTATTATAGTAAAAGACACCTTGCCATTAATCACACTCAAAATACTCCCCCTCACTTCGAACACACTTATCCCATCATTTTGCCACTTTCTGAAGCAGTTCTGGAAGTCCTTTTTCATGAGTGTCTTTAGTTGCCTCGATGTCTTGAAACATTTTGGCTTTGAGGAAGAGTTAGAAGTCACATGGTGCCAAATTCGGTGAATAAAGCGAATGAGGACACACTGTAATGTTTTTATTTGACAGAAGTTGCCATACCAGAAGGGATGTGTGACACAGAGCCTTTCTATTGCGATCAAAACACACGGTGAATGCTGAGCAATAAGGGAAGTGGTGCGTGGAACCTTAGTAACAGTGTGTGACAAGTTTCAACTTGTTCAGTGCAGTCAATTGGGTGTGAGCTACGGTTGAGAGAAGTTGTGCTTTAAAGTGTGCCATAAATCATCCTCCATTATGACAATGCTCCGTGTCACACACGCTTCTGGTATACGGCAATTTCTGTCAAATAAAAACATTACAGTGTGTCCTCAGCCACCTTATTCACCGGATTTGGTACCATGTGATTCTGCCTCTTCCCCAAAGTCAAAATGATTCAGGACATCGAGGCAGCCACCACAATGCAACTAAAGACACTCCCAAAAGAGGACTTCCAGAACTGCTTCAGAAAGTGGCAAGAACGATGGGATAAGTGTGATTGAAGCGAGGGGGAGTATTTTGAGGGGGATTAATAGTAATGTGTCTTTTACTGTAATAATTTTTTATTTAAACATTCACCATATTTCATGATCATACCTCATATATAATAATGGCAACAAATAAAAACTGAGAATTTACAATATTCCAGACACTGTGACTGTTCTAGGCAGGCCTTATGACATGGGAACTGTGTGACTTTGTTGGGGCTGCTGTAACAAATTACCACAAACTTCTTGGCTTTAAACAACAGAGTATCTTATAGTTTTAGAGGCCTGGTGTAGAAAATGAGTTTCACTGGGTGAAGTCAAGGAGCCAGCAGCACCACACGCCCTGCAGAGGTTCTGAGGGATGCGTACCTTACCTCTCCCACCATCTGAGGACTCGAGCATTCTTTGGCTATGCCTGCATCATTCCAATCCCTGTCTCAGTAGTCACACTGCCTCCTCCTCTTTTTACTATAACCTTCCTTTGTCTCCTTCTGATAAGGATTCCTGTGATTACATTAGAGTGCATCCATATAATTCTGGATAATCTCTCCATCTCAATCTCCTCAACTCAATCATATCAGCAACATCTTTGCCTTATAGCCCTCCCTGGTTCCAGGGATTGGGACATGGCCATATTGTAGGGGGGAGAAGTGGTCATCATTCAGTGCTGTTATTACCAGACTATATCAAGTCAACCCCAGTAACAGGTTCTCAAAGCACTCTGTTCTGTTAATTCATAGTTCTAACCACAACTGCATTAAATACTTATTTTCTTTGTTATTTATTTAATATTCTCCACCACTAAATTAAATTTCTGAAAACAGGAAAATGTTTGTCTACCTGTCGGCTGTGTCTATTACTATATCTCCATCACCACCCCTCATCCCAATCCAACACAAATTCTGGCATATGATAGATATTCAATGTATATTTATTGAATTACAAATAGATCCCCATGTTAAAGATGAGGAAAGATGTTAAAAGTATTTGCTCAAAGTCACACAGTCAGTAAGCGGCAAAGCAGGATACGGACTCCAAAACCCATGAGCCCTATTCTGCCTTGGGCTGAGTCTGACAATATTATATATCTTTCTGCTTCTTGGATTTTGATTCTCAAATCTCCCAACTTTTCCTTTTAAGAGAAGAGAAATTTCCTCCTTCCTTAAAGTGACCACAAATATTGTAATGCAATATTATAGGATTGCACTTAATTACCCAAAAATGAGAGGTAGGCTTAATGAGAACTTTGTTAGAGATATTGTTGCAAATCAAATGCCTACAAAACTCCGTTTTTTTCACTTTGTGATTTTTGTCAATTCCCAGGGCTGCAAGTGTATGCCTGAAGACCTGGATAGAAACCCATGTTCCGCCTTGTCTTTCATTCTCAGAAGCTGGCTTTTGATATTCATTTCTGGAAACTATAAAACCAAACCTCCTTACAACAGAATTGTAATACTTTAAAAATCTATTTCTAAAGTATCACAGGCATTCTAAGACGGCTTGTGAAATTAGCCAGCCTAGCTAACGCGGAGGGAGGACTGGTGTTTGATGAGAAACAAAAGACTACTAGACCTTTCTGTCCACTCTCAAATGCAAGTAAGACTGATTCTCTTCCTCTCCAGGAACCATCTCGTTGAGACAGAAAACGTGACTACTGTCAGGAGAGTGCCAGATTCAACTGCCATGCACACTATCTCTAAGTATGAAATGCTAACTAAAGGACTGAGTGTTGATGGAGAAAAGCAAAAAACTTGTGTGATATTTCCCCAAACTTAATTATAGTGTATTCCTCCTGGGGCAAAATCTCAGCACTTAGAATGCTAATATGTCTCCTTTTTTCCCTCCTTTCTCTAGAATAGAAGAATACCCATTAAGGTATTTTTAAATAAAATGTTTTTCATGTTTGACTATACAATATGTTCATATCTAAACAATGGTAATAAGAATACAGTCCCTAGGAACCAGGATTTAAGGACTGGCTAGACAAAAAGAAGCTCATGGAGGAATAATTTAGCAAAGTCCCTAGTGAGGATCAGAAAGTCTTCTAGAAAACATGGAAAATGCCACATAAGGAAAGGAGAAGAAGAGACCCTGAGATGAGGAAAAATCTCTTAGTCATTATGCATGGTACTAGCTGAGGGTTTGTCGAATCTGGCCTTTGTTATGTTGAGGTATTTTCCTTCTATGCCCATTTTATTAAGTGTTTTAATAATAAATGAATGCTGTATCTTGTCAAATGCTTTTTCTGCATCTATTGATATGATCGTATGATTTTTATCCTGTATTTTGTTTATGTGGTGTATCACATTGATGATTTGCATATATTGAAACATCCTTCTACTCCTGGAATGACTCCGCTTGATCGTGATGTATAATCTTTTTAATATATTGCTGTATTGGATTTTCTTGTATTTTGTTTAGCATTTTTGATCGGTATTCATCAGAGATATTGGTCTGTAGCTTTACTTTTTGTATTATCCTTACCAGGTTTTGGTATCAGGGTAATGTTAGTCTCATAAAATGAATTAGGAAATATTGCTTCTTCTGCAAGTTTTTGGAAGAGTTTGAGAAGGACAGGTATTAAGTCTTCTTTGAATGTTTTGTAGAATTCACTGGTGAAGCCGTCTGGTCCTGGACTTTTGATTTGGGGAGATTTTGGATGCTTGTTTCAATTTTCTTACTGTTGCTTGGTATATTTAGATTTTCCAGTTCTTTGTGACTCAGTCTAGGAAGGCTATATGTTTCTAAGAACCTGTCCATTTCTTCTAGGTTATTGAATTTGGTGACATATAAACCTTCATAGTATTCTTGTATAATCCTTCATATTTCTGTGGTATCTGTCGTGACTTATCCTCTTTATTTCTGATTTTGGTTTATTTGTGTCTTTTATCTTTTTTTCTTAGTGAGTCTAGCCAGAGGTTTGTCAATTTTATCAATCTTTTCTAAGAACCAGCTCTTTGTTGCATTAATTTTTTTACTGTCTTTTTGTTCTGTATTTTATTTAATTCTGCTCTAATTTTTATTATTTCCTCCTTCTGCTAATTTTGGGTTTAATTTGTTCTTCTTTTTCTAGTTTTGTATGATTTAATGTTACATTGTTTATATGGGATTTTTCTTGTTTCTTGAGATAGGCCTGTAATAATATATATTTCCTTCCTACTACTGCTTTTACCACATCCCAATAATTTTGATATGATGTATTTTCATTCTCATTTTTCAATTCAACAACAAAAAAACAAATAATCCAATTTTTAAAGCTGGGCAGAGGATTTGAACAGACACTTCTCCCAAGAAGACGTACAAACAGCCTAAGAGGTACTTGAAAAAATGATCAACTTCACCAGCTATTAAAGAAATGAAAATCAAAACCACATGAGATACCACCTCATACCTATTAGAATGGCTATCACCAACAAGACAAATAACAACAAGTGTTAGAGAGGATGTGGAGAAAAAGGAACCCTCATACTCTGCTGGTGTGAATGTAAATTAGTACAGCCACTATGGAAAATGGTACGGAGGGTTCTCAAAAAATTAAAAATAGAATTACCATACAACCCAGCAATCCCTCTTCTGGGTATCTACCAAAAAATCTGAGATAATTTATCCATAAAAATATATGTACTCCTGTGTTAATTGCAGCATCATTCATGGTGGCCAAGACATGGGAACAATCAAGTATCCTTTGATTGGATAAAGAAGATGTGGTACATATATGCAATGGAGTATGCACATTACTTGACAGTAAGAAAAGATGAAATACTGCCATTTTTGACAACATGGATGGATCTTGAAATTATCATGCCAACTGAATTAAGTCAGACAGGAAAAATTGAGAACCATATGACTTCACTCATACGTAGGATATAAAACGGAAAGCAGCAAACGAACAAGACAAACAAAGAAACAAAAACTCATAGACACAGACAACAGTTTAGTTGTTACCAGAGTGTAAAGGGGGGTGGTAGAGGAGGACATAGGGATTCAAATATATTGATAGAAAGAGAACTTACTCTGGGTGGTGAACACAGAATGCAATATATAGATGATATATTATAGAATTGTACACTTGAAACCTATAAAATTTTACTAACCAATGTCAACCAATAAATTTAGTATAAAAAAAGATTATAACTGTTCATATATTTATTTAGTCTGATTCCAGTAAAAATATCAACTTTTTTGCAAAAAAAAAAAAATCTCTTAAATTATTCTTGCATCCATAAAACAGGAGACTAAGTGTACTAAATCAAGGAAGACAAGTTCTTGCTAGAAATGAGCAAATGCATGGCCATAGTTCTAGAAATTAGGATGTAGAAACCATCACATCTTTTATTTTTAATGAAATTATATCAACTTAGCTCTTTTGATTCAGCAGTTACTTTACTGCTCCTCATCACCAGGAAAAAGACAGAAGTAGAGGGACTTAAGGAATATTTAGAAAATGCTTCAACAGAACATGCGTACTCATAGGTGATAGGCTAAATGTGGGTACACAGACAAATCAATGATAATTCCTTGCTTTATGTCACGAGCAATTGTGTGGGTGGAGGTGCATTTGTTGATATGGAAAATTGGAGATGATATATTTTGGTTTGTGGAGAAAGCAAGCTTTTATAATTTTCAATATAAAGTGACTATAAATGAGAAACAGAAACTCATAGACACAGACAATAGTTTAATGGTTACCAGAGGGTAAGGGGGTTTGGGGGTGGGAGATGAGGGTAAGGGGGATCAAATATATGGTGATGGAAGGAGAACTGACTCTGGGTGGTGAACACACAATGGGATTTATAGATGATGTAATACAGAATTGTACACCTGAAATCTATGTAATTTTACTAACAATTGTCACCCCAATAAATTAAAAAATAAAAAAAATAAAAAAATAAAGTGACTATAAGACAGTTGGTTGTATAAATCAGAATTGAGAAGAGATGTTTTAACTAGAGATGAAAATTGGGAATTGTCAACATTCAGGCAACATTTATACATGTGGGAATAAATGAAGTTGTCCAGGTAAAGAGAATACTGAGAAAAGAAGGCCCAGTCTAGAGCCCAAAGAACTCTGATATTTAGAAGTGAAATAAAAGGGATAAGGTCAGCAAAGGGGATGGAATTGTTGCCAGACAAGAGAGGGTGGTGTTTGGAGAAAACTAATGGCAGTGTTTCTAGACAATCTCACTTGGATTTGAGTCCCAGTTCTACCACTTATCATCTTTGTGTACTTAGGGAAATTGTTTAGCTTCTCTAAACTCAAGATCATTTTTGAATTTGGAAAAGTATTATACATATGCTCACAAGCCTCAGAATGAACCACTTGTAGCTCCATGAGGCATCTATGAAAGCAAAAACAAATTCCTCTTTTGATTCAATTAAAATAACATTTCTTAAAGTGTGAGGAAACTGATGAGACAAAGAATATACATCCACAGGTTTTATACAGTGCTCACAAGAATTTTATTTCTATCTCTAAATATTTTCTTTGAGGAAATGATTGACATATTTGCACAACAGGTAGAGCAGGTTAATACATAGGTTGATTTATCTGTTCATACTTAAGAATGATTCTCCTTACCTGAGGCACTTGAGATACCTACCTAGCTCGCCAAATCTTGAGGAATTTAAAAACTTCTTTAGAAAGGCCAACTTGTCTGCCAAGAGAGGTCTTAAATAATTTTTCAATTAATTCCTGTTTGAGGGGAAAAAATATTATGAATTTCTGTTACAGAGAAAATTCATCTAATCATACCTACCTCATGTTTTATAAAAAACATGTTGATACATTTATTTTGATTTCTAGATAAAATTCCCTAAACTTTCAAAATACATGTTATAATTGGACAATGAATTTGTTTTCCAGAAAGAAAGTTAGTGTCCATTCCTTTAGGTTTAAATGACTCCTAAATTCAGCCAGTTTTTAAAATCTTTCTTCTTATTGCATTTAACAAGTTAATAATGAATCTTAAAAAAGAAAAACCCTACTGCATTGCCTCACTTTAGTCCATTAGATACATACTACTTTAATTTATTAATATATGTTGCATTGAACAGTAATATGAGCTGCCAACAGTGGATAATATATGCACATTAATTTTTATACACAGAATCTCAATTCCCATGATAGTTCTCATTATGCACCCAGGATGATTTTCAAAAGCCACCAAGGAAACATAGCTTATTCAGACAGAAATAGTAACAATTTACTTTTTAATATTAATGAAATTCAGACAAGTATCAATTGTGGCATATAAATTACACTTATACAAATTCACAGCGCCATAACTTGGATCCAGTGTTCCACTGGGATTCTCTGTGCTTTATAGAGGATCATTTATATATTTCTTTCAGGGAATATATATAAATTGAGTTTCCATCTTGTCTCTGAAAGTAGAAATGATGCATTCTTGCATTTCAGTTTTATTCTCTTTGGAGACTATATTTCCTCATTGGAAAACTCAATGTGTATGTTTGATTTGGAACAATTAAATGTGATTTTTAAGTTCCAAGTTTAAGAGAATAAACACGCTTCCTAAGCCTATAGACATTTGTTTGGGTAGAAGTAACTTATATTTTATTAAAAGGTATAACTTTGCAGGTATAACTGGCTAAAATAAATAAACACATCCAAATTAGAAATAAATGTACAAATTCTTTCAATATTGAATTACAAACCCATGAAGTAGATCAGAATTATAGATGCTCTTCTTCAAATAAACCACTCTATTCTAGGGTGTTTTGCTGGCTTGTGTCTTGATTCTCTAGGAGATAGCAAAGGTGGACCCAATACAGAAAGGTTATGCAGATCAAGCAGGTTACCATCCCCTCTGAACATTTCAGCTAGAAGGAATTCACTCCCCCACTCTCTTGTTAAGATGCCTTGAATACAAGAATGCTCTTCTTTATAGTAAAGCAAAACTACCTCCCAGAACCTTCTATATTAGTTCTAATTCTTAGAAGTAATGATGCTTACTACCTTAGTCATCTCAGGCTGCTATAACAAAATGCCATAGATTGAGTAGTTTAAACAACAGACATTTCTTTTCTTACAGTTCTGGAGTTTAGGAAATCCAAGGTCAAGGTGCCAGCAGATTCAGTTCGGGGAGAGGGCCCTGTTACCGGCTTATAGATGGCCACCTTCTCTCTGCCCTCACATGGCCCTTCCTCGTGGTGTGTGCACTTGAGGAAGGAGTGAACCCTTATCGTCTCTTCTCTTCTTATAAGGGCACCGATCCCATCATGAGGGCACCACCTTCATCACCTCATCGAAACCTAATTACATCCCCAAAGTCCCACCTTCACATACTATTACATTTAGGGTGAGGGATTCAACATATGAATTTGGGGGCACACAAACATTCCATCCACAACACTGCCATATGCCAGCCAATTTTAATACCTGCCTTTTAGTCTTCTCATGTCTTCTCTCATTCAAGCTAAATATTCTGAATTTACTCAGCCTTCCTTCAAATAACTTGAGTTTGAATCTTTTCACCGTTCTAATTTCTCTTCTCTGGACACCCCCCAAGTACTCAATGTCTTCTTAAAGCAGAGCACCCAAAACTGAGTCCACACTCCAAGAAAGTTCCAAGATTTGGGTGGTACTAATACATGCCTTGTTATGAGTATTATACTTATTTTAATGTAGCCTAATGTAAACTAGCTTGTGCAACAGTCACTATGCATCTTGTCCATAAGCAAATTACAAGAATTTGTCAAATGCCTTGCTAAAATTCAATATCTAAATCATATCAGAATTTTTTGGTGTCTACTCTATGCTAAACTTATTAGCTCTATCATTATTAAATAAAGTGTAGGTTAGTTTTCAACTTTTCTGACAATCATGCAAGATTCATTTTCTTGTCTCACACATCTCAGCAGTGTCACTATACACAAAGCTTTCACCTCGGGGAAAGTCACCTTTCTAATGTAAGAAACAGCATAGATTCTGCTCCTTGTTCTGTACATGAGAATGATCAAGTAGAGGGAGATGTAAGTGACATCCTGGCCAACACTTGTTATTTGTTTTAGTTTTGATAATCACCATTTTGACTGGTGTGAGATGATATCTCATTGTGGTTTTGATTTACATTTCCCTGATGATTAGTGATGTTAAGTATCTTTTTTTGTGCCTGAAAGCCCTTTGTATTCAGGTCCTCTGCTCATTTTTAATTGAATTGTTTGTGTTTTGATGTTGAGTTGTAGGAGATTTTTATATATTTTTGTATATTAATCCCTTATTGGATATCATTTGAAAATGTCTTCTCCCATTTGGTAAGTTGCCTGTTCATTTTATTGATGGTTTCCTACGTTGTGCAAAACTTTTTTGATGTAGTCCCATTTGTTTAATTTTGCTTTGGTTACCCTTGTCTGATGGGACATATCCAAAAAATATTGCTAAGACCAACGTCAAAGAGTTTACTGCTTATGTTTTGTTCTACGAATTTTATGGTTTAAGGCAGGGGTGTCCAAACTGCAGCCCGTGGGCCAACTGCGGCCCACGATCCATTGTTAATTGGCCAGCAGCAAATTCCAAAAATATATTTAATTTACTTAAATAAACCAGGTGAGGCAATATGTACTTCACCTCGAGTGAGTGGCCCGGCTGTTTGTGTATTTTACCGCACATGGCCCTTGGTGAAAAACGTTGAAAAAAGTTTGGACACCCCTGGTTTAAGGTCTTACATCTAAGCCTTTAATTCATTTTGAGTTTATTTTTGTATATGGTGTAATAAATTGGTCATTTCATTTTTTGCATATATCTATACAGTTTTCCCAACACCATTTATTAAAGAGACTGTTTTGCCTCTTTTGTCATACCATAGATTAATTGACCATATGAGTGTGGGTTTATTTTGGGACTCTACTCTGTTTCATTGATCTATGTGTCTGTTTTAGAGCCAGTACCATACTGATTTGATTACTATAGCTTTGTAGTATATCTTGAAATCAGAGTGTGATACCTCTAACTTTGTTTATCTTTCTCAAGATTGCTTGGCTATTCCTTTTGAGGTTCCATATAAATTTTAGGATTACTTGTCCTGGTTCTGAGAAGTGCCATTGGTATTTTGACAGAGATCATATTAAAACTGTAGATTGCTTTGGGTAGTATGAAATTTTAACAATATTAATATTAATTCCATGAACACAGTATTTCCTTTAATTCATTTGTGTTATCTTCAATTTTTTATTAATGTCTTATATTTTTCAGCGTACAGGTCTTTCAACTCCTTGGTTAAATTTATTTTTAGGTATTAATTATTTTTATGCAATCATAAATGGGATTATATTATTTTAATAAAGATTTTTATTAAAAATATAGCTAACATACAATATTATATTAGTTTCAGGAGTACACAATAGTTATTCAACATTTATATACCTAAAGAAGTGATCACCATGAGAAGTCCAGCAACCATTAGACACTGTATCACTTATCACAATATTATTGACTATATTTCCTATGCTGTACATTACATCCCTGTGACTTATTTGTTTTATACCTGAAAATTTGGACCTCTTATTACCCTTCACCTTTCTCCTCTTTTTAAATTTTTCAATTATAGTTGACATTCAATATTATTTTATATTAATTTCAGGTGTACAGCATAGTGGTTAGACATTTACATAATTTAAGAAGTGATCCCCTGAGTAGTCTAGTACCCACCTGGCACTATACATACTCATTACAATATTATTGATTGTATTCCCTATGCTTTACTTCACATCCCCATGAATATTTTGTAACTACCAATTTGTACTTCTTAATCCTTTCCCCTTTTTCACCCTCTCCCCAAACCTTTCCATCTATCACTACAAAAACTCTAGTGCCCATCTGACACCATACATAGTTATTACATATTATTGACAATATTCCTTATGCTATACCCTACATCCTCATAACTACTTTGTAACAACCAATCTGTATTCTTTAATCCTTTTTTGTCACCCACACCCCCAACTCCTTTCCCATCTGGTAAACCAACAAAATGTTCATTGTATCTGTGAGTTTGTTTCTATTTTGTTTATTTTGCTCTTTAGATTCCACATATAAACAAAATCACATTGCATCTGTCTTTCTCTGTCTCCCACTCCACTCAGCACAATACCCACCAGGTCCATCCATGCCACTGCACGTGGCAAGAACCCGTTCCCTTCCATGGCTGAGATATATTCCACCTCCTCTTTATCCATCCATCCATTCACGAACACTCAGGCTGCCTCCACATCTTGGCCATTGTAAGTAATGCTGCAGTGAACATATGGATGCACATGTCCCCTCGATGTAGCATTTTGGATTTCTTTGGATAAATACCCTGAAGTGGAATTACTGGTTCCTTCTTTGTCTCTTGTTATAGCTTTTGTTTTAACGTCTATTTTGTCTGGTATAAGTATTGCTACCCCAGATTTTATTTTTGTTTCCATTTTCATAAAATATCTTTTTCCATGCCTTTACTTTCTGTCTTTGTGTGTCTGTCAATCTGATGTGAGTCTCTTGTAGTTAGCATATATAAAGATTTTATTTTCTTATCCATTCACCTACCCTATGTCTTTTGTTGGAGTATTTAATCCACTTGCATTGCAAGTAATTGTTGATAGATACATAGCTATTGACATTTTATTACTCATAATATTGATTTTTTTCTTTCCATCTTAAAAAAGTCCCTCTAACATTCCTTGTGATACTGGTTTGGTGGTGATGAACTCTTTTATCTTTTTCTTGTCTGAGAAGCTCTTTTATCTGTCCTTCGATTTTAAATGACAGCCTTGCTGGGTAGTGTAGTCTTGTTGTAGGTCCTTGCTTTTCATCATGTTGAATATTTTGTGCCAATCCCTTCTGCCTGCAAAGTTTCTGTTGAGAAATCAGCTGACAGTCTTATGGGAGTTCCCTTATAAGTTACTAGCTGCATTTCTCTTGTTGCATTTAGGATTCTCTCTTTGCCTTTAACTTTTGTCATTTTAATTATAATGTGTCTTGGTGTGGTCCTGTTTGGATTCATCTTGTTTGGGACTCTCTGCACTTCCTGAACTTGTATGTTTATTTCCTTTGCCAGATTAGGAAAGTTTTCTGTCACTATTTCTTCAAATAGGTTCTCAATCCTTTGCTTTCTCTCTCTCCTTCTAGTACATGTATGATGCGAATGTTTTTATGTTTGATGTTGTCCCAGAGGTCTCTTAAACTATCCTTCTTTTTTTTTTTTTTGGATTCTTTTTTCCAAGATACAGTTTTCAAGAAAGAGTGCAATGTGGGTGGGGCTGTTGCTTGTGGAGAAAGTGCTTCTGGAGTTGGGGGAGTTGGGTAGGACACGAGACCAGTGGAGTTCACCAGACCAGACAGATTCAGACTTGGCCAAGTGAGGGAGGGCTCAACACAGGAAAGATGGTGACTGCCTGCCAGCTGCATGGGAGAAGGATTCCTCATAGGGAAAATGGTGATTGTCCTCCATCCCCTGCACCAAAGCTACACACCTCTGTCTGCCCCCTGTATGCCTCTGATGACCCCTGAGTCTCCATCCCTCCATTGGAACCCAGGGTAAGTGTCTGCAAGCAAGTGAGTCATATAAAAGGACTTCTGGGTTTCCTACAGCCTTCAGTCCTACCCACATGGTCAAAATGCCCACTGCTTTCCACAGCCAGATGTTGTGGGGGCTCCTCTTCCTGGCACCAGTAATCTGGGATGGGGAGGCTGGTATGGGGCTGGGGTCCCTTGCTCCTTTGTGGGGAACCTCTGTGGCTGAGATATCCTTCCTGATTCTCAACCTTCATACAGAGGTTTGAGGCCTGTTCTGAATCTCTGCCTCACCTACCAGTCTCAGTGTGGCTTCTTTTTCATATTTTTAGTTATAGGACTCTGTTCAGCTAGACTTCAGATGATTCTCCAGGTTGATTGTTTTATAATTTAGTTGTAATTTTAATGTGTTCATGGAAGGAAGCGGTCACAGTGTTTCTCTACTCCACCATCTTGGATCTGCTTCAGTGGGATTATTAATTTCTTTTCTAACAGTTTGTCATTGTGTAGAATACAAGAAATTTATATATATTAGTGTTACATCCTGCAACTTTACTGAATACATTTTAGTTCTACTAATTTTTTGGTGGAGTCTTTAGGGTTTTCTGGATAAGGTATCATGTCATCTGAAAATAGTAACAGTTTTAATTCTTCCTTTACAGTTTGGATGCCTTTTATTTCTTTTACCTGTCTGATTGTTGTTGCTAGAACTTCCAATACTATTAAATAAATAGTGGTGAGAGTGGACATACTTATCTTGTTCCTGACATTAGACGAAAAGCTTTTAGCTTTTTACCATTGTATATAATGTTAGCTGTTGGTTTGTCATATATAGCCTTTGTATACCTTTAGGGGTATATTCCCTCTATAAGCCCTTAATTGAGAATTTTTATCATAAAAGGATGTTGAATTTCTTCAAATGCTCTTTTTGCATCATTGAGATGATCATAGGATTTTTATCCTTTATTTATTTATTTATTTTCAAAGAAAAACCAAAAACTGTATTAAACAGGAAGTATTATCATAGTTCATGTAGCTCTCCAGTGATTGGCATTTAAACAATCATAATGATATAAGCACTGGTTATGGATTTATCTGAAATTGTGATATTAATAGAAAAGATGGGGAAGAGGAATTGATGAGGGTGTTAAATCTTCATCTACCATAAAAGGAAGGGAATTTGGACTCAATGTCTAAATTATTATCAATAAATAGAAGTATTATTTAATATGTAAAACTTCTAGATCTGTCTTAATTGAATTTTCACCCAACCGTGTTTCTTTGATAATTTTTGAGTGATTTTTTTTTCTTTTTACAAAAAAAAACCAACCTAAGTGATCCAATTGTATTGTGAAATTCCAATTCTTCATTCTTTTTTCTTGGTTCTGTGTATACAAAGATGCTGCTTAGTGTGTTCTACTCCTCATTTTCTCTCTTGTCTGTTTTCCAGGTTTCTTATTTGATCCTTTCTTGCCAGGCCTCTTGAGGCCCTTGCCATGAGCTTGCCAAGCTGGATACATCATAATAGCTGTCACGAGTGTTCTACTTGTCTGTTTTGGTATCAGGGTAATTCTGGACTCATAGAATGAGTTTAAAAACATTCCTTCCTCTTCAATTTTTTGGAATAGTTTGAGAAGGATAGGTGTTCTTTAAATGTTTGGTGGAATTTATCTGTGAAACTTTTGATCTTGAAGTTCTCTTTGGGGGAATTTTTTTTGTTACTTATTCAATTTTGTTAACTAGTAATCAGTCTTTAGATTTTCTGTTTCTTTCTGATTTGGTCATGGAATATGTTTCTAGGAATTTATTCATTTCTTTCAGCTTGTTCAATTTGTTGGCATGTATTTGTTTGCAGTATTTTCTTATGCTTCTTTGTATTTCTGTGGTATCAATTGTAACTTGTCTTTAATTTCTGATTTTGTTTATTTGGGTCTTCTCTCTCTCTTTTCTTGATGAGTCTGGCTAAAGTTTTATTGCTTTTGTTTATCCTTTTAAAGAACCAGCTTTTAATTTTATTGACCTTTTTTTTTAGTCTCTGTGTTTTATTTATTTCCTTTCTGATTTTTACTACTTCCTTTCTTCTACTAACTTTGAGCTTTGTTCTGCTTTTTTCTAGTTCCTTTAGGCATAAATTTAAGTTGTTTATTTGGGATATTTCTTGTTTCTTGAGGTATAAACTTCCTTCTGGGAACTGCTTTCGCTCTGTCTCATAGATTTTGGAACACTGTGTTTCCATTTTCACTTATCTCACAGTACTTTTTGATTTCCTCTTTGATTTCTTTGTTGACCCATTGTTTGTTTAGTAGCATGTTATTTACCCTTCACATGTTTTTGTTTCTCCAGTTTTCTTCTTGTGATTGATTTCTAGTGTAAAATACTGTTTTAAGAAAGATGCTTAATATGATTTCAAACTTCTTAAATTTATTGAAACTTGTTTTGTGATCTAACATGTGATATATACTGGAGAATATTGCATGTGCACTTGAAAAAAAATGTTTTTGGATGCAATATTCTGTGCATATCTATTCAGTTCATCTAATCTAATGTGTCATTTAAGTTCAATGTTTCTTTGTTGATTTTTTTGTCTGAATGATCTATCCATTGATGTAAGTGGGGTGTTAAAATCCCTTATCTTCTTCCTTCCCTTCACTTTCAGTCTGTGTGTATCTTTCTATCTGAAGTGAGTCTCTTGTAGGCAGCAGGTTTATAGGTCTTGTTTATTTGTCAATTTATCATCCTATGTCTTTTGATTGCAGCGTTTAGTTCATTTATGTTTAAAGTAATTATTGATAGGTATATACTTATTGCCATTTTGTTCATTGTTTTCTGGTTGTTTTTCTAGTCCTTCTATGTTTCTTTCTTCTTCTCTTCCTTTCTTTCCTTGTGACTTGATAAATTTCTTTAGCGTTATGTTTGGATTCCTGTCTCATTACTTTTTGTGTATCTATCATAGGTTTTTTGTTTGTTGTTATCATGAAACTAATACATAACAACTTATGTATATAGCAGTCTATTTTAACTCGATAGTTAATTTCAAATGGATTCTAAAACTTTACATTTTTACTACTCCTTCCATATTTTATATTTTTATATTGTATTTTGCACCTTTTATGTGTATGTATCCCTTACCTAATTATTGTAGATATCGATGATTTTACTACTTTTGTATTTTATCATTCATGGTAGCTTTACAAATGATTGATTCACTACCTTTAATATATATTTGCTTTTATCAATGAGATTTTTTTTTCTTTCATATACTTTCTTATTTCTAGTTTTTACCTTTTTTCACTTAAAGAAGTATCTTTCACACTTTTTGTAATACAGGTTTAGTGGTGATTAACTCCTTTATTTTTGCTAGTCTGGGTAACTATTCAGTTTTGAAAGATATCCTCTCCAGATAGAGTATTCTTGGCTTTAGGTTTTTGTTTTCATCACTTTGAATATATTGTGACACTCCCATCTGGCCTGAAAAGTTTCCGCTAAAAAATCAGCTGATAGTCTTATGGGGGTTCCCTTGAATATGACTAGTTGTTTTTCTTTTGCTGTTTTTAACTTATGTTTTTATCTTTATATTTTGACATTTTAAATGATATATCTTCATGTGGGCCTCTTTGGGTTCATCTTGTTTGGGACTTTCTGTGCTTCCTGGACTTGAATGTCTATTTCCTTTGCCAGGTAAGATTTTAGCCAAAATTTCTTCAAATAGGTTTTCTGTCCCTTTCTCTCTTTTGCACTTCTGCACACCTATAATACTAAGTACTTATAGTATGCTTGATATTGTCCCTGACATCTCTTAAACTATCTTTTTAAAATCTTTTTTTTTTCTTTTTGCTGTTCTGATTGAGTGATTTTTACAACTTTGTCTTTCAGATTGCTGATCAGTTCTTCTACATTATCTAATCTGCTGTTGGTTTCCTCTAACATATTTTTCATCTTAGTTATTATATTCTTCAGCTCTGATTGGTTCTTTTTCAAATATTTTCTATTATTTTGTTGAAGTTTTCACTGTGTTCATTCATTCTTCTCCCAAGTTCAGTGAGTATCTTTATGACTATTACTTTGAACTCTTTACTTGATGGAATGCTTATATATGTTTCATTTAATTCTTTTTCTGAGGATTTGTCTTGTGTTTTTTTTGTTGTTGTTGTTAAGAACATATTTCTTTGTCTCTCATTTTGCCTCTCTCTCTCTCTCTCATAGATATATAAAATATATAAATAACAATGTATAATATATATATATATATATATATATATATATATATATATATATATACACACACACACACACACACACACACCAACTACATATCAACTACATATCTTGGTCTTGAAAGAGCAACCTTATGTAGAAGGTGTTTTGTGAGGCCCAGTGGCACAATTCTCCAAGTCACCAAAGCCATGTGCTCCAGGGGTGTCCCCTGTATGGGTTGTGTGTGCCCTCTTGTGATTAGGGTGCAATTGCTGTGAGCACAGTATTGAGTAGCATTGACCCCCAGGCTGATTGACTGCAAGGCCCAGTAGCAACTTCTGGTGACATGCTGATTGGTATGGTTGGTCCCTGTCTCATGGTCTGCAAGGCCCTGCCTCAACTTCTGTAGGTATGCTTGTGTGTGAGATAGGCTCCTGGTGCAGCTGGCTGCAAGGCTTAACCTTAACTGTTGCAATTGCGCTGGTGTGAGGGAGCTGACCATTTTAGGAGCAGTACAAGTGCCAGCTGAGTTTATCCATTGGGTATGGTGGGGTGCAGCCTGCATTGGAGGGACTCCAAGCAGGGCAGGCAGGTTAGGTCAGGTGGGACCTCCTGGAAACACCAGGTCAGGGTGAATGATATTAGCAAAGTTAACGGAGAATATTACAAATGGTGTCTACCAGTGTTGGGCCAGCTAGATAGAAAGAGTGTGGCGGGGTGGGGGGGGGTGGACGGAAGCACCCACTAGCACTTCCGTGTCTAGAGAAAGTTCCAACAGATCCCTGACCCTCCTGCACTCACCCTAAAAATGGTAAATGTATCTCCTTCCCATATCACCCAGGTACTTTTCAAATTGCTGCCTCTGCTAGAATATGGTGTGAGTTTTTGTGCAATCCCTTCAAGAACAAATTCTGTTTTCTACAGCCCTTCAGCTCTTCTGTATGTAGGCGCAGCTCTTTTTTAAAGCCAGATGTTATGGGGGCCCCTATTTCTGGTTCAGGTCCCCTGGCTGGGTTCCTCAATTCTCAGGGTAACTGACCTGGTTATGGTATCCCATGATGCTGCATGGGATGTGAATCCTGACTAGACCACGTCTCTGCTCCTCCTACCCATGTTGATGTGGCTTTTCCTTTATATTCTTCATTGTAGAAAACCTGTTCTGCTAGTCTTCAGGCCATTCTCAGCAACAGTTGTTCTATATGTTGCTATAGTTTGGGAGTGTCCATGGGAGAATGTGAGCTCATTATCTTCCTGCTCTGCCATCTTGACCATTCTCCTGAGTAGTTTTATTAAATAAGTCATTAGTTCACCTCGCAAACAGTTTTGACAAGAAAATAATAACAATTTCACTGATAGGGGCCTAAATAAAAGGCAAGATTCTGGACTAACAGCTCCCAAGTTAAGACCAATTATCTTCAAGAGACTGCCTATCTCAATTAACGATTACGAAAATAATCTTTAAATAAAGTTATGGTTTCACTGTGTTTATTTGAAAATGATCAAAATGAAACAAATGAATCTGGCAAGAGTTTTAATTCTGTATCAAATTCTAATAAACTAGTGCCACAGCCTGAGAGCAACTCTCATTAAGTCAATCTTTCTATATAATGTGCTTAGATACCAGTCTCAACATTCACTCCAGAAAATCTATCTCAGGAAGTGGTCTCCCAGAGATATCTTCTATGTTTCCACTGGGACAGACAATGTGTCTTGAAATCTATAGGAAGACAACAATGGGAAAAGATTTATTCTCTTAAAAAGGAAAGAATAAAAACAATGTAAAAATTAGATATCATGTTGCCAATCGTGCAAAAGCCTCCTTCTAAGTTAACGTGCAGACTGTCAGCATCACGGACACTAAGCACATGGTCTGCAGATTTAATCTGACTGCTCTGTTCTAAAAGAGCAGGGAGCTCTTCGACACTATGTCCTCTAGGCTGTCTTGATACCATCAGCCAGAAGAGCATTGAGCACATGCTTCCTGATCACATACACACCCCGCATGAAAAGGTAATGAAGACGGGAACTCTTCTGTGTCCTCATAAAAAACAAACTGGTACAAACAAGAATAAAAATAATAAAAATAACTTTCTTGGCCACTGAATGTATGCATGGCAGGGAGAGAAAACAACTTTCTATCACTGCAGTCAGGAGGAGCCACGTCACAAGGAACCATTAAATTTGCAAACCATGTATCCACCATGCCACTCTCTCTTCCCAGATACTCCTCTAGTTTAAAAGAGACCTAGAAAAATAGACATTTTGAAGAATAATTCCCATTTTTTTCTTTACTTAAGTGTCTTAAAACAATAAATAAACATATAAATCACTGCTAATGTTCACAGAAATACTTAAGCCATAAAGATCTAGAAGAGGAAAGTAAAACCATCTCTATAAATTGCCCACAAACCACCACTAATTTTTAATGATATTGGAGATGTTTATTTTATTCCTTTAAGTGAAAGATATACTTGCCCTGATGCCTGAACTGAAGCAGGAAGAGAGAAATGTCGTGGAAGTAAAACCTAAAGCCTGACTTAGTTTTGACAATGCGATCTCCCTCACTTGTAAACATTACCATGTTTTAGTACTGAACACCAATATATTTTTGCATACAAATGAATGCACCAAACCTAGAGATTGAAGTAAAATAATTAGCTAAGATTTGGAACTGTAAAGTAACACCAAAATAAAAAACCCAAAGGAGTATTTATATTATATTATACTTGTATTAGCTTCCTATGGCTGCCCTAAAAAATTACCACAGACTGGGTGGCTTAAAAAAACAGAAATGTATTCTTTCACAGTGCCCTGGAAGCTAGAAGTCTGAAATCAAGGTGTTGGTAGGGTCATACTCTGTCTGAAGGCTCTAAAGGTTGAATCTTTTTTTGCTTCATCTCATTTTTGGTGTTTGCCAGCAATATTTGGTGTTCCTTAACTTACAGATGCATAACTCCAATCTCTGCTTATGTTTTCACATGGCCTTCCCCACTGTGTATATGTGTCCAAATTTTCCTCTTGTTATAACAATATCAATTAATTCAGTATGATCTCATCATAACTTGAGTACATCTGCAATGACTCTAAGTCCAAATAATGTCACATTCACAGGTTCCAGTGGTTAGAATTTCAATATATCTTTTGGGAGACACAATTCAATCTATAACAGTATTCATTTAAATTACTGACTCTCTCAAAAGCTACAATTAGCTGGATTGATGTATCTCTTTGTTGCTCATGGATGATAGGAATGGGAAAGAAGGCCCATGGCTCACAGAGAGTAGCCATGCCATAATGTGTAGTTGTGTATCAGGACCATGGACAGTAGCTCTCGTTTTTTCCACTACCTCCCCCATCCCACCCCAATATTAGTTATGTTTATGCATATGGAAAGAAATGTCTTGCACTAAACAAGGCTAATCAAAGGACTATTAGATTGTTTCCCTATTATTTCTAAACTTGTATTTTGTAAATCAATTGACCTTACTCAATAAACTTTACCTGGTATGGTGAAAATCTTATAGCAGTACAGAACACTGTGCTGGCTTATAAAGGTTGCTGTTACCTTTCTGTAATCTAGGGTTCTGTAGTCATTTTAAAGTCCTAGAACTTAAATGCTTAGCTAAAATGATGACCCAGTGGAAGAAAATTGCTCTCATCATTTAAACTTATTCAGAACTTGTTTGTTCCAGAAAAATCAATAAAATTATTACAAGGTTCTTAAATTCTAAATTGATTAATATTTATGTTGTTTTTCTAATATGAAGTATGCTAAAGCAATGTGTAAAGAAATATAAATGGATTGAAATCGGTATGTTCTAAAGTCAGAATGGGAGGATGAAAATGGGAAATGGAAAGGGGAGTAGAGTGGACATATCAAAGGGGGTTAGGTGATGGAAGGCTTTATATACCCTTCTGAGGAGGCTGGACTTTTTATTAAAGAAAATGAGAAGCTATTTTGGGGGGCTTTGGGCAGAGAAGTGACATGGTTAAATTTGCATTTATTTAAATAATCTCTTGATTCTATGAAGGATGATTTAGAGTTTGGTAAGACCAGAGGCAGAGAGAGACATTTAACTAAGATAATACAATAAAAACAGGAGAATGGAATAGATTTGGGAGCTATTTAGGGAATGGAATCAGTAGGTCCTAGTTACTGATTAGGTACAGAAAGTTACATTCTTGCTTGAATGGCTTAGAAGGGGACTTGGTTTGGGAGATGGTGTATAATGAGTTTGGTTGCTATTATGTTAAATTTGAAGTCTTTGGCAGTTCAAAATCTGTATTGCTGTAGGCTCTGCTGCAGAACCATTGTCTTATTTCCTAAATCCCTAGTATCAGTACTTCACACTGTTCTTTCACTCTTAGATCATGAGTTCTGTGAAAGTTATCTTCTCACGTCCAACCTTGTATCTCTTAAAGCCTGAGAAAGTGCTTGCTTGCTAGACATTTCTGGTGCCATCCCCAAATCCTTAACCACTTTAGGTTGAGGGGTTGAATAATTTATTTTGACACCTGGTGGATTCTTATTGTCTCCAGGCAAAGAGCAACTCTTAGATATGCTTCCATCTAAGACAAGGACTTTCTTCTTAAGACTTTAGACAATGAGAAAGGCTGATAGCACTGAGCTTCTTATAGTTACTAAATTATTGACAACATTTAAAGGCACATTTTGTGCCACAATCTACATGTGTGCTGTGACTTGTCAGGTTATCTGTTTTCTTCTCAATGTCAGAGATTAACACGCTCCTAACAGAGTAGGGCAGAGTCTAGTGCCTTGCTGAGGGGGAGTTAGCAGCTTAAAATAGCAACCTACCTATTATGAGATTTAGACATGAAAATCATGTGTTGTCCTGGAAGTCCCTATATAGAGAGCAGCTATGTAATACTCGGATTCAAAGAGTCGAAGTTGCCATGACTAGACAGATAGCTGTGTAGGTGGAGAGCAGGCTTCTAGATATTTTATATTCTCACCTTTCTCATGTCCACAGATTGGTGGGACTGATGGGAGTTGATAAGTAAGTAGAGGCCATCTATCTTTTTAGATCTGTCCCAACCCTATGAAGTGAGAGAAAAAAATAGAAATGGCTTTTCATAAAACCATTAGAAGACAGCATGGAAACCATCTGGTTCTATACCTTTATTTTAAACATGTGGAAACTGGCCAAGAAAAACAAAATGAAGTTCAAGGTAGTTACAAAATTCTAATCAGAATCTGATTCCTTTGATTTACAGAGCAGAATTCCTTCCACTTATCATATTGCTTCTTATGTCCTCTATTTCTTGAATTTGGGTAAAGAGCCATATAGTCAGAAGGACATCATCTAGTTATTTGAACAAACAATTATGCTCTACCTTAGTAAATTTCACTGAAGCGAATCCTTAGAGAACTCAGATATTGATCTAGCTTCTTTATTTTTAAAACTCAGTTTTCCAGATAAAGGATATGCCTTATTAAAAATTTAACATTTTCCACCCTGATCATTTTGATATGTAAATTCAGATCCTATTTAATTGTAATTTTCATACCTTCTTGTTGGATCTTAGACCTTATTCTCTATTGAATACTTATCAGTTTATGAAGCACTTTCAGTTTATGAAAGCCATTCATGGCTTTCTTATCTCTGGTATTTGTACAAATAATTTTATTCTCAAGATACTAATGAAAAAACAAAGACTTAGAGAGTCTAGGTGACTTGTCCAAGTGGTAGTGTTAGGACTTAAACTCCTATCTGTCATTCTATGAGAACTTGCTCCTTCTACATGATGAATACTTCATTTTTTTACTGAGGTCTCCATTATTTATAATTCTGCAGTTACAGCAAGATGATCCAGGACCTACTGAGTGATCACGGATGTTTACACAAGGCTTTTGTGTTCCGAGTGCCTCAATGTAATTGTATTTGGAAACAAGGTCTTTAAAGGGGTGATTAAGTTAAATAAGGTCTTAAGGGTGGGCCCTAATCCAATATGACTGTTGTTCTGATACAAAGGAAATTTAGAAACTAACATGCACACATGCAGAGGAAAGACCATGTGCAAAGGGAGAAGATGGCCATTTATAAGTTAAGGAAAATGGCCTTGGAATGAAACCAACCCTATCAACACTCTGATCTTGAATTTCTCAGACTTCAGAACTGAGAAAATAAATTTCTTTGGTTTAATCCATGTTTTATTTAATCAGCCTCTGGTACTTGTTATGGCAGCCCTAGCCAACTAGTCTAAACAAGAAACAAAAATAGCTAGTTTTTAGAATTGCTCATGAACTATGAATAAATACATCTTGAAGTGGGTCTTGCCTCTGAGTCAAGTTCCTGGGCTTCAATGCATAAACACTGTGGTATCAATTTTAGATTGCACCAACACCTTTGGTTTATTTTGAGACTCTGCGTTATGTTCTGAATGGAAGGAGTTACAGAATAAATGAGTTTAAGATAGGTTAGGACATAGTTCCAAAAACAGGAATTATAAAATGTATACTAAGTGGTC
Source organism: Rhinolophus sinicus (assembly GCF_036562045.2). Taxonomy (NCBI): domain Eukaryota; kingdom Metazoa; phylum Chordata; class Mammalia; order Chiroptera; family Rhinolophidae; genus Rhinolophus; species Rhinolophus sinicus. The sequence continues at coordinate 66,533,833 of NC_133756.1, forward strand.
CTTTAAGTGCAGAAGTTTTTGTTTGTTTGTTTGTTTTTGTTTTGTTTTTTTAACTTAATTAGAATGTTGCTCTGATATGTCCTCCTAGTGTATTTAAAATTTAATTTATTTTCCAAATCTCAATCTATATATACTGTTTTAAGAACCTCCCAGCTGTAAATATCATAGTATATGCATATATGCCACTTTTCATTTCCTTCTCCCGGGCTTTAGGTAGTTACAGGCACCATACTCTTACTATTCCTAATGCTTGAGATCCCAAATTAATGTTGAATTTGAATCTGTTTAAGTTCAGAAATGCTGACTAAAGTTTCAGTTGCAAATGAGTTTGCTCTCCCTTTCCTCTCCAGTACTGCTTCAGTATTTTAGATAGAAATCAGAACCCTCTGTGCAGCAAAGGAAGAATAAATGAAGTAAGTGTATTTCTATAGTAGTAACATAGACCATTAAATAGACCCTAGCAGACAGGAAAGCCCGTATGGATTTCAAAAATAGCACCCATCTGTCTGAGAGCTGGTAAATAATGAATTTTAGGCGTTGGAACAGAGCCCTGAAAGCAAAATCTGACTTAGGCTCTGGAAAAGCATAGAGGAACTCCTCAGAGAATTGCAAAAACATGTACCTTTTGCATTCCAAGAATAATAACCAGGCACAGGAGAACACTCAATGCCAAGTTTCACATTTAAATCAAGCAGCGCACACAGAGTTGAGAGTTGAACTTTGGCCCTTCCCCAGTTGAGTGCTGGTAAAACATAATTCCTAGGTTCAAAGGTCAGCACTTACAAAAGTGTCTTGACAAGACACCTCAGGCACAGAAACATCTATCCAAGACAGATAAATTAATTACAAATGAATAAAAACATAGTTTAAATTATATAGATAGATATATTGATATGCATACATACACATTTATGCAATTTAAAAATAAAGAGGAAAACTGGAAGAAAATATAACAGCTGAATTTGACTAAGTCAAAGGCATTATTTGGGGGAAATAGATAACACTGTGATGGTTTATCAAAAATGAAATGCCATCGTAGTTCTATTCCTGGCAATTAAAAATAGAAGAAAACATTATATTTCACATCTGTTTTGAAAAGGACATGTGGTAAAAAAAACAGTGTTCAAGATATGATTCCAAGTCATTTGCAAATCCTAACTTCCTTCAATTTTGTTACCGCTCACCTTCATATACAGAAACAGGAAGTACCATATCTATTTTATGAAGTGTAAAGATTATTGGAGATAAAATATCAGAATTTGCATGTTATGCCTAATGATTCAAACCTTTTTGTTGTGGCAAACATCCAGGTAAAAATTATTTGGCTATTTACCAGACTATGGAAAAGTAGAATAAAGTATCATTTTCTAAATAAATAACATATGAGGCTTATAGGACACCATTAAAGGCAAGTTCACAAAAACATTTCTCCTGTCTCCTATGCAATAATAAAGTGTATGAGAATACAGCAAAGCAGAACATAATAAAATTCAGTTCTTGCTTTTAAAAACTTCACAGTCAGGTATTAAAATCTCTACAATAATATACATAATAGAAAAGGAATTATGATCAGATTGAAAATGTAAATGTAAATTACATTTGGGCATTATGGTCTGAATATTTCAACTCTCCCATCTCTGACAGTTTAACCCACTTTGTATGGGGACTTTGTATGGCTTGGTTAAAACCCTGAAAAACTCCAGTCACCCTACTTATCAGCTGAGAGAAATATCGACCATGCTTATTTTGTTTACTATAATATTGTCAGCACCTGATGCATTTGCTGGTACATGAGAGGTCCACAATAAATATCACTGAAATGAATGGAAACAGATTCTGGGACACAACTGAGTAATTGCTATAATTTGATTGTGAATGTGGGTTGAGACAATAGGTCAGGTTTCTCTATTGGAAATCAATTCTCTATAGGTCTCTAGTGTTTTTGTATGTGTTGGTAGCAGAGTCACTAATTGCCTTTGTTCTGCACTATCTCTTCAAGAACATTCGTATAGCAAACAGGAGAGAAATAGCGTCTCTCTCCACAGCAAAGGACAGACATACTTACTGCCCATTATAAAAGATTTGGTTTCCTTAAACTCAGAGTTGCCCAGTAGTATGTATGACCTACTGCATCTGTAAGAGTCACCTGTAGAAATTGGCGTTTGGGGAATGGACACAAAAATGATGATATTTTCCATAGTCCTACTGCTATGAGTAACAAACCAACCTTTATCTGACACAGCAGTCTTGTCTTTGGCCAATAGCCATGAAATGGAGGCAGGCTACCTAATTAATTTGCAAGTAGGGTAAAATCTCAAACCCTTCACAGTTTTGACCATGTCATATACCAGATACTGATTTGAAATTTCCAATTCAAATAATATAGAGAATTCCTGTTCCTTTTAGGGAAAAGTGTTGCTTTCTCTCTGACAACAAGAGAAACCTGAATAAACTGTAGTATCATAACTTTCTTTGAATAAGGCAATTAACGGGACTAAAATATAAGGAAAAACAGCCTCTCCAAAGAGAGGAAATGTGGACATTAGCTGAGGTAATAAAAGCTGAAAGTTTTCCAAAAATACAAAAATATGTAAGACCACAAATCCAAGAATCTCAGAGAACCCCAGGGAGAACAATCAACAAACACCACACACATACACACATACCTAAACACATCAATGCAAACTTCTGCAAACTAAAAATGGACAGCAAATCTGAAGGAAGCCAAAGGGAAAAGACACATCACAGAAGAACAAAGATCAGAATTATCACAGAATTCGTATCAGAAACTATGCAAACAAGAAAACAGTGGAGAGAAATCTTTAAAAGCTTGAAAGAAAAAAAGTTGTCAAGCTAGAATTTTTTACCCAGTGAAAGGAAAATATTTTTCAAGAATAAAGACTTTTTCAAGCAAACAATTAGTTTTCAACAAACCTGGATTACAAGAAATGTTGAAGAATCTTATTTAAGCAGAATATGATAGCAGATAAAAAGCGGATTTAAATAAAGAAAGGAAGATTTCCAGGAATGTTTAAAATAAAGGTTAATATAAAATATATTTTTCTCATCACTCTAAAAGATGTTACTGTCTAAATAAAAAATAGTAGCAATCTACTGTGGGTTTATAATATAGAATATAAAATGTATGACAACAGTAGCACAAAAGATGAGAGGTAGAAATTGTACTACATTGCTGTAAGGATTTACACCATATTTGAACAGTACAAAATTATTTGAGGGTAAACTGTAATTTATTAAATATGTAGAAATACTTGGGCAGCCACTATTTTTTAAAAAGACCTATAAATGAGAACCCAAAGTGCAGGTAAAATTGAATCATAAAACACTTAATCCAAAAGCACACTGAAAAAGAGGAGAAAAGACACAAATAATAGACAAGACAATTAGAAAACAAATATCAACATAGTAAATTTAAACCTATTCATATCAGTAATCACATTAAATATAAATGGTTTACACATACCAATTAAAAGACAGAAATTGTCAGATTAGATAAAAAAGTGAGACAAAACTATATGCTGCCTACAAGAAATTCACTTTAAATATAAAGACAAAAATAGGTTTAAGGGAAAAAGATATGCCATTATAACACAAATAAAAAAAAAAATCTACAGTGACTGTATTGATATCAGACAAAGTAGATTTATGAGCAAAGAATATTACCAGAAATAAAGGTCACTTCTTATAGATAAAGGGATCAATTAATCAAGAAGATATAATAATCCTATATACCTAGTAACAGATCTTTAAAATAAATGAATAAAAACTGATAGAACGGCAAGGGGAAAAAGACATATACACAATTGGAGACTTCAACAGTTACCGCTCAGTAACTAATAAAAACAAATTGGAAGAAATTTAGTGAAGATATAGAAGACTTGAGCAACGCTGCCAACCAATTTGACCTAACTGACATCTATAGCACAATTCATCCAACAACAACAGAATATACATTCTTTATATAAACCATATACACATATAATATAAGCCATAGATCATATTCTAGGCCATAAAACACATTTAAAGGAAGTGAAAGTATGCAGAATGTACTTTCTGACCACAATGGAATTAAAATAGAAATTAAAAATAGAAAAATCACTAATTATTTGGAAATTAAACAACACTTCTAAGTTGCTCTTGGGTCAATGAAGAATTCATAAGGGAAAATAGAATATATTTTAAATTGAATGAGCATGACAACACAATATTTCAAAATGTAGTAAATACAGCTAAAGCAGTGATTAAGGGAAATTTGTAGCATAAAGTACTCATATTAGAATAAAAGAAAGGTTAAATCAATAATCTAAGCTTCCACAAAATAACAATGAAGTCAGAATATTTTAAGGCATTTTAATTTTTAAAAGTCTTTATTGAAATATACAAATATAGTGTATCAATCTTATACACTATACAGCTCAGTGATTTTTTACATAAATATGAACCCCTATAAACACTGCCAAAATCAAAAGATTAAACATTTCCATCTACCTATGTCAATAATGCTCCCCTTGTGATACATACACACACAGAAAAGTAATCAGTACAAAGCCAGAACATTTAAAAATTAGTTTCAAAAGATGTATATACTCATTCCATCATGTGGCCAAATTCTCCATTTTTATTAGGTATTACTGAAATATTTTCTCGAAAGTAAACTCACTGCTTAAAATCATATGGAATCATTTGTCCTCAGTAATTCAGACTCAGCCATGATCATATCTATTATTTGAAGAAACATCCACATTTAGGCAATATAATATTTGGCCTAAGAAATTTTGGAGCTAGCTGGACCTGGTTTCAAATGATATCCCTGACACTTAATTACTAGATCACTTACCTGAGCCTTTGTCTTCCACCTACCTTGCAGGGTTGCTGTGAAGATAGAATGAGATAATATACATCAAATGGTTACTAGAGGGCTCTATAAATGGAGCTGTTACTAGTATTAATATAAACACTATTTTACGGAGTTATTGATCCACCAATGCTTGTCTCATTGCCTCTCCAACTAGCAGATTTGAAATGCTAAGCCCTCAACTTACTAATCAGTGTGTGAGGCTGTGCTCAAGTCAAGGCATCAGTGCTAGAAATCTAGTATTTGATCAGGCTGAGTGAGAAGGCCTTGAAAGTAGGGGTTGAACCATTTTTGCTCAAGTTCCTTAGTCTGTCACTCAAAATTCCCTCACATGGCCCTGGGCTCTTTGAAATGACTGTTGAAACTCATTATAGAATAAATCTCCAAAACATGTCAAGAATGGTCTCTTTTACTCCCTGATGGGCTATGCCGAGACTGTGGCCCACGGCACCATTGTCAGCATCGAAGCATTTGTTGAAGAAGGGTGTGTTTTTTTTAATAATGTGTTTTGACAGAAAGCCTGAATTAGCTCACGCCACCTAAACATTATAATAAGATTACTTATAATACATAAAAATCTTTGTGGTCTGCCCTTTGAAATAAATAACGAGGAAAGTTAAGCTTCTATGAATGCATCTCATTTCAAACTAATAAAATCTGTATAAACCCAAATCAAAGTTGCCAGTTAAAGAAAGAGCAGTTTCTAGGGATTGTTTTAAAATACTTTACGTATTATTCCTAGTGAAACTTGTTCTTGCTGGATCTTATTTTCTCCTAAGCTCACTTTAAATACTCCTACCAAAATGACATCAGTTGCAACTTGTGTCTAGAGCAATCAGATTTCACACTCTGCATCAATGTACACCAGACTTCCTCAGAGAAACATGGTACTGGTGATGGCTTCAAGAGGCCCAGTAGGTCGGAGGGTGGCATGACACTTCTTATACGGAGGAGGGGAGATGCCCATGAATTCATGGTATTCATATGCCATGACAAGCTGGCATGGCAAAGGTTCCTTTTGTCCACAGCACATTAAATTAAAAACATAAACCTGGGCCCTGCTATTTGCAAAATTCTGTTCTACATGATGAGGGATACGAAGGCATAGTTTCTGTGCTCGTGAAGCACAAACAGTTTAGCCAAATGGACTAAACATGCAACCATAAAGAACTTAACTAACAATGCAGGGAAATTCATTGTCCACCTTGAATAAGCACTTTAGATAATATGTGTTGTGGATACTGTAAGGAAGAAAGGGAACTCTGAGTTGAAACAAGACATCCTTCAAATGTCAAGAACATAGTTGGATGTTTAAGGTAGGAAGGCAGATGGAGTTAAGATGAGTATTCAGAAGCAATTAGCAGTTTTAACTAAGGCAAAAAATTGGAATGAAGTAGCCTAGAACGAATTTATGGGAACTCTTCACATACATCCCATGATTGTACATAACTTCCAGCTACCCTGTATACATTCCAGGTGCCTTTGTATATATTCTATTGACTTTCACAAATTTCAAGCTCATGTTTACATGGTATTTATACTTTATTTAATGAATGTATTTTATGTATATCCAGACTTGTTCCAGTAAGGATTTGAACTAGCTGACATATATAATTTCATTTCCTACTCACATGACACAAAAGTTTACTCTCCAGTTTTTACAGATGAAGAAACTGAAGCTCATAGAGATTGAGTTACTTATTCCAGGTCACAGAGAGCTGGGATTGGAGACTAGCACTGACGCTAAACTGAATCTGTGAAAAGTATCACATGACTTTTTTTTTTTTAACTCCTCCCAATCTCTCCACCATATTGCGCTTGAAACTGAAGCTGAAGTGCAGATGATGTTTGGGAGGGTGAGAAGTAAGAGTGGTCACCCAGGACAGCACTAGGTTATGGAGGACCTTAAAAGGCAATTAGAACAGTTTTCTTGTAAATGAAAGGAAATAGCAACCATTACGGACCCTCAATGCGAGGGACAAGATGGAAGTGTTTTAGGAAGATGGTGGAGATGTCGTGGGAGGCTGTAAGGAAAAGGGGTTGGGAGAGAGATACAACAATTAGAAAGTTATGCAAAGACTGATAAATAGTAACACTCAATGCTGATAACAGTGCTTATGATGTAGCGGAACTATTCTACATATACCAACTATTTTACATAGACCAACTCATTTAATTCTCCAGCAATTCTATGAGATGGATAACATTATTACGTCCATTTGACAGATGAGGAAATAGAGATATAGAGGGATGATATGACTTCTTCAAAATTATATGGAGAGTAGATCTTGATTTCAAACATAGACGGCCCAGCTCCAGATCACTGCTTTTAGCCTCTATCCCACACTAACTGGTCACGGGCTATTAAAGATCTGGGCCAAAGAGCTAGCAGTGCAAAGATGAAGAAAAGAAGCCAGTATTGTTGATAAAGGTATTGAGTTCAGTATCAGAATATGTTGGGGTTATGGTGATGAAGCATAACATCCAAATGACACTATTCAGAATGTTGTTGGAAACAAAAACTTAAGCTTATAAGACAAGTGGCAGTAGTGGGGGAAGACGCATAGTCGGCGATGGAGCTACAGATTTGGGGATTAGGAAACTATGAGATGTTTGAGATTCCAGACGGAAAGCATGAGACAGAAACACAGAAGCCCAAAGTCTGAGATTTGGAAAGAGCCCATAGGGAAAGATATAGAACCAGGGAAAATGAAAGGTTGACTATAATTAACTTCTCAAAGATAGGAGAGTGCTTATAATAATGGATGCGATCAACAGTGTCAAATGTCAAACATAGGAAAGAGAATAGAATGGTGTAAAGGGCACTAAATGTGTTGTGTCTGTGTTACTAAACACCAACAACAGCGTCTGTAGAGTGCTAGAATCTGAAGCTAGGGGGCTGCAGAAGTAAATGGGTAGTGAAGGAAAAGACAAATTGCCATAGCACTAATGAGTGATTGTTGTATTACACATCACAATGTGAAGAGCAGAGTGCTCAGCCAGCGTGTCAGGTGGGCAGAAGCATAAATGTAGGTATTTTTTCTGGGGTATGTAGAGACTATGAGGTAATTCCAAAGGCCCTGTAACTTGCTACCACCGTCAACTAACTCAGGCCCAATCTACATCCATTGTTCTTAATTAAGCTGGTAAATGAGATCCATGCCACCATTGAGTTGCTACATAAAGCAGCAGAAATGGATGATATTTCAAGACTCTAGAGTAGCTGACTATGTTTTTCTCTTCTAGCTCTTGGGCTGCCTCCTGAATGAACCCATTTTCTTCTGTGACAACAACCACTGCCTGTAATCACCCAGGTCTCAAAATTGCCAGCCGTAGCTCCAAGTGCATATTTCTATCTGTTTACCAGGCATTAAATTCAAAATGTCCAGGATTGAACTAATCATTTTACCTCCAAACCTACTCTTCCTCTGCCCTTTGTTATCCCTGTCATCAAATGGAGCTACAGTCACCCAATGATCCAAAGAAGAAAGCGTCTTCTCAACCACCTCCAGTTGTAAAAAGTCCTGTTTCTGATATACAGCTCCATAACTATTGCTTTGATCTGGGCATTCCTCATGCTTTGCCCACATCTATTCAGTCAGTCAGTCACTAAACACATATTAATTGTGCACTTACTCTACCAGGCACCCTGCTATGAGTTGGAGATACAGAGAAGAAGAAAAAAACAGGTTCCTAACTTCATGGGGCTTACAGTCTAGTGAGGAGACAGATACATAACACATTAATACAAAATATTGAGTAAAATTAGTGCTTAGAAGAAATAAATCAGAATATGTAGGAAAAAGAATGACCAGGAAAAGTCTGGGGCCTGACTAAAATGAAGAAAAAGACACAGTGCTGACTAGTGGCAAGGCATTCTAACCAGAAGGGAAACAATGGAAGGGCCCTGAGGCGGGAGCATGGTAGGTGGGTGTAAGAACCAATAAGGAGGTGGGTGTGGATAAAGGAGAGAGTGAAGGGACAGAGGCCGGAAGGGAAGTTAAAAGGCAGCCAGGGACCACACTGTGTACAGCCTTTGCAAGGAATTTGAATTTTATTCTAAGGATAAAGGAAAGCCCTTGGAATATCTTAAGGAAATGAATTACATGATCTAATTTAGATGGTGAAGGGGCCACTCTAGTTGCTGAGTGTAAAGTAGACTCTGGCAAGGCCAAGGTAGAATAAGGAAATTAGTTAGGAGGTTATTCTAATAGTCAAGGCAAAAGATATAGAGCTTTTGATTAGTGGTAAAGATTGTGAGAAATGCTCAGATCCTGGCTGTGTTTGGAAGGTAGAACTAACAGAATTTGTAGATAGGTTGAATAGAGAGCATGAGAGAAAGAGAATCTAGAATAATTCCCAGGTTTGCCGTCTAGGTATCTAGGTGAAGCAGGTGCCATTGACTGAGACGGGGATTTAGTGGGGTAAATAAAGTGAAGACTAACAAAAAAGCGTTAAGTTTGGTAATGGCAAAGACACGGAGAACTTGACAAGTATCCTTTCAATGGAGTGTGGGGAAGAAAGCCTGGACTGGAATTGAATAAACAGAGAGCTCAGACATCACTACCTCCAGAAAGCTTTGCCTATAACCTGACCTCCTGCTTCTCCCTTCAACAAACACAGAAGGGTTTACACACATCACACACTCACACACAAACATATACACCATGCACCCCACAGACACACTGATCCCACGCACACACGTACACGTCTCTCACACACACACACTTCACACTGACATATACACCACATACACCCGTACCATATACACACATGTACACACTCACCATCACTCAGTACGAATTAGATACACCCCCTCATGGGCTACCTGAGCTCCTAAGTATATTTTTGCCTTAATTCACTGTTTACTGTTAGTCACCCACCCCAAGAGCTCAGCTTCAGGAAGCAGCATTCACTGACTGGAGTATAACTGGTGTCATTAGATTGAAGCTGTGTAGGACTCTGCCTCAACATGACCATCTGCAACTTCAGGAGTGAGACTGTGTTCATTCATTTTATATGCTCATCACCTGGCCAATGTGGGAACCGAGGAGATGATCTGTACGTAACTGTTAAAAAATTATCAGACAAATTTGCCACAGTCTATATTTCTCCCTCCATCCCCCTCAATAATCTCTAAATGTGGATCTCAAAATACAAACAATAGTATCATAAAATTCAACAAACAAAAATACAGCACCATTTTCTTGCATACTACTCTGTTATAGGCACAGTACTACATGCTTTCACAAACTTTATTCAGTTGACTACAAGTTGGATTGGTACTTGAGGATCAAGAAACTCTAAGGAATTCAATTATGAATTTCAATGCAAATATAACCAGAGAGGACACATAATACAGGGAAACATCCACCAGTGCTCAAAGTGGACGCACTCAAACATACTCACTGTAAAACAAGTATTGGTAAACTAATATACACTTTTGACTAATAAAAAAGTGCAGTAAGGGGAGTACATTTTTGGTCACTGAAATTCTTTGGGCACTATAAGCAAGGCACAAAAAAGATGATAAGAACACATACCATAGCAAAGACTGGTTCATAGGCACCCGTAATAGATGTAAATATGTGATAGATAGCTCTTCCCAGTAATCTTCCGAAACTTCAACATACATACACATCCTCAGAGGCTCTTGTTAAAATTCAGATTTTCTTTCAGTAGGTCTCAGGTAGAGCCTGAGATTCTGCATTTTTAACAAACTCCAAGGTAACACTGATTATGCGGGTCCAGGTGCCTTGTATGTAGCCTGGAGTAAGTAGCAAGATTTTTTAGGAAAGAGTCTAAGTAAAGTAACTCAGCTCCCAATCTAAATGTAATTGCCATGTTTCATTACACAGAATCTGTTTCAAGAAACGGTGTTAGTTTTTATATGAGTATCACCTTACAATCACCAACTTGAGGTGGGGCTGGTGTGTGTGTGTGTGTGTGTGTGTGTGTGTGTGTGTGTGTGTGCAAAGGGAAGATTTCATCGAGTTAGCTCAAATGAGGTAAAGAGGTTTCCTCTAAGTAAGCATGTTTGGTAGGAAAAAAGTGGGCTACAGTTCCTCCAGAATCAGAGGCACTGCCTTTGTAAAAGCTGTCCATGGCCAGCTCAGCTGCAATCACATCTCATGCCTTACATTATAAGCATTTTTTTCTTTAATAAGTGAACTTGGCAATGTAGACCACCTCCCTAGTGAGGTTTCCAAAGGTCCTTGACTTCAGCCAAGCTGAAGTGTGCTCTGATGTGGTTACATGCCCTGCTGAATTAAAATATAATTTTACAAGAGATGAGTAGAGGACGAGTTTCTGCTTTTTACAAAGCAGAAACATGAGCAAAGAAAGAGTTTGAACCCATCAAAAAAAAAAAAAATAGTATGTGAAAACTGTTAATCGCTGATGGCAGCCTATCTGAGCCAAGTGGCAGTAGTGGCGGAGAAAGAAGTGGAGGGAAATAATGACAATAACTATGTAATACAGGGATATTACTGATATCTACCTCGCTGGGCTGCTCTGAGAATCAAATTTGATGAAATTTTTGAAAATACAATTATCATTTTCAAGAACTAGGCAGATGTTTAGAGAGATTACAAGAGCATCCTCATTTACAAAATGCTTTGCTACACTCTGTATTCTTTAAAAGGGAGCTACAAGGCATACAGCATGCTCATAAGACATGCAATTGCAGGACCTGGGTTAACTTCCCTCTGTTACTTACCCTTTGGGAGCCCAAATTTCTTCATATGCGAAATGAGAATATGATATCAATAATGTAAAAGATACATTTTATATCATTTCTGTGTAAAATCTTTACAACAAGCTTAAGAGGAAAGGGTAACAACAGCAATGTGTGTGGCTGCAAGAAAGAGAAATCCTGGCTGACAGAGTCCTAAATAAATTGTGGGTGCATTGTGCTTCTTTTGCATAACAGGAAATTAAGAGGTCAGCTGTTGCTGGAGTCAACTCAGAAGCTCAGTAATGTCTTGGTGAGCTCAAACTCTGTCTATTTTTCATTCAGCTATCATCAGTATATTGGATATTATTAGGTTGGTGAAAAAGTAATTGTTGTTTTTGCAATTATTTTTAAACTTTTAAACTGCAATTACTTTTGCACCAACCTAATATGTTCTGCTTATCACTTCATAGTCACAACATGGTTGTCACACTTTAGATGTCACAGTTGCATACAAGGAAGAGAGAGGGAGAAAATGGGAGTAAGAAGTGGCACCAGTTGTGTCTGTACCATTTTATCAAAAAGTAAATGTTTTCCAGAATTTTGCACCCCACCTCAGCAGACATTTATTTACATGTCATTGGGTACTTTCATCTCTACTTACATCTACTTGCTACATGACACAGCCCCCTCTAGCTCCAAGGCTGGATGGAAAATTCATATTCAAGAACTACAGTAGAGGTAGGCAAGGAAAAAATAATGAGACTGACTGTAAGTCAATCCTGTCTGCTACAGAAAGGCCAGAATTATCAGCATTTTACATTGAGTGAATGCTCAATGGTATTAAATGACTCACCTAAATTCGCTGAGTAAAGATAGAAATAGGGACCACAATAAGTTAAAAACATGGTATAGCCTGTTTTAAAACATGATTTTAATTTTAACTTATAATTTATGAGAGCACTATATAACATACCTCCTATTATGCGATGATTTTATTTTATATTTAATTTTTACAAGAAAATAGAGCAACAAATATTCTAAACTTAGCCAAAATTATTTTTAAGACATTGATGTGGTGCAATGTTCCTCTAACACACATTTGATTAAGGAAACATTAAGTAAATCATTTCACTTTCTTGGGTACAAGTTTTGTTCATCAATATACCTATAGCACCTAGGATAGTACTTGGCACCAGGTGTATGTTGAGTAAATATTGGTTCATACTTGAGTAGATACAAACCAACACCCCAAATTCGACACTTTACCTTTCTTTACTTGATGAATTATTTTTTTTCTTCCTTTTTTCTTTTAGCAGTTTGAATGTATTGTCTCACTGTCTAAAGCCTCCAAAGTTTCAGTTGAGAAATCTGCTAATAAAGTTATTGAACGGTCTCTTGTATGTAATGACTCACTCTTTCTCTCTCTTTTAAGATTCTTTCTCTCTCTTTTAAAAGTTTGATTACAATGTGTCTGGGTGTGAGTCTCTGAGTTCATCTTACTTAGAATTTGTTGAGCTTCTTGGATATTTGTATTCATGTCTTCATCAAATTTGGGACATTTTCAGCAAATATTTCTTCAAATAGTCTCTGTGTTCCTTTCTCTCTCTTCTCCTTCTGGGACTATCACGATGCATGTGTTGGTCTGTTTGGTGGTGTCCCATTGGACCCTTAGGTTCTGTTCACCTTTCTTCAATCTTCTGTTTTTCTGTTTCCCAGAATTAATAATTTCCATTTTCTTATCTTCAAGTTTGTTAATTCTTTCTTCTATCTGCTCAAATTTGCCATTGAATCCCTCTAGTGCATTTTTTTTTCCATTTCAATTATTGTACTTTTCAGAACTCTAGAACATTTTTGGTTTATTTTTAAGTTTTCTATATTTTTATGGATATTTACATTTTGTTCATACATCATCTTCTTGACTTTCTTCACATTTCTTTAATTCTTTGAACATCTTTAAGACAGTTGTTTTAAAGTGTTTGTGTAGTAGACCTATCACCAGCTCTTCTTCAGGGACAGTTTCTGTTGATTTATTTTTTTTTTCCTTTGAATAGGCCATGTTCTACTGTTTTGTTTTGTTTTTGTATGCCTGGTGATTTTTTGTTGTTGTTGAAAACTGAACATTTGAATCTAATAATGTGGTAATTCTAGAAATCAGACGCTCCCTCTTCCCCAGGCTTGCCTGATTTTCATTTTGTTTATTGTTTTTTGGTTTTGGTTTTTGTTGTTGTTGTTGATTAGTATCATTGTAGGCTGTCTTTGTGTCAAGGATCAGCCTGAGGTGTAAAATTAAAGTCTTCTCAGGTCTTTTCTGAGCCTGTTCCCTTCCCTAAGCGTGCATGTTGACTTCCTTTAAAAGAAAAAATGTTTATCTTATTTTCCAGTTTTATTGAGACATAAGTGACATTCATCATTGTATAAGTTTCAGGTGTACAGCATTATGATTTGGCTTACATTTATTGTGAAATGATTACCACAATAAATAGTTGACATCTGACATCTCGTATAGATACAAAAAGAAAAGAAAAAGTGTTGTTTCCTTGTAATGAGAACTCTTAAGATCTATTCTCGTAAAAACTTTCAAATATACCATAGAGCAGGGTTAACTATAGTAATCATGTTGCATTACATACTTAGAATTATTTATCTTATAACTGGAAGTTTGTACCTTTTTACTACATTCATTCAAATTTCCCTTTCCCCATCTCTAGCCTCTGATAACCAAAATTTTGATTTCTTTTTTTTCTGACTTATTTCACTTAGTAAAACGCCCTTAAATTCCATCCATGTTGTTAAAAATGGCAGGAATTTCTTTTTATGGCTGAATAATATTCCATTGCCTACATAGGCCACAACTTCTTTAATCATTCATTAATGAACACAGGTAATTTTCATGTCTTGGCTATTGTAAATAATGCTGACATAAACATGAGAGTGCAGCTATCTCTTCAACATATTGTTTTCATTTCCTTTATGTATATTCCCAGAAGTGGAATTGCTGGATCATATGGTAGTTCTATTTTTAATTTTTTGAGGAGCCTCTGTACTGTTTGCCATAGTGGCTGCACCAATTTACATTCCCACCAACAGTGCACAAGGATTCCCTTTACTCCACATTTTCGCCAATACTGATCTCTTCTTATTTTGATTATAACCATTTTAACAGGCACAAGGTGATATCTTATTGTGGGTTTGATTTACATTTCCCTTATAAATAGTGATGTTGAGCATGAGGTTGACGCTCTAATTGACCCTTTTGTATGCGTTGCTTTTAAATATCCTACTCTTTAATATCTGATTCCCATAAGGGGGAAAGAGAAAAATAAAAGAAGGGGAGAAAAGGGCACCAGCCCTTTAAATGCCCTGGGAGTCATTTCAGCCAGAGAGAGAGGGCTCTGCAAATGGAGGAAGGTACAATAACAGTGGCTGCTCACCTCTTTGCCTGCATCTGTGAGATTAGAAGCAACAATCAGAGCAAACATCCCTGATATTTGTAGAACAGGGTACTTTGTGCACCCTGTGATGGTTAATTTTGTGTGCCCACTTGACTGGACTAAGGGATGCCCAGATAGTTGAATTATACCACTAGCTTTCCAGGTTTTCCAGTTTGAAGACATTAGATCATGGGAGTTTTCAGCCTGCATAACCACATGAGCCACTTCTTGTAATAAAACTCATATATATATATATATAAATAAAAATATGTATATATATAAATATGTATACATGTATATAAATATGTAAATATTTATATACATATTTATATAAAATATATGTATATATTTTACATATATAAATATATTTATATATGTATAAGTATATATATTTATATGTATAAGTATGTTATTTATATTTTATATAAGTATATATATTTAAGTAAATATATAATAAGTATATATTTATACTTTATATGTATAAGTATATATATTTATATATATACATATATATGTATATATGTATATATGTACTGGGGGTGCCAAAAAATTGTGTACAAGTGGACACTTTGGTCAACATTGCTCAAGCAGTAGTTCGCCATAATCAGAAGTGTCTGGACTCTGATGGTAACCACTTTGAGCACCTCTTGTAATTGCAGAAGTCAAACGTGACTTGTATTCATTTTTTGTTATTGGTACATGTTGAGTATTACAATATTAATACAGTTTTCCTTTCTTAAATTCTGTATACATTTTTTTGGCACCCTCTGTATATATCCTATTGATTCTGTTTCTCTGGTGAACATTGATCAGTATACTCACCCTGGCTTCCACTAGCTGTGTGCCAGCTGCTCCCGGAACACATGTACAGCTACCTGCCATGAGGCTATGGGGTGAAGGAGGATAGGGGGTAGTGGCTATTGTGCTAAGAGCTGAAACTGATGGAAATTAACCACAATTTATCTAAGTCTTCCTCTGGAAGTTACAAGACTTCAATAAACTCCAGAGTTCCAAAATAATTACATCAGACAGATTCTGCCGTAACTATTGTCTAGGTGGGGAGAGAAATTTCTCATACTTCTTACTCTGCCGTCTTCCCAGAATCCCAGGAATAATAATAACTATGAAGTCCAAATTTCCATTTCAAACATTCACCCTTTCCAGATTTCTTTTCTGGAAAGTGATAGTCTTACATTTTAGAAAAGAGGACTGAGAGATAAACTGAAATAACGTTAGCCAACCAGAGAAAACATTCAAAATCTGCCCTTAGACTGTCTGATTTTTCTTCCTCATTAATAAAGAAGTTGTTATATATTCTTCAAGATATAACTGCAGTTTACATTAATAATTGGCATTTTAAGAACCTAGCCCTGAGATAAAATGCCTGCACAGGCAAAACATAAATAAAATATAAAATCAAATAAAATGTGCTTATATATTTTATCAAATATAAAGCCATTATGAAGACTAGTCATAGCACTTATTTTAAAAACAATTACTAGGGGTGGCTGGTTAGCTCAGTTGGCTAGAGCATGGTGTTCTTAACAACAAGTTTGCTGGTTCGATCCTCCATTGGGCCCTCCACAACTAGAAACCACTGCTTGACTTGGAGCTGATGGGTCCTGGGAAAACACACTTAAATAAATAAAAGTTTTAAAAATAACAATTACTATAATACAAATTTTTAGATCCAATTGGGTATATAAAGTAGAGATAGTAGATACGAATCTTGTTACCAAAAATAAACTCAAGCTGACAATAGTAATTATTAAAGTGTGTTCCTCTCCACTGTAATATTTAATTTGGTCTTCTCTTTAAATATTAAACTTGGGATTGCTTATATAAAATAGAATAGTGTAGATTATATCATATTTTTCAAAAATGAATTGCGTGAAAAATCATATCTACTGTTTAGCATCTTAGAGGTCAAAACACTGTGAGTCTCCTAGAATCTGGTCACTTAATCTCTCTGCTGATGTTCTATCTGCCTCACTTCCCCAAATACTAAATTGCTTGAACATCTGTCATTAATCTCTTCTTTGTGGTTTATATTTGTTAGTAAAATTTTATAAACTCTCCTAATCATAAGTGGTTCAAGGGTAAGAACTATGACTTCCACTTCCTGTACAAATAGCCCCACATTACCAAATAACAACCAACATAAGAGATGATGTTGACCAAATTACTCATCTGGGGATCAAGTTATATATCTATGTACTGCATCTATGAAAATAATATTTATTTCAGTTTTTTGGCAATAATTCATTACAAGTTTCTTGAGCTTTATTTCCTCCTTTTTCCTGATTACCTGACCAAACATTTATAATTAAAAAGTTAATGAAGAAAAAGAAAGCTATTCCAAATAAAAGGGCATACAGCATTATGCAGATAAATATATCTGAATAGCTGAATAACTTTTATTTAGTTTTTATTTCCATTAATTCAACATGGCTTTGACTGGGTCTAATTAACATGATCAGTTCCATTTTCCTTTCATTCTAAGAGATAGAGGTTGTGAAACAGACATATGAGGTGTGATCAAACAATACAATGAATGTTTACATCTTAAAAAATTATTACAGTAAAAGACACATTGCCATTAATCCCCCTCAAAATACTCCCCTTCACTTCAAACACACTTATCCTATTGTTCTTACCACTTTCTGAAGCAGTTCTGGAAGTCCTCTTTCATGAGTGTCTTTAGTTGCACTTTCGTGGCTGCCTCGATGTCCTGAATCATTTTGACTTTGGGGAAGAGCCAGAAGTCACACGGTGCCAGATCTGGTGAATGAGGTGGATGAAGACACACCATGTTTTTATTTGACAGAAATTGCCATATACCAGAAGTGATGTGTGACACGGAGCATTGTCATGATGGAAGATAATTTATGGCACACTTTAAAACACACCTTCTCTCAACTGTAGCTCACACCAGACTGACTGCATGGAACAAGTTGAAACTTGACAAACACTCTTACTAAGGTTCGTCGCTCTACTTCCCGTATTGAAGATCCCTACCTTTCTGTTGGATGGCACTCGGCAACAGCATTCACCATATTTTGTGATCACACTGGAAAGGCTCCGTTTCACACATCGCTTCTGGTACAGCAGTTTCTGTCAAATAAAAACATTACGGTGTGTCCTCAACCACCTTATTAACTGAATCTGTCACCATGCAACTTCTGACTCTATCCCAAAGTCAAAATGACCATGACAGCAAACATTTTGAATCAGTTCAAGACATTGAGGCAGCTATGACAGCTCAACAAAAGACACTAACGAAAGACTTCCAGAAAGTGGCAAGAAGGATGGGATAAGAGCAAGAGGAAATATTTTGAGGGAGATCAATGGCAATGTGTCTTTTACTATAATAATTTTGTTTTTATTTAAATATTCACCATATTGTTTTATCATACCTCTACCTAACTAGTTTTTTTAAATGGTATATGTGAAAATAATTATTGGGGTCTTAGTGCCCCATTTTGCTTGCTTTCAGTTCCTATACTCTCCTTTTAGATTCTTACTTCTCATTTTTCTTATTCCTCCAAATCAAATGCTATATTCATCATAGGTATGTGGGGACTAATGTTGTAGCTCTGCTCATGTTTGCAAGCCAGCTTTGAGACCCTTGATAAAAGATTCTATCACAAGCTCAAAATATTTTTCTTTTATTACTAGGCAACACAAATTAAATTGTTCCAAAGAGTCAGAAAGATTGTAATATAATTTAATTAATAAGCTCCACAATATGGAGGTGGGGGAGAATCTATGGATGGGCAAATCCTCTGCATTCAGGGTTCATGGAGAGTCTCAAATTCAATTTGAAAAAAGGATTTCTGTATTAAAAGTAAACAAAATTACATTTTTGGCAAACGTGAAGAAATTCAAATCATGAGCAGTAGTCAAAACTTTGCATTTACAAAAGCAGAGTGGTCTCTAACATTGGCAAACATGCTATTGGAGCCCCTTTTCAAAGAGGGATCAATGCTTTAAAAGGCGAAAAAACAAAGACATCTTAGACATTAAATAGACTTTTCCCCCAAAATAAAGACTCTGATGAGTTATGTGTAAAGGAATCTGAAACACATGGATTAAGCTTTAGTTAAAACAAACATAGGTTTAAATGTGAAGAGAAAACTGTGGGCAAAGTCTGTTAAGAGCTTCCTCAATCCCAGATATTTGTAAAAGGGGTTGATTTTTTTTTTTTCAGCACACCACACATTTTCTGCGTCTAGTTTGATGGTATCATTCACTAGAAATTGCCATACACCTAAGATTCTTCTGGTCCAGATACAGCTGCCATTTGTTCTCTAATACTTGTCTTCCCCAAATTGTAATTGATTGTTCTCTATGCTATGCCAATGCTTGTTTACAAAAGCAGACTCACAGAGCAGCAGATACAAAGTTCCATGTTCTTGAATTTGAGGCATGTTCTGTGCCTGAACAGTGCCTATAAACATTACCAGGTGCATGTTTCAGGCATTGTTTCCAGAATAGCCATCTTACAATGTTTCTGATGCTTCTCCAGCCACTTTGGCTAAATTGGTTTCATTTGTCATTCACTCTAGTTTTGTGGAAGGCTGGTTTTTCTCTGGCAATGGGTGACATTTTCCTGGCCAGGCAATTGCATGCCTAGGAAGTTTCTTCTCTTGCATGAAGGCAAATTCTGGCCAAAGGAGCCTGGCTGACATGCTGGAGGCTCAAATCCTCCAGACACACAGAGCGCAGACAGAGAGCAACTGGCGCCATGCTGCACATTCCCACCCATCTTCAGCATTCCCAGCACATTAGGGTGAGTCAAAGGTCTTCCCTTTGTTTTCAACAAATGAAATTAGGTCTTGAGGATCTAAATGCTGAGTTAGAGCTCAGTTTATGGAGGAAATGAGGGGATTGGAATACAATCATCTAGTTAAATAATTGAAGCAATGGGTCTCTAACTTGATTGTGCATTGGGATGGCTTAGGAAGCTTTTGAGAAATACGGATGCCTGGGTCTCATGCCCCAGAGATTCTGATATAATTGGCCCAGTATTTAGCCTGAATACCTAGATTTTTAAAAGCTGTCCAGATGATTCTATTGTGCAGCCAAGATAGAGAACCTCTCCACTAGAGCTTCAGGGTTGATTACCGTCATGAAGCTAAGTACTGGGATAGAATTGTAGTGCTCAAAACTGGCTGCATATTAGAAATCACACGAAGTGATACTTAAATGATTAATACTAATGCTAAAGCCCAGACCCCACTCCCAGAATTTCAGATTTAGTTGCATAATCTTTCCCATGTTTACGCTCTTTTTCATATATATATGTTATCCTTTTTCTAATCATGCCACACTTTCTATTCTTTCCTTTAGCGTACAGCTTTAAAGGAGCTCTCAGAGCATCGTCTACTCCTGCTCTGTGGGGTTTTTTCTGAGACACCAAAACACAGGTTACGGAGTCCATGTTGCAGATGGGTCAACAAATATATCCACGTCCCCCAATTTTTTTCTGCTTTAAGTTAAGTCTTCATTTAGGTTTTTGCAGTTTTTGAAAACTAAGCAGTTGTTTATGTTTTAAAGAAATCCTTTATGTGGCATAGGAAAAGTTCAGATGTTTAAGAGGCGGAAAGACCTCTGCTCTGTTTTTACTCTGTGACTTTGGACAAAGCATTAGATGCCCAGATGTCACTTTCAGAAATGCTGATTAAACTGTTCTGAGATGGGGACGAAGCATGGGTCTTTCAAAAGCTTTTTGTGTAATTCAGTGTGCACCCAGCATTGTAAACTACTGATGTAATCTTGCAGTCTCAGTTTGTTAAGTGGAATTAATAATACTGAGATCTTAGTGAGGACGAAAGTCAAGTAATTAAGACAAAGCTCCAAGAATGATGTTTGGCACATAGTTAGTATACAATGAATGCCATCTATCAGTATTTGTGGTTTGTTTTTAAATTTTTAATGTGTTATACAAAGGTTTAATACTTACTTAGATACATCTATAGACTTATTTTTCCTAGTGAGTCCTTCTATCCTTTTACTTACATCTAGAAATTCCTTTCCATCCAGACAGTGAGTAAATAGACATCTATTTTCTTCAAGACTCTTATGATTGCATTTTTACGTTTATCACATCTATCTCAAAATTATCTTAGTGTATAATGCAAAGTGAGACTGGGATGGATTTACTCCCCAAAAGTCAATTTCCCCCCACATGTGTTGAATTCGCGGCTTTCCCCATTAATTAGTAATACATTCTTAGTTCTATATTAGATTTTTAGATATATACCAGCATCTGTTTCTGACACAGCTAAACTCATAAGTGGATTCTTTCTTTATTCTTGTCCTATTTACAAAAATATTTAATAATTAGGGCATCACTATGCCTTTAATATCTCTTGGGTAAATTCAAATATTTATCATTCTGCTTTTACCAAAAATTCATTCCATATTCTTGTCTGAGATACTGTTTTAAAGAGGAGATGAATGAACCACGTGAATGGGACGTCACCAACTCCCGGCCTTCTTTGTGGTGACTTGCTCTCTGAGTTCACCCGCACTTCCCTCTCAAGTGTGTTCTTTCATTTCAATAAACTCCCTGTACTTTCCTGAAATAAATGAAATAAAAATAAATAAATAAAATATCTGGTTTTTAACCTGTCTAAGATCCTTCGGCAACCCTTCATCAACTAACTGAGTCACTTAATTTCTCCATTAAGGTACCCCAAATGGAGAGAAAAGTACATTATTTAGTCAGGACCGGGGATACAACCCAAAGCAGCCCATCAGAAGGGCAACATGACATTTATGTCTAATGTTTCATCTTTAAAATCCAAGCAACTTCACAATTTGTATCTACTTTTTTCTTCAAATAGACTACTTTTTTTAGAGCTGTTTTAGATTCACAGCAAAATTGGGCGGAAGGTACAGAGATTTCCCACATACCCCCTATCTCTACACATGCACAACCTCCCTCATTATCAACACTCCCCCCACTAGAGTGGCGCATTTGTTACAATTCATGAACCTACATTGACAGGTGATTATCAAACAAAGTCCATAGTTCCCATTAGGGTTCAATCTTGGTGTACATTCTATAGGTTTTGACACATATGTGATGACATATGTCCACCATTATAGTATCATACAGAATAATTTTACTGCCCTAAAATCCTCTGTGCTCTGCTATTCATCCCTCTCTCCCTTCTAACCCCTGGCAACCACTGACCTGTTTACTGTCTCCATAGTTTTGCCTTTTCCAGATGTCACATGGTCGAAACCATACAGTATGTAGCGTTTTCAGATTATCTCCTTCCCTTAGCAACATGCATTCAAGCTTCTTCCATATCTTTTCATGGTTTGATAGCTCATTTCTTCTTAGTGTTACTTAAAAAATAATAATAAAATAGTACTTCAGTAGACATGACATGTGTTTATCCTTCTGCTTTATGTCGCACTTGTTCCCTGTGCCTATGTGCCCTGGGGTGGCCCTGTTTGAAAACCAAAGACTTACTGAAAAAATGCAAATGCTCTGTTATCATGCGCGAGGCCCTTTTTGACTCATCCCCGGTGTGCGGTACAGACTCATTTTCTATCACATCCCACATACACTCAAAAGCCACTGCTACACAACTTGCAGTTTCTTACTGCCCGTGCTATGGATAATGATGGTGATTATGCTACAATGGCTAACATCTTCTGAGCTCTTCCTATATGCTACCTCAGCTACATGTAGAACATACATTAAGTCATGTGGTTGTTTAAAAATAAGTCCACAAATTCTTTGATACTCCTCTTTTCCAAAGTGGGACCCAATTATCCTTCCCTTGAGTATAGGTCACAAATAGTGGATAGCTTCTAATGATTAGAGAATGACAAAGGTGGCAATGTGAGACTTTCAAGATTTGGCCAAAGGGTCCTCGCAACTTCCTCCTTGTTTTCTTTCTTGTAACATATGGAAGACAGCTGCCATGATGTTAGGATACTCAAGCAGCCTTGGAAAGAGATACACAGGACAAGGAACTTAGACCCGCTGCCAGGAGCTAGCACTGGCTTGCCAGCTACGTGAATGGTCATTTGGGGAGCAGACCCTGCAGCTCTAGTCAAGCCTTAGATGACTACCACCCCAGATGACATCTTGACCACAACCTCCTGAGAGATCTCAAATTAGAATCACCCAGCTAGACCATGCCTGATTCCTGACCCACAGAAACTGTGTAAGAAACTAAATGTTAATTATTATTTTAAGCAGCTAGATTTGGGGTAATGTGATATGCAGGAACAGATAACTAACAGAGCTTATCTAACCTTCACAATAACCTATGAGATCATTAATGTTATTAATTTCCACTTTACAGAAGAGAAAACTGAGGCCTGAAAAGATTAGTTTACTCGTCCAAACACACCCACTTACCAACTCATAGAATCCGAATTTGAACCCAGGTAGACTGAATGCAGAATCCTCATCCTTACCCCACACAAGCATTCCAGACCTCTGTGCACTTGCCCACATAGAGTCTCCAGACAAACTTATCCCTCCACTTTGGTTCAACCTTTACAAAGACTATAGAGAATACAAAAGAAAATGATCACTGTCACACCACAAATGGGAATTAAATTTATTTGAAAAGTCAAAGTAATTGTGCTCCTAAATCTTAGAGAGTAGGGAAGAATATACGCAGGTCATTTGATTTTAGCCTCATATGAAATTATAATAAAGTATTCCCATTTTTAAGAACTATTAGGTGTCTGGTACTTGGTATTTTAGCATGTCTAATTTTTATTGTAATGCTAGAGAATACTTATTCTTACCTGCATGTTACAAATAGGGCCACTGAACAATGTTAATATATTCCACACAAAAGGAAAGTATAGATTTCATGCAAAGACCCTATTTAAAAAAAAAAAAGAATGAAGAGTAGAAGTGTCATAGAAGTATTAAGAGTTAATAAACATTTGGGGTGGGGAGTTCTACTTCAGTATTCACAATAATAAAAATTAAAACAATCCCTTACTAGTTAAATTAGCATAAAATACTTTTTTAATGAAAGTTCTGAATGCTGGGATATAACTCTGAAGGGTTTCTTTTAAAATATGTCAGATGCAAGTAAAAAATTTTGGTAGATGTAATTAGTTTAGAGAGGTCAAACTGGAGTAGATTGGGCTCTTAATTCAATATGACTAGTGTCCTTATAAAAAGAGAGCCATGTGAAGACCAAGAAACAGAGGGAGGAAACCCAAAATGGGAAGCCTACAACATTTATGGGAAGCAATTTGAAAACATATATTAAGAATATTAAACATGTCATGCCCTTTGATCCAGTAACTCTATTCTACATATTTGTCCTAAAATAATAGTCAAATAAGTAGACAAATATTTGCATACTAAGATGTTTATTGTAACTCTATTTAGAAGAGAAGAAAAAAAATAAAAAGGATGAAAAATAAACAAGTTAAAAATCTAACAGAGAAATTATAAAGTAAGTTAGTATTTCCACAGAGCAGATTACGTCACCATTAAAAAGACATTTGAAAAAGAATTTTTTTGATAAAAATATTTAACAGATAGTAAGACCAAAATATGAAGAGCCATTATAATGAGATTGCTGAATTTAACTGATAGGTTAATTTTATATTCTAGTTTATCTGCATTTAGGGATCAGAAGTGTATTAGTTCCCAAGGGATGTTGTAAAGAGTATCACAACCTGGGTGGCTTCAAGCAACAGAAATCTATCCTCTCACAGTTCTGGAGGCTGGAAGTCTGAAATCAAGGTGTCATGCTCTCTTAAGCTGCTAGGGGAGGCTCCTTCCTCTCCCCTTCCTGAAGCTGCTGGTAACTTCAGGTGTTCCTTTGCTTGTGGCTGCACCACCCCAATCTCTGCCTCTGTCTTCACATGGCTTCCTCCCTCTGGCTCTTGGTCTTCACATGGCTCTCTTTTTATAAAGACACTAGTCATATTGAATTAAGAGCCCAATCTGCTCCTGTTTGACCTCTCTGAACTACTTACATCTACCAACAACCCTATTTTCAAATAAGGTCATATTCTGAGGTATTAGTGGTTAAGATTTCAACATATCTTTTTTCTGGAGGGGGGGGCACAATTAAACCCATAACAAGAAGCAAGATATATTATACAAGATATGCTCATCGATCTTGATTCACTGAAGAGATTTAATGATAGGTGTCTGTCCAGAGATTTCCTCAATTGCCTCCTGCTCTGAAACGATTGACCTGTATGAATCTGGGTGACAGGTAGCCCAGCTATTAAAAGACATTCTTTCAACTCCTTTCATAAGAATGTGGTATCAACAATATTAGTACTAGACTAGCATCTGTGTCCTCCCTTTGCCTCATTTGGTCCATCACATAAAAAATTAAAATGACCGATATGCACTTGAGAATGCCAAAAACAATTATCTGGCCTGAATGAAAACGAGGGCAATGTTTCACAAAACACATAGCAACCCAATAAATTTTAAAAGCACTTTTCTTCATAAAGCATGGTGTAAGCAGAGGCTTTTCAATAAATCATCTTATTGAATCTTCTCAAGGTAGTAATGTGCCAAAGTAATCAGCAAATACTTATTGAGTTCCTCTATTGCATACAATAATCATACATTTAGTATACTGCATACAACAGTTAAGCTTCTTTGTGAGCTTTAAGATGCTTCTTGTGAAATATTGGAAGAATTACTTGCTTTTCATTGTATGCTCCTCTTGAGATTGCTTTGCCTTCAGTATTCCCTGTTTCAGGAAATGGACAACTATCTCCCAA
This sequence comes from Rhinolophus sinicus, assembly GCF_036562045.2. Classification (NCBI taxonomy): domain Eukaryota; kingdom Metazoa; phylum Chordata; class Mammalia; order Chiroptera; family Rhinolophidae; genus Rhinolophus; species Rhinolophus sinicus. The sequence continues at coordinate 66,559,568 of NC_133756.1, forward strand.
ACTCTAAAACAAAAAACCTTGGAGAAAAACTTAAGAGCTTTCAAGACCCTTTATACTCTGGCCCCTACCTCAGTCATATCTGCCTAATTTCCTACCTTTTCCCTCCTTCATTTGGATGCTCCAACCTACAGAATGCTTTGTAATTTCTGAACAGGCCATATGTTAAATGTCTTTTCCAAACCATTTCTAGAACAGGCCATATGGCAAATGCCCATTCTTTTCCCAAACTATTCCCCCTGATTAGAATGACTATCCTTTTTTATGACCAAGGGGAGAAAAAGCAAATTATTCACATAAATGCAGCTTAAGTGTTTCATCTCTATAAAACTTCCTGGTTTCCCCAGAATTAGTCCTATTTTTTTTTAAGTTAAAAATTTTAGGGCCGGCCCAGTGGCTCAGGCGTTTGATTCCCACATGGGCTAGTGGGCTCTCAACCACAAGGTTGCCGGTTCAATTCCTCGACTCCCGCAAGGGATGGTGGGCAGCGCCCCCTGGAACTAAGATTGAACACAGCACCTTGAGCTGAGCTGGTGCTGAGCTCCCGGATGGCTCAGTTGGTTGGAGCGCATCCTCTCAACCACAAGGTTGTCGGTTCGACTCCCGCAAGGGATGGTGGACTGTGCCCCCTGCAACTAGAAACAGCAACTGGACCTGGAGCTGAGCTGCGCCCTCCACAACTAAGATCGAAAGGACAACAACTTGACTTGAAAAAAAAAAAGAGGCCTGGAAGTACACACTGTCCCCCAATAAAGTCCTGTTCCCCTTCCCCAAAAAAATGTTTTTTAAAAAAACAAATTAGAGTGGGTCTTAAATAAAAAGGAAATATCTTCCACTAGATTTTCTGATTTCCAGGCCCACTCCCAAGAGATAACCATTCTAAAATTTTTTATTATTAGATCAGTTGTTCATTACCACATTTCTAAGTAAAGTTGATTAGTCAGTGTTCTGCTTTATTTTTTAACTACTGACATGAAAGAGGAAGATTTAGTTCTTGTGCTTTTCCCCACGTTTCTGATACTCTTAAATTTTTGATTCATTGTTGCTGTTGCTTTTTAGGTACATCTACTATTTTTGTAACTTTTATCACTATGGGGACTGAGCCAGGAGTGCAGTTTCCAGGCTCTCGGCCTCACGTGGAAAGGTGCTGGCTCAGGTAGTAAATGGCCATCAATTGTGATTGGATGGCCATCAGCTGTGCCTAGTTGGCTGTCAGCTGTAACCAGTGAGCCATTGGCCACTAATATAACTGCCGTGGCTACGCTAGCAGAAAATGGGGAGCTAGCAAGAAGATGGTGGCTGAGCTAGCAGGAGCGGATTGCAGTTAGCAAGGGGTTGGTTGGTTGGCAGAGAAACCGATGGCGGGTTGCGGATAGTGTGGCTCCTGCTTCCTGTGTCTCCAACCCAGCCGCCAGCAAGAATATAGTGGTATGACCTATGGCTCCGCGGGTGTTCCTTTTAGGCCTCGCCATATCCTGCTTTCTTATGTGGGGAGCGGGACCAGAGACCCCGCAGGCCGCCCGGCACGACACCTCGCGTGATACTCTGCACGACAATCACTATACTATTTTATAACTCAATCTGGATAAAACCTCTAGTTTCAGTCCCACTAACTTTAGACACTAAATCTTGAATGCCTGGTTTATAAAATGAGGAAATTATGACTCATATATTACCCCAATTTTTCCTTCACTCTCCACTTTCTCACTTCTTTCATAGAAACCATTACTTCCACATTATCTAGTTTTATAATATTTGTACTGAAGATATATTTACGTTTCTAGACTTTGTAAAAACATTTTTTTCTCAATTACAAATCAATAAAAGAGAGTTTTGCTTCCAGTAATGGCATCCTAGATAATTTATACCCAAGGAGGTAAACCTAGCATTTGGGGATGATTTTCCCTTAGAGGTGGTTTCTAATTCAAGTCCAAATAGCTAAGACAATGAGTTAGATACTTTTTCAACGGTCTTACCAAACTATGGGATAAAAATTAGAGTTTAGGACTTACAAGCTGGATGGACCCTGGTAAACCACTGAGACTTTGACTTGGGACTCTGAAAGGCTATATTCTAGAAAAAGCAGTGACCAGAAATAGGATGAAACTGAAGCCCAGCTCTGGAAACGTCTCCATCTCTCAAAAGTATACGTGTATTCTTTCTAGGGAAATATTACTGTAGGCCTCAAATTAATTCTATGATTTTTTATTAAAAAAATGTCTAGCACTCAAATAAAAAATAACCAGGAATAAAAGAGACAATAATTGATTAAAGAAGAAGAAAAAGAGGGTAAAGAAGAAGAAGGAGGAGGAGGAATCGGAGAAGAAGAAGAAAGAGGAGAAGGAGGAAAAAGAGGGAGGAGAAGGAAAAAGAGAAACAACATACAATAGATACAGAGCCACAGGGATTCAGAAATAAACACAAATTTTAACAATGTTTAATATGTTCAAAGAATTAGAAAATAATATTGAGAATTTCAGCAGAGATGCAGAAACCATAAAAAAGGGAAAATCAATAAACAGCACTTAAAATACTTGATTGCAAAATATCATTTATTATAAAACCAACTAGTATGAAGATAAAATAAATTATATGCCTTTATCTGTGCCACCCGAATTGAAAATGTTACAAGAGCAAGAATAAATTAATCTCTCTTTTTTTGCAATATTTGAATTTTTCTGCCACATGTGAATTCCTCCAAACCATGCCAAATGTTTGTTTGCTTCATATTTAGATTATAATGACATAAAATTTAGGTTTTTCCCTGTAGTTTCTGGCTGCCATTTTTTTGGTTTGTTTGTTGACAAAAGAAATATAAGCCACCTTCACTACATGAGTGAGATATCCTAGCTCGTTAATCACATCATTCACTTAAATGTACAATATTTTCATTCTGACATGATTTTTTTCCACAGGAACAGATATTCATGTTCAAACTTGAGTTTAATATTTTCTCTCTCTACTGCATAATTATCTCCCAGTAATTCTTGTGTACACCTCTCTTCAACTTCATGTTCTGTTTGTGTTCTTTTGTTTTGCTAATTTATTCTCACATAATTTTTACAGCAATAATGAATGGGAGATAAACTTTCTAAGTCTTTGAATTTCTGAAAATGTAGAATGCAGACTTCTAGGAAGGACCATCATTTTATTTATACTACTCTGAAATTTTAATATCATGTGTCTGGGGTTTTTGTTTATTTGTTGTTGTTGTTTAATTTTTTATTGGGGAGTATTGGGGAACAGTGTGTTTCTCCAGGGCCCATCAGCTCCAAGTCATTGTCCTTCAATCTAGTTGCAGGGGGCACAGACCACCATCCCATGAGGGAATTGAACCAGCAACCTTGTTGTTGAGAACTCGTGCTCTAACCAACTGAATCATCCAGCCACCCCTCTAAAAGCTCAGTGGTCACTCGCACATTGTCTTCAATCCAGTTGTGGAGGGCACAGTTCACTGGTCCATGTGGGAATTGAACCGGCAACCTTGATGTTCAGAGCTCACGCTCTAACCAACTGAGCCATCCAGCCACACCTATTTGTTGTTTTTAATTTATACAGTTCAACACTTAATCTAAAGGTTGGTAATAGAACTTTTGCTCCTTAGATTATTTTTTTCCTTCAGTTTCTCTTTTGGAATTTTTATTAAACACTATTAAATTCATCTTTCAAGTTCTACCATTTTTCATAAATTTACATCTCATATCCTTCCCATTTTCACCAGCCCTTTTCTTGATAGGTATTTTTATTAAATAATCATTTTATTTTTCAAGAATGCTTTTGTTTTCTGAATTCTTTTTATCATAGCACTGTATTCATATTTTAAGATGCAATGTTATTTCTAATCAGTGAGTAAAATGCAAAAACAAAACTCTTTTTTCTCTCCTATCACCACTTCCCCCGATCATTTGTACTATTTATTATTTGTACTTTTATTCTTTCAATATGTATTTTGTTGCTGTTGGTTTTCATAAAATGTCTGTTGATTCTTAATTAACTAATTATATTGTTGAGTGAATATTATACATTGTTTGATATTAGGAAACATAAAAGTTCTTTGCCATTGTTTGACTCTCTTTTTGAAGCCATGATGAAATGTTATAGTCTTATTTCCCCACTAAATGGTGCAATGCTTGGAAACAGAAACAGTGTCTGATTTAATTTTTTAAAAACTGTTTATGTATTACTAGATTTAATTTGCTAATATTCTGTTAAGGATTTTTGCATCTATTTTTATGAAAGTTATTGGTATGCGATTTTCTTCATCAAGTTCTGCTATTAGGGCCTCATAAAATGAGATGAGAACTCTTTCTTCCTCTGTTTTCAGAAAGACTAAGAAAGATGTCATTCCTTCCATAAGAGTTTCATAGAAGTTTCCAGTAAAATCCCATGGGTCTCTAGTTTTCTTTGTGGAAAGGATTTTGATAAGAAATTAACTACCTGTAGTGGTTGTAAAGCTATTCATATTTTTTTTATTTATCTTGTGTCAATATTGGTAAATTATATTTTTAGAGGGATTTGTACTTTTCATCTAAGTTATCAAATTTGGCAGTATAAAGTTGTTCATGATATTCCCTTAACCCTTTTTAATGTATGTAGGATTTGTAATGATAACTCCATTCTCCGTCCTAATGTTAGTAATTTATATTTCTATCTCCCTTTCTCTCTTCCTGATCAGTCTAGTTAGAAGTTGATAAATTGATTGAGCTTTTCAAATAATCAATTTGGGGCTTTGTTGATTTTCTCTATTATTTTCTATTCCATTAATTTCTACTTTTTATTGTTTCCTTCTGTTAATGCTGGTCATTAGTACACTGTACTGTTTTTCTAATAATTTAAAGCTGTAGATTTCTATTTGAGCACTATTTTAACTGCACGCCAATTTTTGATATGTTGTATTTTAATTTTAGTTTAGTTTAAATTTTTTTTTACATATCTCTTATGTTTTCTTTTTTTGATCCATAAATTATATAGAAGTTATAATTTCCAAATACTTAGGGTTTTCTAGAGATCTTATTGTAATTGGTTTCTAATTTTATTCTCCTGTGATCCATGAACATTTTATGCATAATTTTCATCCTCTTCTGATATATGGAGACATTTCTTTGACCCCAAAATGGTCTATCTTGGTGAAAATACCATGTGCACTAGTTAAAAAAGAGCATTCTGTTGTTATTGAGTTCTATAAATACCAATTAGGTCAATGTTGTTTATAGTATTCGGATCTATATCCTTACTATTTTTTTTTGCATAGTTTCTCTACGTGTTTTATTCATTTTTATAACCAATACCAAACAAAGTACATGGGCCATAGTTAAGACTTAATAAATGAAAAAAACTAAAAGAAAGGAAAAAGGAATAGATATATAATTTTTCCCATAGCTTTCTAACTATGTAAGGATAAATGCTTTTGGAAGAATAATTATACTACGTTCCAGATTGACTTGAAACCTACCTTTGATTCCTCCTCTTTCCTCTAGTTATTGGAACGTAAAGTATAATTTAATTAAAATTAAAATTATCTGCACTCTGTTTTATATTTTTGAAAGATATTTAAGGCTCCATAATTAAAGCCTGAATTAAAGAAAAAAGAGTTTTGAGTTCTTACATTTCTGTTCTAAGGAGAAAATTATTTAGCAGATGGCTTGTTAAAAATGGCATCTAAATGGATCAATCGTCAGAACAGAAGCCTCCAGAATGCCTGTGATATTTTTTAAGTCAGAAATACGAAAAATAAAAATATTTTAAAAGTCTAATTTCACCTTATGATCTAATGCTCACAGTGATTTTAATATAGAAAACTATTTTCAAATACATTAAGATCTATTTGGGAAAATTCTATGAATATCGTTTCCTAAATTATATAAATAATCTCCACCCAGATGATTTTTAGGGACCAAAGCCTCATGATTCAGAAAACTCTAGGTATGTTATTTTTACCTTTGACAAATAAGACACATTTCTCAACCTTTTAAAGGCATTTATGATTATAACTTTTAATTAGAAATTTCAAAAATTCCACTAAAAATATTGAAGCTTATTAAGAGTACATAGTTAGAGGGAGAGAGCTAATAACAGTTTGAATAGCAGACTTAGGAGAATGAAACCTAGAACACGCTTGCCTCGGCCATAAATCATCCCACTGTCCTGCTCATGATTAGGTGAGGCGCTTATCGTATTACTTCATTGGCCACCAGGTAGGTGTCTCTACACTGGTCTTGTCCCTTCTTGCACATGCTCTTGTGAGTTCACCAGTCATCTTTCCTACTTGAAAATCTGAACCCTTCATGTGAAGGCTTAGGGAGTCACAAGCTACCATAGATACAGAAAAAGAAAAAAAAAATCAGCCTTAGTTTTAGAGCAACAGTTCTCAAATTCTAGCATGCATCAGGTTCACCTGTGAGTCTTATTAAAACACAGAGTATTGTCCCTCCCTTCGCCCTGAGTACCTGCTTTGACAGGTCTGGGGTAGAGCTCAAGAATTTATATTTGTAACATGTTCTCAGGTGCTGCTGGTGCTGCTGGTCGGGGATCACATTCTGAGAACCAGCACGTTAGAATGCTATCAATGTGACAGATTGACACAAGAGCTGGGTTGGAAACATTGCCCCTGTGTTCCCTGAAGAAGTCACAGATTTCTAGTAGGCCATTCGGTGTACAGGTTAGGAGCTAGAGGGAAAAGGTCAGGCTTTGGAGATGAGGATTTTGATGTCAGCACATGAGAAATACTGTATGCCTGAACTCTGCAGTGTACACCTGAAGCTGAATAACAATGAATGTCAACTGTAATTAAATATATATATAGTCACAGGATGTGGAGTACAGCATAGGGAATAGAGTCAGTGGAACTGTAACAGCTATATACGATGTCAGAGGGGTAGTAGTTTGGGGGACGGGGGTTCTCATTTTGTGAGGGGTGTGAATGTTGTTTTGTACACCTGAAACTAATGAAAGAAAAAGGAAGGAAGGAAAGAAAAAAAAGAAAAGAAAAGAAAAAAGAAAAGAAAAGAAAAGAAGGAAGGAAAGAAAGAAAGACTATAAATAAAGCCATGGGGATGGATAAGATGATTCAGGTAAATGTATACGGAGAGAATAAGTTGAGAAGAAAAGTAACTAATCTTCCTCAAAATCATTTTAATCATGTCACTCTTTTAACCAAAATTACAATTGTTTCCTATTTTAGGCTCAGTGACTCTGAAACCTTTTTATCCAGTATCTAGGTTTTATAGTGTTCTTTATTGATACAATAAAATGTGAATTCATTTAATTATAGTAGAATATTAGGGACACTTTTGCAATTATAAAATTATCATAGCTAATGCCTATTGATTGCTTCTTCTGTGCCCAGCACTATTCTAAAAACTATTTCTATTTAATTTATATTTCTATGTAATGCATGTTCTACTATACACATTTGATTCTATGACGTACATATTACTATTACCATTATCATCACTCCCTTTTTGTATATGACATAACTGAGGCATAGGTAAGAAAAACAACTTCCTCAAGGTCATACACTGGTAAGAGGTAAAGCTGGGATTCAGTCCAATCTTATCCTGACTCTAAGATCTGTGTTCTTAGTTATTACACTGAACAGCTGCCATACCTGACTGTAATAAATATATGTAACAAGAAAATTAGAGACCCAAGTACAAGCCTTCCTTAAAGATAAAGCAAAAAGCAAGCTGTCCAATTTCAAATGATTGAATAACTCCTTCACTTCTAACATAGTTTGGAATTAAGCTAGAAAAGAATCATCAGCAGTTGCCAAAAGTTCAAGAAAAGCTATGGAGTTAGAAAGAAACCTAACAGCACTTAGAATGAGATCATTTTATCTCCTAACTTACGTCTATAATTTAATTGAATAAAATCACATAATTGTATACTAGTGGTGAAATACCTCATCCAGCTTGGGGTTCTCCAGCATTCCTCAGGATTGTATGGGAGTCACACATCTACCATATCACTATAAATTGTTCTGCACAAATTTCAAAGCCCAGCATCACCTGGCCATACCTTAGCTACTGATTCACTTGTGTCCACTATTCCGCAAGTAGAGGTACCTCTGCTCCAATCAGAAAGGTTTTTGTTGTTGTTGTTGTTTTGTTTTTAATGTTGGTTTCTGTTTCTATGTTTGATTAAACGATTGTTTCTCACTGGCCATGAACAAAATGGCCTCTCCAATGTTTGCTGCCCTGAGGCCTGTCCAGAACGAAATCCATCTCTAAGATCACTTTAGATCTTACAGTCTTCTGAAAATATCCTCATGTCTCTGAATCTCCTAAATATTATGACTCTGAATTACTCAAGTTAAATCTTGTTGGTTAATTAGGTCGCATGGAGGAGTCTTCTTTCCCTAGCAATATGGGAAGTTCTGGTTGGGTCTGGAGCAAAGATCACTTCTTTATATACCAAAGAGTAATTAGCATCAGGCTGAGTACATGCTTTACAAATAATTGTAAACTGTTTAATTTTCCCCTAAGTAGATGAAATTGTGTGCTTATTGTCCATTGATTTTGCTTCCTTCTGCCTTGTCCAAAATATCAGGACCAAAAAAGCTGTCAAAACTTAATTACTTAGAGAAGCAATTAAATGGAAAATCTTAACTTATCAATTCTAATGAAAAATTTAAAATAAACAATAGGTCAAGGAGAAACTATTATGCTGTCATAAAACCAGTTCATAACAAACATTTGGATCCTAAATAATACTTTATATTATTAAAAATGTTTTCAAGAATTCTTAGAATTCTTTTGCCAAAAATGTATGATTATGAGTGACCTAGAGAATCTATTTTACTTTCAAAGTAAGAGACTAAATCAAATATTGTTCATCTATTTAATTTTAACAAAATCTTAGTAATGTTTTGTCATTGAATCTGAATTATTTTAGGGTTGCTGGAATTTTATGTTAATAGAAAATATGGCACATATGGTAAACAGAAAATGGAAGAGCTTTATGTTTACCAAATGTTACAAAATACAGTCCCATCCCCGAAATTCTTCCTTATTATTCACATTGTATTAGAAGGAACCACACTGGCTATTCTCAACAATTTCAAAATGTTGCAATCATTGTCCCTTTCTTTGATGATACTGACCTAGAGTTTCTGAGGCATTAATTTGCCTCCAGCTGTTTCTTCTTATGTTAATGACTGTTATGTTAAAAACACTCAAGTTTAAACTGAATGAATGAAAGTAAGATGCTAAATCATTAGCAAGATGCTTGAAGATATTGGTTCTCAATAAATAACTTTGTCATTCCCCAATCATGTCTATCTTTCTAAATTCTAGCTCTCCTGCAAATCTGCTCCTGGGTTAATTTCTATGTTTCTGCTTACTTTTGTGATCTTCTGAGAGACATGGAAAGCAACAGAAAGAATTATTATTCTGGGTTGATTTCTGATTAACCACATATATGTGATTAAATAGAAACAGTGGGAACACGTAGGCAAAAATGTCTTCAAAGAGGACAGTTCAAATTCCATTTCTTTAATAAAAGATTTCCTCAGGATCACTGTCTACAATGTTGTCTCCACAATCTGAACCCCCAAAATGTTTGGAGCAACAATTTGATACTTAAAAATTAGTTTTCTAGCTACCTATAACTTGTTTCTTCAATGGCTATTTCAGTTCATTGAAGGTGGAAAAATGTCTTTAGTTTCTTGCTACCCAAAAGGCTTAGTACAGTGCCTTACATGTTGCACACACATAATAAATACAGTTGATTAGTGGGTCATAAACAAGAGTTTTGTTTCAGCCAACAGAAGTGCCTACAAATTAGCAGGTAGCTTGAAATTTTCTTAATTAGATGATATGTTAAATATATAAGAATGCTCTTATTTAAAGGAGTCATAGAAAAACTGGATTTCAGAGATGACATTAAAAATCCACCTAGTGTAGTTTCCAATCCACTTAAATATACCCCTCTAGAATGTTCTTGAAAATGGGCATAAAACCTCTGTTGACAATCTCCAGTGAAAGAAAAACAGCTATGACATCAGAGTCTCAAATATTCCTATCCTCCTTTTGTGAATGTTCCATAAATCAAAGCACAGTTTTCAATCTACTTTTTAGAAAAGAAAGCAGATTTTTCACACATGTTTACAGTAGTCCCTCCTTATCTGCAGTTCTGCTTTCTGTGGTTTCAGCTGCCCAAGGTCAACTTTGTTCTGAAAATCTTAAATGGAAAATTCCAGAAATAAACAATTCATAAATTTTGAATTGACGACTGTTCTGAGTAGCATGATGACATCTCGCACCATTCTGCTTTGTCCGCCTGGGACCTGAATGCCCCCTTGTGAAGCATCTCCACGCTGTGTATGCTCCCTCCCTGTCAGTCATGGTGCAGCCTTCACGGTCGTCAGATCTGTCCTGGTATCATAACGCTTGTGTTCAAGTGACCCTTATATTATTGTTATAATTTTTCTGTTTTACTATTAGTTATTGTTGTTAATCTCTTACTGTGCCTAATTTATAAATTCAACTTTATCATAGATATGTGTGTGTAGGAAAAACATGGTACACGTAGGTTTTGGTACTATTGGAGGTTTCAGGCATCCACTGGGGGTCATGGAACGTATCCCCCCACAGATAAGGGGGAACTACCATATTTAAATCTACCCCTCTTGAACACAGACTATATTCTACCTGCTCACATGCCTCTCAATCCAATAGGTTTTCCTGAAACACTGAAACAGTTCAAAAGTCCTTTGAACAACTAGAGATTTACAGTTGCCAGTTAATAGTGTGAGAATTAGCCAGCTCTAAGACAATATCAACCACAGTACGGTAAGTGCTTGCAGCCTCTAGAAATGAAGGAACAATGTCTTGTCTTGGCAAGGAGTCTCGGCTAGCTCTGTGGAGCCACAGGTAGAATGCAAATTTGGAAAATTGTGCCGCCAATATGCTTCAGCTGGAGAAAAGTCTGTCGTAAGATGCTTATCAGACATCCTTTTATTGTCTCCCTAACAATGGAGAGCGGTTCCACAAGCAGTCATTTCGCATGCCATTCTGAGCTGAACAGAAGTCGCCCGAGTGATAATAAGAAGAAGAATACAGGAATGCACAAGGGGCGGGTCCCCAGAAGGATGATGATGCAGAAGCATTGGAGTCAGGATGAAGTGGTGGAGACAGTGATTAAGATGGAATCTACTTTGCGCCCATCTTGCTTCCTCTATTTATGTTAAATGATTTAAAATAAGATCTATTTGAGATGTGTTGTACTAAGGACAATGAGCCACCTATAGAGGTTTCTTCGTTGCTGTTATTGCTTTGGCTCAAAATTTGTTTATAGGAGTCTTGTTCCCACCATAACTATTATATGACAACTTGTCAGGAAAGCTGAAAGAGAGAAAAATGGAGCCTGCAAAGGATAAAAAAACTCAAACCAGGATAAATTTTGGGTTTTGATAGCTGTATGGTGCTAAAGCATCAGAGGCCCCCACTTCCCACTGTGTTCCGATGCTATTAAGAATGGGTTCCCTTGCAGCTTATTTATAACAAGAAGTTCCCAGCGCTTCTTGTCAGCTCACTGGGAGACTTGAGGCAGTAATGACATATCAGCCAACTTCAAACCTCCTCCCAGCCAAGGAGGGACATGCTAAGCCACAATAATAACGGACTTTGTCGTTGTACCTTATTGTCAGTATTATCCATATAGATCCTGCATGAATTGCAATCTTTTTTGCTCTATCCACGTTATGGACTGTCACTGACTCTCAATGGTCACAGGAATAGAAAGAGTAAGTTACACATGGCTTCGAATTTAAGGATATTTAATCTATGGGACAAATAGCAAAATAATTGCTTTTGCTGTGTTTTATCTGAGGAAACTGCTCAGCTCTTTTCAAACAATATTTCTTAAACGAGCTAGGGGCTGGGCCCTGAAGTATAATATGAATAAGTTTGCCCCATGCCTGAGTGGACGAAAGCATTTCCATGAGAAAGAGCCAATTTCACTGTCGTGTGGCAAGTGCTGCGATAATGGATTTTCACCGGGAACTGGGGGAGAGAAGTACGAAGCCTGTGCTCAGATTGGGGAGAGCATACCTAGGGATGACTTCCCATGCTGTTGGCCCCCCCTTCCCCCATCCCTGAGGAGACAAGGGAAAGGACAAACAGGACAGAGACTCTAACAAGAGGAGTAGCAAATTTTTACTTAGACAGTATTTCAGTTCTTTCATTTTTATATCAATTGCTCACCCTCCTTCTCTTATAACTTCTCTCCTTCCTCTTGGATCTCTTTTTCTGTAGGTTGCTGATTTCTTTCTTGTCTCCCTATCTTGTAGAGTGGAGGCAACCCTGAACCAAAAAAGCCAAGATAAAAGAAAACAACAAAAACAGTCGCTATCCAGGTGATTTAAGATAACCCTGATTTGTTCCTTAGGAGATGTCCTTTCTCTTGGGGTGTACATTCCTGTCCTTTTCTCACTAGTAATAGTGTGCGGTTGCTTTGGAGATTTATTGAGGATAAGAGAGTTGGGTATAGCCACAGATTTTCAGAATGGGACAGTCACAGAATTGGGAATATTGGCTGACTCCTCTTAGAAACATGACTTCCCAAGTCCCAGGTGTTGTCATGTCTGTTGATAGTTTGTCACAATAAATATAACCTGACTCTAACACTGTTTAATGCAATGGCAGAAGCACGTGGGGAAAAATCCCATTGGGACTCCACTGGTAAGTGGTGCTGTTGACTTATTCTCATTCTCTTTAGGCACAGGGTGAGCTACAAAAAGAATGCTGGGGCTGCTGCCATGATCTGGGGGTTGCTGTGGAGACTGTGTGGAGCTGACATGTCAGTCCTTCCTCACCCACAGCCCCTACGCAGCCAATCTGTGCCCTGTTTCATTAGTGAGAGTGGAGGAACAGGGTACGGAAAGGTGTTGATAGCATAAGAAGTTGATGTCTCAAAGAGACACTGCAATGGACCAAATGACTGTGTCCCCCAAAGTTAATATGTTGAAAGTCTTATCCCAATGCACTAGTATTGTGGAATTGGGACCGTTAAGAGATAATTAGATGATGAGGGTGGAGCCCTTATGAATGGAATTAGTGTTTTTATAAGAATTGGCCAGAGAGCTAGCTAGCTCTCTTTCTACCATGTGAGGATGCACAAAGAAGTTGGCAGTATGCAAGCTGGACGCAGGCCTCACCAGACACAGTATCTGCCACACCTTACTCTTGGATTTCGTAGCCCGCAGAACTGTGAAAAATAAATTCTGTTGCTTATAAGCCACCCAGTTCTAGGTGCCTGAGCTGACTAAGATAGAGACAGACAGAGAAATGATCACATCAATGACAGACATCTGAGTGGACAGCCACACAGGCTGATGCCCCGCTGTCCTGGGCTCCAGACAGCGTGGACGTACCTGGCCTCTTTTCTCGGATGTCATGTGATTCTGTCTCTCCTATTAGTGTGTACATCCCTAGCATCAAACTCTCATCCCAGCCATCCCTAACTAGTCTTAATAACCAAAGTTTAAGCAACTGGCTAAGAAGGTAACATATTCCTCGGACTTCCCATGTTGATGTTAGGGATGGACCAAAGACGCTGGAAACTTAAGGTGTTGAATTCAATATGATTGACAGATACAGAAATGCATGTAATATTTACGTATCATCTGTGCTAGGACACCCAAAGTGACTAAAACATATGCCGATTCTCTCATTTGTTTTTATTTCATTTATTTTCTTTTTTAACTATTGTGTACCGAGAGAGAGGTGGGTTCTTGGTATGGGACAGTGGTTGCCATGAGACACAAACCAAAATTAATAGATAAAAGTACATAGCAAATCAAGCCAGACAAGTAGATGACTGCTTTAGAAGAGAGGCCGAGGAAAGGAAACACAGCCAAGGACCCACATGCTCTCCTGGTCCAGGAGAACCACTTAGGGGTCAAAAGAGGTTCCTGGGGACAAGCCCCATGCTGTATGGGTCCCAAAATGCCCATGGTGAGATAAGATGGCCTGCTACTTCACTTTTGTCCTTTCGGTTTAGAAACAAACACAAACCAAAACCTCACCTATGGGTACTATTCCAAAGTTAGGTCCCAATTCTTTTACCTCTTAAGCCTTAGAGGTGAGCAGTCACTGGATGCAAAAGTGATTTCTGTGTGGCAAACATTCTTGAAAATGCTTTTTTACACATCCTGTTACATTTAATGATCCAAAAGATAGTGTTATTTTATTATACCCATTTTATAGATGAGGAAAACTGAGCCACAGCTAATTGAAACCAGTTGCCTAGGTACTTCCCTATGGTCAGGAGAGTAAAAGTAAAGACATGATAGAGTCACTTTTGGATCGGCCCAGTTTCTTCCCTGAGGAAAAAATTCTGAATTCTTTGTTGGAAGTTCTTCGACAGACAGGTGAAGGCAGTCGGTGATGGTTTCCAGCTTGAATTCACATCTTTCCACCGTTCCCCCTGGAGCAGAACCTTATCTGAGGAAGTAACAATCCTTCTGTGATTTCAGGGAATTTGGGAAACCCTCTTCGTCCCCAAAGTATTAGTCTGGCTATGCCAGGGAACATGACGTCTATACCGTTTGACAAAAACAATAGAATGAAAATTCCTTCAGAAAAGTAGTCATCCACCTAAGTCTATACTCAAATGTCAGGCAAAGATCAGCACCTTTTCTGAGAGTGAGTTGGGGGAGAAAGTGGGTCAAAAAAAGAAAAAGAAGGGAGCCCCTCAATGAGGCCACGTGGAGTAGAGAAGGCAGCAGGAGGGAGAGGCTCAGAAGACAGATCTCACAGATGTCCAAGGGTGCCGTGGCCTGACTGATTGTGACCAGACAGCCTCAGCAGTGGTGGGGCCCTTGCAAAAGGCAGGAAAGACCAGGGGCGCCCTCAAGTCTGGTAGTCCTAATTAGCCTCAGAGCCTGGCCATGCAACAAACACACAGCCTGTGCCTTGGCCCATTGTCATCTCGGTGCCCATAAGATCATGAGGCCTCCAGACCGCTGCTACTGCTGTGTGATCCTCTCCCTGGAGGGAGACACATAAATTTCAGGGCCAGATGACATCTGACAAGCCAAACCATTTTTAAAAGGAGGGGGTTGTGCAAAGCCCTTTCAGATGTTGAAATTAATATCCTCCACCCATTACATAAATCACAGCTAATTCTTAAACTCTCGGAAGACTCAGGCATCACAGGGCCTGTCTAGTGGTTAGGATTCCTAGGTTTCTTCTTGGGCCTCGTTAGGAATTTTCCCATAATCACTAATTCCCTGAAGATAGAGGCTATTAAAGAGGTTCCAACGTCTTCTCTTTGTTTGTAAAATTCTACAGTTCCACTTTTATTTCTGGAACATGGATGTGTAGCGATTGAAAAGGAAAGTTATTCCTTAGAGATGAGAGATGGCTTGTTAAAAAACCAAGAAAATGAAAAATCACCAGAAGAAAAAAAAAGCACTATCATGGCATGTCCTCCATAACCAATCTTCTATTTCTGTCACTACTTAGACCTTGAAAGAGAGAGAGAGATAAAAAAGGAAAAAAGACCAAAAAGAAGATGAAGAAAAGCTTTCTGGGTTTTTGCACACTCTTCAGAAGAAGTCTCTGAGTCTGTCCTCCGGTCCCTAAGGCTAAGGTTCAGAGGCCTCGGGTGAAGCGCTGTATCAGGTTCTTACTCATTTCTTCACATTACATGGATCGAGACTCCCCTAAACTCACAGATCCAAAGAGTCAACCTGGGACATTGGTGGACTTCAGACAGAGAGCTGAGTCTAAAAGGAGGCTCCTTTCCTACAATCTTACAGGTAGTCGGCAGGCAGGCAGTGGCGCGAGGCCATTGTTTCTATTTTGCATAGAGCCAATCTGCTAAGCAAATTATTACAAGTTACACAAACCTTGCCATCATAAACCAAGAATAGCTCATTATTGGATTTTATTGATCTAATCTCATATTCTAGAAAATAATCGAGCTTCATGGCAGCACTTCCCAGGCCCTGAGACAGAGGCATACATGCCAATATTTGGAATTCCATAAGTTTGGAGAAGGTGTCTTTCAGATCAGTGCCTCATCATTTTTGTTTTGGTTGGATGCCGTTTTCTATGGCTGTCATTTTTGCTTTTCAGTGATAAAGTACTCTTGGTCTCGCTTCATTACTACCCAAATTATTTGATGTAGTTTATTTGATTGACCCTATAATGTATAGTGATGCATTTTTGCATCAAGTTTAATTTTCGCCTATAATTTGCCAATTATAACCAAGATATATGTGTGTTATGGTTTGAATATGACTCATCCACGCCCCATGCTAGAGCTGAGATTAGCCCTCAAAATGTACTTGAACAGTAAGACCTCCAGCTGATGTGTCATCTATAAATTTGTTCTATTTAAGTAATTTGCAACTTACTAGCAAGTTAAATGTAATAATATTACTGGGTTAGTTTTAAGTTTACATGACATGGCTTTATAACTTGAAATCCTGTGTTTAAGTTCATATGCTTTTTACATATAGTAAACAATTCTTATATATTGCCAGCAATAATTTTACTGCAACATGTTTTATTTTGCTCTTCTACAATTTTATATGTGGAGAGTGGATAATAGACAGTAGTCTAGAAGAAAACATTTTTTAAAAATATCTTGCTCTTGGCGAAGTTTACAAAGGACCCAAAGGACTGGAAATATGACATGTAATAAATCTTCAGAGTATGCTGTTTCTCTGTTCTCATCACTGCACTCCCATTTAAGATCCAGAGGGCACCCTACATCTTCAGCTTGTTGGGACTACTTCAGCAGCATAGTAAAGGAAGAAATCACAACTTAATTTTAAATAATATTTTTGTCGCATTACAAAAATAGTGTATGCTGATGTACAAAATTTTGGAAAATGCAGCAAAACCCAAAGGCAAAAATATTAATGACCCAGTCATTTTACCACCCACTCTGGATATGTTGAAATATTTAATCTGATATAAATATAGGTATAAATATAGATTTTGGGTACAAAATTAGAATTGTTCTGTATACACTATTCTGTAAGGTGCTTTTCCTGAGCAATATATCAAGAACATTTCCCCCAGGTTATTAGGTGCTATTTTCTGAAACACCATTTTTATGGTTCTGAAATAAATGATGATATATTTATATATCATTGTTTCTTTAAACAGTTCCCACTGGATCCAAGGTGTTATTGTTTTAAAAATAATGTCATGTCATCCTTGAAGCTCAATCTTTGCCCTCATCCATATTCTTTCTTCATGATTAATTTCCAGTACTTGAATCATTGAGTTAAAAGTCATGAATATTCACCAAGCTTTTGAAATCAAATGCCCTTCGGTAAGGGAATCAGTCCTGTTTTTGTGCTTTATGGCATGTTGAGTGGCAGAAAGCCCAGTTTCCTGCCTCTCCTGGAAATTCTGTCCTATGGCCAGGCTGAGTAAGAATTAGCCAGCCTGCTTTGTGAAGGTGATTCTAAATAGTCTTGTTCATGACCTTGAACTATTAGGACTGCCTTTCCTTCATACCCATTGTTGGGAATGTAGAATGCAGCGGGAAGGGTCCTGGGCTTGGAGACAGGATGTCTGAATTCAGGCCCTGAGCCACACACTAACCATGGGACAAAATGGAGCAGATAATCTTAATATCTCTGGGCTTTGTCTCTCTTCTCACTTATGAAATGAAGGATTTGTTCTAGGTGAGCTCTATAATGTCTTACAACTCAAAAATAACATAATTCTGTCCTATATTTTAGACAAACCATCAATGTATCCACCAGCATGTGTAACTTGGTGGACCATGGGCTCAATCTCTGGAAAGTTCCAAGTCAAGATTCCCTTAAATTGTTTAGCATAAGAGAGGGCACAAGATGACCTTCAAGATAAAGTTGTTTCGTGTTTCATAAATGTCATTAAATTTCATCACCTCCAAATGGTGATGTTTACAAATAACAAGACTTTTAGACACTCAGGACAAAACAACTGCAGGACCTACGTGGAATTCCTCTGTCAGGGGACACTCTGAAAGCGTCTGAATGGCAACGTGCTGCTTTATGCTATTCTTCAGGATCCTGACCAGCAGAAGTGAGAGGAGGGATGTCGTTCAGGGCAGTGAGTTGTCCCAAGTCAGCAGCCTGCTTATTCACCCTAAACAGAGACATCATGTTCTTAGTCTTTCAGTTGGGAAACATCCCAGACATGATACAGCTCTTAGCCAGATGGAAGTGACATTTTGAAGGAAGTGCATATGAGCCAAGATCAACTTTTATTCGTTGCTATTGTGCTCGTTTATTATTCGTACCTAATACGTAGGTTCTCAGAGGTGGATGAGGACAAAGATGCAACGTGCTCAGAGGGGGGTCTCCATGTCGGCTTCTCAGCCATCACATGGCTTTTTCTGTACATCAGCTTCCCAGATTAAGGAGGAAAAACAGTTTAATTCTCTTTGAACCATAAAAACTATTATGTACTGAGAGCTTATTATGTGCTAAACACTTTGCATACATTAGCTGATACAATGAAAACACTTCTGTGTGCAAAGGATATTTATCTTAATTTTTAAGGTCGGCAGCTTAGCAGAAAGAGGCTAAGTAATTTCCCCAAAATCACACAGATAGGCAGTGGTGGAATTGGGACCTGGATGCTGGCTTGACTTCAAAGACAATGATAGGCATATAAAGATTTTTTTTTTAAGGACTTATAGGGAGCGTTTCCTCAATCCATTGAGACTTTCCTGGCAATTGTCATCAGTTTGGCTCACATGCTCAAATAAACTCTTATAAGCTTAAAAAAAAAAAAAAAAAAAAAAAAAAATTCCAAGGCAAAAGATGTTGGTGTCTGTGGATGAAATAGAATGCATTCTATTTCTTCAACATTATTAGCTTTGTAATACTTACTACTCTGGTTTATCTATGCGAGTCTTGCCCTGCTTCATCCAGATATTCAACTACAATTTCCACATTAGTGTATAAACATTTTAAATATTTAACCCTAAAAGTAACATTTTATTCCTTAAACCAATATTTCTCAAAATGTTAGACCTCTCCATGCAGTTAGAAATAAATTTTACATTCTGATTCAGTACACATTCCCACGCACATACATAGGAAACAAAATTTCATAAAACAATACTTCTTCTTACTACACAGAATGCACCTGGTTTTCTATTTTAGTTTTTAATGATGCAATAAGCTGATTCATGACCTACTAATGGGGCCTGTAGTTCAACATTACCATGTTTCCCTGAAAATATGACCCAGCCGGACAATCAGCTCCAATGCATCTTTTGGAGCAAAAGTTTATATAAGACCCGGTATCATATCATATCATATCATATCAAAGACCCGGCCTTATATTATAGTAAAATAAGACCAGGTCTTACATTAATTTTTGCTCCAAAAGACACATTAGAGCTGATTGTCAGGCTAGTTCTTATTTTCAGGGAAACACGGTAATAGTGAACATTTGCTCTAGGGTGGTGGTCTATTCCTTCCTTATCTGCACTGTTCTCCATTCCTCCTCACTCTGATACTCACCAAGAGAAGACTCCAATGCTTTGTATCAAACACTTTAGTTTCTCAAAACTCTTCATTTCCTACTCCAAGTGAAGTCTGCCCTCTAATGATTCAAAAGCACCATTGATTTCAAGGACTCATCTCTTAACAAAAGAATCAGAAAGGAAACTCTGAATGTGAGAGAGTTTAAAAGGACATCACTGTTCGCTAGTCAAAACTTATTTAAAAGTAAGAGAACCTGAGGCCCACAGTGACATCTTCCCCCACAGTCTCAAGTGGAATGGCTGCAGGTAAGAGAGGATAAGTTTACATTCCAATTTGGCCCAGGACATTCTCTGGTACTCGGGGATCTACCTTAGCACCCGCAGCACCGAGCAAGGAGAAATGAGGGGAGCTTACGCCAAGGCCTGTGTTTAGTGGTGGAAAATAAAATCTAACCCATATTTTAAGGAAGACCCATTAAATTAGACTTAAGGGAGTAAAGCAGGAAGGTGAATTTAGCCTTAATTCTCATGATTTTGATCAAAATTATATCAGACAATTCTTTTAAGGGACTCAAAGAAGTAAGTTAATGAATTAATGTGAAAACAATAACAAGAGAATGCTGACTCTACCTTTCAGCAGGGAAGGGCCAGCAGGGGCAGAGGGCAAGCAAAAGCATTTCCCTGTCCCTCTACTGTGTGCCACTAAAGCACCCCACCCCTCTTTCCTGGTCCTTTTTCAGTTTTTATCAGATTATATTATAATTGTCTTTTTTACCTAGTATCTGCAGTGCTTCAACAACGACTTCATTTTGTGTGGTGAAAACAACCAAGTTCATCTTACTAATTATTATATCTCCAGTGCTTATGTAGGATTTTCTGGTGAATGAACGAGTAAGTGAATGTTTAAGCATGCCTGCACTGTGACAGGTATATTTGGAAATGAACTTTCACCTGCCTGTTTCCTACCTGTCTTTCAAGATCCAGCTAAAATACTGTCTTTTATATAAACTAATCCTCAACTCACCCAGAAAGAATCAGCAATTGCCCTACTGGGCTCTCTTTCTACTTTGTATAAGCCCTGCTTACAGCCACTAGCCCATGCAGGCATTTTTTTTACTTTTTGTTTGGCCATTTAATGCAAAGAATGAATGACAAATGTAAGTCAATGCTAAGTCCAGATGCAGAATTCAGAAGCTGCTCTATGACCTAGCAATTCAGAATCCAGCCCTGTCTCTAGTTTATTTACCCTGTTATTCTCCAGCGTCACTAGGTTACTATGTGTCTGAGTCTGATTACAAGAATAACTTTTATGTATGTACTCATATATACGTATATGTATATATGTGTGTAATGGGCAGTACCATTTAGAAGACCTTCTAATATACTGAACTACTTCTTCAAAAACGTTTTAAAAAATCATAAAAACTCTCCTGGGATCCACTCAGCTGTTCTTATTTGCAGTTGGCCCAATGGACACTCAGGAAACAGATTTTATCAACTGCCATTCCAACAGCAGGTATGGGACATGAAGGCACCTCTGAATTATTCGGGGGAAGGAGCATTTATCAGTACAATCCCTGTGAAACTGATTAGACTCAGAAATATTCCATTGTGTGGCATCTACAGTAAATCTTACCTCCCTCAGCCTTTGCACAAGAACTTATCTATCCCCCCTCCCCGATAGAGCCTTAGAAAGGCAAAAGGAATTTGGTATTATCAATGTGCTGGTTTATCAGATATGAATTCATTTGTTTTTCTCAAAATGACTTATCAGCATGAACAGAACTGGCTGGCCCAAGTGTGAATTGTGCTCCAAATACCCTTTCTGAGTTCCCCAGAGCTCAAGAATGTTTTATCTCCCAGTTTATTTCCCCTGTTTGTTTGTGTTTTTTCAACTTCTTACCTATTGAGGTGCATTTTTGGGTCAGGATTCCTGTAAAGACACGTGGAATTCACACTGCCCAGCTCAGGCTGTCTGGTGGCCGGTGTGTCGGGTAGAATTTCAGCTCTTGTGGGAAAACGGTGGACAGTTGAAAGTGAGATGGATTGCCTGGTGATGGCTCCCAGGACTGAGCATCTGGGGCCCTTCCTCAAATAGCCATTATTTTCTTTATCTGGACACAATGGAAATGTATGACATGAAAGGCAAGGGCCTGGGCCCAGCAGCCTCGCGTGCTAAACCAACACACGGGGAGCAAGAGAAGGGCTTCGTTCAGCTTAATGTTATTACCTGGCTCACCTCACCTCTGAGGGGTCCTGCCCTCCCACAATGTGGCAGCCTAGTCAGGGTGTCATCCTTCTCAAACTCTTTGATGCCTGACGTCGTTTCATCTTGTCCTGTGTTTTCAAGGCATGTTCTCATCCTGCACCTTTCTGGGCCATGGAGTCGATCTGTGAAAGGCTTCACAACTATCTCCTTCACACAGAAGTAAATGGGGGAGATTTAATTCAGAAAGGCCCGACATTTTTCAGTCCCTTGAACAAAAAGCAAGATATGACCATTTAAATAAAAGTCTCTTCAAGTGGTGAGAAATCTCTCTAAAGGTGAAATATATATATATATATATATATATGGAATGTCAACTTAGATTTGTTACTAGAAATATTTAGTGGTTTGAGGAGAAATAAAATTTATTTTTGTGGTTCTTGCTTTGGTTTATATCATCATAATTCAACACTTCTTTTAGTGCTTCTGAGACTTGCACCCACACATACATGACCCATCTTGTGTTAGGGGGATCTAGAATTGAACCTGAGCAGAGGTTGTTGGAAATTTTTTGTAACCCACAGAAATTCTTCCTGTCTAGCGTGGCACTTTGTGGTTTGTAGCAACAACGTTGGTAAAGATCATAGAATTATTAGGATGCCTCTGAGTCCTAGGCCAGACTTGTATATCTAAGCAAGTTTATTCAGCCTTTCTTATGAAAACTTCCCAAGGAAGTGACTCCACCACCCTCCTAATGAGGTCTTACAGTCGTGTGGTATCTGAGAATAGCAGTTCAGCAAGGAAATTAAAGTCAAGTGTGTAGTAAACCTGGCAGCTGTATGGGAGAGCCCTCCTGGCCCAGTGCAAGCACAAGACAGATATCAGCAGCTCAGGTGGTCAAGCTAAAAGATACACAGCACATGGAGTGACCAGACGTCAGAGCGAGGAAGAAAGGGACGCAAGGTGATCAGTCAGAGGTTATTGGAAGGAAAGGTATCTGAGGTCTGGGCAGGGAAAAAGCTAAGGAAAAGTCAGGTAAAACTACCTGCAAGGAGATCACGCTGATGTAAACCTGACTCTTAGACAAGATCAATCACAAACAGGGGTTGCTTATATGGTCTCTGATGTGGGGTTTTGATTGGAGGAGGCATTTCGGAAGGTCATCCTGAATCACCCGGAGCAAGGCAAGGACCCTAAGTGTACACCTTACAAACACTGTATCTCACTGGGAATATGAACGCTGCCTTGCCTCTTTTCGACTTGTGAGAGGACGTGCTCCTCAACTTTCATTTCTCTAAGCTACCAGAATCATTAACACCAGAGCCTGTTGTGTTTAGGTGTTTCCACAAGGGCTTCTCTCCAAGTTCATAGCACCCTTTCAGTCCACTAAGCTGTGACACTGAGGAGTTTAAGAGGGAAGGATGTCAAGTTGTCTGAGCAGATGCAAAGCTCCTACTCCCACATTCAAATGCTGAATAGATTTGTTTTCTTGAAGTTTACTTTTAAAGCTAAATTTGTAGTGAGAGCTAAGGTGCCTCCTTTGCAAACCTAGCTAAGTTTAAATAGTCTCTTCTTACTTGAAAGTTAAAACACTGGATTATAGATTTATGAAAAAGCGTGTGTCTTTATAGCTTTATAGTCCATACTTCAAACATTGTGATAAATATTAACATTGCCAAAAATGAAATGGGTTACTTATTAGCTCTTGCTATTCCCTGAAAGAGGGTAAAAATGATGAAAACCTTCTGCATGTGTACTTCATTTTCACAGTCACTAAAATATAAAGGAATCTTATTTTCTATCGTATGTTTTGATTAAAAAAAAAAGACAATGTTAATGTCCTATGTGTTGAACATTAAGGAATATTATGACTTTTCCCTGGGATTTCTAAAGAACTTGAAAATAATTTAGAAATTTTTGGAATGACTCATGATAGATTTGGAGCCCATGGAAAACACTAGTAATTAGTGCCGTTGGAGGCTGTCTGGCGGCCAGCGTGTCGGGTAGGATTTCAGCTCTTATGGGAGAACAACAAGCACAGATGAATTGTCTGGAGATGACTCCCGGCGCTGAGCATCTAGGGCCCTTTTTCACGCAGCCATTGTTTTCTTTCTCTATCTGAGCACAATGGAAAATGTCCAACAAGGAGGACAGCTCGGGCCCAGCAACCCTGTGTGCTAAGCTAACATACGCTTGTAGACAGAATCAACCACCATTGCAATTCACACGTTTTCAGGGCACCTATCACGTTTCTGGCACTTATTTGTGCCTATATCTGTCTTTAACTTGTATCTCTAGCATCTCCCCTGGTGTCTTCAAGTATTTGGAAACTGAATGAATTCTATAACGGTACACACATCCACACTGTGTAAGAATGAAGTCTAAACCCCTTCCTTTGGCGTTCTAGGCCCGCTTCCTCTGCTAAACCAATCTCTTCACTATGCCCAGAACATACCTAATATAACTCCACCTCTAGGTCTTTACTACTATTACTCCCCTTCCAGGAATAACCTATTGTCTTCTCCACTTATTGAAATCGACTCATTTTTCAATGTCAGTTTAAATCCAACTTCCATCAGGAGACATTTTCACTGTTGGAGTTCATTAGACTTACCTGTACCACCTGTTTGACATTTATTATTCCATGTTAATGTTTCCACTACATAGACATAGAGTACTGTCTCCTCACCTACATTTTAAGATTCTTAGGGACAGAGACCATGTCTCTGATACTCTATTTTAATTCAGTCTTTCATCTATAGATTGAGTCACTCATTTAACTAAGAAACTTGCTGAGAATCTATCACGTGCAGATACAATGTTGTAAAGCTGAAAGACATATTATATAAAGACCTTAGCTTTAGGGATGTTAATATGAGTAAGAAAGCTCTTTCTACACAACAAACTTCAAAATGTAACAGCTGATTCTTAATTGATCACCATTAAACAAAGTATATAGAGGTATCTCGCACCAGAGTCATTTTTAAAACTTACACATGAGTGAGATCATAAAAAGTTGAATTTTGGCCAACCCAACAAAGCTTTCAGAATAGACGGTATATTCTCTAGTTAATGTCTCCTTCTGAGAAAAATCAGAAACAATAAAAAGTAAGGCCAATTATTCAGCAGTCCATTGGTAACCTGATTCTTCTATAAGAGCTGCTGAAGAATAAGATACTGTACAGGGGTATTTTTAGGGCAGATGGAGATAACTATTTGGTTCATTTTTTGCAGTATCTCAGTTGTGTCCTGGAAATGTGTGACTTCAGGAAAGTGCTGCAAGTTGTGTGTGCAGCTGATGATAATTGGCGCATGACCTCTTTCCTGAAAGCCTTCCTTGCTGATAAAAAAGTGGTACTAACAGAGAAGAGGAAATAACTTAGAGACACCATCATCTCCATGAGTTCTTATTTCCTCCATTACCTTTAGGCCAGAATTAGACTGAGCCATAAGAGAAGAAAGTATCTGTCCTCTCAATGCCCTCTAAAGTGAGCATTTTCTGTGAAGTTTGGTAATGACTCTGATTCTATTTCTGCAGAAGTTCATTATTTTCTACTGATAAAAAGCTGCTCTTCGATCATTCCCTCAGTTCTCTCACCTTCCAAAAGATGGACAGATGGTTTTATAAAATAGGACTTACTCCCAATGCTCACTGCTTTCTAAAGTTGATGTTACTCTCATGCTGTTTCTCTTCTCCACAGTCATTCATAACATGTTTTGTTTCTTCAGTGGATTTACCCAATCATATTGCTTCCTAAATTATTACATGGGACCACTAGAATTTAATTTTTCCAAAGATCTAATGTTTCAGTGACTCCACAGTTTAGATTCCTTCTAGTTACTTTCCTATGACAATAGAGAATAAAGGAAATAATTTCTTTGAATCTATGTTATTTCCAATTCTGCATCCATGAACTTGCCCTCTCTAAGGACTCTATAGAACATGCTTAGAGAGGATCTCATTTTTTAATTCAATCTTTCATTTATAGATTGAGTCATTCTTCTCAGTGTCTCTGTAAGCATTTTCTACAGAGTCTTTTTAATAATCCAAGAAATAAATGCATCAAAAGAGAGTTATTCTAAACACATTTCCAGGAATTTTAAAGATGCATAGGCCTCCAAAATTAAATATTTTCTACGTTGAAAGGGTAAATTACTTCTGGTGAAATCTTTTGTTCTATTCTCAAATATGATAAATCAAAATAACAGAACTGAGCCTTTCTAAGAAACTCCTGTCCTTTGGCTGAACCAAACCTCCCTTTCAATATGTTATAAAACTACAACAGTTAAATCATATACTAGTTAAAATGATAATAAATTATTTTTAGCTACCTTTAAAGATAAGATACAATGTATCTATTCATTTGTTTATTTTTTCAACAAAAGTTTATTAAGCCCCAATTATGTGTCAGGCAGTGTTCAGGCATTAGAGACAAATAAATAAACAAAATGCTCTGCCCTCATGGAGCTTATATTCTAGTGGAGGATGACAGACATAAAACAGATTTATAGATAGTATGCTGGATGCTGACAAGTGTCTAGAAGATAAATAACTCAAGGAAAAA
The DNA here is from genome assembly GCF_036562045.2 of Rhinolophus sinicus. Lineage (NCBI taxonomy): Eukaryota > Metazoa > Chordata > Mammalia > Chiroptera > Rhinolophidae > Rhinolophus > Rhinolophus sinicus. The sequence continues at coordinate 66,585,785 of NC_133756.1, forward strand.
AGATAAGAGTGGATTTGGTACCTGCCAAATGACTCACTAAGAAAGCAATAGTTGAGAAAAGACCCAAGTAAGTCAGCCCATTAACCATGTGCAAATCTGGGAACAACCAAAGCCTGAGGAAGGAGCTGCCTGGTGTGTGATGAGCAAGGGAGCCAGCCAGGGGGAAGCAGAGTCCATGAAAATACAAAATTGTAGTTGATGAGGTTGGGGGGATAGGTGGAAAGAGAGCCCATAGGGCTTAGAAGGCCCTTGTGGGGGTGTAGATGTGGGAAGGCAGAGGAGGGTGTGGAATGGGGATGTAATGTGCTTGGCCTTAGTTTCACAGTATTACATTATTAAGATGGAGTTAGCCTGGCATTTCCATTTAAAAGGGGAAAAACAGAATGGAAATGCCATTGAAATTAGGAGAAATTCTAAACAGAAAATTATGGGAGGGAAGACAAAGAAAATCAATTCCTTTTGACTCATTGTACAATGATTTTTAAATGCTCCTAACAAAGTTTACATAAAAACATGCTGTTCTTTCTTTGTCTTCTCAAAAATGCCATTTCTAGAATCTTTCTTAGCCACTTATTCCTGTTGATACAAAAGTACTGAACAAATACATCTATATATGCACAGTTCATATTAATAAATTACATGTTTATAGCTATGTCATATATGACACCTATAAAAATAATTATTAAAAAGATAAGATAAAAATGAAATATATTTAAGTAATTTTTATTTCTTATTGGTATTTTGTTCATGGTTTTGCTTTCTAGTCATTAACGGTACCAAATATTTTTTGCTCCCAATTAAAATATTAATAATGTTTTGGAGTCTTAGTTTTTTAATGTCTTTCTAATTGCAATGGTTGATATCTTAAACCAGAGATATATATCCTTAAATGAGATTAATTTTTAACCATAATGACATTAAATTCATATATCAAATAGTGTTCCTAATTATTTTTTGAATTCCTGATTATTTTGGCTTCTTGTTTGATATTGGATTAAATATTCTTTGTTTCCCTCTTAATTTGGCTGCTGAGAACTTATATGGGATGCAGAAAAGTCAATGCATCCTGATTTTTACTTTTCTTTTTGCCAGCAGTTTTAGTATTCTCTTCATTGGTGATCTTTTTGCAGCCACTTTTGTATGCCCCTGAACCATGTTGTGAGATTTATTTAATAAAGCCAGATAATATAACCTGTAACCCACTTAACTAGGCAAACACAAACGACAATTTGAGTCACTATACTGACAGCCAGTGACCAAATTACTGTCAAGTGTCCAGTATCCCTTTTCCTCCAGATCCCTCATGGACTTAGTGTGAAAAAACACCTTTTCTCCTTCAAACCAAAGGCAACAGTGTCAAGACACAGAATAGAGACTATGTAGTTTACTGTTTACTTCTCTTTAGGTGAAACATAAATGAAAATAGCAGTTCAATATTTTCCTCCTCTGCGGCCAAAAGATTCCTTTCCTCACAAAGGTAGGAACATCTCAACTTGGAGACATCTGGATAAGAAGCAGAAGTGCTTCCAGGAGCACTGTCTGGCACCCCCCATTATAGAGATTTATATGACCTCACTCAACATAATGGTTGGGAATTGTGTCCTAGAAAAAGAAAACAGTGTAGGAACACTTGTCATAAAAGACAGATAAATGGGGCTACCATATTGCTTGGGAGTTGGATGGGTAAAAGTGGGGTCATTCAGTGTTAAGAGCTGGATTTCAGAGTGTTAAGAAGAGCTGTCAGGTGATTATTGAAGTGAGAACACACAAGACAAGACACAAAACTAGGAGACAAATGTCCCAAAGAAAGGGCTTAAATCATGTGAACCCAAGAATTCAGGCATGTCTGGGCCTGGCTGGAAGCCCAAGTGGCCTTAGGAGAAAATACAGTGACTAGACATGCCAAGGCTGAGGGCGGAAGTCCAGAAAGAGAGCTCTCCTGGAACAGAGGCCACTCCTTAGATCCTGGCCTGGGTCCTAATGAGGAGATAGAGTCAAGGTGACTGAGGCTGGCTTGGGGCTCTAACTACAGTGTGGGGTACAACACTCAGATTAGCTTCCAGACTGCCCTCAAGGATAATGAACTTGGTGACGAGAGAACTAGGGGACCATAAAGAAATAGGAAATAGAGTGCTGAATTCCTGAAAGAACAATGAGAAACTAAGAACTCAGTACAGCTCGCTGTACTAGGAGCAAAAGTATGACGGTATAATCCTTCCAGTTCAGTGAGGCAAAAAAAAAAAAAAAAGTAGTGAGAATCACAGCAACATTATCACCAATGAGGAAAGGGAGAGAGAATTCCAACTCCATGGGTGGCCATGAGTAGGGAGCACTGCAGAAAGCTGAAGACCAGAGACAAACATGAAGGGATGGGAGAAGAAAGCCACCTTGAGAGGTGGACAAACATGAAAGTGTCTCCGAAGGAACATTCTCTAAGAAGCCTGGTGTGGACCCAAAGAAGAAAGATTCTTTTGTTGTGAATCCCATGAAGGGATTTATCTGTTGAGATAGACTTCTCTATGGTCAACTGAGGAGCCAAATTTTATAAAGAATAAGAGTCTAGTGGCCGTTTGCTGACAGAGGCATCTCACGTACTCTGTATACTGGGAGACTGAACTCTCAGCTTCCCTTACTATGCCCTGCCTATGTACGCATCCAAATCACGTACTTCAGGTTTCCTCTTTTGATGAATGGACTGAGCCCTGCCCTGTCCAATCAGAACTGCACAATTTGGATACATCATTTACATAAAACAGACCTAATTATGAATCTGAGTAGAAATTATTTCTGGAAAAGGTGGCCTCCCATTTGTCTCCATGGATCACAATTTAAGTTGCTTCCTGAATCTGTGTCTCCCTGGCTGCAGCTCCTTTTGCTCAAATAAATAAATGCTTTTTATTATTTATTACAGTCTAAAATTAATTTCGGTTTGCATTAGGATTCTAGTGATCTACTGGTAGGTGCTAAACCATAGATTTCTGTTTTACTGCTCTTATTTATCATAATCCTATTAAACCTCAGGCTGTCGTGACTCATGAAACTTCTTGGATAAGGGTTTTCTGTAAGGGAAGTTACTCTGGTTATTCTAGAGGATAGGCTAGTAAAGAAATTTAATGAACATGTAACCTTCTGTCTCTTTCCATCTTAATTTAAATTGAAGATGAAGGCTGATAGCACCTTTAGTCCAGGCTGACTTCAGAGCTCTAGAGACAGTCTACATAGGTGATAGAAGCATGTACCTTGGTCCGACAGACTCAAGATCAAATTATTCACTAGCCCTGAGACTGAGGCCAGGATAACCTCTCTAACTTCAATTCCATTAACAACAGAATGGAAATGATAGCAGTATATAAACTCTTAGAATAATTGAGAATAATAAATTATAATATGCCCTAAGTATACCTGTTATATAACCACATGGAACATTCATAAAACCAGTAATTAAAAGGGGGAAGCCCAGATAAGGAGTACATTTCCAAATATTACACATCAGATTTTATTCAGTGCCAAGTAAGGGCAACCCCAGCAAGTCAATGAAGCATACTAAATGAGCCAGGAACATGGGAGGTCTGTGTGCTATACACAACAAAAGATCTTCTACTGTGCCCATTAAGCAGTCCATCTTAATCACCTTCAGGGCAGACTCCTAAAATTCTGCTCCTCTTTCCAACACCTTCAACTCAACCATTAACAGGTAGGTTCTAGCATCTAGCACAAGGAGTATGCATAGAGCACATGGTATGTTTGGGGAAGAACTGAATTATCCTACTGCCAGCCCCTGAAATAGTGCATGTTTGTGCATGCACACATGTGTGCCCGTGTGTACATGTACTCTTACATACATGAGTATGTGTATATTGGTCGCAGTGTGTTTCAGAGGACATCTTTAATAGCCTTGTTTTATAACCTGAAATAGTTGAGGTAATCTTAACGCCTGATGAAGTTTAAATAGGAGAGAATGGGATTTTATCATCTCATCTCCACAGGACAATCTTAAATTCCTTCAGTTAGATTGGTCAAAACATAATAATAAACTAGGATAGTGTATAAGAATGATAGTGTAAACTTCCAAGGAATGGATGATATACCAACAAATAGATGAATTCCATTTGGCACAGGAATTCAAGACAGAAATCTAAGATATTTCCCACTGGAGTTCAATTTTCCATAGTTCTTACATGAAGTTTTGAAGAAGTTCCAATATTGGCTCCACAATGTTTTATGTCTCTGTTATTGTGATTAATTTACATTTGGGTTTTTTTCTGAGTACATTTATTTATTTTCTTAGCCCCTAGTTAGAGTGGAAATGGTAATAAGACTCTCCCAGAGAGTCGTCCCTCGCATGGAATAGTGTGCATGGAAGAATGAGGAGGCACTGGCCATTTCACTAGATCCAGCCTGACCTACCGGGCTCGGGCCTTCCACATGGGTTTGAAAAAATATACAAATTTGTATTCACATTGTTAAAATTAAATTGAAAGGGACCAAATGAAAAATGCTTCTAGTCACATTAGATTCTTAAAAGTATGTGTTAGTTTCTGTTGTACAAGGAACCCATGCTTTCCGTGATCTTCTTTTCTTGTGAATTCTCAGACCCAGTAAAATCCGAAGCTTGTGTTTCTCAAATTTCCCCCAGAACAAAGGCACAGGTTCTAAAACAAACCAGGAGAGGGCAGTCAGAGTAAATTTAAAATATGTAGTTTGGAGAACAAGAAATGTACAGAATTATTATTTTGCCCAATTTTAGAGAAAGAGACTAAGACAGGACCTAAACATCTTGTTAGCAGGTGGACGGCTACTGCAGTACGGATGGTGAACATCTGCTCTTTGTAGCAAATATGAGCCCTACTCCCCGTGTGTCCCTACAATTTACAATATCTCCTTTCCTCTTTATCATTTCTAAAGAATTCTTGTATTGACCAAAGTAAGATGTAGGTAGCTCCATAAAAGTTAAAGAAAGAATTAAGATCATTTGAAATTTAGATGTGTAGAATTTTTATATTCTGTAAAAATTATAAACAAAAATAAGACTCGCCACACTTGGATCTCTATGAAATACTGATGCAGGAAACGAACACAAGAGTAGAGTTGTATGGTCTTAGATTTTAGTTCAGACATGAGAGCATCCAAATACCTACAGCATTATTATGTCTACTGAAGATGCCTTGTAATGGACACCATTAAAATTCTGGCCTCAACAACCAAGCATCCGGGAGAAGGCATGATTGAATGAAGGCTTTTTGTGAAAAATGCAGGAATTTCCCAATTACGCTGGTTATTTTAGCTCAACAGCCAAAAACTGACCCTGACTTGAACCAACAGGTGAAAGGAACAACCAAGACAACTGTCACACATGAGGGTGACAGAGACTGCCATGAAGATGGCGTAATTCACACTTGCAAGTTAGCTGCCAAACCTGGACACACCCACAAGGAAACTGAGGAGAAGGAAGATGGAGTCTGGCTGGATGTGCAATGACAATTAGAGATCTGACTCCCAGAATGACGCAGGTGTCACGTCCCGAGTGAAGTCCAGCCTGATGAGCAGCATAGTGAGAATGATGCCTCCGTCATGGACAAATCTGCATCAGCTGAATGGAATGGAGCTGCAGCTCTGCCACAGTGGACAACGCAGAGCTTCCCCAGGAAAGGTTCTGTAACGTGCTGTGATGGCGTGAGACTGCAGTGCCAGGGTACATTGGTCCTCCTCCAGCAGTTTTGTGCAAACAGATTGTGGAAGCATTCCAGATGTGTGGAGGGCTGGTTATACTTTACACATAGACCTCTTTACGTCTTCCTCACTGGAGGGAGTAAACACACTTATGAAGACCCCCTCAGAGAAAGGGAGGAAGGCCTGGATGTTTCAACACTCGGTACTCCATGTCCTGTATGGATGCTGTGTCATCTGCGTCTTGGAAGCAATCCAAAGTAGTGTGTGGCACTACAGTGAATGTAAGAGAGACAGAAAACACTCTGAATGTTGGGGTCTGAAAGGACAAGTGTCCAAGATAAGAGCAGAGACAGTGGTGTCAATGCAACCTCTTTTCTGGTTGCCCTTGTCCTTTCCTAAATGCACAAGGGAAATATTGATGGAAGAAAAGCCAGGTAGCTTTTGGTGGGCATGGTGGATGGGAGACATCCCTGAAAAAGAGAGAAAAATGAGGCTGGCTGGTATGAAAAGAAGCAAACAACGACATTAGCTTTACATTGTGGAACGTGTGACTCAGCAAGCACAAGTTTATATGTCCTATTCCAGGACTTGCCTAATAAATAGCAACTGCAAATGTGAAGGCAGAAATCACCAACAGAGACCCTGCAATGTTGTCGCCTTCGTGTGGCAGGGGTCTATGCCTGAGTGACCACTCTGCTAATGCTGAACGTCTCAAACACGCTTTGCAAAGCAGTGACCTTTCCGGCATTTTATCAGGAAAGTGATTCTGGGCCACAAATCACTTCTTTTTTTTTTTTTAATCATGGTAAGAACACTTAACTTGAGAGCTTCCCTCTTAACAAAATTTTAAGTGTAGGCACAATGCTGTACAGCAGATCCCTAGAAATTATTCACATTACGTAAGTGAAACTTCTTATCCATTGAACAGCAACCCTCCATTTCCCCCTCCCACCAGCCCTTAGAAATCACAGTTCTATTCTCTCTTTCTATGAATCTTACTCTTTTAGATACATCATATAGATGGAATAATGCAGTATTTGTTCTTCAGTGACAAGCTTATTTCACCTAACCTAATGTCCTCCAGATCTGTTTATGTTGTAGCATGTTATAGGATTTCCTTTCTTTTTTTTGCTGAATTATATTTGTGTGTGAGTTAGTGTGTGTGTGTGTGTGTGTGTGTGTGTGTGTGTGTGACACTTTCTTTATCCATTCATCCATCTGTGGACATTTAGGTTGTTTCCAGAACTTGGATATTGTGAATAGCACTGCAATGAACATGGGAGTGCATGTATCTCTTTGAGATCTTGATTTCAATTATTTTCAATAAATATACAGAAGTACAATTTCTGGATCAGATGGTAATTCTATTTTTAGTTTTTTGAGGAACCACCATACTGTTTTCCATAGTGACTGCACCAATTTATATTGGCAATAGTACACAAGTGTTCCAATTTCTCCACATCTTCACTTGTTATCTTTTGGATTTTTTTTTTTTTTTTTTTTTTTGACAATAGCCATTCTTACAGCTGTGAAGAATTCACCTGCTAATTTCACCATACGTGTTTTCTACGTTACTCTAAAAAATCATCACAACACAGAATCAGGACACATCTTACAATAGTCTTCAGTAAAAATAGAACTTTAAAACTCAACATTTTGCACTAAAAATATAGAGACCAGGAAGACAAGATGGTATGTAGAGAAGCATCTGGAAATTGGAGTCACAAAAAAAAAAAAAGTTTGAGTCCAAGCCCTGCCGCTTAATAATTGTGTAGCATTTGGCAAGTCACATCCTCACTGGCCCTTTGTCACAGAGTGGTTATAAGAATTATAGGAGAAAAGGTGTACAAAAGGTGTTTGAAAGTAGAAGACACTATAGAATGGAGGAATATATTAATATTATCGATAATATTTGAGCATGCTAAAGTCAGTTTCATTTGTCTACAGAATAAATTCCTCCATTTTTCCCCACTTGTGTTTAATTTACCTGACACTTAAATGGTACCCAGAGATGGAGGGAGATATGACTTGCAAGAAAGGTCACATCCCAAAATTATAATTATGCTTATTAATCAAAAAAGCATGTCCTAAGTACAGATGTAAATTGAACTGAATAGAGCGTGGGACAATTAATTCAATGTAACAAATATATAAAGACCTACTGGGTGTACTGAATTGTAGGAGTAACTAGATGAGCCAGCAGGTCTCCTTCCCTCAAGGAGATGAGACTTAGAGAGAAAAACAGATACACAAAGGAAAAGGGGGAAAGGAGAGCAAATGAGAGTCCTGTACATACTCATTTTGCTTGGTAAACATTCATTAAGCGTTGGTCTAGGTTCTATGAATACAAAGTTGTATTGATGTAGGTACTGGCCTTAAGGAGCTTATAATTTACTTAAAATAAGATAGAATATCGTAGGTGTTATTGCAGAGAACTAAAGATCTCCATGAACTATAGGTCTTTATTCCAGATCTCTAATGTGAATAGCAGACTTATACGAGGTCTGACAATTAAGTTCGCGAATTTGTTGCAATGATGTGGCTAATCTTTTTGGATATTAGAGGGATTATTCATTATGAATTTGTACAGTTAACCAAGTTTACTATTTGGATAGTAAACTATTTGGATGAAAACACTACATGAAAAAGTTAAATGAAACGACCTGAACTTTTCGCCAACAATTCATGGCTCTTGCATCACGACAATGCACCAGCTCACACGGCACTGTCTGTGAGGGAGATATTAGCCAGTAAACCAATAACTGTATTGGAACACCCTCCCTACTCACCTGATCTGGCCCCCACTGACTTCTTTCTTTACCCAAAAGTAAAGGAAATATTGAAAGGAAGACATTTTGATAACATTCAAGACATCAGGGGTAATACGACGACAGCTCTGATGGCCATTCCAGAAAAAGAGTTCCAAAATTGCTTTGAAGGGTGGACTAGGTGCTGGCATCAGTGCCTAGGTTCCCAAGAAGAGTACTTTGAAGGTGACCATAGTGATATTCAGCAATGAGGTATGTAGCACTTTTTCTAGGATGAGTTTGTGAACTTAATTGTCAGACCTCGTATATTCAACTGCCTACCTGAGATCCCCACTGAGACACTTACTGTACAGCTCAAATTTAATATTTCCAAAACTAAACTCCTTATTCACTGCGCAAATCCACTCCTCCGGCTGGATTCCATAACAGGAAATGGCAACTCCAACCTCCCGTTTGCTCAAGCTAAAACATTGAAGGTATTCCTCTCTCTCTCTCTCTCTCTCTCTCTGTCTCTCTCTCTGTCTCTCTCTCTCTCTCTGTCTCCCCCTCTCTCTCATTTTCTCTCCCTCCTTCTCACCCTCCTTCTCTCCCTCCCTCCCTCTCTCTTTCCCTGTGTGTGTGTGTCTCCCTATCTCCTTCACATCTAATCCTTCAGTGTATCAATTGGGTCTACTTTCAAAATATATCCTGAACTTAAGCACTTCTCACCACCTGTTCTGCCATCACCCTGGTCTGCCTCACCATCCTCCTTTTCTGGATTAGCACAACAGCCCTCTATCTGGCCTCTTTGTCTCTGCTGCAGCTGAGTTATAGTCTCCTCTCAGCACAGAGCCAGAATTATCTTTTTAAAACACAAGTCACACCATATTAGTGTTCTACTCAAAATGGCTCCCCATCATTTTCTGAGTAAAATCCAGTTTCCTATATCTCTGATCTCCTTTCCTATGATTCTCTACATCAGTCACTTTTTTCCACCACACTAACCACCTTGCTGTTCCTTTAAATTGTCAAATGCACACTTGCCACTGGCCTTTTGAAATCACCAGCTTTCTGTCTAGCATGCTATTCTCTCAGTACCCAGACAACTTGTTCCCTTACTTCACTCAGGTCTCTGCTTAAATGCCACCTTTTCAGTGACACTTAACCTGATTATCCTATACCTATGTAAAACAGTGTCTCCTCCCAGAAATCCCAAGCCACATTAATTTGCTGCATGTTATTTCCTAGCTTTAATCACAAACTTACATACTGTATATTTAACTGCTTTTATTTATTGTCTTTATCTCTCCACTAGATTGCAAACTTCAAGAGAGTAGAGACCATGCCTTTTTTGTTCGGTGCTGTATCTTCACTGATAAAATAGTGTGTGCTACATACAGTGTTTATAAATATTTATTGAAAAATAAATATAAGTATTGACATAAATTCTATGTGATCTTTTCAAGTAAGTCAGGAAAGGATATACAGAGAGGTTGATATTTGAGTGATGTCTTGAAGAATGATTGCGTTTACCAGGTTGAGAAGGTCAAGAAGGGCCTGCGAATCAGAGCAATCAGCAGGGACAAAGTCATGATGACATGAACCAGCCCAGTCAGTTCGCAAAATGTCAACCACTTCCGTGCCTCTGAAGCATGCTACGTAAAGGGAAGAAAAGAGAGGCAGGCAGATGTCATTCTCAGGACTTTGGACTTAGCTCTATGCATGAGGAAAGGACATCCGGGATTTTAAGTGATGATGAGATAGGCTCAGTTCTGCATTTTTGAAATGCAACCATGTGTAAGATGGATGGGTGAGCATAAGACAGAAGAAGGTAGCTATTTCAGGAAACTGTTACAAATATCAAATTATAGGGCTGTAGTCAGTGGGCATGGAAAGTATAAAGAGATGTTAAAGAGGGAGTATTTGTTGTGAATAAGCTCTGAAGGCTTAGAGGAAAAGATTACATCAGGATGTCACCTAGATATCTGGCCTAGGTAACTGGGTAGGTAGTATGTCACATGTCAAGATTTAGAATGCATTCATAAGATATTTTTGAGAGGAGATGTAAAATATTAGTATACCAATCAATGTCCTTGCAGAAAACATGAAACACTGAAATGAGTAATTAAGAAGAATTTGCTAGAAAGCTTAATTATAAAAGTTGTATGAAGACAACAGCAGGGGCCATTACGACTACTAGACCTGAAGGACACAGAGTAGTAGTTATTCCCTAGAGAAGGAGTAGAAGCCAAAGACTCTCCTAATAAGAGCTAGATCTTTAAGTAGAGCAATGCAACCTACCTCCAAGATGGAAGCTAGGGAAATAAATACAATGATTTTATTCTCTCTTCTTGCCCTCTGGACTCCTGCTGGGGCCTTCTATAGGCCAAACCCAACAAAAAGGCAGAGATGGGGATGCACATTAAAATAGTCTGTGAAAGTAAGCCTCTCTGAATATGGAGTAAGATGGGGAACAGTGGAGCATGGATTCAATGGGAAAAATAAAATAATCAGTCCTCTTTGTTTGCCCCTTGGCATCTACTCTTGTCCTTTGGATGAAAAAACGTCATGATCCCAACACAGGAGACACACACAATCCTAGCAGTTGTTATATCCTCTCAGGATAATTCAGTCACACTTCCACTGAAAACCTACAGTGTGCATCACTTCATATAAAGTAGAAGAAATCAAAGGGGAAAGAATCAGTTAATATGAAACACAGTTTTACTTTCATAGCTGTTCACAAGACCAAGTTGAGAAACATAACTGCCTCCTTTTACTATCCCTTACTACCCCTTTACTATTCCCTTACATTCAACTTGGCCAGAAAGGGTTTTCTATGAGGATGCAACTAAACATTCATTTTTGTGAGATATGAAAGTTTAGTCATCCTATGTTTATTGGGTTGCCACAGTTCTCCTTTTGAGCAAGTATTCAGAGGTATACTAGTAAATTCATTAAGTTCCAAGAATAGCCCTATATGCCCCACTGTGTAGAAATGAAGGGTGATGGGAGCAAGAGGCTGACTGAGATCCACAGAGTGACTCATCTCAACTACCTGATCATTGAAAGTCTGTGAAATGGATACTGTCCAGACATTTATGTGGGACACAAACATCTACACACTCTGTGCCCATTTCAAAAACTCATCCACCTACTACTTCCCCCAGAACTTCTTGCACAAATATTTCAAATTTTAAAGATTCCTATCCAGCATATCAACTCAGTAGCCATTCCCATGAATGAATGTAGATCCATACCATCCCAGCCCTACCTGATCTGGCACTAATCATGCAATTCTCCTTGGTATGCTAGACTGGTTTTAATTTACTTTCTTGGCCAGGTGGTGGTGGACCAGTTCCAAGGGCTTCCACGTGGCCTTTTTTATCATGGTAGATTTCACTATAAGGGTTAGGAAATCAATGTGGGAATTTTGCCAGTTAGTAAGCTTATCTATTCCCATTACATATTCTATGACTAGGGAGATAAATACAGAATAGTTTTTGTGAGTCTTCTAGACTCTGTTAGACAAAACTCTGTCAGCTGACCTCTATAAACCCCACTCTGACTGGTGGATTAGGATAATATTTTAGATTTCCAAGGATTAACATCAATTCAGAGTGAGTACCCAATAATATCAGATGATTATTTCAGGTATTTCCCCTTCCCAAGTGTACAGTTGTCATGATAAATGGTCATGGAGGAAGATTCACCATATATATTTGTGGCCTCATTGCAGAATCTTTTCTCAAAGCAAGTGGGCCTCTCCTTCAGTTGACAGGTTCAAAATCTATAGACCAGTCTAGGTTTGAGAGCTGAGTAAGAAGTTATAAACTCCCACTATGGCAAGTAGCGTCACATATCTGCCCATCAGACCTAGAATTTTCCTACCAATATACATCCTGGGGTACTTTAGGGTGCTGCCCATTAATATTGTTCTTAGGAGTCCTGTGATCAATCAGCCATCACCACAGACCCCTGTGGGCCACACATTTTGAATATTAACCCACCTTTTTGGATTATTGTGGTAATTAAACCTACATTGTGTCTGAGAATAGATCACAGCCGCCTAATCCCTACGTACCACTTAAAAATCTCATCTCCCATTGAGTTGGAGAAGTCAATTCATTGCAGCTGCTCAGGTTGCAATAACTGGTCTATGCCAACTTTTCCATCTTCCTGAGCCTTTACACTCCTGTACGGCTGTGGTTGTCAGTCAGGGGGAACTTGTCCCCTCCCCCTAAGGGACATTTGGCAATGTCTGTAGACATTTTCATTGTCATAACTAGAGATGGGGCTACTAGCATTTAGTGGCCTGAGGGTGGAATCAGAGGTGCTGGTGTGCTATCTAGAAATGGGTTTGTACCATGTCAGGATGCTAGGCACTTAATTTTACCACATACACAGGATGAGAGCCTCAAGTGTAGCTACTAATTCAGACATGTTACCTGTGGGCTAGAGGCTTAAACAACAGGAGAACTGTCCAGTGGAAAGAGAAAAGCCACAGAGAAGGTGATTCTTAAAATTCAGAAGGTACACAAATAAGGCAAGGACCATGAAAGTCTGTCAGCTAAACCAATGAATCCAAGAATTTATACGTGAGGGAATAAAAAGAGTCAACCTGAAAAGGACTTTAAAATAAGTGCGTTCAGATTTCAATTAATCAGTTTAAAGTACTGATTGATGGATTGACTTGAAAAAACCTTGATAAATTTTATAACCTATTATATAAAAACTAAAACATTGAAAGAAAAATGAATAATTTTAAATAATAGTCTGTTCATAATACTTCTCTGTTCCTTTGCCTACTATAAAACTGTTTGGTACAAAATATGTCTCATGATTCAAGTATGCCACCTTTTGGGACTGCTACTAATACATAATAAAATCACCATAACTGATTTGAACTAAGAAAATCTTCCATTTATTTTGTATTTGTGATGAGTTAAACATTAAGATTTTATTCTAAAATTTAAAAGGATGTTTAAAATACTCAATGAGATGAAAGGAGATTAATATTTTAAAGCAAATACAAAACAAAAACATGAGGTTATAAAATAAGAACCACTTAGTTGTAAATCTTAAAGAAGAAATACATAATATTTGAAATAAAATTTAATGATTAGGGTATATGATAGAATGAACAAAGCTAAAGAAAAGATAATTAATGAATTGGAGCGTAGAAATGAGAAAATACAACAGAAAAACATGTCAAGGCATGATGGATAGACTCAATTTTATCCACTGAGAGTGCCAAAAAAAAGTAAAGAGAAAGAAATGGGAGGCAATAATCCAAGAGAAAATGGCTGAAAATTTTCCTGAAGTAAAGAAAAACATGAGTCTTCAGTTTGAAAAAATATTCTAGTATATGAATAAAAATAAACCAAATGAATAAGAATAAATTCAGAATAAACACAGTGAAGTGACTGACAGAAAAGAGATTGTATAGATGGAAGAGAGAGACAGAGATTGCCATCTACCTTCTCATTAGCAGAAATATATGACCAAAGTCAGTAGAAAACATTCAATATACTGAAGGAAAAAAAAGTGATCCTAGATTTCCTGGCTGCATTAAACTATGATTTAAGAGTATATGAAAAATAAGGAGATTTTCATATATAAAAGTAGATACGATGACTAAGGGAGGTTTGATCCTCATTCATCAAAATAATAACAAGATATGCACTTTTGAGTTTAAAGAAATGAACACTAAAGAAAATAGTAAATTCTAAACGCAACAAAGAAAGTGATATAGAATCATAGCAAGTCTAAGGAAATGTAGAGCAGAAATATAATTGATATTTACAGTACTAACTTTTCTCTTTTGTGTTTAACATGCACTAAACCGAAAGTTTTATACATCACTATCGTGAAAGCTAGGGGATTGGAAAGAAGTTAGAACATGCTCAGACCTTGTCTTCTGCAGGGATGAGGATAAAGATACTGATTAATGGCTTGTTTTATCTTATTTGGGAGGGAGGGGGGGTTGCATATGAAACAGTGTTTTAATTTATTAATGAAAATAGTATGCATTTAAGGTATACATTGGGATAATTTGCTGTACAAACACATAGTACAATAATTACTAGTTAGGCTAATTAACATAATTATCTTTTTTGGGGTGTAATGAGTACACCTGAAATCTACTCTCTCAGTAAATTTCCAGTATTCAATACAGTATAGTATTATTAACTATAACATCATACCGTACATTAGATCTTTAGACTTATTCATCCTACATAACTGCTACTTTGTATCCTTTGACCAACATTCCCCCATTTCTTCTACCTCCTGGTCCCTCCAATAACCATTTTAGCTGGATTTTCGTAAGTTTTTTGTGTTGTATTTTTGTTACCACTCATTCAACATATTTTACAGCTTCCACTTTGATCTTTTCTTTGACTCACGGATTATTTAGAAGGGTATGTTTAATTTCCATGTTGTTGGACGTTTCCATTTACCCTTTTGTTCTTGATCTCTGGTTTAATGCCATTATGGTGAAAACAATGCATGGAATAATGCCAATCTTTTGAAATTGGTTGATGCTTTCTTTATAGCCTAATATATGGTCAATTTTAGAAAATATTCTGCGTGCTTTTGAAAATGTTAATTCCATAATTTTAGGATGCAATATTCTCTATTGTCAATTGAACTAAATTAATACTCTTATTTGCATAATCTATATCTTTATTAATTTTACGTGCTTTTTCTATTGGGTATTAAAAAAGGAGTCTTAATATCTCCGTTATGATTTTGGATACTGGTACAACTTCTATAGAGGGTAATTACCAAGATTATTTTCTCATTCAACAAATATTTATTATTATACAACTGTTACTGATACCATGGATGCTCTGAGAGACCTTCCAGATTAGCTCAGAAAACAATAATTAAATGAGCATCTATAATAAAAGGTAATGAATTTAATGAGAGGACCATAGCTGAATACTACAGCAACATCAGGAAAAATATTCTGGAAGAAATGATATTTAAGTTAATTTTCTCCTCAAAAAAGAAAATTAGTTGAATATACAAATCACTCCTCTACCCTTCTCTGCCTTTCTGTGTATCAGAGGGCCTCACATTTCTCAGGTCTCTTTTCCTCTGAGTTCAGTATAAATTCAGCCCATGAGAAGCGCTGTGGGAGACTGGACAGTGAGAGAAGGAAATAAGTTCAGTATTTGTCCCCTTCTCCCTTTCTCTTTCAGTAGGATCTCCAGCAATGGTTACATCTCCTCCATAGCTCCAGGTCTCACAAGATACCTTCTCTCTTCATGGGCCCGGCTTCTCTTACTCTAGGGTTTACCTGGTTTCTGGAATCATTTAATACCATCTCTTCACTTTATCCCTCCAGGCCTAAGGATGATAATTATTTCTTGTTCTTGGCAATCTCTGAGTTTTTCACCTCCCACCTCGCTTTCTCAGTTCTTCCATCATCTACGTAACCAATTCCCTGTATTAAATTTCTTTCTGTCTGAAACTAAAGTGGTTTCATTTTCCTGAGTGGACCTTGACTGATATATGAGATAAGGAGGACTAGTGCTCCAGAAAGAGAGAATAGCATATCCTAAAAGTAAGTCTAGCTAAAGGAAAAGAAAGAAATACGATGGAAAGAAAGGAGAGAAAGGGGAAGTGGTACGATTCAAGATTAGTGTTTTCAGGTAAACAGATTTATTGATGAGATTTTTTTTTCTAGGATGATTACCCTAGATGAAGGCTAGAAGAAGGGGTCCAGTCAGGAGACTAGACTAGTATTTTGGGAAAATAATAATGATAGCCTGCATAAAGATAGTGGTAGAGAAAAAGAGTGAATAGACTGGAAAGATATTTAGGAATAAGGATGAGTAGAATTTGGTACTTAATTTGATGGAGGATTAGATAGAAAATAATGAAGAATGACTGCTTTTTTTTCTGTCTCTGTTATTTTCTCATTTAATTGCATAGAGGGTGTTTCAGAAACCTTTTCAGTACTCTCATTTGGGCATTCCTCACTGAGTTCATCAAACCTTGCCCTAGTAAAACAGGTGAAACATTAGAGTATTGCCACGTGCATTTTTATGTCTTTGATACCTGGGCTCATGAAAGAGGTTATCATACTAATTCATGTCTGACACCTGAAGTAAGTTAGTGCTACTGCACCAGATTTAAATGAAGCCTCTGTTTGGCCCATCAGTTTATTGAGGTTGGTTATACAAAGGGATCCTTGTACAGTCCAGACACGTCCACAATAAGGAAAATGCCAGTCGCTACTACAAAGCTCAACTTAAAAAATTTATTGCGGTGTTCCAAACTAGTTTCTAATCATTTATTGAAATTATTCTGGGAAATTGGAGTAAAATGTAGGGGGGAAAAAGTAGATAAGAGTTATTCACAGTCCAGTTAAGAAAGGAAGGAAAAGAGGCACTCTGAAGAGAATGGGCTATAAATCTTCATCAAGCTTCTAGAATTTGAAAGCTAAAGGTCTGTTGTTTATAATTTGTCTCTATTCATAAAGAACTGTTAGAAAGAGGTAGTTTGGAATGCTGAAGGAAGGACAGGGAGGAGTGGTCAGAAACCACAGAAACCCTGATATTCCATTGTAAATCAGCTAGACTTTTTCACCATCCCTCGGGCCCTTGAGAGTCTAGTCCACTTCCTGCAGTGACAATGCAGTCAGACACTCAAGAACACCACTCTGGGGTCATGCTGTCCGAATTCAAACTCTGGCTTCACAGTTTGGCAATAACATTACTGCTAATGAGGCAAGTTACTTAACATCTCTGTGCCTCAGTAGCTCATCTCTAAAATGGGATATTAATAGCACGATTAGAAAACAATTTCATTTATAATAGCATCAAAAAGAATAAAATACCTAGGAATAAATTTATTCAAGGAGGCAAAAGACTTATACACTGAAAACTGCAAAACATTGCTGACATAATTTAAACACAAAAAATGGAAAGATGTCTTGTGTTCACGGATTGGAAGATTTAACATTGTTGAGATGTCAATACTACCCAAAGTGAGCTACATATTCAATATAATCTCTATCAAAATTCCAGTGGTATTTTTTGCAGAAATAGAAAAGACCATCTTAAAGTTCATATGAACACTCAAGGGACCCCAAATAACTAAAACGATCTTGAAAAAGAGTAACAAAGTTGGAGATTTCACACTTCTTGATTTCAGAACTTACTACAAAGCTAGAGTAATTACAACAGTGGCAGTAGCACAAAGACAGACATTTAGAGTAATAGAATTGAATAGAAAGTTTAGAAATAAACCCTGGAAATTGGGTCAAATGGTTTTTGACAAGGGTGCCAAGACCATTTGATCGTGAAAGGTCAGTGTCTTCAACAATTGATGTTGGGAAAACTGGGCCTCCACATGCAGAAGAATGAAGTCGGACACTTACCCTACACCATGTATAATAATTAACTGAAAAATGAATCAAACACCTCAATGTAAGAATGAAGGCTATAAAACTATGAGAGGAATAGCAAGATAAAATGCCTGTGAAGCTCTTAGAGCCATGCTTAGAACTGAGTAAATGACCCAATCTCTGCCTAGGTCAGGTATCCATGAATCAAACAGTGGGCTGGTTACTTTATTAGCAGTGCAGCAGAGAGAAAGGCTTATTCCCTACACTCACAAAAACAACCCCAAATAACTGAAAAAGCAAAGTGGAGAAATCTAAAGACACAGCAACCACTAAAATCATAGACAAATGATTAAATCAAATTATGTAGTTAACGCTGCTAGCAATGAGAAGCTCCTCAACAACATGGAAAAAAATTCCTGTGAAGGGAAAATTGCTACCCTACAAGATAACCCACTACCTCTTTTAAACTCTTAATTCCTTGTCTATCTTTCTTCATAGTTATGTCTCCTTATAGCAACAACTATTTTGTTTAGTTCCATCCCCTCTCGAGACATTTTAATATGTTTTTGAAGATAGCTATCATGAATCTTTTGACAGACATGTCCCCAGTCACAGCCAGAAGGCAGTGGATTCAGCTCAAATCAGATCAGGACTATATGACAAAGCTGGTAACAGAGAAGCTAACAGACAATGAACCTACATTATAGATGGTATAATGGAAATCATAGTCCTCCTGCATTCTGTATATTTCAGAAAATACATAGAGCGTTGTGTAAATAAGTGATTTCCTGATGAATAAATGAATGCATACAGGGTATCTAGTATGATGGGTCTAGAACCATATACAAGAAATAATCATTGACATTCCAAGTGTAGAAAATAACACTAAGTAAGACAGGTCTCAGTATCCAAAGGATTGTTAGTGTCCAAAGGATTGTTGGATTGTTATTGGGAAGAAAGAGTCTTTCTTTTTTTTTTTTTTTTTTTTCAGATTTTATTGGGGGAGGGGAACAGGACTTTATTGGGGAACAGTGTGTACTTCCAGGACTTTTTTTTTTTTCCACGTCAAGTTGTCTTTTCAATCTTAGTTGTGGAGGGTGCCGTTCAGCTTCAAGTTGTTGTCCTTTCAGTCTTAGTTGTGGAGGGCACAGCTCAGCTCCAGGTACAGTTGCCATTGCTAGTTGCAGGGGGCACAGCCCACCATCCCTTGCGGGAGTCCAACCGGCAACCTGTGGTTGAGAGGACACGCTCCAACCAACTGAGCCATCCGGGAGGCAGCTCAGCTCAAGGTGCCGTGTTCAAACTTAGTTGCAGGGGGCGGAGCCCACCATCACTTGCAGGACTCCAGGGATTGAACCGGCAACCTTGTGGTTGAGAGCCCACTGGCCCATGTGGGAATCGAACCGGCAGCCTTTGGAGTTAGGAGCATGGAGCTCTAACCGCCTGAGCCACCAGGCCGGCCCCAAGTCTTTCATTTTTAAACTTGTATATTAAACTGGATCCCAGAAGGATTTAGAGGTGAAACTAAAATACAGGTGTAGAAGTTAGAGTGATACAGACATAGGGTCAAGCTAAGGAAGACTTATTTTAAAATTTGAACCAACAAAGAATGACTTTTCCCAAAGATGTGAGTTTTCCGTTCTTCAGCAGTCCTGTGGGGGTGCTCTCTAAGGAGTCCGGCAGTAGGTGTATCCAGTGCTGAGCTCCCATGACGTCTGTGATCTCTCAAAGCTGCTCTTCTTCTGCTTTGCTGGCAATGTGAGATATTATACCCTGATCAAACTCCTGTTTTGCAAAGATGATTCTAGAGCCCACTACAAAATGAATTTCACTCCCTTCTCCCAGGATTTAGAACCGAAGGACAAATAGAGAGACTTTCCTTGGCACACGTCTATTCTTATTGACTGATTAATTGATTGATTTTGCTTTAGAGACTTCTAGAGGCTTTAATCACATAGAACATCTCACCTCTAGGCATTATAGAGACTTCCAGACCTTGGAAATGTGAGTAAGAGATGGACAATCTTACCAAAAGTTTCCTTTCCCACATGTGAGTCTGATTAAATAATACTGTGGCACTGATTCAAGCAGTGTCACCAAATTCAGAGATGATATGCATCCTTTCTGCAAATTCGATCCCCATGCCTTCTGGCCATTTCTCTGTTTATTATTCTATAATGTGGAGAAGGTGGTGTCACTAACAATTCTCAGCATACACACCCCATGGGCATTGTCAGCACCAAGGAGAAGGTCAGTGGTAACAGCTGATTTTTCAAAATGAAAACTAAATAAACACTTAAGGCAAACACAAAAATTCATTATCCTCGGAATGTATATGCTTGAAACAGGCTTGAAATGCTATCATGCCTAATTTAGAAAAAATAAAGAAAACATAATACATAAATCACTTGTAGTGAATTTAGGAAGAAAAACACTGTCTCACTGTATCAATTCGGGCCTTCATTCGGAACAGAGATGCTGTGGTCCTAGTCTTCTACGCCACCTGCCCAACTTAAGGTTGCTGAGAGACTTTAGGTGATCAATTAGTGTTTCTGTGCCTTATTTTTCTCAAGAGACAGTAATATTCCTTTCCTCCCATTGTGGGCTTTTGTGAGACTGGATACATTTTGTAGCTCTTCTCTTATTACGTCAGTTAAACTTTCCATGGCCCTTTACCTGAACAACATATAGCCTTGGTGTCCTCTCTGACCTCTACATCATCCATGAAAAAGCAATAGGATTTTGAATTGGAATTCTGTTTTTGGAATTAAACTTAAAATGAAGAGTTAAGCGAGATGTTTGATATGCTTGCCATCTCAGTCCCAGATCTGGCAAAGGACGAGACCCTGCCCTTAGAGAGTTAAGGCCTCTGATATGGTATCAGGTTAGTAATGAATCAGCTCCAAGGTCACCTCAATTTCTGAGATGTTTATGGCATTTCTCTGTTGATTATTTACCTTGGCGATATCTTAGTGAGCTGCAGTGAGCTGAAAAGATAATACTGGCAAACTGATGATTCAGCCTTATAGGAATTGGATGACTTTCTAGGCAGGGCAGTAGATTTTTCCTAGTGTTTTTCCTCAAGCTCTGTTTTAAGGAAGGGGTCTGAGTCTCGAGCTAGGTAGAGTACAGTTCTTCAGTCAAAGCTCATTTTAGAAAAAGGGCCACATAAGACATGCTGAAAGATATTCTCTTCTATCTCACGGAAAACTTTGGGCTGATCTCACTTCTGCTTCTCGTCTCACCTGAAATAGAAAAATTGATGAAACTGGCCAAGCTTCTCTACTGTCATTCATTAACAAGTATTTACCACCACCCTTCAATGGGTTAGACGCTATGCTAACTGCTGAGTATGATTTATATATAATGAGACAGACGTCGTTCTGGCTTCTTGGCAGTAATGCTAGTGGGAGGGACCATTAAGAAAACAAAGAAACCAGGCAACGAATAAATAATTATTAGTCGTGATAATTCTAAGAAGTAAGCAAACAGAATATAGTGATAAAGAATTACAGAGAAAAAGGGTAGAGATTACTCTATATTGCATAGTCAGGGGAAACCTGAAGAACCAAAGGACGAAAAGGCATCTTTGCTGGGGATTTCCAGGGAGGTGCTTCCACATGAAAAGGAAGAGCCTGTATGAAAGTTCAGGGGCAGGAAAGTTTGACACATTAGGGGATAAAAGGACTTTACTGCTTGCTACTCCAAGTGTGGTCTGCAGAGCAGAAGCATAAGAATTCCCTGGGAACTTTAGGAGAACGTAGAATCCAGATGCTACCCTAGACCTGAATCAAACTCTGCATTTTAATGAAATGTCCAGGGAACTCATTTTCACATTGCAGTTGAGGAGCACTGTCAAAACATCGCTTCCAACCTTGACAAGACATTGGCATCTGCTGGGAACTTTAAAAAATCCTGAGGCCTGGGTCCCCAGAGATATATTTGGTGTGGGCTGTAAAATGGGCATCAGAATTATTTTTAAGCTCCCGGGGCGTTCTGAAATGCAGCAACATTTGAGAATTACTTGTTGAAAGTGCAGCACCTAGCACACAGGAGGTATTTAGTAAATAGTCATGAACAAATGAAATACTTGACCCTTGAGCTTTCCCAGAGGTTCCCATGAAGAGGCTGCAGGCGGGCACAGACGTTACCCTGCTCTGACTTCGTGCATTAGACGGGCTACTCTCCCTGCAAGACAAAGTCAAACCCTGAGCCATTAGGAAAAATGAGCGCAAGGACGAGTATCTCAGAAAGCCGTCAAATTCTTCCATATGCTGGGTAACTATTAATTTGGGCATTTTTGTAAATTTGTTGGAACTCACCTAGTGGCTAGACACAGAGGAGGAAATGCAATCCAGAGTTGAACTCAGTGTAAAGACAGCACGATTCTCAGATTCACTGCCCAGTCAGGGAGAGCCCACAGCAGAGAAAACCCTCTCTGAGGCAGTCTGGGAACATTCTTGACGAATGAGCTTGGAACAGAATGTTCCTACCCTGGCATTATCAGGGAAGGCTTGAGGGACGGGAGGTGTGAAGAGGGTACAGGATGTGACCAAGTCACCCATGTGCATAACACAGAGCTGTAGGGAAGCCCCCTGGATACTTCCCGTACCTGTGCGTGGTAAGAAATATGCAGCCAACAATGCGTAGGTTGGAGAGCACAACGTAACCCCCAGGTCAACAACAATTTAGTGACCAAGAGCATAGTCAGCTTCCTATTGCCCAAGAGTGGCCCAACAGCCAGGGGGAGTTGAGAATGCACACAGCAACCTCTGCTCTGGCCACAGGAGGTTGCAAAAGATTTTCAAGAGACTAAAGCTCATTCATTTCCTCCTTGTTGGGGTGCTAAGCTTTAAGAACTCTTCTAAATACTGTTGCTGTTCCAAGTAAAGGACGGTCACAAGTTGGGTAGTAATAATGTAAGTCCACTGTGGAGCAAGCAACAAGAAAGGAATTTGAATGACACAAATCTGTCTTTAAGGACTTTGTCAGCCTTGTGGGGGAAACAAAAGTTTCATTTCCCAATATAAAAGAAGCAATATCCTGACATAGAGGAGATAAGGAAACCCCAGAAATAGTTGCATTAACCCTTTTAGGCTTTCCTACGAACTATTGAGTCAGCAGAATAAATAGATTTCCAGTTGGGGGCTGCCCATTGCACGGCATACGCACTAAGATTGCCTTGTTTTAAGAAACATATACAGTTGTAGGTAAACTCTGTGTCTAAGCATTGTTGAAGAATTACATGGGTGAAAGACACTGTGACTATGTCACTTCCTCAGGGATAAATGTCTTTGAAAATAGGTATACGAAATCTAAGGGGAATAGACTAATACCAAGAAAATGGCGTATTCTTTGGAAGTAAATGACTTCCCGTAATGTAAATAATTCATGTCCAGTGTACTTCTTCTGTGGGTTTTTTAAGGAACTCGTACATCTGGTCTTCCCATGAGCTATGTGTACATGGTACCAAACTATGAGTACAACATGATGAAATACAAATCTTGGCCTATTGCACACCTGCACTTGGATAGCTGAAAGAGATCAAAGAAAAACACACTGATACGCTGCCTGGTACCAGGTTAAACTCAGGACCACAAACCTCAAATGAACTTCACTGCAGCCAGGTAGGCAATCTGTACGTGCACAGCCCTTCACTCCCTTTGATGACTACTTCCCACGTTCTCTCTTCTGAAATTCGCCCCCTTACTCATCTCCCTGAGTTGAGACCTACCTTGCTTCCTACTTCATTTTTGTTTTTTAAGTAGCAATTAGAAGAGAAATTCCCCCGTCTCCCACCATCACATCCTCCCAGCTGCTATCTGTGCCCATCCATATATTCTGCTTTCTTTCCTTTCTCGAAAGAGAAACTGACACTGCTGACAACCAAGGCCAATGTCAACACTTGTGCATTAGATCCCATTCTCGTTATTTTGAGGGGTGAGCCCACCTCCCCGTCATCGTCATCGTCATCATCTTGTCTTGATTCCATGAACATGCACACACGCTGTAGCTTTCTCCATCTTTTTAAACTTTTCTCGACACTCATCCCCCTCACCTCCCTCCATGACCATTTAATATCTCTGCTTCTCTTTAGAGCAAAATTTCTCAAAGAATTTGTAAAAGATTTGTTCCTGCTGTACCTCTAACATCTAGGACAGAATCTGGAATACAGTCGGTGCTCAAAAATTTGTCAAACGAACAAATGAATGAAAACCTCAGCCACTTTAGTCATTGCAGCAGTGGGAAAATACCAAGCAAGTCAAATCAGTTTTCACTCAAAATTGTTGGGCACATGATCATAGATAATTCTACAATAGTGACTCAGGATCTACTAGAAGCTAAGCATTGTGTTATACCGTATTATAGGAAGATGATAATTGTCTTTTATTCTTCCTTCAAGAAACCTAGAGTAATAGGGAAGGTAGTATGCAAATGTAAACCAGATAACATTCAAGAAAAATACCATAGCAGTTCTCACCTGGAAAGAATCTAACAGCATAAGTACTTATGGAAGTCCTGCTGCGTTGTGTGTTAGCTAATACTTATGGGACTTTTCCAATATGCAATATGAATATTTCACATGTATTAACTCATTTAAAGCTTATAAGAATATTGTGAAATAAATACTACTTTACATCCCATTTTACAGAAGACAAAACTGAGTCTCAGAAAGTCAAGTAACTAGCCCAAGATAGCACAGCATAAAATAGTGTAATTAGATAAATAATAAAGATGCAACTGTACAGACTAAAAAGCAGGAAGAAGCTGGGCTGACCGATCATCAAAACATACTTATTTGTTTATCACCTACTCATCATCAGACACTACATGAAAACAATTCCTAATAGAGTATGTGGCCTCTACGTTCCAGAAGAGTCATTAATGGGATGGGAGGGCTCAGACCACTGCTTCTCAAACTTTCATATGAATACTGTCCAGCTGGGGATCTTGTTAAAATGCCAATTCTGATTCAGTAGGTCTGGGTGGGGCCTGAGATTCTGCACTTCTTGCAAACTCCCAGGAGATGCTGACTCTGCTGGTTCAGGTTTGAGACTTTGAGTGGTGAGGACTTAGACAAACTAGTACCTACATATGATTTAAAGTAAAGTTGACTGCTCTGTAACTACCCAGTAGAGAAGTCACCTCACATGAGTGAAGTATGGGCTATAGTGAAAGATAAGCTCCGTCTGCCCATTTTGATCATCTATCAAGGGAAAAGGGAAGATATCTTGAAAAATCTCTGTTCACGTGAACAATTGTTGCCAATTTTTATGTCATTTATAGTTTCTGAAAAAAAACAACCCTAAAATCTCGGAGATGAAATTGGCTTATTCCCCAGGCCTTTAACTTCTCTGTTGTTCCCAATAGACCAACAGCTAGCTCTTAAAATACCTTCTCAGTTTATCTTTAACCCAGAAACATGAGTCTTTTCCTCATCATTGGCTGGCTCCCTGCTTCCTCAGCCTAAACAGAAGTCTACCCTACTGTGGTCACTTTTCCTGCCGTCTGCTCAAAGAATTCTCGGGAAACAAAAGTACAGAGTCCTCCATGCCCCATCCAGGAGGCCTTTTATCTTTGAGATGTGCTGATAGGCTTCACAGGTGAAGGTGCCCCAGGAGCAGAGAGCCTCCCTTCCTACCTAACAGGCATGGTGAGGTTAGAAGGTTAAAGGAGCCTGCTGTTCAAAGCATTTTGCAAAGATTAACTAATCCAGACAACCAGCCTCTCGCAGAGCAGAGGAACATGAGATCTATAGTTACAGAGGGAAGCTGCCCCAGGCAATAATGGGACTGGTACTTCTACAGACAGGAAGAAATTTCAAGTACTAATTGGACCACATCTCAGAATTGTGTATATATAGTGAATGCCCGTATATGTGTGTAAGCATACGTATCAGAAGTATAAATATATTACATACAACATATTATATTTTATATATTTATTTTTACATATAATATATTCATATAAATATATATATTTATGATCACACACACACACACTGTTATGGGCTGAATTGTGTCACTCCAAGATTTATTAATATAAGATGAGTCTTAACCCTCAGTACCTCAGTATGTGACTATTTGGAGAGAAGTTCTTTAAAGAGGTAATTAAGTTGAAATGAGGTCACTGGTATGGGCCCTAATCCAATATGGCTGCTATCTCTTATAAGAAGAGGGAGGTTAGGATATAGACAATTCATAGAGGAAAGACCATGTTAGGAGAGGAGAGCTATCTGCAAGCCAAAGATAATACTTTGATCTTGGACTTCTAGCCTCCAGAACTGTGAAAAAATAAGTTTCTGTTCTGTTCTGTGTAAGTCACCCAGCCTGTGGTACTTTGTTATGGTAGCCCTAGCAAACTAATACACACACACACACACACACACACACACACACACACACACTGGCCACAGAGTCTGGAAAAACAAACACATTTTAAAAGATTTATAGTTATCATGTTACCAAAAAAAAGGTAAAATAATATTATCTAAGAGTCAAGATTTTATGACCACCCTCTGTAGGTATATATACACACAAACATCTTGCCTTATCCACACACTGGGAGAGAGAAAGGAGTGTAATGTAAATACGAGTATAAAGTTAACTGATAAGGCTGGGGAATGACTTAAGCATGCTATCACACAGCTTTCTGCCAGATTCGGGAGTAGAGGTTCTCTTTCCAGGAGAATAGCTTCTTTAGAGTTATTTTTCTCTGATGGCCATTGGGTTCTCTTTGAATTTGTTCCCTAACGCAGCCCAAATACATGCTTCCCCTTGGCCTTTAATTAGAAACCTTCCGTTTTTCCTTGGACTTCTTTGTACTTTGTGACCGTCCTTCTCAGACACTCCCCGTGAAGTCTCAGACTGGGGAAGAGTTACACATGTCTTGGGATGGTTAATCATTACCAAGAATTTGTAAATAAAATGGCCACCATTATGCACAGAAACTGACACGTAAGAGTGAAAGCAAAACCTCAGAAATGAGAAGAAAGAATGACCGAATGGAAAAGAACCCAGATTAACAGTTCAGCTCTGGAAAATATGTGTCTGGGGTTGTGGGGGTGGTCAGAAAAAACGCCTTTCTTTTTCACAGGATTGTAAAAACAGCAGTGTCACTGTTTCATTAAATGAGGAAGTACAGAAATAAGCATTTTCAACTGAGGTAACAACTTTCCATGACATCTCAGGTCGCTGAAAGGAAGAGGAATTTATATATTTAAAAACATATTATATGTGCCAGAAGCTTTCTACAGCTTACCTCAGGTAAATTTCACCAATGGTGCAAAGTAGATTTCATTATCTTTATTTTGTACATTTAGAACTAAGGAGAAACCAAGTACAGACAGAGTGATTTGAATGATCCAGCAGATATTCCCAATCCTTTTCTCTCTTGCTGCCTTTCTCTATGGAAGATGGAAAAGGTAAACATTTGCTTCTCTGCCTTCTTTGCATCTCGAGGTAATCTTACTATACGGCAAAGCTCTAATTGATGATAGGTAAGCATGTGCAGAAGATTCCCAAAGTCACATCTCAGTCTGGACTTCTAGCCTAAATCCACACTGATGTATTCAGCTGCCTACTCAACATCTGTGGTTGGGTAGCTAATAAGAATCTCAGCCTAACACATCCAATCTGTCCTGCTGACCTTTCCTGCTGTCTCTGCCCTCTGTCAGTCTTTGCCATGCAAGTAATTCCAATTCCCTTGCCCCAGGTTCACGGGCCCACAAATGTAGTCATCTTTGCCTCTTCTTTCTTTCATACTCCATCCATAGCCAATCAGTTCTCACATTCTGCAGTTCTACTGCTTCTCCTTCCTTCCACTGGTGCCAATCTGCTCCAAGTCACCAGCGTCTCCTGCTTATAACCTTCTTAATGGGTCTCCATGCTTCCCCCCTGCCACCTTCTTCAGTGTAATTGCAACACAGCATCCAGAGTGAGTCTGTTACAATATAAAGGAGACCCTGTCTTTCCTCTGCACACAACAATCTTATGGTTTCTCGTCACACTCAGAGAAGAAGCCACGTCATCACAGAAGCCCAGCAGTCTCTGCATGACCTGGCCCCCTTCCCTTTTGATCTCTTGTCTCAGCCTCTCCCCTAGCTCATTCTGCTCCAGCCACACTGATCTTGCATCAGAACTTTGCACTTGATAGACCCCCCTCTGTGAAAAATTTCCCCACAATTTATTTGTGTGGTTTTCTCTCTTAACACCTTCTTGTCTTTCATCAAATATCACCTACTCAATGTTTCCTTTCTCTGACCCACTCCGTTTAAAATGCAACCTCACCCCACTACTACCAGCTGAAACATCCTACCCTCTTTTTGGCTATCTGTTTTCCATAGCATCTATCACTATCTAGTTCTGCATATTTTACTTTTGTCTCTTGTGTACTGTCTGTGTCCCTTCACTAGAATGTCACTTTCATTTGGACAAAGATTTGTTCTGTTTTGTTAATTGCAGGAGCATCTAGAATAATACCTGACCTGAAATAGCTGCTTAGGATGCCATTAATTGATCAATTAATTCATTCAGTCATGCATAATGGTAGGAAATTTAAGGGAACTAATTTGCTCCCTTATATAAGAGACAAGCATCAGAGAAATCATTGTTATCTTTAAAAATGGTGAGAATAAATGAGCAAAAGGATCGAACAGTCTTATGTCATGTTGAGCCACTGAAGCATCACCTACAATCTTTCATATCTAGACATCTCATCATGTGAGGAAAATATCACCTTACTCACATAAAGCAGATGTCAGCCAACTGTGCCCCACAAACCAACTTTGGCCACCTGCCTATTTTTGTAAAGACATTTTTATTGGAATAGAGTCATGCCTACATATTTACATAATGTCTCTGGTAGTGTTCATCCTAAAACAGAGTTGTATGGCCCACAAAACCTAAAATATTTCTTATCCTCCCCTTTATAAAAAAAGTTTTTCAACTCTTATATTAAGCAAGTGTTGACTTTTCTTTTGTTTTCAGTCAAAATCCTAGTGGTGGCCATGTGCTGGTCAGATGTTCTGCTGCAGGGAGCATAATTGAATGACATCCCCAGCTGTTGCTTTGTGGATCCACAACGGCATTCTGGGAAGCCATGCTTTAGACAAATAGGTCTTATCCAATGGCTAACCACAGATGTCATTTCGGTAAGATGCAGGGCTCCTCCATCAGTGACTTGGACTCAAGGAATCTCATCAACTTGGCCAGAACTTTCTTGCAACTGAGCTGGAATCTAAGACTCTCCTTATTCAGCCCTCCTTCATCCCTTCTTTCCTTTCCAGGGCTCCGTCCTGCCCTGTGGTCTGAAGGCTCTCCTTATAAACACCTTCTCCCTCCTCCTTTACCCTTCACAGCTGTTTTCTCCAATAAATCTCTTATTTTGCCTTCTGCTTCTCAGAGGACCGCAAAGAACATAAGTATTCTTGAAGCATCTTGACTGAATGCTTATGTTAGTCTGAATTCTTGACTGTAGTCACAGAACAGGTAAGAAGTAATTTTTAGATTCGAACCAACAATGGCCTGTTTTCTCAATACTGCTCTGCTATGACTACTCCTGTAAATACTTGTTTTGTGTCCCTCCTTATATTCACTCACTCCATAAGGAATCCACAGAACCTTTATGATCATAGATTGGTTTTATTCACGTTTATACCCTAACACCTACCAAAGCTTGTCAAAGAGTTGGCAACGTTATAATATTTGCTGGATGAATGAATAAATGGATCAACAACACATATGTATTAAATATCTAAAATGTGTGCATTTGGTTCAAATCTTTGCTTTGTTTACAGTTGAAGAAGTGTTATACAAAGGACAATGTACAAGTGCAACTTAGTTGTTTTGCTTAAAATGTGTTAATAGATAAGAGCTTGGAGATAATGGAATCAACAAGGAGGTTACTACAGTGGTACTGACGCGAGGTAATAAGGGGCGGAACTTGGCCACACAACGGAAGTTGAAATAAAAGAAAAATGAGAGTGAGATTTTTAAAAATGAATAATCAAGAGGCCATTAATTGGTCACAGAAGTCACACAAGAATTAGGAGCAAGATGACAAAAATGATTTGAGCCTGGGTAATTTGAAGGAAGACAGTACCATTTGTGAAAATATGGGCTTTAGGAAAAGAAACCAATTTATTAAGCAGGAGTTTATGAGTTCTGTTAGGGAGTGGAGGATCATTCAAAAGGTATTATTTAAAAAAATATTAAGGAAGTGAGATTAGCCCTTCAGAAGGGCTGTCTGTGTCAGAGACCCATTCCACTCAGAGGATAGTTGAAATTATGAGAGTGAATGAGTTCTAGGATGATGAGTATGAACAAGATAAAAATAAAATTAAGTGTGATCCCTGTATTTGAGAGGTATGAGGTGAAAAGAAACACAGACAAAGAAAATGTAAAAGAAGTAGACAAGGAAAGTATGAGAATCAGAATAATTACATGATCCAGAGACCAAGTGAAAAGAGCATTTCAAGAAGAGAATGGCCATTGATAGCAAATATTGCAGAGAACCCAAGGAGTTTGGACAATGTGGTTTAGAGATTTGGGGGCAAATGAAAGAGATTAAAATAAAGGCGGACTTGAAGGATCAGTTTGATCAACCATCAGCTTATTGGTTTGGTTTTGTCTGTGTTTGAGTTTGTTTCCTTTTTCTTCAAAGGAAGACTATTAATGTTTTTAGCAGAAAATAAGGCTCTACGGGGGTTAGAAATTGAAGAGAATAGTAGAAGGGGGGATGACAGATATAGCAAGTTCCTACAGGAGGTAAGATAGGGACGGACAGAGAATAAAAATGAGGAGTCTAGTGTTGGAAAGGAAAATGAAGCAACTAACTTTTTAAGTGGAAAGAAAGGAAGGGAGCATCTAAAGGCAAATCCCCGTGCTGTCCTTCTCCAGATCAGCCCAGAGCTATTTTCAGGGTGTTATTTGGCATCAAAGCTCCACTGTAATTTAATTCCCACATTTGCCAACCCCGAAAGAAGGTTAGATCCCATCTAAATCAATGTTTCATCTACATAACCTTATCCAACCATATTTACACAGAGCCTAACAGATGTACCTTTCTTTGGTATATGAACATACTGTGCACCTTTATTAAAAACAATGATCATCCTTCTAAAACTTGATGACTATCCAGATGAAAGTGGCAAAATAAACAAAAAAGCAGTCATCACATGTGAATAGAAGAAATCGTCCTGATTATCTCAAAGGAAAGATACGGTAAAAAATAATAGGAAAATGGACCACTTTCAGTCCATTTGGATGATGAATATCTGAGAAAGTCCTTCAAATTTGCTTCTAAGTGGTGCTCTCACTAATGAATTTCCTGTGGACCATTAAAAACAGGCATTTTATTCAATGTCTTACATAACTTCTTGTAGATTTCAATTTACCATTAAAGAGAGTCTTAAAGTCGTTTCAGTTGGGCAGCTTATATATTGCTGGAAGTCTTAAGTTAGCTAGCAAAGAAATCATTAATTCCTTCCTCAAATAAATATTTCAATATACATCAGTTTCTTCGGTTTTGTTTTTGTTTTTGACTAATTTTCCCCTCATTTCTCTGGTTTCTTGAATTATTACATTTTAATGTGGGAGTGTGCCAGAGTGATGCCACAAAATCTTAACAGATTTAACAATCAAAAGTATTAACCCAACTGATATATTTGTATCAATGGGGGGATGTGGGGATAAGCTGGTGAGGAAGGAAATAAAGAAAAAAAACCTGGAAGGACCCTTGGTACTGTTTATTCATATCAAGAAGAATTTGGAAGAGTAAATTCCACCCTCCTAGATTCTATCTAATGTTTCTGGTCAGTGGGGTTGCTCTAATGAGTTCAAATTTAGATTAAAGCAATAGTTGCAACTTTAATTTCAAAAGCTCTTGCCAATAATGATGTCTCCATTTGGGTGAGATGGAGTGGAACAAACTAGAGTTTAGGAATCAAAACACTTGGATTTGATTCCTGGCTCTGACCATTTACTCCTTTGTAACCTCAAGCCAGCAGTCCCACTCCCACCCCAGCCTGGGTCCACGCCACACACTCCCCATAATTGATAAGTGCACCCAGAAGCAATGCCTTAGGCCAATCACTTAAACTTTGTGAAATGCCACTTCCTTAACTCTATAAAGAGAGCATGGGACTCACTAGGGATTCTGAATTCTCACTGCACATTAAAAACACCTGGGCCACTTTAAAAAATAACTAGCGGATACAGAGCCCCATCCCAGACCAACTTAATCAGAATCTCTAAGGGTGGAGTCCCTGCACTGGTGTTTCTTTAGGTAGCCACAGGTGGTTCTATGTGCAGCCAGAGTTCAGAATTACTGCTCTGATCTTCAGGCTTTTTCCTAATCCTTTAGATTCTGAGAATCACTAACTCCAAGGTGCACATGTCTGGGAGAAGGCAAGGATCCATTCAGATGGCTTTATGCTCCTTTATGGCCACAAAAATGTCTCCGGCCTGGGGCATAGAGATCTGTGCAGAGTTAATTCTCGGGATTTCTAGGCATAAGAGGATATGCCCAAAGCCAAGATTTTACTTTGCTTTTCTTCTTACCATTTTCCTTTTCAACTGAAAAAGTAACTTTTTTTAAAATTGAGGTATAACGTTTTTATAGCTTGATGAATTTTTACATAATATGCACCTGTGTAGCCCTTACCCAGATCAAAACATAGAACATTTCCAGTCCCTCAGAAAATGAATCTTACTATTGCACCAATACTTGTCATCTTATTTTATAATTGCATGGCTGCATCATAAAATAAAAAATTGGATGTAGTTCTCCCATTTGTCTTGCTACTATTTGTGAAGCTATCACACGTGCTTTCTTATTCCTTTGGAGAATGCATACCTAATTTTCCCTTTATATCCCAGAGATCTTACCTCTGTAAGCTACTTCACACTGGCTTTTGAGAGCAAGGACTGGGTGTGTCTTCCTCACTCATGTACCTGCAGCTCTTAGGTGCTTATGAACATTTGTTAAATGAGTGCTGAATAGATACATGACATGGGGGGTAGGGGACAGACATAAAGAAACAATAGGAGACACATTCCTACTTCAAAAACTTTTCTGTCACGTAGATGGGTTGAGGGGAGTTTGGTTGAGGTACATTCCAAATACACTAGAAGTACTTTGTGAGTAATTATAAAACAAATAGCATCAGTGCAAAATTATTTAACATTGACTCAAACTTCAAGAGACTGAAAACCTACAGGGAACAGAGGAAGCAGAATGAAGAGGTAATCAGAGTAGAGACTAGTTGAAGAGAATGGTTTCCTGGCTGAGGAGGTCTGGTCTTCAGCAATGCAGAGAGAATAGGGAAGAGACTATGCCAGATGAGTGTGGAAGGGTTCGAGCGAAGCCTGAAGGGCAAACATCTAGCCAGTCTTGTGAAGGGAAGTGGAAGTACATTATCTGAATTGGAAATAGAACAGACATGTTGGGGAGAAATAAGACAGGAGGGAGAGAAGTAAACATAAAGCCATTTGATGGAAGCCTAAATTGATAGACTGAATTTTTTGTTGTACCACCGGATGTACTGCAAACAGCATTTGCAGAAGCTTGTTCTGACTATTATTGGGGGGCAGAGAGAAAGTCTAAATCAAATAAACTGATTAGGAGCCACTTCCACAATCCGGATACGAACCCCATTTTGGGTGGTTAGTAGTAGCAGTGATCATGATGAGCAAGAGAAGCATCTAAGAACTGTCCCAAGGATTTGGAAGGTGAAAGGGGTCAGGTGTTCAAAATCACACCTAGGATACCGGATACTGATATTAGTCCCAGAAATGGGGAATTGGGGACAGGATGACTACCTGGGAGAGAAACTGATGCTTTTAACTGGCTGTTCTGTTTGGGGTTGGGCATATTTTATGTCTGGATTTGGGGAAACACCAAACTCACGTTTGGAATTCCCAGACCACAGAGGAGAAAGGTGGGTTAATCCCAGTCCATTTCCTGCCCTGGAGGACTTTGAATCAGTAAGGCTCACTCCTGCCTAGGGTTGAGGCTATGTTACCCAGACTTGTTTTCTTCTAGGCGCAGCTAATGTGTTTATACATATGCACTCCAGGAGAAGTGTAAAAGAGAAAATTAGGGATGAGCCTGGAGAATCTGGTGGGGCCATCACTTTATGGTTGGGTAAAAGCCTCTGCAGCTTAAAGGTTTGGCTGTGCCTTTGTCTGCAAACATTTGAATATCCCTGACTTGGAGCCAATAAAGGAAACACTAGAACCTCTCACAACTGCACCTCAGACCTTAATAGTTCCAAAAACTAGACAGCAGGCTGATTGTGTCTCCTTAAAAGGTGCCAGATGATTAATAACTCTGTTTATATCTTACTTGTAGATGTGCCAGAAAAGAGACACAATCGGAACACATGCTTCGGGGTGGGAACTGATCAAGGCTGGAATTCATAAAAGCCTCACATGCCATGAAAAGCATGTATTTCCTAATTGTCCAGGTACATAACTGGTGGTTTCTTCTTTCTAAATTATCAAATATCGAACATTACTGGAGGTAGAACAGCAGAACTGAGGGAGCAAAAACCAGATCTGGCATGACCATTCTTAGAGTGAGAGGGAGAGTATGTACTACCTCTGGAGTAAACAGCTGACTGTGGATGTGACAATAACAGCCCAACCACATCCCCAATCTGCTGAGGGTACATCCTGTTCTCACAGCAGCAAAGACGAGAACACAGGAGTTAGGTGGCTTATTCTGCCAGGGACTTTTCCAGTAAATTGTTCAGGTAATTTATGTCACTGAACTAACTACAATTTGTCATCTTCTAGACAGCAAAACAAGAAAATACATGTATATAAAAAACAACAACAACAAAAAAGGAAATAAAAGAATCAAAATGGAGCTATGTTCTTTACAGTATGGGACTCGAAACACGTGTTGCCCATATGATTTTTTTTTCATGAAATGAAAACTTCCCAATATATGTGTGCCCATCTGCAGATGTTAAAAAAGAAAAATCTTCTATTGTCACTGAAGTATGATTATTGCATTTTTTCATTTGGTCATGGCATTTCTTTCTTTCTTTCTTTTTTTTTAGCTATTCTATAATAAATGAAGCTTATAAATAGTCCACGTAATAAAGTTAAGACTTGTCACTTTGCCACAATTATACCATCACCAGGCTTTTGTGTTGAAAGCTACTTTGATCAATTGCATTGATTAAATGGCAGTGGTAACCCAAGTTCACAATAGGTTATGAATCTTAACTTAGACATGAATTTAACTCAGGACATGTGACAAAGAAATCTGGAAAAGATATTAATCATATCAGGCATACTTGGCCTTACAAGTCAATCTTAGAGTCCAGTTGGTCAAAAATTCTGTTACAGCTGAAACAATATTGTGAGTATTGGCAAAACTATACCAGACACCAGAGAAATCCAGAGAAAGTTCTTAAGTCAAAAGTAATATAACTAAAGTTGGGATTGGCTCTAAGAAGCATCATGAAAGAGGCAACATGGGTCTTTGCTGCTGTCCTCCTTTCACTGAGCATTATTTCCAGGACCTCTGTTCATCTTCAGATTGTCTCAGTATTGACCGTGCGCATGCTGTCATTCTGATAATCAGAGCATGAAACTGGGGCATTTCTCTCCAATGTTGTGAGAGGGGGAGGCTACAATCCTCCTGCTGTGGAGCGAGAAACAAAATCTTGACCGACATGTGTGACTCATTTATGATTTCTAGTAAGCCAAGCAGTGTTTCCATGCCATGGGAAAGAAAGGGCTGGAGATAAATTTTGAGTTCATTTTCAAAGTTGATATTCTCTAAGTTCTTACATAATATATATGTGGTAATGACCACGAAAGACCAATGTGTAACCGGTATAACTGTGGATTGTAGATGTCATACATGAATGCATTAATTATGTTATATACATGAAATGGAGCTGTGGGAAAATGGAGTTAAAATAGAGAAAAGAGAGGCCTCTGTGTGGATTGGGAGTGTGAACAGTGAAAACTAAGTGTCAGAGGTGTTTTATAAAAGGTAAAGGGCAAGAAAAGGTGATCAGCAGACTGTTCAGAGGATCATTAGCAGAGGAGAATTAAAAGATCAAGCATAAGTCCCGCGTGCCAATCAGGATAAATTATAGTTTCTATTTGCAACAACAAAGGATCATTGAGAAGAAGAACAACAAAAATGCACAGTGTCCATTCATGGACACACATACTCTCATACTCTTTGTTCCCAGGAATCTGTCTTTGTTTCCTCTTTCTGTATAAACATGATTTAAGTACAGGTGGGGAGGACTGTGTCCTCCAAGCTTGAAGCTACAACAAAAGTATCTTCTCTCTTTGGTGTTCTGGACCTCCCTTGTATTGCCATGGAATTTGTTTGGGGTCGCCAGACTGTGTAAAAGTTGATCATGACTTAAGCCTGAGAATCTTCCGCAAACAGAGGTGGCAGAGTCAACGTGGCCTAAGGGCAAGTCTGTTGTTCCTGGACCACTACATGTTCAATAAGTAAAGGCAAACTAAAAATATCTCTGCAGCTAAGAATACAACACCCATAAAAGTGAAAATAAGTGGCCAAACCCACTTTCCAGGCAGCGGTATGCAAGTGTCTTCGGGGAAATAGCATTAAACAGCAGGTTTCAGTGCTTCCCGTAAAGTTAAGGTGGGGAGGAATGTACTGTCTTACACTTTCTGTTTAGAGTACTAAGACTAATTCAGAGATACTTAAAACCCATGTCAGAAGACAGTGTGGCTCCCTGACCGCACCGTAAGTCTAGAAGTTTATGAGTTTTAATCCCTAACTGCCAACTGCACTCCTGCTGCTCGTGCACTACTGTGCCGACTCCCCAAACCCATCCTTCACCCCAAACCAGCCTGGTCCACGGTCACACATTCTTTCATTGACTCATTGAACAAATATTTATTCTGCTTCCGGTATGAGCTAGGCATTCTGTTATGCTTTGAGGGTGTAAAGATGAAAAGACACAGAATCAAGTGTGGGAGGGACATGTAAATCAACGATGAGAGTGTAGTGTGATAACCCACTGTGATGGAGGTATGCCCAAGAAGACCACACAGGTGGGGGCACCCAGCTCAGTCTGGAGGCAGCAGGGGAGCTGGGGCACAGCATTCCAGATGTGAATGAACACGGTCCTTTGAGATCAAGAATGTCAGGAGCACAAGGTATGTGTGAAATAGCAGCAGATGATGTTGTCTAGTTTAGGGGATCTTAAAGACCTCCTTGCCTCCAAGTGTTTCCTCATTCACTGAGTGCTTAAAATACTCTCATCTCTCATGGCTTTGAACTAAAGTTCTGTTAATACTGAAATGTTTCTTTGAAGAAGTAAAATATCTGAGTATTATCTGCCATCAGCATTTTTAGCTTCAATTAGCAAGCCCTGAGTGAATAAAACATGAGATAAGAAAGCGTTGGGACCAATTCAATAGGACACCCAAAGTCAGGGAAAATGGTCCTGGGTGCTTGAAAAAAAAATAATAAAATAAAATAAAATAAAGACTGTACCAACAAAGAAAAGGAGAGTATAATAAGAAAGCAAATGTGTGTGCCCTGCCATTGAGTCAGCTCTGACTCCTGGCAAATCTATAAATGAGTGACGTCCACAATGTCCTGTCCTCAGAAACTCTGCTGAGCCCCTGTGGACTCATGCCTATGGCTTCTTATGTGGAGTCAATCCGTCTTATGTTCGTTCTTTCTTGTTTCCTGCTGCTTTCTATTTATTTTCCCCAAATTATTGTCTTTTCCAAAGAACACTGTCTTCTCCTGATGTTCCTGAAGTCGGACATCATTATGGCCAGCTCGGCCAGACAGATGTCAGGCCACCACAGAGCCCTTGCCATAACCACTGAACTATTGAGGAGACAGCACGCTTCTGGAAGTTTCACCTATTTTATGATGTCTGAACATACAGGGTCAAGGTCATTGAATACTGTTTCTTCATTCCAAGCTTCCTAAGAACTGCAGTCTTAGGCAGTTCTTCTGAAATTTCAAAATGGATCACCTGGGGATCTTGTCATCATTCAGGTCCAGTAGATCTGGGGGGTGGGGAGGGGGCTGATAATCTGCCTCTGATCATTTCTCACAGTCTCCCAAGTGATGCTGAGGCCGCTGGTGACCACAATTGGAGTCACCAGAGTCTAGGTGGTTAACTTCCTTGACGTCTCTTGCGTGTGTTCTCTTGTCTCCATCCCTTCTGTCACTTACTACCTTAGTTCAGGTCCTCTATGCGTCTCCACTGGAGAATTGTTTTAGGGCTCCACCCATTCTCCACATCACCCTAGGCTGATGTCTTAAAAAGTGAGCATGACTATGTTATACCACTGCTTAAATCCCTTCAAAAAGATTGCCTTTTCCAAATAAGTTATTTTAAAATTTTACTTTTTAGTTGAACTCTTAATACAGAAGGTTTCCTGAAATCCAATATTTCAAATGTATGCAAGTGGTACTGCTCTGGCAGAAGCTAAAGAGGAAGGTCTAGATTCTCTCTTTTCATTTGCTCAGCTTCCCCCATTTCCTGGGAGAAGCTCCCAGATACCTCCACATAATCCCAAATTCTGATACACCAGGGCTCTAACAATTAAGTCTGGAAGCCATTATAGGCCAAAACCATCGCGTAGCTTTAGAGAGGTTACTGTTGCTTTTATTGTTGGGTAAATGAATATAAAACTGCCTCCTTGGAGAATTGTTTTAAAGATTAAATTGGATCATGTGCACAGCATAATCCCTGGGCCATAGTAGGTACTCAATAAATGCTTGTTCCACTTCTCTCAAAAGTTTCCAGTTATATATATTTTCCTTTGACTTGGAGTTTTTTCCCCTAATAACGATAATAACCATGCTGATATTATATGGAAGAGGTAACATACTGGTCTTTTTAGTGTGAATGACGTTGGTGTAGGTTCTTCCCCAGTGAGTAGGCTTTGTCTGGGCATCAGGACTTCTGGAAGAGGTGACAGCCCTGAGCAACTAGTGAGGGCGGATGGAGAGCTGGTCAGGAGGGCAGACAGATGCACAAAATGTGGGCTCTAGGCCATGGAAAGGGGGGGTCACACTAGTGCTTATCACCAGTCTGACAGCCTTCGTATTAATTAGTATTGAATGCTTAGAAATGTTGAACAAGTTGAAACTAACCAGACAGGGATCTCTGCTGTATATCCAAAGTAGCAAGTACACTCTGGGCATCGAGCTTCCCAGGAAAGTAGTCAGTCATGCTCGCCTCACTTGGACATTTGTGACACCAGAGTCAGGGGAAAGAAAGCATGTTCCTTAAGCCCCTAACAGAGTTCCACAAGCCTGGGTACGGTCCCTGTGCTAAAGTACTCACTACCCAAGGGCAAAAGTGGGGGCAGCTTTCTCTGTCCCTTTAGCGCTTCTCCTTGACCACATCTCTCTCTCCCTGGAACCCCTAACACCTCCCCCTGTCTCCCAGAGTCCATGCGGCCTCCGCCCCAAAGGAACTCTCAATACACAGTCTCAGCTGACTGACTTTGGACGTCTCTCTCCACAATTGTTCTTCCTCTAACTCTCCGCAACACACAGGTTGCACAACAGGTTGAAGAGTGTCCTCAGGCATCCCAGAGGAGTGGTCCAAAATCTACGTGAACAGGCTGCTTATTTTTACCAAATAGGACAGCTCTCTGGAAACCTGAACCTCGTTGCCTAAAGGATTTTGGCTGTTTAAGGTTCCTCGAGTTAGATCAGGAAGCCAGACTGAGGCCTGGGTGCTTTCCCTGCCCTCCCTGCAAAGCATTTCCTCCTCAGGAAACCTGGCAGGTCCCAGTGTGGGGTCAGGGTGCCATTATCAGATTCCCAGGAGCCCCTAGGAGGACAGCCTCAGGAGGTATTTATCAAGCAGTGGCATCTCAAAGACCCCTGCAATGCTATTAACATAAAACGATAACCTAGCCCACAGGGTTAATAATTAGTTCCAAGCAGTGAAAAGCCAAACACACCCCCAGCTGCAGTAGACAACAGGGAGGTGGTGGAAATACCAGCCGACTGGGAGCTTGGCAAAGCAGGTGAAAGACAAATAAAGCACCCACCCAAATCCCCAGACTCTTGAGGTTGTAAATGCCAGCAAGGTTGTATTCACAACCATAGACACTTACATAGTCTGGCTGTCTTCCATTGGACGTGTGTTAGAAGCTAAAAATGTGCGCAGCCACAAGAAGTGTAACTGACCATAGCTTTACATGCATTGGAACTAACAGCAGCTATGCCCTCAGGAATCCCCACAAGCAGGAGCTGAGCTGGCTGTCTCACCACCCTTCTGCACACACACCGAAATCAGTATATGTCACATAGAAAACATCTGAAGTGAAGAACAGATGCAAGTGGGCTTTCCTGATACTCTTCCTACACTCTCTTCAGACAATACCCAGGGTAAATATCTAACACAATGCATCAAATAACCCTAACCATGCCATTTTTTTCTCAAGGGAGCCGCTTTGGTGTAGTGATAAGAAGAAGCTTGGAACTCAACACTATATCCAAAAAAATAGAAAATGTATAGATGACCTCTGCAAGTTTTCTGGTCTGGAGGTTAAGTCTAACAACTCCACCACCTCCTTGTTATTTCCACCACCTCCCTGTTGTCTACTGCAGCTGGGGGTGTGTTACGTAGGGAAAAGGTCATAGTATAGATGACCTCTGCAAGTTTTCTGGTTTGGAGGTTAATTCTAACAATTCCCTGAGGAGTAGCAAGAGCACATTCTAGTCTTGTGAGTTGCAATTCATTACTGTCTCAGATAATAACCTTGTCTTGATGTGATGTAAAGGTTCATACTTTAAACAGTGCTTTTACAGGTGGTCTTCCACCCTATGAGAGAGGCAACAACTTAGGGAGGTGTGAGCCTCATGCTTTAGCTGAGGAAGACAAATGTGAAGATGCTAAATGACCTAAGCGTATGTCTCTTACGCTCTCTTCTGTTCAGGCTGCTCTGATTCAATTCAAAGCAAGGCTAGGAAAACAAAGAGTGCCATGGAACAAAAATAACCCCAAACCCTGAGTGGAGCCAGCACAAGACGTGTGAACCTCACCAAGTAAACCATTTGTCAGAAGCAGCACTAAAGAACTTGAACAATGCCAGTAAAGATGAAAAAGCAAAACGACATTTTTATTTTCCTCTTTCATTTTGCTAAATTTTGGGCAGAAACTTCAGAAAAAAACACACAAGTTATGCAATGAAGAGGCTTCCATTTTGTTAACTCAATCAACAGAAACATATCATAAGGAACTAAAGTAAGAAGAAAGTGGAGGTTTTTAGACGCACTGGGAATTATGTAGGGAAAAGGGATATATGAAAGCATTTTGTAAATTGTAGAGAATAATCAATTACTGAAAGAGAAAAACTTAAGGGCTTTTTGCGAGCATAAAGTGTTTTCAAAGGACTAAATTATTGATAGCCCTTAGAGAGATCATTTTAATCCACCCCCCCACACACACTCCACACCACCCTGGATTTCAAGCTTTGTGGCTGCCAACCAAGGATCCCGGGCCTACAAAGCCTGAAGTGTCAGAACCTCACCTACACCACACACTCCACCACTTCCTCACCTACACAAAACCTGTATTGATCATGGGCAGAGCAGACTCTCAGCAGATGCTAATGTACCTGAGATTCATTTGTAATAGTCCCCTCATTGAAGAACGGGTGCTGCTGGAAGTCTAAGCCAGAGACGCAGCCATTCGCAGTCCTGAGGGGCCAGGAGGAAATGCTGCCTTCTCACAGGTGTCGGGAAAGACCCTTGAGTCAGCCTCAGCGAGCGTCACTGGTCCTCAGTATACAAAGGGGTAAAGGAGCCCTTGCTAAGCACTTTGTTATCCGTGGAGGGGAGTTGAAACTGTGGGAATGGAAACATTTTAAATTCCATTTGAAAGATTACCTGTAAATAAAGGCCATTTCAGCTACATGTCTGATACCAACTCTGTGTAATTTACAAACACAGAAATGTTTCATTCATTTGTACTATGGGAGAGTGATGTAGTCTTGTAAATGAAATTTTCAAACAACTGAAGTATTTCCCTGAAGCACCAACACTTTCATACTATCATCATTCTGACGGAATTTTTTTCTGAAGTACACTGCACGTGTTCCTGTCTTATTAAACAGAGTACAGCAAACATGAGTAGCCTTTACATGGTAACTATTAAAATGGGTGCATCATTAGAACAATGAAAATTTTTGCTCCACTGGATAGAAATGCCCCCATGGCGCAGGGGAGGTATGAGACCTTTTGTCTCTCTTCTTCAGGGCCAGAGGTGGCAGTGCCTTTTGAAGTCTCCTTCCTGCCTGCTTGTTATGGAGTTATTCTTCTCCTCATTCTCAGTTGTTACTTCTAACCTGCCCTGGGCTGAAAATGGCAAATGCCAGGCTTGTCCCAATTGTGATTAACGTCAGTGGCTCAGTCTCCAAGTAAAAGACTGAATAACTGAATACGTGCCAACAATATCTAGAGCATGGATTGAATGGCGTTGACTTTATACACTTGCAGATGTTCTCACTCCTGGTTCTCTTTGGCGTGGCTGAGGTTACCAGACAAACCACCACGGGGTGGATGAGATGCTACTGTATATTCCACCTGAAGGAACCGGTTATTAATAAGACAGAATGGAAGTCACTGAAAGCAGTGAGAAGTTTAAGAGCCCCGGGTATAATTATAAAGATAAGGATTCGGATATTCAGCTGGTATTCGAAGAACCTGAGGCTCACATGTCGTGCTTCTGGGTTTCCTCATTATTCAAAGGGGAATGGTGAAGGAGGTAGCACCCAAGGGCATCAAACCCCAACACCCCCAAACCCAGGATCTTTTGCATTGTGGAGTGCGGACCAGGATGGTAGAAATTACTGTGCATTTCCTTAGGTTAAAAGGGGAGGGTGATAAAATACAAAGCTTGTCACTCCTTTAAAATTTTTTTTAAAAAAACAGAACTTGCAGATTCAGTATAAAGTCCAAACTCCTTAGATAATTCATGGTCTAAAGAGTCTTCTTCCCCCAGCTAAAACGATGCCATCCCTTCCTCCCAGAGCCTTTTCTCCCCCACCCATAGCCTCTTCCGTGGAGCCTCTGGAGCCGGTTCCCCCACTGCAGTGATGGGTCTCTCCTCTGTGGTCACAGGCTCACTGGACCTGTGATGGATGGCTCATAACTGGTCCTAAAATTGCACATGTACTTAGCTGACCCCCTTAACTCTGCTGGTCTGAGGGCAGAAACTATTTCTCATTCATTTCTGCTACTGCAGTACCAAGCCCAGTACCTGATACAGAAATGCTTAATTAATGTGGCATAAATGAATGAATGTACATTTTTATTTGTGCAACAGCCCGAGGGAAATGTGAGAGTGGCGGGAGGCACACAGACCAGGTAGAAGCCCAGGACGGGATGAACAGACAGACACTCCTTTCCATGCAGCTTCCCTGAATGGTTCTAGTCGCTGCCAGTCCCCACTCCACTTGCTGAACCTATGACTGGCTTGCCTTCCCATTGGTGGGGAGGGTGGGAAATGGTTAAATTTAGAAATAAATTGTTAGTGACAGAGCCTTTTCTGATGCTGTTGACAGAGTCCCTTAAAGGAAGCATTTCTGATGCACTCTGGCTGCCTTTGTGTTATCTATACGGGAATTT
Source organism: Rhinolophus sinicus (assembly GCF_036562045.2). NCBI lineage: Eukaryota > Metazoa > Chordata > Mammalia > Chiroptera > Rhinolophidae > Rhinolophus > Rhinolophus sinicus. The sequence continues at coordinate 66,629,189 of NC_133756.1, forward strand.
TGAGTCAGTGTTTTTGTTCTTTTTAATCTTAATTGATTTAACTTATTTAATTGAGGTATAACTTAGATACTGCAAAATACAATCCCAAGTGTCTTCGTGTTACATTTCAATGAGTTTTGACAAATGGCTTCACCAATTTAACCAACACTTCTAGTATTTCTGTCACCCTAGAAAATTCCCTTATGCCCCTTTCAACTAAATCTCCCCTGTAAGGTGACATTGAAAAGAGTAAAATATAGTATATATAGAATGCTGGCTCTCATGGAGCTTGCACACTAGTCAAAGCAGACTGGCATTATGTGAGTAAAATAGTTAGAAATCAACCCAATACATTCCATAATCCAGCAGTAAATAAAATGTTTTAGTTTACCACCATGACATGGATTTAGGGAAGCCAAACACATTAAAATGTCACTTTGGGCATTTGTTAATAATTTGGATACCAGTACCACTAAATCAGAATTCCTTGGCATGGGATCTCAGAATACATATTTTAAGGAAATGTCCCCAGGAATTTTGACATGGGGGGGCGGAGCAGAGGGTGGCACAAACCGCACCTTGGAACATGTAACGATCTGTTAAGGCTGGACAGAGGTAGATTATTGATGGCTAGGAAATCCAAGTGCCAGAGACGTTTAGTAGCTTGTTCAAGATCACACAGTAAATTCATGGTGTGGCCTGCCTTTCTGGGGGAGGAGTAGGAAAGACTAGGATGGCAGTCATCTTCCCTGGCCCGAGGGGTGTCCAGAGCCCGGGCCAGGCATAGGCCGTAATGCCTGAAGGACGACCCCCTGCCTCACTGCTCTGAGAGGAAACAGGGCTGAGCCCTGTGCCTCTGAGAGGAAGCAAGAAAGGGAAAGACTCGCTTCCTCCTTCCAGCTGCTGGGACTTTGGCAGACCCACAGCCCTGAGGGTTCACTGGTGACAACAAACTCTGCCCCCACCCCAATTCTTCTCCTGTCTTGACACTGCATTCCAGCGACTGAGCTGCTCCACAGGAGGGTGGCAGGCTCGCTGCGGGGCTGACAGAAAGGTCAGTCCACATGACATTACCACCCCGTGGAATGGTTCCTTCCCATGTGCTGAATGAACACGTACATCAGGTGTCAGGACGGCTGACACAGTTGACGAATGGCCTGGGTGGGGGCACATCCAGGCACCCAGCCTCCTTGGCTCCACTGCCATGCAGGCAGCATTTTGGTGGCACCTCAGGCAGAAATGTCTTTTCTTCTTCCCACATAGACAAACCCAAACAGCTGATAAATCACCGCAATGAGTTACTGTCCTGACGAACCTTTGATCTTCCCAAGTGTCAATTTATCGCCAATGAGAGGGCCTCCCATTGACGAGGCTGTGGAGAGAAGCAAAAAGTCAACACTTTCCAGAAAAGAGCAGAACCTCTTTAGCCCTCTGTCCCTCTCCCCACCTCAACAAAAGGTAATATGAATGAGCAGAGTCGTCTGGCCCGCATGGATGGGGTGCCCACACCGGAATCCAAGGGGGACAGGACTTGAAAGCAGACAGGAGGCCTTTACGCTGTGACATTTACCACAGTGATGTGTAAGGGCCTTCCAGCCTCTAGCTTCCCCCAGCCCCTCTCTCAGTCCCTGACAAAACCCTCCATTCCCCAGATGGACCAGTGACATGGGATTCCATGCACGGGTCGCAGATTCACCCCATGAGGCCTGAGAGCCCCACTATGGGGGGAGACAGGTGGTAAGATGTGTCCAGTCCCTACCGGCGTCCTGCTGCATCAGGACCCTGGATGAGGCGCTTCATCTCCCAGCATCAGTTTCCATACTTGTAAAACGGAGGGGTTGAATTCAGTTGCCTTTCATCTCAGTTCCGGCGTTGTGGGTTATAGTCCACCCCTCCCAGGCCAAGAACCTTGAGTTTGTTTTGTTTTGTTTCCTATGAGTGCAGATCCATCCATAGGGCACCCAGCCAAGAAGTGCAAAGTTCTAGCTATCATTCCAGGTAGGAAGGGAGACACCTGTTTGTAAGATTCTTAATGGTAAAGCTGTTACCTTGTTTACCTTTGCATCCTTAGGACAAAAATGGGTGTTCAATAAATGCTTGTAAAATGATCATGCGTCTCATCTGAAAATCCGGGCTCCATGTGGCCTACTCCTGACGTGCTATTCTATTCAGAGAAACCAATCAATATAAATGAAAAAGTAATTGCAATTGTTACTGTGCCTCTTGAGAAATTTTTAGGGAGGCAGGTCTAATTCACAACCCTCAGAAATCCTTCTTAAAACTCCTGTCCTCTGCTCTCCAGCTCCCTTGCACAGCTGCTGTGCTCATGAACTTCTTACACTTTAAACCATCACTCTCTTCTCAGTCTACTCAGTATTCCTGCTCTCCACAAAGACACAGCCTCCTCTGGCCCTAGCTCTGTGGGTTCCTCTCCTTTCCTCCCTTCCCCCTTGGCCCTCTCTCAATTTCTCTGTCTCAATTCCCCCCCCCTCCTGTCCCTACTTTATATCACAAAACTCAGGTGTGCAAGTAAACACTAAATTTCCTTTACAGTCATGTAGCAGTTAGAACTGAGAGAGCAAAGAAAATTGTTTCTAGCAGGCCAGGGCTGAGGGAAGGATTGGAGGGAAGAACTACAAGAGGAAAGATTAGGAAGCCTTCTTTATGAACTTTTTCCTCATGAAAAAGTATTGGGTGTTGTTTGTACCATGAGCTTTGCAAATCTCTTCACCACATGCCAACAGGTTTGAAGGAGCTACCTAGGAGCTCTGATTTCTGAAGGAGTCAGTTCCCCCAGCCTCTAAATAACAACTGTATGATCTACCATTCCAAATACACACCTCCATTGCTTTACATCTCAGAGACATATGGGCTTCGTCAGTGCATTAACACAGAAGCAACGTGGCCAGTCATTCTCTGTGTGGCTCCAGGCAGTCACCAATGTCTTCACGCTTTTGCTGAATTCAGAGAGCAGGGCTGGGTGAGGAAGGATGACATCAAGGTTCTGCCAGAATGGGCTGGAGAATGAACTTGGGAAGGTTGTTAACACCCTTAGTTTCAGCCCACATTATGTGGAAATAGTTAGGGTACGGTGAGGTTTCAATGAAATAATAAAACTTACAAATTCAGCAAATTCTTGGCCTAATATGTTGTTATTAGCACGATTATCATTGTTAATGTTGTGGCGATTCTCTAATGTTCCTTTGAAATTGAATGGCCTACAGTCTGACTTGAACTCAGAGCCACCTAGGGGAAGAAGGTAAATAAAATGTGCATGGACAGCTGAAGTTTGCCTTTGACAGTGTGTGGAATGGAAGAGGTCTCATTAAGTGTTTGTTTGATTAACCAATTCTAACTGGGAAGAGAAAAATACATGAAGTAGAACTACACAAGAGGAATAAACATTCAACACTAAATCAGTATTGGCCGATTCCCCACTTCATCTGTCAAAGGCAAATTTTCCGTGTAGGAAAGTGATAAGGGAAAGCCCTTATCAGCTGGCAACTGACATGACAACATTACTCAGGTGGCAGGTGTGGGATGAAGGTCTAGAGACAAACTCTACATTCTTCCCTGCTGTGTTTAAGGCTGTCTTTATGGCCCTGTACTGAGCAGGTGAAATGTAGTTGCCTGCAATAGCTCCAAGGATTGTTTCTAGAGTCTTCCAGGTTTAAGACCCGCAAAGCTGTGTGACTACAGAAGTTGGTTGTTGTTAGGGCTACTTGTAAAAACTCCTCCTTTGTGTATTTGTTGGTAGGTGTGTTAGATCAAGTCAACTCTCAGCCGGGCTCTGCCCTGAAGGACTCTGCAGGGAAAGGAGTCCCTTTACCACCCCTGACCCACATGGAAAGTCTGGATGTGGCCTTCATCATTCCTTCACAATAAGCAAAACAGGAGAAAAAAACAAACAACAACACACACACAAAAAAAACATACAACTAGAAACTCTTGAAAGCAGCAAAGCCTGAAAGATTGGACTGTGAAAATGGGACAACTGGAAAATCTGAGCTGCTGAGAAAAAAACAAAAACCCAGAGTTCATTGCAGAATAGGACAGACCCCGCCCCCTTCTTGTGCAGGTAACCTTGAGTGGGATTGGCACCAGCTCACATCTGCTTCTCCTGAGGGACTAACCCTGGAGAAGCTCAGTTAATCTGTTTACCTAAGGGAAACAGTGGATGGCCAAAGGATTTGCTTTTTTGTGGTGAGTGCAGTATTTTAAGGAGCCTTGAAGGATTCTGATAAAAACCCATTAACACCCCCATTGACTTATAAAATTTTACTATTATAAATCTATAGAGGATATATTACAGAGTTGTACACTTGATACCCATGTAACTTTACTAGCAATTGTCACCCCAATAAACTTTAATTAAAAAAAAAAAAGATAATAGTCCAGTGAAGAAAACAAGGGCTTTGGAGTCTGCAGAGCTGTTGGCGATATCTCTCTCTATTTATTAGCTATGTGAGCTATAAAAAGTGGTTTAACTTTTCAGGCTCTTTTTATCACCTGTGAATAATGATAAAGTAATAATAATAATAATAAATATAACACAGGGCTATTGTGAACATTGACTATGAGATAACAGATGACACAGGATAACTAATCCTCAATAAAAGTTACCTATTGATCACCAGTTAATAAACCTGGCCCTTTCACGCTCATCTTTCATCTCTAATGCCCCTAGACTTGCACAAACTTTGTGATTGGCCTTCAAGAAAGGAAGCAAACTTAGCAACCTATTAGCATACAGTGGGCCAATTTCTGTGGTTTAATAAATAAGTTACTCACTAAAAACATAATACCTACCCTGGGAACTTTCTAGTAGTTTTTGGAATTACAGGAGTAATACAATATTGTCATGGGAATAAATATAGTAATCCAGACAAATAAAGGAACCCTCTATGGGTTTATTATTCACTTCTAAGTAACCAGAAATACCTGAACCTTCAAATACCAGGGGTGCCAAAAAACATGTATACACATTTTAAGAGATAGTCAGCGTTGCTCAAGCAGTAGTTTGCCGTAATCAGAAGTGTCTGGACTCTGATGGTAACCATTCAAAGCACCTCTTGTCATTGCAGATGTCAAACGTGGCTTGTATTCATCTTTTGTTATCAGTATATATTGAGTATTACAATTTTAATAGTTTTTTCCTTTCTTAAAATATGTATGTATTTTTCTGGCACCCTCTGTATACAACAAGAAGTAGAACCCAAGGCTGGAATTTTCTTTGATTCTTTATGGATACTTTATGGTAAATCCTGTGCTTCAAATTCTAGATGTATCAGATTCCACTATACAAGAAGTTGAAAAATGAGACATAAAACAAATGTGACTAGAAGTGGGAATTATTTCTCTCAGTTAGGCCAAATTGCTGAGGAATGGTTTGATACTTCGCCTTAAAGAATTAAAGACTATTTAATGGAAGAATGTAACAACCAGTTTTTATTTTACCACTCACAGAGTCATTCATTCATTCACTCATTCATTCATAAAACAAGTATGTATCTACTCTATTTCAGGCACTATGCAAGCTGTCAGGGATACAAAGCTGAATTAGACAGGGTTTCCACACTCAAGGAGCGTGTTAGGTCAGGGGTACAAACTCATAAGCAGCTAATGGGCATAATGTGATAAAGTAGGAAAATAGGCATGCGGGGAGACTGTTGTAGGAACTGAGGGGAGAGGAGATACCCTCTAACAGAGGGCATTAGGAAAGACTTCACAATGCATGAAATCCCTTTTGAGTTGGTTCTTAAAGAATAAGTGAAGTTTTTTAGATAGAAAACAGAAAAAAAAATGAAAATCTTGGCAGAGAGAATGATATGATGGTCTAAAGTGCAATAGATATTCCAGGTATGGAATGATAGATGGAGCATATTATGTGTGTATGTGCCAAAGGATACATGGGGCTGGGAATATGGGCAGCTGGAATCCATCGCGAGAAATTTAGAATGCCATGAGAAGAAAGAGGAAGGAACGTGCATAAAAATGTAAGAGAGGAGTTAGGTCCAGTGAAAGGAGGAATTTCTCTCAAGACAAAAATACTTGGACGTTGGGATAATTAGGAAAGGGGGCAGGCATCTAAGAGGATAGATCATTGCTTGATAAACCCCAAGACCAGAGATGAATTGTGCTGTGTACCTTCTCAACCTTCCTTCGTTCTCCACAAATGTGTTTATGCAATTTTTTGAAGACAGATTGGAAATTTAATAGCAAGTACAAAACAAAGGCAACTAAGGGGGGGAAGAGAGGTTGTGTTTTGTCTGGTGTGAGATGTTCCGGAACAAATGCATGCCTTTTTTCACTTGGTTGAATTATTAACAGCATGTTTTCATTTTTCTGATTTCAACAGTCATATATGTTGTTTAAAGTGTGGAAATGAAGTCTCAAAGAAGGAAGGAAATAAAGCTTTCTCTGTATATTCTAATAACATAAGGTGCTGTTTTGTACTTGGCTTTCTGCCTTTAGATTTGTGCTTACAAATGGTTTCCCCTTGAAGCGATCAGATAAAAGTGATCCTCATATTTTCTCGTAATTCTTTATTTTCAGTTTTCGTATTTAACTCGAGTCCATGTTGAATTTATTTTTATGAATGGTCTTAGGTAAGGTAGAGTCATAGTACATTTATGAGCCTTAGGCCTCCTTTTTTCCCATTAAACTGTTCATTTACTTTTTTTCATCTTATTATCAGTTTTGTCCATTTCCTGTTTTTGTAGTTATCGACAGCAGGCCCTGTGTTTCCTGGGTGGTTTTCTTGCAGTCATAATAAAGTACTATTGCTCAAGCCATTCCTTCTACTCTTGTTATTTCTATCCCAAACTGGCTAACAGGGCTTAGCCTTTTTGCCCCACACGCCAGCTCCTTGAGCCATCGAACTGTTGCTAGCAGCTTAGCGTGGCCTGTAGAACGTGCCCTCTGGAGGTCTTCAGCAAAAGCCGGGCATCGGTCTGACACTTACGTACACTGATCTCCTGAGGAGGGGGCGGGACTATCCCAAAAGGTTATCACACACACACCCTTTGAGCAATAGAGACTGTCACTCATTCCTTAAGCAAACAGTGTGCTCCAGATACAGAGATGAATGAGAAGCAGTCCCTACCCCAAGGTATTCACTCATCCTTCTAGAATGCTCCAGAGAAACTGCTGAGTTGACCTCCTCGTGAAAAAAGACATCATGGGCTGACATCATGGGAATCTGCCCAATCTCATTCAATTTACTCAACAAATATTTGTTAAGCTCCTACTGTTTGCCAAGAACTGTGCTAGGTGCTGGGATACAAGACCTCAAGGTGCTGATTGCTAAGTGGAGAACAGAAAAATAGGTGGTTACACTGCAGTGTGATAAGAGCTAAAATAGGTGAAAGCGTAGGCGTCAGATGTTATGCGTTTCTGAGTTATTTATTCTCCCCCTTCTGCCAAGGACTTATCTGCTATACTAACAAAAGTATTTCTTTTACATTCGAAGTAACATCCATGGTAATTATAATCTCGTTCACTGGAGACAGACCCAACTTTTAGAGTTACAGAGGAAGTCCACTGAGGTAGATGAATGAATGGGTGAATACATGATTCAAATAATTTTAAAAAGCAAGGGATGAGTGAATGATTTGCTCCCTTCCACCAGGAGCTGCATCTGGCTGCTGGGCCTCATAGCAGTCAACGCCAAGAGCAGCAGCCTGGGAAGAGATAACACTGGCCAGGCTTCGTAGACATTTCTTTTCCTTTTATTCCAGTGACCCCAATCCATGGGCCCCACTGATGTTTGTTTTGGCTTTTTTCCTCTGAAGCCTAGGGCAGCTTTTGTGTGGAGGGTTGTTTAGTGGACAAATCTTTTAATGGACGAATTAGCACGCTTCTAATGTGGTCACCTGATAAGTCAGGCAGCCTTCAACCACACACACAAAACAATTAAAGAATAAGCTTTTTTTTTCTTCTTTTTTTTTTTTCTTTCTAGAACTACAAGCAACCAAATCTTGGTCATTCTATGATAAGGTCTTGGAATAATCTGAGTTCCCTCTATCTATCCATTTTTGTATTAGAAAAGGGAGAGGAAAGACACAGAAGGAAAGTGAAATATAAGCTATGAGTTTAGTTACTTTTTAATAGTCTTCCAAGAAGATTTGCTGGAGGAAATGAAAATAAGATTCTGAGATTGTTGTGTTTTTATTTGTCTGCTGTGCTTTTGTGTTCCCTCCTTCTCTCTGGGCCCCTTAATGATGAGTAATCAAGAGTTGGTATTAGAACAGATCTCTGCTCCCTTACAGTCCCTTGAGATTTTCTCTTACATCGTCTTTTCTTTTTTCACCCAGCAACTAACTTCAGAACTTGCTGAAGGGCCTACTTTGCAGTTCTAACACTTGAACCTCTCTCCACAAAGAAATAAGTCCCCTATGTCTAATAATTCACACTTTTTAAGCACACAATATTGTCATTGTAATGTGGAGTTTGGGTAAGGTGGGGAGAGGTGAACGATACATGCACAAGTACCTCCCCTTGCTACCCAGTCTGCTCTCATTAAATTTTTACATTTTCATTCATTGCCTTAACTCTGATTGCCAGACATTTACTAAAATGCAGTGTCGTACACTATTACATTGTCGAAGATCATTAGAACCTAGTTCTTGTCACTTTTCTACTTTCCTTCAATTCATTACTGCTTAGAGTAACCATCTACTCTATTTAAGGCTTCACATCAGCTTCTGGGAAAGAAAAAAAAGCAAAGGGGAGTGCTTCCAAGCAGCAAAAGTTCTAGATTCATTTAGTACTTCCCCAGCCTCAGTTTCTTCCTATGTAAGATGCGGGTAACACCCGCCTCACAATGTTGTTGTAAGGATTGGGGATAGCATACGGAAAGGGGCTTCTGTTGAGCTTAGTAAGTGGAGGCACTCAACAATCAGTAGCCATTCTTATTATTGTCATTATCATATATATCATTTGCAGTATCTTATTTTCTAAGATTTAAACTGTAGCTCAAGTATCTTTGATCACTACTACTTTCCTTTCCTCTTTTCTCTCACTCTTGTTCATTCTCTGCTCTGCTCCCTGAGTTGTCACAACTATAATTTATTCTTTATGCTCCCAGCCCAAAGAGACCTTAGTCAGTCACCTGAAGAAGCAACGACCTGAGCCCCATGACATGGAAGTACATGAAGGCCTGTGCAGGGATAATGCCACAACGCTTGCCTAAGTTGCCTTCTCAGGGCTCCCTGGCTTGAAATTCCATTGTCCAGAGCCACTCGTGCATCCTTAGGGAGCGTGTCAGACCCACCTTCTCACCTCTGCCTCCCTGAGGAATGCTTGTTTTATAAAATAAAGCACATCATTCATGTGGCTGATTCCACTTCAAAAATTTTAAAAAACAAAAAAGATTATTTGGAAACAATTCCCCACCACTATTGTTCTGAATCCCCAAAGGAAACCTGAGCTACTGGCTAGGTTTTCACTCTATTTCAAGTTTCTCTTTTACTCCATGGTGTCTCCTTGTACAGCCTCATTTATTCATCCATTTATTTAACATACGTACGTCTGACAATTAAGTTCGCGAACTCATTTGCAACAATGTTGCTAACTTTTTTTAATATCAGAGACGTTATTCATTATAAATGTGTACCAACTGGACAAACAGTTAACCAAGTTTACTATTTGGAAGTGCTGAAAAGGCTGCATGATAAATTAGACGACCTGAACTTTTTGCCAACAATTCATGGCTCTTGCATCACAACAATACACCATCTCACAAGGCACTGTCTGTGAGGGAGTTTTTAGCCAGTCAACAAACAACTGTATTGGAACACCCTCCCTACTCGCCTGATCTGGCCCCCAATGACTTCTTTCTTTACCCAAAGATAAAGGAAATATTGAAAGGAAGGCATTTTGATGACATTCAGGACATCAACGGTAACACGATGACGGTTCTGATGGCCATTCCAGAAAAAGAGTTCCAAAATTGATTTGAAGTGTGGACTAGGCGCTGGCGTTCGTGCATAGCTTCCCAAGGGGAGTACTTAGAAGGTGACTGTAGTGACATTCAGCAATGAGATATGTAGCACTTTTTCTAGGAAGAGTTCTTGAACTTAGTTGTCTGACCTCGTATATTTATTAATTATCTACCTTATACCAGGGACGATTCTAGGCTTTGGAAATACAGCGTCACAACACTGACAAAGCCCATGCTTCTATGGGATTTATATTCTACATGGGGAGTGTGGTGGCGGGAGAGATAATAAGCAAACATAAACTCTGTAAGTTAAATAAAGCCAGGTCAGAGGTGGGGAGTGAGAGCAGAGGAATGCTTTGTAAGAAAGGGGGAGTTGGGGATGTTATCAACAAGAAGATGGCATTTGAGAAAAGACATGAAAGAAAGGAAAAATGAGTTAGGTGGCTATCTGAAGGAAGACATCCTGGCAGAGCAAACAAATGCAAATATCTGACCTGAGAAAGTGCTTCAAGTGTTCGAGCAATGACAGAAGAGAATGAGATTACAGCTGAGTAGGAATTAGGGGAGCAGCAGGAAATGAGCTCAAAGAAGCAGCCAGGGACCCATCAAGTAGGGACTTGTTGGCCATGGTTACGAAAGTGGATTTTGTTTTAAATGAAATGGATGCTCTTGGAGAGTCTTAAACAGAGGTCTGTTGCAATCTGACTTATGTTTTAAAAGGATCATTTGGACTACTTGGTGGAGAAAACCCCACTGCAGAGCAAGGGTGAAGGAGGGAAGACCAATTAGGAGCCTATTTCCACAAGCCAGATACTTGATGCTGTTGGTAGTCATTACAGGTGATGGAGTCTGCACAGGTTGGTTTGCTCATCCCCTTACCACCAACCCAGGCAGAACTTTAAATGGGGTTTCAAATTCTTCAAAAAGATACACAAAAGCCATATTTCGCATTGTGTACTTTATGAAAGATTCCTTTGAGAAACTTGAAGAAGGGGACTATTTACAATCATGTACCACTTAACAACAGGATACCTTCTGAGAAACATGCCATTAGGCAATTTCGTCGTTGTGTGAACATCACAGAGTGCGCTTACACAAACCTAGATGGTACAGCCCACTACACACCTACACTATATAGAACAGCATATCGCTCCTAGGCTACAAGCCAGTACAGCATGTTACTGTACAAAACAACACAAGATTAAATCAAGCACAAGAAAAAAACAATGCAATCAAGAGACGCAGTAAACATGAGACGTGTTAGGCTTCTGCCTGTGTAAATGGCATACTGTTTCACAGCAAACTCTTTCTATAAGTAGATAGAATAAACTCTAAAATACAATACAAAGTATAGTATAGTAAGTACATGAACCAGTAACATAGTCGTTTATTATCATTATCAAGTATTACGCATTGTCCATAATTGGATGTGCTACACTTTATACAACTGGCAGAGCAGTAGGTGCGTTTATATCAGCATCACCACAGACACGTGAGTAATGCTTTGCACTACAACATTACAGCAGCTACCACATCAGTAGGTGATAAAAATTTTTCATCTCCATTATAATCTTATGGGACCACGGTCCTATATGAGGTCTGTGGTTGACCGAAATGTCATTATGCGGCACATGCCTGAGTATCACAACCACAGCCAGCCATGTTGAAAGCATCATTTGACCATTATGCTCTCCTGGACTCCTTTTTGGTAGACAGCTCTCTTCTGTCCGGATTTCTGCTCCCTATTGGCTTAAAATTTATTCCCTCTCTACTATGCAAAGGTATTCATCTCTGCCCCAGCTTCTGCTCCCAAAAAGCACATAATCAAATCCCCTATAATGTTCCGATATGAAGCTCCCTTTGGTTAACAAGTTTCACTCTTCCCTTAAGGTAATGTAGAACATTGTTAATGGAGTTTTGCAGTCTTACTCCCTACTCCAAACAGTATGTCCAAACAAAATATTTTCTCAGTAAAGAATTCTGCTGATTGAAATTTTCTACATCTCATCACACCTATATTAACATATATTTCTTTTAGTCTCATAGTAATTCTGTTTGTAGTGACGATGTCCGCCAGCAGGTGTGAACTTCCTAACAGACCATCTTGCTGATCCCCAGACCTCTAGCACTAGAGCAACGTCTGTCACTTCGCAAACATAGCTGGAATAGGACCGAATGGATTGAAATCTTTACTACTATCTTTTGATGAACCACACTATACAGATTTGGGGTTGACAGGCTGATGCTTTCTTTGAGTTTTATAAATTACACACAAACTAAGAACCCAGGTTTTCAAAATGGAATACAGGAGCTACAGTATCAATAGTTCTTTGCCTGAGACAGTAATTAAATTGTCACCTGCCTTCTTCTCTTCCTTTTCTCCTTCATTTCAGGATAGTTTGCACAGGTTTCTGAGCCCTCCTCTGGCTTTGCCAATTAAATCACCTACAGTATTCTTAGGGGAGGAGAGGAATATTAGTGTTCCATGGATAATGGAAACTTCTCAGGGATGGGGATCTAGTCTGTCCATGTTCTGTTCACCACCTGGTACATGTTGCTCTTGGTATCACTCCAGGATATACAATTTCCCTAGCAATTTGTTTAATCACACTGAGCAGAATATGGATGAAGTACCCAATTCAGTAAGTCCCTCTGACCTACAGCATCTGGTTAGAGAATTTTGTGTGTGATAACTACTGCCCAATAACAACTGCCAGGTGGCTGTCATGTGTTCTACTTTTCCCGCCTCCCTGTCGACATCTCTTTGGATGCAAAGTTGGGAATGGAGGGCAGCCACAAGGCAGCAGCATAAAAACCCAAGAGCTGAACCAACAGGGAGCTCAATCTTTATAAAAGCAAACTGCAAAGCATAGCAAATCTTTACCATCTTGTCTGATCATGTATCGTGCTGACTATTAAAATCTAATTTGTCAATATTATTATGTATGTTTTTTAATAGTAAATAAAAAACAAGGAACTTTAATAAGTCATCGAATTCTATGGTAGGTATAATAGATTATGAGTACATGAGGGTTAAAGTCTGGGTCCAATTAATTTAGTATTCTCCAGAACAGTCTTGCACACTGTCTGTCTCTTGGCAGGTGCCAAATTCACTTTTCAAAGTGAATGAGGAAATCATCCCTGTGTGCTTCCTCCAGGCTGGCTTTATCTCGCTAATTGTAGAGAAATTATGCTTCATCATGTCCTTTAAGATAGCCAGGGAATAAAATCTCACAATATCCTTTAGTTGTAACATCAAGTGCCAAGTCATTCTTTCTTCTGGGAGTCTATATGACTCTCCTCTACGTCTCAGCAGCTACAATATGTTAAAGATTGTCGTTTGAGCAACCTAATCCCATTCCTTTCCTTAAACCACTTAAAAAAAGGAATATTTCTGATACTATCAAGAAAAAAACTCCTAATTAGATGGTTAGATCCTGAAGCAAAGGCTTAAGGAATGCACTCTCCTGACTACCCCCAGGATGTTGACATGGTCCCTCCTCAGCTGTGAGCTGGCAGGGCTCCTACCACCCAGAAGTGATAGAAAAACCTTAGATGCCTCGCCCCTAGGGGTACTGCAAACTGAGAAGACAAAGGCAGGGCCACCTCCAGAGCAGTGAGATCACCCGCGAGGCCGAAAGAAGGGGTGCCGCCCTGTCCCTGTATTTCCTCACCTCATCCTTGCTGGAGAGGCAGAAGAGAGAGACATCTCAATTTGTCACCTTTAGCACTCCCCATATATCTGCTGACCTTATCTCCATGATAATTGCACAGTGACAGCTTGAAGGGCAAAGACTTCCGTGTCTCCTTTACCAGAGTAAAAGAGAAAAAGGACCAGTATGGAGGAAATACAATTTATAATAGAAGACATACTGATTTGGGCTTCATTTTATGTTGATGAGCTCAGCATTCCTAAGCCCAGATTTTATAAGATATTAAAAGGAAATTATTCCCCCATGATCTAAGGTACACTGAGGTGAAGGAACATTTCAGTCTTTGCCTTAGAAATCGTTTCCTTCAAATTCAGAATCACACAGTCTTGTTTAGCAAGCTGGGCTCTTGGCTGAATAAAGGGTGCTTGCTACAAGGATAGCAAATACACTTTGTGGCGTCCCTAAGCTAACTGAACAAATTCCATGCTAATGAATCACACCTGGGACACACCTAGTCCCTGAGACCCACAGAAACAAGTCAGTGGGCATGGTGTGACTTTCACTCCTTTGTACTTCTAACCACAGGCTGACTTCTTCATTTAAGATGGGGTTTCCCCCCTTTTAATTTATACGGTCACTAGGAGGACCCCATTCATGGGGACCTAACTGAGTGTGACCACAAGCAGATGGAGCTGGCTGGGGTCCTATTTCAGGGCGGGTTTGATATCAGCAGGCATGTGCTCCAAATACTCACCTGGGCCTGGGACCTGGTAATGCCACATCCTCAACCAGAACTCTTAAAACTATGGTAATTTTAAGAGTCTAAAGCTCACAAATCCAGGATATCCACAGAACAAATCAAATGTGTAAATAAGGAGGGAAAACGTTAAAAGGATTATAAAAAAAGATGAAGAAAATATATTTCATTCATTCACACATTTTTTCATTATTTATTGGTCTGAAAAACTTTTCAGAGGAAAAGGAAAACTACTGGAACTTTCTCAAAAAACAAAGCACAAATATACGCGCCCACACATACACACATAATTTATTTAAATCACTCGAATTGGAATATATTTGAAAAACATTTCCTCACTAACTATTCAAGCCCCAGTGAAAAAGCCTCAGGACTCAAGCATAATAATAAATCATCCATTCAAATATTTGCATCAGGTAACTAGAGCAAAACTAAAAGCCAGCAACCCACACCGTGTAACTCACAGTACTTCTCTGGGTAAATTGGTTGTAAGGCTTGCATCTTGCCCCCAAAATGATTTTTGAAAATACAGATTTCTGCTGATAATTGGTAAAATAAAAATGCTGAGCTTCAGCAAGTGACTTACATTTATTAATCAACACTACAAACTTAGTTGTCTCTATCTTTTCAGATTTTTCAACAGTAGTTGAGGCTGTTCTTTCAGAATAGCCACGATCATAAATATAACTTTAGTGACTCAGGGATACACACCTTTTCGTCAAGCATGTATTACAAAGGGCCCTTCAAAGGTAAAGCCCAAGCAGTAGTCAATATATAGTCTTAGAGACCAATACGATGCCTCATAGTAGTGGCCAGTAACAAATATAGAAATGAAAGGATGATTTCTAAAGAATATCCAAGCTAAGTGAGGAGATATTTGAACTACATAACAATTAAAAGCAGAACATATCTGTACTAACTCCTGGGACACACAGTTCAGACACTTTAGTCCTTTGACAAGTACTGGCTTGCTCAGGGAAAGGCTTCAGAGAAAAGGCCTATCAAATAGCAGGTGGCATCTAAATGTCATTCATTCACTCACTCATTCATTCACATATTCATTCAGTGCACATTTACTACTGACCTTACTAAGGCAAGTCACTGTGACAGGAGACATGGCAGTATATAAGATCCACTCACTGTCTCCCCAGGATTAGGGAAATAATACATGCATTCTTCCCTTCCCTTCCATTCCTTTTTTATTTGCTTGGTAGCCACAAGAACTTGCTGATGGTAAAACAATAACTGAATCTGTTACGGGAATTTGTTCGTATTCCCTTAGAACAGGGTTTCTCAACGTCAGCACCATTAACATTTTGGCCCAGATAATTCTTTGTTGTTGAGAGCTATTCTGCTCACTGTAGAATGTTTAGCAGGATCCCTGGTTTTTACCCACTAGATGCCAACAGCACTGTCTCCCCAGCCATAACAAGCAAAATTGCCCCCTAGCAAGAAGATCCCTAATTGAGAACCACTGACTTAGAAGAGAACAACGGAACACGACGTAGACAGCTGAGTAGGGAAAAAATTAAGAGAAATTTAGGAAATACAGAGTATTGTGCTTTTTTGTGTTTTGGTGTTTTTTGTTTTTTTTAATGGGTGGTGTAGAATTGCAGTTGCCCAATAATTTTTAATTTGCTTCCTATTAGGATATAAAAACTAGCAACAGATCATTGCTTCCACCAATACAGCAAAACACATCCCTAACAAGCTACACAATTATAGTTTTAAGAAACTCATCAGAGACTGCAGAGCAAGAAAACCTAAATGCGATGAATTTCATGAGAGAGAAGCTTATGACTGCTTCAGACCCTGGCCAAGGGTAAGGAAAGGAGGAGCCCACTGTGGATGGGGTAAGAAGTCAGCTGAATTTTTGGTGGACTTCTGATGCCTAGTTTGGCGAGGAAGGTGGACTGGAGTCTCAAGGAGCCCTAGTCACAAACTGAATCTGCAGCCACTCTCCACTTTTGTCCTGGGGGCCTCCATCGAGGACACAGGGACAGTATACAGAACGCTGGGCACAGGCCAGAACTCCTGAGAGATATCTCCCATGAGGCCTCTGACTAGTCAAGGCAAAGCGTACCAAAGGCTGGAGACAGGGCAGGAAAACTGACAGAGTCCCACCAAGGCACTCTGGGCCTTCCCAGGAAGCAAGGTAGAAGAGCTACAAGAGGTGCCCCTGAGAATCTCCAGGATTTCACTAAGGGCAGACCAGTGGCTTGCTGAAGGCTGGGATCAGGGCAGAAGAACTGAGATAAATCCTTTCGAGGTACAGCAGGCTTACATAAGGACAAGCAGGAACTACCTGTCTAAGGACAGGACCAAAGGGAAAAGAAAGACTTCACAAAGTACAAGAAACTAGAGGAGTAGCCAGAGAGAAAACCCTGATATAAAAATCCAGCAGCCAGATTATAAAGCAGAGAGAGATAGCCCAAGATTCAGAAAGCTGAATTTTGAAGCATAAAGAGATCTCTGGAGTCTCGTTGGTATTCAGATCCTAAGCCCAGATAAATGAAAAGTCCTGATCCTGTTTTAAAAGATTGGAGCCAACGGAGGATGGAATCTAACGAAGTATGCCAGCAACCTGAACCTGGAAGGAGAGCAGAATAACGGAGAAAATGGCACAGCCCTTCAGGCCTTACACCAAAGAGCAGGGAGTAGCAGTCTGCCACTGGGGAAGGGTTAGGAAGGCTGAGGAATGCAGGAGAATGCAACATGCCTAAGTGTGGAAGCAAAGGCAGGAGAACAAAAAGAAATCTTCCCACACTCCAGAATTTATCCAGTATTAGGCAGCAGCCGTCTACCACAAGGGGGGCCTCAGAGCGCTGAGAGACCTCCCTGAAGCATAGGTACACAAGGTCTGCCTAAGGCTGAGGGCAGAGCAGGAAAACCAAGAGAACTCAGCCTGGACTCTGGACCACATGCTGAGTATGAGGCACCACTGTCTACATCTGGGAAAGGGACGGTGCTGAGCAAGCCATAGCTGCATAAAACCTGCCTAAGTCTAAAGGCGGGTCAGGAAAACTCAGAGAAACCCTCCCACTCTCCTTGCTTTACACCAAGTGTCAGGAAGTGGCGGTCTACCACTGGGGGGAGGGAGGCAATGTTGAGAGACCCTGTCCTGCTGTGCAGGGCACAGGGCCTCCTGCAGTCTCAGGGCAGAACAGGAGACCTGAGAGACCTCTTCTGGCAACTCAGTACCCATGCTAACTAAGAGGCTGCAGATGCGTGTCTCTGGGTGAAATTGAAACTGTGGTGTTCTAACACAACTAAAGCAACACCGGAGCTCAGCCCACCTCAGGTACAAAGTTTATTGATCAAACCTCCGTACTAAAACTTTGACAGAGACAGAAGATGAGACATGCCTTTTTCCAGGTTTAAATAAGATTTGTGTCAGTCTCTTCTGTTCTTTTTAATACACACTGTCGGGCATTGAGTCTAAAATTAAGAAATACATGAAAAAGCAAGAAAATTAACAAGCAAAGCAAACAAACAAAATTGTCCAGAGAAAGAATAGTCATTATAACCAGACCTCCAGATAGCCTAAATAGTAGCATTTTCAGAAATGTATTATAACAAATAATGTCATGACCAAGTGGGGTGTATCTAGAAAAGCAAGATTGATTTAACATGTAAATGTAACTTAATGTAATTTGCCATATTGGGAGAAAAAATAAGAAAAACAAACCATCTCAATAGATACAGAAAATGTACTTAATGAAATTCAATTGCAAATCATGATAAAAATTACCAGCAAACTAGAAATAGAATAAAACTTTTTCAATCTAATTACAAACTAGTCTTCAAACTGATAACACTGAATGTATTTTTCCTCTAAGACTGGGAATAAGGAAAGACTGTCCACTCTTGATATGTCTATTCAGCAATATTCTAGAAGATGTAGCAAATCTATAAGATAAGTAAATGCTATAAAAAACATGAAGATTTTAAAGAAAGAAATCAAACTGGTGTTATTGAAAGAAAACAATTTTGTACATAGAAAATGCTATGGAATCTGTATAAATTTTATTAGAACTATGAAGTGAATTTAGCAAAGCTGCAACATACAAACTCATTATACATGACACATTATACCCTGGCAATGAAAAGTTAGCAAATAAAAATTTTAAAACATAACTTATAATAGCATTACCAAAAAATTAAATAACCAGGTATTCATATAATAAAATGTCTGCAAGATCTCTACAGTGAAAACTACACACATTAAGAGAAACTAAACCCATATAATGGAAAGACATACCACTTTCATAAATTGGAGATGCAACATCTTAAGATGTCTAGATTCCCTCGATTGATGATAAATTCAACTTAATTTCAATAAAAAAATCCAGCTAACTTTTTAAAAGAAAGTGACAAATTTATTCTACAATAAATATGGAAGCCCAAAGATTTAGAGTAACTGAAAAAATCTTAACGAAGAAGAAAAATGTTGGAGGACTTACACTAACCAATTTTAAGTCTTAACTCTAAAGCTAGAGAAATTGAGATCATAATCAGAACAATTCAGTTCTCTATGGAACTAAAGAGTCCAGAACTAGATCAACGGAACAAAATGGACACCGAGAAACAGGCAGGCACACATATATACACCAATTGATTTTTGACAAAAGTACCTTGTCACTCCAATGGGGAAATTAAAGTCTTTGAAAAAATACTGCATGAATACCCAGGTATTTGGGGGAAGAAATGAATCTTGACCCCCTATTTCATACCATTAACAAAAATTAATTTGATATGGATCATAGAACTAATCATAATGACAAAAAACATAAAGCTTCTAGGAGAAAACACGAGAATATTACAACCTTTGGAAAGGTAATGGTTTCTTAAATCGGACATACAAGCACTAATCATAAAAAAAATTGCTGAGTCTGACATCATGAGAATTAATAATTTCTGTTTATCAAAAATCACCATTAAAAAATGAAAGTTCAAACCACCGACTAGAAAAGATACATGATATGTATCTCTCTACAGATAGACAGACAATAGATAGATAGATAGTAAGATAGATAGATAGATAGATAGATAGATAGATAGATAGATAGATAGATAGATAGATAGATAGGGAACTCATATCCAGAATATATAGAAAACTCTTAAAAACCAACAATCAAAGGACAAACAACCCAATTTGCCAAAATAAGCCAAAGATGTAAACAGACATGTCACAAAGGAAGAACAAATGGCCAATAAGCTCAGGAAGGGTACCCAATATCACAGATCATCAGGGGAGTGCCAACTAATGCCACAATAAGACGTTATTTCACACAAACCAAGATAGCTGAAGTAAATAAAAAGTGAAATTACCAAATGTTGATATAAGTAAAATTAAAATATTGACAATACCATATATGAAGCAATGAAACCCCAGGTATTGGTAGTAGGAGTGTAAAATCATATAACCACTTTGGAAAAAATTTGGAAGTTTCTTATAAAGTTAACCATATACTTACTCATGGCCCTGCAATTCTACTTACACAAGAGAAATGCAAAAAGTGTGCACACTACAGAGACTTTTGCAAGAATGTTCATAGCAGTCTTAATAACAGCTCCAAACTGGAAACAGTCCCATTGCACCCACATAATATGATGTATTTATACAATGGAATACTACTCAGGAATAATGCAGAACAAACTACAGACAATAACATGGACAAATCTCAAAAACATTATGTTGAGAAAAATTAGCCAGACCCAAAAAATGCATATTGTATGATTCCATTTTATTTAGGCAAAGCTAATGTATGGTGAGAGAAATCAGAACAAGGGTTTCCCTGAAGTTTCACTGGGGGTAGGATGGGGTGAGAAAGTGTGTGTGTGAGGGAACTGGCTGATAAAGGACATAATCAATTTTTCTATGTGACAGAGATGTTCTACATCTTCATTTAGATGGGTGTATATAATTGTCAAATCTCACCAAACTGAATAATTAAGACCTAGGCATTTTATTGCCTATGAATTATACCTCATACAATTTTTAAATAAGATTCAGGATTCATAAAACTGCTTGAAAAACCAAAGGCAAAATCTCTGAGAATATTTATTGGAGGAAAAACCAAACAAAAACATCCTGAAGTCAATGGGCTGCAACACTATTGCAACCAGGCAAAAGGCTGACTCTTTGCATCTGCTTCCTACTTCAGGGCAAGCATTTTTGGTTTTGCAATTGTGTCCAGCTTAGCAGAGATGCAAAGATCTTCTGGCCCTAGGTCAAGAGTCATGGCAATGACCGAGTGCAAGGACTAATGAAAGTGACCGAAAGAAAGCAAATGCTCAGTTTGGTCTTGAAGTCAAGTGTCAACCAGCAAACACATAGGCCAATCGGTGCTTATGGTCCTGGTCGGTGTCAGGCCAGGGGTGGAGAGAAGCATGCTCATTGGGAGCCTACTTCCGTCAGTGAGTTCCAGGAGTCAAATTCTTCAAGCTGCTCAAGGCAGTCAGCCACAACAAAGAATTGCTTACACACTAGCCAGTCTTTCCTGATGCTCTCTCCTTTTCTGGATGCATTTGTTGACGGGCATGAGCAAGCAAAGAGAGCTGAGAGTGAAACCCAAGCATTAGTAAGAAATTGGAGTGGACACGTCAGTGTGGAGTGGGTGGAGAAGGAGGGAGTGGGGACAGCATCTCCCCGGTCAAGCATATTTCCCACTGGTTACAATGCTCTGTATTCTCTGATGTGTCCTTTCCCACGGAGGAAGTTCTTTGTGAGAGAGGGGGAGGTAAGCTAGCTCATGGGAAAACATGTCTCTCAGGCTGTGAGCAGTAAATTGGCTCATGCCCAAGTCATGTCCTCAAGGTGTGCCATGAGAGATGAAATCACTTGGCTCATTTTACCATCTTCAGGATGGCGTCAAGACTTGACAAAGCCAGGCAACACATACAAGTAAACTGATCTGAGGCAGGGCAATGGCTTCTGGGCGATATGCAGAGAAGATGGGGTCATTATTCAAGAAAAATGCTAAGGAGGCCTTTACTCCCCAAAAGGAGAGCTAGGTCGTGAACCAAAATAAAACGAACTGCATCAAGTGAAAATGCATATGATGCCCAGGCCACACTAAGAATAATATGCTCCCTGAGCCATGCTGCAATTCTAACACCCCTTCAAACTTTTATTCTGCGCGTATTTGTTCAGCATTTATTTAATGAGGAAAGGAAAACCAAAAAAACCTGCTTTTTGAGAGGGGGAAGTAAACTTTCTTGAAATACAGCACACGTACAGAAAAGAACATGTAATGCAGAGCTGGAAGAATTCCCACCAAGTAAACACACCCATGGTTTCAGCACCCAGACCAAGAAATAAACAGAACATCAGAAGTCCTTCAGGCTCTCTGCCAGCCACGACCACCACCCAAAGGGAGCGACTCTCTTGATTCCTAACATTGAAACTGCTTTTTGATTCATGAAGTTATAAAGCTCTTTACCTTTACATATTACTACAATTATCATGGAAACTTAGTTAGAATTATCTTTTTTTTTTTTATGGTTTCTTTTGTTACCTACACCTACCAGAGAGCAGTTTTCACTTGCGCTTTAAATGGATGTCAGTCACATGGATATATTACAAAGCGTGGGTCCCAGAAAGAGCAGTGCATCATGCTCAGTTTGATTTCAGAATGTCAGCTGCCTGTTACTGCTGACTTCGGGTGATTGACAGATGACTGGACTCAGCGATGGTAGCCGACTGTCACTGCCCTAATAACATACCCACGCACAAAAATAGCAGAGCTAGGTTGATGTTTTTATTTCTACTACTACTTGGCAAAAGCAGAACAAATTTCTATTTTGCCAGTAATAAAAGAAGCTGCATGTGAAAACCTGACTTAATAGGCACCGTTTTTCTGATTTATTAGAGTGATGTGTTAGCACCATTTCTTAGAAATTGGTATGGCAGAGAGATGCCCAGTCTTTTATCAGATACATGTATTACAAATGTTTTTTTGTTTTTTTTCCAGTCTGTGGCTTGACAGACCTTACTGTCTTCTAGCCTGAACCTTTGGAAGTTTCTCAGGTCAGGCTTCTGCATGCATTTAAAGTCAAGGATGGGAGAGATTCCAATCATTCTCTGCGAAACATAGGGTTGAGGTTGTCATTTCAATTACCAGACATTTAAAATGTGCTTTCTCTGGATGCTGAGGACACGGAGATAAATAAAACCCAGTCCCTCCACTACAAGAGCTCACTGTCAAGTGGGGAATTCAACGTGTAAACAAATACCAGAGGAGAGACGACAAAGCCCTTTGCTTTGAGAAATCCAGGAAGACCTCATACAAGAAAAAACATTTGAACGGAGCCTTGAAGAATAAATAAAATTTCACCAACAGAACTGTGAAGAAAGGGCATTCTGCTGTGAGGAAGCAGCATGTGAACACCGAGGGTGCAGAGAAAGTTCATGGTCAGGGTGCGGAACAGCTAATGTAATATTTTTTTCATTTATAATCTAAAGGACACCTACACCAGAACCACCTGGATACTCACTAAAACAGAGTTTTCTGCATTCCTACCATGTGCTAGATCATAATTTCTGGGGTTTGGGGCCTTGGACTCTTCATTTTTGGCAAACTTTACAGGTAATTCTGTGTCACACAAAATTTGAGTAATGTTGACTTAAAATAGTACTTAACATAGAGAGGAGAATGGAGGGTGAAGCTAAAACAGGAAAAGTGAGTTGGAGGCACACAACGAAGGGTGTATGTGATGTATATTGAGGGCTGGTCTCCGGAGTTTACTGTGGAATTTTAATCTTTATAATCACACTGTGTGGTAAGCTATCTTGTCATGAGTGAGACAGGACTATCAAAGCAGTCTCACACACGTTTGTGCCTTTCCACAGTGTCAGACTTTATTAGAATAAAGCCATGGATCTAGTTCTACTGACTCAGTTTACCACGGGCATTAACCAAGGCTCCGGGCCAGCGGATAGTCTGCCGTAGTCGAGGTAGAGTGGTTTCACACAAGAGAGTCACACAGGTTTGCAAGCAATAGGGTTAGGTAAGGTGAACAGAGTCTTATGAAAGAAGGATGAGAGAGAGAGTCCGATGTTCAGCGCAAGTCCCTTCTGTGCTGGGGTGCAGCGTCGGGTGTCAGGCTGGGCTGGCGAGATAGTCAGGAAGTGAGGCTTCAAGCTCTCCGTCTGGGACGAGTGCAGATACAGCTGTCAGCTCATCGGTCGAGGCCTGAGCTATGAGCCCTCAGAGAGCTCTGATTTTATGCTCAAGACAGGGTGCAGCGCACCCTTCTGCAGTCCAATAAAGCCGTCCAGATGGTCACACTCCACCCTGCATCTAGAGTTATCTGGTTAAGGCGTTCACTGGTTACACCTTTCACATGATGCTCTGGCATGACTGTCACTTTGTGACTGTCATAGCTATCAGCATTATTAGAGTCTATTTTGTGTTCATAATTAATGCTCTACACATATCTCCATGTTATACATGAATAGATGGAGACTCAGGAAAGTAAAATAACTTTCTGAAGCTCACATAAATGGTAGACCCATGATTTAAATCCAGGTATGTCTGAACCCAGTGGCCATGCTCTTAGCCATTCAGCTTCATTGGGCCACTTGCCTTCATACATTTGTGCTGAGCTGGCTCCCTTTTATTCCCACATTCTCCTTGTAAACAAGGAGTCTCTCAGTTGGATGCAATGACTTGGACAGAATTAGGCCTCGCCTTCAGAAATCCATTCTTGCCGGAGGACAAGGCCAGCCAGAGCCCTCTGTGTTCCTGACTGGTGATTCGGGGACCCAAAGTGAGTCCAACTCCCACACCACAGACCCTGGTCCATTGGTGGCAAAGTAAGTATTTGATTCTGACGTTCAAAATTCCTAGACTGTCAGAATCGCTGTCAATGCTATAGGGGTTCGAGGCAGGTTTCTATTTATCAGAATCCTAGCGCTGCTTTGTCTAATATTAGACAACAGCATAGTGCTATAGGTCACAATTTCAGTTATTTTTAAAAATATTAACGAATCTAAATACTTCTTTAATTTGGATCTAACATCTTCTGAGACAGCGATTTTCAGTTTGGAATTCACATCACTTACCTGTGGAACTTTATTAACATACAGATGTTTAGGATGTACTCTAGACTTAGAGAATCTTTTTGTTAGATATTCTTGGTACCTTCTAACTATATGCTTGGTATACTATGTTGTGTCAGGATTATTACAGTTATATCTGAATAAAGATAATATCTATTTTTATAAATTAGCTGTAACATCCACCCTTTGAAAATAGGGGTAATTGTTATGTTTACGACTACTTTGTCTAAAACTTTTGGGGTTGACTTTATTATCTTTGTTCTGCATGTCCCATAAACAACCACATTTCCTTGTCAGTTGCATTATTCTTATAATGAACTATCATCAGATCTTTCGCTATTGAAAATGATCAGAAACAAGTTAACTACAGCCGTTTTAAGTCATCTCCAGATAGTTTTTTGTTTTACTCTGATGCTCTCCTTGAGGCTCTGGCAATCAGCTCCAGGTGAGAATGCTTCATTTACAACATAGAAAGACTGACTCAGAGCCCCATAAAAAAGGACTGTGTCAAGCACTTTTAGGTACAGAGTTCTGATGGCATCATTTAAACAACCTGGACATCATACCAGAGGACTGAGTCAGGATTTGAGAAACAGATGGGTTCATGACACTGCTAACTCCTGATCGAGCAGAACAAGTTTTAATTACGAATAAGCTGATGGATGAGGAATGACTGTGTTTTTGTTGGGTATATGGTTGTCCAAATATTCTATTTTTTGGATATATAAGAAAGCCCTTTCTTTTTCCCCTTAAGATATGTATTAGGTTGCTGCAAAAGTAATTGCAGTTTTTGCAATTATTTTTAACCTTTTCAACCACAATTACTTTTGCACCAACCTAATATAACTAGTAATTTAGTAGACTCAGCTTTCATAAACTGAAATGAAACATTCGTAAATGATATCTTATTCTCCTTGTCTGATTCCTCCAGAATTCAGAAACTCTTGTTCAGTATTTTTGTTTTCATAGCCATATTTTTGAGTAGGTTCAGTAAGAATCTGTCCTTCTTATACCATGATACAATTGAAAATATGGGTTATACAACCACGGCTTTGCCTGGAATGTTTGAGAACGATGCCCATTTAATCACATACGACCAAAAACTTTTAAGGAATTAAGGTTGGCTTTATAGAGCCAATGCTTACAAGGTTGTCATGGGCAAACAGGCCTGATTCCTGGTGTAGAGATTCCCAGGCTTTCAGGTGAGTAGGAAAGACGACTTCTTCGCAGGCCCGTGAACCTTAGGATGTTTGGGATACCTCCAAAAGAGAGGAATGTTCCCAAATTTATAGCTACTACAGGTGAAATATGGTAGTGAGCTCTCATGTTAACTCCCTAGCCTCAACAGCCTTTTTTAAAAGTCTAATAAGAAATTCCTTATGAAAATTTCCAGAAAGCAAATTTGAGATGGCCTATATAGTAAATTACTATTCTTGCTATAACTATTGAAATAACTATAACAAATTTAATTAAACTAGCCTTCTGTTGGAATCAAGAATAATTTTTCTTTGAGATTATCTTTGCTCAAAAGCAGGGTGAGTGTAGAGAGAAATTTTGTGTTTTAATGGACAACTACACATCATACTAGGTTGGACAATTTAGTTCACAAACTCATCCTAGAAAAAGTGCTACATACCTCATTGCTGAATATCACAATGGTCACCTTTGAAGTCCTCCCCTTGGGAAGCTCTGTACCGTCACCAGGGCCTAGTTCACCCTTCAAAGCAATTTTGGGACTCTTTTTGGAATGGCCATCAGAACTGTCATCGTACTACCCTTGATGTCCTGAAAGTCATCAAAATGCCTTCCTTTCAACATTTCCTTTATCTTTGGGTAAAGAAAGAAGTCATTGGGGCTCAGATCAGGTAAGTAGGGAGGGTGTTCCAATACAGTTATTTGTTTGCTGGCTAAAAACTCCCTCACAGACAGTGTCATGTGTTGTGATGCAAGAGCCATGAATTGTTGGTGAAAACTTCAGGTCGTTTAATTTTTTCACGCAGCCTTTTCAGCACTTCCAAATAGTAAACTTGGTTATCTGTTTGTCCAGTTGATACAAATTCATAACGAATAACCCCTCTGATATCAAAAAAGGTTAGCAACATTGTTGCAACAAGTTCGAGAACTTAACTGTCAGAGTTCGTATTCACACTTTTCCAGGTTCAGATTCTAGCCCTGTTCATTGTCTTTGATCTATTTTAGTATCTTTTAAAATTGGTGGTAACTGATGCATATGCAAACTCTATGTTGTCTGGTCGCTGGACGTACTTCCCAACTACAGAAAAGTCAGTTTGTGTACATATCTGTAAATTGGACTGGCTCCTATTACCTTCCCAAATTGTCAATCTTTAATCAGATTTTCAACCTTTCCAATTTCCTTCAATATCCGACTATAATCCTTCAAATTAATGTTTCTAATTTTTCTCCCTGCTGCCTGACTCTGTGTCACTGAGGACTGAAACCTGACTATATGTTCCTGTGGGGATTTTGTTGAACAAAGCATATCAAATTAATTTTATCCATACTGAAACATTGATAGGTGAGATGACAATGGCACCTGGGTTTAGCTTTAAAGGAATCCAGTGAGGGTGAGCACAGTGTGGGTAGAGGTGAAACAATATCAATTATATCTTGACAACTGTCAAAACTGTATTATGGATATATTGAGTTTATTATACTATTCTCTCAAATATTGGATGTGCTTGAAGATATCGTAATAAAAAATGTAAAACTCAGTATGTCTGACACTGAAATTATCATACTTTCCAGCTTTTCCCCTGAATCTAGTCATTCTCTAATACTCCTTGTCGCGGTAGATAACATTTTTTTATTCTATTAACAGAGAATGGCAATGGTAGATATTTTTGAGATGGGCAGATAGCATAAATTGTTTTTAAGTTCTCTCTGGCTCTGCATTCATTTAAATTATGATTGAAGGGTTTGGGCATAATCATTATTAAATGGCGATATACAAGATGGATTAGAGTAAAGAGAAATAAGAAAACCACCCCTTTGTGACAAATAATAACCACTTAGGTGAAGCCTGAAAAAGGAAAAGAGATTTCCTATAAGTGGATCTTATAAATCTTCTGTGGTCTAGTCTCTTTCTGGCCAGGGAAACATCACCTTCACCTCTGTCTTAGTGAACTCTGTAACACATCTGCACATTTATTAATTCATTGACCGATTATGTCTGAAGCTCCAAGTTCAAGGATGGAGGCATAGGGAAGGCAACTGTCCTCTGCCCTAGCCTGGTCTGCAGACAACTGCTTAAGTAGGGCAAAGTCTATGTCATCTCTAAGAGATTCTAGGTGGTTCTGAAATTCTGGCCTGCTTCAAAGCTTATCCTGGTCTGGGGTGATCATATGTCCCAGTTTGCCCATGCCAGGCTATGGTCCTCTGCTAATTGCTAAGAGTGTCACCAAGCACTATCAGAGGTGTCCCCATTCTGATAATAAATTATCTGGCCACCCTTTCATCATCCCAAGTTGACCTAAGAGAGTAAGACCCAACCTAACAAGCAGTGCCTTCTTCCTGACAATCCTAGACCAGGTCTAGGACCCTAGCAAACCTCAGATGTGGCAACTACAAAATTGCCCTGTTACCACGGAGATGAAGAATACCTTGGACTATTTCCACTTCTACCACAGGAGATCAGAACATGAGTGTGGGTCACATGGAGAGTGAGAGGGACTGCATGCAGAGATGACCCTGTAGCAGGTGAACAAAGCTGCGTGGACAGGAAGATTTGGCACTGAACTTCAGCGGGCACGGAGGCAATGCAATTGCACTCAGTGAAACCATCAAGAGAATAATTTATCAAGCAGACAACAGTTTTGATCATTCCAAGTCTGACATACACAGGGCCATATACCAGTGAGCGTATTTCTGTTTTTAAAATACTTCAATACTTTTATCTTGGTTGAGAAATAGCCATAGAAAGAAGAAGACCGGAAATGCCACACTGGCTGTCCATCCCTTCCCGAGGCTGCTGCATCTCCCCACAACCCAACACTGTACCCGGAGGTTTAACATCCGGCCTCGTCGGGGGCCTCCAGGAACCTGCTCCATGGCTCTGTCCCTGTCTGTTCCAATAGGTCAGTGCCCATGCCATGCCAGTCGTAGCTTACTATTGTGAATTCCAACCCTGGATACATCCACAGAGGTTTAGGGTGGAAGCTTAGAATATGAAAGAGAAAAAACAAGCTGCAGAAACACAAAAAGACTCCAAACCAGCAAAACTGCTTGTCAGATTCCCGCGGTGCTGTTTTCAGAACTGTGAGCAGCCTGTCATGCTTGGGACCCATCATTTCCATCAGCCGATGTCTCCAGGGCCTGGGCCTTTCTCTCTTCGTTACCCAGTCGCCCCAGCCCTAGATCTTTCCCTGATTATTCTCCAGAGGAAGTGTCATGGCTTTTGCCACCCCACATTCATCACTACAGTTTCCTCCCCTGTGTTGGATCTATTACTGGTCATTGTTAATGAAGCACCCATGGCACCAGATTTGGACGTAGGCTTTGTAAATTGCCATGATTTTTCTGCCGGGCACACACTATCATAGTAAGGGTGAGGGAGTAAACGCAGAGCGTACAGCTGAACTGTTCACCACTAGGCCCCAGGGGCACATGTGGAATATTGATATTCCTGAGAGAGTAATAAAAAAGTTAATTCTGCTCTTAGCTCACGAGCAAGATGGAAATAATCTACATTTATCCAAGCTTCGGGGCCAGTGCTATATCTTGTCTGCTCTGGAGCAGTTTAAGGAGAAAGGATCAGAGGTCCTGAGTTCCAGTATTGCTATTTGCGTGATGGAGGAGTCTGGGTAAGTCACTTACTCATTCAGTATGTCTGTTTCCTCGGCTGTCAAATGGGTATAGAAATATGGCCCCAATATCCTGAAAAGATTGTTGCGGGGGGGTTGGGGTGGGGAGCGTTAAATGAGAGAAGGGATGTGAAAAGGCTATGGGAAATCCAGTTCTCTGCAAAGATGAGGGGTTGCTGTTAAATTGTAAGGTTATGAGAACAGCAACATTCACTTGCAGTAGGTACATTCTACCCTGAGCCCCCGACTCGGGATCCCAGGAACTGTGAGTGCAAAAGTGAGAGAGATCCAAGGTGGAAAGACCTCCACTGAGAACATAGGCATGAAAATAATGTTTTACACATTGAGAATTGGGGCTGGAACATAAGCATTTTCAAGACGTTAGACATAGAATTAAAAAACACTGCCTTGCTCTAGTAAGAGAACTGACCAAGAGAATTCCCCTTCACTCTTATTATCTAAGGATTATTTGGTAATTAAACCCTAAAATAATAATAATTGAAAGTTCCTAGCTATATTCCGTTTCATCCTATAGAAATTTTACATCTCTTTGTTTCTTCCCCTACATTTCTTCCCTTTTATCCCGTGAGGATGGCTCTGGCAACCGTGAGCTGTGAGGCTGGAAGACAAAGCTTTTAGGAAGAGTGATTTTGCCTTTACCACCCAGAACCCTCTATAAAGGTTTGCTTGGGCATCTGTCTCCCGTGACCGTCAGATGCCTCTGGGTGAAACATCTGTGTTCAACGGTTCAGGATCCAGAGATACTACAGCTCGCTGTGTGATCTTAGACAGGTCACTTTCGTCTCTGAGCCTTGGCTCTTTTCACCTGGAAAGACAAATGATTGCTCTTTCTTAATGTTACCAAGTCTTCCTAAGGGAGCTCTAGCTTAGTCTAATACCCTGGGTGCTGAGAACTCTACTTAGAATATAATATCCTGAGTATTTTAGGAAGCACAGGCAGGATTAAAGCCAACGGTTAGTTTCCATCATAAAAGAAGCCATTCCCTGGGGAACAAAATGAAGTATCCGTTAGTGGGCTCCTCTCCTTCCACCAAAGGTCACCATTCCCCTCCCAAGATCCTCTGGTCCTTGGAGTCCTGAGATCAAAGCCCTGCCTGGCCATTAATGTGAAGAGAGAAATCTGTCCTAAACGGGCTTTCAAAAACCATGCTTTTCCTGAAAAAAATTGCAGGATGTATGACAGACCATCACATCAGTTCACCCCTCATGCCAGCATGGGCCTTAAATAATATTGAATCTTACCTGTACATACTTGAAAAATATTAATTTCTTATGAACCTTCCAATTTATTTTCCTACTGGCTCTTATGCCCTAGGAGAGCGGTTTCATGCTTTTTACTTTTCTTGCCAGTTACTCAAGCAGGCAGCATGGGGAAAGAGGATTTAAAGATAAAGAGGGAGAAAAGTTTAACTTTTCTTGCTGGGTTGTTCTTTTTACTCGGTGGTTTCTTCCCATCCCAACTCCCACTTAAACGTATTAGACCCTCGTCCTCCAAGCTCAGACCTTCACTCTCCCACGCAATGCAACTCCTTCGTGGGATCTCAGGCTCTTTCTTGGAGCTGTTAGAGAAACCCCCACCCAACCCTGCTTTTAACAGATGAGGGAACCCACGATGCAGGGGGTGGAATGGTTGCCGACGATTAAGTAGTGACTCAATTCAGGCCAAGTCCCTTGTCATCATGGGCAAACTTAACAGTCCCCTTGAGAGCCACACACTGAGAACCAGGTTGCTGGATAAAATGATCTTTAGAATCAATTCTGCAGAGACGTTGGACTGTCTCTTTAAAAAAAAAAAAAAAAAGCGAAGGATGGAAAACAATACCGATAAAGGTAGAAACTCTGCCTGGGACGTTGAGGAAGCACACCTGAAGGCTGTTATTTAACATCCTTCAGATGAGTCACTGTTTGGACAACAGTCATCACTGTGAGCTAATATTTGTTGAATGCCAGACATTCTTTCAGACACTATTAGAGAAGGGCAGTGAAGATTCTCATAAGCTGATCATGCTCTTATGGGCTTCTGTTGGTAACAAGCACTTACTATGCCATTTTCCTCAGTGGTTTGGCAAGGTCAGCCAAGCCAAAGTGGACAGGAGAGCGGTGCTGTGATCACGGGCATGTGTCCAGTCCTGGGCTACCATAAAGGAGCAAAGGTGCTCAGTGTTCCTGAATAAACAGAAGTCTTCATCTGAGCCAAGGAAAGGCCACTGGGGGTCCCTAATTTGCTCTGAGCAGGCCATTTTCTCCAAGCTACTCTGGTGTGGAACGGTGTATAATTGGGCACATTTGGAGAGGTTGCCTTGCCGTTACTTCCTTCAGCCCATTAATATGGAGAAAGCACCTCTCACCACACCATCAGCTTAAACTGTTGGAGCCTGTCTAATAGCCTCAGCAAAGCTAATGGATGAAATCCCTGGAGAGTTTTCAGGTGAAGGGGAAACAGAAGGCTGCTGGGCAGGGAAAGAAAGAGAGGTTAAAGCTGGGTTTTGTTTTGTTTTTTACCTCAATGCAGTCTAAAGGTAACTTTTAAGATATAGATCAAATTCTTTTTTTAATCAGCTAGAACTATTTTCCTTCTAACTGTCACCTTTCTAGGAATTGTTCCCCTTCATAATTCTTACTGCGTTGGCCCACTTCTTAGGAATTTCGGAAAGGATTCAAAATCAGTACAGTAGGGAAAAAATTATTTATTTTCTAAAGTCATTACCTTGACAGGCAAAACAAAACATTTTCTCAATTTCATTCAGAAATACATTTTAAAAAATACATAGACCAATATGGCCTGCCCAGATATATATTTAACATGGTAAATATAAGGAATAAATTGTTTGAATATAAATATCTATAAAAATATAAGTACATCAAAATTTAATCCAACCTCTTCCATTTGCCAGTTACATAAAGGAAAATAATTTGACTGCTTTAAAGCATAACCAATGTTTACTCTTTGATGTCTTTCATAAACAACCCTATACCATTGTGTTTCCAAAAATGAAGGTAAGGGAATCTCCTGATTCAATGACCTTTTTTTCTTATGGATCAGAGCTAGTAGATTATCATGAAAATGTTATATCTACTCCTGACACATTAGACCAGAATTCTACGAGGCTAGGATTGAGTATGGAGGTTTCCGAGGAGAGGGTAGCAGGACAGGGAAGAGTTTGGGAGGCAATAATTAAAGCTGGGGAAATACTTCTGTCAGAGTGCAACACGTGTGAGGTAGACTCATATTTAGGAAACACATCCCAATTGACAGTAGTAACAGTTTCTTTCAGTTTTGCATTCCATGAATTGTTTTAAAAAGTCTTTTTTTTTTTTTTTTTACTTGAGTGTGTTTTCAATTTGTGCATTCCTTAGAAAATCTTTATGTGGATTTTGCAGTTTCTCCCTGAAATGTGCCAGGCGCCTGAGTGCGACGCAAACACTCCCTTCAGACCCTCTTCAGGAACCCCACCCGCAGGTGGAGTCTCCTCTCCTCCCTGTGGAGGATGCCACCATAATTTGCAAGTCCTTGTGTCTCTCTGCGTTCTCTAAGCGGTCCACTGTTAGCCCTAAAGAGAGACAAAAGCCATTACCACTGATGGAAGCAAATGAAGACGGGTTAGGGGACTCCTTAACTGGTATTAGAATGTTTGGAAGGAGGACGCTGGTTCCTTGCCAGTCTGGAACAAGAAATGGTCTAAGCAGGAGGGATGCTTTTGCTGTGATCCCAGCCAGTGTGGAGAGAGTGCAGATTCAGCCGCTCGGCATGGCCCTCTCCGTGGAGGAGATTACTTCAGACAGGGCGGTTCTGTAATCAGTGTGTTCGGTT
This sequence comes from Rhinolophus sinicus, assembly GCF_036562045.2. NCBI lineage: Eukaryota > Metazoa > Chordata > Mammalia > Chiroptera > Rhinolophidae > Rhinolophus > Rhinolophus sinicus. The sequence continues at coordinate 66,662,239 of NC_133756.1, forward strand.
GTGGGTCACTTTCTTCTTTCTGTAGAGTTCAGCTTTCAGCTTGGCAATATGAAAAGATGTTTTGATGCTGTTGCTGACGGCCTCCAACCTATTAAAACAAGACAAGAGAAAACAAATATTATTTAAAATAAAATCATTCCTGGGCAAAAGAAACATCTAAAATTAGAATTTGGCACAAACAAATCTAAATCTGGTTTCTGAACTTTCACCACCAACCACAACAATGTACTACCCTTTGCTAACCACAAGTGAAAATAAAGCCTGCCTTTTATGCCTAGAATGGCGTGGGGGGAGCAGGGATGAAGGGTGATATGGTCATATCTAAAGGGAATTGGGCATTAAGTACAACTTTAAAGTCCAATTTTAAGGTAAACTAGAGATACTCTCTTTTCTTCTTTGGCCCCATCCCACCCATCACCACCCTTAGTAGGAAAGAAATAAAGAGAGGTGTACACAGAGGTCCTAAGCAAATGGCAATTAGAAAAACCTTTTTCTTGCAGGTTTAATGCTTTGTTTTTGCAGGATAACGAAAGAGGGAAGAACTGTAACATTGATATAGTAGATGATATAATAGAAACTAACAAAAACAAATTTTCAAGTCAGTTCAGAAACTGTGGTTTGTGTTAATCTTGGATCTGGGGGAGCATCAGTATGGCCCGAGATCATGAACACGGAAACAGCAATGATAAGTATGAAGCCACACACAGCTGGGGATGTGTCACACTTGAGTAGGTCACGACTGAGAAGCAGTTCAAAAAGGCCAGACCTGTGCCCAGAACATTTGGATTCTAGAACTTCTTGCTACTGGATTTCTAGGAAAAGTTCCCACAGACCATGAGAGGGAAGCGTAGACCATGTGACAGATCTAAAAGGTTTCCTCCATTCCGGTTGTGAATTCTACAATGTTTAGGATTTGGAAGGGTCCTCGTTGCGGAGCTGCTCAAAGTAACCCTATGACGTTAACTAATCCAGACCCTTTTTGGCCCCTGCTCACAACGGACTAGAAAACAAGAGAGCTTTTTGGAATGGCACTGGCTCTCCACCAAATGCCTTTCCTTATTTAAGTAAATAAATAAACCCAAAAAACAGCATGTTCTAACTCTCACCAACCCTACCTAATGACTTTATTTTCCCTTTGGCCATTTGAATAACTGCTACTTTTTGAAGAACTTGATCATACATGACACTTTGATTAAAAAAAAAAAAAAAAAAAAAAAAGACCTTTCCCTGACATGGGAAAGCAGTAAATACATTTGACTCAGAGGCTAAGGCTGGACATTACCAAAAGACCAAGGTGTGTCTAGATGTATTTTGTTTGGAAAATCTACCTTTTTACTGAGGGGGGGAATGCTAAGGATCACGAAAGTGGGCAGCAGTCTGCATTCGGGGCCTTCAAAAAAAGTATTTGAGAGGGATTCCTTTGCTCCTTTTAATCTATAGAATATGAAGATCCCCTTTGTCTTCTAAGCCTTTCTAACCCATCAAAGAAAGAATGACTTGCAGAGCAGACCATTAGCACTGGTGACAGGGACTAGCTGCCCTTAGGAGCCTCTTACCTTCTTATTTTCCTTCCTTTCACCAGCTGCTGATGAATACACTTCTTTCCAAGCTGGGAACAGTCTTTTCCTTTCTTACGGTCATTCTGGCCTTTCTCCATAGTGTCTTGGTCCCTGTTAAAATACACGTAGAGAAAAACATTTCAGCAATGGTATCTTCAGTTGCTCTCAATGCCTCTGTTAATCTCTCTTTTAAAAAAAAAATTATTAGAGTATAGTTGACGTACAATATTATTTTAGTTTCAGGTGTACAACATAGTGATTCGACATTTATACACCTTACAATGTGATCACCACAATAAGTCTAGTATCCATCTGCCACAGTGCGAGGTTATGATATTATTGACACATTCCCTGTGTTGTCCACTACATCCCTGTGGCTTATTTATTCTATAACTGGAAGCTTGTGCTTCTGATTTGCAGCATTATCATAGGAAGATGGTCACAAGGCCATAAAACTGTTCAAAAGCAAAGGTTTTTACTCACCTGAGTTCTTTTCCTGCTTGGCAAAAATTCCAGCACTTCTTGTCTTTTTGGCTGGCACACTGGCATCTATTCCTCTGGTCTGTTGCTTTTGTAGGAAATAAATCCTTTAAGGATCGCTTGGACCTAGAAGGGCTTCCAAGTCCATATGGAACAATGTGCCTATTATCAAAAGAGAGGAACAAGACATATTAGCATAATTTATAGTCAAAATGATGCATTCTGTAGGGCAAACTCATTCCATTTGGGCACAAGGAGCTCACCACGTGGTGTTTGGTAGAGAAATTTAGGGGAATGAAGTATGGCACGTCAGGGTCACATGCCTGTCAAGGGCCCTGAGTGTGTCTACCCAACCAGGAGAAACCAGTTTTTTTAATTCAATGAAATTCCACTGAATTCCAACTCTTAACAACGTTTAATTTCTTCTCGACACAAGCTGCATTGTTTTTTGTCCAAAATTATGACATCTCTGCTTTGGTATCTGTTTCATATTTTCTTCCTCGTCTAACATTCTATTTAGTTAACAACTATGGGAGGAAGGAAAAGGGGGATTTCAAAACTATTCAAAACCATGATTGACAAGATTTTGAAAACCTATTTTCAATTCAAGTCACATGATAATGCTGGACGTGCCCCTGAGGGGGCAGAAGGAGACATACTATGCCCAAGTTTGAACATCTCGGGCAATCTGGTGATATGACTATAGAAGGACTCTTTGCCAGGATGCTCCCAGTAATTTCCAATGTGCCCGATTTGATTCTCACCTAAGAAATAAAGTCCGCCCCTTGGGAGAATCACCTTACTAAGTATTAGGCTAATAGTGGGCTGGGTTTGGTTTGATTTGATTTTGTTTGGATTTTGGTCATCCCTCACTGTACTGGGACACTGTAGGCACAATAAACATGTTTTTGTTTGTGATGCTGATGGGTGTTCTAGCTTCCAGGATGAAGGGGGAGAAAGTGCCTTCCTCATTCTAGACACAGAAGAGAAATCTACAGGCCATGTTTCTATCATGTCTTGAAATGAGCTTTTCTAAGGGGAAAGTCCAGAGGGGCCAGAGCACCCAGGTTCTAGGTCTAGTGCAGTCACAAACTAACTCATTGCTGCGCAAGTGACTTCAACATTTTGGGTCTTAGATTTTCTACAAGTAAAATGAGGGATTGGATTATAAATCTCTATAATCGCTTCTCCCTCCTAAGTCTCTACCTTCCCATGAGAAGCCATGTGATGTCGGCACATCAGTCCCTAAACCCAGACAGATCCCACTGAGAAAACATTCCCCCAACGCCCCACTCTTAGCTTCTCCTCAGAAATGGGTGGCAGCCTCCTGCCAGCCAGCAGCTCTTTCCATCTGTCCTGTCCTGTGAGGTCTAAGCTACAGCTCTCAGAAGCCCCTCTCCTGTGTTGCTAAGAAGCAAGTTACCCTGTTCTTTTCAGGAATGGAGGGGCACTGTCCCCACCCAATGAGACACTTCCATGTTGTCAGAAATGCTACTTTCAGCATCCAAACCAGGAGCTTCCCCGAAAAGGAGCTAGAGTGACTAAGGTCCATTCTCTGGTGACGCCAGAGCAAAGAGATGACTAGAGTGACGATGCCCTCTAGAGACTCACTCGGGAGTGTTGACCCAGATAATGTCCAGATGGCAGAAGTAGACACACTCTTTATCCATCAAGGAAGAGCAGGAGCAGCGCTTGGAGCGGCGGCGGGGCCTCCAGGGTGCACTGGGAGACGGCTTCTCCCCTCCGCCGTCCGCCCCGGTGCTGAGCTCGGCGCCCAAGACGGCTGCGGAGAGAAAGAGCAGGTCAGCGGGGTGGTCTCCTCGGAGATGCTGCATCACGAGACTGACGCCGGATCTAGCAGAGCAGGTAAAAGCGGACGAAGCGCACAACCTGCCTTCAGCAAGCGACACAGAGGAAAAGGGCTCTTTACTTTTTTCCCTCCTTAACCGGGCTTCACCTTTACCTCTACTGCCTCATCCACCTTCAGAGAGATTATACAAGCGTAGGGGGAACAACCGCCTGGAACAGCAGCCTTCCAGGCGGCCTGCTAGAAATCTGGGTTGGCTTTGGCATGGAACTTAGTAAGACAGCAGAACCGTCAGCGGCTTAAAATTGGCCAATGACCAAAAATCTAAAATTAAGTAAATCACACTGCTTCCTCCTAGGTTGGCAGCCACCTCCCTATGCAGTGTGCCCTTCCCGTGAGGGGAGCACCCCCTTTACGCCGTGTGTAGGGCAGGGAGTAGCCCAGATAATATATACCCGTTGAAATTAGGCGGAGGTCAAAAACTTTAAGGAGATCATTGGAAGGAAAGAAGAGAAATCAGCTTTACAATATTCATTCCAGGAGGTCAGCTCCACAGAAACCACTGAGCTAAGGTGAAGCTGAGCAGCAGCGCAGGGCACCTAGGCAAGGTTCTGTGGGTGTAGAATTCAGAACGCCGGCCGGCACAGCCTGGCATGCGTGGGGCCACCTCCTCCCCCACCCGCTGCAGCACAGGCAAGTTAGCCAAGCAGCTTATCTGCCCAATTTTGTACATTTCAAATGATCAGACACATTCCAGCATTTTCATTCCCTTGACATCCTTTCTCTTTAGTCAGGGTCACGAAAAGACAAAAACAGTGCATTGACCCTAGAAGGGGGACCTGGGCAGATGCACATGTCCTATCTAAATCCTTAAGCAGCCAAGATTTAGCCCAGCTCCCCTCCCAGGACAGGTGAATAAAACTGAAAATAGAGCTCACACTGTTTTGGGTGCCAAAAATCTGCCAAAAGAAACCTAAAGTCAATAATGACAAATTTTTAAAGAAAACATCTGCTTCCCCCTGAAACCGCCTGAGGGGGTGATTCAACAGACTGTTCTGCAGGTGATTTTACTGCTCATATATCGCTTGGATGACTTGAATAAAATTCCTTGGCTTCGAGCTGAAATGTTTAAATATTTTACACATTAACACATTATTAAAACGGTATTTGAATGAGATATGCATTCTTATATGTCCTATTACCTGTATGAACACATATATTGCAAATATACATTTGGCTACATTAATCTTGCCTTTACGTTTCTTGAGTTGTATTGTTAAAAGCCGAGGAAATACTGTATGCACTAACGACAATGTTATTTTAATGCTATAGGAGCCATTGTATTCAATAGAGGAATTTTTTCCCAGTAGAAAACTTAAGTAGCTTTGAGCGATAATTCCCAGACACTTGATATCTGAGCTGCAGTAGTAAAAAGAAGGGGAAAAACAGAAGCAAGAAAAGCATTAAAGTGGATACGAAGACATTAACATTCAGATATTTACAAGTCAACGTGCCTACCTGTTTCTGGAGCTCCTTGGAAAGCCACAAACAGCAGAGAGAAAATCATGGGGAAATAATCCATTCTGTAAAAGGGATCAAAATTCCTCCGCTGCAAACTAAACCCGAAGGGAAAAAAAAAACACACACACGAAGAAATACAGCTGCAGTTCCCTACAAGCGCTTCTGGTTACTCTGATCTCAAAGCGATCCTTCAGTCTAAGTGCTCCTTAATGGGGAGAAAAAGAAGTTTCTGCCAGGAGAGAAGGCAGTGGGAGCGGTCTGCAGACGCGCGCGGCGGGTGGCTTGCGGGGACACCAGCGGAGACCCGAGGACCCTCGCAGCACTTGCCCCAGCGCAGATGCAGAAGCGCGTCTGACTTGGACAGCTCTCCGCCGGCTTTTTATATTGAACCCCTATAGAGTGGGGGTAAACAGCTCCAACTTTATTCCAGCCCCAGACAATGTTATTGTGTTATTAGTCACCAACAGGCAACGTGCAGCCGGAGATAAGGCCGGGCTCTAAAGGAAATCACTGCTAACTTCAGAGGCAGACGCCCGCCGTCTGACAATTCAGGGGCAGGGCTAAGAAAAAGAAAATACCCATTGGAGACCTTTGGTAAACCTGCCCGTGCGGCGCTGGAGTCTGCTTCCCCTTTGCAAGTTGCCAGCCCCAGAGTTCAAGAATCAGAACAGGGACTCCAGAAAAGTCATACCATTGGTATGAAAAGTATGAGCTACAGTTTAAATAGATTGTATTGTGTGCGGGGATTTTTTTTTTTTTAATTGTTGTTCATTTTCCTTTTATGTCTCTCCGATTTCTCAGTGTTGATCAAACAAGAGAATGTTCCCCCTCTTCACTCTCCCCTACTCAGGGTCAAATTATTTTGGCAGATTAACGTACTTTCCCCTTATTCCAAGCCCCCTCCCCTAAGTTTTTTTTGCTGAAATTTTTTGCTTCCACGGTGAGAAAGATCGGTGAGAGAATGGCAAGGAAATGAAGTTTATTAAAAAAGAAAAATTAGAGCCCTTTCAGGCACATACCCAATCCTTTCAGTATGACTGATTAGAACCCCCCTCCCCAGGGATTTTTCTGTGTCCACCCTCTTCCCCTGCCCAGAACGCCCCAGGTTCAATAGCACCAATCTTAAGAAATAGCGGGAGAGGAACGCCAGGGGGCGACCAAGAGCTACAGGGGCTGATGTTTTCTGAGGACAAAACGTAAAGGCCTTGGCTTCCAAACGAAGGAAATGCAACCTGAGGTGGGATCTGACAAAGGGCGAGGAATAGCTCCTAACATAAGATAGGGGGATGTCCCCTACACAGGGACATATTTTCTGGGGTTCATGCTTTGCTTTCTTCGTTTAGGACAAAGGGTGTTCTTGTACAGGGTTAGTTGAATATGCAATGAGGTTGGTGTTGGGAAGGAGAAAATGGCCATGCTGAATAAGGGGACCAGCTAATACCTCACATTTACTAATGTGTTTACATTTCCAAAGCAATTTCCTGTCTATTTAACCTTGAAATATCCCCTGAGGTACCCACAGGGCAGTTACTGCGGAGGTGACAACTTGCTGTAATGTACAAAGCAAAACATAAATGTAAGACATTGGTATTTTCAGTTAGCCTCATTTTTCAAGTGACAAAACTGAAGCACCAGTTTCCATGCTCCCCCAGATTTCTCACAGTGCTCTGAGTAAGGCCTATGGAATACATTTAGAACACCTCTACACAAGAAAAAGCTGACTCTACATCTAGCCTGTAGGGACTCCATCAAACAGGGGCTTCCTCCCCATCTTTATCTTGTTTGACCCCAACTTCCTCCCCTGTGGAAGGGGGGAGTGGGGCGTATTCAAATGTAGGCCCATGTCCAACGTCGAGGGTGCCATGAACCATGTCTTCCTCCTTCTCCTCTAGAATCAAAAAGAGAGATTTTGTCCCAACACCAAAACTGTGGGCCTGAGCACAGTTGGGCCCCCTGGATCTCACTAGACGTCACCACAGTTTGGGAGACAGTAACAGTAGCAGTGTCATTTCCATAATGAGATCTATCTCCTAAAGTGTCCCAGTGCGCAAGAGCTAGAGATGGGAGAGAGGCAGGGTCCCGCCCTCCCACACCCACACCCAGAGAGGCCTCCACCCAACCCAAGGAGCCTCTGCCGGGGCCCTCTGCTTCCTCCCTATGCTTACCTCAGCCCAGCCCTGGGAGCTGGGGAGGGCACAGCTCCCTCTAGAACTGGGTGGCACCAAGCTGGAAGCCAACTCTGGCCCCCTCAGCTCTGGCCAGTGTATCCCAACCTCTTCCCCCCCCCCCCCCCAGAAAATCACAGTAATAGCAGAGGAAGCTGGTGTCATATTCACAAGATCCAAGTTTTCCTCAGCAAGGGAAAGGTGGTGAGGGAATTGTCCAACACACACCTTTGACACCTTTGACAGAACACTGGCCATGGTCAGGACCAACCTGTCCTAAGCTCCTCCCTGGAAACCACCGCCCTTACCCTCCCCAGTCTCCCCGGGTCCAATCTGAACTACCCTCCAGCAAGGAAGCCAGTCTCGTCACAGCCACCCCCACCTTGGTAGGCTGCCCTTGCCAGTGCCAGCAGCACCCAACGATTAGGTAGAGAAGTGAAGCAAAATGAAACTGCCCACACGCCTTCCCACAGCCCTCCCTCCTCTCTTCTCCTGTCTGTCTTCTTGTGAATGTATTTTAATTATAAATACAAGAAGTGGGTGGCAATGATCTGCCCTGCACCTCTCACCTAGGGCCTTCTAGGGCTCTGCTAAATTTAATGCGCAGGGTTTCAGACTTGGGAGGGTCCCATCATTCCAAGTACAATCTTGGCCCATCCTTTTGAATCCTGAGTTTCTAAGATGCGTACAGGCATGTATGTGTGTGTACTTCCACCTCTCTTCCTTTGTGTGTCATGGGAGAATGGTGGTATCTGCCTTCTCTGTCCATCTCTCCATCTTGGCCTCTTGCAGCAGCCCTTTTTTCTTACTCTAGGAGGAAGGGGAAGTCCCTTTCAAGCCCAGAGAATTCAGTTATGGCACTGCCAGGCAGCTACCCAGCAAAAACGTTTTCCAAGGAGCAAGAGGGGGAGGGAGAAAGAAACTTAACAAACCAGTTTTACAAGCTAGATGCCCCCACCTCTCCTCCACTTGAAGCATTGCTAGAGAGGGAGGCAGGAAAGGAGGAGGTTAAAAGAGCTGGACACAGTCATGAGTGTGGAGACCCCACCTCCATCCACAGCCCCCCATTCCGCCCCTCCGAAGTTTAGGAGGGGAAAGGCTCTTTGTCGCCACACTCCTCCTCAGAGAGGAAAGGGAAGGGGGAGAAGAGGTGAAGAAGACGGCCTCCCCCCCCAACAGCAGTTTGTTGTTGCTGTTCTTGCTTTTGTTGTAACACTTGAATACTAGAAACCAGTTGATAAAGGTATTTTTAATGTGTTTCTTTCTGTATCTTTTGCTGTGTATTAATAGATATCTATAAATAAAACACACTGAGCCACAAATACAGATAATACACAGTAGCAAAGTGTACTGTTTTTAGCACTCTTCAGCTTTGCTCTTTCTCAACTTTTGCGTAATAAGGTTTGCAACTTTGCCAAGCCAATAAATCTGGTGTGAGATGTTACATTTAGCTCAGCAAAAAGAACAGCCGTTAGGTTGCTTGACACCAGCACAAAGAATGGGGAACTAGTTTATTGCAGGCACTGGGAAGCTATCCATGCCACTGAGCCGGGTTCGGGTTCGTTGGTGCACTGTTGACTATTTCACGTTGCTACTTTGCATAGGGCTGTTGTGCAAGATTGTGCACTAAGACATTACTCCATGATACATTACACACCTCCACGAGCCCAGCCGTGAACCACCGCAGCTTCTTCCCACAGTCCAAAATTTAATGGTTGATTTAGCACAGGAATAGGATAATGCTCAGGAGAGATTCATCCCGTGCATTTTAAAAACATGTAACGTATGCAGCTCCACTTCCTTGACACTTTCGTCCATACAGCAATAACAGAGAGCAAGTGTTTCGTTTAAAAGAATATGCCTCAGTTTTTTAACTTAGCGTTTCCCAGTCATTCATAAACCTCTTTCACAGCTTTTGCCGTATTTGTGGGCCACCCATGCATTTTTACTGAATATTTTTCCATCCAACTAACTGACCTAGTTCTTTATTTGAATAATTTTAAGGAACTAACTGACTTAGTTCTTTATCTGAATAGTTTTAAGGAAACTTACTGTCATTACTATCCTAAGCAATAATGTACATGAAATCATGCTTTGTATGGTTAAATCATCTACATATTTATTTATATGGTTAAATGGTGTACAGGAATCATAGTTTAATACATGTTAAATTGAACATAATTATTGTGTATTTATTAAGCTATTATTGGAAATAAAAAATATTCAACCATGTACCTTATAAACACAAGCATGCTTACCACTCTCGGGGAACACTGTTCTTCCCACTGCAATGTCTTATACCTCATTATGTTAAGAATTAAGCCCTGATTTAATTCTACTCTCTGACTTCTACTTTCCAAGATAAGCTCAAAATATTCCACATCAAACTCTCGCAAGGATGTACTTCAAAGAAACGTAAGTTCTGACATCCAGGATCTAAAAAAACAAAGAGTTTATATAACCCAAAAGTGCCTAGTTGATACTTCCCCGTGGCCCTCCCTTCAATATTTTGGCTGTTGTCCTGTATCATATTTTCAACCCTCTATCCTGAATTTAAATGTCCTTTATGAGTGTTTTTACTGATAAACACACACACACACATAGCTGAACCTGTAGATTGGAATAGGAGAGTGATTGTAATATGTCACACATCAGAGAGAGACTAGAAAAAGGTGATGGCAATGGATGCCTCCCCCTATTTTTATTTTTAATTTTAATTCCATGTCATTTATGACACGTGGAGCTAAAGGGATTCTAACGCCAGGGTAGAAAACCAATTGAGGGTGAGTGGACTACAGTCAAGTCATTTCATTAATCCTGATTTATGTAGACATTCTAGACATTCTAGACAAGTGTTTGAAAATAAACTCATTCTGGAGGGCAGGTGCCTTCCAAATACGATGCCCACCTCCATGCTTTCTTAAGCAAATTGCATGTGTGTGGCAATCAGTAGGCTGACTCTGGTTTTAAGTCGACTGCAATCAGAATCCTTTTCATGACTCCATTTAATTCTGTTTGTGGATTTCTTTTCTGTTTCTCAAGAGTTTCTTGTAGAATGGTGGTTACCAGGGGTTGAGAGTTGGGAGTGAGGGAAATGGGGAGATGCTGGTTAAAATTCCAGCTAGAAGAGGAATAAATTCTGGGGATCTTACACACAGCATTGTCAAGAGTACTGTGTTATGTACTTGAAAGTTGCTAAGAGTACATCTTAAATGTTCTCACACAAAAAAGAAATGGTAATTATGGGATATGATAGAGATTTTAGCTAATGTTGCAGTGGTAATCATTTGCAATATGTAAATGTACCAAATCAATACGTTGAACACCTTACACTTACACAGTGTCATATGTCAATTATATCTCAATAGAGTTGAAGACAAAAGTTTCTTTCCCACCTCATATACAATGGCAAAAAAATAAGCCAAAAGTTTTAGTTCTTTCCTAACTTCTGTGTAATAAAAGGCCTTTGGTTTCCTGCTGAATTTTTATAAGATACCCTAGGAAAGAAGCAAGAAAATTATTCATTTGAAATTCACTTTCACATTAGAAATCCGAAACCAGAAAGCTTCTATTATTCAATGTCTCTAATTTCATGTGCATATATGTGTATTGAGCCCCCGCTGGGTATAAAAGTAATTTTAGGTACTTTCTGTGTTCCGTTGTCAAAGTAAGGTGGACTTATAGTCACAAGTCAATAGACTGACATGGGATTAATAAAAGCCACCAGGGGAAAAGCAACACAGGGTGAGGAGGGAGGAAAATCATTAAAGTGGGAAACTCTTAGGTACCTACTAAGAAGCAAGGGCTATGATGATACTAGGTACTAATTGCTTAAAAAAATAATCTTGCAATGAAAGAGGCTGAATGGAGTTTTAAAGGATGGCAGGAAATGTCTTCAAAGATGAGAGGAATTAAGAGCTGTGCCAAAGAACAGGAAATGGCTACGAGGGGCAGGGAATTTTAATGAGCCATTTTGGTTATTGGATTTACAGTTTTCAGTAGGACCAGATGGTCAAGGATGATGAGAGAAAGATTGTGTAGGTGACACATGCAGTTACTTTTTCCAATATCTCTGTAATGTGCGGTAGAATGTAGACTGTCTATAGTTTTCTAAAGGAAAAGCCATAGGAACCATGAAAAACTCTTCTTAGTACATAAGCTCAGATGATTTTGACAGTTCATTGTGTGGGCTATGTCGCCATTAGGAAGTCTGGATTTTATTTGTATTAAAAAATATTAAATGAGTTAAAATTATTCCCACATTTTGCAAATCTCCTTTTTGGACTCAGCCATTTGTAGGGGGAAAAAAATCTTCACCATAGAGTTTTAGAAAAGTCCTCTGGTTTCCTACATTTCTTCTTGTCACTCTTCCTTCCATGAGAAAAAATTTAATACAAAGATTATTTTCATTATTTCTACCTGCTGCCTCCCTGCAAATAATTTAAACCTCCTTCTCTGAACTGTAATTCTAAAAAAAGAAAATTTCTTTTCAAATAATATTTTTTTCCCAAACATGAGTAGGCAGTGAAAAGAGAAAGACTGTTTATTACTGCTTGTCATCATGGGGGAAAAAATTGGGGGAAAAAATGGGTTACTTTTCTAAAGGGGCATTTGGATTCTTTTAAAAATGTAAATATGATTTCACAAGCTCCAGAATATGTTTAACACTAAGGATTTTGTTTGATTTGGCATTTGTACTTTTTTCCATTTGTTTTTTTGATGAAAAAAAACAAAAAAACTTTAGGAGTAGTTACAAGAATAATTTTCCTGAAAATTGTTGTCTTTAAAATTATTTTTTTCTGTGATGCTTAAGAAACTCCTGCACACTTTCTGTTGCTATTACTTAACACGTATCGATTATTGTCTTTTGTTCCGTGTAGTTTCTAGTACAGGCAGTGAGGTGAGTCAAAAAGTATTGGAGTATGTTTCTTTCCTATGTATAACTTACCAGAGCAAAGAATGCAGAGTGATGGCACTGTTTTTGCTGCTACCTTATGCTGATTTGTTTTAGAGAAATATGGGGAAATGAAAAATAGAACAAAATGAAGGAAGATAGGTGGTAGCTGCTTATGGTTGAAGTTCAGGCCTTTGCAGGACTTCGGGAAAAGCAGTACTGAAGACTCACTTTAAGAAAAAAAGGGAAAGAGAAGGGTGGGCGGGGTGGGAGGGGAGAGAGAGGAGGGAGATGAGAAGGAGGGAAAGGATCACACATGGAGCCCTGGCCCAGTTCTCAGCCCTCCTCCTGCCTGGCAATGTGAGGGGAGCAGGGACCATGGGTTAGAAAGTCTTGAAACTAATAACGTTCATGTAAAGCACATTATCTTGTTACAAAGTGGAAAAGACCTTGCGAACAAAGTAGTTTGTTTAAAGACAATTTTTCCAAAGTTGTTTCAAGACAAGTCCGAGAGAGCTAACATTTTCTAGATAAAGCGTTTTATAGCATTATTTCTCTCAGATTGTTCTTTCTCCCCCAACATCCATTCTATTTTTGTACGCTATCTGGAAGAAACTATCTTTTTGGACTAATGACCAGGTCTCTGCACTAGAGGCCTCCTTTTTCCCAATTCTCTCCCATATCCCTCCCACTTCCAAGGTTTGCCACTTGATGACTTGGACCAGGCAACATGACACAAAGGCCACAGTTTCCCAACACAGAGAGAGATTTCCAACCAAACACCCACCTCCCCCTTTGATTAATCAACATCTTCTTCTATATATGTAGATGGAGATATGCAGTGTTTTTTTTCCTGCTTTCAAAGGATAACTGGCGGACAGCTAGGGCATTTTAATCCTAACCATGCTTTATAGTTTCTTTCAATCAAATTTATACTTACTTTATTCCTTTCACATAAAAATGATACGATATTGATTCAAAACCCTAGATGCCTAAGTAATAAGTTCTCAGTAATTTTTCAAGGGCTTTGTTCCTTTCCTGGGAACCCAAAAAAGGACAACTACTGTTGGAGTAGTTACCACACAACTTAAAAGCAGGAGCAAAAAGAACACATTGGAAAAATAGAACTTTACTAGGGAAAGTGACCCAATCCATAATTTAGCTAGAATGACAAATTATGAGAACACCCAATTCTTAGGAAAGTGAAACTTTCCTAAGTCATGGACCTAGTGTCACAGTCCAAATATAAGTCATACTGCTCAGCAGAAACTAGTGTCAACTGACTAAATGACCCCTCATTTAGACAAAGTACTTAGCCTCTCTCTCTCTGCCTTTTCCCATTATAAAATGAGAAAATATCATTCCTCTGCTACTAATCTAAGATGCATAAATTAAAGTGGTTAGTTGAGGCTATATGTCAAAGGATGGAGACAACCACATCAATTGGAAAAGGTTAATTGTTGAAGTCTACAGAGATTCACATGCAATTCTTTTTAAGCCAAGGATACAGAAAAAAAAAGGAAAAGCAAGACATCGGCATATACAGAATGTAAAAGAAGAAGTATAAAGACGGGAGGAGGAAGAACAGTTTTATAGAAGCTCTATTACTGGATATTGACTAGGGGAAAACAACATCAAAATTTTAAGTAATGATGGAAATCCTCAATTTGAACAGTCAAAAATAACTGAAACACGAGGGACAGTGTACACAGACGTCTGAAATAGGAAGGATTAGGCCATCAGAATGAGGATATGGTTGCCAGACTGAGCACATGAGATCTTCTTAATTTCAGCTGAAAATGTAGGACCCCAGCTATGCAATGGGCAATGGAGAAAATGTAGTTTGTAAATATCTAAAAAAGAAAAAAAAATTATCTGAGCAAAACAGTCTCTTTCACTTTAATTGCCTATAATTATTATTTTTTTAATCCGAGGTGAAATTTGTTAGCAGACGTTTTCTACTGGACTGTAGAGATGCTAAACCAATCATATATAAAGCAAAGTACTAAAATGCCTTAAGGAAGAAGAAAGAGAATGAAGGATTTCAATTTTTCAGTTTATGACAGTGTTAGGAGAAAGTAGGCAAATATTATTAAATTCAACAGTGCCTGGTAAAGATTATTATGGGACATAAAATGATCATTAATATAAAAAACACTATTAAATAGACTTATTACAGAATGTAAAGAAATTTTTCTCTCTTGATCTTATATGTTTATATTATTTAAAGTCACCTCAACACCAAAAAAGCAGTTAGTGCTGCTCATCTTCACTGAAAATGTTGTTCTAAAGACCCTTTCACTGTTCCGCGTAAGTTGTTTGCCAGCTCCAGCTCCCTCTAGAAACTAGCTTTTCTAGTCTCTTATTTTATTGCAGAACGTTTTTTCACAGATTAAAGCCATCTTCACATCTGCGCTTGATTGTAGTCCCTTCCTTACATTTTTTATGTAGATTTTTGCAAGCAATTCTAATACGACTTCTTCCTGCTCATTTATACCGATTTCTGTCTATCTTTTTCCTTCTTCATCAAAATTGTTTTTGATTGGATTTCTCATAAATTATTCTTTTTTTGTTATATTTTTAGTTTGCCATTCTTCATGAACATTTTCCCTTTCTCGGTATCAGGAGATGTGTATCTAACATGTACAATAAATTTTGTAATCTGCTTTCCAGGAATCTAGGGTATCTGTTGGACTTCATTCCAGATTTTCCTTCTTTCACTGTTGACAGGAATAATAGGTCATAGTTCCATTTACAGCTCTTATCATTTTTGTTTCACCAGATTCAAATTTTCCTACTGGCATCTTTCTGAGAAATGACTATGCAAGAAAATACCATTGTCAAACAAGAGCATGTAAAATGGTTGATAAGAGGACATCTGTTCTCACACACCCTCACTTAGCAAAAATGATCCTAAACCATCCTGAGCTGGGTCTCTCTGACGTCCCTGCCCCCATCCTACCAGCTTCTCATTCATGTCAGTGCTCACTTTAGCTCGTGTTTAGGTTTATAGGCTTCTTTACGCTCCATCCCAACACTTCATCTTCCAGTTCCCAGCTCCTCTCTGCCTGGCAAGCCCAGCTCCCCCCACCACCCAAACTGACTACCCAACACTGCAGTTTCAGGAGTGGATAATAAATCTCATGCCCTTCCCATCTCCTTTTCTAGGGGCTGTATTCATAGGACACACCTCCCTTCCTTGCCTCTGGTACCTGTGTGTTGTAGCGAAAAGAGCACTGAGCTTGAATAGCAAATCACATTTGCACTGCTGAGTATAAAAAAAAGACACCATTCCTGTCTCCTTAGATCTTCAAGGTAGTAGGAGAGACAGCCAAACAAGTAACCAGATAAATAAACAAAAATGACAAGTCTGCTAAGGGCTTTACGGGCAGGACTCTGCTGCAGGCACTGCCAGAAAAAAAAGAGGAAAAAATCAAAACATGAAAATTCAAATGGAAAGGCAGTATTGTTTCAAAAAAAATGGTCAGGTACTAAACTTTATAAATGACTTAAATTTTCAAGCTGGCTTTTGTAAGAGATTTTTAAACGTAGATTGTAAAGGAAAAGTAAATGTGTGGCATATATAGTAGATAAAAAAGTAGATGTATCATATATGTGTCTTATGTAAAAAGATGTATGTGGCTGTGACTCATTTAAGAAGGGGGAGTGACAAGCCATGAAGGATTAAAGTCCCTGGAGGAACCCCCAGGAGCTGCCCCAGCAATGTGGTTGTAAAGACAAAGACCAACAGGATTACAGCGCCTTTTGGAGTTGACACAATTCAAGCAAAGGAAAGAAAATGGCGGGGACTCAATGGCCTGAGAACAGCAAAGATCCCTGAGAATTGATGTCATTTGCTGAGTTTGAATTCAGAGAAAATATTCAATGAGGTTCCTTTAGCAATTATTGTAAATAATGAGGGTTGCCTACAACCTTTGTGAGCTGTAAGCCATCAAGGTAACTATACCAACAATGAGTGTTTGAGGAACAATTGGATAATTCAGGTCTTCTGCTTCTCCTCCTGGCTACTTTCTAGCTAGTTCTTAATGGAGATAAAAGAGGTGATATAGTTTAAATCAGTTAGTTTTCTAACTCATTCAGTGTTTCATTAAAAGATTTCACTCAGAGGGAATTAGACAAACCACAAGCATTATAATAAGAGGAAAAATCTAACTTTTAATTCATAACCGAGTCTCAGTCCTTGTCATTCCAGATCATTAAGAGTCCAAACATGAGAATAAAACCCGTGTGTCTGTCCTCCAAATGCTGCTTCAGTCCCTGTGGGGCCCTGGACTGGTGGGAAGGGCACAGCATCTAGGACGACAGTGAATCCCAGTGCTGTCACTTCCCAGATCCCATTTTCTCATCTGGAAGAGGCCGGTGGCAGTCCCAGTTGGGATGCCCTTGGCGTCTGTCACACCATTGTCTGCTGAGGTCTTCAATGTCTTGGGCTGATCCCGCTCCATCTCTTTCCCAGGCATCTCTTCCTCGGCCAACTCCTGAAATATTAGAATTTCCTGAGGTTTTTTCCTTTTCTCATCTGACAAATACTTTCTGGGTTTTTGTTTGTTTGTTTTGTTGCTTTTTTTTTTTTTTTTAATCTTCAGGACCTCTAGAATTTGACTACTCTCAAATTTGTTTCTTACTGATTATGTAACCTTGGGCAAGCTCTTTAACCTTCACCTGTTTCTGTTTCCTCATCTGTAAAATGTGAAAAAGAGTGGTACTTATATCACTGTGTTGGTGTAAGCACTGAATGAGTTCATATATGTAAAACCAGTAGAATAATAGCTGGCCTATAGTTAGTGCTCAATAAATGGTAGCTATTATGCTGTCACCACCCTCCTAATTTCCCAAGCCAGAAGTGCACAAGCCACCACTGACACCTGTGTCTCTTCCACACCTCCTTCCCAAGTGTATCAAGTCTGTTTCCTGGTAGCATCTCCACAACCTGCTCTCTTGCCTCCAGTCTGTTTTTCTCCAAAATTCATTCAAGATATAGCAAAACAATATACTTGAATAAGGTTATTCTATAACTAGCTAGACGTTGCAATACAAAATTTCATGGGGGAAATAATTAGACTAACAACTAGCATGATAATGAGGAGAGCATATAAATTTCCAATTATAGGAAGGTCCCCATCCTTCATTCCTTATCATTCCAGATAATCAAAAGTGGAAAAAAAAAAAACAAATAAAAATAGTTATGTCTTTATTCAAAATGCTAACAGATGTATTTTTATAAAATGCAAAATTAATGCTATTTTCCCCTCTTTATTCACTGCCTTCCTACAGTCATCAAGATGAATCTAAACTCTTTAAAATGGCCTTGCCCCCCAAGCCACGTGTATTCCAGCAGTGTCCTTGAACTTGTCAAACTCTTTCTTGCCTCTGGCAGCCTCCTCATGTTTTCCCCTCTTCCTGCCATGAAGTTATCCCTACACTTCTGCACTGGTTTTTCAACAACCAAGGTAGGTGTCACCTCCTTGGACAAGTCTCCCTAAAATCCCTCCACATACAAGCCTGTTCTGGCTGCCTGTGCTAAAGTTTGTCATCCTTTGGCTAAGATTAAGAGTCGGTGCCCCTCCTAAGTGTGCCTGCAGAATAACTTTGTACAGACTTCTTGCATAACACTTATTATACCCAGTTATAATCACCTGTTGTTCTCCTGCCTCACCTTCTAGACTGTAAATTCCTTGGCGTAAAGGAATGTACTTTATTCATCTTTGTTTCCCAGCTTTTGCACAGTAAATTGCTTTTAGAAAGTACTCAGTGAAACATATTTTTAAATACAAATTGAATTCATAATGAACATACAGTTTCCAGCATAATGTTGGCATCAACGGTCACTAAATTTCCTTCTTTTTCCCCTATTAGAACATGTCAGCTGGATAAAAATCTTTCTTCCTAGGAATTGCCCTACAACTATCAACATCTTTGTATAAATAGCAAAACTCTTTGCTAGAATTCATCTTCTTCGATTGTACACACACACGCACAGGCACACGCACGCCAGCCCCTCCTGCCACGTCCTCACTTTGCATTCTAACCAGCTAATTCGGGAGACTTGCATGCAAGGCCACTCACTGCCCTTTAAATGACCCTATGACTTTTCCAAAAATAGCATTTGTTTAGCCTACCCGAAAGTGTTTGCCCTGGATCCTATTATAAAGAAAGTGGGTAATTTCATATTTATCATCTTCAAGGTCAAGTCCAAAGGTTGGGGGAAAGGTGAATTTTGGTTACAGTAGAGAAGAAAAACACTAACTGCAGATCTGCTGTGTCAAGTGAAAGATGTCTATTTTAATGAGAATTTTATAACAAAAGAAATATGTGTAACCAGGCCAAGTCTCTTTCTTCAAGAATTCATGCCAAGACTCCTTCCCATCCCTCTCCTGCCTCCTGAGTGAGAAGTGGATTCAGAGCCAAAAATGACTCATCAGGACAATATTTTCTGTTTGTCCATATGACTCTTAAGGAAGCATGTATGCAAGGGAAGGAGCAGGAATGTCAGCAGCAAGCAGCCACATCAGGGGTCCTGATGTCTGAAGCATGAGCAAGAGCCCTTTTGTGAACCCCACAGGACCACTGGAGGTGCTGTTGGGATAAAAGTTATTTGATGTTGCATGGTGTCCTAGTATATCATCAAACATTTAGATCTGGAAACAAACTGACTAGTAATTTACTTAGCTCACATTATGAATCTTTGGGGATATATGCCAGCAGAAAGAAGAAAACTTCCCAATATTTTATAGCATCCAGGACCCAGTTTTCGCACCAAAGAATCAAAATTATTCCCTAAACCCAAGATAAACAGAAACATTACTGAGAGCGAAGTTAGAAGACCTGAGTCACATCCCAGATCTGACATTGACTAGCTCTTTGTCGTTGGACAGTTAGTCTCTCTGAGCCTCAGTTTCCACATAGGCCGACAGGATACCTGACTATGATAAAAGTCAAATGAGACAAAGATTTTAAAGCACTCAACACAGTGTATGGCCCAAAATAGGGGTGTACATGGTTTTAGCTCATTCTGGAAGTATTACTATTTATATAGTCTATTATAGACCAGGCAGTTTTCTAGATGCTGGTAATACACTTGTGAACAACACAGGGCCTGATCTCATGTCCTTAAATTTTAACTGGGAGAGAAATACAAGCAATAGGAATTGGGGCTGAAATGAAATCAACGTTTCAAAAGGAAGTTGCTACTTTTTCCATCAGAAAGCGCTCTTCTTTTACCGGCTGCTTTCCATGGTTTGTTAAAGACACCTAATGTACTTCAGGAATCCACACTGATGTGCGAGCAGTTTGCTCTTGCGCTTGTCAGTCTCCATCGCATGCTGCCAAGAAGCCAGAGCCTTTTATTAAAATCCTTAAGCTGCTCATTGCTTTACAGTCCTTGACATTTTAGTATTTATCTACATCGAAATGAAATCCATTAGAATTAGTTGCATCTCAAACTCCAATTCTTGCTGGCCTAATACATCTTATGAGATATAGTGTACATGTTACAATTCACTGGTCAAAAGACAATTCACTTAATCACAGTGAAAATGCACCAAATACCTGCTTCTAAGAGCAGAAGGTTTTTGTTTTGTTTTGCATTGTTTTTCAATAACAGTAAAGACCAAGCAAAGGTAACAGACGGAATTTCATCCAGATGAAGTGGAAACCAAGTACAACATGTACATAAGAAACAACTCTGCTCTTATTTAGTGCCCCACTCCACCCCCTCAGTATATGACCACTTCGCACTTCCCATTAAAGTTGATGGCTCTTTTCTGTTCCATTCTTCACATTAAAGACTTTCCTCATAGCTCCATTTCTCTAGTATCCTTGACAGAAAGGGCACTTACTGAAAATTCTAGGAGGGCACAAGAACATTCCTTGAACCATGAGTCCACTCAAGTCTTTGCAGTGGCCTGATGAATTAGGGTGCTAGCTCAGGCCCCTACATGTGGCACATCCCTGAGCTACTGGAAGAACCAGGAAGGTTGCAGGTAAGTCATAACTTTAAAACATACCGTCCTGCCTACTAGTTGCATCTTTCACCAGTGTTTAAATACATTCCTTTAAAAGAAAAAAAAAATCTATATTTCTACTTGTCTATATCTATATCTATCTATATATCTATATCTATTCCCAAATTTAGTGTTGTCTTAAATTATCTTGATTGTAATAGCCCTCGATTACATGTAAATCACCCAGATGATTCCTAGTATACATATATGAATTTACATATGAAAATGAAGACATTTTTAAGTTCTAAGAGAGAAACTGTGGCTCTCTTCCCTTGTTCTCCCTCCCCACCACTGAGAAAAGACCAAGATTCAGAAATATTGTTTCATGCGCTACCATAATAACCTACCGATAGTTCCATGAATGAGTCATGCTCTCGCATCTCACAAACTTTTCACCTGCCTGAAATGCACTCCCACCTCTCTCTTTATTTGCCTAGCCCCACTGCCTCTTAGGACTTGGGTTGGACATACCTTTCTGGGGAGACCTTCTTTTCCCCTGGCAACAGACAAGGTGTCGCTTTTTTATGCTCCCAGTGCACACCAGGCGTTCCCATCTTAGCACATGTAACTCCGTAGTCTATTCACAATTTACTTGTCAGTATTCATCACGGGACTGGAAGATCTTCAGGAGGTTGGGCTGTGTCATTCATGCCTGAATCCCCATTAAATAAGTGAGAGCATTTCAAGGGCATTTAATGATAACTGGAATAGCACCACTCCAGTTACATTCTTTTCCACTGCTCCCCTCTACACCCTCCCCATCTCCCCAAACTCCCACGCCTGACATTCAATTTGGAGCTTTTGGGGTATCTTTGCCACCTGTTTTCCCTTTCAAGTCTGTTTTTGGCATATATTCCACAAAGAGTATAACCCATTAATTATTAGTTCACTCTTCTTCCTTCGCGTTGTCCTGAATTATTTTGCCTGTATAAAAATGTGGGAGGCAGTCACATAGTTCATTTTCCTTGACCCCTGCTCTTCCTCTGGTCTTCTTATTTCCCTAACCAAGGCCCAAATTCCCGCTTCTCCCCTCATCACATTCCCTTCTTTCCCGTATCTGAGAGAATGAGTTAAAATAATAGCCCTGCTTTCTGCCTCTTTTCTGAATATTAGTGAATTCTTGAGGGAAAAATTCTGTCAGTCAATGACCAATTTCTGAGTCATTGGAAAAGGGTGGAGAGGGTTTCCTCCAACTTACATCACGTTGACATTACACCATCTCAATTGCTTTGTTCATGTAGACTCTTGTTTCTGTTCCCCTCCACGTATATCAGTATTTCTCCAACTTAATTTTCTCCTCCCTCCCAGGTTAGTCATTTAGAATGTTAAAAAAAAAAAAAAATGAGTTGCTACCGTGGAGATAGACAACAAATATAACTAAGGCACAACTGTCATCTGAAGGGATATTAAAATGAGAAGTGTAGTTTCTTAGTTTGCTAGCACTGCCATAACCAAGTTCCACAGATTGGGTGGTTTAAACAACATAAAGTTATTATCTCACAGTTCTAGAATCCAGGAGTCCAAGATGAAGATATCAGCAGAGTTACGTTTTCTGAGGCCTCTCTGTTTAGATTGTAGGCAATTGTCTTCTCCCTTGGTCCTCACATGATCGTTTCTTTGTGCATGCACCTGTCTGCTGTATCTCTGTGTATCCTAATCTCCTCTTCTTATAAGGACATCAGTCACTGGGCTAGAGCCCCAGCCTAACAACTCCACTTTACTTTACCTCTTTAAAGGTGCCGTCTCCAAATATAGTCACATTTTGAGGTACTGGGGGTTAGGGCTTCAACATATGGATTTGAAGGGAACACAGTTTAACCTGTAATGGGTAGATTCTTATTTTCACTCACTCAACAAATTCAGAAATTATTACATGTCAGTTCAGGCACCTTGCTTGGCATTGGACATGGTCTGGTGCAAAGCTTCCCACAACTCGGTCAGAGCTAAGGTCAAGACCTCCCTTTGCTGTTCGCTTCTAGGAAGCTTCCTCCAAAGCTCTGTCCCCCTGGGGACCTGCTGCAATACTCCCTCCCATGCTCACCTCAGCCTCTGCATTCCAACTGCATTCCCAGTAACGCTAACTGGTACAGCCCTTGAGCCTCCCCTCGAGCCTTGTTCTACGTGTTGGACTTGTCTCTTCAAATAAATGAGGTAGAGATAGAGCAAAGTTGAGAACATGGTTCATAAAGGAAATCCCCAGTTAAGAAATCAAGTACTCTATGATACCAAATTCTACTTAAAAGATGCCATTATTAAGATTATGAAACAAGTGGGCAGAACAGACTGCCTTAGTCACCTTTTACTTGCCTTCTACCCTCCTACTCCCCAGCTCATCTTCCCTCTGCTGCTCCCATCAGCCATGTGTAGGACACAGCCATCCCATGCCTTATATCTATAACACTCTCTTCAGTGAGCTCCTTTCCAGTCTGCTCACTGAACTTAAACAAGAAATTCAAACAGCATCCCCTTTTACATATTCTTTCCTTATTTTTTTGGTGGAAATGTTGATCCTGTCCTTCAGGACTATTACTTGAAATCCACTTGTTCACACGTCCATCTATCACCTACACACAGTGACATTCAGAGGGTTAAGAACCTTTTCAAGTTGGTACAGTTGTTGAAACAATGGAGTCAAGCCCAGGCTGCTCTCATTATAAACCCCATGCTCCTAACAATGAGCCCCTCCTCCCCAGCATCCTGCTTCAGGTGACTGGGTTTCTTCTCTCACTAGAGTCATTGGACTCTCGATGCGCAAAGACCTACCCCTAAGAAAGATGAGAATATTAGTACTATTATCAGAGCTTACATGAGTCTTAATTTTACATTAAGAATTACTCCTTAGTCTTTACTTAATAGAAACTCTTGAGTGTTACAGGTGAAAATAGTTATATTGGATATGTTGGTGAATGATATTTTGTTTGTGAATGAAAATAACATTAAACATTTTAATGAGGTTCAAAAGCAAAATAGTTCAGTGAACTCAAACCTAACTTTCAGGAGAGTTAGACTTAGATGATCACTTCCCCTTCCACTCTAGAAATCAAAACAAGAGGGCTATGATTTAAAATGCAAAGGTCAGTTCACAAAGACGATTTCTTAGAAACATGTGACTTTCCTTTTTTTAACAAAGAACTGGAAAGCATTGAGAAAATGACTACACTGAAATTAAGAAGCTGCTCAGAAAAGGAAAACACAGCAGAGAAATGTGAGCAGAATGTAACTCTCATGAAAGATGTCCAGAATAATCCATTTAACCCTCTCTCCCAAGATCTCACAGTGTTTGTGTAACTTCGGGCCAAGCATCAATAATGGCCACATTGATTTATGGTGGTGAAAGATTTTTCTGTGAGAACTCTGATGGTGGAAGTCAAGTATTAGGAAGCTAGAAGCTTCTTTGCAAATACAGAGTGGTGGGCTGGACAATGTCAGTGGGGTGAAAAATGAGGTCGCTCTGTGAATACCCAGACCCTGGATGAGAGCAGAAGTCACACAGGACTTGGCTGTTGTTTCTGTTCTCCATCAATACTTTGCCTCTCTACATCCTTTGTAACAGATTCTTTTTGTGCTAATCACTCCAGCATATTCTTTCCACTGGTTTTGGTAGATGTGTTTATAGGTATAGGATACAGACTAGGATTTCTTTTGAAGACTGGACAAACTATGTTCCAGGGATTTACCCAAAAAAAAAAAAAAAAAATGTATTTAGCAGGTCAAATTCAGGAACTTGAGTGTAACTGCTTAGGAAGCTGGAATGAGGTCACAAGCTGGCTTGAGTGTTTGAGATGCTCTGTATCTTGTTTGTCAAAAGATATAGTACATACTCTATTATCTACATGACACATTTCTCAAAATTTGGGCCAACAAACCATTAAAATGCTAATAATTTTATAATACCATGTTTTCCCAAAAATAAGATCTAACCAGACCATCAGCTCTAATGCATCTTTTGGAACAAAAATTAATATAAGATCCAGTCTTATTTTAATATAATATAAGACCGGCTCTTATATAATATAATATAAGACCACGTCTTATATTAATTTTTGCTCCAAAAGACGCATTAGAGCTGATGGTCTGGCTAGATCTTATTTTTGGGGAAACACGGTGGGTCCTTCTTCTTCACAGTTATATGGTCTACTCTAAAGAGGACTGTGCACCTTGACTCCTGCAATTACCCAGAAATAAGAAAGCGCAGGTAAACAGACGCACCTCGCACAACCCCACCCATTTGAATTATGCCATGAGTGAAAAATAAACATCTGGAGAAGCAGGAAAGCAAATCATCCTCAGGTGGTTAACTGAAACATTTTGTACAACTCCTTCTAAAGTATGAATCCTTCTTGTTCCCTCTTTCGGCATTCCTTCACTAATTTACTCTTACTCCTTCCTTTGGTCCAAAGTCAGAGCCGTATCTGGCATATTTTTGCCTTAATATGGGAGCAGGGTCCATTCAGCTAGAAAGCCAGATAAACACTTTAGTCCACCCTGACTCAAAATTGATGCAAGATTTTATGCAATTCCCGAACACCCCCACACAGGACACTTGTTTTCTCTGGGTACACAGCCAGTCCCAGCTATCTTGAGCAAATACTGGCTTTTCAGTCTTTTATTGGTGGACTTCAAACTCTCTTATCTGTGCTTTTTGCTTTAACGAACAGATCATCCCAAATCCATCCTCCTTACTGCTTCATTCTCTTGCAAAGCATTCAGTCAGATGACTGAGCCATAGGGTTTTCGAGGACAGATTTGTTCATGAAGCCAACCTTCACAATCCTGCTAAGCCTAAGGCAATTAGGTGGACTGCAGGTATTTGTAACAATAGTTTGTGGAGGCATTTATACAAGTTCATTCCCAAGTTTCAGTTGTAATCCTGAGGCTGTCAGTTCCATCATTTGGTTGTGTTGATGTCCTGTGACTTTACCTCTCAATTTCCAGAATTTCTCGTCTTCAGGATCACTGAAGTCTCTGTGCCATTCAGAGCAGGCGACAGTTCTGCAGGACATCCTTCCCTCGGAGCCTCCCTAACCCCAGCCTAAATGACGTTTTCTGCAAGGCCTGCTCTGCTGCCAAGAAGTCTTGGAAACTTTGCCTCAAGTACATTCTCCTCTGCCTCATCCTAGTTGAAACCTGGGTTTCCCCTGATGACATAATTTTCCTTGTAATTCTCAAGGTGAGTCCACTCATTCCCCACACACCCTTTTCCCCAGTACCTTAGAGCTCGGGCAATTGTTTATGGCCCCAGTGTGACCTTTGTCTTTCTCCAACAACACCTCTTCCCCTCAGTTTCACATACATGCCTAATTTCTGATAACCACTCCTTCACAGCTGTGCTCCTCATTGCATCGGAGCATCACATCATCATTAAATTTAAGAGTAAAACCCCTGTTATCCACCTGGGTCATGCGTCCTACAGAGGGTTGCCCCTGAGAGCAGCTAGCTACTCACTGATTCAACACTTAGGACTTGGCTGTGCATGTCCTTGTATAGTGTGATTGGCAGGTCACTTTGAGAGCTGTCTCTGCTCTGTCTGCATCCTCTCCATGGCTGTAACACGGCTCAGCTGGTTGGCAATCACATGGTTTTCTTATTACACCTCAGTTGTAGCTGCTTGAAGATAGCCACTTCTCTCTTTGAGGTGTTTCCCAGAAGTAGACTTCAAAACGTGTCCCACGGATGAATTTTAATGAAACCAGAGTACTAGTAACCATAATCTAGTAACAACTCACAAATCAGCAGACACTTAATCCGCTTCCAATTTTTCATTTACATAAATATCATTGCAGTGATCATCCTTGAACAGAACTTTGTATAACGTCTCTGGTTATTTCTTAGAAAAATTTTCTAGTAGCGAAACAAGGGGTCAAAGTCTTTGAATGTTTATAGCTTTTGACACATACTGACAATTCACTTTCTAGAGTGTCTCACCACACCCTTTCTTTCCATAGTCTTTTAAACAAATCTTTGCAGAGTAACCAGCCCAGATTGCAACAGAAAGACTGATGATTCTGGGAGGGTGGTCTAAGTCCAGGAGAGATTTGCTAGCATGCCTGATATGATGGAAAGTTTGAAAAAAACTTGACAATATCATAAAGGTAATTAGTGCTATGAAAAAATAAAAGCAATCGGAAACTCAGAGGACCAGGGCCAAAAAATACAAAACACACAAAACAAAACATGAAAGATATATAATCATAAAACGTAACCTGGTTTTGCAGGAAATAAAATTTATGTGGTCATAGTAATGTAATAATTTAACTTTAAGAAGTGATATAGGAGGAGAGAGGAGAGGAAAGTGTGTTGTAAGAGGGCCGAAACTTCATTTCCTGTTGCACGATCAATAACTAAGGCATAAACGTGATAAAAATAGGGAAAGCAATTTAAGCATATCATTTAGAGATATGAATAAAAACAAGAGCAGAAACAGAGGTAAGTGCTTGCCTTCAGAAAGTGGGACTCAGAGTAGGGAGAAGGGAACACCCCTTTCGATTTTAATTGAGACTCTTTTAACCATGATCATTTTAACTTTGATAAAGAATATTTTAACAATATTTTAAAATATTGAGATTTTTCTCCACCCAGAGTCAGTTCTCTTTCCATCACCATATATTGGATCCCCTTTACCCTGGGTGGTGAACACACAATGTGATATATAGATGATGTATTATAGAATTGTACACCTGAAATCTATGTAATTTTACTAAAAATTGTCACCCCAATAAATGTTAATTTAAAAATAATATATTGAGATTTTCTGATATTTCTCAGTTTTTGAAATTTTTACTACTTTGAATTAGTATTTTTTTTACGTCGATCAGAATTTCCTATTTCTTTTGTAAATTGTCTGTTCATTTACTTTATTTATCAAGAGATGTTACCAGTTTTCTTATTGAATTGTAAGAACATTTTATGTCTTTGTCTACCACGTTTGCTAGGAAATATTTTACTTAGCTTGTCTGCTTTGTATTTTGTTTCTGGTGTTAGGCAAGATGTGGCCAAATACATCATTTTTCACTTTTTTATATAAAAATTTCCCAATTTTCCTGTATTTTCTTTACTTGTGAAGGTTTGACGTTTTACTTTAAGTTCTCAATTTATCTTGAAATATTGTTTTATTTATTTAATAAACACTTACATAGGGTTTACTATGTACCAGCCAGTATTATAAACTCTTCTTAAATATCAATTCAGTTAGTGGTACATGAGAGAGAGGAGGCACTTGATTGTGTCCCCCAAAAAGCTAATTTTTCCCATGGTATTTAGTACAAACACCGTCTCTTCTCCATAGGTTTTGGATCTGTTTCTGACAATCTATTTTGTTTCAGATCTATATTTCCATTTTTTTCAGTAAAATCATACTTTTTTACTGTATAAGATAGTTTATACATAAAAGAGCAATTCTCTCCCCATTATTTTAATTTAAAAATATTCTTAGCCCATTTACCCACTTATTCCTGTAGCTGATCTTTTGATATTTTTCATTAAGTTGCAAAATAAATTCCAAAAAATTAATTAAGAAGTATTTACATCTTTACAATACTAATTTGTCCTGCTAATAAACGCTGTGTCTTTCTAATTATTTCAATCTTATTTTAAACAATAAGCTGGTAAAAATTTGGGTTGCTAATGAACTTTCATTAACTTGAGAATATTTCAGTTGATGCTCATAGGTTTTCTATCATTATATTCATGTCATCTGCAAATAATGGTCATTTTATCTCCTCCTTTTTAAGAATTATACTTAATTTCTACTTTACAATTTAATGCATTAGCCAGTATTTTCAGAATCATATTAAGTTGAGGAATATTGGCTACATATTTTCAGGCATATCGAAAGGCCAAATGTCAACTATTAATATTTGGCCAAATCCATGGCAAAGCCTTCTATCATCAACATAGAATGAATTGCAGGAATACAAAATTAATCTGAAATTTTACTTAAAATTATCACTATAATTTTATTATTAAAATTCTTAATAGCCATTTTTTTTGAAATTCAGTATTATGATTTAGGAATGGTAATTCCTCAGCCCTTCTTGTCACTAAATTGCTCCTGTGGGTACCACACTGCACATGGATGACATTAAATCAATGTGCAGTTTTAGCAACATAGGTAGAGGAGAAAGATTTTTCTGGATTATTCTACCAGAATAAGTAATTCTGAGGGACACGTTGCCACAAAGCTTTCCTTCCTCAATGACAGTAACAAAGAAAGGAAAGTTAACTTCCCTTCAACTCCTGGCTTTCAAGATTTGGTTGATGGTGACGACATAGTTTTACTGCAACAATCTCACCAATTTAAGTTGTGTGAACTGCTGGGACAAGATGCTTTCTAAATACTTCCAGAATCACACTTGAGATGTTTACATTCACTTATACTTTTATTTCTAATGTATTTTGTATTCAAATAAATTATTTCATAAAAATCTCTCCTCAAGCCTTGGTTCGAAGAATGTCGCGAAGGAATGTAATCAACTTTCAGGATACTGGAATAATCTCTGATTTTCCCTCTGCATCTCGGCTTCCACTGCCTGTAAATTGATCACAGCATCTTCTCTGGAGTGGAGTGACAGGAATATTTTTATACCAGGAACCATGTAAGAAATATTTGCTCTCTCGAGACTCATCAGTTGGATTATTTCTTGATCAGATTCCAACGAACAAACTACATCCTCCTACTCTGGTACCATTATCTGTAACATGCAGTATTGAGGCTTTATTTGGTTTTACACATATTGCTGCATTCTTACCTTTTTTAGACATGTCAAGCCAGTTCCAAAATCTCTTCTACACCATGTAGTTTGTCTCTGATCAAAGAATAAGAACAGAAGAGTTATGTGATCTTTCTTCTTGGGTAGGTAATCCTATAAACTGTGCTGTGCTAGAATTAGTATCAAAACATAACTGAAGGGAGTGAATAAAAGAGTACATGTACGTGATTCCTAAGTCATTCATAGCCTTCATCACGTTCGTCCATTCTTGATGATGATTTTCCATTTTATAAATATTTCCTCATTAGATTCATTATCTGTGTCCTCAAATCTCCCAGTCAGCACATAAAAGAGAAATTTAGCTACTTTGGTGTGAACCCACCATAATTTCAAACTTATAAGGACTTCTGATGGGTTCTGCCTGTCCCAACAACTGAGTCAAAAGATACAGAAGTAGCACACTTAATAACATCAGTAATCTCTGTGCACAGGAAAATGGAATTCAGGAAATTATTTTTTAGTAATGTGTACACAAAGGATGGACTTTGTATTTAGGATTTGTGCAAATTAGATTGTGCAAATCTGAGTCATCCTTCATCTTCAACTACTGAAAATGTTTGCTAGTCTGTAGCAATCATTTCAAAAAGTTTACCTTTGAAGACTCAGAGTTATAAAGGATTATCTTCTTAGAACATTCTTGTTAAATCTGTTTGTTTGAGGGTAGATTAGCGACTTCAACTGTGTTTTTGGTTCCTCATTTTTCTCTTATATTCTTTTATTCATACTCTTCATTATGCCAGGATAAATCAAGGTTGCTGTACATGATTTTAGAATTTTACTTCCTCATGAAAATGTAAGGTGGTAGTGTTGACATTCTGATGTTAACACATTTTCATGAGATATAAAGAATTCCCAAGCAGCACATTTTCCCAAAACATCCATGGCTTATGTGAACTTAAATAACTGGAAATTAAATAATTTTTAATGATTATTTTATTTTATGATGTGAGGACTAGTAAGCAAACAATCCCATGAAGATTACTAGTACTATATAATCTAATTCTATTATTCTCCTTATATTGTTATTTAATGTTTCTTTTACAAAACTTAGTTGGTTCAAAATGGATATTGCGATGTCATAGACTCAGGCAAACCGCAGCCAGTAACACTTAGTGCAGAATGGTGCCCACACGGAGAAAGTCAGCGGTTTTGCATCTATTCTCTTGGCATCTTGGAGAGGGCATGCTTTCCCTGGTCACAACTGCATTCACCCCAGGGGCTGTGCCCCAGTAGAGGGACCCCATGCTTTGTTTCTCTCTCTTATTAGGTTGATGGCTCATTAGGGAATGGAAGTGAGTGATAGGAAAGAACATTTTGAGTTTAGGTGCCAAGCAGACTTGTTTTGTGCCAGCTTTTCAGGAGCGTGCTGGGAAATACTGGTTCCTAAGCACCTGTGTAAGCTGAGTTGAATTTAGGTGAAGACCTCTCCTTACCATGCATGTTTTAACCATTGCTGCTTTATTCAAGAGTTGTTGCTTCTTATCTCCTTATGTCCTTCACATTAAGTTATATAGTGCTCTCTCTCAATGTCTGTGTTAGACTGAACCATAAGAAACGGCTTCTACTTGACCAGCGGACAAAAATGAGAATCTCATAAGACTTAGGCCAACATTAACTGTCAGTCATTCATTCGATGTGATGGTCATCCACATGATCATGTGACGTTTGATCAGGCAGGATCTCAGACACGCCAGAAATCCAGCTGAAGTAGCTATTTGTCTATTTAGTCTTCCACAGCCAAAATCAAAGCAAAAGCATACTAGCAGATTTTGGTCAATTATAAGGCAAAACTGATGTTCAGAACATTGCTACAAATAGTAGTGGTGATATCAGGCCTCCTAGTCCTGTTCCTGGTTTTAATGAGAATACTTTTGTTTAGCCATCAGATATTCATTAGCAATTTGAGCAAATGTCCATTGTGTGTTAGTTTTCTAAGAATGTTTTATCAAGAATGGTGTTGACATGGTTTTATAAGTTTTACTATTTTTTCTCATTAGATCTATTTATGTAATATGCTAACCTATTACTCCCAAAAGTCATTCTTGAATTCCAGGAATGCAAGATGCAGTGTATCCTACTTGGATGTAGTGCATGACTTATTAAGGTATGGTTACATTTGATTGCAATTATTTTAAGGATTTCTTCAGTTATACTCAAAGATGGTATTGCCATTTAATTCAGGAGTTTTGAGTTTTTTTATTCAGCTTTCTGAAGCAGAGTCATTTCATCTACACAAAATTTAGTACATTTTAAAATCTTGTTTTATGTCATGGACCAATCAATCTAACAGAAATGATCTGCTAAGAAAACTGTAAAGCTATCCAGCTTAGTAGCCTTTTTTATTAATGTGATCATTTGAGAACTATTTCCATTTCTCCCATAGTTACTGGAGTTTTCAGACTTCTTAATTATTAAGATAATATTGATCATTCATGTTCATCCAGGAAGTTTGCCATTTAAAAAATATGTTCTAAATCATAAGCACAATTTTATTTTATTTATTTTTCAATTACATTTGACATTCAATATTATTTTATATTAGTTTCAGTGTACAGCATAGTGGTTAGATATTTACATAATTTATGAAGTGATCCCCCCAGTAAGTCTAGTACCCACCCTGGCACCATTCATAACCATTACACTATATTCAGAGTTATTATTGACTATATTCCCTATGCTCTACTTTACATTCCTGTGACTATTCTGTAGTATCTTTGATATCTGTTGTCTTTTCTCATACCAAATTTTTCAATGGTATGTGTACTTTTCCTTTGATTAAGTTTTCCACAGCTTTATGTACTTTATTTTGTGCTTGTTTCTTTTCAAAGGAGCACTGTTTTCCTGTTTGTTTATTTATTTATTTATGTTACCTTGGTTAAGTCCTTCTATTGACTTATTTGGGCTCTTTTTATTATTCTTTTTTCTAAATTCTTACATTAGATTCTTACTTCTTTTTAAAAACATACATTTTTAATTTAATAATAAAAGTCCTTCTGGGTAGAACTTCGGTATGGGGGTATGGCCCACAGATTCAAGGGGTTTACAATCTACTTTGGTTTGTAGGCATGTCAACAGGCTATTGTAATAAAGTGGAAAATGTACTGTGATAGGAGAATTTCAAGGTTACAATGGAACACGTCAAATGGGAGCTCAACCAGATTTGGTAGAGATGAGAATCACTTACAAGTAGAAGTGATGCCCAGCTCAGAGTAGGAGTTGGCCAGGCTATGGAAGATGGGAGGAGAGGAGAGGGTACCAGGCAGAAGAAAATATTCTGTGCCAGAGCCCCAGGATGAGAAGGAGCCTGAACCAGTATTTGGCAATTACAGCTGTCCATGTGGCAGGATATAAAAAGCAAAAAGAGTGATACCACCCAGAAGAGATCCTAAGAATTAAACAACAAAGTGTGATATTAAGGAGTTTGGACATTGGAATGCCAGTGGAATTATGCAGAAAAATGACATAATCATTTTTTTGAAATAGGTTTCCATTTCAAAAAAATTTTGGAAGGTTACTTTGATCTCTCTGTATAGAAAGATGACTTTGAAAGATTACTTTGACCTCGCTGTGGAGAAGAAATCTGATGGAAACAAGACAAGAGGCAAGGAAAGCATTTTCAAGGTTGTGGTAGAAAGCCGGACAAGAGATAACCTTCAGAAACCACAAAATTGCCATGGGGATAGGAAGAACAGTTTGGGGTGTGTATCAGTAATGTTGTAAAGATTTTGTAGGGTATCTGATGGACAACTGTCTTATTGTGGAGACCACATCATGGACAGTGTAGGTACCTGACTGCTGCGGTGTGCACCTAAACCTGAAGCTGAACAGTGATGGGTGTCGACTGTGGTTATACATAGATAGTCACAGGATGTGGAGTGCAGCACAGGGTATGGGGTCAGTGGAACTGTGGTGGCTATGTGCGATGTCAGAGGGGTGGCAGATTGGGGGAGGGGATTGTCACTTTGTGAAGGGTGTAAATGTCCAACTATTTCATTGTTTTGTACACTTGAAACTAATTTAAAAGAGAGAGAGAGAGAGACATAGTGGCTCCCTATATGAGCAAAGTGGCAGTAAGTATGGTAGGAAAAAGACGGACTGAGATGTATTTAAGAGGTGGAAAAACAGAATTTAGAGATTGATGGATTGGGTACATGGGATGAGAGAGAAGTAGGAGTTAAATGATTCCCAGTGCCTGCTGGTTAGGGCGGCCGGTTAGCTCTAGATCACGGTGCTCTTAACAACAGGGTTGCCGGTTCGATCCCCACATGGGCCGCTGTGAGCTGTGCCCTCCACAACTAGATTGAAACAACTACTTGACTTGGAACTGATAGGTCTTGGAAAAACACACTTAAAATAAATCCTTTAAAAAGTTTAAGAATGATGCCCAGGTTTTAGGTTTAATTTTTGGGGCTGCAGGACCATACTCTGAAAGAGGGAGACAGGAGCAGAAACCCAGTCAGATGAAGAAAAAGAAGACTGACTTTAGATACGCTGACATTATTATTAATATGACCTTTTTTGTCCTATTTAATCCTATTTACTTTGATTTCTATTTTATCTAAAAAATTATTTTTCCACCCTTTGTTTTCTGTGTGCAAGGGTGTAAATACCTAAAACTTATCAAACCCTTTTACTTTTTTCTACATAAGATAAGGAATTTATTGCTTTTACTCACTTGTTCTATAATTTTCTATCCAAATTCCAAATGTTGTTAATAAAATCTTAGCTATTGTGCCCAATTATTGCTATGTGTTGTTTTATATTATGCATTTCTTTTATTTTTATCCTGCTTATTTTCTGATTTCCCCTGCTAGAATATAAGCTCCATGAGGGCAGGACTGATATTCTATTTATTTTTTGTCAGTTTAATTTACAGCTATAATCTCACTGTCTATAACATTGTCTAGCTTATTAAAGAAATTTGATAAATATTTGTCAAAAAAGATTATACTTTTATTATATATCTTTCTTTGCCCTTTTTTGACAGTTGCATTTATTTTTTTAAATCACCCATTTTATTGTTCATTGATAGTCTCTTTCTAACACAATTTAAGCTCCTAATTTTATTCAATTTTTGATTGGCTACTGTATACGTTCAAACATTTTTCCCTGAAAGAGTACGTGAGGTCTGTTTTCTGATCACCACCAAGGAGAGTACCTGTAAGTGTGGATTGGTCCCAAATTTGCCTCCTACAATTCTGTAGATTGCTCCACTGTCTTTGGCATTTAGAGTTTTGAAGAAATGTTCTGAGATTATCTGGATTCCATTTCTTTATAGATGACCCTTCTTCTTCTTCTTCTTCTTGAATGAAAATTGGGTATTTTTCTTTATCTTTTAACTTTAAAAGTACTTGTTCCTTGAGGATAAGTTCATCCATCTTTGTATACCCAGTATCTTGCAGACCATATTGTTTATATAGGTTTGGAACGAAAACTGAATGAATATATACATGAATAAAGAAATACATCAAGTTTAGGTAAACTTGAAGCTATACCTCTATTTCTCTACCATACTATTAATTTCAAATTTAACTGGCATTGATGCAAGTTAAGAGAAACCAGGCATACCATCTTATATTCCTGAAGAATTACCAAGACCTGAAACTTTTGGAAAGTCATTACAAACGTGCAGAAAGCTTCACCACTCTTAGGACCCAACTCAATGTAGCTGTTCTTTCAATTCCTTTATTACCCAGCAAACTTCAGAGCCCTACTCAAAACTCTCGCTTTTTTACTTTGGAAGTTGATATGATTAGGAACAGAAATGGAACCTAATTTTTCATTTCTTTTATGGTTTGGATGAAACAAAAGCATTGTGAAAGACATAAAACAAAATCATGTGTAAAATTAAAACATCTCTTTAGCTCTTCTCTCTATACCCTTCCTTTGGCTACCTTGAAAATGATTTCTGTCAGTAAGAACAAAATCCAGTCAGCACTTCAGCAGCAGTCATTTATGTTTACGCAATGCACTAAGGATGTACTAAGAATGTGTTACAATGAGATTTTAGGAGCAAATTAAATAGAGAATAATGCAAACTGAACCTGTCAGATAGAGTTTTCTTAAATGTAAGCAGAACAGGCATTTCCTAGGTTATGCAACATGAAACTTTTTCAAAACTCAATCTTACCCAAAATTCTCCCATGGAACATAAACTTTTAGCAATGATGAAAACTTCTACTCATTGACAATAGCAAGAAAACCAGATATTCAGAATTATTTGGGCAAAGAATTGAAGTGAATTGATCCTGAAGAAACTGCTCCAAGTCAATTATCCTCCAAAACGTTTAGCTGTTTCTACCACTGGAAGTAGTCATAAAGATGTGTGTTCATGGAGCGTGGATCCCAGGATCAAGTCTAACTTACAAAAGAAAAAGGAAAACAAATACAAAAAAAGTACCCCACCGTTATCCAACTTAGCCCATTAGCAACAAACGTGACAACATAATATTTCCAACAGCAACCAACACTCTTACTTATAACTCTGTAAAACTGACTTCTTCTGTATGTTTCTGAGGGATCTGGTTCAGTAAGACTGGGTGAATAAACCACACTTTTAAAATCGAAAATGTTCTTGAATTTTATTTTACTTTATTAATTATGATCTCTTATCTAATATGCACATATGTGTGTACGTACACTTACACATATCCTAAAAGTATACAAATGGTTACCCTATGTAAGAGTTTTAGCCTTCCCTTGACCCCTGGGAATTTCCTCATTTCACCCACAGGCAAGCCTGGCTCTGGCAGTCCCCGGTGTCTGGAGCGAGGGAGGTCCCGAGTGGGCCCGAGAGATGTAATCAGCAGTAGGAATTTGCTTGTCCTAAGTCACAATGAACTAAACAATAGCACACCCACATACCTACCAAGCCTTGCAAGTAAAGACTCCGGCTTTACCACCTCTTGCCAAACTTTTCAATAACTTTCCTTCACTCCGGGAGGTACCAGTCATCAAATTAGGAAACAACCTTTCCTTACCACTTCCTAAACCAATTACTCATGGGGCTATTTACAAAGGAAGAGTATTGCCAGTCTCAGACGAGCCATGCTTTCTCCCTGGCCCTGACACTATTAACTTTGTCTTGTCTCTAAATGGACAGAATTGTAGATCCCTTAAATAAGGATGTATCATTTCACATCACTAGAAGACATTTGTCATACACCTCTAAAGATCTACTTGCCCAAAATCAACCAATCGATAAGAACTATGCACATATTCTGTCAAGCGCTGGCTACTCAAATGATTTTACAATCCCTATAATGTAGTTCTCCAAATTGCAAGGTTTTAAACCATTTTTAGAGAGGAATTCTAATGTACTGCAAAATAAGGCAACACCCCACTCTCACGTGGTATTTTATCCATGGAGAAAACTGCACACTTGAACATTCAGTCTAATAAGCAGTTATACTTGACCCTACCTAGAACACCTGCAGCAACAGAAGCTGAAATGTAGAAATTCAGAAGCTAGGGCTCCATCTAAAACCTACTGGGTCAGAATCTGTATCTTAACAAACTCTTCAGGTGATTTATAGGAACATGAAAGTTTGAGAAAGACTGTGACAGACTAACTTTGGCTCATTTATGTCCAGTCATTTTAATATTTGTGCTAAATAATGAGAAGACTGTGGCATCAATCTTTAAAAACAAGGAATGGTTGAGAATTAAACCTGAGATCCTAAATTCAGTCTTCATACCGTGTTGTGTAAAATACAATTTTTCCTCTCTCCCGAATAATCATTTCCTTGTGCATTCTAGCAATACCCCTTAGGTGTGACTTCAAGCAGCAATCACACGGGTCTGAGCAAGTTGATGTTTTTGCAACTAACTTTGGAAACATTGTTTTAACAAAACCTGATGCAAAACAAAGTCATAGACTTTATACGTGTGGTTTTCTAAAAATTCCAGAGGCTAACGGAAATAATCTTTCACACTCCTGAAATTTAATTCAGTGCGCAAAATTATCTCAGGTCAGGTAGGTAAAAGAGCTACTCGCTACAATCTGTCGTCATTCAGTGGCTTTTAGCTCTTTGTTTCCTTTTGTCTGTCATGCTTGGTTCACAAGGCTATTCAAACATATACACCTAGTCCATTCCTGGGCTGCAACGTGCCTTCGCACATAGGATGGAGACAGAGCTCAGCAGTGAGCCAGAGAAAGCAAGAGAGGAGGATTGTATTAGTCTGCCAGGGCTGCCATAACAAAACACCACACATGGGGTGGGTTAAACAACAGAAATGTGTTTGCTCACAGTTTGGGAGACTAGAAGTCTCAGAACACGGTGCCGGCCAATTAGGTCCCTGAGAAGAGAACTCTTTTCTTGGCTTGTAGACACATACTTTCTTGATCCACCTTTACATGGCCTTTCCTCGGTGAGACAGGGGAGGGTTGGAGAGAGAGAAGATGATACCTGGTGTCTCTTCCTTTTCTTATGAGGATACCAACCGCATCAGATTAAGAGCGCACACTTAAGACCTCACTTTACCTGTATTACCTTTTTATAGGCACTGTCTCCAAATACAGGCACACTGGAATTTAGGGCCTCAACATATGAATTTGGAGGGGGACACAACTCAGTCCATAACATTCCACTCTCTGGCCTCCCAAAATTCATGTCCTTCTCATGTGTGAAATACATTCACCTTTCCCAATAGCCTCCAAAGTCTTAATTTATCCCAGTGTCAACTTTAAAGTCTAAACTCCAAAGTCTCACCTAAATAGCATCTAAATCAGATACGAGTGAAACTCTAGGTATGATTCACCCTGAGGCAAACTTCCTCTCCAGTTGTGAACCCGTGAAACCAAACAAGTGTCTGCTTCCAAAAGACAGTGCTGGGACAGGCCTGGGAGAAACGATCCCATTTGAAAACGGAGAAATCGGAAAGAAGGAAGGGGTGACAGGTCCCAAGCGTGTTCAAAAGCCAGCCAGGATCCCATTAGATCTCAAAGCTGAAGCATAATCCTCTGAGGTGCCATGCTTATCCTCCAGGCCCGCGGGAGAGCAGTGTGATCCCATGGCCCGAGGGGGTGGCCCTGCCTCTGCGGCTCTGCGTCGGGGCAGCCTGGCCTGCCAATACAAGGAGATGGCCCCACCCTTGGGAGCCCTGGAGAAACCAGCCCTTCGCCTGACCCTGTGTTGGGAGTAACCATCCGGATGATCTCTGAATCACCTTTTGGGTCATTCTTCTGTTTTCCTGAAGCTTTATATCTGGATAGCTCTAATGTTCCCTCCTATAGAATCCCAGACGTCTGGCAGCCTTTCTTCTTTCTGTACTGTTGTCTCTATTCCATTTAGTCTCAGCTAGAAGTGTGTTCTGATGGTATAACCCCATCTCTATTCTGGGTTTCTGCCAAAATGGCTGATTAAACCCATGGTTCACACCCAAACTGATCTCCTTATCAGGTGGATAAGAGCACCTTTAGTGTTCTCAAAACGGCTTTCTCTGTTTTTGCAATAGAGATAGGCTGAGACTCTTCCCAATCTTCAAGTTCTGGTTCCTTTTTACTTAACAATTCCTTCAATTTATCTCTCCTCTTGCATATTATTATAGCGGTAAGGAGAAACTAAGCTACCCCTTAAACTTTCCTTAGAAATCTCTTCAGCTAAATATGCAATTTCATCACTCATGAGTTCTACCTTCCACAAAACACTAGAACAGAATTCAGCCGAGTTCTGTGCCACTTTATAACAAGAATCCACTTTCTTCCAGTTTCCAAAAAACGTTCCTTATTTCCATCTGAGATATCAACAGAATGGTCTTTAGTGTTCGTATTTCTCACAACAGTCCTTTCAAGGCAATCTAAGCTTTTGCTAGCATGCACATAAAACTTCTGGTCTCTCTACCCATTACCCAGTTCCAAAGCCACCGCCGCACTTTTAGGTATTTGTTATAGTAGCACCCCACTTCTCTACACAAATCTGTCTTAGTCTGATCAGGCTGCCATAATAAAATACCATAGACTTGGTAGCTTAAACAACAGAAATTTATTTTGTCACAGTTCTGGGGCCTAGAAGCCTCAGATCAACTGATTTGTTCCTGGGGAGAGCTCTTCCTGACTTGCAGACAGACACCTTCCTGATCTGTCCTCAAATGACCTTTTCTCTGTGGTGCACGGAGGGGGGTGGGAAAGGGATGGAGAGAGAGAGAGAGAGAGCACACACACACACACACACACACACACACACACACACAGAGGTCTGGCGTTCGTCCTCTTCTTATAAGGACACCAGCCCTATCTGATCAGGGCCCCACCCTTCTGACCTCATTTAACCTTGATTACTTCCTTAGAAGCCCTATCTCTAAATACAATCACATTGGGGTTTAGGGGCTTAATGTGAATTTGAGGGGACACAACTCAGTTCATAAGAAGGATATAGATAGGAATTCTCCATAAGAATGCTTCTACAGTTATTACTTTTATCATAATCCTGGTATTTACTGTGTCCCTTGTTTGATCTGGAACACCCTTGAAGTTTCCCAGATCAATAAAATTCCCAATGCTAGTACCTGCGTTATGTGAAAATGCATGATGAATTTATAAGACCAGCCCTCTGAGGACCAACATTCGCCCTCCAGCAACAGCATTTACACAGCAAAGTCCTTTCGTGTAATCTGCTGGGCAGATCCACGCAGGAGATGGGATCATGGAGACCAAGCAGACGCGGTGGCCTGCAAAGTGCTCTGCGACAGCCCAGCCACGGCAAGACCCAGCCTGCTCACATACCACGCACCGCAGGAGTAAGCGTTTGGAGTGCTGCCACTGCAATACCACCTAGGAGAAGTAGGATGAGAACACTCGTATAGCGCTTTGACAGTTGACAAAATATTTCCAAAAGCAGTCATTCATTTAACAAATGTTTATAGAGCACCCACTATGCACTAGTCACTGTTCTAGGAAATAAAGTAAATAAATACTATGTCAAATGGTGCTATACACTATTATTGTAGCAATTGAATCCCACAAGGATCTTGTCAAGTAAAAAGAGTATTATTTTCCTCAGTTGAAGATGGGAAACTGAGGCAGAGAGAAGTCAGTGGTTTGGTATAAGCTAAAAAATGACCGTAGGCTAGAGTCTAGGTCTTCTGGGCCATGGCCTCGTGCTCTTGTCTTTATCCTGTAAGATGCTTCTCGATCCTGCCCAGTTTTTATATCACCTTTTGTCCCAAAGAGCTCACACTCCTAAACTGAGAATGCTAAGGCTAGAAACAACAGGATCAAAGGGGAGGGGGGCGGGGAAGTCATGAGTCTATAAAAGTAGTGGGAGGAAAACCAGATAGTGGCAGAATAAACAATTAATTCCACTATTCAGCCTTGACATTTACACTACCCCCAAACAGTGGGCTTACAAGTTCTGCTTGTTTATGCACGCCCAGTATCTCAGCAACGGCTCACAGGACAGGGACTTTTGAACTGATTGATATTCTTGGCACTGAAGAACAATGTCATTGTAACTCGCAGCACATCGCTGTCTGAGAAAATGGTTTTCCACCCAGGCAAGCTTTTTTCAAATGGTTAAGACATGATTGCATCTGAGCAATGTGTGTTCTTGTGGTCTCCCTTTGACCCTGAGACGTGGGGTGCAGAAGGAGGCCTCTCAGACGCTGCCTTGCCCGCCAGGTGGCTTGGGTCAGGCAGGCTCTACTCGGAAACGTTTCACCTCTACCTTCCATTGAAATCCTGTGCTAGGACTTAAAGAGTAGATGGCATAATGAAATAACGAGCAAAAGATAAGAGTATGTTCAAGAGGAAAGGCCTTCTGACATGGGGCGGGGAAGAGTTGGAGGTCTTTGTGTTTTTTTAAGGCTCGTCCTCTGCCTTTGGGAGGTAAAATATGGGTCACATAAATACAGCATTGTTATGGCAATTACTCACTGGTGACACGTGGAAAAGATTCTGTTACCTGTAGCAGGCTAGTAAATAAGAACATGATGTTTTAAAACTGCTCCTGCTACAGGACCACAGGCTCACGTTTCTCTTCTCTTTCACTCATCACACGTCCCCACCCACATCCTCTTCCCCTTCAACACATTCTGCCTAAATCTCCAAACAATATCCTCAATCACTCACAACAGGTCAATGGCAGCAGACTCCTTAGCCAAGTTTCCCCCCTGGTTCCAGAAAAGAAGGAAAAATGTGTCTGTACTTTCAGAATTCATACCTCCAGGACATTAGGGCTGGAAGTCTCCACCATCTTGAGGGTGTTTCTCTAAATCTGGAATTCCAAATTTAGCAAGTGATTTAACCCAGGCTGAGAGGATTTCTTCCTTTCTATAAGTTTCCATCTATCAGCAGAAATGGAAACTGGAAAAGCTCTTGGGCGTCATAGTTGCCCTACAGTTCTTTAGTTATTTTGCAAACTCCACCTTAGGGATTTCCAAAATCTTGAGTTCATTGGAATCTTCTCTTTTTATTAAAGTGAAATATGTTTGCTGAGGCAGGACAAGCCAAGTGATTCAGGGTGGTGAAAAGGAGAAGGCATTGAAATGTGAATCAGGAGAGCTCCTCTGGTTGTCCCTAATCTGTCTTTATTCTCAGATTCCACACGTGGAAAATGAAGATGATATCAAGTTCTGTGTAATCATATCACAGACATGTGACATTAAAATAAAATAATACCTGATGAGTCCTTAGGAAAAAAGCTGCCGAGAGAGCATTCAAAGGGCATTTTGTAGTTACTGACTGCTATTATTGCCACTTCTTAAATTCTTAAATGTTTTCAGGGGTAGAAAGTTTTAGAAAGACATTTTGAGATTTCTTTTTTTGTTAATAATTATTGGTGAGATATTTCTTGTATGTTGATCTAAACTCTAGTCATCATAAACATTTGTAACATTTTGCTCTTGGTTTATTTGTTCCTGATGGGGTTGAGAGTGCAGAAAAAAAATCCTTAATTATTGTAAATTTCATCCATGTGATGTCAACGAGTCTTAATTTAATATTAGAATCTCCTACCACAGTGATTTGAAAAGTGTAGTCTGTTGCCCCCTGGATTCCCTGAGATATTTTTATGGATCCATGAAATCAAAACTATTTTAATAATACTAATAAAATGTGATTTGCCCTTTTCACTGTGTTGACATTTGCACTAATTGTGCAAAAATAAAAGTGGGTAAAACAGCTGCTGCCTTAGGATCAATTGTGGCGAGGGCCCCAGACTGCACCCCTAGCTGTCTCTGTATTTTTTACTTGTGAGGGGAAAAAAAAGGGGTTATGTGGGTCTGGGAAAGAACTTCATGTCCTCTGTGAGGGAGGAAAAATTTCTGTACCACCCTTCTAGGTTCTTCTGGCTGATTTAAGAGTTAAATTGACATGAGACAGATTAACAGGAGAAAATAAAGTCTAATTTTGTACATACAGGGAATCCACATGAAGATAAGCGATCCCAAGGACAGGCAAAATGAAGTATATATGTCATTCTGGACTAAGGAGAAGAGAGTATGGATCTGGGACTTCAAAGTAAAGGAAGGCAAGTCACAGTAAGAATGAATAAAATAAATGTTTGGTAAACAAGTGTTTGCTGGGCCATACAGAAACAATGGGACACAGAGAGGAATTTTAACAAACAGACTTTGCTAGGTTCCTCCCTAGCAAATCAGAATATGAACGAGGTAAGGTAGAAACTTACCTCGTTCATATTCTATTATAATTATCTATGATTATAACTCCCTTCTGGGAGCAGGTCCTCTATCTAAATTCTTTTAGGCAGTTACAAGGAAGGTTAAAGGTTCTTCTTCAGTCTTTTGTTTCCTAGAAATAATCAGCCTAAAATCATTCTCATGCCAAAGAGACACATCTTGAGGTGGCAAGTTTTGCTCCCCTACACTTCAACAAAACAGGAAAAAATGATTAATTTTAGTTAATCTTGACCCTTGACTGGATGTCTTTTTAATATTCTATGTGATGACATAGGAAGTATGCATAAAGCATTTCAACATTCAACTCTAACACATATGCAATTATTTGTGTTGCAAGCTGAAATAGCTTATTTTTTCATGGAACACCATTTTTCTTTGAAAGAAAACTATCAGTAGAACTTGGCTATTTGAAAGACTTCTTGAGACTGAATAAAGAGAGCTTCTCACTTCAAGGAAAATGACAGACAATATTTGCTACCAAAGATAAAATCTGAGCCTTCAAATAAGACTCAGAATTTTGGAAAACTTTTATCTATTAATATAAAACTAGCAGCCTCTTGATGCTTAAAGAGTTTTTTAATGAGATCAATGGCATTAAATAACGTGCTTTTAAAAATATTGTATAGCCAATATTTGGAAGGTCAAATGAAACAATAAATCAATATTTTCCAAGTGATCAATGCATTATATAGCAAAATCATGTCTTGGCAAAAAATCCATTAGGAAAATATAATTAATTTCAATAAAATTAGTTATTTTTCCTAATATATACCAACTTTATCACTTT
This sequence comes from Rhinolophus sinicus, assembly GCF_036562045.2. Classification (NCBI taxonomy): domain Eukaryota; kingdom Metazoa; phylum Chordata; class Mammalia; order Chiroptera; family Rhinolophidae; genus Rhinolophus; species Rhinolophus sinicus. Next base: position 66,705,879 of record NC_133756.1, read on the forward strand.
AATTTTAAACAAATAAATGTTTTAAATGTTTTTAAGTTTTAATTTCCTAAAAATTTGTTATTTTATGATAATATGTGTTTTCTCAATGTCCTTTTAAACAAATAAATATTTTAAATATTCTTGTGTTTTATTTTGTATGTTAGATATAACCCACAGAAACAAATGCTTCATCTTCAATAATTTTTAAGGTATAAAGGGGTTCTGAGATCAAAAGCTTTCAGAATCACTGTCTATAAATTTTGTACTTTTAAGTGAAATATTCTTAACATGAAAAGAAAAATTTTCTATCACAAGGAAATTAATACTTTCTTAACCAAGAGAAAAGAACATAGTACTTATATAGATGAGGTTGTATTCAACAAAAGCCTCTCTAAGGAAAAAATGATATATATTTTCAAAGCAGCATGTTGCATTTTAGTGAATTGGATTTGCATCATTAGTATACAATTTACTCATGTAGCAAATATATTGAGTTCCTACCAGTTACCAGCACTGTCTTAGGCCCTTGGGATACAAAGATAAATGACATATGGTCTGCCTTCAAGGAGCTTGTAGTTTATAAAACCAGCAGAAAAGGAAACTATTCTCACACTAGTGATATTTATTTATGTATTCATTCATCAGATATTGATTGAGTGTCTCCTCTGAGCCAGACACCAGCATAGATGTTGGGCTGACCAGCACAGACTCTATTAGAGAGCTCGTAGGCTCTCAGCAAAGCTAGGAATAATTACACAAATGAATGCTTCACTACAATTATCACAAGGGCTTTGGAGGAGAGATACAGAGTACTCTGAGAGATTTAACAGGACCTGAACCTGGTCTGGGAGGACAAAATTAGCCTTCCCAAGGAGGTGACTTTTGATAATAATGGTTAATAAAGGCCACTCCAACCAGAGGGAATATTATATATGGGCTATGAAAAGAGCTAGAGAAACTGAAAGAAAGTCAGTGTGGTCAAAGCGTGGCCAGCCAGAGGAAGACAGAGACAGAACAGTCTGGTAGGGCAAGCAGAGATCCAAGGTCAACTGCGAGTGAGTAGCGAGGTTGAAATTCAAATCTGGATCTGCCTCATTACAGTGTTTAACTAGTACATCACTAACTCCACTTAGGAAAATAAATTATAGTTTGGTACTTGCAATGGGCCATGTGTCATGGGATATACTTTACAACACAATTATTTACATGTGTCTCTCCCAACCACCCTATGAGGTAGGTGCATATAAATCACCATTTTATAGATGAAATGACTGAGGCACAGAGAGGTAAAATAGCCCAAAGCTACACAATAAAGAAGTCGCAAAAGCAGAAGTGGAACCAAGGCAATTGGCTTCAGAGTTCATACTCTTAACCACTTACTACACCATCTCCCAGTCCACACAATTAGTTGGTGTAGACCCAGTACTCAGTCTGGGTCTGGGTTAAGCCAAAGGTCCTCATCACTCTTCTGCATGACCGTTTCCATTCTCTGAATTACAAAATCAGCCTGGTGAGGACTGGTTGTAAAATTACGCTATTATTGAGCCATACCTCCAATATCCCTAAACAGCTATGCACCTTCAGAAAGCCCTTGGTATAGGATGGATGAGGGATTCCAGGCTTCTTCCTGTGTCTCACTTGATGTTTCAGGGACAACTTTGCAGCAAAAAGGAATATGCTATTGAGGAAAATATTTCAAAGCTGAATCTTTCCTTTCCTCATTCCAGATAAATTATATTAATTCATAGCCTATTACCTAATGGGGTTGTGGTTTAACTTCCTTCTCTCAAGCCTTTTACGGAAAAAGAGTAAAGATGGAGGCAGCCCACACAGTGTACACTTGACTGTTTCAGGAGAAAGTCCCGCTACCACACCCTTGTTTTCTTTGGTTTATTGAGTTAAAATATGTACCAGGCATATATGCACATTTGCAAAAGTTTTGCAAATGTTGCTTAAGATAAAGCTTTTGCTAGAGAACACAAGAGTTTGGAAATGGTGATTGAGTCTTCAAAAAAAGTGTTACACATGTGAGTGTCTCCTATTAAAATGAGTAAGAAGAAAAAAACCGGTTTCGGTTTCAGTTCTAAACTACATTTAATTTCTGAAGAAAAGAAATAGGTGAGTAATTATATGGCTGTTTCACTTACCATAGGGCAGTGGGCAATCTCATCAGGGAAAAATGAAGGACTGTAATTTTTGCACTTAATTTTTATAACATAAATGCTAGCCTGCAGAAACCTTTCTGGGCCAATGTCTCCCTTTCTTTCTTTCCCGAGATATCACCCCCACCATGATTTCCAAAGATGCTTACAAATGTACAAGTATAGCCTCAATTTTCCACAGTAAAAATGTTTTCCTAGAGCAATTAGGATCAGGTTCAAATGAGAGCAATTGAAAACTCAAATAAAAGTGGCTTTAAACTTGATGAAAATTGTACAGTCACACATGTAAATGTAGCTGATACAGGACTGGAGTAATGACTCCACTGTGATCAGGACACCCAGTGCTTTCTACCTTGATGCTCCATTATTCTCAGCACACAACTGCATTCCAGGTAACAGGATACAAAAAACGGGAATCAGGATAAGGCCATGTCATCTCTTTTAGTCACACCTCCTAGATATTGTACACACCACGGCCCTTAGTTTTTTCATTGAGAAAGAAAGGGGAGTATCGATGTTGGAGAACAAGTATCATGCTTCCCCGAAAATAAGACCTAACTGGAAAATAAGCCCTAGCATGATTTTTCAGGATGACATCCCCTAAACATAAGCCCTAATGCATCTTTTGGAGCAAAAATTAATATAAGACCCGGTCTTATTTTCTGGGAAACACGGTAGGTCTCCCCTTTGGCCATCCAAATAGCCCTGTGTACTCTTGTATTTCCATGTTTAAAACACACTCAACTCCCTTCCTCCAGAAAAAAAAAAATCCCAAAGTTTCATCAGATTCACATATCTAAGTCCAGGATTTTCAGATAATAGTTAGTGGTCTGCATCAGGCGTGCGTATGGCTCTGGACGAAAACAAAAAAAAAATCAAAGTTATCTGATACAACACATCCAATGGTGCAATAAGAACAGGATAAACAACAAACATTTCTCCCATTCAGAAAAAAAAAGGGTAAGAATCACACAATGGTCAATCAGATCCCTCTGGGCATAAAAAGAAAAAATATCCAGCCTTCCTCTGGTAGACCCTCATTCTGCTTAGGGTTCCCTTGTCCACTGTCATCTACAGGCCCTGGCTCTCTTCCTTGCAAAATGTTTTCTTGTCCATGAGACTTGAAAGTGTACGCCTTCTTGAAGACTTCGCAGCTGTCACAGCCTTCCTCTTGGTGCTGGCTGAGGGAGGGAATCACCTTAGGGCTTGAATGGTCAAAGGCTTTTGCAGTCCAAGTAGGGGCCTCTTTGTCAGTACAAAACTTAGTGGGCTCTGGTCTCTTTGAATTTAGTCAGTTCCACTTATAAGAAAACACAAAGATCTTGTCTGAACGAAGTTTTATGCCTGATATCTTTGTTTTATTTTACCTCATAACCTCTATACCGCACCAAACACTCTCTCTCAACATAGACTCTGTTTATTATGTTTGCTCTACCCATTTTTCAGCAGAGAGTTTCTACCTTGCAATCCAAGATGTCTCCTCTAGCTTAAGCCATCATATTTGGGTTATAGCCAGCAGGAAGGAGGAAAAGGGCAGGAGAAGCGCTAGCCTGCACCCCTTAAAACACACCCTGGGAGCTGTATACATGTCTTCTGTTTATATCCAGTAACCAAAGCTTAGTCACATCTAGCTGCAAAGACGTGCCAAGGACATGAAGTTTTTCTTCTAGGTGGTGGGTCATGACTCCACTAGCATTCATAGGCTTTATTATTAAAGAAGAAGGGGAACATGAACGTTCAGGAATAACTAAGCAATCTTATTATACTTATATGTATAATTTTTGGTCAGTGTAGGAAAATAATTACTTCAGGGATTGTAACGTATATCACAAGAGAGGAACAAGCACTGTTGAAACAACATTCTGAAAGAGATGCTGCTTACCTCACTTGCCTTTCTGGGCCCAGAATTGTAGCAGCAAAGATTGACTATGGTTCTTCAGCCAGCACACAATGAGGCCTGCCCTGTGCTAGAAACTGGGGATTAGAATAATAAGCAAAACACAGGTCTTGTCATGCATCTGTCTAACTTATATTGAAGAAGTTTCTAAAAGTTGGAATTTTATACAAACTACTAGAAGATCAATTGGGAATAATTAAACTTACCCAACTGATACAAGCAGTTTTCAAACAATTGACCTCAGCACTGTATATACGAGGTCTGACAATTAAGTTCTCGAACTCATCCTAGGAAAAGTGCTACATACCTCATTGCTGAATATCACTATGGTCACCTACAAAATACTCCCCTTGGAAAGCTATGCACTGATGCCAGCACTTAGTCCACCCTTCAAAGCAATTTTGGAACTCTTTTTCTGGAATGGCCATCAGAGCTGTCGTTGTATTACCCTTGATGTCCTGAATGTCATCAAAATGTCTTCCTTTATCTTCGGATAAAGAAAGAAGTCACTGAGGGCCAGATCAGGTGAGTAGGGAGGGTGTTCCAATACAGTTATTTGTTTACTGGCTTAAAAACTCCCTCACAGACAGTGCCTGTGGGCTGGTGCATTGTTGTGATGCAAGAGCCATGAATTGTTGGCAAAAAGGTCAGGTCGTCTAACTTTTCATGCAGCCTTTTCAGCACTTCCAAATAGTAAACTTGGTTAACTGTTTGTCCAGTTGGTACAAATTCATAATGAATAATCCCTCTAATATAAGAAAAGTTTAGCAACATCGTTGCAACAAGTTCGGGAACATAATTGTCAGACTTCATATTAACCTAGAAATGATACAGAGTAGGGCTCCCTTGCAGTTTTTAATTCATCTCACTGGGGAACTGGGAAACATTTAGTCAGGTGGAACTGAAGGCAATGCCTCATTGCAACTCTTTTTGAGATCATGTTCTTTCATTTTCTTTTTTGATTTCACTTCTGTGTTTATAACGGTGGTTTTTCTCATGTCAAGGCTTGCAAACTCATTGTAATGGAAGATTCTCAGTTTCTGTTACTACACAAAGTAAATGTCTGTCCTCTAACCACGCTTTGCATCATACTTGATTTCCAGTACGCCTGTTTTCCTCCAACAGAGACACTTAGCAATCTGAGCATTATATTGTTGAAGCCTGGAAAATGTTCTGTTTCTCTCTGCATGTTCTTTCGTATCTCTCTGACGAATGCTGTAGACCGACCGACCTCCTCATGGCTTTGAGGGTCACTGAGTCTAGGGCACTTTCTGTCTTGTGGTGTTGACTATTCCCTGTCCGATGGTGCTACAGTCACTTGAGTGGGAGTGGAGTGGGTGGACAGGGGCCTCCATTTCCTTTACATGGGCCATATGACACAGGCCTTGAGAAGTGACCCCACTAAGACATGGACTGGTTTTAGCATGGTGTAAAACCAGTTAGCACATTCCAGTGTGCCTTCAAACCACAATGGAATGTCTACATCCTCTCAAGTACAAATTCCCCTAAAAACCAAATTGCAAAGAAATAGAAACAGAGACCTAATTTGTTTTTCGATAGCACTTCGGCTTATTTTAAGTGCCTACGGTTGATTTCCATTTATTTGCCCTTGAACGCATGAGAAATGTTCATTCTCAGGAAATGCAGTTTTGAGGCCTAAAGTCACTTTTGAGTAGAGATGATTTTCTACAGTAAGGGTAACAGTGTATGAATAATTCTTCAAATAGGGCTCTGATCCCCCAGAATAAAGATGTCTACACATCATCATCGTAAAGTAAGGACACACCCAAAGCTGCACGCCATCACATGGTCCCAGTTTGGAAACCTCAGTCACGTAGCAGATGAAGAAATACACCTTCATTCCAGATGAAAGTCAGAATCTCTTGTTTACTGGGTTTCATTCGTAAATTCTGAAACACATCAATATGCTTTCTCATGCAAGCATTGGTGCATTTATCAAAATTGTTTTACAGGACATTTTAATTTTCTCTTCTATCTTAGGTTATCATTTTCTCAGGTTATCACTGTCACCTACCTAAATACCTCTTTATAGTCTATGAGGATAAAAGGCTTTATTTGGAGATAAATCACAATAACATTACTCAATCTTCGTTCCAGTTAAGAAATGCTGGGCTAATTAATTAGGAACATACTTGGAATATAATGAGCTCATCACTCAAGATAGTTGTTATGAAATAAAGCACTTAGAATTTTAGCAGTTGCTTTTTCTTTTTCTTATTTCACTTATATCATTACATGTTTAACATCAAAAATATTCATTACCTGGAAGACATTCTAAGATTACATTCAAATTTATTCTATTATTGACTAGAAACATCTACAGAGTAAGAAAGTATTTTCTTTCTACTTGCCACCAAGGAATAAGTTCTATTCCCATACAACCAAACAAGGATCTTTATCTCTCATTTAGTGTGAAATTAAGGGGAAAAAAAATCCGTTATCTCAAAGATAGACCACATTTCACAAGGACTGATGGACCATTATTTTTTTATGAAATCTTGTTTTCAAGAAAAACAACACAGAGAAACAATCTTTTAAAAGTCAGCTTGTAAAACCAGTATTAAGATTTCTAATTCATATTTTCCATGCAGTTGCATTGTACACTATTTTAGAGTCATCTACCTTTTAGTGAAGTCCCACCCTTTATTCCACAAATAAGAAAACTGAGACCCAGAGACAAAGAAATGACTTGCCCAAGGATACTTACAATGTCACCAGAAAGTTCTCCTTTCTAATAGTATTTTACTCATATGCCTACTACCTACTTACCTTATATGTTAGCCAAACAGACATTCCAAGCTTCCCTTTAAAACGAACTACATGATGCAATAATTACTTTTTAAAGAAAATAAAAGATTATGGCTCAGGAAAGTACTATCATTATACATGTGAATATTTGTCAAATAGCTCTTCCTGGTTTGGTTTCTTCAGGAAATGACTTAGGGTCTAGTCACTTGCTCAGTTGCTCTCTGGCCCATTCTCAAAAGACAAATGACTTCCTCACCTCTGGCCGTCTCAGAAGGTGGATGGGCACCAGTGAAGTCCCCACCTCTGAGCACAACCTTCATTTCCAAGGCAACCTTGGAGAATGGGTAACTTCCAGCACCCCGAGTGAACCTCAGGTAAGATTCCAGCTGCTTCTGATTTGGGTTAGAGCCCAGAGCCACAGTCACTTAGAATTTGAAGTGGACCTTGACCTTGATCTTGGTCTTGGTCTTGGGGATCAGCAAAGCAGTGGTTAAGAGCAGAGACTTTGTTTCAGAAGGGCTTGACTTCAATCCAAGCTTTCCACTTACGTGTGGTCGGACTGCTCAGTGACCTCAGCCTCAGTTTCCTCATTTACAAAGTTGAAGTAATAAGACCCATTTCCCAGTGGTTTTGAAAGGATTAAATTGGTTATGACATGTGAATAGTGTTATGTCAGAAACCTGAGATTCACTCCATGGAAGGTGATGCCATTGTTAACTGACCCGAGAACCCCAAGAAGTAGCAGAAAGACACTTTGCTCCCAATCAGCCACTCTGGTGTCAGTTTTCAGATCATGGCTTTTCTGCTGCCAGCTGAGGGTGCATTTCCAGTTTTAGCTCTCAAATTTTACCATGTTAATAAATGCATCAGACCACAAGGTGGTGCTTTATTCTTAAGTTTGATATTAGGAGGCTTTTCCAACCACAAAAAGTGAATAGCAAAGTACATTCGACATCATCATTGAATGCCATCTTCTTAACCCTAATACAAATATCCCAGTGGGATCCTGCCCTTTGTTGTAGCTAATGATGAAGGAGCAGGAGCCACATGGGGAGCTTTCAGACCTCCCTGTTCTTCTGCTCTCCCTCTGGGAGGGAGGTGAGGAGAGCCCCAGTAAAGCTGAAATATTTATTTGGTTTCTTTTTCCATAGCATCATGTAAACTCCTGCACACTGTCAAATCTACACACGAGGATTTCCCCCAATTTCTGTGTTACTCAGTTTCCCAGTAAGCAATGGTTCAGCAAGTGTAGTGATAAGGAAGAGAGAGAGGGTGTCCTTGTGACAGCTCCCCCGAGGTGGTGAAAAGTCCACTTCCCCCTGGCAGCACAGTGACTGAAGACTCAGGCCATGGTACAGATCGTGGAGCTCTAAGTGCAAAGCAAATGCCCAACCCTCTTAGCTTTCAAGCTGCCAACATGCATGCCACTGGATCTCATTTAGTTGGCATCACGTCAACAACAGCAAGCTTTCCCATTGGGTTAACTACCCGAGATTAATAGAGCAGCTCAAACTGTCTAAAGGACATTGCAACACATTTGCAGCCATTATTGAGAGGCAGTGTAGAATTAGCCAGTCCTGAAGCCCAGTCCTGGATTAGTCACTACCTGGCTGTATGACTTTGGGCAATTTTATGAACTTTGTTCACCTACAAGAGGGTGAAGGAAGAAGACAGGTAGACCAGATGATTTTTAAGGTCTTTTCTCCTACCAGTTTTTGGCACAATGGTCTCATTTTTCCCTCAGAAGAGCTTCTGCATCAGCAAGTTTTGTTGGTGTTATTGTGGAGGCGAGGAGGGCTTTAGAGGGAATCCCAGATAAAACCAAGCAAAGACAGTAGTAAGAGGTCAGAGAAAGGCAGGAAGAGGACAGAGCCAGGAAGAGCTAGGCTTGGAGACTGAGAGGGTACTGAGAAAAAAAGAAAGAGCTGGACAGATAAGAACTCAGTTCTTGTAAACTTGGGCTGAGACATCAAGGCAAAGTGAGAGGGTTTTTTTTTTGCTTTTTTTTTTTTTTTTGAGGGAAATGGGCTCTATAAAGGGAGAAAAGGAAAAAAGTAAAGGGTTTTCTTTGGATCCAGACAAAGATTAGCTCTAAGATTCTTTTCTAGCTGATCCTCCGACAATAGCTTTCTAAAAGCTTGTGTAGACTTCTCTTCACAATGTTCTTTGACCTTTTAATCCTTCTGAAAGTGACCTGCCCCCTCTTTCTACTAATGAGAACAGAGAAAAATAAAAGAAAGTTTGTTAGCAGCCGTTCCAAGAATATTCTGTTGATTTTCTTATTGCTTTTAAGGCTGCACCCAATAACCTTTCACTATAAAATAACGAAAAGACCGATACATGAGTTCCAACAGCTACAGTCAATAAACTACGCCATTAGATCATATCTTACAGCATTTTCCTTGAGTCTATTAATATTTTGAGTGAAAGAATCATTTAGGGTCAATTAGGATCAACTTTATTTTAATAGACTGAATTTAATTTTAATTAAGAAATTCATAAATTTTTCTTCTTATAATGAAAACACAAACACTTGGCAGAGGGCAGAGGAGATGAAAGATGAGCTTGACAGCACCAGGCTGCTTGGCTCACAGAAAATACAAGAGGCGATGGCTACATTCCATAAGTTACTGATTTTGGAAGAGCACTGCATTTGTCCCTTTAAAATGATCTGACTCAGCTTCTTCGAAGTTTGTGAGCACTTTGCTCATATTATTTGGGAATCATATGATCCTTATTTATTTGATTCTGGACATTTCATTATCTGCTGAACAAAATAAACTCACTAAAAATATGAACAGACTTCCCATATGGTAAACTAGTCAGATATATGCACTGGTGGAGACTATGCTCATACTACTAGAAGTTACATATATTTATAATTATAATAATACATATTAGGTGTTATTTTCCAAAAGACTATATACAAATTTGGAGTACTGCTATCTTTTGGAAAAATGTCAACATTTTACCCCTTCTTTTATTTAATCCAAATGTTAATGAGTGTTTTATGGTTGTAAGTCTATGGATTTTTTGAAAAACTTGCTTTAATCTAAATTCATCCCTGAGTACATCAAAGTTATACAGGAGATAAAAGCTTACCAGAAAGGAAGAGATACCATTGGTATTTTGAGTGATATCTCTGAGTAAAAACTAAAGGAATAAATCAGACAAGAATATTATTCCAAGAAAACAAGGTCAGGGTTACAGTGCTTTTAAATTTCACTCATTTCCCTTCTGTTTAATAAATTAAATTTATGGCTTTAGCCTACAACTTTGCAGATAACCATGTGTTTTCTTTCACAATGGTTGTCTAATAAGCCACTGAAATATTTTCATTTTGCATCTGTTCAGAAGATGACCCTGGAAGAATCTGGAGATCAAATTACAGTTTAACTCTAGAAGAAGAAAAAAATTTATTTTTCATAGTCAAACTTGAGGAACAAAAGTGTATGGGAACAACAGAAATACATGTTTCAATGGATTTTTTTGTTTGTTTTTGTTTTTATTTATTTTTTCTCCATTTTTAAATTTAATTTAATTTTTTTTTAGTTGAAATTTATTGGGGGTGACATTGGTTAGTAAAATTACATAGGTTTCAAGTGTACAATTCTGTAATACATCATCTATATATTACATTGTGTGTTCACCACCCAGAGTCAGTTCTCCTTCCATCACCATATGTTTGACCCCATTCACTCTCTTCTACCACTCTTCTTCCCCCTTACCCTTTGGTAACCACTGAACTATTGTCTGTGTCTATGAGCATTTCTTTATTTGTTTGTCTTGTTCCTTTGCTGCTTTCAGTTTTATATCCCATGTTATCTGTGAAGTCACAGGGTTCTCGGCTTTTTCTGTCTGATTTATTTTGCGTAGCATAATAATCTCCAGATCCATCCATGTTGTCGGAAATGGCACTATTTCATCTTTTCTTCTGGCAGAATAGTATTCCATTGTGTATATACCACATCTTCTTTATCCAATCATCTATCAAAGAACACTGGTTGTTTCCATGTTTTGGTTACCATAAATAAAGCTGCAATGAACATCGGAGCGCACATTTGTATATCTTTATGGATAAGTGTTTTCAGATTTTTGGGGTATATACAGAGAAGTGGGATTGCTGGGTCATATGGCAATTCTATTCTTAATTTTTTGAGGAACTTCCACACTGCCTTCCATAATGGCTGCACCAATCTGTATTCCCACCAACAGTGTATGAGGGTTCCATTTTCTCCATAGCCTCTCCAACACTTGTTATTAGTTGTCTTGTTGATGATAGCCATTGAATGGATTTTATTACATGATTTTTCCATCAGCTTTAGAACTTGTTTCATTCCTTTAAATCAGTAATGTTATCTATTCTTGTTAAGTATGGATTTGACTTTTGATTCATCGAATTGGAGTTTTGGTGATCACCGGTCTTTAAAATTAAAATCCCAAGCGAGAAACATGGCTCACAGGAGCCCTGGCACTGCTCTATGGGTCAACTATGCTGGTGTTCACTCCCCCACCCCCACAGGAAGTCGGTGCCGCTATGGAGGCAGGAGGGCCAGGGTTTGACAGCTGAAAGTTCATAACGGGCTTTGGGGCTGTTTAATCTCATGGCTTGTTGTCTAGCCATAAATCTATTTTTTATTAAAATATAATTACACTTACATGGTGGCAAAGCTTGCATATTATGGCAAGTCATTTTTCACACGAGGAGAGCTGTAGACAGATTACTGCAGATGCAAGGAATTATATTTCTCTACCTTAGGTTAGTTAGCTACTGTGCTGGTGCTGTACCTCTCACAAATCATTTTCAAAAATCTCCTGAGTCTCCAAAAAATGTCCAGTTTCCTCCACTCACCCTTGCTTCTACTATCTGCAACAGACCTCCATCACTTCCTAGAAGGCAAACTCGCCTACTTGCTAAAATTTATCTGTCATCTCAAAATTAATACTCCCAGCAATTTCCTGGTGATTCATGAATATGTAGAGAGCAGGGGAAAATACGAAGTAACAAACCTCGTCCCCAGCTGAATGAGACCACTCTCTGCTTTTCTGCTTCAGCTCCCATGCTTAATAAAGCGTCCTTTTGCTATTTACTTAGTGCCACATTCTTCGCATTTCTGTGTTTTTGTGGGTGATTTTACCATTGAAAATGGCCCCCAGCACAGCGCCGAAGCACGGTCTGGGGTCGCGATGCACCGGAAGGCTTTGCTGTGCCTTACGGAGAAAACGCATGTGTTCCACGCGTTCTGCTCAGGCGTGATTGTAGCGCTGCTGGTCATGACGTCGATGTTAGTGAACCAACATCACACGCTACACAAAGTGCCTTTCAACAGACGCACACATAAAACATGGTTAGGTATTGATCAATGGATGAAAATGTGACCAGAGGCTCCCAAGATCCTAACCTTTATTTACCCTGGGAACAATGGCTCCGAATTCGCTAATTCAATGTTCATGGTGACTTTATTGAACATAACTATCTCTGATAACGAGAATCGGCTATAAGTACCACCAGTAGCTTTTCTGTTTGACAAAATGCATATTCCTTATTTTTTTAAAAGCAAATAAACTGAAAAGGAGATAGTCCAGAGAAGAGAAATGAATATTTTATAAAGAGACAAAATAAATCCTAGAAGGAAAAGTATAGGAACAGGGGTTTGTTGAGTTCGCAGGAGATGTGTTTAGAGCCTTTCTAACACCCATCCCAATAGAGGACCAGAGAAGGGAGAGAAGGTCCTACACTAAAGCAGATGTGGTTGAGTTTGAACACAGTGGAAGTTTACTGACCAGGGTGATCCGATTTTGGAGCATGGAGTTCCAACCCTAGAGAGCTTTAAGAAAAGAAGAGACAACTGACATTGATTTAGAAAATTGCTGAATTGAATTTGAGAGTTCTAAATCAGGCACTCAGACTGGCTTTTTACAGCTCTGAGAGCCTATGAATAAATAGCACCCATTTGCAAGGGGCCCCGCTAAGCTGACAGGCAAGGTCTGTGATTGTGGAACGTTTTCCCCAGGATGAAATTGCCCAATCTGAATAAGCCCATGTATGGATGAAAGCCAGGCCACCAGCCATATTCTGACCAGTATTTTCCAGACTGCGTTTCCTGGAATGCGAGATTTGATTTCACGGGTGTGTGTGTGGGTTGGGGCTGGGGGGATGTGGGGATGGGGAAGAAGAATGTGTTTGCGTGTGTGTATGAAATTCGTGATTTGTCTTTTTTATAGTCACACTCCAAATTTATGTAAGTGTATATTACTCAGTATTTTACTCTTTTCTCTGTGGTGTGTGTGATTTAGAATCACACGGCTATGACTTTGAAACTGTGTGGTTTGGGGTAAGTTACTTAACCTCCCTTACTCCTTCAGACTTCTCATCTGTAAAATCAAGATGACCACGTCTGCCTCACAGGGTGGTTCGGAAGATTCTCTCTCCAGTTCAGGCGGCTTTCAGCTCTTCCTGTCTCTTGCTTGCCCCTCCGCCCATTCCCTCACCACTACACTGCCGGTCTCCCCAGTGCAGGCACCCTATCTCAGCCTGCCTCTCACATAAGCAGCAGCTCAAGAAATGTCTGTTGAATAAACTGTCCCATGTTAAATTCCCAGGTGAAAATTCTTCAAAAGTTCATCATTGCCCGCAGAATGAAATTCAAACTCATTGGAGAGCCGTTCAAAACTGTTCGTTCCTCTGTCCCTGCTTACAGATCTAGCTCACCCCTTGGCATCCTTCTCCCCCATCCCAGGGCCACTGGGAATGGATATGTAGGTGGCTCCCGGACAAGAAGGAAATGCAGTGCACAGTGCAGAGACTCAATCATCCTGGAAGAAAAGTCTCTCTTCTAATTGGTTTGCCTAGAGAAGGGTACCCCTTTGCAATTTACTCACCTGGAGAGGATGCCATTTTCTAATTTGCATAAAGATCTCAGGACAGCAGCTCTCTGAGCTCCAAGAATGCAGTTTCCAGTTCCCTGGGATTGTACCAAGCAGTCTTGCCTCCAGGCTTATAGGAGAGTAGCTCTGTCTTTACCTGGCTAAACACCATTTCCCCTGCAGGTTTCAGCTTAATATCACTTCTTCCCAAAATCCCCCCTGACTCCCAGGATAGAGTAATCGTCTCTCAGCACTCCATGCATGCCTCTCTTGTAGCATTCATTCATTTACTCACTCATATACAGAGGGTGCCAAAAAAATGTATACACATTTTAAGAAAGGAAAAATATTGAAATCGTAATACTCACTATATACCAATAACAAAAGATGAATACAACTCACATTGGACTTCTGCAATTACAAGAGGTGCTCAAAGTGGTTACCATCAGCGTCTAGACAGTTCTGATTATGGCGAACTACTGCCTGAGCAACGTTGACCAAACTGTCTACTTGTACACACTTTTTTGGCATTCCAGACATTTAGTGAATTTTTATTAAGTGTCTGCCAGGATGAGGCACCAGCGTGTAGCAGTCAGCCAGATGGACAGTGCTTTCTCTTGGAGCTAACAGTATATCAGGAGAGGTAGCCATCAAACAAATCACCAAACAAGCTAAACGTTTGATTTTAATTTTGAAGAGAGTATAAGAAGTTGTGAAGGTGTGACTCAAACTGGAACAAGAATCAGTTTTCAGATTATATGACAGTTGTCTGATATCTTGTCGGTCTCCCTAATGGACTGTAGGGTGCTTGAGTTTTAAATCTCAGAATTTCTCGGAACTGTCGCCCGGAGTTGAGTACAATACACGAAATAGGCACTCAGTAAATTATAAATGTTACCAATATAAACATGATCATCTTGGAAACAGTTTCTCGAAGGCTCTGCGTTTGCTCACTTGTGACAATATGGGATTTGGAGTACCTCTGTCCACAATTTTCATCTGTCTCTGAATATACAAAAGTAAGTGGCACAGGTATGAAAAAAATTTTATAAAGCTTGGGGCATTTACTTTTGGAATATCTAAGCCCACTTTCTTCCTCCTCCTCAGCAAGCTTGAGCCTTCCCCACCCCCACCCCTCCAAGGGCCTTTCCCTTTTTCACTCTCTTGCTGCAGAAACACTGAGCTGTCACCATGTATGCTATGCGTTGCCTGAAGCTCATTCATACCAATATGTCAACTCTCTCTCTGGTAGCTGCTTTAGCCTTCTTTTCAATGTCTAGTACAAAAGCCTGTGCTCTATAAAAGGAATTTTAGGTAATTATGAAAAGTTAACGAGAACTGAGAAACAAGACCCATAATTGAGTGTGAACTTTAGGCCCGTAAATATTTATGTTATCACTATGTGATAAAGCTTACACAGGTTACCCACAGTCTTTTGCATGACTTGGCTAGTACAAATAGTAAAACTATACAAAGGAAGATTCCTAGAGTCCTGCAGGCAAACTTGGTTTAGCAATTTCAAGGTAAAACTGATTTGGATGTTTGGGAGTCCTAAGCTGAGGTGTTAGGGAAGAACAAGGGTTCTTGCATCGTCACAGGAAGGCATTTCAGGACACACAGAATTAAGTCACGTGAGCAAAGTCAAGCAAGCAATGGATTTATCAAAGGAAAAGAGTAAACTCCCTAAATAATGGGAGTGGGCAGGCCAGGAGGAGGGCAGCTGCTCTGAAGAGCAAAGAAGCTTAGGATTTTATTTGAATGAGGGCTCCAAATACTCAAGTTTTAGGGTGGTGTCATAGATGTTCCCAGGGTGGGTTCCTGATGTCCTTGCTGACCACCCCTTCCCGTAGGGAGGTGGGATTCCCTTGTTTTGACTTGGCCCTGTCGGAACTGCCATGGCAACATGGGTAGAGGTTTTTCCGTCTGCAATGCTGATAGCATTATAATCCATTACAATTAGCTGCAGCTGCACCTTTTCTTAAGAATGATCTCATCTCCTCTCTTGCCTTGGTCTCCCTTTACATCCTCCTTCCTTTCCTCCCCGTATGTCTCCTCACAGCCCTGTTCTCTCTGCCCACCATAACAGGTCCTGTAGAGAATCTGGGTTTGTGCCTGTCCATCACTGCTCACTACTCCCTCCCTTCCCACTCCCCTTGGTTTCAAACACTCAGGGCTCCAAGGCTCAGTATTTCTGTGCCACCTGTCCTGTTCTGTGCCCCTATCTTTGAGTCTGAATTTTACCTTCATTCTTGTGCTATGCCCTCAGACAGGCTGCTGAGAGCACCCTCTAGATTCCCAGACACCTGGGGAGCATGGACTCTTAGGGACAGGTGGAATGTGTGTGTGCGTGTGCGTGTGTGTGTGTGTGTATTGGGGAGTCACATGCAAGTAAGTGGGAGTGGTGGGAGGACATGAGCAGATGTAGGACCCTTAGCTCTGGGTCACAAGGAAGAGCATTTCAGACCCAGGAAACCTCAACTACTGGTGGCATAAAACGAGGATGTCACAGTCTGTGTACTAATGGGCTCTCTTAGAGTCAATAAAGATTTTGGATCTTGGTGCCAATGATAGACATCAAAGGAGTGATAGAAAGAAAAGAGAAAATACATTATTTGCTTGCATAAATGATATGCTTGTCATATATGTCTCCTGGGTGTCGGATGAAATGTACTGTAAATTGTATTGGATTAAAACAGTAAAATCTATACCTACTAATGTAACTTGTAGATCAATACACAGAACAGAATTAAACACAAGCAAACATGGCAGAAGTATGTCTGTTGCAGCCAACATTAGACTTTGAGTGGGAACATTTGGCCACAGTGAAGAAACACAAACCTCTGTTTTGTCTTGTCTCCTGAGGCAATGATCTTCTGGAGGGCTTTTCTAAGGTATGTGGTTTCTCCCCTGTCCTCTCTGTGCCCACATCCCCACTCCCTCCTCGCTAATGTTTATTAGTGGTGAGAGTCTGAGCCAGGAACAACTTCAAACAATGGGTAACATCAGAGAGTAAGAGCCTTTAGTGGAAATATCAGATAGAGAGAGAGGGCTCAGGGAAAAGGCTCAGCCCCAGGGAGGGAGGGCAATGAATGCAAGAGATACACTTTTTTGATATTTTTAGTAGTTGAGGGGAAAACCCACAGTAGAAGAGAGAGCTTACTATGAAAGAAGGCTGCAACGTGTAGAAAATATATTTTTCCATGTGTGAGACAGGGATCGTGTATTTTTATAAGAATGTACATCCACAAATATTACACAAAAAGAGAAGTCTGGTTCATTAGTGCAAATATAAAACTAACTTCAGTCTTTTATGAAACTCCTCAGAACGTATGCTTACCTAGCATGCAGCACAATCCATGCGTGTACAGAATGCCGATTGTGCATTAGGCATTGCGCTTGGCACTGGGGAGCCGTCATTAGCCGAGCCAGACATGGGCTCATGCCCTCACGGATTGAACAGTCCAGTGCGCATGCCCATGTGTAATCAGGGACTTGCCAGGACAGAGCTGTGTATTTAACAGAGAATTCCATGGTACCAGATGAGTGTCTCAGAGTCGGACTTGACCGCTTGGGAGGGACAGAAAAGGAACAGGAAAATCTCCCTGGGGAAAATTACATTTGTTAAGAAATAAAATTGTTATGGCCAGGATTATTATCCCATGTCATAATAGAGTTAGTTTTCCTCAGAGTTTCTAATTTGGCTGTTACAGCCATCAGCCTGCCAGGTGAACATGTAAGTTGGAAAGTCATTGCAAATGTTGGCCTCTGGCTTCTTAGACAGCACGAGGTTTAAATATCAAAGATGTGACTTCAGTACTTTATTTTTTCTAATCACTGTATACGCAATGTTTGTTTTTAAATCATCTACTTACTCATTCACTCACTAAACATTTCAGCTCTAGACACATGCTAGACCCTGTGTTAAGTGTTCAGAGCATAGAAGTTAGTTGGAGATACCAGGTAACAAGGAAATGTATCAATGAATATATAATTACAAATTGCAGTGAATATTTGTCTATGGGTCTTAATTACAGACAATGGGACCCACTTTAGACAATTTAAGCAGAGAGGGATATATTAAGAGATATGGCTAACTCCATGTTTTAAATAGGGCTAAAGAAACAGACTCTAGGCAAGCATTCCAGGCTCAACACCCCAAACCATATGGCACAACGAGGCCCCCAAAGGAGCCACTGCCTGTGTCAAGGTGAGACTCACATGTCCTCGGCCAGGACTGTAGCCAGTCAAATGAACTCCTCTATCCACCTCTCTCTGCTCATGCAATAGCAAGTCAAAACCACCTCCCAAGCATATATCTGATAAGCAGAATTTGAGCCACTTCTAGAACCCAGCTTCAAAGGAGCCTGGAAAAGGTAGTTTTAATCTTAGTCCCCTCCTTCTGGAAGGAGACTAGAATGCATGTGGGAGAAGCTCACAGAGACAACCATAGTCACCAAGGAAGAGAGCAGAGAGCTATCAGAGAGAATAGCTTGCGAGATCTGCTTTAGATTGGGTAATAGAGAAGGCTGTTTGGGAAAGCTGCGTTTAAGACAAGCGTAGAGGAAGGAATAGGATTTAGTTGGTGTGTGCAAAGACCTTGAGGTAGGAATTTGACAGTGACAGCAAACAAGAAAGTAAAGGAGGACTTGGGTGGTGAACATAAAGCAAGGCCCGAGAGCACTTGGAGAGGTGGAGGGGTTGATTGTGCAGGCTTGGTGGACCCAGGAGAGGACTTTGTACTTTATTCTACCCACGATGGGAAGCCCCGAGGGGCCTATAAAATGGGAGTTGTGATTATGCAGTTCATTAATACATGTCATAATACTTTTCCTCCCACATTCTAAGTTCTTCTAGCTGGGCTAATGATCAAATTAACAGAAACAGATTAACAGGAGAAAATCAAATGCTTAATACATATGCACGGGGAATTCACATAAACATGAAAATTCCAAAGGCAATAAGGCAACATGGGGTGTATATGACATTTTTGGACAAAGGAAAAAAGAGGGAGCATATTAGATTTCAGAAGTGAGAAAGGGTGATTTACAGGTAGTTGATGAGAGTGGAACACACATGGCAGGAACATTTTTGCCAGACAATTCAGAAACAGCGGGACACAAGGTATCCAGCTAACAGGCCCCTGCCTGAAGCCCTCCTATTTACCACTGAATTCAAATTAGGCTAAGGCAGCGTCCTAGGATGTCCTTCCTGAAGCAGGTTTTTCTGTCTGAATTTCTTAGTCAGGAAAGGGGAGGAGAGTCAAAGGTTCTTTCTGAGTCTTTTGTATCGTAATAATCAGCTTAAAATTAATATCCCAAAAAGGCAGCTTTGGGGAGGCAAAACTTTGTTCTCCTTCAATAAATATGTTGTAATTTATTTTTAATGTCTCTGATGTAAGAAACAAAGTATCTGACTACAATGGGCTTAGCCGAGTTTATTTTGTTCACTTAACAAGAAACCTAGAGAGAAGCAATTCCAAGGTGGGTTCAGCTGCTAGGGGGTGTCCAGCATCCGGGTCGGCATCTTCACGCTCTTCAGGGCTGTTCCCACATGGTCACATCACAGTGGCCGCAGTTCCAAACATCACATGCTTTCTCCAAGGAAGGAAGCAGCAAGGAAAAACGCCTCCTTGGTAATTAGGAAAAGAAAGAGATTTTCCTGAAACCCTCAAATTTCTTTGGCCAGGATTGGGTGCCGTTGCTCTGCTGAGCTGCGAAGTACACCAGGAAAATGATTATCTGACTTTTCCAGATTCTACTGTGGGAGGCAACCTCTGCCCAGACAGGGGAAGGAAGCAGTGGCTTCTGAAAGGGAGCTGTAGCAAATGCCAGATATAATTTGTTACAACAGTAATACTCCACACATACTCACGTCATTCACAGAGGACGAGCATGTTAGAGTAAGAGCCGACTGAGAGCAAGAGGCCTGTCAGCCTAGACTTGCCTAGCTAGAAAACACCAGAAACTCCTGAAGGCATAGAATGGGATGGTTAAAATAAATCCATGCTTGTATGAATCAATCATTATTTTCTGTGTAATTGTGCTGCTTATAAACTTCGCTCATAAATTTATCCACGGTCATATTCATAGGGTGATACAATGTTTATAATACACTATGCCTGGGCATTAGACATTGGTCTGGGCAGGGCTAAGTTTAGCTGCACCTTGTGTCTACCTGGGGGCTTACGGATGACTTCCCTTAGGCTTCCTGGATGGCTGTTTGACCATTTGCACACATATGTGTGTGCCGGATAGCCTTTCCCCTCTCTATCTGACAGGGTGCAAGCACATTCTACCTGGCAGACCATACTTTTTGCCGTAGGTGTTATTAATGACAAATCCTTTCTCTTTTTCAGAGTAGGAACAGCATGTTGACCGCCTCATCTAGCTCCGTTTTGCATCATCTCAGAACAGTTCCAAATTTCTCTCTCCCGCATGGGGGCGGGGGTGCCTACATCATATTTTCCAGGTGTTGTTTGCCCAAGACAGAGACAGACAGGTGCACCTCCAGATATGCATTATTTTCTGTTTCTTTCTTCTGCTCCTGCCGGACTCCAGGCGATGACAAATCTGGAATGCTGCACTCTTACCCACTACGATGGAGTGGACAGTCATCTGCCTCTTTTGTTCTCATCACAGACTCTGCCTAATGTATTCCAGCTCCCTCGACCAAATCCCCACTCTGGTGGCTCTCCATCCAGGAGATCAGGGCTGACAGTTGTCGCTGCATCTGACAGTGCAGTTCTGGGATCCTAACTGCAAGGGGCTTATTACTAAGTAGGACACTAGACTACATTCCAGAGACTTGTGGGGAAATGTCTGGCAGAAGGTGTAGAGAAAAGGGGAGAGGTAGAAGGATAGATGAACAGAGAGGAGAATTTCTAGAAAACCCTTTAGCTAAATTGAATTGTAGAATATCATAATACGTGCTTTTTATCTCGCTTTATTAAATTTATTGAGATGACATTGGTTAATATGGTTATATAAAAGTTTCAAGTGTACAATTCTATAATACATCATCTGTATGTTGCACTGTGTGTTCACCATCCCAAGTCTAGTTTCCCTCCGTCACCATATGTTTGATCTCCCTTATGTTGCAAAGTGTTAATTCTCCTACTCTCTCCCCTGCTCCCTGCACTGCAATTTAGAGCTTTAGTGTTAAAAAACCAACCCAATGGAACCACCCCCTTTGTGATTCCGAAGGCTGGTATGAATGATGAGATGGGAATAGGAGGAAGGAAATAGAAACTAGAAGAGAGATGAGTAGAAAAGGAAGATGGATATGGGACAAGAGGAAAAATGGCAAAAAATAACAGGTTCATCACTGTAAGTGACGGATATTCCAGATAGAAAAATCCCCTCGTACTGTGCATTTTAGTGCCGGCTAAGGACCAGCCGGCTAGGCACTGAACACGAATACACAGTTATGATTAAGACAATGTATCTGCTCTCACTGAGTGTGTATTGTACTGAGGGA
This sequence comes from Rhinolophus sinicus, assembly GCF_036562045.2. NCBI lineage: Eukaryota > Metazoa > Chordata > Mammalia > Chiroptera > Rhinolophidae > Rhinolophus > Rhinolophus sinicus. Next base: position 66,727,029 of record NC_133756.1, read on the forward strand.
GACCAAGAAGAAGCAAATAAACAAGTATGTGATAAAATGTCAGGAACTGACCAGTGCTGTGAAGAAAAATAACACCAGGCAAAGAGATAGAGAGTGATGGGAAGGTGGAAGGAGGCAGAGATGTTTCTAGGGAGATGATAATTGAGAATAAAAAGGAAATGAGAGAGTGAGGAGCTAGAGTACCTGGGGAAAGAGCACAGCAGGCTTGGAAGAACAGAGCGAGAAAATGCCCAGAGGCAGGAACGTGCTGAGCAAATGAAGTGGTGGAGCAGGCCTGCAGGGAGAGAGGGGTCAGAGACGCACGTCCCAGGAAGGACAGGCCTTGCTCTACAGGGGATGAGGAGACACAGGAATTTCTTACAAGGAGAAAGACGTGCTTTGATTTTATTTTAAAAAGATTACCATGTCTCTAAAGAATGACTCAAATTAAAGTCTTAGTGAGAATGTGGGGGAGCTAGAATCTTCATATCTTATGTGGGGTGTGAATTGGTAAAGCCATTTTGGAAAACCGACTGACAGTGTCTCCTAAGGCTGGACACACATGTACCATTTGCCAAGCTCTGCGACTTCCACATATGGGATCTGACAATTAAGTTCATGAACTCATCCTAGAAAAACTGCTACGTACCTCATTGCTGAACATCACTACGGTCACCTTTGAAGCACTCCCCTTGGGAAGCTATGCACCGATGCCAGCACCTAGTCCACCCTTCAAAGCAATTTTGGAACTCTTTTTCTGGAATGGCCATCAGAGCTGTCATCGTACTACCCTTGATATCCTGAGTGTCATCAAAATTTCTTCCTTTCAGTATTTCCTTTATCTTTGGGTAAAGAAAGAAGTCAATTGGGGGCCAGATCAGGTGATCAGGGAGGGTGTTCCAATACAGTTATTTGTTTACTGGCTAAAAACTCCCTCACAGACAGTGCCGTGTGAGCTGGTGCATTGTTGTGATGCAAGAGCCATGAATTGTTGGCGAAAAGTTCAGGTTGTCTAAGTTTTTCATGCAGCCTTGTCAGCACTTCCAAATATTCAATTTGGTTAACTGTTTGTCCAGTTCATACAAATTCATAATGGATATCAAAAAAGTTAGCAATATTGTTGCAAAAATTTCATGAACTTAATTGTCAGATCGTTCATATGTATACAAAAAAAAACAAAACAAAAACAGCTTGTGTCCACCAAAAACCATGCACAAGAGTATTCACAGCATATTGATTAATAATATCCCCAACTGGAAACAACCCAAATGTTCATCAGCTGTAGCACTGATAAATACATGGTAGTATATTCATAAAATGGAATATAACACAGCAATGAACAATAACAAGGTACAGGTACATACAACAGAATGAGGTGATTCTCACCTCACTAATGTGGAAGTAAAAGAGACTAGGTATGAAAGGGTGAATGCATTATCTCTTCGTTCATATAAAGTTCAAAGAGCAGAATTAATTTATCACGAAAGATGTCACAAGAGTTGTTATATTTAGGGATTATTGACTGGGGGTTAATAAAAGCTTCTAGAGAGCTGGAAGTGGTCTACATCTTCATACAGCGGCTCCTTTCATGGGAAAATATACACATGTCAAACCTGAGTTGAAAGCTTAAAATTTGAACACCTTACTGAATGTAAGTTATTTCTCAATAAATATTGTTATAGGGGAAAGGAAGAAAAGAAAAGATTAGTCTGATGGAGACATTTAGGAGGCTACTGTCATAGCTCAGGAGACAGATAATGGCTTGGACTAGGATGGTAGTGGGAAAATGCTGAAAATGGGTCAGATTCAGAAGGTATTTTACAATTTGGGATGACAAGACATGCTAATAGATTTGTTATGGGATGGAGAAAGAGAAGAATCGGCATGAATCCTAGTTTGTGGTCTGGGAGACTGAGTGCTGGGTGGTGCTGTTCGTGGATGAGGGTACGACGAGGGAAGTGGGCTGGGGACAAGCAGAGGTCATCACCCACAATCCCGTTTGTACGAGGGTAAGATTAGAGGTGCCCGATGGATATCCACGTGGAACTGTTGAGCCAATAGTGGCACATATCTGTGTCACTTAAAGGGGATTATAGATACGCTCTTGGCAGTTACCAACATATTGATGGTATTCAAAGCCATGGGGCAGATGAGATCTCCTAGGGTGCTGACTACACATAGAGAAGAAGCGAGGTCTGAACCCAGTGGTGCTTAAACATTTAGAGGGAAGGAGGAGAAAGGGATCCGGAGACTGAGAAAAAGCCACAGTGAAGGCTGAACAACCAAAAGAATGTCTTGGAGGACAAGTGAAGAAAGTCAAGTAGAGCTACAGATGCTAGACTGAACTCCCAGGACTGACTCCAAGATCCACGTTTTAGACCACGTTTTAGAGCTTCTGCCTCTGTGACACTGAAAGATTGCTGCTTCAGTTGTTGCCGGAAGCTTGCTAGGAACTGATTGCGGATCAGTGGACTGGGAACATGGAGATTATCGATGGCTTGGAATGGTGGTTTCACCGAGTGGGTCACAATAGACAGGAGTGAAAAAGTGCAGATCAGCAGTTTAGACACCTCGTAAGGAGTTTGCTGTACAGCAAAGCAGAGGAGATGGGAGACAGGACATGATAAATTTCTTTTTATTTTAAGATGGAAAATATTGCAACATGTCTGTATGCTAATGAGAAAGTTCCAGCAGAGGAGGGAAGGGGGCATAATGGTGTGGGAGGAGTGGGGAACATTAGAGTAGAAAAACCTTTAGGTAAGTCAGACAGAAGGGATGCAGTGTCCCAGAAGATAGGTTGGCTTCAGATAGGACCAAGGACAGGTCACCAGTTCTGGCAGATGGGTAGGCAGAGCGTGTGGATATAGGCGCAGGTAGGCTGACTAACTGGCAGGTGGGAAGATGGAAAAGTTCTCCTCTGCTTGTTTTATACTGTGAAAGGAAAAATAAAAAGTTCCTTGTTTGAGAGTGCAGAGGGGAGTCAGAGGTGACAGGAGCGAGAGCTGTCTGGGAGAGGGAACTGACTAGGGAAACGAAGTTGGGGTACCTGGTAGAACTAAGAGTGCTCAGGAGTTGTTTAGTTGCATGGTTGTAGCGGGTCCTTCAGCAGAGCGGTGTTATCCTGTAGGTTCAGCTCGGAGGGAGGAGCAAAATCTAATAATAAGAGTTAGATGGGGTTTTGTGAGGGAGATCAGAGGAGAGGAGAAAAGGTAGGTTGGCCACAATATATGGAGTGGATTCATTTTAACGGTAGGTCAGGGAATCTGAACTGGAACAGAAAAGAAGGAAGGACACAAGCTGTTTAACGGGAAGTGAAAAGTGCTTTGGCAGGAATTTGACTTCACCAGTAAAGATGAGGATGGCTATACCTTACGGCACGACCTTTCCTCCCAGGAGAAACACATATGCTGGCGCATAGGAGGACAAGTACAAAAATTTCAGAGCAGCAGCATGTGAAATACAAGAACAAACAAACTGGAAAACAAAATGTCCATCAACAAGAATATGTTTTAGATAATTATGTCATAGTCACACCATAGGATAACACCTGGCGGTGAAATGATGAGCTGGGGCTGTGGGCCAACATGAGTGATTCTCACATAATACCCAGGGAAAATGAAAGGGAGTTATTAAATAATAGCATCATTATGACACCAGTAACCTTAAATTTAAAGACATGCAAAACTAAATATTGTATAGAGAGATACAGAAAATGAAAGAAGAAAGACACGCATGGGAATGGCAGGCACAAAATTCAGAGGGTTTAACTAGGGGTTGCCCTTGGGAGGGCTACCTAGCGGGGTTCAATGTTACTGGTAACGTTTTGTAGCTTTAGCGGGGGGTAGGAATATGAGCGCTGTATCTATTACTCTTTATACTTTTCAGCATGTATGCAATGTTTCATGGTATATTTTAAAATGAAGAAAGAAGAGTAAAAAATAAGGTAGTAGAATTGTTCCCACTTTAAAATACATCTTTTTACCTAAAATTTAAAAAATAAAGTAAGGCCAGTGGATTAGCAGTAATTAGGGATTCAGATAATTGTTGAAGTGGGTATGTCAGGGAACATGGATTAGCGAGTCTGTAGGTGGTAAGCAGAGCAGGGGAAACACAATTGGGCTGTTCAAGGTGGTGCAATTACTGATGTTGAAAGGCCGATGGTATGCTACTGAGAATAGATAGCTAAGCTGTAGTAGAGCAACGTATTTACTAGAGGTGAAGGGTCTAGGAACTGAACATCAAGGTTTTTATGGAGGATCCATGTGGACGCTGAAGGATATAAATAGCAGGGCTAGAGGTATAGCATTACTTCTTGAATATAGTAAGTTTACTATGAATGTTTACTAAGATGAAATGAACTTCATTCCAGGCTTGGAGTTATAATGTTTTTCAGTGTCAAGTATCAATGGTATGTTGCACATTGTTCTGTTGCACACACACACACACACACACACACACACATCCCTATCTTGTACAGACCATTGTGTACTTTGGTGAAAACTCATAAATAATTTTACTTCACAGAAGGAAATAGTTACATATGTGCCTGATTCTGCGGCCGACTGTCACCTGCATATTCGTGCCTACAATTGTGAACGTCAAGTGAAAGCATTTGGAACCAAGAGAGAGGAAGAGTGTGACAAATAACTCTGCTGGTTTATTTGTACTGACTACAGCATCCATACTTATAAAAGGTGAGGGAAAAACCCCCAAAACAAGAGCATTGTGGGATGGGGGAGGGGGGAACTTTCGTAAAACTACACTTAAAAAGGCATTTATACCTCCCTCTCCAAAAAAAATGTTCAGAGGGAGATGATAAGTATCATTTTATTCAGAGCTGTGAACTCCAAGTGGTGATTGTTTTAAAATCTGAAAAATCTATTCATCAGATAGTTTTGAGCCTGAAGGAGCATTCCTGTTCTGAAGTTCTATTCCCCTAGTCCATGGCTTACTGCCAGGTCTGGAGACATATATTTTCACCAAACATGAAACGAAGCACCTAACACACAGGTAACCACAGGTCAGTGTGCTTGTGAAGTTGTAGGGAGAGGTTGTTTGAAAATGTGAAAGCCTTTTGGCTTACCACCAGCAGCTTCTCAATATTACTGCTTTGGGCAGCACAGTACTTTTTCCGTTTGATCTATCTGTGACCACACAAGGCACTATTCTAAACAACAGAGATGGGTGTGGGGGAAGGAATGGATATACGAAAAGTCTGAGAGATTTCCAGTCCCTTAAAACACTTAAAAGCTTTCCAAATTGATCTCTATAATCTTCAGTTGCATCATCTATAAAATGAAAGAATCGACTGATCTATAAGATCTCTTTCAGCATTAAAAAAGATTAAATTCCAAAAATCTAACTGGAAACGCCATTATTGAATAAGGCAAGAAATTGATATGTAGTAGATGTAGGATACAGACACATATATGTGTAGCCTTATGTTATATATATATATATATATATACACACATATATATGTATATACATATATATATGTAAATAATCAGGGTAGCATTTGATTGCTAAATTAATGATATACCTAAAAGTACCTGAGAATTTATGAGTCATACTGTTTGATTTATATCTCAATTTTATGTAACAATTTCTAATAAAATTTATACTAGCTTTAAAGCTATAATAATCAAAACAGCATGGTACTGGCACAGAAACAGACACATAGGTCAATGGAACAGAGTAGAGAGCCCCAAAATAAACTTATATGCATACAGTCAATTAATGTGTGACAGAGGCAAGGATATACAATGGGGAAAGACAATGTCTTCAATAAATGGTGCTGGAAAAACTGGACAAAGACATGCAAAAAAATTAAACAGGACCACTTTCTTATGCCGTATACAAAAATAAACTCAACATGGATTAAAGACTTAAATGTAAGAACAGAAACCATGAAACTCCTAGAAGAAAACACAGGCAGTAAACTCTTTGACATCCTCTTAGCAAAAATTTTTTGGCTATGTCTCCCTGGGCAAGACAACACAAGCAAAACTAAACAAATGGAATTACATCAAACTAAAAACCTTTTGCACAGTGAAGGAAACCATCAACAAAATGAAAAGACAGCTTACTGACAGAGAATATATTTGCAAATGATACATCCAATAGGGGTTAATGTCCAAAATATATAAATAGCTCATACAACTCAACATCATATATATATATATATATATATATATATATATATATATATATATCCAATTTTAAAAAGGGCAGAGGACCTGAATGGACATTTTCCCAAAAAAGACATACAGGTGGCCAACAGACACATGAAAAAAATGCTCAACATCATCAGAGAAATCAAATCAAAACCATGAGACATCATCTCACACACATTGGATTGGCTATTATCAAAAAGGCAACAAATAACAGCTGTTGGCAAGGATGTGGACAAAAGGGAACCCTCGTGTACTATTGGTGGGATGGCAAATTGGTATAACCGCTATGGGAAACAGTATGGTGGTTCCTCAAAAAATTAAAAATAGAACTACCACATGATCCAGCAATTCCACTTCTGGGTATCTATCTAAAGAAAATGAAAACACTAACTCGAAAAGATATATACATATATCCCTATGTTTAGTACAGTATTTACAATAGCCCAGCTATGGAAGCAACATAAGTATCCATTGATAGATGAATGGATAAAGATATGGTATATAGACACACTGGAATATTACTCAGCTATAAAAAGAATGAAATCTTGCCATTTGCAACAACATGGATGGACCTAGAGGGTATTCTGCTGAGTGAAACAAGTCAGTCAGAGAAAGTCAAATACAGTAAGAGTTCACTTGTATGTGAAGTCTAAAAACCAAAACAAATGAACAAATAAAACAAAACAGAAACAGATTTGATGGAGAGAACAAACTTCTGGTTGGGGGAAGGGTAAAAAATGTGAAGAGGAATAAGAGCTATAAAATAAGTCATGGGGATGTAGTGTACAGCTTAGGGAATATAGTCAAAAATAGTAATAACTTTGCACGGTGTCAGACTTGCCATACTGATACTTTGTTAGGCATATAAATGTTTAACCATTATGTTGTATATGTGAAACCTATATAACATTGTATGTTAACTATATTTTAATTTAAAAAGCTAATTGAGAAAGGTTTTCGGATAAATATGGTAAAATGACATAAGATTACAGAAATCGCTTTCTCTGATATTTCTTAAATAAAAAAGCAAAAACTTCTGCAGCACCAACCAAATAAGGAAATGGCATAGCATTATGCCATGAACATTAATAAGCTATGGTCAGAAACAGAAACAGAAAGTTCTGGAGTGCCTTAGCTTTTAAGTACACATCCATCCCCCAAAGAAATACTAAGGAAAGGAGATGAGCATAATACTCTACAATTTTGAGAAAAGTGGACTCAGGGTGATAAGCTAGTCTTGAGGCAAACCAAGAAAAATGTATCGAAGGAGTTCGTATCTTCCAAAAATCGGAAGCCAGCCTATATAGTCTAAAACTAAAGCATATCGTTAAAAATACAGTTGTAGTTATAACAGCAAAGTATCCAGTCTCTTAATGGTTTTCATAATGCTTTTCTTGCATTTTGAGGAAGTTTTGTTGAAGAAATGCTTAGTGAGAGTCATCAATTCCTCCAGTTTAATGTCAGTTTATGTATCTTCTGTCAAGTTTAAATAAAATTAATTGTGATTTTAAACAAAAAAAATAGGATTATTTTATTTTGAAACAATTACTTATACGCTGGTCCTTTCCTACAGATCATCTCTCCATCTTACTATCTATAACAAATGCCGACCAGCAGGCTACATTCCATATTTCATTTAGTCTGCACAGTGTTTTGAAGCAATTTGAGAGCAATTTTAAAAGTAGGAGGTTTCAAGTACAAATGCAAACGTCTTACTTCTTCGAATAAATCAGGTCTGACATCACAGGGGCCACGGTCCCACTGAGTAGCAATCTGTTCCACCTGAGTGACACCTGTGTCCTCTGGGTTGGCCTTTTCTCTCCAGTTTGTCACAGTTCCCACCACTCCCCATTTGTCTCCAGCAATGAGGAGAACTTTGGTTCCTATTAATCATTTCACTTGCACTTTGATTTTTCTTACCATAGAGAAATATCTCTTAATACCCAGGTGGGAAGTCCCAAGGAAGACTGAGAAAACTGAGGGGGTTTTCTACACCCAGCCCGTCTCACTCACTGAGGTTCGATTTGATTCCAGAAGGCATTTCAGTCTGCAACGGCGGAGGCTTAGAGAAGGATCTAGAATGATGTTCACCAAGCGCCAATACTGATTTTTTTATTTTCTTCGGGGGATGTGATTTTATGTGAGTTGATCCTTTTTTTCTTTGTATTTGTCTTCATTCTTTGACTTTTCTTTATGGTGAAAATGCATTATTTTTATTAAAAAACACTAGGCATTACTTGAATATACCTACATGAATATGTTTATAGGAATATATTTATTTTCATACATCAATACATATGTTTATCTACATATAAATGTGGCAATGTGGTGAAGGAAAATGATACAAAGTATTCTTGTAAGAAAAGGACGTGCAGACCCTCGGGACAGTCTATGTACTTTCTCCTGAGTGAAAGACATGGATTTTTTTATTAAAGTCTTCAGACATACTCCAGGGAATCCTCTCGCGTAGATGTATAAAGTTAAATGGAACTTGTATGTGAGGCATTCATTTATCAGGCATTAAGACTTTTCAGGATCTCTAAATAGCGGCAGAAAAATAATACCTTTTCATACCACAGAAAGCAAACTTTTTAAAAAGCAGGCCAGTTCCAGGGAAAACCACATCCAAATTAGGGACATATTTCTTCCCTTTTTTCTCAAGGAAGACTGACAAGGAACTTAATCTGAATATATAATGAGGTTTTAGTGAAGTTGTCTTTAATCAATCTTCCTGCCAGTTGTGTTTAATTTGCAAAGTCATATTATTTCCCCCTTTATATCATTCAATTCAGTTCCCAGAGGTTTAAGCAACATACTGTATGCCAGAGGGTGACAAATGCATATAAGGACTAGAAACAGCATTTCACACCTGTTAGCCTTTCAAATCATAGTACTTCATTAGATTTGTTTCTTTTTAAAACATCTAACAGTGCTATCGATGTGTTCTATATTATAACTGACCTTAGCAACTACAAACTACTCTAGGCTGAAATAGGTAATAAATAAGAATCACAAAGCATAAAAGCAACAGAGATTGAAATTTAGTGTTTCAAAGATATTATTCACTTTAAAATTATACCAGCTAATCAAAGGACATTTTCTATTTTGATAGCTATGATAAGAAAGGTAAGAATTGTTCGGACTGTGGCACAATTTTATACTTCTTCATTCAATCTTTACATTTCCTCTCTGCATTTTCCACTTTGCAGCCTGTGTTATCCCTTCTTTCCGTGGTCCCCTAGGCAGGGACTCTGCTTCACATAGAGTAAGTGATCAGTCATTGGTCTCTGGTAAATACCAGTTCCCATTTATTATAATCTCCTTTTGAGAAGACAAATCTTTCTTTGTCTTGAATCAAGGTTTCCCTTATTGGCTTTATCACCAACTATTCGATTTTGAATGTTTCTCACACTCCCACAATATGCAATAAAAAGAAAAATGTCAATATTTTTTACCACACAAGAATATTTTGATGGTATGTATGAAGCAGTTATATGTTATATCAGATATAATATATTAAATATGTATGCATATTTAATGAATCATTACATGTAAAGTACTTACTAGCTGGCACATATTGCTCAGTGCATGGTAACTATTACTATTTATGCATTTGTTCAACAAATATTTCTTGAGGGCCAAACACTGTTCTAGTGCTGGGCATACATCATTGAATAAAACAGACAAAATTATTTTCCTTCATGGTGCTTACATTCTGATGGAGAAGTAAACTGATTAAATGAGTGTATTACCGTGTTTCCCCAAAAACAAGACCGGGTCTTATATTAATTTTTGCTCCAAAAGGCACATTAGGGCTTATGTTCAGGGGATGTCATCCTGAAAAATCATGCTAGGGCTTATTTTCTGGATAGGTCTTATTTTCAGGGAAACACAGTATGTTTGGAGGTCATAAGCACCACAGAGAAAAATTATGCAATAAAGAAGAATAAAGAGTGTTGAGGGAGCATAGGAGGCGGTTGGTTTGTAACTTTGAATAAGAGGGCCAGAGAAGATCTTGCTGAGGAGGTGAGACTGGCACAAAAACTTGAAGGAAATAAAGGAAGGAGCTAGGAAGATATCTGGGAGAAGTATGTTCCACACAGAAGGAACAGTACGTGCAAGAAACAGGTTGGCTAAAGCAGAGGGAACATGGGAACAAGTAGTATGAAATTAGCCACTGTGCCTTCTGTGACTGAAAGAGTTACCTAAACCCAGCGCCCACTGTATTACATTGCTTGGGCCGCCATCACAAAGGACCACAGACGGGGTGGCTTACACAACAGTAAGTTATTTCCTTACAGTCCTGGGGGCTGGAAGACTGAGTTCATGGCATCAGCAGGGCTGGTGTCTTCCGAGGACTCATCAGCAGGATTGGTTTCATGTTGGCTTGCAGAGGCCATGTCCTCCGTGTGTCCCCCCGGTCTTCTCTGTCCATGGCTGTCACATCCTCCACGACAAAAGCTGTGGGAGCGAGGAGGGTGGGGCAGGGTTAAGAAATACAGTAGCCAAAAATAGTGTGCAAGTGGGGCCAAGGGACTCCAGCCTCAAAGGCTGAGCCCTGAATCAGGCCAACGCATAGCTTTTATTAGTCAGGTGAGGAAGTAAAGGAGATAAAGCTTGTCAATCTCAAGATCTGTGAATCCCATACATTATAATAGGAAACTGATTCAAGCCAATCACCCTTGCCTGCAGGCAGCGAACCGTAAGTCTCAGGATGTATGTACCTCCCCAAGGGACAAAACCTTCATGCATATGAATAGATGGAGGGCACATCATTGAGTCATTTCCCCTGCAGGTTGTGGGAAGGAGTGCAGCCACAGAGGCAGAGGCTCTCCTTAGCTGAGGGAAGGTGGGGGGCTGTGCCCACCTCTATCGACCCTGCAAGTTCCCCAGATGGACCCCACGCGGCTGTGTCTGGCTTGGGTTGTCCTTCCCCCGTGGGAATCTTACCCATCATTGACTAACCAGCCATCTTTTGGGGCCAAACAGGGAGACATAAGGTGTAAGCACAAAGGTGAAGCAAAGTCCCCAAAAGGATCCGTCTCACAGACTCTCCTTTCTTTAGGGGCAGGTACGAGGGGACAGACAGGTAGGCTGCTGCGTGGCAACACATGGCTGTGTCCTAATCTCTTCTTATAAGGATGCCAGTCCTATTGGATTAGGGCCCATGCCAATGACCTCATTTAACTATAATTACCCTGTTTCCCCGAAAATAAGACCTAGTTGGACCATCAGCTCTAATGCTTCTTTTGGAGCAAAAATTAATATAAGACCCAGTTTTATTTTACTATAAAATAAAATAATATATAGTATAATATAATATAATGTAATATAATATAAATATAACATAATACAGGGTCTTATATTAATTTTTGCTCCAAAAGATACATTAGAGCTGATGGTCCGGCTAGGGCTTATTTTCGAGAAAACACGGTACTTCTTTACAGGTGCCATCCCCAAACACAGTCACATTCTGAGGTACTGGGGGTTAGGACTTCCACCTATGAACGTGGAGGTAGGGGACACAATTCCCATAACAGTCCATCATACGCACAGTCATTTCCTTTGTGGTCACATGCACTGTGGTGAAATCCCTTACAAGGACAAGGCTTCCTTCCTACCAGAGTCTGGTTATGGGATTCCAGGGTCAGGTGACCCTATTGCTTCACTTTGCATTTATGGACTCGCTTACAAGTTAGCATGGGTTTTCTGACTGCTCTCACCAAGTTTAGGAATGTTTGTTCCCAAGGTTCATAATAGGAAAAGTTTGGGACCACATGAAATGAAGGCGTTTATAATCTCTATAGAAAGGTAGGAAAGCATGAGGACAACTGTTGAGAGAAGAGAATGTAATCGTAAGGGAAAACAGCTACTTGATAGCTTCCTAATTTCTCCATGTTTAAGGCTGGTACTCCAAAAAAAGTTCTAATTTTGTAGCCATAAATTCAGCACATAGGCAAAGTGCTTGGGGAGCATTTCTCTTCTGAATGTATAACAAAAGTCGGCCAGCCCAAATTCCACGCCTTCCACAGTCTCTTGTGCGATGGGGAGCCCTCATTAATCAAGAGTATGGAGCAGAAGTGTTGTTTTCCACCCTGTGAATGGAGCCCCAGAGTTTATGCTCCAGAACCAGCTTACTCTACATCACCCCATTCTTTGGAGACCTTCCCTTCAGCTCGGGATGAGCCTTTGGCCTATTGCATGCCTTAGGGAGACCTTACGTTTACCTAAAATTCTGCTCTTACCCACCACACCTGGATTTCACTGCAAAACTCTCCTTTTCTTTGTCTTTTTTTTTCCCTCTCTGTATTGTTTCCTTAATTAGAAAAATTCTCACCCCTACCTCCACTCCACACATGCATGCAGTGTCTCAAGGCAAGTCAAACTAAAATAAAAGGGGAAAAAAAAGTGTTGTTTATAAACCATTTCTTTGGGAGTTTTGCCCAGATTTTATTATATCCTAACCATGTGATAAAAGGTACACATATTTTTTATGGCCTCCATAAACTCCTCCAGCTCTGGTGTTCTGCCACTTACTAGCTATGTGTGAGTTTGAGCAAGTTATTTAAGCTCTCTGCCTTGGTTTTCAAATGAAAAATGGAGATAAACGTGGCTGATTGTGAGGGTGATTTAGGAGGATTAAAAGAATAAATACATATAGGTACTTAGATTAAGGACTGGGCCTGGCAAGCACTGTATAAATGTTTGTCGTCGTCATCATCATTATTATCTTTTTCTGGGAAATTGCTCAAAAGTTGAAGGGACATTAGGTGCTGCAAAGCACTCATCTAAGTTAATGGAATGTATAAATCAGAGAATTAGCAAAATTAATTACTACTAACCTGTTTTTCCTACTGAAATGTTAGTCTTTTTTTTTTTTCAATTAAAGTTGATTGGGGTGACAATTGTTAGTAATGTTGCACAGATTGCAGGTGTACAACTCTGAAATACATCATCTATGTATCACATTGTGTGTTCACCACCCAGAGTCAGTTCTCTTTCCATCACCACATATTTGTGAAATGTCAGTCTTAATAAAGCATTGACTTAAATAATTATTATGGACTTTCCTTATTTCAGGTAATCAACAATTGCTTCTTAAGAGAAAAATATATTTCTTTTTTATTATTTTGGGGGACACGGCCTCCGATGGTATTTCTAAAAATGTTAATCACTTAATGACACCTTGCAATGAATAATAACTACACTAGCTACCATTTGCAGAGTGCTTGTTCAGTGTCAGGCACTTTACATATACTATCTCATTTAATTTTCAGAATAATCCCTACAGACATATTATCACCACCCTTATTTTAAAGTGGAAGAAACTGAAGCCCAGAGAGATTTAATAACCTGACCAACAGGTAGTAGATGACAGAGCTGATTTCAAATCAAGGTCTGTCATCTTCCACGCCCATGGTCCTTACGTTTAGATTCTTTATTGTGCAGTGGCTATAAAATTACTAGACAATGGATCAGACCTTCAGTTGGTAGCTGCAGTCAGATGCAGAGGCTGTTTCACAGCAGTTACAGGGCAATGTACCAACTATTTCTTGAAGAGTGTGCAAACTACAGGAATTCAGTGGTAAGCTTTGGGTTGTTATTAAAACAGGGGATTTAAATAATCTGTGGGGAAAGTTCAAGGTTGAGGGAAAATATTAAGTCTAACCATGAAAATTGTATTTATTGAGCATTCATATGCCGTTGCATGTCACAAACATCAAAAAAAATAAAGACACGGTCCCTGCAAGATCTTTATAATAGGAAGCCTCGTGTGGTAAAATCCATCTTCAACAGGCGCGTTACCTTTCCCTGTGCATGCCACAGAAATCATCTGTGGGAATTAAGTTCTGGGCTGAAATGAAATGGCACAATGGGCAACTACAGTGAGGGGCTGCACCAGACGACCCAGGTGCCAGCCATCGTGCCTTGTCACAGCGGACTTTTACTCAGGAAGTCAGAAGAATCAGAACAGATTTTTTTAAATGCTTCTGATACTTCAATGTGATGTTTTTCCAGGGAATCCCCTTTCCTCATTTTGACTTGATCAATGTTGGCAACCCATGCGGTTTACTCACAGGTGGTGTTGACAGGTTAATTACAGGAGGAAATTAGCGCACATGAGAGACCTAAGTGATTGCTCTGACTTGCAATCACCCTTCATTGGAAATGATTTGCTACAGCTTCCCATTCACCTCGTGGGCAATGTTCGGACACAAATGAAGATGCACAGAACTCTGGCCTTTAGCTGGCACTATGCCTCGCTGGAAACTTGGCAAGGACTAAATTGAGTATATAAAATAGTAAAGATAACCTAAACACAGCATATAGTTCCCTAGAGCTTCCATAACAACAGCACCACAAGCTGGGTGCTGTGAACCGCACAAATCATTCTGGAGTCCGAGACCAAGGTGTCGCCGGGCCTTGCTTCCTCTGCAGGAGCAAGTGCAGCATCTGTCCCAGGCTTGCCTCCTAGTTTCTGGTAGTTCCTTGGCTAGTGGCAGTGTAACACCAGTTTCTACATGGCTTTCCCCCTTTTTGTGTCCCTGTGTCCAAACTGCCCTTTTTATAAGGACACCAGTCATATTGGATAAGGACCCACCCTAGTGACGTCGTTTTAACGTGATTATATCTATAAAGACCATATCTCCAAATATAGACACATTCTCAGGGACTGGGGGTTAGGATTCCAACACGGGAACTGGGTGCGGTGGAATTAAACTCGTAACATGGTGTTACTATCCCATTCGTGATGGCTCTAGCAGATAAAGGTGCTGAGGGCAAGAGGCAGGTACTGTGTTGTACAGTCAAGTGTGGGCTTCAAGGTCATGCTGCCCTGGGTATAAATCCTGACCTGGATCTACGAATCCTGATCATAAATCCTGATCTACGAATTGTGGCCTTAGGAAAGTTACTCCTACTAATTGCTGACAGGTAGGTTATAACTACCTTGTGATTTTTTTTAAAGTGATCCTTTAAAAATCATTCATTTTATGTATTTAGCAAATATGTAGTTTACAAATATTAATTTATATAGTCCTTATAACAACTCTAGAGGGTAGACACCGTGGAGGCATACAAAAGTTAAGTCACTGACCCTCAGACATACAGCTAACAGAAACAGAGGCACATTTCAAAAATAGCAGCCTGGCCAAACACCTACGGATTTTACCAGCAGCTCCAGCTCTGCTTCCCAAAGTGGCCCCTAGGCACTGGCACTCCATGTCCTAGTTACCTTTGTGCAAAATATTTTATTGCCTTCCCTTCTGACTCAGAAGTTAGGCCAACGTCCCTCCCATGCCTACAAGGCTGTCAAAGATCTCGCCCTGCCAGCTTTGTGAGCTCATCTCCTGTCACCCACTCATCCCTTGTGTTCCAGCTACACTGCAGTTCTTGAGCACTTTGGCTCGCTGACTCGGGGCCTTAGCCTTTGCTGTTCCCTCTGGCTGTAATGCTTTTCCCATCATAGCTTCCACAGGATTTGCTCCAGTACTTTGCTCAACCTGGCCACCCTCTATGCACCTCATGCTGTTCTGTTTTTCTTCATGTCACTCATTACCACCTGATGTCATATGTTTATTGATTGTTTGCAAATTGCTTCTCTCCTGGACCTTCATGAGGATAGAGTCTTTGCTCATTTATTCACTGCTGTTACCTCAGTGCTTAGTGCATGACACACGCTCAATAAATATTTGTGAGTGGATAAATCGATCAATAATTAGGTGACTATTAGTGGGCCTGACCATGCTTATTAAATAAAAATTGTAATTTTTTAATGTAGAAACCAAAGCTTACTGAAAGTGGCACAGCATTGGGTTGAAAAGCAAGTGATTTTAGTCAGGTGATTTTTTTTTTTCTTAATATTTAGGGGGATGCACGTTGCTGAACTTCACCACATATCAGGCTTTCCAAATGATATTTGGGCCCAATGCCCAGGATGTAAGAAGCAGTCAGTCACTGAGGGCTGAGGGAGAAGGAGGATGAGGAGAAGGAAAGAGGAAGGGGGATGGGCCGCCAAAGGAGAAAGAAAGGGAAGGGAGGAAATTTGAACATCTACTGTACCTTGCTGAGCAGTGTGCTACAGTGTCAGCTGCAAAGACGAGAAGGCAGGATGGGCCCACGAGCAGCTGTCCCATGGCAGAAGATGCCATATATCGAAGACACTTTACTTTCTGTCGGTCTGGTTGTCTGTAGGAAAGAGTGTGCTGAGTGCCTCCGTTCTTCATTTCTCCTTTATGAGGAGAAAGGCTTTTCTCAGAACCCCTGAAGGCCACTTCTGTAAGCCACAGTAGTACGAAAACCAGTAGTGAGACTTCTTAGATGGGCAGTCGCCTCCAGAGGTATTTTCTGTCCCCAAGGACAGGGCAGGTTGCTCAGCCTCAAGTTGATTCAGTTTCTCATTGGCTTGCAAAAGTCTAGATAAATTATTTTCTGAAGGGCTTTTTGTCTCCTGCTATTCTCAGCAAAGGAAACAATAGCTTGCTAGTGACTCTGTGTTCCTCTGTCACCCTTAGAACAATAAACTTCCACACTGAAAGACTAGTAGAGGCAAACTCACTCCACGGGAAGTGCATTTTGGCTTGCAATTCCAAATGTTCAAAAGAAAAATAGGCCTAGCCCAGGTCATAGTGTCTGTGACTAATGAAAACCCTACCGGCTGCCACTCTTCGTTGGCCTAACACAAGAGCCAGTGTTTCATGGGTAATTGTGCTCCAATGATCCTTCTTCAACCTGACCCCAGCCTTCTCCTGTGGAATGTCCTTATCAGCCTTAATAGCCACCACATTCCATACCGCTCTTTCTAGCAGGGGGAGTGTGAAGCGATGCTACTATATAAGGTTATTTCCAGCTGCCAAAGTGGTGCTTTCAGTGACAAAGCTTTGTGTGTCAGACCATCCTCCTCCCAAACCCAGGGCAAGAGGAAGAGACATCTTGGATGAGATTGTTTGGGTGTCAGACCATAAAATGCAGAATGTGCTGCAATTAACGGTGTCTGATACCAGTGTGCATGCGACATCTGAAAATGTACGCCCTTTTTTGGAATCTAGAAGGGCAATTCTTTGGGGTCACAGTTCACAAATGTACATTCTGTACTTACATTAACTCTCTAGATTTGACAAGGTGCCCCGTGATTATTTCATTTTTCAAAAATTGAAGGAGGAGGGAGTTCTCGTTTCCAGGTAATTTTCTAGTAACTGTAACTTTTTTGACATCTAACTCAAGGTTCACACTGTAGAGGACAGATCCAGGGAAGACAGAGATTCATGATCCGTTGTGTTTGATGCAGGTTGTAGGGTGGAATGCATTTACCTTCCTTGGGATATATTTTTAAACTTAACATTACATAATTTGCATATTCTGGATATTCACCAACTCCTTTATTTATTCAACCAACTTTTATCTACAACATACTCTGCTGACCTGAAAAGTTTGGAAAGAGAGAAGATATAAGAAGGGGAGAGTGATCCAGAAATGTCCTAAATAATTATGGGGTAATTAATACCTAAAACAGTCAATAATTTTGCATTACTGGGAACATAGAATGAAAATGAAAAATGTACCTCAAATTATGAAATAGAATAAATCTCTCAAAGTAATAAAAAAGAAAGGCTCTCTATGATAGAAGATAGTAGAAAATAAAAATTGTCCCCTGTAGTATTTAATGTTATATATATATATATATATATAAATTTAAATAAAAAAATATATATATAACTCTTAGGCAATACTAGAATATATGAATTTAGATAAAAGTGTTTTTCCAAATCACTGAATTATAGAAAAATAATTTCTTAAGTGTAAAGGGAACCATTTCTGGTAGAATACATTTGAATTTCTTCTCATTTTCTTTTATCCTCCAAGTCAGCAAAAGCTTATGTTAGTATTATTCTCATGAGACCACCATACATAGCCATGAAATCAACCTATAAAAAGTTTACCAGAAACATCTTAGAAAGGAGCAATTACTAAAAAAAAAAAGAAAAAGAAAAATTTAAAGTAACTTCTCTTACTGGATATACATAAGAGTTGTTTTTTACATTTACAAACTAAAGTTTCTTCAATTTACCATAATGTGGGTGTGCTTTACCCAATCAGGTGAAGACTTTACAAAAAAGACTGACCTCTGAAGAAAAGAGAATTTAGCTAGCAGACTGCCTTCATACTCAGACTTCAACTCTTTCCTGGCCTGTTGGTCAACCCTGCAGATTTTTGGACTTGCCAACCTTCATAATTTCATATGCTGATTCATTGCAAGTCTCTCTCTCTGTCTCTCTGTCTCTCTGTCTCTCTGTCTCTCTGTCTCTCTGTCTCTCTCTCTCTCTCTCTCTCTCTCTCTCTCTCTCTCTCTCTCTCTCTCTCTCTCCTGGTTCTATTTCTCTGGAGAACCTTGACTAACATAGCTTCCAACAGTCTACCCACAGGTCAGCTATCAAAATGACCCTTTCAAATCTGTCAGACCCTGTTCCTCCTCTGCTCACAACCCTCCAGTGGATTCTCAGTCAGAGAAAAAGTCATGCTCCTCACAAAGGCCTACGCACCTCTACACGATCTGTGCGATTGTCTTTCTCTGGTCTAATGCGCTACCCACCCCCACCACCACCACCACCACCTCATTCTGCTACAGCTACACTCATGGCTAATTCCTGAGGATCGCATTATTTGCACTTAGAATTCCCCTGCCCAGAATATTCTTTCCCCAGATGCCTGCATGGCTCTCTCCTTCATTATCTTTAAGATTTTGTCACCTTCTCAGGATTCCTCCTTAATCACTACTTAAATCACACACATAAACTCTCAACTGGCACCCTCTGTCCCCTTTAAGCAGCCTTAGTTTTCTCTGTGGCACTTGTCGCCTCCTAACATAGGTAATTCTTGCTGCCTCTCTCTTGTTACCACTAGAATGTAAGCTTCATGAGGGCAGGAATCTTTTATTCCCAGCTTCCTAGAGGCCCTTAGTAATATTTGTTCAACAAGCAAATAAATAAATGCCTTCTGTCCTTTCAGGAAAATTACCTACTCTCTTTTGCATCTTCAAAATTTGGCTCTTTTCCTCTCAGAACCAAAACAAACAAACAAAAACCCTCCATATTACTGGGAACATAGTATTGTTTTGTTTTGAAATAACAAAACAAGATGACAAAGACCAACCATGAACCCTTTCCTGTGCTCCATTCTTATTCCTTTGCCAGTGTTGCTTACTCCACCTCCCTGGGTCACTTCATCAAAACCCAGCGTTTCGGCCATGATATATACCCACTGATGACATCCATTTATATCCTGACCTATAGCCCAGCCTACACTTCTGGAACTGTAGGTCTTTTAAGACAACTGCCTAATACACCTCTCCCCCCCACCCCCACCCCCATCATATGCTTCACAAACATCTCAAACTCAACATTTCAAACACCAAAGTCATTATCATTCCCGCAGACCTACCCTTCTCGCGTATTCCCTGTATGTGATACCCATGTCCACCCAACTTGCTCAAGTGAGAAACCCAGGTTCCCTTTCACCTCCTCCCCCTTCCTCACCCCTATATATAGATTTTCATGAAGTTCTTGCATTTTACCTCCTAACTCACTCTCTAAACTGTCTTCTCTTCAGGAGCCTAGTTCAGAACCTCACCATTTTTCGTTTATATTACTACCTAACCTCTTAGTGGGTCTGGCTTCCTCTCGTGTTTTTCCTACTCCGTTAATCCTTCATGGCCTCCAGAAGTGGCCCCTCCAAAATACAAATCAGATTCTGTTACACCCAAGCTTAAAACCCTTCCTTTGTTCCCCGTTCCCTGCAGCATTAAGAAGTACTAGACTCAAAAATCCTTTTCTGAACAAGACAAACAAATGCAGACATAAAAACTCATAGACACAGACAATAGTTTAGTGCTTACCAGAGGGTAATGTGGTAGGAGGGGGGTAGATGAGGGTAAACAGTGTTCAAATATATGGTGATGGAAGGAGAGCTGACTCTGGGTGGTGAACACACAATGTGATATATAGATGATGTATTACAGAATGCTACACTTGAAACCTATGTAACTTGACTAACCATACTCACCCCAATAAACTTTAATTAAAAAAAAAAAATCCTTTTCTGATCCAAAGCCAACCTACCTTTCTCTGACCTGGTTTGCCTCCATACCCCTCCTGATTTACACTTTTCACATGCCAAACAGAATACAGTTCCCAAAGCGTCACCTCATCAGGCCTTCTTGCCTTTATTCATGACTCATGCTGTCACTTCTGCCTGGAACACCCATCGCTTTTTTATTTACAGAGCTGACTTGTACTTGTTCTGAAAGATTCACCTTGTGCAGCTTCCTCAGCCAGATGATTTAGATATTCTTTCTCTGTGTGCTCACAGCATCACACATATACTTTCACCAGCATCCAACATCTAGTGCTCTGAATTAGAGTTGATTTATTTACTGACTCCATCTTTCTAAACTTAACAATTTTTGAGGGCAAGGAATATGTCTTTATGCATTTTTTTATTCCTCATTCTTAGCTCAGTTCCTGGCATAGAATACTGTTCAATAAATCTTATTTAAATGAAATAACTGATTTTCTTATCAGTCCCTAGCCTAGCATCAAGCTAAATAAATCTAATTAAATGAAATAAATGGATTGGGACACTCAGGACAGCTTGAGATTACCTAAAAGACTGAGGCACTTTCACCAGGAGCCTAGGAAAAGGATTCTACCATTGTTGGAATGAAGGTTCCTCCTGTATCTCCACTACTGCAATGTGTCAGAAATGAAAAGGGCAATTGGGGTGGCAACTGTTGGTAGGGGAGGGCGAGAGAAAGGAATGATTTGGAGCAGGGAGCTGTGTCAATGTGACAGCAGCTCACCCCAAAGTCACTCTAATGTCAGTTCCCATTAGCAGGAAGAATAACGGGGTAGCAGAGGATATTCCAAAGCGGTTGGAGAGAGAGAACAAGGCTTAGCAGCTGCAGAGAACTTGAATGCTCACCAAGGAGGATGCTTGGTCCACACCCAAAAATCCTCTTTGGAGTAATGATAGACTGAGGAAACTAAGATTCTCTTGATTCTTTCTTGAGGGCTAAAGAGCCAAAAGTTCCTTTTAATGTGTCCATAAAGGTGCATGGGTTAAATGTCTAAATATAACACGCGTTTCATAGGAATTCCATTGAGAAAAAGAGGATATGTGGAAATAGGAGTGTATAACTAGTTATCCAAGTGTAGGAATGGGTATAAAACTGTGTGATCAGGTAAAATTGGGAATGTTAATCACTTTCTCCAAGTCAATGACCACATCTTGTCTTAACATATAAAGGTCAAGAACTGAGCTCCATGCCACATGGCTTCCTTTTAGTTTCACATCAATTCATGAATTCAGACGCCTTGGGACCAGTGGTTCCACGTACTACAAACTGGTCTGATTGTCATAATCCAGCCTTAGTTGCAAGACTGTTAGAAGTGAACTTACCAAGTGACCAGCTGAAATCTGGTTATACTTTGTTTATGGCAGTAGATTACAATGTTCTGCAAAGGTGAGTGGATGGCTATTTGGATAGATCTCTGAACCTCTGTTTCACCCAGAATAACTAGAAAATTCTACTAGGAACTAATTTATATATTTTTTTAGTATAAACCAATTATCTATGGTGTCAACCAATTTAGCAATTTGATTAAAAAGGAAATTAGGCAAGTTTAGCACAATCATTCTTATTGTATATATGTTGGTTCAAAGTAACCATCATTTCCCTTCCCAGGGAGAACAAGTAGAGTGAAAATAACAAGACTTTGGAGTCAGTAGATGTGTTCTGTGTGCCAGCTTTTCTGCTTATCAGCTATATGAGCTCTAGATTTAACTTCTTTAGGCCTCAGTTTTCTTATCTGCCAAGTGTGTAGAACACCAATTAATTGTTATTGGGTAGATTAAACTAGGTATAAAATTCTAGAGGAATACTGGCACATTGTGATTTTTTTATTAATTCATTCTAAAATTTTTTCAACTATCAACATCGTGCTTGCATGATGCTTAGGTATCTACACAGTTCAGAATCCTCATTTTCCTCATTTTTATGATGTGGGTCTTTTCCCATTTTACTTATCTGGCCATTTTATGTTC
Source organism: Rhinolophus sinicus (assembly GCF_036562045.2). NCBI lineage: Eukaryota > Metazoa > Chordata > Mammalia > Chiroptera > Rhinolophidae > Rhinolophus > Rhinolophus sinicus. The sequence continues at coordinate 66,749,282 of NC_133756.1, forward strand.
TCTGTTCATTTTTTTCTGCAACTATTTATTGAGCATTTACTATATGCCGGGCAATGTTTTAGGCCTTGAGGCCACATCAGTAAATGAAAGAGATCAAGCTCATGCCCTCATGGAACTGATAATCTAGTAACTAGATAAGCTCAAATTTGTAAAATATAAGTGCCAAAGACTACCAATAATTTCATTTCCTAGAAATAAAATTTATCTATAGTTAGAGCCGAACACTTATGTATCACACCTGGATATTCTCAAATATCTTCTTTTCTATCTTGAGTTCATTTTTCTCTTGAGACCTCGTCTCTTGTTTCCAGTTTGAAGATCACTCTTTTTTATAGAAAGAAGCAAAGTCAAAGTTGCATAATACTATTTTCTCTCTCTCTCTCACCTAGTAATATTCTGCAGCGATTCCATGCAGTATCTGTCCTGTTTTGCTCTTATTTGTTCCCTGCGCATAGTTTTCAAAGCCCTTTTGGCTTCTTCTAGCTCATTCTATTATATGAGTCCTGACAGTAGCTGGTTATGTTCTTTTATGTTTGTCTTTTGTATTAGGTCCTTTAAAATCTGAATTTGTGGATAAATATCTAAGCTTACCGGAGTCCTCCTGGCTGGCCATATAAGTTGCTGCAGCCACTCTCTTTACTTAACTTAATTACATGGTGCATTCTGTCCCTCTTTCTCCCTTGAGTCATATACTCTTTTAGAGCTCTGGACAAAGCACTGAAATTTTGTAACAGCCTTCCTAAAATCTGAGATCGTAATCATTCTTTCGACCTGTGCTGGCCAACATTAGCCATATAGGCAATTATACATTTTCTAGAGGTCACATTAAAAAAAGTAAAGCAAAATTGAAACACGTAAAGCTAATTTTAATAACATGTTTTATTTAACCTAATATATCCAAAATAGTAGGATTTCAACATGTCATCAGTAAAAATGTTATTAATGGTATGTTTTACATTTTTTGTGTTAAAGCCTCATAATCAATTTTTACTTTACTTAACAGCACATTTCAATCCAGACTAGGCCCATTTCAAGCATTCAGTAGCCACATTTTGCTACTGACCACCAGATTGCCCAGCATAGCATAGACCCATCATGCATAAGTTACTATTTTCTTTTAATATTAAATAATTCCTTTACACTAATGCAGTTAGTTTGTAGAAACTTTGACAAAGGGTAAAAATGCCTTCAGACTGAAAACTGAGCCAGTTGGAAGTACTTTCTCCTATGTTATTCACTCGAGTCTTACGACTTTTGCTTCCTCTTTCTTATGACTTGCATATTAATGTACCTGGCAATATCATTTGAAATAATCACCACCTTAGTAGGGGGTCACAAACCATTTCTGCCTCTGTTTTCTTCATCACCCTCCATTGCTTTTCATCTTCAGTGTCTTAGCTTGTCATAAACATAATAATCATAATAGGTTAATCTAGCTGTAAAAGATACCAGGCAAATGATTTGGAAAATGTTGCATCTCATTAATAAGCAAATAAATGTAAAACAAAACAACAATGGAAGCTATTTTGCTTATTAAATTGGTAATTTACTTTTAAATGATAACACCCAGTGAGAATAAAACCTGTAAACTCTTTCTCACATATTATTGAAGATATTGTCACATCCTTTGAGAAAAACCTTTTGACAGTGTGAGTCAATGATGTTAAAAATATTCATTCCATTTGGTCCTGTAATCATCCTACAGGGAATCTGTCCTGTAAAACTGATCAGAGATATTGACCATGTTATTCACATGAAATATTTACTTTAGAATTATTCATAAAAGCAAAAAGTAAAAACAATCTCAATGTCCATAATGGAAAAGAGATAAATTACACTATGTTCATTAGGCAGCATATAAATATATATTAAAATTATGATTATGAAAAGCTTTCAGGAACAAAAATGTAAGAATGACATGTTAAGTGAAAACATAGAATGAAATTATACAGAGGGTGCCAAAAAAATTTATACACATTTTAAGAAAGGTAAAAATTATATTAAAATTGCAATACTCAATATATACTGATAACAAAAGATGAACACAAGTCACATTTGACTTCTGCAATTACAAGAGGTGCTCAAAGTGGTTACCATCAGTGTAATTTTAATAGTTTCTTTTTCCTTTCTTAAAATGTGTATACTTTTTTTGGCACCATAGAATTATATATAAATATATTTCCATGAAACATGCAAATCAAAGAAAGATACTAGAAAATAACATACAAAAATGAAACAATGGTTCTATTTCAGTATGGGATGTAAATGGTCTTTTTTATTGCACCATGATCCACGTTTTAAGAAAAAACAATTGCAATGTATTTAAATAAATACAATTGTACATTTTAAAAGTCATTAGTATGATATTAAGGTGTTGCCGTAGCATATTCATTTTCCAGTTGCGCAAGAAAGGACCTGAGTTCTGATCCTAATGAGCTGTGAGATCTGAGCACACCTTCGTAAGGATTCTTAGCCTCAGTTTTCTTACCTATAAAATGTGCAACAGAACTAAATGACATTACAAATTTCCTAGGTCTAAAATTCTATGATTTTACAAAAGCATGGGGGCAAACTGATCTCTATGGTGTGTTTATATTGAAGATCAAATGAGATAATATTTAAGAAAGCAATTTAAACTACAAAAACATTATGCCATTTTATACTGTTACTACTATTAAAATTCAGCTCTGTAACAACACTGTGTGTTGGACTTTGGCAAAAATAATCAAATAACATTGAATGTCAATTTATGTACGTGCATTATTGTTTCCTTTTCTGACTGGATGACAATGGAAGATGTTTCAACAAATCGATAGAGATGAAATAGCCACCCTCCCAACAAGTATGGTTGCTCCTCATCTTGCACACATCAGCTTGCCTCTTAGTTTACTCCTATAGGAAACCACATTTTACAGTAATATATCAAGCAATAATACATTTATTCTAACTTGTCATAAAACTTTTTTTTAATGAATGAATGAATTTATTCAACAGAGGTACGTACTCCAACCAAGTTGGAATATGTCAGGCACTATCATAGGTATTGACCAAAGAATAAAATAGAAATGGTACCTCAAGGAGTTTACAATCCTGAGTAGGGGTGTACGAAGACACTGAATAAGCCAACAAATGAATTTAAAACAAACAAGAAAACCACTTTCTGTTTGAAGTGTGAATAGAAGAAATTAGGTGCCACAAAAAATGACTACCAAAAAAAGAGCCTACTTCAGAGTGGATGGTGAAAAGTAGGATCGCTCTGAATAAGTGACCACCAGAGCTGAGAGAATGAGGGAGAAAGGCAAGACGCCATCTGGAGTTGGGGAAAGGAGTTGCAGGTAGAAAGCAAGCTCAATCTCTAAAGGGGATTAACTGGCTTTGTTCAAGGCACTGACGAAAGTAGGTCCATATACCTGGAAACCACAGTGTGAAGAGGACAAAGAAACAAGATGTGATTGAAGAAATGGGAAAAAGCCAGTTCGAGGAGGGTTTGGACCTCTAGAAAGAAGTTTGACTTTTATTCTGAATGCAATGGAAAAACACTGAAATAAAATGGAAAGCTACTGAAATGAAACTCTTTATGCTCTTTCTATGGCTCTGGTTACACATATAACACTTAATATGTCTCACATGTCACTTCCTTTTTAAGAAATCTTTCTTTGTCTTTAAATTTAGATTTTCTGAAGTAGATTAATTGTTACTTTCTTCTGTATTTTCCAACCTGCTCTTCAGCCCACTCAGCGAAATTTTCATTTCTGATTTTTTTTAAGTCCAGATTTTCCATGTGCTTAATTTTTATTATTTTGATTTCTTGCTGAAATTTACCATCTCTTCACCAAAAATGTCTGTTTTCTTTTAAAGACTCAGACATATTTATAATATTCTTTGAAAGTTTTTATTGCCTAATTCTACTTTCTGGATCATCTCAGGTCTATTTCTATTGACTATTTTTTCTCCTGATTATGGGTCACATGTACCTGCTTCTTTGCATGTCTAGTAACTATTAATTTTATGTTTGATAGTACACAGTTTCTATGTGGCTTAGAGTCTGGATTTTGTTGCCTTCCAAATAATGTTGAGTTTTGTTCTGGCGGACAGTTAATTTACTGTTGGATCAACTTGAGTTTAGGCTTTATTAGGATGGCTCTTTGGTTAATATAGCCCTAATTATTTTTAACAATTCAATGATTTTAGTAAATTTATAGAATTGTATCACCATCACCACAATCCAGTTTAAGAACATTTCCATTATCCCAAAAGTTTTCTCTGTGCCATTTACAGTAAATTCAGCTTTCATCTTAATTCCTAGGTAGACACTGACCTGCTTTTTAACTATAAATTTGTCTTTTTTAGCTATTGTATTAAATTAAATAGTCTTTTGTGTCGGGCTTCTTTCATTTAGCACACCAAGGTGCCAAAAAAATTGTGTAGATATGACTTGTATTCATCTTTTGTTATCGGTATATGTTGAATATTACAATTTTTAAAGTTTTTTTCTCTTTAAAAATGTGTACACATTTTTTTGGCACCCTCTGTATTTTAGCTTAATACATGTTGCAGCATATATGAGCAGTTCATTTCTTTAAACTGCTGAATATACAGTTTTAGTGTGTGGATATACCCATTATTATTTATCCAATCACCAATTGAAGGACATTTAGAGTGTTTATTGTTTTTTGGCTTTTATAAATAATGCTGCTGTAAACATTCATGTACATGTCTTTGTGTGAATCTATGTTTTTATTTCTCTTGGATAGATTTCTAGAAGTGGATTTCTAGGTTGAATGGTAAATTTACATTTAATACTTTAAGAAACTGCCAAAATGTTTTTCGAAGTAACTGTACCATTCTCATTCCCACCAGAATACATGAAGCTTCCTGTTTTTCCACATCCTTGTCAACATTTGGTATTGTGTGACTTTTTATTTTAGCCACTCTAGTGTAGTGGGATGCTGTTATTATTTTAATATGCTCTAATGACTAAGGATGGTGAGCAAATTTTTATGTGCTTATTAGCCCTTCATATATCCTTTTTAAATGAAATGTGTATTCAAATCTTTTGCTTACTTTTTAATTTAATTGTTAGCCCTACTTTTAAGATGTGGCTTTCCTATAATTTCAACAGAATGCCTGGGGTGTTCAGAGGAATGAATGATTGCACTCTGGTCAGAACTCCAGTGCCGTCCTGCACTGTGCAAACCCCAGTCTCCCAGTTCAACTTTAGCCATTCATAGCTTTTCTGAGCTGGTAATCATGGAGTTTTGCTCTGAGCATGTTCGGGTTAGTATTGGTGAAAGATTCAAAGGAACATATAGGCAGATTTCTAGAGCTACTTCTCTGGGCATCTTTCCTCTCTGGATACCCTTCTCCATAAATTACAGTTGCCTCAGCAGCGTTGAACTCTGATATATCTGTTTCCTCCACTCCGCAAGACCACTGCTATCTATCTGGATTTACTTCCTTGTATCAGAGTTTGGAAAGTGCCCCAGGCAGAAAGCTGTGGTCTATGTAAGACGTATCTAAATTGATGTATTTTCCTTCTCTTAAAGATGGCAGATCTATATGGTATATTGTCAAATGTCTGAAAAGTTACTTCATATATTTTGTCCATTTTGACAGTTGATTACTTTGAGTCATTAAATCCAATACCTGTTACTTGATCATGTCTGTAACCAGAAGTCTCTTCTTTTTTAATACCAAAATGTTCATCCCAGAAATTTTACTTGTAAATGTATATATTCATAGAGAACACATATATGTTAAGCTTTAGCCTGAAATTTTAAAAAAATGTCTTGAAGACTTCCACTGCTTTTCATTTTCAAATAAGTAATGCTTTCTCTTGGGAAGATTTTTAGTGTTGCCATAAAATAATAATACATATCACTTTCCAGCTGAACCCTTTATTGTATTAAATAATTGCTTACAAAAGTTTTGACTTAATTGATGAAATTTATACTGATGCATATGAAGTGACTTTTTTTATTCTAGCTGCTTCATAAAACTGAAACCTCATACCAAAAAAATGCCATCTGTGACAACAGATTGATGCACAAAAGGGCCACACTTCGAACTGAAGACTATTCAAGGGGAAAATGGAAGAAACCGTCAATAACTTCATTATTCTGATCATAATGAAATGAAAATGTAACCATAGTCTGCCGAAGTGGGATTGTTTGTGAATGCCACATTAATAGATGACAATGAATACAGATCAAAACATACGAGTACTTTGTGTGCGGTTCTGGAATAATGGAATGAAGACAAGTTTGCTTGAGTCTATATTTAGTGTGATGATACTATAAATGTAAGTAGGTGATAAGAAGAAAATTTTATATTTGTGCTAACTGTTATTACAGGGATTAGTACCTAAATCTTTTTTCTTTTTTTGAAGATTTTATTGGGGAAGGGAAACAGGACTTTTATTGGGAACAGTGTGTACTTCCAGGACTTTTTTCCAAGTCAAGTTGTTGTCCTTTCAGTCTTAGTTGTAGAGGGCGCAGCTCAGCTCCAGGTCCAGTTGCCGTTGCTAGTTGCAGGGGGCGCAGCCCACCATCCCTTGAGGGAGTCGAACCGGCAACCTTGTGGTTGTGAGGATGCACTCCAACCAACTGAGCCATCCGGGAGCTCAGTGGCAGCTCAGCTTAAGGTGCCGTGTTCAATCTTAGTTGCAGGGGGCAGAGCCCACCATCCCTTGCGGGACTCGAGGAATTGAACTGGCAACCTTGTGGTTGAGAGCCCACTGGCCCATGTGGGAATCGAATGGGCAGCCTTTGGAGTTAGGAGCATGGAGTCCCAACCGCCTGAGCCACTGGGCCAGCCAGTATCTAAATCTTTTGTAGCTAACACTCTAGAAAATTTTACAACCCACGAAGTAGAGACAAATATATCATCTGCATTCTCAATACAAAGGCTTTGAGAGATCCAAAATTAGGACCATGCTGAAAACATTCTGCCTATAGTTTCTTGAAGCCAAAAATGAAAGGCAATCCATGTATTTATAGCATTCCCCAAGTGAAAGTGACTTGACAGAAGGAATCTAACAAATTCTGACACATAGTTCACATATCTCCCAAAGGTTATGTATGTCTCATCTATCTTTCTATCATCTATCTATCCATCATCTATCTATCTATCTATCTATCTATCTATCTATCTATCTATCTATCTATCATCTGTCATCTATCCATCCATCCATCATCTATCATCTATGAATGTGTTAATATTAATAATGTGATTTAGTCTAGAATCCCTGCCACTGTATTTTCTTAAAGTAATATTGAGTTTAATCTAAAAATCTTTAAAATTTATTTTGCTAGCAATTTATATTTTTCACTTCACATGGAAAAATACAGGCATAGATTCTACCCCTTGTGTTTGTATCTCTAATCTCAAGGGTTATTACAAAATTATCATGATATAATTAATTTTGATTTATGTCTGTATATAGGAAGTATGTGCTATAATATAATTCTTAGTGGTAGTGGCTAGATAGTATCCAAAAATGAGTTTAAAAACTGTCCAATGATTAAATGATCATATCTTATAAATGTGCAAAATGATGAAAGGTGACAAAAAGATTAGGAATCAGGAAATCTGAATTCTAATTCAAGCAGGACAAGATTAAATTGACTGATTAAAACTTAGTGATCTCAGTTATCCTTCTCATCTAAAAACTAAGGACTTTTATCTGAAAGATCACTAAGAACTCCGTAATGCAGCTTACAACCCAGACATTTGCAAAGAATATTGAATAAACACAAGAGGGTGCTGAAGCCAGAGTTTGCTCCACGTTAGTGTTATACCCTTTAAATCTTTCTCTCCTCCCCTCCCGTCCCCTCCCTCCTCTAGTCTCTTCTGTCTTCTCTCTCTCTCTGTCTCTCTGTCTCTGTCTCTCTGTCTCTCTCTCTCTCTCTCTCTCTCTCTCTCTCTCTCTCACTCACCCTCCTTCTGAGTGTTTCATGTATCTGATTAATACTATAGAAGATATTAAGACCATTAAAAACAACTTTTTTACCGTGTTTATGAATTGATTATTTCTCAAGTTTTCCTGCTTTTCAAAATGATAAAAACTAGAGTTGCTATGCTTCTAACATTTCTTTTGTCTTCCTTGGCCTTAAAATTTTTCTAGAATTTTTAAATCATTCCAACTGCTCTAGTTGAAAGTACATCTTTTTAATACACAAATTTTCTCTTTTTAAATGTCTTGTGACACAGTCTTCCCCATAAATAACATGATATTGCAGTTTGGTCTCTAGCATTGTTTTTTGTATTTTTCACTTTTAAAAGTTACATCTCCTTTGTTTTAAGATGTGCATCCTTTCCTAAGTCACTCAGGACTGCCACCATCTGAGCTGACACTGTGTCCATGCAGTAAGCACTCACACCGGGTCACACTCAGAAATCACAAGAAAATTCCCATGTTAGTAATGACAGCTTCTACTTGTACAGTAGTGTTTATTTTATTAGGTTATTGTAATACATCTCTTCATTGGATCTCCCTCACAATGCTCTTTTGAGGCAGGTATGGTAGACATTACTCATTAAGAAGGAAGATACGAAAAATCAATCATAGTGAGTCACGCGGAAGGTAGGTGTGGAGTTGGAGGGAGAACGCACATACTCTCGGCCCCGGCCCAGGACTCAGTCTGCTACTCCATCTTTTCCCTCTGAAGAAACAGGCATTTCCTTCAGCCCTGAACTAAACTGAAAACTTTATTTGACATCTCTGTGAAAATACCTGGCTTCATATTAGCTCACACGTGATGAGAATTTTGCTACTGGTTGCAAGGAGAACTACAGATCTTTTAGAGTTGCCCAGTAATCTGCTCACTTTGTTATCTGGGCACTGACTGCTCTTACCTTTTTGCTTCATATCTCTGGGGCATGAGGAAAAATTTCTGAATGTGATTCTTCATGTGACCTTTTCTTTATTTCTTTTAAATAAAATAGAAAACTTAAATAACAAAATGGAGGGGAAAAAAGGTACTGATATTACGTGTGAATTGTTTTCTCTCTGACCTCTCTCAATGACAAGCTCCTAAAACAGATTTCAAAGTATATGCTTTACTCAGCATCTTAAATTGCTTTTCCCTTTTGCTTGCTACCTTTGTCCCCACTGTTAATACAGGAAGCACTTGGGCCCCATATGGGTTGTGAGTCCCCACATTTTAGGAGCTGTGAATAAACTACAGAATAATTGGATCTGGGTATCTGGGGAATTAAGTTGTGAGAGAAGATACATGAGGTATTTCAGTTTACCTTGGCTCTGACATAATCTCACTCTACTTTGGCGGATAAAAAAGTAGCTTCTCTTCCTTGTACCTCAATAATACACTATCATTTTATCAAAAGAAAAAACAAGAATTTTAAGGTGAGTCATCAAGGTGGTAGCTTCCTTATTTTATGACATAAGAAGAACCAAAGCTGCACTTTTTGACAAACACAAGCTCGCACCTTTGCACACTTGCGTTAGCACAATGGCATCCAGGACAATACTCACATATTGAGTTTAGCAAGGGAGTCAATGGCATTTGGATGTATTTCTATTGGCTTGAGAATCTACTGGAAGTCCCCAAATACTTTTCTTTTGGATCACCTGAGTTCTCTGTAACAACAGATTGGGTAAAGTTCACAAGCCAAGCTAAACATATGTACACTCAGAATTATAAGGTAGTCTGCATATTCGGAGAATCAGCTCTTACCTTGCCATATCTGTGTTGGCCTATGAGTCTGACCAAGGTGCCATCATTGCTAAACGATCACACATACTGTAATAAAATCTCATGCTGTTTATACCTGTCCTAGATATCCTCTCAAACTTATTCGGAGTTAAACAGCATTTACAATAAAAAGAAGTACATAATCATTTGCTGCAAAGGAAAACAAAATATATTCATATATTCACCTTTTGTATAAATTTCCAACATTACAGTGTAAGATCTGAGATAATCCAGAAGGAAAAGACGTGTGGATGCTTCCCAGTATGGCCTAACACTATTTCGTGTCAACAGATGGAAACTATGATGAATGGAAATTATATGGTGTTTATGAAATACAGGAAACGCTGAATATCTTTCTCATTTTTTATACCAAAACATCTATTTATAATTACTTGTTACGAAATTTAGAAAACAACAATAATTTTGGAGAAGCTGACAATTAGAGCAAATCTGTAGGTGATTATTAAATACCTACCATAAACATACTTTTTTTCTGTAAATATATCGAACACTTACAATTATAGCTTATAAGAATAAAGGACTCTTTCTTCTCAGAAGATGTTCAGCTTTGTGAATCACTGCAAATATATATGCCAAGAAAACAATTCAATTTATTTTAATTTGAAGTGCATACCTTCACTTATCTAATGATGGCCTGGAAGCTGGAAGAGAATAAGGGTGAAGAACAAGGGAGATAAATACACAGTAGAAATGGGCTCAAATTTTCTGGGACCTTGAGCAAATATTTATCCATTTTAAGCCTTTTCCTTAACTGAAAAGAAGTGCTGACTCCATGGTGCTAATAACATAATTAAATGGGGAAAAAACCCATCTGAGTGAATAACAGAGTATCTGGCACACAATAAGTATTCATACATTTTAATAATTATTTTTTATTATTTCACAAACTGTAATATCACAAATGTATATTGATATTGATGTAAAACATTGAAATTCTAAATGTTGAATTTCATAGAAATTATTTCAAGTCTTTTAAAAGAAAATTCATGTTATAACTATTTAGCCTCCCTATTTATTTTCTGTCTTTTTATTTTATTATGTGAATGTAACATGAATACATTTTCCACTTCGGAAGCTTTAAAACATTACTTATAAGTGACTGCTGTTTGATGAAAAGCCTAACATCCTTTGCAGATTTCTATTTAATTTTTAGTTTTGTTCACTTGAGTCTCAAGAATACATTTCCTTTTCTTAAAGCACTAAAACATCGCTTGTGAGTGATACTGTTAGGGGAAACACTCATCGTCCTTCCAGAACACTGCAACAGTAACAATAAAAGCAGTCACAGTAAGAGCCATCTTGGCCTGTGCCCATGCTTCACCCCTCCCATCCCCACTTCTCCTGAGGAGGCCAGGGAGAAATGTGTTACTTAACTGGTGGGTGACAGCCATTGGTCCATATTTTTAAGTGAGCTGGAGCCCTTCTATTAAAAGGGTAAGAGGGGTGGGGGGTGGGAGATGAGGGTAAGGGGGATCAAATATATGGTGATGGAAGGAGAACTGACTCTGGGTGATGAACACACAATGGGATTTATAGATGATGTAATACAGAATTGTACACACCTGAAATCTATGTAATTTTACTGACAATTGTCACCCCAATAAATTTAAAAAATAAATAAAAAAAAACTGAAAAAAAAAAAAGGCTATGAGATTAAGAAAAGAAAAAAGGCTATGAGACTGAGGACTCAGTGTCTTCACTCTCCCGTCTGGCTCTGACTAACATAAGATTATGCAGAACTAAACTCCCCTTCCTGTGGACTTGCCCAAGGCTTAGGCTGGTGTGGACAGGGGACCTCCAGGGGAGGTATATGTGATGGGAGGTTGGGGAGCAAGACCTCAACAGGCCCATTCGGTGGTGAACCTAAAACCTGCACCATTAGAGCCTTTGTCAGTCATAACACTGAAATTTTTGTCCCTATCTATATATTAATTTATTCTCAACTTGGGTAGAAAACAAGTGTATTATTTCTTGTCCCCTTAAAACCCAACTATTCCTGAACCTCTTTCCCACAATCCTCAGCTCGTCTTTAGTGATAGCCAGTGCTATGTATTGTATGTATCATTCCATGTCTTTTCCTATCCTTTGACATAAAGACATGACTCCAAAAATCTATATGTTTAATGTCTATATTTTAATATAAATTGTATCGATTTTTAATAATTTCAGGTTTTAAATTTGTGAACTATTTCAAAACATTTATTATTTATTTATTTATAATCTTTTGACCCCTCCCCACACACCCACACATTTCTCCCACCTCCATCCAACCCTCTGCCTCTGGAACCACCAATCTTCTCTGTGTACTTATGAGCTTTATTATTTTTTGTTTGGTTTGCTTTGCTTTTTAGATTCCATGAGAGTGATCATATGGTTATTGTCGTTTTCTGTCTGACTTATGTCACTTAACATAATGCCCTCGAGGTCCACCCATGTAAATAACAAAATTTCATTTTTTTTATGGCTGAATAATGTGTGTGTGTCCACTCATCCACATTGATGGGCACTTGTTTCCATACCTATTGTAAATAGTGCTGCAATGGATATGGAGGTACATAGGTCTTTATAAGTTAGTGTTATCGTTTTCTAAATATCCAGAAGTGGAATTGCTGGATCATACGGTAGTTCTACTTATAATTTTTAAGGAAACTCTATACTTTTTTCCATACTGGCTGCACCAATTTATATTCCCATCAAGAGTGCACCAGGGTTTCCTTTTTTCCACATCCTTACCAACACTTATTTCTTGTCTTTTTATAATAGCAGTTTTAACAGAGGTGAGGTGATATCTCATTGTGGCTGTGATTTGCATTTCCCTGATAATTAATTATGTTCAGCATCTCCTCATGTGACTGTTGGCCATCTGTTTGTCTACTCTGGAAAAAATGTCTAGTCGGATCGTCTGTCCATTTTTTAAATTAAATTGATTTTTGTTTTGTTGCTGAGTTCTACGAGTTTTTTTATGTTGTTTTTTTTTTTGTTTTTTTTTGGGGGGGGGGATAATTAATCCCTTACCAGATACATGGTTTGCAAATATTTTCTCCCATTCAGTAGGTTGCCTTTTATTTCACTGATGTTTCCTTTGCTGTGAAGAAGCTTTTAGGTTTGATGTAGTCTCACTTCATTTTTGCTTTTGTTGCTTTTGAGTGTCAGATTCAAAATAATCATAGCCAAGACATGTGTCAAGAAGTTTAATGCCTATGTGTTCTTCTAGGATTTTTATTATTTCAGGTCTTATATTCAAGCTTTTAATCCATTTTCAGTTAATTTTTGTGTATGGTGTAAAATAGGGGTCTAGTTTCATTCTTTTGCATGTAACTGCCCAGGTTTCTCAGCACCATTTATTGAAGAGGCTGTCCTTTCCCCATTGTTTATTCTTGGCTCCTTTGTTGTAAATTAATTGACCATATATTCATGGGTTTATTCCTGGGCTCTGCACTCTGTTCCACTGATCTGTGTGTCTGCTTTTATGCCAGTACCAAGCTCTCTTGATTACTACAGCTTTGTAAGAGAGTTTGAAATCAGGGAGTGTGATGCCTCCCGCTTTGTTCTTTCTCAAGGTTGCTTTAGCCTTTCAGGGCCTTTTGTGATTCCATACAAATTTTAGGATTATTTGTTCTGAATTGTATCTATGGGATAAAGTTTTCCACAGCTTTTCTTTTTTTAATCTCAAGATATTCTTGGAGAACTATCCATCTATCTAATGCTTTCCTTTTATTCATGCTTAGTATCCCAGAGAAGGAATATGCTATCGTTTATTGAGGCATGACTCTACTGAAGAACTTTTAGGTTGTTTACACTTTTTCAGTATAGCAAAATATCACATAAGTAATTTTTTAGTTCATATCCCCTTTGCAAGTGTTCTTCTACGGCTGGTATGGAGAAGTGTGACATAGACTACATTTTTAGTTCTAATGAATACTGCTAAACTGTCCTTCCCAATGGTGCCATCAACGCACACTCTGTCAGCTGTGTCTGAAAATCCTGCTTTTTCCACAGCCCTACCCACACCAGACACGATTAGGTTTTTAATATTCAGCTCTCTGACTAGTAAAAAAAATTTCATTTTAAAATTTCTATTGAACATGTACATTTTTAGTATGTCTTTGGCCATTTGTATTTTATTTTTTACTATGAATTTCTTATTCTTACATTTTGAACATTTTTCTCTGGGTCTTTTGACTTTTCTTACTGACTTGTAAGATATTTTAAATACATTTTTGGATGAGAATCCTGTTAGTTATAGTAAGACAAATCCCTTTTCCCAATCTAAGTTGTCTTTTGAATATTTTAATTTTTTGTATAGCACCAACGTTTTGCATTTTGATGAACTTGAATTTATGAGCCTTCATGAAATTTATTTTTGTTTCCGTCAATGAAAAACATCCAGCCTAAGAGTAAAGCTTGTAAGAGTTTGAGCCAAACTGACGACAATTGCTGGGAAGCAAAATCTCAACAGACTGAAAAAATGTTCCGCAAAATGGCGGTTTGCAGCTTATTTTATACTTAGAATTAAAGGAGGAGGGTTCCATGAAATCCACTGCTGGTAGATTACGGGGGTGGGAGAAAACAAAGTGGGGAAATCTCTGGGATTGGATAAAAGTAAATTGGAGAGACAGGTACTTCTTTTACATAGGTGGTATAGGATATTTAATAGCTCACATACAGATATTAATCAAGGGACAAGAATAATAATGAAGGATTCTGCAGTTTCCTGCTCTGGTCTGGAAAAAGGGATTACTAACATTCCACGGATGTCATCTTAGGTGCAAAAAGACAACAGACAGGCCCACTTAAGGTGAAGATTGACTTTATGAAGGAAGCTTCAGGCTAAAGATGTGACTTCCAGCCACAGCACACCTTAGTTATAAATTTTTTTTATGTTCACACCATCTTATGTGGTTATTTTCAGTTTCCTGAGCTTGTCAGATTTAACCTATGGCCCTTTTCCGTCCTCATTTCTTACCCAAAAGCCCTTTCCTACTTCAATGTCATACTGATAGTATCATATTTTTCCTAGTAAATGTATAACTTTCCTTTATTAGTTAATACTTTGAAATGTTATCTTAAGCATTTCAAATTAAAGTCACAAAAAAATAAACCCAACAAATTCTTTCAAACATTGTTTATGAACAATCAAATTATTTTAAATATTTAACATTACATGCATAACTTTTACATATCTAATTCTCTCAAGTACTTCAAATACTAATCTGGGAGACATACAAATTAAAAACAAAAACAAACAATCCTAAGCATAAAATTTCCCCCTATAATTTAGTTAGCTCATTAGAGATTTAGACTGAACGTTTCGGAGCATAAGGGATGTTTGATTGTCAGCCATTGTCTTCTGGTTTCTTTCTAATTTTGGTTTCCCCAAAATAATACCAAGAAGTATAATAGTAATAATAGTAAGAGGTAACTTTAACTGATTGCTTATTACAGGCGAGGCAGGACCCTTTATTAAATATCCTACATGACAGCTCATAATCCTCACACTGACTTCTGAGGTTGGTATTACTATTATACCCATTTCATAGATCAAGAAATTGAGGTACAGGAAAGTTCAATGACCTTCCCAAATTTAGAAAGCTCCTAGGCAGCGGAGGAAGGATATAATCTCAGGCACTGTCTCCAGAGCCTGTACTCATCACCGGCATGAATATGGCCACTTTGAATTTTTCTTAAAGGATGTATTTCCCCTCTTTGGACATCATTTTCCTACTTGATTAAATGAGGAGATTGGAGGAGTTATTTGCATTTGACATAAAAAGTTCTGTAATTCTTAAAAACACACACAAGACTTAAGAAAATAAGATTACCTAGAATTGAACCACATAGCTCTCTCACTAATCTATTATTTACAGTCCCGGTTTAACAATCTGATTTGAGTATCTTCTGCTCCCAACTGGGAGTTACCTTGAAGTTGCCAGGCAACGAAAAGCAGTCCCAAATTCCCACCTAGCTGGAAATGCTGACAGGCACCTGCCTAAGTCTGCGGACTTGGGCTCCTCGGGGCTCCAGGAGGTTTCATCCTTATCCCATCTTGATCTCTGTGCAGGCCTCGCATCCTTGGCGGGCCCAGCTCTGATCCTCTGCGAAGAACACGGCACTCTGTGCCATTCCTGCTGGAGCAAAGGCAACCACAGGAAACGGGCACCTTCCCTGGGGGTGTGCGTCATCGTCTGCAAATGCCAAACATGCAACACTTTCTTGCCAGTGGGCAGTCTATTTTCTCGCTGAGAATGGACAAGCATATCATCCCTTTTTGGAACTTTTAGACGGAAGAGTTCATGTTAAGCTGTTAGAGATGACCTACGTGGTGTATTCATTTTACTTCACTTTGTCTTCATTTACCTGCAAAGCAAAATGTTACAAAACACGTTAAACATAGCCCAACATTTAAAAAGGGGTGTAAGAGGTTTCCAACATAGTCACAGATAAAAATCTGACCATGGTCCTGCATGTGGTAGGTGCCTCATAAGTATTTGTTAGATGACTTATTATTTGTTCTACTGAAAATCATTTAAAATCATTGAAAACTTCTAATAACCAGTGCGAACATTTATGCAGATATCACTATTGGTATGCACCAGGAATTTTTAACTTTACATCCTGTCTGCTTTGATCTTCCCAAAAGACCTCTGAGTTGGACACTTACTTTTGCCCTAAATGATGGGTGAGAACATTTAGGAATGGAAAATAAATAATTTGACAATTAGCTGATAAATTGCTGACCTGGGATTTGAATTTAGGCAATCTGTTCTTAAGACAACCTGTTACCATATGCAATATATATGCTTGCTTCCCTATGTAGTAATTAAAAATAAGAACCAAAAGTTAAGGTTGTATTTTGATTTGACCAACAGATAAACTACAGAATGTCAGCACTCTATATACTAATAATATTGCTGCAATGTGTAGATTCTGGACCTTGAGATATTTTTTGCAAATCCATTCTCTTGTGCAGACCGCATTGGGGTCGGTCATAAATTTGTGAGACCATTGACAACAATAGGGATACAATCTATGGCCACTAAAATAAGCCTTGAGAAGAGATTGAACTTCAATCACACTCCACCCAACAGATCTAATGGCCCTTAACTCTGGACTGAATTAATGAAATATGCAGATTACAAATCATTTATATACAAATCATTTCCATTATATTACAGATCATTTACAAATACAGTTACCATGTATTCTACATGCTGCAGACTTGTTTAAATAGCAACAACAAAAACCACAGTAACAAAACCTTTAAGAGTCTCTAAGAGACAAAAAATGAGTCTGCCGTGAAATATTTTACCTATTTCAGCTGAAATTCTAAAGAATATATGATCTACCTATTGCAGAAACTTCAAATGTTTTGACGGCTGAATCTGTTTTGTCTTCCAAATCCCCGTTTTTTGAAGGATTTAGAAAAATGACAACAAAAAGTTCACAGGAATTTGTTTAGTTACAAAACAAAACAAACACAACATTTTCCAGCATGGGCCCCTGGGGCCCCTGTCAGTTCTGATCTTTATCTCCTAAAGGACTTTCAGAGCATTGAGCTGAAGGCATGCAGGGCTGCTTCAGCATCAAAGAGGATTGATGTACCATGTACTAAATATTTTACAACTATTTCAAACAGAGGCTGAGACAAAAATATGTCTTATCAAGGATTTAATTTGATGGCCATTAACAAATAGAAGTCAATAATGATTTGGTTCTGAAATGAATACAAAAAAAGTTGTAAAAATTATTTTTCACTTCATAGATCAGTTTTTGAAATTGTTTCTTATAATCGACATCATGAATGCAAAATTTTGAAACTCCTTGTAGACTATGAAATGATGCAAGTTATTGTATGAGAATAGATAATTTACTTTTAATGAAACTGGATGTTTCCATTAGTCTTTATGATTGTACACAGTTAGTTACATACAAGAAGTTTCTGCATGCAATTGTATTCTACTTCTAGGGAACGACTCCTAATGAATATGAGTGTCAAAGTAACAGGAAATGTCTCACTGTGTAATGTATAAAGAGGTTCCAAAATAACTAAATTCAAATATGTCAAAGGATACAACTGCTGAATCAAAACCAGTCTTAACATTTGACCCTTCTGGGCAAAAATAAGCCTTTGCTATTAGCAATGAAAACTAAGCATGCCTGGCTAATTGACTGATCTCAAAGCTGGCTTTTCTTTCCTTGACTGACCTCCAGGAATGTAAAGTCCTGTTGTCTTTCACCTAACATGGTGTCCTTAGATCCCATTTGGCAACATTCATAGGTAAATAACTAAATATACTGTCTTTCAAGTAACTGGAAACGAATAAACGAAAGACGTCTTGTCTGGAGCAAAATCAACGATGTAACAAATGTCTCTTAGTTGTTATATCTTCTTAAAATCCACAAATATATGGATATCATGAAGGTATCTAATTCACTTCTTTATTCCAGAAACCAAAAGTAGGAATTAGAAGTAAAAAAAAAAAAAAAGTTAAATTCTGCATAGTTACCTATATTGGTTTATTCTGAGATACAGGATCATTTGCTAAATAGATCAATGACTTGCTTTTCTCTCACTGCTTTTAAAAGAATTTATAAATGTCTTTGTTTCCCTCTAAATTCCTATCTTTGCTTTCTTTACATATTTTAAATCTGTACAATAAAATAAATAGTCTAGTTTGGTGCCTCCTCTTGTAGGAGAAATATGTTTAAATACTTTTCTTCTCTATCAAAAGTAATGGAAAATTGCTCTATTTCCTTTTGGAAATATTTCTTAAAGGATCACATTTAGAGATTTTATAGTATTATGGTATGCTGTGCTGAAACCCTGTCTATATCCAAAACAATGTGAATTCATGCTCAACTTTCTTCCTTTCAATCTAACTTTTATCATAAGATATGTAACAAAGACATTTTTTGAACAACGATTAATAACTGAAATCTAATATACTTTGGAAATTTACATTTTATGCTTGATTAGAGTTGTCACTTTGCCATTTTATCGCCTGCTATTTAAATTAAATATTTCCTGACTAAATCTTTTTGTGGCTCCTATTATATCAACTGTGAAGAAGGATGTAGAAAAACATTACAAAATCTATTATCTACACAAATATGCATGGCACTGGACATACTCAATTCAATAGAAAATTTAAATGGAATGTTTTATGAATACTAAGTAGACTTTCAACTAGAAACGAACTCGGTACAATCCAATTACCGTAACTCATTACTGAAAAGCAGCTTGGTACGTTAGAAAAAAACAGACCTAGTTTTAAATCCCAGCCTCACTACTTACCTAGCTTTGCAACCCTGAAACAGTTTCTCAACTACATAATGGGGATGATACAACATCATACAGCATTTCTGTAATTGTTAAAATTAGAAATACATTATATGTGATGTGTTCATAAAATACTCTCCCATTACAGTATCAATGGGGCACCTGTCTACAATTTCAAAACTTAAACCTTAAATTTACATAAATACCTTGTTAGTTTAGGTACAAAAATTTACCTCCTTTTGAAAATGAATATATTACATCCTTTTAAGCCAGGAAATTTTCACATTTAATTTGAGGGTTCGTTACAATTACCTAATTCAGTTACATTTTTTTCAGAACTAGATACGTGGCCTGGGTGGCGGGGAAATAAAAGTAAAAACTTACCTAGAGCCTTAACTTTTATTCTTCCATCATTACCTCAACATGTAGTCTCCATTTCTACTGGAGGCCAGTGTCTCAGAAGAATTCTTCAGTGTGCAGAAATAAACTCTCAATTTCTAATGGAACCCTCAGGCATTACGGAGTGAGAGAACCCTAACTTCTCAGAGAACAAAAGCAAAATAATAAAACTTTTGTCATAGGCACTTTCTCATTTAAAAACAGCCCTAACTGCAAAGTAAGTAAAACCTGATTCACGATTTTGAGAGAACCATCAGCTCGGTCCTTCTTCCTGACATTAGACTGTGGTGGGTCACTGCTGAGTCCCAGGCTCTGGCAGCTGCCTCTACGCTTCCCCAGAACTCGCTTCAGAATAAAGTGGCTGGAAGAACAATGAAGCATTTCCTTCTCTGGCTGATGCAGATATATCTTAAAGGACTGGTGTGAGTAATACTAGAAGTTTTAATCTTGCAGTCTCCCTTGAAGATAATGTTTCTCCATATTTATGTCTGATTATTATGCAAATAGGAGTATTCCTTTGTGAGCCTCCATTGCCACTTTGGAGGCTCACAGCTGCTTGCTGTGAGGTTAATCCTGGTTTAACACAAAAATTAATGGAGAAATAAAATTCACAATAGCTGCCTTTCTCTTTTCATAATCCCTGAACTCTCTTCCCCCTACTGGACAGACAACTTAATTATTATTGATTCTTTCTGCTGCTGTGACTCCCCGGAAGTGCTTTCTTGGCTGTCATGAACATCCAGGTTGACCTGCCTGCCAGCCCGTCTCCAGGCTTGGCGTCCAGGGCCTGATGGCCTCGAAATGACCTCAGCTGTCTCTCTATCTCGTTCAAGCATGGAGTCCAGAAATCCATTATGAAGGATACTCCTATGATGCTCTGTTCGTGAAAGAACAGAGTGGCTACCTTACACACGGGGCTAAATAATGTATTTCTAATATCTCCAATATGATGAGATGATACTTTTGGTGGGGTGGTAAAGATGTACATACTGAACTTTGTATAAATAAAGCTGTCACATTTTTAATAGTTTATTTGTTCAACACAGGTGCCAGAGCCTCTTGTTTTCCTGTTACATTTTGTACTATATGCAGCCCACCTCTCCAGCTGGTCCCTTCTTCTTGGACGCTGATCCTCATCTATTTGAATCATCAATAAATGTCTCCTGTAATTGTATTGAGTCCACCAGTTGAAAAGAAGATACTGTGGCCAGCTTGGTAGTGGGTAATGTTTGCCTTCCATGCTTCCTGCATTCTCTTTCCTCCTTTGGTTTGCTGTCCTCTTATTGCCACCACCTCACCCTCAATTAGCACGTTAAAGAAATGACATGTCTTTCCCTGCATGATTCTCACCCACTTGAGTGCCCTTTTCACATGAGGCTACACAGTTCTAATCATCTTTAAACCCTGCCCTCGTTCTCCATATTCTCATGGCTTTGTCAGATGCTTGCTAAATCCCCCACATGCTCTTTATTCCCTGTCCCAGTTGTTCCCTCACGCTTCCTCCTGCACCTTTCCTGATGTGCAATGCTGTTGCCTCACACAATCCTTGATTCAAATACCAGCTGTTGCACCAGCATGATGATTCTAAACGTTGTGATGAGATGCAGCCTCCTTGCCTATAGAATGGGAGAATAATACCTGCCGAGGATTAAATGAGATTGTAAATGACATAGTAGGGATAAATACTGGTTTGCCTCGATGTTCCCTGTGTGTCCCCCTCAAGGTGAAGCCTAAAAACCACATGCTCCACCCAGTGTCCCCTAACCAACTCAGCCAGGAGAGCTCCCGTACTTGCACTATCACTGCTCTTGGCTGTACTACTTCTATGCCTCTTAAGATACTCTGCTTACTCTTCTACTAGAACATAAGCTCCTAGAGGGTAGACAGTTTTTAAAGTGCATTAAATTTACATCTCCAAAGTGCTTTCTAGATTGTTGGTGCTAAATAAATATTTGTTGAAAGTCTGAATGAATCTCCCTCTTCCATTTAGACTGGTTCCCTGGCACAATTTTAAATAACATTCATTTCAGCCTTCATTACTCTATTTTTGTTCTATGGCTTAGCATCGTCTCTACTTTAAATCCCCAAATCCCATCCTTCCTTCAAAATACAGCAATCCCCAACATACGCAAATTGTTCTTTAATTAAGACAGCAACTTTCTTAACTGGTAACATTTAGTCTGCTATGTAGTCTGGTTGTATTCTCTAGTTTATATGGCATTGAGTCTTAAGTAGACATGCTCTTTCAGGGTAGAAGCGGGGTAACTTCTTTTGTATCTTCCGCAGGACTGAATTTGGGATGGCTGAGTCTTCTTCAGGTCCACCTCTGATTCAGAGAACAGGTAACACATAAGAGCAGATTATGTCTCTGCTGTAACTCACGCCTCCAGAGCCTTGCACAGAACCTGGCATGTGCAAGGTTCTAGATGATCCCAATATATGTAAGGGCCTCATGATTTTCAGGCTATAGAATTTGTGGAGAAAAATATTTTGTTATTCTTGCTTTAAATTTCTTTTTTTGTTGTTGTTAATGGCAGCAGGCATTAAAATATTATATTCACTGGATATTAAATAGATAATTCTCCAGAGTCATAGTTAGTCAGTTTGGCAGAAGAGTCTTACCTTATTGAGATTTAATATCTTGTGTTTAGAATTTACGGATGGTTTTGAAACAAAATTACTCTAATGCAAGTCACCTTTTTGTTGTTGCTTAAACTTGGTCTCAAATGTAACAAAGACAGAGAAGTCAAGAAGAGCACTGGTGTTATATTTTGACCCATTGTGCACTAAGAAAGAAATATTAACTATCTTGACAGTTTTCCAACAAAAATAATTATCATACTCCATAATCCTTCTTAAACACTATCATTTAAAATTCAGGTTAGAGATTAATAAGGAAAGTGTTATTTATAATATGTCTGTGAAAGGAAAAATCATGTCTACATTATGAAAAAAGTGAAGAACAAAACCTCTTAAACATTATCAGTTAATTGTCATTCTGAAAGAAGTAATTATCATTTGTAGCCTAACGTTTAGGGAATGAAAATAAGTTACTTGAATGCCATTGATTTATATTAACTCATAATAAATGTTCATACAACAGATCTATTAATCTTTGAAAACTAGAAAAATGACTTTTGGTTCTTTAGCTACTTCCAAACATTTCTGATGGTGACACTGCAGTGAATTCACACAAGAAGGTACTGAAATTGTTTCACATTATGCTTTTCACCTTTTTGCCAAAAACTTATCAAAGACACTTGCTATATCATTGCACTCTACTTCTCTCAGGACCTGAGTCTTTCATGACAGTACAACAGAATAAAAGTCAAATGTAGCCCACCAGTTCTCTAAATTACATTATTTTAAGTCAATTTGTATTTGAGAATAACAGTGCTCCTTGGGCAAAGACGACTTTGGAGAAACAATTCGAAATTATTTCCTTATATTTTGTTCATGTGACTATTTAAAAATACAATGGTACAAACTTTGGCAATGTCTTATTTAGTTGCATATTTCAAATGCTAGCAAAGTATTTGAAAGCCACATTGAAGCATTCAAGTCAGTAGTGTTAAAGGTATGTGTATATATAACGTAATGAATCTTGAAAAGTGAAGAGTACAAGACAAGCTGAAGGCATATTACAGCATTATGAAATTTTCAAGGGAGGATCCGAGCATACTTCAACATTTAGAATTCATTTAATTGTAGGAATTCTTCAAATTAAGAAAACTCTATCTATACAAACTAAAAAACCCTCAATGCTGAATTTCTGAACACTGCTTTTGAATTAAAAGTTGTCTATACCTAAAATATGATTATAGAATAAGGATATGCTTATTCTAGTGCTTTAGAATTTTAGGCCATGAAAGCATAATACAAAGTGATGACACAAAATTTAAACCTACTAATTTTGAGAAATTTGACAGATAATGGACCTCAGTTTCAACACCTGTCTTGATAGAGCAATACAATTCCTATAATAGAAGTTTCCAGAATTCTTTTCAAATCTATCTTGGAATACAAAACGCAGTTTTATTCTTTTTTTAGAATTTTGGTTACTCAGCTGTGGGAAAGTGTAAACACAAATTGAAGCATTGAAAGCTTTGCGGACCCGTCAGAGCCTGCTGGTGCTGGGGCACAGCTAGAGAGAATAATTTAGATTAAGACGCAGGCCAAGATGGCAAGATGGCATCTCTCCCAAAGTCACAGACATGAAGGAGAGGCCGGCTAGCAGTGGTCTCCCGACTCCTTAGATAGACCACCTCCCCCATGCTCTGTTGTACCAGGAACTTCACATACCTGAAATCTTCGTGAAGCAGGCTTTTAAAAATGTGAAGACACTGCCCCAGTGATGTGCTAAATATTCAATTTCCAACCTTAAAACATTTTCTCACAAATCTAGCATAAGTAGTGCTTAGGCAATAATGCTAATCACCACAGTGCTAACTGTGGGTTCCTCACTCCATTTTTCTGAATGAGTAAGGACAGTTCAGCCTCCCACGACAGGAAGGAATCATTTCTAAAGAGTCACTTAAGTAGCCTAGAAGTTTTGTAACTTGTTTTACCAGAAATCATCATACTCACATTTAGGAACTTCGCCCATTTCAGGCTGTATGCTATAAATACTTATAGAAAGTGTTCTCAAATATTGAAACTGCTAATATGTTAACAGTTTCAGAATTACTCATCACAAATAAGAAAAACAGGTCTCTCAGCTACATGGATTTGGTGAGTTTCGCCTGGTAGTAACACCACTAAGGCCCGTTTCTCAAAAATAAGGGTGGGGGTGAGTGTGAAAAGGATGTAACCCAGGGCTACGCCCTGAATGCAGGGCACTGATCACTAATGATCTAAAGAAGGCACAACTAAAGCAATGGTAAAGGCAGTAATCAATATTTTACTGAAACATTTCATAACACAGAAAATCTGTCTGACGTGTAAAGTTACTGTCTTACGCAAGGACAGACCCATTTTCAAAGACTAATATGAATACAATAAATATGGAGTTTACATACTAATTTGTACACAGAAACTCTGCTCCACAGCCATAGAAATTTATACTTAACAGTGCAACATATAATTTAATCAGTTGATTTATTTGACAGGTTTTTCTTACTAAACACAAATAACTACCTGGTTTTCATATATATATATATATATATATATATATATATATCCACACACACACATATATATATATAATATTATATATATATATATTTTATGTATATAGATATTCAACAATCTGTACAGTCTCTAAACATAAAACTCCTAAAAGGCACAATTGTCTATACAACATGTACAAAAATGGCTGGAGCTGACACAAAACAATTATTGGTCAAAATTTCATGATTGCACAAAGATTAGTCATGAGTTTATGTCAGAAAAATGTGCTTTAAGGGAAGGAGGGTTTTCAAAGAAACCTTTAAGTGTTATATAAAAAAGAAAACAAACAAAACAAAACACCCCCTAAATAAAAAGCCATTAGGTCGCTATCACCAGCCTGTCCTCATCGTCGTCACTACTCACGTCACTGAACTGGGCAGTGGCCTGCCTCCGAGATAGGGCCGTGGGCCTGGGCATCGGCCTGTCCTGAGAGAGAGTCCGCTGGCCTGATGGCTCTGGGAAAACTGGGGGCTGTGCCTTGAGCAGAGGCTCTGACACAGACGCCGGTTTGCCCTGAATGGAAGGGAGTTCATGCTTGGGCTTCTCGTGATTGACTGAGGCAGCCTTCCCTGTGTCCATCTGACTTGAGCCCTCAAGCCCTGCGTAATCTCTTGGAGGGGCAGGTGGATCTAGCACTTTGTTTGCATGTTCCCGCTGGACTTGAGGTGAGCCCTGAGGAGACGCGGTCCGGCTGCCCTGACTTGCACTGGCCACAGAAGTCGGCCTGGGATGCGCCTCGCGGGCTCTGTTTTGGGAAGCTGGTGTTTCAGGGGCTCCCTGTGCATCCACGGTAACTTGACTCACTGAGGGAATTAAAGTAGGCAGCGCTATGTTCAAGATCTGGAGGCCAGGAACGTGTGCCTGAGGGGTGGGGCTGCTCTGCGACGGAGGCTTCGCAGCCAAAACTTGCAGCCCCACGGCATTGAGAGCCAGCCCCGGCGGGTGTACTTGTGGGGCAATGTTTGTATTGGCGAGGCCAAGAATATTGACGGTCTCCATGCTCAGTGATGGAAGAGACTGCAAGCCCGGGGTACTGAGGCTCTGTAGGCCTGGCACACGGATTTGGCCAATGGGAATACATGGCACGACACTGCTTAATTCAGCCACTCCAGCGGGATTTGTAGTGCCAGAAACTTCTGTGATCGTATCCCCAGGAGTGCCCACAGTTCTGTGAATTACATTGACAGCAGGAATCGTAAGTTGCATTGGCCCAGCTTGAATGGGTACAAACGTAGAATATGTGAGGCCACCAGGTACTACGTGGATTCCCCCGACTGGAACCATATTATAAGGTGTCCTTGATTGCTGCTGGGAATGCAAAGGAAGGTGGCTAAACAAATGAGTCTGGGGAGAAGGCAGGCCTGGAGTCGGTGGGAGAGTGACTTGCTGCTTCTCTCCTTGAGCGTCAGACTGAGGTGAGGCCACTGAAGGAATCCCCGTTGCTGCCAGAGGGCTGCGCTCAGCTGCAGGGGGAAGCAGTCTCACAGAGGCTGTGTTCTAAAAAGACAAGAGAGAAGAATCCTTTCAGAGCAGAGCTCTTAGTCACTGAGCTAAAACGCTAGCATAAAATCTAGGTGAAAGGACGCATATTTGTATTTTACAAAATTATAAGCTTGCTAAAAATTCTATTCTGATTTTTAAAAATTTAAATTTGCAATGAAAAAAAACTACTGCACCTGAAATCTCTTCCTTCATTTTCTTGCACAAATAACAGCAACACATTTTGTACAGTATTTTGCATTTTTTAAAATTTCCTGGAAATCATCTCACTTATACTAAATTAACCCTGAGAGGCGGCTGTAATTACATTCAACTTTTGCTGTTGCTGTCGTTACTGGCACAACAGCTCCACTCTATTTTAGACATTAGGAGTTATTAAGAAATTGAGGTATTAGTTGGCCATGAGTATCAACTCGGGGAAAAATTAACTGGAGAATTATTCCTGTACGAAATAAAGAGTATCATTAATAAAAAGATTTGTAATTGTTCATTTGTATGGTCATTCATCCATAAGTTTATGGAATATCTACTGAAAACCAGATTTCCAGGCACTGGCAGGTATATGAGAGATTTGGGGACAGGGAAGCTTCGAGCACAGGTGAAATATGAAAGAAATGAAATGTCATTAATAGGGATAAATCTTGCCTATCCTGCCACCCAAGATTATCATCTAAGTAGTACTAGCTTTTCCTTGATAATATCTATATTATAGAGCTACATTAATTTACATGCTACTTTAATTTAAATATCAATGTAATTCAAGTATATTAATTTAGGGTAGAATATAGAAATCCAAGCTTCCAAACTTTAAGACTTTTTTTCTCCAGTGTTACCTAGTAAACCAACATCTGCCACATTTAGAAATAAATCCTAGTGCAACTGTCAATACATACTAGTGGTCAGAGAACTGTCAATGAGAGAAGACTGGATTCTTCACAGGTGTAAAAGCAGGGACTCATTCACAGCGCCCTGCGGGTGACTTCCCAGTGTGGCTCCGAGCTAGTTCTTGGGCAAGAAGCTTCCCCAAGTTGCCACAGCAATTCGATCATTCAAGCAAAGTAAACTACATGATTCATTCTGGGGCTCACATTAACTTTGCCGTAGAAACTAGGAGCTGTTTTGCCAACAGGGACAAAGTGTAAAATGTGTGGATGATCTACTGCAAACCCATCGTATCAATGCCAGTGGAAAAACAACTCGGAGCAGCCACGGGATAAGTGAGTCTCAGATTCTTGTTCTCAATAGGCACACACGTATTTTTTTTCACAATATTAAAAAAAGCAAATAATAATAAGTGAGTCTATTTTGAAAGACCTGTTTGGTTCTTTCACAGATTTATAATACGATATGTGAACGCTGATTAAAATACCTAACAAGGATCCAAAGGACATAAATATTTTTGTCCTTAAATAAAACAAAACAAAAAAAGCTTAAACAAACTGATTTAGCCGTGAATGAAAAACTTAAGTACATTATTTTCTTAAGCCATTAGGCTCCCCATACTTAACAGGAAAACAACAAACCATTTACCTGCGTTAAAGCCTTTCTAGCCACAGAGCTCAGAATTTCTTCTGATTCAGGGTAGTCTACAGACATGTGATGACATGGGGAGGTGGGGGCAGCCTCAGGTGACCTGGAAGCATCTGTAGGAGCAGTTGTTTCATCTTCGTCTTGTGCAGCGTGTTGCCTGGTCCTCGCCGGCATCTCTGTCTTCCTGCCGTAGTCGGACTGCACTGTGCTAAGTACGGTCATCTTGGTGGGCAGCGCTCTGGGCAGGACGTCCATTGGGTCTGTGTGGAGCCCAGAAAAGCAGTCGGTAATCCTGCTGTCCTCGTCAGCACTCACGGAGTCCTGCAGGCCGCTTCGGGACGGCACGTGCTGCGGGCTGGCTGTGACGGAGGGGGCTGCCGACAGGACCGACTCAGCCTGGCTGTCTTCATCCTCATCCTCATTTTCATTATCATCCTCATCCCCGCCATCAGATTCTTCAAGATCGTATCCAGACCGCTCAGAACTGAATCTTTGTTTTTCATCTAATAGAAACAACCAAGAGGGTGTGTTATAAAATGTTTTACAACTGGACAAATGCAATCATTTTTTACTTTTTTACAAGCTTGGCAATACTGTGAGAAATATGGAAGACGGGGACTCTACCCACAGACGGCCTACAGTTTAGTTGAGGAGAATGACATGGGGAAGAACGAATCGGTCCAGCAGGATGAGAGCAGTGAGGCACTACCAGAGCGGCACGCAGGGCAGGCTGTGTTGGTGTAGAACATGAACTAAGTCTTGAAAAAGCAGACAGGCAGAGGGTGATGTAAAAAGAAAATCAGAAATAAAGACCTCAAATATCATACTTGTAAAATCCCCCAAAGCAGACTACACTATATTTAAAAATTTAAGAGGTCAATACAATTCTTTCCCTGAGTTCTTTTTCTCTATTTCTTTGTATTTTCCTCTTACTGAACCAAAAAACCCCCAAACAAACAAACAAAAAAACACAACTAATGGCATTTCACATTTATAAGCAAAATTATTCTCCTTAATACTTAAATAGTATTTTAGACAAGTTTCCATTGCCCCCTGAGTAGTAATATGCTCTAACATGTAAGCCTCCTTCTACTATTTTTTTACTTAGAGAGGTGCTAAATTTTCCCATCAATTTTTTTTTTTTTCTATGATGATTCTACCCTCTTCTCACAGGAAGGGGAACATTAACTAAAAGTCCTTTTATAGCAGCAGCATGTCATGTGAGATTGTGTGTAACAAAGGATATTCAAGATGGTCCAGGGAACAGTTTCAAAACTCTATGCTCATAACCTTATCTATTCAAAATCTTGCAAAATTAGAGGCTGTTTCCCTTAGAAATGTAATAAACTTTAAAAAATTTAATGGAAAAAAAACGCAAAACACCTACCCCAATTCTTTTTCACTGAGCTATAAATGAAGAAAATATCAGACCATGTTCAACTTAGCTGTGATACATTCTGCATTTACACTACATTTTTGAAGAGAAAAAAATGTAAACAGAGAAATAGGCAATTGGTATATTTCCTGGCTTTCCCAAATGGTCTGTGTATTAATTTATTTTACTACTTTTTCTATATTATGAAGTTCTTAGGAAAAGGTCTTAAAGGACTGACACCAAACATTTGAAGGTGATTATTTCTAGGACAGAACAGACTAGAACTTTTATGTTGTTTATCTCAAGCATGTGATACTTTAATAATTAAAATAGTCAAAGATAAAAATATGCATTTAGGTTCCTTTAATACATGATTTCATAAGCTTTTTGTTTTAAGAGTTGTACTATTTTGCTGTAAAATAATAAATAAAATAATACCAACTTATTGAGTTCTACCAGGTGCCCTTGCTGGAGATACAATGGGTGATTTCTGGGTAAATGTCCGGACTCCGGCCTCAAAGATACCTACTTCTCTTATACACTGTCTGATACTGAAATTCTAAAATTAGAGAGTCATTCCCAATTTGTTTTGAATTTGCCACATCAGTGCCAACTCAGATATATTTTTAGAGACACTTTTTCTTTTAAAGCGGAAAGGGAAAAAAATAAAAATTAAAAAAAAACCAGCAGAAACTAGATGACTGGGATAACAGGTCGTGGAGAGGGAACTAATTTCATTAAAAGTCAACCCTGCTACAAAGTCTAACTGGGTGGAATTTGCTTTCCCTTAAAACTATTACTTTTGTTTTTAAAGAGCAAGCCTAACTAAATTTACAACTTTTCCCAAACCCACCATAAAACTCCGTTCTCAGATAATCAAATAGCCCAAACTCTAAGCAGAGACGGTTTCTGTAAAGAGAGAAGTCAAGGCTTGCATCATCAGGGGTAGAGGCAACAGGACAATGGCCAATGGAAGTCAGCTCAACAGCTGACAGACTAGTTAGAGCCGTGTGGGCTGGAAGGATTGCGTGCATCCTCTGGAGCTCATTCTCGTCAGGCTCGACGCCATGAACCCACACGAACTCAAACAGACGAGAACTAAATGTCTGCTGTGGTCCAGATCTGGGGCAAGGGGACCAGTAGCCATATAGGACGGGCAAGTAATTCCACCTGGATCCATCTCCCCTCTCGCCACCATAGAAGAAAACCCTTATCCTGTAAAGGAAGGACAACAAGAATGGCTGCTGTCAGGACATAGGTGCAAACTCACTGCAGTGAGGGAAGGGAATGAACAGGAGAAATAACACAGTTCTCCTCCTTGAGGAGGAACAGATTACCAGCTGAGTCCACCACAACAGCTGGAGGACGGGTAGAGGAAGGAAAGGGCCACAGCCCAAGAACACGGAGCATGTAGGAGACCGAGGCTGGATCAGAGCAGTGATGGCATACCATCTCCTCCTCAGCCCCTAATGCCAAGCTAAAGAGCATTAAATGACTGCTAACAGCAGACTACTGCTGGGAGATGAAAGAACCAGAATGTGTAGAGTGACCCTGTGAAGCACTCTGCAAAGGGAGGACCTAAAACTAGAACTGAACAGGCACCGCTCTGCTCATCCATCTCCACACCAAACACAAGGTATCGCCACAGGAATGTGAAGCCTCTGGTGTGCGAAGGGTAGCCATAGCAACAAGCAATCTCTCAAACCCAGTCCAAGTCTAACTAGAAAAACTCCCACCCTAAAGGGCTAGCAGAAGGAAAGGTATGCCCATTACCAGGCATAAAAGCTATTTACATTAGTCTGTACTGTCTTGTACAAGATGACCAGCTTCCAACAACAACTACACGGCATACAAAAAGGCAACGAAAAAAACATTCTCAAAAAAGGCAGTCAGAACCACTCAATATGACATAGATGTTACAACTGTCAGAGAATTTAAAATAATTATGATTAATACGTCAAAAGTTCTAATGGGAAAGGAGGACAACATACACTATCAAATGGGAATTTTAGCTGAGATATGCAAACTACAAAAAATAATGAAATGAAATTCTGTAAGTGAAAAATATAGTAACAATGACAAACAAGAAAACTATCAAACTCAGAATTCTATCCCCATTGAAAATAATCTTCAAAGATGAAGAGAAATACAGACTTTCTTAAAAAAACAAATTGGGATTCATTGCCAGCAGACCTACTTGACAGTAAATGCTAAAGAAATCTCTTTAGGCAGAGAGAATATGGTAGCAGCTGGGAACTGGAGCTACACAAATAATGAAGAGCATCAGAAATAGAATAAATGAAGATAAAAGTATTTCTTTTTTATTTTAAATTGCTTACTCTACAAGACAACTGAATGTTTATAGCAAAATAGTAATAATGTACTGTGTGTGTATAGCATACATGTAAATACAAAAGATGGAACACCAATAGCACAAAGAATGGAAAGAATTGTGAATGTATTGTTATAAAGTCTTTACACTACATGTAAAGCAATATTATATTATTTGAAAGTAGACAACTAATTTTTTTTAAAGGTAGAAATAACAAGTCAGTAGAGGAGGTAAAATAGAATCATAAAAATGCTCAATTAAGACATACAAAAAGGAAGACAAAAAGTGAAACAAATGGAAAACAGCTAGCAAGATGGTAAGTTCTAATCCAACTACATAAACATTAAAAGGAATGGTCTAATACATGAATTAAAACACAGAGATTGCCAGACTGGATAAAAAAGCAAGTCCCAGGTATATACTTTGTACAAGAAATCCATTTTATACAGAAAGACATAGATTGGAAGTGAAGTTTGAAGAAAGATACACCTTAAATAATTAACTAAAACAAAGCCAAAAAAATTCTATACTAATATCAGACAAAGTAGACTTTAGAACAAGGAATCTTATTAGGGATAAATAGGAACATTATATAATGATAAAGGACTTAACTCTCTTTGAACATATTAACTGTGCAGCAACTAACCAGAGCTCAACAAAAATAAGGCTAAAGCTGAAAAAAATGGAATAAATCCATAAACACAATTGAAGACTTCAATACTCCACTCTCAGTAACTGATGAAATAAGTATTTAGAAAATCAGTAAGAACACAGAAAACCTGGAAAACACTATCCAACAACTAGATGAAAATTAAAATACAACAGTCAAAATGTGTGGAATGCAGTTAAAACAGTGGTTAGTGAAAAATGTATTATATTAAATACTTTTATTAGAAAATACGAATGGTCTCAAATAAATAATCTAAGTTCTCACTTTTAGAAATTAGAAAAAAGATAAAACTAAATAAACCCAAAGCAAAGAAAGGGAAGGAAATAATAAAGGTGAAAACAGAAATAATATTGACAAAAGAAAAATAAAGCTAATGAAACCAGAAGCTGGATCTCTGAAACACAATCAATGAAACTGATAAACCTCTAGTAATAGTTGCCGAGAAAAAAAGAAGATAAAATTACAAACATTAGATGAGAAAGAGGAGATATATCACTACAGACCCTAAAACATTAAAAGGATAAGAAAATCTATGAAAAACTCTACACCCTCCTAATAATGAACAACTGAAATTCAAGTACAATGCTATTTATAACAGAACCAAAACAATGAAATATTTAGGTTAAAATTTAAAACGTACAGGATCTGTACGTTGAAAATTATAAAACACTGTTTAAAGAAATCAAAAAGATATACCATATTCATAGACTGGAAGTCACAATATTATTTTTCCCGGTTTAATGTAACAGATACAATTCAAAAACAAAAACTCACAAGCATTTTGCAGATATTGACAATGTGATTCTACAATATCTATGGAAAAGAAATGAGAATACCCAAAACAATTTTGAAAAAGGAGACAGTATGGTATTGAGAAAAGTATAGACATACAGGAGCAACAGATCAGAAGACAGAGTTCAGAGATTAAAAAACCACGCAGCTATAGTGAAATAAACTTTGACAAAGGCAATTCCATGAAAAAAGAAATAATCTTTCCAGCATATGGTGAAGAAACAAATGGACAGCTACATACCAAAACAATGAACATTGATACATACCTTACAGCTATTATCGTAACTCCAAATAGAGTATAGACCTAAATGTAATATATAAAACTATACAACTTGTCCAAGAAAACTGTAGAAATCTATGTGACTCGGGTTAGACAAAGACTTCTTACACATGATACTGAAAGTACAATCAATACAACAAAAATTGATAAACTGGGATTTATTAATATTTTTTGCTCTGAGGAAGACACTGTAAAAGAGACTAAGACAAGCCACAGACTGGGAGAAAAACATCTGCAAATCACATTTCTGACAAAGGGATTATATTCACAATATATAAAAAGCTGTCAAAATTCAACAATAAGAAAACAAACAACCCACTTTAAAAAATGGGCAAAATTTCTGAATAGACACCTCACTGAAGAAGCCATGTGGAAGGCAAACAACACATGAAAAGATGCTCAACTTCATCCATCATGAGAGAAATGAAAATTACAACCACAATGCAATACCACTACACACCTATTAGAATATTTTCTTTAAAATGTGCTAGTGAGGTTGCAGAACAACTGGATTCTCATGTATTACTGACAGGAATGTAAAATGGTATGGCCACTTTGGAAAACAGTTTGACAGTTCCTTATAAAACTAAATGTTCATCAACCCAGAGACTCCACCCCTAGTATCGAATGGAGAAATGGAAACTTATATTCACATAAAAATCTGTACATGAATGTTTAAGCAAATTTATTCATAGTTGCCGAAAACTAGAAGTAACCCAGATGCCTTTCAACGGGTCAGTGGATAACAAACTCCTGCACATCAACACAATGGGTGACTACTCAGCAACAGGAAGGAAATGAACTACTGACTCACAACGACATGGATGAATCTTACATGAATTTTGCTAAGTGAAAGAAACCAGATCCCCAAAAGCTACTTCTTGTATGATCCCTTTCATATGACATTCTGGAAGACGCAAAATGATAGAGTGAAAAAGAGACCAGTGGTTGTTAGGGGTTGTTGGGTGGGGAAGCAATTAAAAGGGAGTGGCATGGGGAATTTTGGGGGGTCGGGGGGGTGAAGGAACTGCTCTGCATGCAGCGGTGGGAGTGCATGTACAATTTTATGCATTTGTCAAAAACCAAGAACTATGCACCACAAAGTGAATTTTACTGTATGGAATAAAAACATAATGAATGAGGATGTGGGGGGAATTGAACATGAAATGCAAGCTGAGACAGATGACTAACTAAAGGGCAAATGAACCACGTAACCACACTGAAGGGGACGGGAAGAAAGGTCCCGACCTAGGTCCCTTGACTGGATACTGTGAAGGCTGAAGACGAAAACAACTACACATACACACTGTACTGTAATTGTAAATTTGTTTTTCACCGGTGGGTTAGGATTTCTGAAAGTAGTCTACTGGTATACTAGAGTTGAATAAGTTATGTCCACATATTGCAGATGAGAAGCCGTTTTTTCATTGTAGGTGAAATAAAAAGAAGGAAATGGAGAAGGCTAGAATAAACTTTACGTTGTTGAACTGGAATTGGAACTATCAGTATGAACTCATGTTTTCATTTATATATGACAGCTTAAAAGAAAAAAAAAGATGAGGCCATCGAAGGGCTCAGGAACAGACCTCACAGAACTCTCGATGGCCAAGGAGAACTTGGGCTATACAATAAGTAACGATAGTACCGGATTATAACCCAAAGGATAAAATACACATCCTTGAATTCATACTAATATAAATGAATACATGGATGAATGCACGAATGGAAAAACGGTAACTTCCTTACAGGAAAATTCCAGTTAATAAATTAGACCACCACGGTAATACTGACCACAGGCAAGATCCATCAATGTATAAACAGGATATTGGCATTGTCTCAAAGTATCTCCCATAAATATTTAATATTTTTAAAGGCAAAAACAGTAAATTTACAGTGTAGAGTCCTGGCAGCCATCACCTTAGCCAAGTAATGAAGGTTAACATGACCAACAATAAATACTGACATAACATACCCCTGATACGATGTGCTAAGGAAAGCACATCATCCTATGATCCTTTCCCAATGACACACAACCTCAATCCAATTATGAATGTTTCCCAAATTGGGAAACATTCTACAAAGTAACTGATCAGTACTCTCTAAAAGTGTCAAGGTCATGAAAGATAAGAAAGGCTGAATGTGTACTGGAGGAGTCTAAGGACCCGTGACAACTAAGTGCAACGTGGGATCGTGGAATGAGATCCTGTGACAGAAAAAAGGACATCAGTGGAAAAGATGGTGAAATCCAAGTAAACTCTGCACTCGAGTTAGTAATATTGAGTTGAGGTTAATGTCTTAGTGCTGCCAAACGTTCCATGGTTAGGTAAGATGCTAACCTAAGAGGAAGCTGGGTGAATCATACACAGGAATTCTCTATACTAGTTTTGCAACTTTTCTGTAATCTTTTTAAAAACGGCATTAAAAAAAACCAACTATTTGCCAGTGCTCCAGGGTCTATATTTTACCCTCCTGACACCAATATGCGGTCTCGTTCCACAGCTCCCTCCCTGCTGTCCTTACATTCATCAGGACTTCTCTTTCTGATAAGCGCTCTTCTTTCCTATTGTTTAATCGGAAACTGTTAATTCTTGAAACCAGTTCCAACACTTCCATTGATTAATTTGAAAGAGGAAATTTCTCCAAAATATACTTCCCTATATATGTGTTTAACATTTTTACCACTTAAAACTGTTCTTCTTTTGTATCTTGTACCTATTTTTGCATTTCTTATTCAATGGTACATATAATGACTAAATGGCTCTACCCCACGTCTCACCATCTAGACTCTAAGGGAACCTGGCTTAGTACTACATACAGACCAATACTATTTGATCATAACGAAAACAAAGACTAATTAAGAACCCGACTTCTTCTCACACAACAATTTAAAAAATGAAAAATGCAGTTAATTAGTGTTGAACCCACAGCTCACAAGAGGCAGAGCCAAGATTCAAACCCAAGTTTGCCTGTCTCCATAGTTTATGCTAAACATTCCACATTCATATGTCACATTTGAAAAATGTAACTGTAGAATGATCTGAAAGGTCAATAATAAATTATAGTCAATAAGCTAGCTTATAAACATGCATGAGTTGAATGTTTATAGGTACAGACATTGAAAGCTTCATATAATTATTTGATTATGAAGAGAACACATAAAATTCAATTCCCAAGAAGAACGTAAATAACTGAACCTTTTCAATCTCACAGGAAATACACTGGATAACTGAGTATTATAGTAACTACAGACATTTAAGAATAGTTATGTTATAAATCTTTTAAATTTTCTATTATATACGTTGACAGGTTCTACAACTTGAAGCAAACGACTCATAACAAAACCAATTTCACCATAAGCTGATAGAGATAAACAAGAGTTAAATTCCTATGACATCTCATCAATGTTGTAATGATGTTATCTGAGGACCTGCTTTGTGTATGTGTGTATAAATTTTCAGTGTGTATAATTTATGAGAATTTAAAAAGAACACCATGTACTTTTTAATGGAGAAGGAAGTAAAACTATTTGGCTTCATTTTAATCCTACTTTGCCTTGATCATACCAAGTTTCAGGGTGGTAGTTATGACGGGTGGGAAGACATATGGAGTGGCTTCCCTGGACTTTCTTTCTCTCTGGACAGAGCCACATGCCTCCAGTCTGGAAATGACTTAAGAGGGGCTGGGTTCCTTTCTATAATTTTCCTTCACCGAGATAATAACGTTTTTTTTCTCGGCATGCATTAAGTCTGGACGCTCCTGAAGGGAAAGATCACTGTTCAAGTTTGGAAACCTGCAAATGAATTTGGGACCATCACATATTTGTTAATCGGGGTTAATATTCTGGGGTGACAGAAAAATAGATTAAAATGGAGAGTTTATATGAACATGATACAATGGAATCCTTTCAAATATCCACAGCACCAAAACAAAGCCCAGACAACCCTGCTCTCTGGGTTTATACTAGTAAGAGTTCTTTCCTATTACTTTGCTCTCCCCTTAACCTCTACCCCTGCCCCAAAGACTATCACTACCGAGTCAGAAGTTGTGCTAACAGAAAATCCAGAAAGGAAAAAGCAACTTGTTTATGATTACAATCCAGTGAAGATGAGAAAACAGGCTTGATAACTAATCCAAAAACTTACACTGATGCCTTCATGCTATTGTGCATTTTGCTACTGCATGTTGTTTACCACAGTAACTTCTACAGTGTTACTACACTGAGTACCTCTGAGCACCTGTTACAGCAGGCGACAACTGCACTGCTGGGTACGTGTGGCTCATCGCGTGCTCCCGTGAATGCTTTTACTGGAACACGACCCGGCTCATGCGCTTACATGTTCCATATGGAGCTTTCCCACCAGAACCACGTTAGTGGTTGCAACAGACCGTCAGGCCCACAAAGCCTGAAAACTTTACAATCAGGTCCTTTACAGAAAAAGTTTGCCAATATTTCTACTTTGTTTCATGTTTAAACCTAACCACCACCCTGGGATAGAGCTGAAATCAAACTCATCTTCCAGACACGTTAAGAAACTTACAGAGGGCTAGAAGGCACCAAAGCCAGGCTTTGGAACTGAGTTTTGAAACATTTAGGAGTCCTGTCATTAGTCCAATCAGATCTACTGACTTTTCACTATTATATTGTAATTGTTCTTTCTTTGGCTTGTACAATATAGACTGTAACATTCCAGAAGCGTAAAGCTGTAAGCTGTGACTTATCCCCAGGCACTCCAGAAGAGGCATAAGGAACCTATATACTTGCTTAACAAATTGCGAAATAAATGGCCCTTAAAAGTTCTATTTAATTTACGACCTCGTAGACACATTCTCCACTCATTATAAAAAGTATTTTCCAATACTCAGCATCATTTTACATAAGTGTAAAATTAATTTCTCTAGTTTCTGTGAATTTAAAATCATGATGGAAAAAAAGAGGTATACAGCAGCAATACTGTTTTTCAAAAGTAAATGTTCCAATCAAGTTAGGTCAAACAACTTCCCTAAGGGTGTATTCCAAAAGCGTCTAAGATCAGTCACAGGAACTGCAAGCTGCCCTCCCATCGCTGCCACACAGTGACACCTGCTGGGAGAGTCGCCTCCACAGCAGCACTGGCCCCCCCTTACAGACAGTCAGCAGCACTCACTCCCAGACCAGCAGCATCAGCATTCTTTTGTTGTTGTCGTTTGTCTGTTTTTGTTTTTCTCATGTTTAGAAATATTACTCTGAATTCCAGACAAACAACAGCAACGTGGGGAAACTTTTTTAAAATCACACAATTTCTGCAGTAATGTTTTTTCTTTCTTTTTTAAAGATGAAAACATCATTAAGAACATAATGTGCCAGAGTTTAACGTGTGTTAACTTTAGGAAATAAACCACAAGACTACCATATCTGGGTCATTCTTTAAGGATGTTAATACTTTATTTTAAATATAAATCCTAAGGCCTATTATTGTTTCATATTGTACATGAAAACTTTTCTTAAAAGGAATAATATAGTTTTCTATAAAAATCTCAGTGATAAAAATGTATTCTACAGGTTTTACTGAGAAAGGGTTTGTCAGTATTTTTATAAAAATCACTTAAACTATTTTCCAGGGTCAGTGTGATACAGGTTTTAAATCCTGTGATCCAACATCATCACCTTATACACAGTATCCTAAATACTTCAACTCTAACAAGAATGATGCTTGTAGTAACACTCTGCCGTATTGAATGTTCTGTTTGGCAGCTGAGGGCACATATTAACATTCCTGGCACTGAAGTCCAGCATTCTGATGACAAAAACATTCTTTGGATCAAGGCATGAAAAGCAAATAGCCAGCAGCATGATTTTTGACACAAAAGGTGAAAAAGTATTCACTAATACCCCAGGCACCAGGGGACAAAATTCCAGAGACTATATAATTCTGCATGACAAGAATACAGGGCATGCATGGGCAGCTGGGCTGGAGGGATTTCATGAGCACATACTATCATTACAGCTTGAGTTGCTAGCTTTAAACTAAATGGAAACTTCTTTTAAATGCTAAGTGTCCAAATTTTAATTCCCTCTGCTTAGTTCAAAATAAATGTTTTCCAACATCTCTACATTTCATTCTTTTGAAAATTATAATAGAACGAGAATTCATCTGCAAAAGGAGAAAGTAGGTAGCCATACGCTGTTGCTAAGGGTAGTTAGAAAAATAATTAAGAAGACTGAGGGTCTTTGGGGTCCTTGGTCCTTCATCACACCATTTGCACATTGACCTTGAACAAGCACTCTTTGTCAGGCAGGGAATGTGCACCATATGCTGACCAATGACATCTGGGTATCCGTGGCTGACACAGTAGAGAATGTGTTTAGGGTCCTCAAAAAAAGCAAAGATTGAAGATAACACCAGGAAAAGAACTACTTAAGTTAGACAGGAATAAATCTGGAGTACAACTCTGGTGCGAACAAATAAAATAAGGCAGACATAGAGTAATAACTAATTACAAATAGCATTTAAAAACCTGGACTTTTCCCAGATAGCCATAAACTGACCAAGACATTACCAAATGGTAATGTTTACAAAACAAATATTACGATGGGATACTTCGTAGCAATACTCTCTGGCCTTCAGTGAGCATTTACTAAAACTGTTAAATGAATTAAAAGCTCAAAGATGCCATTTCTTGGTGATGATTATGTGTGTGCTAGATGGAGAAAAGATCAACTAAATGACCAAACCCACAAATTTGTCCTATAAATCTAAAAACACTATCCTTAGGTTTCTGGGTGCTGTTCTACCAAGTCTGGGGCTAGATTTAGCATCTTGTCTCCCAAATAACACCCTGGTGGTTATTTTCTTTAATATATTTACCACATGTCCCAGATGTCTGAGATCATCAAGATTTAAATATATGTAGCAAGTTCTTCATATCCTGTTAGCATTGATTCGGTATATTTGTGACTTTCATAAAGTGTGCCAATTATTACCGTTCTTTTTATGGTACTGAAGGACTCCATTACTGAAATAATATGAAGTGTGGCTATCAAAAATACTTAGGAATTTTATTCAGCATGCTCTAGAAGTGTCACAAATTGTCACATTATTCAAGACAATGTTTTATAGTACGGGTTTCCTAAAAGATATGTGGCTCCTGAATTTGGCTACTTATTTTTCTTTAATCACTGCATTATTTAGTTGGCGTCTGTAACCGATCAGCATAATTAAAGGACAAATTTCAACAGTGTTTAGGACAACCTAGGGGATAAAGGATATTCCATTGATGGTGTTTTTTGTTGTTTCAGACTTTCACTTTCCCTGTAGCTAAACCAGATGTCCCCTGGTAAGTGCAGTTTTGAGGCATAATGAAAGGCGTCGGAAAGCCACTATAATCATTACCTTTGGGAATGAAAGTAAGGAAGCAAACTGTGACGACTGCTGTGGCACCTGAATGTTTACTTGCAGCAAAATGGAACTCCAGCGTGGCTTCTGGGAGCGGACTGTGCACTGGGCTTCCTATCAGGTTTATGTTAGATTAAGTATATGAGAAACGGTATTACAACCCCAGGATATCACAAAGCATTTCATAAAACTGTTCACCACACGAGCAAATTATATGTGAAAAGACCGTACATTGCATAATGCAATTTTATCATTCATTTTCATTTATTGGGCCAATAAAAGGGAGAATACACTGTCAGAAAGGAATCTGGATATGGGTAGAAGATCCTATGTGTCGGCTGAAGTCTCAGAAAGAACCACTATGAGCGTGGTTGTTGAGATGGGACCTGTGTGATCAGGGAGGTGGGGAAACTCCAATGGGCGAGGAGGAGGCTGGCAGGAGAACCCAGCACGTAAGAGCACTGGAAACTGACCAGCGTCCAAACCCCAGTGCTTTGTTCTACCAGTAGATGCACGCTTTAAAACTTAAAACTATAATACTTGAACATATTTATCCTCCTTTCTAATTTTTTAAGTGTCACTTCGCCTACTACTCATCTAAATGAAACACTTCGTAACATGCTGCTACTCCTTGTAACATCTATCTTTATGGAACTGATAAGGGCGAGGTTTTAAAACATACACAGAAACATTAAAGTAGGAATAAATCAAGTCCTTATCTTTTATGATAGTCTATTCCATGAAGAAAACTCTACCACAGTGATGATGGGACAGAGCAGAAATTAATTCCAGGGGAAATAATGTTCCCTAATTTAATAAATGAAGAGCGGTATTTCTAAGTTATTCATCACACCTTTATACATATACAGACAAAAATGGATGTCACAAGGGAAAAACTGTACCAGACTTCCCACCCAAACTTGTAAACCCCACAAGGTGAAGAATGAGGGATGTTGAAGCACTGAGGTACTTTGTTTATAAAAACACCCTTCCAGAACAAGATTTCTGTGCTATGGTACTATTCTTGCTGCTGCTGAATGGAACTGTCCACTCAACGAAATCATGCTTCTTTGAATCATTATTGTCTAAATTCCCACCATAAAATAAAACAGAAAGAGGGGGGAAAAACCCGCAGCAATGAAAATTCCAGGGTCATAGATTATGTAAAAGCTCTATCTATCATCTTTTGATTCGTTTCAAAAATATTTGAGAAAATAATCTGAGTTAAAAATCAGAAATACATGGGTCTAAAGAGGCAATGGCCTTAAATGATACCA
Organism: Rhinolophus sinicus; assembly: GCF_036562045.2. NCBI lineage: Eukaryota > Metazoa > Chordata > Mammalia > Chiroptera > Rhinolophidae > Rhinolophus > Rhinolophus sinicus. Next base: position 66,790,996 of record NC_133756.1, read on the forward strand.
AAAAAAGTCAGACTTTCTTAATAAAAGGAACACTATACATGTCACTGAACGTTTACAAGAATACAAACATTAGAAAATCCTATCTAGGAGATAATGGTTTTCAAGTGTCCAAAAATCAAGAAATTGGTATAAACTGCCACAGCAGAGACTGATTACACATAGGATAAGTAAGTCTAGTTTAAACCTGGAATGACTGCTTCCCCTGCTAAAGCTCCCTTGCACAGTATGACCTGCTCACCACCCTGTCCCCGCGTACGCCCTGTCCAACCCTCTCGTCTTGTCCCACTTACACTCTTGATGCCCTGCTCTTCTTGCCCAATCTCCGCACTTTTGCTCAAACAACTCCCTCAGTCCCTTACCCTACCCCTTCATCAATGCCTTTGGAAAAGAAGCAATACATGGATCAATAAATCCCTCCCCTAACTGCCGGGATACACTTAGTCAGCCATGTGCAACCATCTAGGCCATCACTGCTCCTTCCCTGCTGCCGGCTTTCAGAAGTGACTCCTGCCCAGTCTGAGCGCACGCCAACTCCACAGCCACAGGCGAGGGGCTCCCTGGGGCTGGGACTGCCCCTTCCCAACTGTGCTGAGGTGCTAAGCAAACACATGAAGGGATCTGAGAGAGAAGAAGCTTTTCTTCTCAGGAACTACTGAAGAAAAAAGAACAGGTTTTTATCAAGCTGGAGCGATCATTACTGAGCATGCGAAAATGGAACAGTCAGATAAATGATCTTCAAGTCTTTTGAGCCAGTGACCAAAAAAGAAGAAATTATCAAACGAATGCCTTTACCACTTTAACAATATGTCTATCAACCGTGGCCATATTACATAACCACTATTTATAGGTAAAGGCATTAAAATAAATATTGTATTATAGCTTCCACTTGATTTTAGTGAAGGAATTTACTGGTTAACTAATGCATCAAATTCTAAAACTAACCTTGAATTATTTGCTGACAGACTATGGGTCATGTGCTCGCAGTCACCCATTCCATCCACAACTGTACCGGTACTACCTACTAGCTGCCAGGCACAACCCTAGGAGCTGAATAGAATCCCTGTCCTCACATCTGGGAGCCGGAAGTGCTATCGTGGAAAATAAAGACAGGATAGAAGGGCATAAGTAATGCTTGCAGTAAGAGAGTGAGGTGTTTGTTTTGTTCTGAAATAGCTTCAGGACGTCCCCTGATAAGGAGATGTCTGAGTTGAGAAGCACACTGAGGAGATGATGGGATACGTCTTGCAGTAGCTGGCAGAGGGCATTCCAAAGACAGGAAACAGTACACAGGTGAGACAGGGGCCGGCAGGGTGTGTGTGATACAGAGCGAGGAGATCAGTGTAGCTGCAGGTGAGTGTGAGCAAGGGAGGCAGGAACAGGAGAAGAGTTTCCGAGAAATGGTGGTGAGAAGGGTAAGTGGGCTGCGGAGCTCAGGGTACAGTAGATCATTGCTCTGAAGGAGACAGGAAACCGCTGGAGGATTTTAAGCAAAGTAATGACATGATTAAAAAAACAACAACACTTCGGCTGTTGTGTTGAAAACGGTCTGTAAAGGGGCTGGAGTTGGACCACAGAGACCAGTCGGGAGCTACTACAAGCAATGTGGTAGAGATGGTAGCTTTGACCAGGGTCAGTGGCAGAGGTAGTTAAAAGTGGTTGGGTTATGAATACATTTTGAAGGAAGAGCAGAAAGGTAATCTGGTGGATACTGAAAACAAAATGAGGGCATCAAGGATGACGTCAAGGGTTTTGGTCTTGCCCTGGAAGGATGGGAGAGGGCCATAGGGGAAGCGTGCTTCTTGGAGTAAGAGGTAAGTCAGGAGTTCAGGCAACGTCAAACCTGAAATGCCTATTAGACATCCAAGTGGAGATGGTACGTAGGCAGACGGTTATGTAATTTTGCAGAGAATATGGGAATCATCAGCATAAAGCCAGGACGCTGGGTGAGGATACCTAGAGTGCGCAGGCAGAAAAGACACTAGAGACCACAGCCATGGGGAGATGACAGAGAAGTCACCAAAAGAGAAGAATAGCTAGGATATTCTAGGCTAGTGTTAGACATGAAAATAGTATACCCTCCAGGCACACAGCATCACACTACAAGCTTCTAGGTATTTCCCCCTATAAATAGGGCCATTTGAAAAATTATTAAGCAAAATCCCATCTGTCACTATCATCAATTTACTGGAATGAAACTTCTTGTTAAACAACAAGACTCAATTTTGGGATAATAATCAAGAAAACATAAATAAAGACAGCAGACTATCATCCATCAAATTGGTCCAAAATTTAAACTCTTACAATATTAGGTATAGTTAAGGGTATGTAGAAATGGAAAGTCTTCTGGAGAAAAATTTTAAATTACAAAGCAAAATTAGTTTTCTAGGTATCTTCATATAAGGTGGTACTGTTTATGCAAATTAAAAACAAACATAAACAAAACCATACATATACTACTCATAGATACATACAAAACCCTTAAATGTAGTTAGTGTTTGCCTCTGGGGTGGAGTGACTGGCAGTGATAGGTAAGGAAAACACCTAAGGTGTAATGCCTTACTCAGCTTGTTTTTTTTCAAATATACATTGAATTTATGAAAGACCTGAAATAGGTGAGAAAATATTTCTAATCATCAATTCTAGTATGAATACATGAGTTCATATAATAAAACTTTGTAATCCTTTCGGATTTAAAAAACTCTCAAAATATTTTTTAAAGCACAAAAGAGAATAAAAGGAAAACAAGACAATTTGTTTAAAACAACAATGTTTACTACATTTATACCTACATTCCAAGTCTATAATAAAGCAAAAGTAGAGGAATAGATTTTGTTGGCATGTTAATAAAGAATTACTAGGCCTCTAGCATAACATTGAACTTGGCAAAATCCATCTACATGCTGCAATTCAATTTTCAGAAAAAAATGAAATAACTTTCAGTACACTACCCATAAATACAGTAATTGAAAAAAAAATAAACACACACACAAAAAAACAGGTAAAATTACCCAGTTTTATCAGAAGATCTAATCTGAATAGGAAAGTAGGCTCTAAAGTTTGAGTTATAATCAAAGACTGGCATCAAATGCTTCTGGAATGACATGAGAAATACTAAAATGAATGGATAGATATCTAAGTCCATCAGTCAGTCAGCCAATCTAAACAATCATGATAATTAATGGAAACCATACTTAATTCTCCTTTCAAATTTAGGATATTAGTACTACTTTCCTTTAACAAATTAAAAGGTTTCTACAGACACTTTAATTTTTTATAAGATTCATCTTCTTAAAGAAGTAAAACATATAAGAATATACATAATAATACCTTTGACAATCACACATTTTTTCAGACATCAGTATTTCATACTGTAACCTCTACTTTGGGCTTTTTATAGTCTGTGGGTAACAAATATACTTGCTGAAACTGTTACTAATTTTTCCTAGGTTTTTACTTCTGAATTGCTCAACATAACAGCAATCAAGCAAATAAATAGTGATTTTTTTTTTCACTTGAAATGTTATGGTAGTTAATTTACTACATGATTACTAAGAGAAGAAAATAAATCTCATAAACTATATTAAAAGTAAATTACAGACGAATTAATTTTATTAAATGTGTATCTTTAAACAAACACAATGACACAGAATTAAATTCCTAGCAATTAAAAAATCAGCTTTTATATGTGGAATCTTAAAAAAAAACACTAAACCCGTAGAAAGAGATCAGAGTTGTGGCTACCAGAGGCAGGTGCTGAGGGGAGAAGAAATTGCAGAAAGGTAGTTAAAAGGTTCAAAGTTCCGACTATAAGATAAATAAGTACCAGGGTTCTAATGTAAAGCATGATGACTATGGTTAACACTGCTATATGATATATATGAAAGTTATTAAGAGAGTAAATCCTAAGATTTCTCATCACAAAGAAAAATTTGTTTTTCCTTTTTTTTTTCTTTCTTTTTTTATTGTATCTGTATGAGATGATGAATGCTAATGAAACTTACTGTGTGATCATTTCACAATATATGTAAGTTATACCAATGTACTGTACATCTTAAACTTATACAGTGATGTATATCAGTTATATCAATAAAACTGGGGGGAAAATCAACTTTTAATAAATATGTTCCTAGTACAAAAAAGTTACACGTTAGAGGTGTACCAAAGCATGAAGTTGTATATAAAACATTAAAAAGCTCCTTATTGTCCTAAATTTGTTATGATGATCTTTTCCTGCTATTAATGCATCAGTTTATTCCCCAAAAAGCATTAAAGACAGTCCTTTCCTATGCTTACAAAAATAAATCACAACAACTGTACCACTTAAGAGGTGAGTCACTTCTCTAACATATTTAGAAACAAATTCAGGCTGATTCATTTAGTGTGTTACTGGTTGTCAGGTGGAATTAGAAGCATTTGATTTTTGACCTATATTTTCAATGATGTCCTCACCATTTTCTCTTTGGAAATTTTCTCTACATTTTCTCTTTGGAAATTTTCTCTACTAATGCATATAAAGTAAAACAAAGCAAGCAGAGAAGTGTTTAATTTAGAGCATTTTTCAAAAAAAAAAAAAGCTCAGGACCACTTTTTCCTTTAACTTCTTATTGATAAATTCCTGGGTTTAAAAAAAAAAAAGTCTTAAAAAAGCATAATTCTATTCTCTGATTAGTCCGAACACAGGAATAGGTTTATTCTTCCTCAAAATTGGTTAGAGATAAATACTTATATTTGTTGAGTTAACACTACTAAGAAAACAACTGGTTAACCTTTTCAAAATAACATTGTGGGGAAGAAAGCAGATGTTTTACTCCATGGATATTTCCAGAGCAGCTGCTATGTGCAAGGCACTGTGTTAACAACGGCTGTGGTAGAAGCAAATATTACTCTGTCATCAACTCTGCTCCTGATCTGCTTAAGAATCTCAATAGGGCAGTACGGTAAGCATGTAAATCATCACAAAGTAAGGTAGAAAGGGATTCAACACTTTCAGAGAGGACACTGAAACACTAAAGGAGTTCAGAGAAGGGAAAAATTGGTTCCCACAAGAAGTGTGGGAAGAGAAAATCAGAGAACGCTTCATGACAGCAGTGGAGTTGAGCTAGATCATAAAGAAAGTAAGATTTCACCCAATGCAGACTGGGGGCCACATTTGTGTGGGGATTGCTGTTGGGGGTTTTAAGGGAGGCTTGTATGAGTAGAGAGCTGGATCAATGTCGTGTAAGCAGGAAATTCAAGCATTACGGTAGGTAAAAGAAAGAAATGAGAAACAAGGGTAAAGAAGTAGGTAGGAACCAGATTATAAAGGACTTGGAGGATGTAAGATTAAGTGGCTCATACTTATCTGGCAGGCAAATGGAAACCAATGAGAAACTTGAAACAGAGGAGTAGAATGATGGACACATGCTTAAGGAAGATTAATTTAACATCAGTGGGGGTAGATGGATAGGAAGAAAGACAAATTAGAGATGAGCAAACTGATTAGGAGTCCCCTGCATAGTATACATAAGAGGTAATGAAAACAGGAGCTACGCAGTATCAGTAGGAATGGAAAGAAGAGTATGGATGCAAAAAAAACTAGTACATTGTAAACAGCATTTATGAAAAATATGGAATAAAGCCTTACCTGATTCTTCTGCATCTTGGTCATCTATTAAACCTACTGAGACGCCTAAATCCACACATTTCTTGCTATGTGTCTTGGACTTCATGTGTTTTGTCAGATTTCCTTAAGGGAAAAGAATGTTTACTAAGCTTACATAGTATTATTTTGCTATTGCATTTGTCAACACTGGCAAATTCCATTCCGATTTCAAGTGAAAGTACAGATTGTGGTTCACACAATTCCAATGACTAAAATTTGGACAAAAGAAAATACTAGTACCTGTATAATAATCTTCTTATTTATTAGGAATAGTTAGTTTCTCTCTCAAACCTGCCTCCTTTACTCTGATAATGGCTACTTTTGCCTCATGGTTTCTATTTTCCAGTCCTTATCTATTTTTTAGATCGTTTTGTACATACGTAACATCCCTTTATGATTGCACTATGATCTGTAGCACCTGGAGTCGGAATTCTCCACCAATTACGGCTGCTGGCTTTCCCTCATAGTACTTTGTTTCCTTGCATGCTCTTTAGTTTTTACTGGAACACCTCTATGGGTCAGTTTTCCAACTGCTTCTGCCTGGGACCTCAATGCTTTCATATCACTGATTCTGTACCAGGGTATTTTTTGTTGTTGTTTTTTTTCCATGGCATAGGTAAAGGGTTTTACTTTTTAGCAGGAAACGTTTCCCCCACATAGGCCAAAGTCACTGGACAGGAGAGCCAGGCTTATTTCAGAGGCCTCAGACTTGACTTTGGCATTAGCATTAAAACCCCAAGTTTGTGGGCATGTATCTGGCTTTGACGTCCCTATGGACTTTGTTTTAAGTATCTGTTCACCATGCTACCTTGGGGTTTCTTTTTTATTCTTCGTGCCTGCCTGGGAATTTGCCTTTTTAAATTTTGAGCTTGACTATTCAAAACTATATTTGGTGATTGTAGTATTATAAACAGTAATTCTGTAGGTTTGGAACATAAGAATTTCCTGCATTAATTTTACTTCACCATATTGACTAGAAGTCTCCTAGTAGTATCTCTAAAAGTGTGTTTCCTCTGGCAGCTGGTGTATGTAAGTATTAACAGGTTAAATGAGACCCACTGGGCAAGGGTACCCCAAGTGATCATGAGTGCAGGGGGAGAGCTTATATTCTTCTAAGGATACCAAGCAGCTTGAGTTGATAATGCCACACACACACAAAATTGCCAACAAGGGAAAATCATCTCTTTTGAGAAAATAAATAAAACCTAAATACTGAGTTTGGTAAGCAGGGCAAAATTGTATTTGAGGATAAGCCTTTAGATGAGCTAAAAATGTCTGAATGATTGGTCCAGATTTTGGGCTTGCAGTCACTGAAGGACCTGCAAAATTACTGTATTTATAGAGCCTCAATTCCACTAAAAATGCACTAAGCCCAGGGAACTGGTCACACTTCTCAAGCCAATCCTTGGACTAGCTTGTATGCACAGCATCCCAGAGCTTCATGCTTTAGGGATTCAATAGTAAGAGGGTACCTGGGCCAGATAGTGTCTAAGATTCATAAAACCCTAACACCTGTGATTCTAGAGATAAAACCTAGCTTAAATAGCTTGGCTATGCCTGACATTTACTTTAAGTACATTTAAAAATAAAATATGGAGCAAATATGGCAAAATATTAATAATTAAAAGACGATAGGTATGCTGGTGTTCATTATATACATTTCTATTTTTCTATATGCGTCAGGATTTTCACTTTAAAAAATGGTTTGGCCATATTAATGTGGCTGAAATTTCCACTTAAAAGTCAAAACACTTTCGAGTATAACAATATTACCAAACTACAAGGTCCACTAATAGTTTTCTTTCAAAATGCCTTTGTTTCCTAAATAAACAGCCAGAGAAGGTTATTTCCTTTCTAAAAAGAAACTTTCTAAAAAGTTAATGTGTAATTGTAAATAGGCAAATTTGGGAATATAAGTTTTTAATAAGCATATTTTCAAATAACTTAAGCTATTACTATTAACCAACTTCTTAAATAATTTAAAAAGAAAGAAAATAATTTGCATTTTAAATATGCATATTAAAATGCAAATACCCCCTAGCAATGCTATAAACTTTGTGCATTAATTTAATAGATAAATTTTTCAACACATTTAATAAATATTAATTTAAAATCTCTGAAAATCATGAGAGATTTGGTTTCTGGATTCCCATAGCTACATATAGAGTCTAGCTTTTTGTGATATAAATGGGTCTAAATCCTGCGAGATGAAAGCTCACTGTGTATTTTCTGCTGACTCTTAAAGCAGACTAGTGAAAAGAAATCAATTATTTTGAAAATGTACTCGTAACATAAACTAAGAGGACAAATGCTGAGTATTAATTTATAAATATTACAATCAGAAGCATCAACTTCTAGCACTACAGACCACCCCTTTGATAGTATTTTGCTGTCTTTGCACACCATATACCCTATATATAGCTTGTCATTATATCACTACTACTTTCTGTTAATAATGACTGGCTAAACAAATTAAGTCAGAGGAGGGCAAAATCTACAGCTTAATCTGAAAACACGTCGATTATTATTTAGCTACCTTTAAAAGGTACTATGGTATCTGTTTTATATATATCTACAAAAGGTAGATGGTCAGCTACAAGAAAGCTGACCATAAAAAAAAAAAAAAGAGAGAGAACTGTCATGCCAAGAATAGGGAAATATTAAATTTCTAATACTTTTTTCACCAGTCTCCTAGGTAAGATAGCTTTCTTCAAATAAATATTTATCACATATTTCCAATGAATTACCTGACAAAACGAACAATTTAATGTAAATTCAGATATGCAGCATATTAGAGAAATGAAAGACATGAAAACTGCTAACATATAATGATCACTTTTCAGGGGTCATTATTCTCTGTCTACCATTTAATAAACATTTATCTAAAATTTTACATGACGTTTTGAGTTATTTCATTAAGATTAATACTTGGTGAATAATAATATTTTTCTTTGCCAAGAAATCTCTGCAGTTCCATTTGGTTTTCCACCTCTAAGTTTTCCTTCCTTTCTTGCCCTTATTTTATGAACATAATATTTTAAATATCCTTATGCCTTTCCCTCTTCTCCATTGAGAAATGCCCATTTCACGTGATACCTTGATCCTCTTTTATTTGGTAACATCATTCTGTACTTGGTAATCTTTTATTAGTTATATTGGCCTATTACTGGTCTCTTGGTAGAAATTAATAGATATGTCTTAATCATAGAATCAAAAGCAGTGAAAAAGCAATAAATTGAGTTAAAAGATCAAAGCATTTTGTCTTATTAAAACCTTCACACCAGACCAAGAAAATCATCTTGAAATCCAGCCTCCATTTCCAGAAGGAGCTTCTATGTCACAAGCAAAGGACTGCAGAATGACTGTTACTCTCAACTCATGATTTCTTGAAACTCTTTAGAAATATTCAAGGCTATCTGAAGAAATTCCCCCTATAGCTCCATCATTCCTGTTTCAGGTACTATATTAACATTTAAGGAGTACGACTTGGAAGCTACTTCGTTGCTACATATTAGAACTCTCTTTAAATGCCAATAAATATTAGCCAAAAAAAATGCAATAAATTTTGCTAAAGAGTTGATCAATCTTTAAGACAAAAACCGCAAAGACAACCAATACAATCAGAAAATAATCAAATGTTAACTCAAAAGAGATAAAAATAGTTTCTGTAAAAACATCAATTAAATATTTTTTACAGATATAATGCTTTCAGACAGATAATTTTATGATTACATTGTTCTATTTTAGAAAGATTTTTACTTTTTAAAGGGAGTTTTATGAAATTAAAATTTCAAGTAATAAATTGTCATATAATGATTCATGAACAAGGGACCTAATGGAGAAAGCAAACATTTTATAGTAGTGTATTTATTTTATGTAACAGGAAATTGGTAGAGGGTAAAATTACCTTAACGATAATAAAGGCTTACAACTTAAATAACATATAAAGAATACAGAAAGAGTACTAAATATAATTTTAATGACTAGTTGTGAGTTCTATAAACATTAAATAGTACAAAAGTAGAAAAATTTTGAAGCTAAAAATCAACAGAATTTTGGTAAAAAAATAAAAAATAAACACCATGGAAAAGAAAAAGAAATTGCTGCATGCCTAAAATTAGATACTAAAACATGAATGTAATCATTCTAAGTTTACTGCAATTATTTTAAATTTTTTTCAATCTTTTAACGCCAAAAAAAATTTACTTGTGATTATGAAAAGTTCTTTTTCTTCTTCAGCCCCAAAGTAAGTATTTTTGAAAATATACTAGTCATTATGTCATGCAACTATAATTTAGGGAGTAAAATGAAAAAGGACAGTTGCTCCTTTTAAAATGTTATAGTTATTATGTATATTCTAAAACCATGTAATTAAAAACTTTTTTTCAAGAGGTCTAGAAACATAAAGAAAAAAGGCTACAATGTTGACAAGATGTAATTTATATTAATCTATTTATGCTACTGCTTCCTTGGTCAAAAAATATGTAAAGTTGGGTCTTAGCTCTATTAACTCAATGCATATAAAAAGCGATGTTATCTCATACCTTTTGTCTTAAAGGAGAAGTTACAGTAAGTGCAGTGGTAGGGACGGACATCTGTGTGGGTTCGTATGTGTTTCTTTAACATACTAGGTTTCTTACAACGTATTCCACATTCTTCACAAATGTACTTTCCTCTTCCCCTGCCTCGGACATATACATACTCTTCATTTGATTTATATCTAATTTAAAGGAAAAAAAATGAATAGGGAGAGCGAATACTATGTCTTTGAGAAAATATTAAAATTCAACCTAAAAAATAAAACAAGGCACAATTTTTAGACTCAATATAAATTTTACGCATGTACAGGTAACAGAATATTCCAGCTTTTCACATAAACACTTAATATTCTAATAGCTAACTCTAACCAAACAACTTTCTTCAATACTAGGTTTAATTTTAAAGTATTTCCTCTTTGAAGTCACTGCTGCAATAATTTTCTTTGTTAAATTCAATCACAACAATCACAAGTACTGAAACATTTCTGAGCTTCACTATAACTACAATTGGTTTCTGCATTTTGTTTTTCTTATAACCAAATACATTAAAGACATCAAATAGGCAATGAGTTCTTCTCTCTTAGAGCAGGTTTTCCAAGTCATTCCTTATTGTAAATCAACATGAAACCCAGGGTTTACGCTGAAAGCTTTGCTCTTAGCTACCTCCCAGGACCTACAATGTTTCCTAAATAGTTATCATTTTCGTGATAAAAATGGAATCATTAAACATAATACCTAACGTATATTTGCCATGAAGATCCTGTTAATAAGCTTAGAAACCTTGCAACATTTATATAAAACTGGTATTGATACGTCTTCATTCATATGAAAGCAAATGTACATTTAAAAAGTAAGTTTAAATGTACATTTAAGAAGTAAAATTTGTACTTGCCCTCCATCAAATATTTTAATTCTTCTTGGTTCACTTTTGATTAAGGAATTTTCTTTATCTTGCTCACTGTTAATTTCAGAGGCATCTTTATTGCTGAATTCAACTACTGTGGACTTTTGATTACCTAATGCTCTCTGAAAGGAAAAAAAAGAGAAACTAATTTAATAAAACTGAAAACACAAACATGCTAATGTTTCACTTGGAAAATAAAACACAGCAGAATACAATGCATATAGTTAATGTCATGAAATGCATTTCAAGGAAGTAGCAGGTTTAAAGGTCATGTGCTTTATCTTCTTATCTTTAATGTATCTGTCTTAACCACAGCAAACAGGTAAATCTTATGCTATTTTAAAATCCCACCACAGTCCACTGACACCCGCAAATAAAGGCTTTACAACTTCCCATACTGGTATTTTGTGCATTTAATAGGAACTTTTTAAAATACACTAAATAGTTCTTCTTATATCTAACCAACCACTCCTACTACAGTTTACGTGTATTTCGTAGAATTTATTCTTTGGCGATGGAAAAGAGCTAGTTGCCCCTTTTGGTATAATAATGTGTCATACTCCTGAGAAACATGACTAAATTCCCTTCAACGTTAATGTATTGTAAAGTTAAAGCAGAAGCTCCATTTCCCAATATTTTATTCTCCCTTTCTCCCGTTACTTTATACCATAATTATGTTTCCTCTCTAGAACTTCTCAAAAGTTCCTGAATACTGAGAACGGTGAGACATAAATACAGGTCAGGTCAAAAGTTAGGTTTTGGCCCGATAATAATTAAATCTCTAAAAAAAGGTAGTGAACATCAAAATGATAAACAATATGAACTCTTCTATAGAAACATAACTGTTACCGCCACCAGATGATTTGATATAACCGCACTGTTCACAAGTTTTCTCACAGACCCTTGTGAGGCCGGGAGCACAGGTGGTTACATCGCAGGGAGCAAGGGCGCTCTCAGGGTCAAGTCACTTGTCCAAGGTCAAGTGTTAACAGCAAAGGCTCAAATGCCCGTCTTCTGGCCAAACACAGCACGAGGCACAACTCTTCTAATCAACGGCCTCTTTGTTACAAACCTTTAAAAATGACATCACCACGCAGACAGCTCCTGCACCAACATGACTTTATAGTAGTAAGTGAGGAGAGGGTGTGTATAGGGCCTACGCAGCCCCAGAAAGGACCCGGGGAAGCCCCTGTCCTTACAAGGCCGGGAGTAAAGGAAAGCCGCCGGCCTGGTAGCGTGAAGAGGTAATGACACTGACCCCGACATGTAAACATGCAACTTCTCCTTTTCTTTCCCTGGCAAACACATTAGGTTTCCCTACAACTTGGAATATCTGCACACACCTTTCCTTGACTTTCTACCTTTAACACTAATCCTATTTCTTATCTCGTTTTCAATATCAAATTCCTGCTTATCTTTTGCTCACTTTCTTACTATCAGATCTGGTTTCTATTTACCAGTTACCAATGAGCTAAATGTCAAAATCCTTATCATTTTCTTAGTCTTTATTTGCTTGACCACTCCACGGCATTATATAAGGTTGACGCCTTGTTTCTCTTAAAAATCCTTTTATTTTAGCATTTATCTCTTCTTTTCCATTTTGAATTATAAATACATTAACACTTGGGTTGTGAGCTAACAGCCAACCCCAGACCCAATCTTCCATAGCCACGTGCCCACGAGACTCAAGTCCCCAGTGATATCAGCATTGCTCAGGCCAGAGACCATCTTTATTTGATGTCTCTGATTGAGCAACTCTCCTGGAAATACCTTCTTCCTCGATCTGTGTGATACCACTTTCTCACAGCTCTTCTCCTTCCTCTCTGAACAATCTCTTTCAGTTTCTTATGTGGACTTCATTCGTCCATTTGCCCCTTTAAACAGCAGTGATCCCCAGAACCCACTCTAGGCCCTTGTCTCTTCTTTACACTTTGCCTGAGCAATCTCATTAATTACACCTCTGCACTGAAGACTCTACATGTTTCACTGGGAACTCTCTCCTACCGTGTTTCCCCAAAAATAAGACCTAACCGGAAAATAAGCCCTAGCATGATTTTTTCAGGATGACATCCCCTGAACATAAGCCCTAATGCGTCTTTCGGAGCAAACCTTAATATAAGACCGGGTCTTATTTTCGGGGAAACACAGTAGCAGAAAATCCAGATACGCATTTCTGGAGGCATTTCAACCAAGGCACTTGGAGCTGAAGGGAAGCCACTCTCTGTAGGCACTTCAGGAATATACATAAAGCTCTGTTTAAATTCCCATGATCACGTCTCATCTTCTGAGATTCTGATTCTGAGTACTTAAAAATTAAATTCTGAATGGTTTGGATGCACCCTCCTTCACTGAGAAAGTATGAACAGCTCTTCACCACCAGGCATGTTCTTTGGTTTTTATCTACACTTCCAATTTTGAAACATGTCAGTATTCCAAACTTACACCTTCTAGCCATGAAAGACTCCTCAGGGTTTTTTAAACGAACCAAGTTTTTTCTCCCTTCCACGTCATTCATCAAACTATTAAAATATCTCATTCCTGTTGACCTGGAAAAATCCCCCCCCCCTTTTTTTTGAAGACTCAGCTAAAGTATCAGCACTTTTGGAATATCTTCCCTGTATCCACACCTCCTCAACCTGCTGGCAGCATTAAGGACTTCCTTCTTTTAAAGCTGAATATATTTCTATTACAATACTGAACTGTGATATTTTCTTACTGATAAGTATGTACATATTTATGACCCTGTATTATGTGCCTATGACCCTGCACAGGTCAAGGACTTAATCTATAATTCTGAATGTTCAGAGTCTAACATGATACCTTCATCCATTCACCCATCCATCCATCCACCCATCTATCTTTATCACTTAAAATAATTTTTCTTATTTTATAATGCCAATACCTCTAATAAGATTGATTCCACAAACAACCCCAAATTCTAGTTTTATGATCTTATTTTATAAATCTTGACCAAATCAACTTTATTATCAAGTGTAGTAGTTATTTTCGGTACTAAGATGATTCACAGAACTACAGAATGGTTCTCTGCTTATATTTCAAAATGATATACAACAATCTTCAATTCCTCACACCTCTGTTCCCCTACATTAATAGGGGCAAAGCATAAACATAATCTCCTCTCACTTAACAATAAAAGCCTTACTAGAAGAGAAAGATGAAAGTAAAAGCATGATTATCTGTACCATTAAGTAAAGACTTAAATGTTCAAGCGAGGGAAAGAAAACTGCTCAGGGCAAGTTATTTCAAAATGTTTCAAGATAGAATCACTGACAGGACTCCAGATAGCCTTTATCAGTATAACTCCCAGGGCAAACTTATACTTTCCTTCAAATAACTACAGTTACAAAGTACAATTTGTCATTCACAACATCGAACTAAAATATTTAAAGGCATCAAGACATGTTAAAACTCATTTGCACAAACTATTTTTAAAGATAAATAAAATTTCAAGTACCTTGCTTAAGTTGCTTTTCCATTTGCTTGAATAGACCAATAAATCTGATTTGGAATGGGTGGTTATTGCTTGACAATAGAGTGATTTCCCAGTCTTCTGTTTTGAATTAAGGAGAGAAAGAGCAACTTTTGTAGGCAAACCAAGTGGATTTGGGTTACTGGCGCTGACTGTCCAATCAGTATAGGCCGAAGTTTTCTGGTCAGTCTGAGGCAAATGTAACGTTTTCTGTCTTAACAGATAGCACCATGTAAAGCTGGTCGTGGTCTTCAAGCTGGGGAAAGACAGCTGCTGCCTATCTCCGGCATCCAACACTGAAAGAGTGGCAGTTGTAGGCGGACTTTGTTCTTGGATGCTCACTTGGTCAGCTTGATTTTTAATCTCTGGAGACTTCCTTTCTTGGTTACTGTCTACATGTTCCAAAGGAGAAATACAGGTATTTACTGAAGGAACAGATGGATTTCTAATTGCAGGAGACAGTGCTATAGAGGACTTGATGTTGTCAAATTCTTGCAGTTCTTTTATAGGTTCTATAACTACAGACTTCGAGTATCCTGACGACAAATGATCAGCAGGTAAAATATCTGCCAAATTAACAGCCTCACTGCTAATTTCAGGTTGAGAAAAAATATCCTGTTCCGATATCAGACCTTCAAGGGGCTCTGTCGTACAAACCTGCCTCACTAACACAGGCTTCTTCTGTTTAACTTCATTAGCTCTTGGACTCAGTGGCTCAAATGGTCTAATGTCTGTTGCACAAACAGCTCCATTTTCATCTTTAGCTCTTTTCTGGTGTTTTTCCATGGCAATGTCTAAACTATTCGCCGGGGAAAGCATCCTTTTACTTGAAGCTGGAGATTCTTGTTGAGGGGAAAGTCTACCAATAGACATTTTTGGAGTTACAGGCAAGGATTCTGACAGAGAAGAATTTTGGCCCATCTCGGAAAAAGCATTTTCGCAAACAAGTTCTTCCTCTGGGTTTGGCAGAGCATTCTGGTGACCTTTTTGCAATTTTGGCAGGTAATTTTGTTCTCCGCTGATTGGCACCACACTATGACTGGCCTGGCAAATTGGCTGACTGGACAGATCCTGGGTCACCAGGATTTGGGGCAGAGGTGTGACAGCGGCAAAGCCGTATGCTGGAACCTTGCTCGGCAGGTGCACGGGTGGTGCAAATGATGTCGGCGTCTTCTGCACCTGCCCCCCAAGCGGCCCGAGCTTCACAGGTGGTGGAGGACATGAATTAGACGTGGCATCTACTAATTTGGTTGGTAATGCTAACGAAGTTGCACGATGGTCGGACCCACCTGGATCTGAAAGAACTTTCTTTGGCAAAGAATGGACGGGATTAGAAGAGCAAGACGGGCTTGTAGTGAAAACCTGACACTGAAGTTGGTACTTGGGAGCAAAGCAATCCTCACTTTTAGAAGATGCACATACACTGGGATTTGCATCTGGTTTGACACTCTGTGTAGACACTTGCAAAGACACCTGTGTGTTTTGCTGGCTAAGGGGCGCATGGATGTGGTTTAACAAATTGATACTAAAAAGCTGTTGGACTGGAAAGATGTTAGTAGAGTTAGAATTTGAAGTTTCTGTTTGCAGATTCCTAACTTGAATCTGGGAGTGAACAGTATTGGCAGGAAATTCAGCTAAGGATGTAGTAGTGAGCTGAGGCCCCAGAAATGGCACTGCATTTGCACCAGGAAGAGCAACAGTTTGGAAAGATGACGGGTTCCCGGGAGCCAGGTGACTCTCTGGAGCTATGTTTAAAGATATCTGCCGTATCAATGGGCCTCTCCTTCTTTCTAAGAGAGGCACATGCGCAGTCACCCCCACACCAGAAGTGGACGCTGGAGGCTGCAGTTCGGCAAGTGGTGCTGTCTGAGGTGGAGTGATACTCCCACAGTCAAAGGATTTACTTCTGAAATCAGAGACCTCCATCGACATCTGCATGCAGTTAATCTGTTCTGAGGCAGCACGCCTCATTTCCCGGTGGCTTCCAGGGATGTTAAGTGTAGCGGAGCCAGGCGGAATCATGAGAAACTCTGCTTTATTGAGAAAAGTGATTTTGGGGGAAGCCTCCGTTTTTGAAATGTCCTCTACATCTAATGAAGCTGAGAAACTCGAAGTGTGAGATAAACTACTCTCCCTACTGAGACTCCTGGAGACGGTGGAATCGAAACTTGATTCGGTTGAAGAATGCTCTATCTCAGCAAGCCGAAGCCTCTTCTTTTTGGGAGGCAGTTTCTCCGTTGGCAATTTTGACAAGGTTTCACTACGCTGAGGCCAGCTGAACTTCTCCGATTTCTCCTGATCGGCACCTTGGGCTTCGAGGTCCCGGTCTGGCTCTTCTGTGACCAGAATTTCTGGGACTTGGATGTTGTGCTGCCGAACGAGTCTTGAGGGCTGTCCTAACACATGCCGTTCACTTGCACTCTTTCTTAAACCTTCCTGAAGTTCTCCTCGAAGGGCATCTGACAGTGCCGGCGGCTGACGATGAGAGGTGTTCCGAGAATGGCGACCTTCCTCTTGGGAAACTCCTATCACTTTCAGGGACCCGGGCTTCACTGTTCTACTCAGCTCCTGGAAAGAAACCGGGGAGCCACTTTCAAAAGACTCAAGCTTGTCAAATGAACTGGGTCTGCTCAGTGAGTTTGTATGTTGGATGACAGAGATTCCCGTGCCATGTCTCTTCAACTCTATCTTGTCCTGGGCAGCCGAACTTATCTGTTGTTCTACAATGGTAGACAGTTTGGGATCCACGGTCTGGTCGGAGCCTCGGGCAACAAGCTGAATTTGGGAGTTTTGCAAATGTGTGTTTCTATGCTGCTGGTCACCTGTTATGACAACATTATGTTTAGACAAACTGGAAGCAGAGCCCAGAGCATTCTGAAACTGAAGGCCTTCGGAGCTTTTTGGAGAAGCTCCACTTTCATGTTGCTGCAATTCATCATCATCTCCAACACTTTTCATTTTCCTCCTTTTCCGTATCTGGGGCGTCTGTTCCCAGACCCCTGTGGCACCAGCGACTCTATAGTGCAGAATCTGTGGCTGTGTGCTGTTAGGCGCGGCGCTGTGTTCGGGTTCTCTCATAGCTACCTTGGTTTTTGGTCCGTGTAACTCTGAACAGTAAAATTTCTTATGGTTTTCAAAATTTTCCAGTTTTCTATACCTGTTTCGACAGGTTTCACACTCAAACATTGTCCCTCGTCCCTGATGAGACTTCTTTTTTTCCAAATGTGAGCCCGGTGCCAACGACTTGTTCCGCGCTGATGTAGTTTCACTAGTGGCATTGCATCCTTGATAGCTGTCATCCAAGGACTGTCCAGTTCCAAGAACATGACTTTCATTTGTTGAAGAGTCTTCCACTGCTGCTTGCCTGACCAGAGGACGGGGATGTCCACTTTGGGACACGGAAGTGTTAGGTCCTGATACAAACACATCATCATAGAAAGCGCCAATTTTGTCATCAAAGGACTGACTTCCTCTCAGTGGATGAGGGGGAGGTATGATGTTTGCAGGTATTGCCGAATAACCTGTGGTAGGCATAGAATTACTTCTTGTAATAGGCAAACAGTCAAGGGAAGGTACGGACAGAAGAAACACCTGCTTTGATTTCTCAGTCGGGGTAAACGGAGACTTTGGTATATCAGAGCTTGAACTTGTTCTCCGTCCCATTGGTTTTAAGTCAAACTGGAAAGAGTCCTTAAATATGTATGATTTAGGGGAATCGATACTGCCTCGTCGTGAGAGAGAGGTTCTCCGTGGCTTTACACTATCCAGCTGTTTATCGTCCACCAAAGCTTCGTTGTCTGAGATAAGCTTTGATATCCGTTCTTCCAGTGTTTTGGTTGCCAAAGGTGGGCGCATCTGACCTGGTAGAAACAATGCTTTTTCACCTGTTGGTAATGGAGAAGGTGCCGGTGTACTGACACGAGGGGCAGTGGGCCCGTTATTCTTATTGAAGTCTTGTTCCATAGCAGGGAATGTTCTGGCAAAGGGAGTTGGCGGACTCACCGTTTGGTCGGCACTTTCAGAACGTGAGAAGTAACCAGAATCTGTACTTCCTAGACTGCGAGGACTCAGAAGTTTTCCCTGTTGCTCTTGGGAGTAATCGGTAGCCTGCTGCCTTTGTAGCTGGGCATGAACTGTCCCTACGTGAGGTTCTTGTTTTCCCTCTGGCTGACTCGCGTCCCCTTTCTGACGGGACTTTTCAACAGTCTCTAGGGAGGACATCCAGGCTGAATGTGTCAGTACACTGGTGATCTGAAGGTCCTTCTGCTTTTGTGCGCTAGGAAGCTCAGGCTTAGGCTCTGGACACTTCGGGCTGTCAAGTCTTAAAGGGGACACATGGACAGGGTGGACCAAAACTTTTGGTAACTCAGTCACATTGTGGGATTCTGAAGACTTGTCCTGTAGTGAAAAGTCACCTACCACCTGGTCTGCACTGCTTGGAATGAAACTTGATTTTGGTAAAGCTTCAGAATTTGATACCATTTTCATTATTTGCACAGGCTGCAGGTCCATGGAGCCCGGGTCGTTCTGCCTTTCATCGGCAGCGCTCTCGTCATCACTCTCACCACTGTCTTCCACATCTGAGTGGATGCTAAGTGCTTTGGGGGACTCGTGTGACAAGAACAAACCACCAGCATCCGGCTGCAAGACAAGACCCAGTTTGATGGTGTGTGCGTGGGATTTTTTGTGCTTGTACAGATTACTTTTAGTCTTAAATGAAAATCCGCAGGTCACACAGGGATAGGGTCGCTCTCCAGTGTGGGAGCGGATATGCTTTAAAAGCACACTCGGTTTCGCACAAGCTCTATTGCAATATTCACAGATATATTTTCCTTGTTTTTTTGGCTTCTGATCTTTCAGAAGAAGATTGCACATTTGCTCTACACTGTGATTGACAACAGAGGAGATGGGAGTTGAATTATAAACTGGCGTGGGGGGTGACTGTGTAGAATGGGCCGGACTTACTGACGTAGGTGAAGCAGAATCCACTGGCTGGTTTGGAGAAGTAACCTGAGTTCTACTGGAAACTGAAGTTAGACCTACAGATGATGTCACTGCTAGAGTATAAACTTGTTCAAGTTTGGTGTTCTCTTGATTTTGCAGATTCGTCAGTGGTCTTGTGAAAGCTGAACACACTGGAAGCTGTTGATTTTGTTGGTTAGATTTAGAAACAAAGTGTTCATGTTGATTATATGCATGAGAAACTGACTGAACTGATGCTTGCTCATTCTTTGGAGCAGCAGACACGTGCACTGTGTATGAGGTACAAGAAGACTGTGATTCAGCAACAAGTTCTTGTGAAGTCTGATTTGGGGCATCCGTTGAGCTGTTTTTTAATTGAGAAGGGGGTCGTACAGTTTTATTTGGTCTCAGTTTTTCTACCTTTACTGCGCAAGATGAGCCCTTTTGTGACAAGGTGCTCAGTTCTGGCTCCATTGCTTTCAGTAAGACATCAAATGCGGTGTTTGCATACGAGGCGGAAGTAGGACTACAATTAGAAGAGGTACATTCACTACGGTCAGTCCTGGTTTTACTTGACAAAGAACTAGAGTCACACTTTCCATCTAGGAAATTTAACTTGGCAGGGTTAGAGCCTTCTGATCTCCATCTATGCAGTTCAGACGGGTGCTGCAGAAACAAGGGCTTCTTTGGGGAGACAGCGTCTTCAAACTTAGAGGCCTCAGCAATTATCCCAGGTGTTTCTCCATTTTGTTTGGTAAACTGCTTCCCATTTTTTACAGGACTATGATTCTGTTTCTTGTGAGACTCTGAAGCACTCTGAAGAATAGTGAAAGATGATTCTTCGGTATTTTGTTTATGTTTTGCCTGAAGAGGATTTCTCAGTGGGGATTTTGGTATTTTTTTCAGGTGATTCTCAGCTACAATCTTCTTTCGTTTCACACCTTTAAGTGATTCTGAAGTTCCTTTAATACCAGCCTCTAAGATTTCTGTTAAAAAAGAGAAAAAAAATGTTAAAATGGTATATATACAACTGTAGTTTTCTAAAAATTAAGATTACTATCATGAGTATGTTATGACAATTGGACAAGGTAATTTAAGGAAAGCCTATTTTGGATAAAACTGCATTCTAACATTCTTAAGAATGTTGCTAATCAAAATCTATTGATACAATTGCAAGAAGACCTTAG
Source organism: Rhinolophus sinicus (assembly GCF_036562045.2). Taxonomy (NCBI): domain Eukaryota; kingdom Metazoa; phylum Chordata; class Mammalia; order Chiroptera; family Rhinolophidae; genus Rhinolophus; species Rhinolophus sinicus. The sequence goes on from NC_133756.1 coordinate 66,811,718, forward strand.
TGTACCATTTCTAGAATGCTGGGTTCCTTTCTTGACCCCCATTCACCAAGATCTTGGAACCAGACCTTTTAAAACTAAATTACCCTCCCCTTTCACCCTTAACAGCTGAGGACTCTCTCTACACAAAATAGTCCGAGAGAGGTGGCCCACAAATAAAAATAAATCAACCTTTTATTGCAAGGTATTTGACTGTCCTATCACATTTAGTATCTTTTAAAGCAAACTTCTTAGCAAATTTCTAAATATTATTGCTCTAAAATATACAATATTGATGTTCTTCTGAGAAAAAGGGCTACTATGTAATAATTTTTAGAGTAAACATACCTCATCACATCTCAAGATAACCATATTAGCTGACAGAACCATAAAATACTGCTTTATTAGCAATTATATCAATGAACAGAAAAATATGAAAGTAAAATAAGCCACTTATTTGTGGCTCTTTAACCAACAAAATAAAAAAGTTATAATGTTGTAATGGCCCTCAGTTAAAAAATAAAAAAAAAGTCCCCAACTTAACTGAACAAAACACTCAACAGCTATATTTCTTTGTCATTAATGATAAGTACGGAGGAGGTACATAGTTAGAGCTTATCGCAGGAGAGGAGAGATGAAATCACCTCCATCTGGCTGTGCTGGAAATAAATCAACATTTAAATGGCATCAACAACCTTCAATCTCTGTCAACTATTATATTTTTGAGCAATAATTACTTACCATAATTCAGTTTGTTTCTATTTGTTGGATCTTTGGGCACATAAACAAAAATTATTTAAGTTTGTATTACTTATTTGTAGAAGAACCAAATACTGTAATTCCTCCTTATTTTCAAATAGCTGTTGTGATGTACTCATTTTAAATTCATATTAGACCAAAATGTCTACACCATAATAACCAATTTGCATTTACCAAAGATAAAATTTACATAAAATAAAAAATATTCTAGTCATCTTGTGAGTTTATGGGCTGTCAGATATTTGTTTAATGAAAAAAAGTATGTTTAATCTGACAAAGATACATTTACCCACCATAACCAGGAGGACAAATATACATATATATACATACACATATATACACATACACATATAGATACATACATAAATATATATGTATCTATATGTGTGTGTGTATTAGTGGAAGGGAGGTGGGTGTCACATAACTAAAATATTTGACCTAAAGAATAGAAAAAAAACGTTTCAGTACTGTTGCTACCTTTACAAAATAATGTTGAGCAAATCTTTTATTCTTCAATCCACTCATTTTTAAAATGCTGTTTTGCCACTGGTTTTCCCTCCTCCAGTTGAATGTAACAAAGTCAATATGTACTTAGCCTGTCATTAACTCTGTCACGCAAATGGGCAGAAGGAAAAATGATAACCACCCACGGTTGTCAAGCCAGAGTGAGGAGTTTCCCCCATTCACTTCCAAAAAGCATGGAGGTGGGTTGTAATAAACGTGAAAGCCACTAGGCTGTTAAAATAAGTATAAAAAACAGAGATGAGAAACAAGCGGCTTGGTCAGGAGCAGCAGTTCTCAGCTTAGGGGACTATCTGGAAATACCAGACATTTAAAAAATATCTGCCCGTGTCAAACCCTATCAGCACCTATGCAACCAGAGCGTTGGTTGGAATAAGTACACTTATTAGTTACGTTTTACAAACTTTTTGGAATAAGCTTTTATTTTTTTTATAATCTATTTAAAAAAAACAAAACCTAGACAATGTCTTACACTCCAAAAAAAAAAAAAAAAACCGCAAAAATTCAACCTACAGGCGGTATACCCAGAAATACCACATAAAGTTTTAAAGAGATGTTACATCTATGTATGCTTTAAACATAAAGAGTAAAATATATCTTGTTTATACCTAAGTGAAAATAAAGCCAAAGTGAAAATAAAAGAATTACTAAATTTAAGATCCACGTTTCTTTATAGAGAGACGATTTCCTAAATTTTCCTCTGGAGTCAAAAATTTGAAAAACCATACTTTAAACAGATTTTTTTGAATTTTTCAACTACATGTTTCAGTTTTAGATAAAGACTGACTCATCTTTCTTTTGTCAAAGTTTATGACATTTACATTTATTTGCATAACTGTTTACTCTTAGTTCTCTACTTGAATTCTCACACTTACCTGGTAACTAATACACTAATTCTTTCCTTCAAAACTTTGCCGACTCCTATGCCTTCTAGCAATGATGCTCATATGAAGACGAAGCCTGGTGCCAGCCTGACTGACAGTTTCCCATCCTTGACTTTTTTCTGCCTGTATGTCCATAAAATTCTTTATGTTTGAAGTCTTTATAATATAATTAGGAGTCAGGTCAGAGTTGACTTTTTTTTATTTACAACTTTTAATTTTTTTCCTAGGATACAATGACCTTCTCTATAAGGGGATTAGTTTATTTTCAGAAAATTTTAATTATATCTTCAATTATATTTTCTGGTCAATTTTTTTTTCAGGGTGGACTTCTTTATGGACATCAATTATCTTTATGCTATACCACCATTACGATGATTTAGCTTGATTCCATCTTTTTCTTTTTTGCTTTTGTCTTCTCTAGAATTATCTAAAGCTTTTCCCTTATGTCAGTAATTCCATTTCCAGGCCATTAAGTTCTTTACTGTTTCAAATTCATTTGTTAGTTCTGGAATGATGCTGTTTTTTTCTCATTTTGTTCCCTTAGTTCCATATTACCCGTTTTATCTCATTTTACTATCTCATGTTATGTTTGAGCTCTTGCTTTAATAAATTTATAATCTTACTAAGTTCTCTGCTTAAAAAACACTTCTGGGTCTGAGGTAGTACTTTCTTTAAGGCTGTTTTTGGTTTGTCTTTTCATGTTCTTTGCTTTCTATTGCCTGAGATCACGGGGAATGGCAAAGGGATGGCATTCAACTGAGAATATGTTCCTAACAGTCTTTTTCTGAGCTGTATTCATACTTCTAAGATTTTGTTGGATCTCCTTTTAACAGGGTTCATTCTCCTTGTTCAGGGACAAAGCCCATTCCATCAGGGGTGGTTAGGTGGGGATGACCCTGGATGTGGGATCAGTCGGTAAATTCAAGGACTTGTTAGGAGGTGAAAGGAGGGTGGAGGGGATGAGAGAGAGAGAGATGTGGAAACGGGGTAGCACATAGATGAACACTGCACTATCATTCTAGCAGCGGACTTCAAGGAAGAAGGTGCACGCCTCACTACCGGTTGTCAGTCTTCTTTGTTATCAAGATTTGGGACGACAGTGCATAGAGTGGGTGGCTAAGCCATCTGGCTAGGAATGACAGACAGAGGTGTCCTCTTGGAAACTCATGCCCTGGACTATAAGGTGGCAGACCCCTGGGTCTTCAGAGAAGGATACACCTGGGGTAGTGTTTTAAACTCACCTTAATCTTGATGAATTTCAAATCTATTAGAGAATAACTGGAGTTATTTTCTCTGACCCCTTATCTACAGAAAAGAGCACAATCAGCAAACACTGTAGCTACACCTACAACATCTATCACAGAGTTACCACAGGCCATAGAGCTAAGAGGATGTATAGATCAGAATCCCTCAAAGCAGGAATATAGTTGGAGTGGAGGGTGGGAGGGGAGCAGCTATTTACCATTAGCACGTGTGCTTTTCAATAATTCTCAAGGCACTTTGTCATTATGGTAGACTAAAATGAAAATACAGGAAGAAGAAAGACAAACCATGCAACAAGCGGGAGAAAACAGCCCAAGAATGATGCCTCTTTAATATGCTCACTCCCCCATCAACCAGGCCCACTCTCTGCCTTATCGAATGAACATGGCCTTATATTTATCACCTTTTGATTCTGCAGCTGTTTTGTTTTTGTTTTTTTACCAACACTAAGGTTGGACAAGAACATATAGTGAGATTGGAGAGTGGGTAGGAAAGGCTCAAAAAAGGAGTAAACTAACTGCTGAAAATCATATTCTGGTCAGTGTGCTACTGGAAATGGCTGACAATCAGGCAGAAACTCGGAGGCAGCATCAACATGTCAGAAATCCAAATAGGAATTCATTTAACAGACATAAATCACACTCAGTACAGGAACCAAAACTGGCAGTGCTGCCACTGTCAGCATCTTTTGACACGTTGGGCTTCCTAAAAAAGCCAGAATTCTCCATCAGGTCGGCAGCTGACAACAGCTTGGAAAGATAACAGTAGCCACTTGGTTGGAGAAATGTGAATGGTTAGGGGAATCGGAGCTAAAGCTCCTCGGTTTTCTGTATCTAAGATACCGGCACTTCGTTTTCTCAGGCGCAAGGCTAATCATTATTAGGGCTCCTATATTTTTCAGAGAAGAGCACCAAGGAGTTTAGAACAGTACCCCCAGCTGGTTTCCAGGATTACTTCCAGAGAATAACAGATTAAAAATGAGCAAACTTCCTGGCTCAGGAGAGCATCTGAGTTGCCAGTTAAGTGTGACAAAGAATATTGTTTAAGTTGGTAGTAGGCATGGTAAACTCACAAGTGTGTTTAAAATCCTGCTTTGATTGAAGGTGAATCTTGTTTTCAGCTTTACTCGGGGACACATCAGTGTGAAAGATTTTAGATCTCTTTTAGGTCTTGGAGACATAAGCACTACCTGTTTTCTAACAATTGAGAGCATGTTGGGTCAGAGTCACAAGATCAGAGGTAGGGAGACCATTTACAAGGCCTTTCAGCAGCTCACGTAAGAGTTAAAATGCTACTTTAAATTCAATTAATGACAGTGGGTCTCTTGGATGATTCAAAGCTAGAAAGGCTGAAAAAGGTTCACCACAGATTTTCCCATCTTTATCGGGAGCACTGAACTAGTCTGGGAGGGGGAAAAAATCAATTCACTACCCATTACACCAAATCTTAAGCTCATTACACATGTGTGGAATTATCAATGGCAGCTGCAAATCCAGGACTAGAAATTATCGTAGGGAAATGGTTAGGCTAATTATGGCACAGCCACTTAACATTATACATATCCATTTAAAACAATTATGAAGATTACACAGCAATATGAAAATTATGACATTATTAAATACACTTGCATATTCTTCTCTTTTCTTAGAAAGAAGTCTGGGCTAGAGGAATAGATCTAGGAGCACACAGCGACAATTATTTTTGTAAAAGTACATAAAGGATAAGCCAGACAGAATATATAGTAGAGAAAAAAGTCTGCCATCAGAAGGTTGGATAATCCCTATATTTAAGGGTGAGCTAGAAATGAAAAGAAACAAGGGGTAATAAGAAAGATAAGACAAAATACGTGATAGTGAAGTGCCCAGGACCTAGTCGGGGTTTATGGACTTAGAAGATGGAGAAGTGGCCCACTTTGTTACACATTACGTTCAGATAACCAGGACTAAACAAGAGGGAGCTCGGTTTGTTGGTCATGGGGACTAGGAGGGCAGCATTACCCCGGACAGTAGTTGGTCAGTTGGGTCCTGGAGTGGGTAAAAGCCATATTACAAAGGGTAAGGAGTGAGGGAGGGCATGGTGAAGCATAAGGGCCAGCAAATCCAGACCACTGTCTAAGAATTTGGCTGTGAAGGAAAAGAGAAAGGCAGGACATCAGTATCAGGGAAGGTGTGTTTAGGATAAGGGGATGAGGGCTTGAGTGCGCTTATAAACAGGAAGCAAAAGTCAGAGAAAAACAGACTGAAAATGCAAGACAGGTAAGTAAATTAATGTGCAATAAAGAACTATACCAGAGTATAATCAGGAAGCTACCATGTAGATGTGGGGAACAACTACCGTATTTTGCCATGTATAATGTGCACTTTTTTGCCCAAATTTGTGAGGGAAAAATAAGGATGAGCATTATACATGGGTAGTACTAATTCCATATCTATATCAATGTTTTTAACTCTTTTATTTATGCTTATGAGTTAAAAGTGCAACTCTAGAAAGCAATAATGATATCCATATGCAAACTAATACTCTGGAATATGACAATCAGTTTTGTTGAACTTACAACAAACTTGCAACGAGGAAGAGGAAGCGTTGCCTTCTATGATGCCTAAATACCGTAAATTTGTTACCAGTACATAGAATTTCTTGTACCTTGTATCTGTTCTTGTGTTTTGTAATTATTTGTTACATAAAATTTCTTGTTCCATAATATGTTAAAAATAAATGCTAAAATTCCTTTATTACACAAAAACCAAGTACCTAAATGTAAACAAATACAAATTTGAATTAAAAAATTAAAATGAAAGATTTTTTTTTTTCCCCTGAAAGTTTCGGCCAAAAACGTGGGAGTGCATTATACATGGGAGTGCATTATAGAGTGCATTATACACGGCAAAATATAGTAATTTCACTTAGCAAGCAACTCATCTCCAAATTCTTCCCATTCCTCATGGAATGTCATTCTGACATCTAACTTGGACAAAAACGGGTTGGTCATCTCGCTCTACCTTTCCAACCTCCCCACACTGTCTCCCCCTTATTCAATAAGTTTCAGCCACACTAGTGAACTTTCCGATCCTCCAAGAGGCCCATCTCCTCCTTCCCACCACAAAGAGTTTGTACTTGCCAAGTCTTAAAAAGCCTTCCCTACTCTCAAATCTTTAACTGACCAGATCACTTTTGACCTTTAAATCCAGCACACCAACGTGACCTCCCCGGCTGTTCCCGTCCACCCTACCTAAAATAGCTGCCTCCCTACTTCCCACCCACCCCGTTCATTTCATTCATAATTATGACTGCAATCTAAAATGCCTCATTTATCTATTTACGCGTTGTTGTACTTTCTGATTAGGATGTAAGATCTATAACCTTGTCTTTATTATTCATCCCCACATATCCATCCCTTAATAGGTACTGAAAAAATATTTGCTAATGAAAGAATTCTCCAAGTAAGAGAAAATATGGGATGAATTTAGTATCAGGCAACCTACTGATATAATTCATCACATCAGGAAAAATAAATTAGAAATTCTCATGACCATTCTGAATAAGGATGAATGACATTTAATAACATTCAACATCCATTCCTTACTTTAAAAAATAAAATTAGCTCAGTCTGCTTCAGAATGTAAAAAGTTGAAAAGAGTGCTGCTCCTACCCTACAATAAGAAAAAACCAGAAATATCACAAGAATCAGAATTTCTCTTGAGCCAATCAGAAAGCTGAGGCTACAGGGAAACTACACAGCCTGGACTCCATGGAGGGACGTGTGAACTGGCTCACCTGGGACTGAGCAGGACAGAAGAGGTGGAGAAAGACAGGCAGCCATGAAAGTAAGTGAGAAAAACATCACCTAAAATTATAACAGACTGTTGGAGGCAGAGTGTAGGCTGGATTAGCCTGGCCTCAGATGCGAGAAAGTTCACACTCACTCCCGGCTCTTTTCTGTAGGCCTCTCGCAGGTGCTCTGGCTGGCGGAAAGACAAAGACCAGAGAAAACAGCCCTCCACCTGCAGGCATGCAGCTACCATGCAGGGGAGCAGCGGCTGCTCTTGAAACTGCACCAAGCCCCAGGTCCCGCCTGTACGATTCTCTCTTATGGACTAAAAGCCTTAAGCTTTAGGCTACTGGGAAAAAGAGTAGCAGACATGCCCTGTGGCCCGGGGAAGGGTGAACACCCTGTATCCCAGGGAAGGGAACAAACTGTCATAGAACCACAATCACATACTAATAAAATGAGATGTCTGCTACCATGGGTGAGGGGCAGGAAACACTGGAACTACCTAAGACTGAGGCCAACAATCCTCATCCACCCCCACTACCAGCCTACCACTGAGAAAGAAGCAAGTCAGCTCCCAAGAGAGGGCCAGGAAGGTGGAGATTTCCACCCCTCACAGTGGCTGAAAGCTGAGCATGGAGCACTGAGAAAAACCCTCCAGGTCCCCAGCCCCACTATAAGCACAAGGAGATGGCAGGCCACCACTAGAAGAATGAGAGGCCAGTGTGATACACTGAAGATAAATACAGCAGTAACAAAATCCAAACCCAGCCCACCTCCTGAACAGACTGCCTCAACTCCCTGCCTGATGACCTGACAGAAGATGAACAGTGCCCATTCGCAGCCATTAAAAACGACTGACCTCAGTATCTACTATTATACACACAATATCCAAAATGCAATAAAAATTTAACACACACACATGTGTACACATTAAGGAGCAACCCACTGTTAAGAGACAAAGCAATCAAAAGAACCAGAATCCAAGATGATCCACATGTTGGAACTCTCAGGGAATTTAAAATAACTGTTATTAATATGTTAAAAATCCAGAGGAAAGAGTTGAAAACATGCATTCACAAAAGGGAATTTAAACAGAGAGAGGGTCGAATGAAAATGATAGAAATAAAAGACAAAGTAACAGAGATAAAGAGAGCCTTTGCCAGGAATATTACCTAGAAATAAAAGAGTGAAATCTTATCATTTGAGAGAATACAGATGGACCTAGAAAGTATTATGTTAAGTGAAATAAGTCAGACTGAGAAAGACAAATACCATGTGATCTCACTTATATGTAGAATCTAAAGAACAAAATAAATAAAACAGAAACAGCCTCACAGATACAGAGAACAAACTGATAGTTGATAGAGGGGAGGGAGGTTGGGGGAAGAGGTGAAAAAAGTGAAGGTATTTATATTAAGAAATACAAATTCGTTGTTGCAAAACAGTCACGGGGATGTAAAGTACAGCATACTATGTATAGGGCCAGCTGAATACTAAACTAATTGGGGGGATCACTGCATAAATTATATAAATGTCTAACCACTATGCTATACATCTGAAACTAATATAAAATAATATTGAATGTCAACTGTAACTAAAAATATGATTTTTAAAAATAAAATAAAATGACACAGACACGACCAAAAAAGAAATAAAGAAAGCCTTTGATAGGCTCCTTAGTAGATGTGACAAAACTTACAGATAGGCCAATAAATATTAACTAAACAGAAATACAAAGAAGAAAAATAACAATTGAAAAAAAAAGAACTGTATCCAAAAGCCACAGGACAACATCAAACAGTCTAATGTATAATTAGAATCTCAGGAGAAGAAAAAACAGAGTAGTCGAAATATGTGAAGAAATGACAACCAGGAATTTTGGACCTAGTAAACCATAGATCCAAAATGTTTAGAGAACTCAAAATGGATAAATAAGAGTAACAAAAAAAGAAAAGAAGACATGAAATAAAGAAAGAAAAGAAGGAAAAAAATACTTAAACACATGAATCTACAAATTCAAGAGTGCTATAAACCACAAGCAAGATAAACAGAGAAGTGTCACTTATACACATCACTATGAAACTGCCAAAGTCAGAGAAAATATGAAAATTATAAAACACCAGAAAACTAAATTCATAATAAAAAAAGATTATTTTCATATGAGCAATTATACTTACAAGCGATATCTCAAGATATCACTTTTTCAAAAATGTACTGAACTTTTAATAAACTGCCAAGCTATTAGTCTATACTTCTATATTCAGCAAAATACTTTTCAAGACTAAAAAGAAATACTTTTTAATAAATGATACTTGAAATGATTTGTCACAACAGACCAGCTTTAATGGAAAAAGACTATTCTTCAAGTAAAATGAAATTATCCCAGATGGGAAACTAGAGCTGTAAGATGAAATGATGACCAAAGAAGTGATTAATATGTGGATAAATCTAAATGAGTAGCAACTGTATAAGAAAAATAACAAAGCACATGGAATTCAAGTACATGGTAATAAGAGCATGTGAGTCTTCCCATAAAAGAGGGAAGAACAAATGCTATGATAAAGAGCCCTGAGAGATTGAAGTCAGGATATTGTACGACAACAACCTCTGAGAGCATCACCATGCCTATCAAGCAGAAGATCAGAGTGGTTCTTGAAGCATTAAGTGGAATATAAGTTAAGTACAACCAATCAAATTAGGTTCAACAGCCTTCTTAATATTCCTAATGGAGGAATACACTAAAAAACCATCATAATACAGCAGCAAACCTGAACAAGAACCATAGCCCTGAGAAGAAAAGCAAGAATGGAATATAAGTGGAATTTGAAGTCAACTCTCATCCAAAGCAAGACAAAAAATCATTTTAGTTAAAGGTTTAAAAATGCATGATACAACATTAAACTTTTATGACATAACAGGTAACCAAATACATTTAGAAGTAGAAAAATAATTATGGGGTGGGGGAGGAAATCTGAATTCACTGTTTACAGGCTATGATGTAGCTAAAGTCAATAAACATAAAAAGAATACAGGTTTTAACAGAAAAAGAAAATGAGTAGATTAAAGATATACTAAATTTTCAACTGTACAAAACCTTTATTAAAATAAAAATTTCATACATAAAGTTTCAAAAACAATTTTAAAACACTGTGGGGTTGGAGTATAGAAATGACGCAAGAGACCCCTACTACCTGTCATGTAAAGTTCGTACTTTTAAATTCATCATGCACAGATATTATTCTCATTTAAATAAACATATAATGAAATACTCAACACAAAAGCACATCAGTTAGCAAATTAAGAACTCAACAAATAACTGCTTATTTAACAATAACTGAAAATAACATAGTTCAGAATCTAATTGGATAATTAATCAAAGGCAAATTAATACTCTGGAACATTTTATATATAAAAGAAAATTTGATGAACAGTCAATATATGATCTCAGAAAAATAATTAGACTGTAGGAAAATAGAAAAGTAAAATCAGAAATAAATTAAATTGAAAAAAAATTTGAAGTGGATTTCCAGTCAATATGGCTAAGTAGGTAAACACTGTGCTTGCCTCTTCTCAAGACTGCATCAAAATTACAACTAAACTATAGAACCATCATCGAGAATTGCCTGAAGTCTAAATGAACTGAAGTCCTACAACTAAGGACATAAAGAAAAAGCCACCAAGAGACTGGTACGAAGGGCAGAGACGGTGAATGAGCTGGTCCCACATCCATGTGTGACCATTAAAAATCAGGAGGGATATCTGGGCTTCAGAGGTCACCCCTGGAGGAGCATGGGATCCCAGCCCCGAGTTCCACTGTCAGGGACAGCAGTCCCAGTGGAGACTGTGGCTGAGTGAGATGGAGGGCAGCTAGAGCCCAGGGCAATCCTCTTAAAGGGCCCATGCACAGACTTACTCGCTGATGGAGTCACTTGCTCTGAGCACCAGGGCTGGGACAGCAGTTCAAAAAGCTCCAGGGACCTAACAGGAGGAACTAAGTTGTCTGGCTTAACTCGAGGGCTGAAGTGGGAGCTTTTTCCCAGTCAGAAGTACTGGCAGAAGCCATTATTATTCCTTTGTGGAGCCCTCCACCCACCCAGTGCGCACATGATCTGAGTTTCCATCAACCTGGCTAACACCTTTCGTCTGGCCTGCCCTGGTGATTCCCTGAAACTCTGCCCCATCCAACTTTCCAGCACAGCCAAGACGCTTCCAGTTTCTTTTTTCCATACAAATGGTTCTACTTGGCTCATGCTTCAGACTTTCCTAATATTTCTCAAAGGTTAACAAAACCCAAAATGTTGCATCTGGCCTTGGTGTGTTCTGTACTTCTGGCTAAGCAGCCCTAAGTCCATCACTAGCAGTAGCCACCCACAGATTATGTCTTGGCCTTACGAGGCACCTCCAAGCCCAGTGCAGGCAGCAGCCACCTTTGGATTGCTTTATGGGTCATGAGGGGTGGCCCCGGGTAGGGCTACAGCTGTACTTGGCCTGTGGCAGTGCCCCTGGCTGGCACACTGAGTGGCTAACTTCTGACCAAGCTGGAACACCACCTAGCTGCCTCCAAGGATGACACACTCAAAGGGCAGATTGGGCAGGCATCAGAGGCCTGCTAAAGTGAATTCTGCTCCACAGGGACAGCCCCTGCACAGCAGCTCCTCCACTGTAGTCATGGTCAGTCCTCACAACCATTCAGCCCAAGAGTCAATCCCTCCCACTGATGTGCAAACAGCAACCAAGGCTCAACTACAAAAGCAGGGCACACACAACCCACACAAAGGACACACCTGAGCACACAGCTCAGCTGAACAGGGAAACTGCTGTGCTACTGGGCCCCACAGGGCACCTACTCCATAATGCCACTCTACTAAAACCAGAAGACACAGCTGCCCTACCTAATATATAAAGACGGGGAGGTAGCCAAAATGGGGAGACAAAGAAACAAGTCCCAAATGACAGAACAAAGTGCCACAAAAAGAACTAAACAAAATGGAAACAAGAAACCTATCAGACACAGAGTTCAAAACACTTGTTATAAGGATGCTCCATGATCTCAGTGAGAACTTAAAAAAAGAGATAGGAAACATAAAAATGGAGATAGAAAATATAAAGAAGAACCAGTCAGAAATGAAAAATACAATAAATGAAATGAAGAATATATTAGACAGACTCAACAGTAGATTAGATGAAGCAGATAATCGAATGAGTGATTTAGAAGGCAGCAGAAAACACCCAATCAGAACTGCGAAAAGAAAAAAAGAATCCAAAACACTGAGGATAGTTTAAGGGGCCTGCATAAACTATCCTGTTGGGACAACATCAAGTATACCAGCATTTGCATTATAGAGATAACAGAAGGAGAAGAGAGAGAGCAAGGAACTAAGCTCTTCATTATTTGAAGAAATAATGACGGAAAACTTCCCTAACCTGGTGAAAGAAATAGACATACAAGTCCTGGAAGCACAGAGAGTCCCAAACAGATGAACCGAAGAGGCCCACACTGAGACACATCATAATGAAAATGCCAAAGGTTAAAGACAAAGAAAGAACATTAAAAGCAGCAAGAGGAAAGCAGTTAGTTACCCACAAGAGAGCTCCCATAAGGCTATCAGCTGATTTATCAACAGAAACTTTGCAGGCCAGAAGGAATTGGCAAGAAATATTCAAAGTGATGAAAGCAAATACCTGCAAACAAGAATATTCTACCCAGCAAAGCTATCATTTAGAATCGAAGGACAGATAAAGAGCTTCCAAGACAAGAAAAAGCTAAAGGAGTTCATCACCACCAAACCAGTATTACAAGGAATGTTAGAGGGACTTAAGACGGAAAAAAAAAAAAAAGATAAAACATATGAATAATGAAATGGCAACAACTACATATCAACAATTACTTTAAATGTAAATGGTTTAAATGCTCCAGTCAAAAGACAGGGGGAGCTGAATGGATAAGAAAATAAGGCCCTTACATATGCTGCCTACCAGAAACTCACTTCAGTTCAAAAGATACAAATAGGCTGAAAGTATAGGGGTGGAAAAAGATATGTCATGAAAATGGAAACAAACAAAAACAGAAAGCTGAAGTAGCAATACTTACACCAGACAAAAATAGACTTTAAAACAAAGGCTATAACAAGAAACAATGAAAGACACCCAGGATGCCCTCACATCCTGGCCACTGTAAACAATGCTGCAATGAACATATGGATGCACGCATCCCCTTGAAGTAGCGTTCTAGGTTTCTTCTCACCCAGAAGTTGGATTACTGAGTCTTTCATTGTTTCTTTAATTAATGATTTGTTTCCACTACTTTTTGAATTCTTTTGTAGTACTCTACAGCTTACCTTACATTTTAATTTATCAGAATCTATTTCAGATTTACACCAACTTAATTCTAGTGAGACAGGGAAATGTTACCCTTATATACCTCTATTCTCTGTTCCTTATTTTTTTGAGTATTATTGTTATGTCACATCTATAAATATTACACTCCAACAATACATATTGTTATAATTATTACTATACAAAACTTATGTCTTTTAAAGACGCTACTAAGGAGAGCAAGTACATACTTATAACATTTGTTAACTTTATTTACCGTTTAGATAAGAACTTTTGCCTGACTTCTAAGAAACACCTCACAGAAAGTGGCAAGAACAACCTTGTACCTCAAGACAGGTTCTCTTTGGCTATGTTCTTGTCAGGTTAGGAAAAAAAGAAAGATAAAAATGATGACAACTGAGATGAGGTATTATGAAGTACATTTTCTATTTTTATAACTTGTTCTAATGTCATATAATATGGTTTATACAAAAATAGAGTGTTCAAGAAGCAAAAGATAAAAATCTGATATTCTTAATAAGATAGTTAGCATTGATAAAACTAAATATTCTGAATACTGCAGGTCTAAGACGATCACCTGGCAGAAAACTGGGTCAGACTTTTATTCAAATAATGTTACAGAATAACAGTTATATTTCTCTGCCCTGAGGGTCATTCAAATTTATATCCTTTTGCTTCCTTTCATGAGAAAGATTCCAAAAACCTTGGTGATTTTTCTAAGAAAGGTCCTTGGTTCTCTAAAACATCACAACTTCCCACCAAATTAACTAAAAATGCTATATTACAAACTACCCCAAGAGTAGTCTTAATATTAGCAAGTAGACAAAAATCAAAAGAAAGGATTCATTTGTAGTGGCTGTCCATAGTCTCTATTAAGGTTAAAGAATGAAGCTTTTATTTTTTTGTTACAGGGACATTCATAAATGATTTGTATATATCCCTGAAGATATATACAACTGAATTATACTGATAATATAATGAAACAATTTACTTAAGATATGTAATCTAGGTTACAGGAGAAACAAAACAAAAAAATCTATTTAAAAGTACTTCAAAAATAAAAGTAATCGTACACATTGTTGAAAAGCCCTGCTTGCTATGCAAAGGAATCCATACCTCTCCCCTCTCCTCCCACCCACCCACCTATCCATTTTCATCTATTCAATAAGTATTTTCCAAATGACTACTGTACACACTAGGAACTGTATGAAAGGCTGGGATAGGACAGTGGACAAAAGTGAACTGGAAGAATCATGAGGAGACCTGTGTGGCAGGGGAGAGAGGGTGCGGGGAGGAGCTTGGTGAGACAACGACGTCTCAGGCCATGTTAGGGAGCTTTGTCTTCATGCTAAGAGCCACAGAAAGCCATCACAGGGTTTTGTTAAACAGTTTCTAAGTGGCTAACTGCATGCTAGGTGGTGGGCCTCCAAGAATACACACACTAGTAGCAACAGCCCTGGTCGCAACTCCTGTGCAGTGTGCTGCACTCCCAATACAATCTGTTACACAATCTGGTCAAATCTATTTTCCTACTAACTCAACATCAGACTATGTATAAACGGTACTACATACAGTTATTCTCATTTAAATGTTCTTCAGCCCTCTTCTTGCCTTTCCTCACTCAACCACAGAATCTCATTTGCTGCTTCCAAATCATTTCTTGACTGAAATACTTAATATTATATCCCATGCTTGGTGATCAGGGCAAAATTCTAAGTTATCCTTCTAAATTTGATATTCTTATATACAGCATAAGTCCAACAAAACATTCTCTGAATAGTGAAAAATAATAAAGAATACCATATTTTGGCAAAATGGCACGTTATTTCCATAACTGTTTGCTTTTTAATATTTTTAAAATTTATTTCCTAGAATTTCTCCCAGCTGTTTATCTGTTTTCGATTTATTCTGCTTCCCCCTGCTTTTATCTTCTATTATTTCTCCCCTAGGATTATATTCCTCAGTTTCATGCAACATGCCTACTACCTTCTCTGATGTGAGGAAACATGCAAAAGAACAAGTCTCTAGGTAGGCAATAAACAGCTTTTCTCTCTCTTTTTTCTTTTGCCTCTTCTTCTTTCTTTTGTCTTTTTTCCTACACACAGACTACAGCAGCAAAGCTGAAGAAAAGCCTAAATAAATCAACAGCAACACACTGTATCTTTTTAATTCACCCTGCAACATTATTTATATAAAATACTGAGGCATACCCACACAGGAGGTCAATTATCTAAGAAGTAAAGAGGGTAAGTTGAACATAACCTGGGGTTTTTTCCTGATTATTCTTCCATGAATCCCCAAGTAAACAAACAGAATAAGATCCATTCCTTTGTTTTCCAGTCCTCAGGAACATGTCCTCAAAGCAGCTCAATTCCACACATCATTATCTGGAAACTATTTCATCTCTCTCATCAAAAAATGAAGCACTGGACATAATACATACTTTATAGACTCTTAAAAAATGTGTTTTGAACATTGCAATCTCCCTGAAATCATGATGCACCTTCTAATCAAATATAAGAGCAGTGTGTCATGACTTAAATGGCAGTGACTTTTTCCCTTCCTAAATGGTGCATATCATTGTGCATCTTCCAATCAATAGGATTTGGAAGTCAGTGGAATATTCTGTAAAAGTACAAAAGGATGCAAGCCTTTCTATGAATCTTGTAATAAAATCTTGTTAGCTATTTAAATCTCTGATTCAATAATTGACTCCTCAATAGATAGTAATTAGTAACACTGTTAGGAAATACTAAGAATTTTTGGCTCTCATATTTTGTAGGAAGCAAAGTTTTGGGGGTTTTTTTTGCATTTAAACACCACAAAGACAGAACATTTAAAGAATATTTATTTTACGTTAATGTACTAAAACTGTTTTGTTTACTTATCATGCAAATCATCTTTTATAAAGCTGGCAGTCTATCTGGAAGACAATGACCTTTTGGGATTTGGTATTGTTAAATCTCAAAATATTGACAGGATTGACATAATAACTTTAACTTATATACATGGCAGAAATAAATAAAACAATACTAATTTTCCTGTAATTCAAGCAATTAGCATTGTCTATTACACTAAGAGACTGCTTTGCATGACCTGAGTATTTAAATTTGAAATTCCAAGTAATATTAAAAGAAGAGATGACTTTCTTTTCTAAAAAACAGAAAATCTGTTGCTGTTTTCCCAAGGGAAATTTCTTAGGCACTGCTGCCGGTCTACAGAAAACCTCATGAATTTTGATTCTTCCAATTCAGATTTTATGATAATTTGGGCAACAGCTGAGTTAAGGCTTATGGGTTCCTTCAGGGTTTAGACTTTTTTTTGCTATCTATTTGTCAGGGCTGAAAAAAAAAAAAAAATGGCTGATAGATAACAAAAATGTATTGAATAAAAGAATGAACAATTTTGTAAGAAAGACACTATGAATTTTCTAGGGCATTTTAATATTAAGAAAGTAGAATTTATAAACATTTTCTTATTTAAAATAAACACCCATTAAGCACACTCATTTTAATACATTCTTTCCCAGTGATTTTTAAACTCAAGAAAAATGACTTGTCAAAAATACATACTTAACTAGTTGGCATTACTACAATACTAAAATAATAAAACTACATTCCTTTAAAAATACTCTATAGTTCAGACATCTCACTAGCCTTTCTGCTGGCTGTATCCATGTGAGCTTTCATGTTGTAAATTATTAATGTCCTTCCAAATTTATAACATTTTAACTAAGCCAGCCAGGTTTTGTTTTATTTCACATACTTTCTCCCAGAGTATTTTAAAACATTTTATCTAATCTTATATTGTATTGACACTATTCATTTTAACTTAATAAAAATCAGCCCAACTTTTCCATCATGCCACCTAAATTTCAGTCATATTTAAAAGGACAACATCACCTCTACCTGTAAGAAAATGCTCTTGTATTTTCTTAAGTATACTTAGCAGAATTCTTAAGGAAGAGAATGTCATTGGCATTAAAGTAAATGTTATGAACACAAAATATTATTCTTAATCAGCCTTCATTTTTAAAATATTATATGTGTTATTTAAAAGAAAATGGGAGTATGTTTCACTCCTTGCAAACTGACTCATAAGGAGCTTAATTATTTTATTTATTTATTTTTAGGAAAGTAGGTGAGCAAACTCTAGCTTTCTTGTTTACACACTAATTGGAGTTCATGATCTAGTTTTCTGCTCCCTATTAGTCTGTCACTCTCACTTCTGAATTACTCAGTCTAGTTTTACATAGGAGCCTAACTTCTCTCAAGCTTCCCCAGATAACAGGAGAATAATTCCAGGGCATAAATTATGCCTATGTTAACAAAAATTCTATTTGTCAACTGATTCCCTGGAGCAAACCTGAATATCACTAAGTTATTTTTGCAGTACAGTTTCCTTACTATATTCCATAAGCCATATAAACTTATATTTAGGAACTCATACTCTCAAATACATGGTAAAATAGATTGACAGAAATTTTGTTTTAAATAAAAACTTCCTGGTGGCTGGGGTATATGATGTCAGAGTAACACTGCTGCTGAAAGGAAACTACCAGTATTATGGCAGCAATTTCAGGATTTAGTCGTTTGACACAGAACAACGTAAAAAATTCCAATGCAAGCTGAACTATAGTCTCCAAACCCATTGTCTGAATCGTAACTATTTTTTCCTGAATCATCACAACTTTTAAAAGGTGGTGAACACGATCATAATCGCATCAGAGTAATGTAGAACAGGACTAACTACTGCAGATTCCACTACTATGAGAACGTAGCTCTCATCCAGTTACGATGCAGAATAACATTAGAATAACATGGTCCAAGACCAGTTTGCACACTCTGGGGTAAGGTTATTTAACATTTTTCCACTTAAGCTTTTTCACCTTTGTAAAATACTGACTTTAGCTGAAAAATGCTGAATTCTAAATTTCTAACATAAAATCTAGGAACAATTTCATAGAAGATTCTTTAAAAATTTGATTTTTTGGTGTTTTTTGTTTTACAAAGCATTCAGAAACAGAGAAAATCAATTTAGAAATACAAACTGGTTTCAAAAATAATTAACATAACAATGCAATTAAGTAAAAACTGACTAATAAAAACAAAATCCCCAACCATGTGCAGAAAAAAAAAATTCTACCAAGAAGGGCAAATAAACCAGCATAGAAATTAATGAAAGTAGCCAGTGAAGAGATGTGTCATACAACTAAAGCAATATGTACAAGTATATTAACAGCATTAAGTGATTCCAGTAGGAAAGTATAAAGCCTTAAAATTAAGCCCAGTTTCCAACTTAAGAAATTTGATAACACAATAAACCCAAAGGAAAAGAGGGGAAAAAGACAAGAGCAAAATTTAATAAAACCGAAAAGGATGAAACAAGAGAGTATCAAGGAAACCATAAGTTAGTATAATAAACAGAGAGTGAAACAGACAAACCTCTTGCAAGCCTAATCAAGACAGAGAGAAAAGGCACAAATGAACAATATTAACAATGAAAATGGAAACACAGGTATAGCTCCAGCAGCAATGAACAGAGTAAGAGAATACTAGGAATGACTTTTTACCAATAAACATTAATAATTAATAAAATGGATAAATAAGAAAAATATAACTTAGTATCTGATTGAAGAGGAAAAAGAAAACTTGAATAGTTCCATATCATTAAATACATTGACTTCGTACTTAAAAATCTACCCCCAACTCCTCTCAAAAGTCAAAACATATTCTAAGACTTGCCTATTAAACTATGATTTCAATATTAAACAAACACCTCTACAGGAAGCAGGAGGATAGAGTTCTCAGATCATTCTACTGAGCTAGTATAATCTTAAAACTGATCAGGCAAGGAAAATTGTAAGAAAATAAAATTATAGGCCAATATCTCTTGGACATGAATACAGAATTCAACAAATATTAACAAATCAAATCTAGTAGTGTGTTTAAAAAGATTAAACATTAAGAACAAAATGGTATTATTTTTAAAAAATGCAAGTGAGGTTTAAACATTAGAATGAAAGAATAAACACCATAAGATCATCTCTACATATGAAGAAGCAGCATTTGATTTTTAAGAGAACCCCTTAAGGGTTTATTTTTAATCTCAACAAATCAAGACCAGAAGATATCAGATAACCTCCCTAAGCTATTAAAATAAACAAACTGACCCCACCCTACAAAAAGACATCAAATAGGGTGAAATATTAGAGAAGGATTCCCTTTAAAATCAAGAACAAGTCAATGTTGCCAACATTACCATGCTGTTGGCATTTTACTAGAACCAACTAGATAAAACAAGGAAATAAGTAAAAAACACAATTATTTAAAAAGGAAGAAAGAAAGTTTTCATTGCTACCAGCCAATATGACTGTTTACAGAATGAATGAGTTCAGTCAGGTGGCTGGATATAAGATGAATATACAATATGTTGCATTTCTATTTGCCAACAAAAGCTAGAGAACAACTTCACACACACACACACACACACACACACACACACACACACCCTAGCAAATAAAGTCCCAATAAATAAATCCAGTAAGTACAAGATCCATGTAGGAAAAAATATAAGACATGAAAGAAAACACAAGTAATCAAAAATATACTATCTTTATAAATAGGAAGAAAGCCTTAAAATTATAACTATAGTCAGTTTGTCCCAAAGTCAATGCAATTTCAAAGTTCGAATTTTTTAAAAAGCTGGTTCTAAAATTTAACTGGATGAGCAAAAAACTAGAAATAGTCAAAACACTCCAAAAAAGGACTAACTTTAGGATTTTGCCTTACTGTATATCAAGACAATAAAGTGACAATAATTAACAAACACACTGTTATATTAACCCATGGACAAACATAACACAAGAGAGAGCTAAGAAACAAACCCATACATATAGAGAAAATTAATATGAAATAGAAAAAGGAGAATCCAATCAATAAATGTTTCAGGGACAAATGGTTATCCATTTGGGATAACCCTAAATCACACCATATTTTTAAAACAATCAACTCAAGATGGATTTTTAATCAAAATGTAAAAGTTATTTAGAAGAAAACAGAATAAAAAATATGTTAAGACCTTGTGGTAAGAAAGACTTTCTTAAGACAAAGAAAAAAAAATCCCAACCAAAAAATACTAATCATAGATGAAAAAGATTAATAGGTTGATAACATTAAAACCAAGAACTTCTGTTTACTAACTAACTAATTTTAAAGAAAAGAAAAATTAAGCCAAAAACTAAAACACATAAAATGGATAAAGGGTTGTTACCCTGTTTCCCTGAAAATAAGACCTAGCCGGATAATCAGCTCTAATGCATCTTTTGGAGCAAAAATTAATATAAGACCCAGCCTTATTTTACTATAAAAATTTTTGGAAAACAATTCAGTATCAACTTATGAAACTGAGATCTATACTCCCTATATATTCCACACATGTGGGCCAAAATATGAGAATATTCATGGCTGCATTGTTTGTGACAGCAAAAAGGCAGAAATAACTTGAATCCATCAACAAAAGCATGAAGAAATCATTTCACTCAATGAAGCATTATTACAGCAGTGAAAAGAAATAGCTACATGCAACAACATGCATGAAACTTAGAAACGATGTTGACAAAAATTTTAAACAAAGTATTAAAATTAAAGTTTATTTAAGAGATAGCACATAAAAGCTCTCCTAATAAATTGATCTATTTATTTCTTCCCAGTTTATTTTATACATATTCCATGACCTCATCTGTGACATTCACTATTTTATTTAAATCCTGTGCAATAATTTTACAAAGTAAGTGTCAAGCACAATCTGTAGAACAAGTAAATAGCACTGTCAGGAAGAATATAATGATATTATGGAGAATTGTATGAATGTTGTATTCTATCTTCCTCCTGAAATTGATTAAAATCAGAATACATAAAATTAAAGTCATCTGATTTTCATTCATAAGCAGTGAGAAAGAATAAAATGCTTTCACATAATTTAGTGCACTTCTATATTCTATTGGTATATAATGGACGAATGTCAGTTTCTATGACACCATATTACACAGATTAACCTTCCTTAAAATGTTGTTAAACAGGAAAGATATTTAATCTATCAATGAACAAGGTTTCTTCTGTTTGTTTGTTTGTTCGTTTTGTTTCAACAGCCAACCTCCATGTTAAATGTTTCTGGAGATAAATTAGTTACTTGCCCTAATGGTGAAAAAAAAGGAGAGGTGAGAAAAAACCTTAAGTAAGTTAACAACCACAGACCACCATATCTACAATGGAGACAAAGAATTAGAACAGTAAGCATTGTAGACTAAAAGCCAGATGTAGAAAAAAAGTCAACCTTGTGGGGGGGGGGCAAATAAAACAAAAGCATGTTGGAAAAAGAGTAAAAATGTGATGACTCACCTTAATCAGTAAAAACAATAAATAATTCTAGAATTTTAAAGTAGATTCTTCAAAGGAAGAAATGAACTTTAATAAAATAGACATCTCAGCAAGCAAAGATTTGAGAAATCTTAATGGCTTTATTTCTCAAAGATTTTATCTCATGTTGTTAAAGACAAACTGATACTACTCCTTAATTATATTTGAGAGGAAAACTATTTTATTGTTAATTTGCCCAGAATGTTTATGGAAAAAGGAAAGCCAAGCAGTAATGCTAGGTAGTGAAGTGCACAGAACAATGCTCATTTGGTATTCATCCTAGGTCTTTAGTAAGTATAGCCTGCCAAATGCAGCCCACTAGATTATTCGAAACCTCATTATCCCTTTTCTTTTTCTAGAACTCTTGTTCCCTTTCCTGCTTCCTATAAGCCATTTAGTTCACTGTTCTTAAAATTCTTTGCCACAGGGGTAAGAAAGAAGAAAAAAGAAAACAAGCACACATTTATTTTGCTATTCGAAGCAGGTTTAAACCGTTACTAGATGTGAAAAAAAGCTGACCATAAAAAATGAAGTTTATTGTGAGATTATCATGCTAAGTGAAATAAGTCAAGCAGAAAAAGTCGAGAACCATAATGATTTCACTCATATGTGGGATAGAAAACTGAAAGCAACAAAACGAACAAGACAAATAAAAACTCATAGACACAGACAACAGTTTAGTGGTTACTAGAGGATAAGGGGGGAGGGGGGTGAGAGATGAGGGTAAACTGGATCAAATACATGGTGACAGAAGAACTGACTCTGGGTGGTGAGCACACAATGTAATTTATAGATGATGTATTACAAAATTGTACACCTGAAACCTATATAATTTTACTAACTAATGTTATTCAATAAATTTAATAAAATTTTTTTAAAAATTAAGTTTAATCCTAAGGAGGTCTCTTACAGCGTGAGTGTCTTGAATGCTTTATGCCTACAGCGACGTGGGGAAGGGGTCTTTAGACAATCTTTCAAACGGACAGCACAGCTATAGTGACTTCTCTGCTCTTTCTAGACTTGCTTTTCTGCAAGAATGTCATGAAAAGGTCACATATGACATGGACCTTCCAGGGATTCCATGGAAAAATGGGGTGAGGGAGAGGAAAAAGGAGGAGGAGGACAATTCTTTAAGGTGTTGCACGTCACAGCATAACTATCAGACCAACCCCAAACACCGGAAGTTTCACAGGCTGGGGTGGGACCTGAACAGCCAGAAATTATTTCCACTAAAGGTACCTAGTTAAGAATCTAACTAGATTGAAAACATATTTAAAAAAAAAAAAAAGACACTCAACTGGAATCCTACATGGCTAATTTGCTCTGCCAAAATATTCCACTGTAATTAGAAGATGTAACAAGGCCAAAGAAATAATAAATCATGAAATATAAATGCCATAGGGAACTTTATATCCTTTAAATCAATTTTACTCATTTAACACAGTGTTGGAACACGATCCACCTCACTGTCTTCCCCTCCCCACAGACTGTTCTACATCGAATGTATTTTTATATTACCTAAAAAAAAATCAGTATGCTTTCTGTGATGAAAACCAAGTTTTGCCGTTACAATTCTTATTTTTATACAAACTTATACCCATGTAACTAATGAAAAGACACAGGGACATACAAATAAAAGTTTATCATCTTCCTTTGCCCTTTCTCCCACCATTGTAAAGACATTTGTATATAAATACTTTCAAACTTTATCCAACCCCATATAAGCGTGTGCGCACGCGCACATGCACGCATGTATGCTTTTGACTGAACCAAAAAATGGTATGGTATTTTACATGGTACACTGCAATTTCATTCTTCTCATTTAGCAACCAATTTTCACAGCTAATTGAAATAATTAACATTTTTAAAAAGCTGTATAATATTCCAAAATATAAATGTACTAAAATTTATCCAACTATTCCTCCACTTACTAGCATTCAAGTTATTTTAGTTGTCTTAGATCTTGGTCATTTCAAAAAAATACTGCGTCACATAAACACACGTACACACACACCATTGTCCAGTATACTGGCTCTTTCACTGCTATGGGACAGTCTCACGAAGAGGACTTTCAAAAGAGCTGCAACCACCTTCACTCTTACCAGCACTTTCACTCCTACAACAATCACACTCCTACAAGCAATATATTAATAGGTGGACAACAGTAACAGAATGTGCTATGTAGCTAAAACATTTCATAAAGCAAAGTCCATATACTTTTAGGTATCAATTAGTTTAAGGTGATTTTTAATTCTGTCCTATACTTATACTGATTGAGTTAGTAAAGCTGCAATTATAAGGTATTTACATAGGAATCTCTGCAAGATCAAAGTTTATACTGGGATTGATTTTATTTACCTTTTTAAAATTTTATTTCTTTCTTTCCATTATATAGCATAGAGAATATAATTTACCTTTTTTTGACACTTCCGCCCCATTAAGTTCTTTTTGTGCTTCTTCAATTTTGTCTAAGAAAAACAAAGAAAATTTTAAAAATCAATTCATCATACACAAATAAGAATACAGTAAAACAAACATACTTCTTATAAACAGCGCCTGACACAGTAATAAATATTTGTTAAATGAATTATTTATGCAACAAATATGTGTAAATTGTTAAAGTAATATTATATTCCCTTCTGAAATTATAATTTTAACCATGTCTTAGTCAGAAGGACCACTTCCAATTAATTAATGGTTCCATAATGCAAATAATTCGTGTATTTCAAATACTCAACTATAGTTGAAAAACATTTAACTGCCTAATAAATGTAAGTAAAAATAATTCTTTCCTTATGAAGACATGTAAGTGCCCAATAGGGATATGATCAATTAACAAATGAGATATAACAAATGTCTATTAGCTTAGAAACAAGTCTAAGCAAAGTTCATAGATGGCTTAAGACCTACGTCAAACACGGAAGAAAAATACAGGAAATAAGCTGAAGAGGAACATGACACCCATCACTTTCACCAACACTTGATAACAGGATAGAATTATCTATGAAATGTATAGGTAGAATACCACATTAAAGAGATACTATATATAACTAATGACTACAGAACTGTTATATATGCACAAAGTATTAAAAGATTGGGTGTAACTCAGAAGCAACACTAACCAAGACATGGGAGGGCTGCCTGAGGAGTGGACAGGAAAGGGAGGCAACTGAGCGCCCAGAGCCTGCACTTCTTCCATCTTAGGCTTTGGGCACAACTGATTTTGTAAATAACTACACATTCCACTTTGGTAACAATAAATTTAAATTTAATAAGGATATTCTCATATATAATGTAGATACAATAACATATATCCTCATATATATCCATATATATGCATATATATCCTTATATATACGAGGACTGACAATTACGTTCACGAATTTGTTGTAACGATGTTGCTAACCCTTTTTTTGCTATCAGAGGGGTTATTCATTATGAATTTCTATCAACTGGACAAACAGTTAACCTAGTTTACTATTTGGAAGTGCTGAAAGGCTGCATGAAAAAGTTAGACGACCTGAACTTTTCGCCAACAATTCATGGCTCTTGCATCACGACAATGCACCAGCTCACACGGCACTGTCTGTGAGGGAGTTTTTAGCCATTAAACACATAACTGTATTGGAACAGCCTCCCTACTCTCCTGATCTGGCCCCCAATGACTTCTTTCTTTAACGGAAGGTAAAGGAAATATTGAAAGGAAGACATTTTGATGACATTCAGGACATCAAGGGTAATACGATGACAGTTCTGATGCCCATTCTAGAAAAAAAGTGGACTAGGCGCTGGCATTGGTGTATAGCTTCCCAAGGGGAGTAATTTGAAGGTGACCATAGTGATATTCAGCAATGAGGTATGTAAGCACTTTTTCTAGGATGAGTTCGTGAACTTAATTATCCAATCTCACATAATTTATATACATCCTTATAAATTTTATTATGTATTTTATATATATATATATATATATATATTTGATGACTGTGACAGTGACCAATTCCAAGTTTAATACAGTGGTCTAAGTGCTTATTATAACGGTAAATGATAAAAGTTAAAAATTCCCAGAGTACTATTTTGTACTGAAATACAGTACCAATATTTATGTAATATTTATGTAATATTGGAAGTACAGTTTAAATGCTTTCATATTATTGGTACGTCAGCCATTTATGCCTTCTGGCATACACAACCAGCCTCCAAAATGATCTCCAATGCTAAACCTACCCTTACTGGCCATGGAAGATGTAACTTCCAAAGTGGCATCCTTCCCAAAATAAATAAAAGGCACAGCTCGCACCACAGGCCCTTCAAACTCTGGTCTACCTGCCTCTTCCCCCATCAGCCATGCCAGAAAAGCCAGAAATTCAGAGAACCTTCGATTTACTGATCAAACTTCTCTCAATTGCGTATTGATCCATTGAGCTTGCCAAATCCAGGCAGAGGGAGAGCAGTAGAATAAAGGAAACAAGCTAGTTTGAAATATTAAACACTATGTATCAGCAATGGCCAAAAATAATTAAATTTTCATCCTGACAAATGAGTTCCCCTCAGTAATGTGTTAATTGCTTCCTGCTAATTATCAGACCCAGAATAAGAATTATGAGGAATAGAGATAACCTTTGGAAAATACAATTGTTCTTATTTACACACTTTAGTTAGTTCTCATGTCATGAAGTGAGTGAAACTGAAATCTCATGAAGTGAAAAAAAAATAACACTCTTATTAAATGCAGAAAATGGATCCTGCATTCAACAGTAATTTAAAAATATCAAATGCATGGATGAAATCTATATTAATACAAGTAATAAAAGGACAAGGCCCACTTTTTTTAAAATGACATTTAAAATGTAAATAAACAAATCGCATAATTTAAATATACAGTCCTTGAGAAACACAAAAGAAAAACAGTAGGTATTATTTCTATGCCAGTAGTTCATTCAAACTTAAGAACTGTAAGTAGTATATGTATATACTATATAGTCATAATAGTAATAACTGTTCAAGTTTATGCATACATAATTTGGCATTACGTAATAAAACGTTTTATTAATAGAATCAACTGAGGCTCAAAGCAACAAAACTCATGACTTAACACACATTTAAAGACCAGCTGCCATTTATTTAGTATACTGAGGTCTGGCCATCTTCTGTTTGCACTTTAATATAACAAATTCTTACAAAAATAACCTCAATTTACATTTGATCACAAAATACTAATCTTTGTTTTTAAACTTTTCCATTAAGCTGCCTCTTTCTCTTGATAATAGCAGTGTACAAATCAGTAGATTTAGGGTAACTATTGTTAGGGATAAGGATCTACTTTGGTGCTTTTACTTAGCGCTCCATCCAGTTCAACGGGTAATTGTTAACAGCTACCGTTAAAAGCTTTGGCTTCCATTTTTATAGAAAGTCCTGTTAGCATTTAACCTGTCATATGATTCTCCTGGTAAAATACGGTGCTTTGAAGACACTAGCCAAAACTAGAGAAAGTAGTCATTTGTTATATGCTCCTACTTGGTTTACACAAGGCAATTTACTAATATTTAACAGCAATATTTATCATTTTTTTCACTAGGACCCAGAGCAAGAAATACACTTTACATTCAAACCAATTACAGGCGCATATATGTGTGTATATATAACTCAGACAAACTCACCCACATCCCACTTGCTACCCTTTTCTATTAAAAGTGAAAAATGCTGCCCTACCCAACCACACTGATTTCACCACCCGCTGCGGGACTGTAAACCTGCAGCTTGAAACGCACTGACACAAGCAGTTCTCCGCGCATCTTCTCACCACCCCCCTTTCTTTACCCCTTTTTATCCTTTTCCCTTTACCAAGGGTAACACCTCCCAGCAAGAATATGTCTCAATATAAGCCTTGATGGGGGTGGAGGGCACGTTGTTGAGGATGGAATCTCAGATTCTGAGGAATCTTCCATCATGCCCTCCCCACTGTCACTGTTACCTCAGGTAACAGTTTCACAGAGAACTACACATTCAGAAATAAATAGTTTCTCTGTTGCTGTTGATTAAAAATAAATATAAACATACATGCAAAATGGACACTCATACCATGTTGGTAAATCTAAAGTAACACACTCTGAACTGTAATGAGTTCTTACTGTATTTAAATTAAGATGCTAATGTTCTAATTAATTCACTTTTTACTAAATATACTCAGAGTCGTCACCTGGAAAAGTTCGCAGCAACACACGAACGGACCCACAATTTCCCCTCAGCTACAGAGGGGCCCATGGCTGACAGAGAGACAGGTTAGGAGAGGAGGTACTATTACAGGTAATACTTTGGTTCTGCAAGTATTAAAAATTGATACCTTTTTAGTTTTTCGTCTCTGATAAAGCACAGAAATTTGTTACTGGGAAAGACTATGAACGATCTTATATAATGCTTTACAAATTTAAAAACTTTTGTAGAAGAAAGCTATGCAAAAGTATTTTTTTCATCATCCAAAAATATTTATATACAAATTTAAAAAATAAGTCTATTTGTGAAACAATCTGAAACCACTGAGCAAAAAAGAAGAAAAAAAGTCCTAGAGCCCTTAAGAAACCACCTTTCTTAATGTTCAGGGGAGAACACAAGGCAATTAAAAACAGATCACTTAATAAGCAATAAAAAAGTAAAGCAATCTTCAAATAAGAGCTCACAGCAAGCTCCCGCTCTCTGACCATTTTCACCCCATGCAGACGTGTGGGGGCTCCCTCACCATCTCAGGTGCCTCAACACCACTCCCCCAGAGCCTGGGGATCCAGGACATCACAGCTCTGGGGACTGAAGCACTAAACCATTAGGATCTGGTTTAACAAATCTGTGTGTTTTTATTGCACTGAATGTCTAACCTGTGTCAGGTACAACTGGAAGAACTAGACATAGGAAGAACAAAATGGATCTGTAAAGAGGCTTATATCCTTTTAACAGTCATCCTTTAAACAGTTATTTAAATACCAATTTGAAGGTAAACATAAAGCCTGGATTCCCCTGAGTGGCTAACAAAATTCTTTGTGACCCCACTATCTCTTTGCCCTCCCCTCAGCCACCCCCACTCCTGTTTTCTTTGCAGCTTCAGGCTCTGTCAGACTCTTTCCACAATGCCCCTCCCACCCCATCCCTTCTCTATGTGACATCCTTTCAAGATGGTGCCTTCTCTAGGGCACCTTCTCTAACACCTTCATTCAGAGCCTGTCTCTCCTTGCTCTGTGCCACCACCAAACCTTGCATGCAGGACCCCATTTCACCATAGCTACATATCCCATGATCATTAATAATAATAATATTAGTAACAATAAGACGGACCTGTGTGACTTATTGATCATATAAATGCCAACATAACCTGTCAAGGGACACAGAGAAACACTGACCTATTCTGAAAAAGATAAAAAGGGATACCTGCACACAATATTGAAAATTGGCACTGGGTAATTTTACTTAAGAACCTAGCACTGTGTCCTCTTTAACATTATAAATGATCTCTGCGTTTGGGAAACTTATCAGTATACTGAAAGCACTTGAATCACCTATTACTCCATTCAATCTATCAACGATTTAAATTATTTCTACCTTGAAAGGGATTAAGAAGTACAAATTGCCAGTTATAAAAATTTCCATGGGGATGTAAAGTACAGCAGAGGGAATATACACAATAATGTCATAATAACTGTGTGTGGTGTCAGACGGTACTAGACTTACTGGGGTGATCACTTCATAAAGGCATATAAATGTCTAATCACTATGGTGTGCATCTGAAATTAATATAACATTGTATGTCAATTGTAATAAAAAATAAATTAAAAAACTAATTTCTACCTTAATTCTATCAGCTCATCCTTCCTTCTTGCTGTTTTGATAGGCATCTATAACCTCTGTGCCAATACTCCCCCTCTTAGCCCTGAAAACACAAAGTAGAAATGCTAATCCTAAAATTTTATGAAGTAGCTCCTAATGAACTGTAAAAGGCACCTCTGTTTACTGAAAGAGATACCATCTGATTGAGAAAAGATCACCATATGTGACTGTACTATTTTTACTACTGAATAAGCCTAACTCCTACATCTCCTCATTACATGTCAGTACACGCTCCTTACTCTGTTAACTGCCAGAGCTATTTCAATAAGACTAAATATACAACAATGACATAATGTTAAAAATATATCCAATACCCATACCCCTTAATGCATACTTTTAAATGAAGATTATCCCAGCGTTCACTACCAAATCAGTTAAGTAAATCTACCGTTAGAAGTGACACATTTTAACCTAAAAGTTACACATCTTACATACCCCTCCAGACCTACGTCTTTGAGGAAGAGGACACTCTATAATGTCGAAAATGATAGTCTAGACTAGTAATATTTCAAATTGAAAAAATACTGATTGAAGTGAAAAAAAAAATACTCAACTCTGTGCTAATGAATTTGAAAATTGTGATTAACTACTAAAAATTTTAGAAAAATGTGAAGTTACTCGACTTGATCCAGGAAAAGAAAAACCCAACTAGAATAACAACCATGGTGAAACTGAGAAAGTTACCAGAGAATAACACAGAATTTCCATAGAGCTTTATCAAATTCTTTCCAATTTTGAAGAACAAAGCATTTCCTAAGCCATTCCAGAGCACAAGATAACACAAAAGGAGTTCTAAATCACTTAATTAACCTGGTACAACCCTGCTATTAAAATGTGAACAAAGAGGCACAAAAACCCAACACTACAGACAAGTCTCACATATGAATAGTGATATAATAATCTAAATCAAGAAGTATGTTCAAAGATAAGAAAGCCATGTCCGAGTAAGGTGTAAAATAAGTATGCAAAGGTATTTCAGTATTAAGAAGCAAGCTGTTATACGCGGTAACAGCAAACAGGCCAAGGGGGGGGGGAAGGGTAATTTAAATAATGTACAAAGTGTCACCTGATTGAATCTCATCTATCTCTAGTGCAAGAAAAATCAAAAACCAAAACTGAAATCAAAACAAACAAAAACCTTCAACAATGAATGTAAAGCGCTACACTTCATCATACACTAACAACCGACTACTAATCTAATAAACATTCCGCAAACAAAGAAATTTGCCAGAAGAAAGTGAACTGGGGGATCAGAGAGAAACACAGTCAAGGGAAGGTTGTTTGGTTTGGTATGTTTTTCAAAGATGTTTATAGACCCAAGGAGAACTAATAAAAAGAGAGGAAAGATACAGGAAAGAGTGGAGGATACAAAGGGACAAGGCTCTGGAGAAAGCAGAAGACAAGATCGAGAGTCTAGGTGGAGGGTTGGTTTTGAACAAGGAAATAGATACTCAGGATGAGTCTCTGTGGTCTGAGGAAAGGAAGAAGGTAGGTGAGGTGCAAAGTCGGCTGATGGGAAGGATGAGTTTGAGGGACTTCATATCCAATTACCTCCATTTTATTGAGATAAGAGGCATAGTTGTCTACAAAGAAAAGTAGTTTAGTGTTTGTGTAAGAGCTCTGAGAGGCATATAAAAATTAAGACAAAATTATTGATGGGAATGGAAGAGCTAACCAATTGTAAGGACAAATAAAAGCACTGATGAACAGCAACTAGGGATCTCTGAATGTGGAAATCCATGAATTTTTGGTGGCTCCAATGTCCACAGCACTACTATTTATTCTAACAAAGTCTGGCAACCTGGATGAAAAACTGGGGAAGGAATGCCAAACGTAGATTTTTCCAAGAGGAAGGACAAAGAATTTAGTGAGATGAAGGTGTCAGAGAGCCATTCATGTGATCAACCAAATACACAAGATGGCTAGGAAGGAACTGATAAAGGAGGAAATGTAGGAACCAAAGGCAGACAAGGAGAGCTGAGAGTCTGACGTCCCCAAAAAATCTTGCTAGAGGTTATAATAATTTTTTGATAAAGGCTTCAAGGGTTTTAAAAAGATCTAGACTGGCTACGGGAAAAAGTAGAGATAAAGGTTAACACAAACAATCTCCTAACCTAGTATGATAATGAGTCAAGAAACAGCAAAGAAGATTAGGAACAAAATACGCCATGATAAAATCTAAAATGTGAAATGCCTAACCTTGCGATAATTTTATGCC
This sequence comes from Rhinolophus sinicus, assembly GCF_036562045.2. NCBI lineage: Eukaryota > Metazoa > Chordata > Mammalia > Chiroptera > Rhinolophidae > Rhinolophus > Rhinolophus sinicus. The sequence goes on from NC_133756.1 coordinate 66,843,734, forward strand.
CTGCCTTTTGCAAAATTGTTCATTTATCCTTTTCAGAAAGCAGGTTTCCATTGTGATACTGATAAAAACTTAAATAGTTCAGAGAAAAGCAGACCTATGTTTCATTATGCTTTTAAAATTATGGATCAACTATATGCAAAGTTTCTTCCATAAGAAAATCATCTTGATATCAAAACTGACCATGAAAATAACAAACCGTACATAGACATACAATAAATGTGCTACACTGAGCCATCTAAGGCTTTTAAATTATTTTTTGTCCCTTAATATCATCTGGTTTCATTTTACAGATAGTTGCTTAATTAGCCTTGATCAGCAAAACTAAGAACTGTGTCAGGCCACTGGCTCAAACTCTGGGCTTTTGAAATGGGGTAATTATACCTTTTTATCCCTAGAGGGTGCTAAGAAGACAACTTGCTTATATGGTTGAGCACACATTTCCTAAGATATAAAAAGCCACGCAAACTCCCGAAGTCTCCTTCCCCAAATTCTCAAACCATTTGGGAGCCCATGAGGAGTCAAGCCAAGGGGTTAAGTCTGAAGTTGAAAAGCTCCTTTTTTAGAAAGCTGCCAAAGCAATTTAGCACGAGGCCGAGTCTCTTAATGCCACTCTTCCAGCTCCCAGTTTGATGACCCTGAATACATCACCCAAAACAGTAAAACTCAAACTCGGCTGCATATTAAAGTCACTTAATATTGGTGTGATTTTAAAATCTTGATACTGAGGCTGAACTCCACACCAATTAAGTCAGCATTTTAAAAAGTTGCCCAGGTGATTCCAACACACAGGCAAACTTGAATATCGCTGTTCTCTCAATCACAGGTATTATCAAATCAAGCTTCAAAATTGTATAAAACGCAAGCAGTTAGAGGGAAAAGTCTTGTCAGCCAGATCTTGGAAGCAACTTCTCATCAGGTAACAGGGGCAGCAGCGTCGGGAGCATCATCTGCCTGCCTTACCAAGGGCCCAAGTTAGTGGGTACCAAGGAGGACGCAGAGGGGAAAGCTCCTGGTGCTTCCTGGCTGCGGATCCAACTGTCCTTCTAAAAAGCAAAGCCAACGCACAGACTCTTAATAAGCATAACACCAAAAATAGGTCTGATGCTTAGTATTAATGTGAGCCTTAAACTAGAAAACAGATTTCAATCTGCCAAATTCAATGTTTGAAAATTTTAAAAACTGAACATAATAAAGTACTGTGAAAAGATACTGAAAATTGACGTAAATAGTTTTCTGATAATCACATTAAAATACTTTGCCCATTGTGGATGAGACAGTATTACTATTGGAGCGTGACAACACTGGCTTCTTCCTATTTGATGATTAATCAGTGATTGACAGGAGGTAGTCATGGTAACTACATGGGGAGAGAAAGAAATATGAAGACAGAGCATTCTTATCCGGAGAGGCTAAACATTCTTATCCAGAGAGGTTTACTTGGGTTCCCAGTAACAGAGTAACACATGTACACATATGTACACGCACACAGCCCCTGAGTTCAGAACTAAAGATGTATTAGGGTGGTGCAAAAGTCACTGCGGTTTAAAAGGTTAAAAATAACTGCAAAACCCGCAATGACTTTTGCACCAACCTAATAGATGTACAGATAATTGAAAGAAACCCAGGAGGTGTGGATCTCAAAGAAGACTGAAAAAAAAACCTCTTCTGGCTCTTTAGGCTGGCTGTGTACCCCACTCCCAGTCAGTAAATAGTACATCGATTTTTCCCTATAATACATTTTTTAAGCCCTCTTATTAAAGGAAGGAAGGGGGAGGGAGGACTTCGATGTAAGGTGTACCTGTTACCTAGGGTCGCCCCCTTTCTATGTGCCCCTTTTAAACTGGCTCTCCTTGGCACAGCTTCCTCGCCTCCATCCCGGCTGCCCCTAACCATTCATTCACATCAGGAAACAGTTACTGCTCATAGTGTACCAGGAACTATGACAGCTGTACTATGGCTGGGTAAATAATATCATGATATTTCAGATTTCTAGTTCCATTGGTTCCGTTTTGTGATCTCACATAACTACTACAGACACAAATAAATCTCTCCAAGAAGTAGGGAAAGAGAGGACAAAGACATGTGAAGGAAGAAGGGAAAGGAAAGGAAAGGAAAGGAAAGGAAGGGGAAGGGGAAGGGGAAGGGGAAGGGGAAGGGGAAGGGGAAGGGGAAGGGGAAGGGGAAGGGGAAGAAAGGGTGGAAATAACTGTACAAACCCCTTTTGGATAAGAAGAAAAACATTTAGAGGCACAGAAGACTGGACAAGGGAAGACAACAACTACGTGTTTTTTTCTAGAAGTCTAAATGGATGAAATATCAGTCTGAGGTAAACAATATCTTGATATTTCAGTTTTCTACTCCAGACCCAGCAAACAGCTATGACTGGTGACCTTCCCAGCGACCTGCCGGACTGTGTCACCACTGTGCTGGCCCCTTCTGCGTGTGGACACCACGTTCCGCCCTCTTGCCTGTCATAAATTTGGATGTTATGGTTACCATGGTTCAAGCCCTGGCCTCAGAGGTGATACACAACATCCCTTCAGCAAGATTCACCTCTATGGAAAGACTTAAACTCCAAGACATCAGCGCCACATCTCTGACTCTCAAAAGGCCTCTCTCTGTGTGGCATTAAACAATTGACGACATTCTAATTAAAACAGAAGCAAGAATTTTTCTTCCTTGAGCCCCTATCATAAATTTAGTAGACACATAAACCCATTATCCATCGCATAGGTATGGGCACAGCTCACAGCTGTCTTTAATTTTCTCTGAGTTTGTGTGTTTTTTTTTTATTTCACATTTCAAATCTATAATCATGTATTTTTAACTGGTATCCAAAGCCATAAAAAAAGCTATGCTGGACAACAAATCCATGTTCAAATATAATCTGACAAAATCTAAAGAATATCGGGAAATTTGAAAGCAACCAATTAAAACAATTTTTAAAGAAATCTATTTATTTGACCATTTAAAAACAGACCAATGGTAGAGAACTGTACAGGACAAAAAAACCTCCTTCCTCTGACAAACAATTTGCAAACAAAAATAAGAGGGAATTGGAAAGGGTATCTATAGGTCAAAAGTACATAAAAGACATACGCACCTATAAAATATTTAGACCTTATTTGTCCTGATTTTAACAAAAGCTTTAAAAAATTATGACACTGCAGAGAAGCTTTAAACACTGAAAGAATATTTGATTATATTAAGAAATTACTCTTTTTGGTTTCATAAAGGTACTGTGATTATATCATTCTTTTCCCCTTCTTCTGCCATCTCCCCACCCCACTCTGGTTCAAGCAGTCGTTTCTCAGTCTAGTTGTGTAAGGTACTATGATTATGTGAAAAAATATTCCTTATTTTTTGGAGCTTATATAATGAAAACACATTAATGAAATAATGTATCTGAGGTCTGCTTTAAAATATCATGGGAGGGGAAAGCGCTCAGGGTAGTGAATGGAAAAACACTGGCTACAGCTGTTAATTACTAAATCTGAATGACAGACAAGTAGAGGTTTATTACACCATTCTATTTTGTAATCACTTTGAAACTTCCATAATCAAGAGTTTAAAAAGGAAACAAATTGAGCCCAATTTAAAAAAAAATTAAAAGTTTACCAAAATATTACTAATGTATTGTTACAGTGTTATAGTTTAAATAATAATCATAAGCAAGAAATAATACATAACACTGTTTAAGTAAATGAAGCAAAGTATCTATAGGCCTAGCACACACCCATTCAATAAAGGTCACTGCCCCAGAAATAATCACAGCCAAGAGGAAATTAAATAATTTCTGAACGACCACTAGGAGTCAGGTTTGTACACACCAAAGCTGAAAAGGATAAAAAGAACAGAAATTTCTAGAAATATGATAGCCACTGTTCTTAATTTCTTTTGTTGAGGAAAAGGGTAGGGTAAGAATCTGAAGATTGGAAAGCTTTCCACCATACAAAGTTAAACAAATCAAAAAACAAAACCCAAATCCATTTGTATCAAAATATAGAAATGAACGTGGGTGTGTACAAAAGGTAACGAAGTCACTGTGTTGGTGTTACCAGTCACCCCTGGGGAAGGGGAACCAGGTAAGAAAGATGTATATTTCACTGTACTTTTTAACTGTCTCTTCTGTTTGAATCAGTTAACACTGCAAGATTTACTTTAGTTCTGAAATTTAAACAACAATATATGGTACAAAAAGAAAATAATGTTTCAACTACCCAAATAAACCACTGTTAGCATATTCGCGCATTAGGTTCCAGGTTATTTTTCGTGTTCGTATGCAGGTACATGTGCACGTGCGCACACACACACACACACAAACACACACTTTTAAAAGTAAAATGACACATGAATTATATGGACACACTGGGGGGGTTTTGTTTTAAAATTAGAACATCTCCATCCTACTCCAGTACTGATCCATCACTTTTTCAATAAAAAATAATGGCTGATTTTTTTCCCAAAATTTAACTAAAAACATCAACCTACAGATCCAAGAAGCTCAGTGAACCCCAAGGAGGACGAATACAAAGGAAACAACACACAGGCATGTCATACTGCAACCTGCAGAATATTGTGGGTGGGGGGGTGAGGGCGGGCGGCAACGGATTTTTAAAGTGCTGCAGAAAAAAAGTGTCAAAGTAGAATTCTGTATTTAGCAAAATTATCCTTCAAAAATGAAAGCATATAAAAATATTTTCATACAAAGAAGTTGAGAAAATTTGTTACCAATACTATGTGCAATGCTAAGAAAGTAGTGATTTAGGCTGATGGGAAATAACAGATGAAGGTATGTACCTATAGTAGGGCCCAGCAAATTATGAACCACAGGTCAAATCCAGCCCACAACCAGTTTTCATAAGACCTGTGCATTATTTTAAGTGCTTTAAAAAGAGGTGGGGAGAAGAACAAGGAGAGAATGTGATGATGTGCTGGAGACTGTATGAAGCCACAAGGGCTAAAATATGTACTGTTAGGCCCTTTTCCAAAAAAATTTGCAAAGCCCTGATTTATAAGAAAGTGGAAAGTGAAAGAAGGAGGAAGGGAGGGAGAGAGGTAAAAAAAAAAAAAAAAGACTATATTACTTTATCTTTATTTCTTTAAGACAATTCACTGTTCAAAGCAAAAATAACACTATAGGGTTTATAATGTATGTGTAAGTAAAATATATGACAAAAACAATTTACTCATCTAAAAATGCCCTCAAGCCCAAGGCCAGCCCTAAATAATGAACCCATACAACTGAATATTAATATGTTGAAGTTACTTGATATTACTTCAAATAAGTTTCAAAATACTCGATAGTAATAATTATTTTAAAAAACCCCACAAAACTGAAATAGTTTGTTTCCAATCTATTTTCTAATACACATTACAAATAACAAGCACATTATCAGCTATGAACATATTTTGAAAAACTGAAAACACCCCCTCTTTTTAAAGTGCTTTAAATAACTCCTAATTAGATTTTTAAGTTCTTTTTAAATATATTACTAATTAGTTCATCTTATTAAGTACTGGCAAAGTATGAGAGTTGACACAAATTCCAGGAAAGTGAAAAGGCTTCTGTGAAGAAAGCATGAAGTAAGATACAAAAGATACAAAGTAGGAATAAGCATACAGTATATGGGGCACACTGAGTAGGTGTTGCATAGCAGAACATAAATATGCAGGTGAGAGCTAGCATATCAAGAAAGTAATCAGTCTAAAATGACATGGAAGCTTCAGGTTTTGATGGCTGGACGACCAATGGTGCCAGTCTAGGCATGAGAGAGGAAAGTGACCTGCTTTCATACACTGTTTATGTATCCACACCTTGTACAACCATGTTTCCCCGAAAATAAGACCTAGCCGGACCATCAGCTCTAATGCATCTTTTGGAGCAAAAATTAATATAAGACTCGGTATGGTATGATATGATATGATATATGATATATGACATGATATGGAGCGGGTCTTATAGTAAAATAATACCAGATCTTATATGAATTTTTGCTTCAAAAGACGCATTAGAGCTGATGGTCCAGCTAGGTCTTATTTTCAGGAAACAGGGAATTTACACATGACAGAGTAAACATTCTATTAGCGTTTAGCAATCAATTGATCAATTACTAAATGAACAAATGAATACAGAACCGAAATGGTCTATTAGGGATGGGAAGCTTCTCTGTAGACATATCCTGAATTTGGAACATGAGGCTCAGAGGACCCGGGGGCGTATTCCAGGAGAGGTACTTAAAGGAAAGCTGAAATAGAGCACTCCTGACTGGTCCAGGATGAACATACTTATTTGGAATTAAGATTGTATTCTAAACTTCGTATTTGGGTTTCTGTGTTTTATCATGTTTGGCCCCTCAAGTAAAAGAATTTTGTTTTCATACTATTTCAAATGCATATTCTATAAATAATACTATTATTATAAGTGACAAAACAAATCAGCAATAAACTGACACATACACTGATCAGAGAAGTGGGAATAAATGGTAACCTAAAATAATGCAGGTTTGAATAGAGCCAAATTTTATCAGTGCTCAGTTCACAAGAAGTTTTCCTACTATATGGTTTTTGCTTTCAACTTAAGCTTGTAACCAGAAATTTGGGCAATGATTTTTTTGGAGTATGAGAATCCTAAATAAGAAAAAAATTAGACGTTCAGATCAGAATCTACTGTGTAATATATATATTTTTGTGGACAAGTGTGCATATTTTAAAAAATGATATTGTCATGTCTGCATAAACATTTCTGAAAAAACAAAAAGACAAGAAGTTAATATGGGTGGTTACCTCTGAGTGTAAGGATAAAAAGCAGGGACAGGAAAGAGGAAAATGCTATTTTTTTAATTCTATCTACTTCTGCACTCATTGTTTTTTGATTTTTTTTTAATTAAGAGTATGGACTACTCATACTGAAGATGTATTACTTACTCATTTAAATATATATGTATATATAAAAATATACGTATTTATGTATATATAAATATGGATAGCCAAATCAAAAAGTTTGAATGCCTCAATTCCCTAAAAGTATGTGTTTACTTATGTGCTTACAAAAATACATATTCCATATATATGTATGTGTATATATGCACACGTATATCTCTACAGATATATGTACACATATGAATATATCTGCAAACTCTCAGATTCTTTTTCTTCAGTATTCTTATTCAAACCCTGTATTATTCCATGCTTTTAAATTATTTGATACCTGTTTCCTCCTTCCAAACTGAGAACACTTTTAACATTTACCGATTGGCAATAATACCACTGAGCATTGCGACACACTATTCTTTCCTTTCCTTTAATGTAGCCAAGCAATGTGGTAGTCAAAACATTCACAGGTCAATTAAGAAGTCTGTTTTTTCACCTCAAAATCATCCCATTTGCATCCCGTCAAAAGGGTAATTCCCTCACCAGCAAGAATCAGAAGATAAAAGGATATGAAAAATTATAAGTAGGTGGTGGTTGGGTGAGAACCAAGCTGAAAACAGACCAAGTATAACAGTTTCAGTCATCAGCTACAGATAACAATCTTTATGAGGGGATTATAGTCAAAATAAGCCCACCCCCTAACAGTTTGGAGTGCACCAGCAAGTGTAATGGCACAGCCATGCTCCTGCAACACTGTCCCGTTTGGCTGGGAGTAATGCTGGGTCAGAGGAGCCCAGCAGGTCCAGGACGGCAGAGACCAGGCAGGTGCAAATCACCCCTGAGCCCCACGCACTGTGCTGGACACAGCAGGTGAGCTGCCCAATAATTTTGACATTGGCATCAGGTAAATGCCATAAACCCTAACCATTCTATTCTATTTAAGGCTACTCCAAATCAGGGAAGAACTGAAATTTGATAACCACAAGAAAAACATAACAAAATAATTCTAATTCAAAAAATTGAAATTAACTACATCTTTAAACAATCCTATTTATCTTTTTTGTGCTGTAAGTGACTAAACGGCCTAAAGTAACTTTCCACTCAAGAACTCGTATGAGAAAAGTTCGCAAATATTTTATAGTGTCGCAAAGATAAATAGAAATAGATATAAATATATATAGCATGTAACTATTTCCAACTATTAATGTTCTATGCTATAACTTTAAATGTAAAAGATACTAACTACTGAGTGATTTAGTTCAGTACAAACACAAAATGATACAGAAATGCAGACATCTATAGGTGGTCAAGTGTGTGACCCACAATATTAACAGTCAATAATGAACTTAAAAATTAGTTTTGTATTACTGGCCAACACACTCAGAGAGAAATTCCCCAAATACACTTACAAAACACACTAGGAAACCTGATGAAAATACATTAAATAGTATTTTAGGAAAATAAATTATTTGGGGACCATTCACAGTATCTTTGGAGGTTATTAGCCTAAATAATCAAATAACAGTCCATATAATTTTGTATATGTATGCATGTGCATGAGTGTAATAGATGTGTGTTTGATAATATACATAGTATGTTTACAGGTATATTACCATGTTTGAAATATACCCACCACACCATTATATATGCATATGTCCTCCATTTGTCTTCACTGTTATCTAGTAGTAACAGCTCATAGAAGATAATGATACATGAATGTCAACTGTCATTGAAAAATAAAAAGTTATTTTAAAAAAGAACATAATGATAGTATCGGGCCCTTATATACAAGTGGTTCTGAACAAATATTTATGATAAATTTTACAGTGCATAAAATTCCCAGTCTAAATCTTTATAATCCAATCACTTAAAAAAATCACATGCTTTAAGCAATTATAACAATTAAAACAATTAAAAACAAATGTCATTTTTTTCCAAAGGAAGTACTTAGCTAACTCTCACACTTGCAAGGACTCTGGCCAAAAATAACAGTAACTAGGCTTGTAACTTCGTACGTATGGATCTGATGTAGTTAAGCCAAAAATAGCTTTCTGGTCATTTATCAGCTGTTGTCATTCGCTTTAGACTAACTGCATCGTATGAACCCAAATTAGGCAAATCATGGTGAAAACACACTAAAATATAACTGAACTTAAGAAAACGTACAGCTCTTTTCAATTAGAATATTGTATCACGTGAGAGAACTATGATGCAAATTAGACTCTCCCCACCACTGCCTCAGATTCACTTTTCTTCTGAGAAGTGCCTCCCGGCGCTCCCCTTGCACCTGGAATGCCCTCAGCCTCCTTCAGAACCTGCTGTGGGAAAATCTATCAATAACAGCTTTTTAAAATGTAAGTGCTTACTACGTTCTGGCACTGTTCTAAGAACTTGACATGTACTAACTCATTCCATCCTCACAAAACAAACAAACAAACAAACCTAAGAGGAAGAAACTGCCCTTGATCTCCATTCTACAGAGGAGCAAACAGTGGCAGAGGAAAGCAAGCTTCCTCGAGCTAATCAGAAGTGCCAGGTTTGAACCCCGGCAGGTAGCCTCCAAAGCGTGAACTATTTAAGACTATGGCTATACATTGTACTTCTCTGTATTATTTATACACACGGTAACGGTGTCCTACTCGGACTGGCAATGCCTCATCTTTTGTATCTGAGCTTAAATATCACATGCTCTCAAAGCCCCTTCCTGATCCTCAAAGGGCGCTACCGCTGCATAACGATGGTGCCCAACCTCCTCCTGCATCAAGGGCATGCACCTGCGTGCACAGCTGCTGCTTTCAGGCTTGTGTCATCTGCCACACTCAGAAACTCCGAGATCGAGATCTGTCACAGTCACTCTAGTACCGTGGCCCCTATTACTTACCTATTTTCTCACCATTTTTTGTGACCAAACTTAAATCCCAACTCTCAGAAACTTCTAACAAATCCAGAAAAACAATAGTTTCTTACCTTCGTATACATCCCACAGAACTTTATTCCACACCACTGTCCATAATAAAGTATCTATTTAAGGGTATTGTGTCCCATTTGCCCATTATTATCTGTTGTCTCAATTTATTCCTTAAATTCTCTATTACGTGTAAATCTCTTTCCCATCTCTGAGATTTTTAAGCTACCTGACGGTAGGAAAACCAATCCCTAAAGCACATGCACAAACTTAGAAACACAATGTGTATCCAAATGTGTTTGAATCTGTACGCGTCAGAGTGAGTGAACAGACTAAAACTCTCCACTGCTCCAGGAAGGCCCACAGGGAAGATGACTCAGGATGAAAATCAAGCTGAAAAAGTCCTTTTCCCCCAGGAAAATAAAGCCACCAAGAACTCATCAATGGAACTGGAGTGGGCTGTGAAGGAGAGGAGGGAGGACCAAGAAAGGAAAGCCCCACAAGCAATCAGGAAAGGGGGCCTTGCCCCTCTCTCCTCTTAGTCTTCCCATAAGCTAGACCTAAGCACCACAGGCCCGGCTCAGAAATGAATTTCCATGTTACGATGGGAGAAATTACTACCAGACCCACTCAGATACACACACAATTTCAACAATGTAATTTCGTGGAAAAAGTTTTTATCACCAGTGCTGAGGTAACTGGCATTACGATTTTGTAATCCCAGCATTTAAATGGTAATTACAACTCTCAGCGATTCAATCCCCACTATTAACAAAAGATCACAAAGTTACACTTATGACGACCTTCCTAATACAGCCCAGAGAACAGCCTGTTGAGGTTCTTCTCCACAGCAAGAGAGGAATTCCATCAGGTCTCCTGAATGCTGCCTTCAGACAGGGTCTGGGACGCTGGGTCCCCATCACCTGTTGGCCGCATGGCGCTCACTGTACCCACCACAGGCACACACTGCTTTAAGAAATCTGTACACCTCAAAATTGTGACTCAAAAGCCTAATTATTTGATGTCCAAAGAATGGTTTACTTCACCAGTGAATGCACTGGAGGAGAAAGCTCCGGGGCCAAGGCCGGGCCGGGGCAGGAGGGAGCAGAGCCGTGCAGCAAGGCCACCTGCTGAGAAGACCGCTTCCCCCTCATGATCATATCTCATCTGTAAAGCAAAGCGAATCATTCAAGTTTTCAATATGCAGTCACTTGGCAGCCAAAGACTTAAGACATGGTTTCCAATATTCACAAAGGTCTAGGACATTCAGTAATGTCTAACTTTGCTGAGAAACACATGTGAATACACTGCACAGCCAAGCTGGCACAGAGGGTTCCCTCGGTTGGTGAGTCAGTCTTGCAGACTGCCCAGTGTCCACTTCTCAAACCTTCATTGTTCTTTATCCATTGTCGTCAGGAGTGCAACACTCTAGCAGACCATGAGTCCTCTGAGTCTCCCTCCAAAAAGCTCTCCAAACTGCCCCTGCCCAGCACCTGGTCCGAGCCCTCATCTCTCACGAGACGTCTGCCACAGCCTCTGCACTGGGCTCCCTGCTGCCCAGGCCACATTCCATGTCAGCCACACCCCACCACCCAAACCAGCCTGCTCCCGCACATTCCTCTCCTTGGAGCACCTTGGCGTTTTCCGTTAGCATCCTCGACACACACTATAATCATATTACGTCTACTTACTTCATTAATGTGTGTGTGGATAGATAGATGGATGCACACATACATACACAGATAGGAGTCAGGAGTGACTTTGCCCTTCAAAGCACATCTGGCAATGACTGGGGACATAGTGGGTCATCTCAATTGACACAATCGAGGGGCAGCGTTTGCGCCTGGCATCTACTGGGCAGAGGCCAGGCATGTGGCTAAACATTCACGACATACAGGACAGCATCACAACAAAGAATTACCCAGCCCAGAAAGGTCATTAGTGCTGAGATGAAAAACCCTGCTGTAAACTGATAGGTATTTGAATGGATATCTAAAAGAATTCAGTATTACTTTAATGATAGCCTTTACTCATTTTTTATTCTATCAATTGTTTCCCAACAGGGCAATAAAATATAACTGGATTACTACCTTACATTTTACCATTGTTGATAGTAACACATGTTAGCGATAACTACTACCATGGGGTGGGGGAAGCAGACTTCACATTAGCACTAAAATTAAAGTACTCATATGTATTCCAGCATTAAATACCTAGGAAAAGCCTGAGACATGAAGAGGTATAATTTCTGCTGTGTCACTGGGCTATGATAATGGAAAGCTGGGGTTCCATCCCAGGATACCTGAAAAGAAGGCTTTTCCCACTATGCCAGACTACAGTGTTTACATACAAGAAACAATGAAGTGTCGTGGTTAAAAACTCTCATGGTTTCAAATCCTGTTCCACCCCTTCTTATCTCTATGACATTGGACAAGTTACTTTATCCCCTAAACCTCAATTTCCTCGTCTGTAAAATGGGTAAGAAAACAGCACCCACCTCACAAAGTTATGTGAGATTCAGAAAAGGCGGCAAGTGTAAATGTTTAGAATAGTACTTAGCTTGTACTTGACACTCATTAAAAATTACCTATTATTATCTAACAAATACACAAGTATTTTACACCTCATAGCCCTTTGACGTGCATGAGGAGTCGAGAAAACTAATTTTGGCTTCCTTGTTGAACAGGTGTTCCTTAGCATTAAAAAATGAAGAAAAATAATGAAAATGTCAACTTCATCAATACGTATCTGCATGTAATAATTTGTAAACTTTTATGCCTTTAAATATATTTAAAAATTAAAGAAATTTATTCTTAATATACAATATTCCAAACACAAAAGAAATGGAAGTTTTTAGTAAACCAAATAAGATTATCATCCAAAGAATAGTTTTTTACATATCTCCAATAAATTTTTCTTGAACAATTTCTGAAATACCTTAGATTGAAGTAATACTTTCCAAGTAAATTCCATAATAAATGTGTACATTTTACAAAGCTTTTCAGTAGTACTGTGTACCACTATGTATGACCCTATGTCTAGATTTTGTATAACACTATCTTTATTTCAAAAAAAAAGTCTTGGTTTGGCGTTTCTTTCATAGATTAGACAAGTAGTTATTCTTAAACTGTAATATGCATTAAGCAGTCAACGACTGTAACTCCACCTAAACCATTTCTGACTCAAATACTATGAAACAATATTATAAACAAAAAAGCTCTCATTCGAATTTCATCAGAAAACTGGGAAGTGAAATAAGTTTCTTTATATTTGGTAAATTTAACACATTCTATGATTATCTCAAGAGAAACATATTTTTACTTAGAAATTTTTTAAACAGTAGCTCAGCGATTAAGCTAAAATTACCAATCACATTTGTTTTTAAACAAAGGCGTTATCCACAATGATATTCATGAGAAGACAAAAGACTAATATAATCATATTCAATTTACCACTTATGTCAAGAAAACAGAAAAGCCATAAAATGATCATACTACAAACGCATTAACAATTTTATATTTGATATAAAACTATTCCCAATATACTAACAGCAATGACAAAATCCCTAAAATTCACCTAAGATACAAGCGTATTTTTCAACAGAACACACAACTGATTTTCTTCTACCTATTATGTAGAAAAATTCTTACAACTTTCGTTAGTTCATTTTTCTTGTATTATCTAGCCACACAGCACTCTAAACCGTATATTAATCATTCCAGGTTAGTACCACATTCATTTTTGGTTACAGTTTAACCGACCATATTAGATTTTTCTGAGTGTATTATTCCAACCATAATTTGTTTGACTTGCTGTTTATGTCATTTCTCTATATGCAAACATGCCGACTGAAGTCACTCCGTTTCTTATTATAACAAGGGTATACATTTAGTTTAATATGTTTAAACTCTTTTAATCAAATCTCAAGTGAAAGACATCATATGAACGGTGGGAACACATACAACATTGCAATCCTTTCACTTCACATAGAGAATCCACAAGCACTTCCACAAACACGTCTGTCACACCCAGGAGTATCTGCACAGTCACGTTACCAGCCATGACAGGTCAGCCAGCCCCCATAATCTGTGCCGCCGTGGCACACACCTGAGCTCCCTGCCCCTTCCTGTCATATTCTGGAGCAGCTCTAAGACAGAATCGCTCTCACAGGCTGCGGTCCTAGGAGTCCACCCCCACTACCTCTCCATAGCAACCGCAGCTACAGAAAAGCCAGTCCACCTCTTACGCAAAGGAAAAGAGGCCACAAATGTCAGCAGTCACAACATCCCCCTTTTCCCTCCCTACTTAATTTCTTTCTTAAAGTAACAGTAGTGCATTCTTCTCATTTTGCATTTCAGAACACCTTCCCACCATTTAATGGATGGAAAGCAACTTAGGAAAATCAGAGTTAAAAATCCATCTGTATGTATGACCACTTACATAACGTGACTGAAATTCCAAAGATGACTGTGATTTGCTGAGTTGCATTTACCAAGCCAGTATTTCAGCAAGTCCCCTTTGTATCTGGGCATCCTTGTATTTGAGATAAGAATCCTTTAAGATATTAACTATCCTGTAATTTGGCTTTCTCAGAGACAGAGACAGAGAAGCCATCTATTATGATTACAAAGACACATTTAGTACTCAATATGCACTGTTTCTTTTGCAAGTTCATATTTATTTAGAAAAGTCAAGGTTTTTTTTGTGTGTTTTTTTCTTTTTGAACCAAATAGTCAATTACGTATTAACAGTCTTCCAGGTGGGAAAAACTGAACAGATTTTTCTTCAACTGTTCTCAGGTTTAGCTTGTATTTTATTTGAATGGTTGCTTTTCCTAAATATATTTTAATGAGACAAATATAATGGCTTCAGAGATTAGAGAGCAGAAGTAATCCCCATCCATAGAATCATGACTAACAACAACTGATAAATTTTAAAATGCCATATTTAAAAATATATGTTTTAATCCATGGGATGCACCAAAATATCAAAGTCTATAAACTGTTATCCAAGTCATTGTCTAATAATAAGAATTCAATTGAAACAGCATGGAGCAAGCTCCCATAGATGGTTGACGAACAATATAAATCTGCTTGCTTTAACATTCTCCAAAAGCTGTAGCCTCCAAAGAAAAATCAGTTAAACTCCAAAAACAGTTTAATGCTTACATGGAAAACAATACAACAGAATGATCAGTAAACTTTTTTGAATACACCCAGGCACATGGACATGATTTTTTTTTTCTTTTTTATTGTCCCAAGAAAAAGGCAGCTTAAAAACTTTCATTTAATTATTCAACAAACGTTTACCAAATACCTATCAATGTGCTAGGCACCCTAAGGTTTACGGACAGACATGAGGCATTTTCGCGGAGGACGACTCATGGTGGGAGCTGCCCATCAGCCCGCCCAGCCCAGGGTTCCAGGAAGATTCCCAGAGGCGAAGCTCAGGAAGAGGTATGGGTCCACAGCGGAAGGAGAGTCAAGAGATGCTGTCAAAGCATGAAGGCTGGAGACAGCTCAGCAGGTGAGGCCAACCACAGCGAGGTATTCAAGCCTTTCTGAAGTGCAAGTGTAGAACAGGCAGCACAGACACGCAAGGTCATGAAGACCTTAGTCCCGTGAAAAGGATCTCAGTCCTAAATCCTGAGGTCTATGGTTATAGTACAGGATTTCAGGTAACACAGTAAGACACTCAGATTGAAAATAACCCAAATTATTCATTGCTTTGGGTTCTAAGTATTTAGAACCCAAAAGAAAAAAAAAAAGTGTGAGATAAGAAAGTAGGAATATCTAAGTATCTCAAATTAAATAGCTATTAACTACACAGAGCAAGCTACTTTTAAAAAGTGCTAGGTGGAAATTTCTTTTTCAAAGCTTAACAGGTCAACCCAAGGTGAACCAGATATCAGATTTGTGTCAAGAGAGCAGGTACCGTTCTTACCTGAAAATAAGACCTAGCTGGACAATCAGTTTTAAAGCGTCTTTTGGAGCAGAAATTAATATAAGACCAGGTCTTATTTTACTATAATATAAGACTGCATCTTTAATATAATATAATATAATATAATATAATATAATATAATATAATATAATATAATATAACACCGGGTCTTACATTAATTTTTGCTCCAAAATACGCATTAGAGCTGATGGTCTGGCTAGGTCTTATTTTCGGGGAAACAGTATCTTGTCTCAGCAACACCACCACAATTAGGGAGCTGCATGCACCTGGCTGCCTGCCCAACTGTGGGAGTCATACCCACAAAACGTAGAAAATCCACCTCCTACCAAAAGGTTCCATTTCAGATCGTACTATCCCAAAGTAAGTTCTCTGTTTAGTTTACCTAACTTCTAGGCTAAGAATTTATGGGTAGGCACCTTATTTTATTCATTTTTGTATCCCTAATATCTAACACAATATTTGCTCCATCAGGAATGCCCCAAAATCTTTTGAACAAATACTCTTTAGGATCCTCTCAGTTATTAAGAGCAATGATTCTAGAATTTTATTTAAGAATCAATTTCAAAAGGGCCAACCAACTTGGGAGTGGGCCTAAATGTAATTTACATCATCAGTTGCTTTCTTTAACCTTCTTTTGACTATTTCAATTTCTCTAAACATATGACTAGGTAAATGCTATTTTAAAAAATCTAAAATTTTCAGAATTACTATTAAGCAGTTTATTAATGTAGGAAATATAAGTTTTATACAACATTTTCCAAATCACTGGCAATACTGACAACTGGCAAATGCTCCCAGATCAAAGCCCCTGACATTACAG
Organism: Rhinolophus sinicus; assembly: GCF_036562045.2. Classification (NCBI taxonomy): domain Eukaryota; kingdom Metazoa; phylum Chordata; class Mammalia; order Chiroptera; family Rhinolophidae; genus Rhinolophus; species Rhinolophus sinicus. The sequence goes on from NC_133756.1 coordinate 66,860,296, forward strand.
TAGCATTTTGATTTAAAAATGAGCTTCTTTCTAGAATCCACAAATATAGCACATGGTTCTGTAAAAAGGGAAAAGGAATACATCCAGACCTCCCAAAGGTACAGAGGCATTGAAAAAAATAGGTACAATGGCTACCAGAATAAAGCTGGTTATTTGGATTCCTTCCTTCCCACACTAAAGAGACATGACATTCAACACGCTGGCTTCAGGGCTTTTATTAACTCTAAACCTAATAGTCTTCACATTTTATAATTACTATATAATGATTATGGATTGTTAGAAGGGATTCTGAAGAAATACCAACTCCCTTCCCATCCTCCAAAGGTTGACCACCTTCTACATTCACCATTCTAATCTAGTCAGAAAGGATAACTGAGACACCACCTACGTCTGAGGCAGTAGGATGCACATATTAACGTGAAGATCGTCTCTAGACAACAGACTCATGTGCAGAATGACCAAAATGAGGGCAAATGAGCATGACATTTGCTTTTAAGAATCTAGATTACTGATTCCCAAACACCTCAAGTGTGAAGACCTCTTTTTTACAAAAGCTTCTGTGGTCCACCCAGTGACAGTAGTTATACTTTTACTATCTGTGGACATAGAAAGCATACCAATGAAAAAATATACAAAAGCAACATTTTAAATAAATCTGTATTTCATTAGTCACAATAGTATGTATATTCACTGATTAATTTAAAATATAGTAGCACCAAAATATATTAAATGATTAAAATACTATCAACAAGTCAGACTTATCTCTGACATGTAAGGATAGCTTGACATCAAAAGTATCTATTCCTGCAAAAATCTATTCACTACATAGACAATATTAAGGAAAAATATCACTACAGCAGCCAAAATACAGTAATAAAATTCCATACCCATTCTTAGCAAAATACCCAGAAAGTCACGATTAGAAAATAATTTCTAAAACTATGTAAAGAATATCCACAAGAAGCAAACTGCAATCACTGAATTTATGGACTCTCAGAAGTATTCCCATTAAAGTCAGAATTTTATCAGTGATACAATTTAATATTTCAATAGCGGTTCTGGACAATTCAATAAAAGAAGAAAAAAATTAAGAGTTATGGAAATTGTAAAGGAAGAAACAAAATTACTTATTTGCAGCTATATGATAATCTAATTTTAAAAATCCAAGAAAACCAACTGAATTGGTAAGAATAAGAATTCAGTAAAATGACCATACACAAAATCAACTTACAAAAATCAACAGTTTTAATGTACTTTCAAATATACATAGAGATAGGTAGGGCAAATGTGGCAAGATGTTAACAGCTGTGAATTGACATGAAGGAAACATGGGGATTAATTATATTAATCTTTTTGCTTTCAAGAATATCACAGCCCTTCAGTGTAAAGCTCCATACAACACTACAAGTAAATTCAAGAAACTTCCTTCCTCTTCAAATCCTGTTACCCTACTTGCAATTTATTTATCCTGCTTTATCTCCAAATAAACCCCAAGGCATTTAAACTTGTTTTCTATTCTGTATTCTTTACTTCCAGTTCTTCATTAACTAAGCACTTTACATCTCAGCTTTTCTTCCAACTTTTGCACCAGATCAAGGTTAAATATAATCTGGAATGCTAGAACAACTGCCTAGAGCTTTTCTAATCCAATACATGACTTCTGCTAACTAAACTGCTGGGCAATCAAATGTATAATAAAAGAACCAAACATCAACTCGCCCTTTCCATGATTATTCCACACAGTACAGGTCCCCCAAGTAATGCACAATATCCTTCCATGTCTCACTGTATCCATATCCTTTATACACAGCACTGGGCGTAACAGGACCCTTGTCTTGGGCACATTTTTACCTTCATCATTTAGCTTATTTTGTGCTTAACTTGTGTTTTGAGCAGGTCGATGCTTTTTAACCATAGTGATGAAATCTTGTGCTTCAAAACCACAATGCTGGCTGCAGGAATTCAACTTATATCCTGAAATTTATTAGGTCAGGAAAAAAAAAAATTCCAGCTCAGAAGCCAACACTCAACCAGAAGAAATCATTCTTTTCTTCTAGACTGGGTATTTGGTGAGAAGAAACCATAAAAAGAAAGTATCTACATTGTATCCTCTGGTTTGTAGCGGCTCCTAAGATCAAGTGCAGAGGTTTTCTATTTTAAGTAGAAGCCACAAAAGATAACAAAATTAATGAGAACGATTTTACGAAGAATTCTCTTTTCTTCCAGTTTAAATTCCTCAAGCATGTGTTCTTAGAGCACACTGTAACTTTCGGCTTGTGATATGCATTACAGGTGTAATTCTATAATAATGTATGTAATTAATTAATATTATCCGTTCCCACCAGGCAGTAAGCTCTACAAGAACAGGAACCTTGCCCACGTTTGCAACCTAGCCTGACTACCTAGCAAGAAGACACTCAATGTACATTTCATGGAAGAGCAAATGAAAGAAGAACCAACTGAAGATGCTAACAAAAGATAACTTTCTAAAATAGGTGCTTAAAATACAAAGAATTTTTTTCTTGGGGCAGCCAGATGGCTCAGTTGGTTAGAGCACGAGCTCTCAACCACAAGGTTGCTCATTCAATTCCCACATGGAATGGTGGGCTGCGCCCCCTGCAACTAAAGATTGAAAATGGCAACTGGACTTGGAGCTGAGCTGCGCCCTCCACAACTAGATTGAAGGACAAAGACTTGGAGCTGATGGGCTCTGGATAAACACACTGTTTCCCAATACTCCCCAATTAAAGGAGAGAGAGAGAGAGAGAGAGAGAGAGAGAGAGAGAGAGACTCAAGCCAAGATCTACTGGCTTGAGTATACCACTTTAAAAAAAAAAAAAAAATGAAATTTTTTTCTTAAAATCACTGCAGGATAAATACAAAAATGGAATATTACAATCCTGAATCAGGGTCTCAAATGCTCAGATTTTCTAATGACCAAGAAGCAAGACATTTTTGATCAAATAATATGTTATGTCATCAAATCATGCATGTTAATTAGAAAAGTAAAAAAAGATACAGGTTCCAGAATTATTAAATAAAAGGGAAATAAACTAATCATATCACAGCAAGAGAACTTTATGACAAAGTAACATGATGCAACATCATGTAGTCCTTTGAAACTGATGGCTATAAGGAACTGCCATGACACTGAGAAATACTAGTGACAGGTACTATTAAAAGGAAGTATCACAAAACATATACCATGTGACCAAACTGCATTTTAAAATTTATACACATATGATTATATGTTCATATGTGTATCTGTGCAAATGTGCATGGATGTAGTCTAGATATGTGTGTGTGTGTGTGTGTGTGTGTGTGTGTGTATATACACACACATGAAATATCAAATTGTTAGTAGTTACTTCTGGGTGGTAAAATTATGAGTGATTATACTTTGGGTGAGCATGTGGATCTTTCAAATTTTCTGCAATAAACATATGTTAACAAATGATATTATTTTTATATTTACCTTTAGAAGATTCTTTTTTGAAGGAAAAAAAAAGAAAAATGTTAAACATGGAACAAGTACTGTGCACCAAGATATATTCATCATAGTATTCATTCTAGAAAAGAACTGGAAGCCACCACACAATTGAGCTTTGTTTGTTTATGCCCTGTGCACCTCTTATGTCATCCCTGTTTTGTTTTGGGTTTAATAAGGATGGGAAAGGAAAACTGGCATTTTCTTTTCTCCCCAAACATATCCTGACTGAAGCGGTTACATAACCCCCTACACACAATGTCCCCTTACCACCAACACTTTGGTTTCAGTCAAGACATAAGAGTCAATTCTGCCCCTGTGGACGGCTGTAGAGTCTCCATAGCATCTCCCCAGAGCCTCAGAACACTCCTGTTGGTCTCCTGCTTCCAAGACTTGCAAGTGCCTATCTATGTTTTCTGTTATATCCAAACATTTGAGTTAATGTATAGCTAAGAATGTTTTGCTATGAAAATCTTTTTTTCCAGAGCTTGTATTAATTACTATGTTGTTTCTCTTATTTTTACCTTTAGTAAACTTTATCCTCTAACTTGACCAGGAAAAAAACCCACTCTTCTTTTGAACAAATTAGAAGTTCACATCAGGACATCTCAATGTTTAATGAGCACCAAGTAAAATTCAGCTAGACCTGCCACAGAACCTCCCAACACACAAAAGAACTAGCGCATCAGAAAATATTTATAACAATTTTATAGCTTATCTCCTACAAGGCTGTATTCTGCAACACCATACACTCTGGACACATACCCCTTTAGATTTTCTCCAAAACATGCATGTGAATTAAAGCTGCTACACAGAAAGTCTTCTGATCTAGGGAAAAATTATAGCTGCAAAGTACAATAGGCACATAGTACAATTACAGCAACTATACAACTTTTCCAAGAATAAAAATCAAATTATTTTAAAAACTGTGATGATGAGAATCCCCACCACTCACTCCAACAAATTACTGTCTGAGCATTTGTTACAAAAGGTAGTGTTTCCTAAACATTTTGGCATCCATTTTTAAGTCACAGGAACAACTGTTATATCAATAGGTAGCCTCTTAAATATGTATTTGCCTACTTTGGGTGCTTCTGGTAAGATACCTTTCATTATTGATGTACGTGTCCTTATTAGGTAAAACATAATCTAAAGGAAAAGAATAAATACATTCATAATCTGAATGGATATACTATAGTTTTGTTACCATCAAAAGACAGACATTCTTTATTCATTTAAAGCTGCCTACAATTAGAAGAGTTTCCAAACATTGTACAGCTTTTAACCCAAAGGCTTGTTTCACACGTTAGCAACAGCTGTTGCAGTCTCTTAGATTTTTACTGGCTAACCACACACCATGGCATGCTTTACTCATTTGGAAAGTCCCCCCACAGTGTCTAAACTCATTTTGAAACCAGAGAGGACAGTTCCTCCTATAAGTCATCTGGGCAAGTGCATATAAAAGAACAATTTTTCAGAAAGCCACAAAGGTTCTCTCCCAAGGCTGTTAAAGCACAATTATGGGCAAGTGTAATTATTGACAGAGAACCTAACCAAAAGTAAAGTACACACTGAGTAGAAGCCATGAAGGATGAAAAAGAACAACAAATAAAAACTTCAATCCCTCCAATAAAGCAAATTTAGAAGACCCACTCATGCTCCGTCCTCCCCACGACCCCCCTCCCCACAGAGAAAAGGAAAAAAAGGTTATAGTCTGCATAATGTTCAAAGTGTAACACAGCTAGTTTCCTTTCTTTTGGAAATTTAAAGCATAGGTCAGTGTACACATGCATATATTTAACCTATAGATTATGTAATGTATGCATTTACACACATATATACACAGTAAAGACAAAAATGGAAGAATAAAGCATGGTATTTTTTAAACGGTTACTTACTGAAGGGGGGATGACAGAGAGGAACTGGACTTTTTTGACACTACTTTGTTTTCTAGATTATACTTTGGAACCATATGAAAATTTTATGTAATTACAAAATAAAAAAATTACAGAAAACCATCTCTAAACATCAAAAATAAAATGTGAGAAATGAATTTCAATATATACTGAGCTGGGGCAAAAGCACACAGAGAAAAATAAGTGACCTTAAAAGACGACACTTCAACAACATTATCTAGTGGTAAATACCCTCAGGACAAAACCAAAGAAAACAAGAGATGGTGGGGCTGGCGTTATTGTTGTGTCTGTATGTGGGATAAAGCAAGTAAGTGATTGTCTCACTCCAGGAGTCACTGAGAAAGAGGTTTCTCATTGTGAGAGAAAGGAGATATAGATGTAAGATCTAAGAGGTTCAGTCAACACCTATAGTCCTGATTTTTGTCTTAAAATATGTATGTGTATTTGAGTACGTACATACACACACAGAGTTTACTGAACAGGCCTGGAAACAATAGCCAACCCAGCAGTAGTGACTGCACCTGGCACCGAGAAACTTCATCTCCCAGTTATGTCTGGGTTCCATCAAAACAGTATTTCAATTGGTGACAACCAACAGCAAGAGCACAGCTGACTGTGGAGCGGGAAGAGCAAAGACAAAAAAAGAAGGAACATGGCCCGTTTAGATGGAGTGTGTGGCCCCACCCGGCCACAGAGTAAGTGGGGAAAACAGGATTATAAGCCCGACAGTGGTTCCCTAAAGACAGGGTTGCCCCCTTGGGCTGGTGGAGTAGGTGCCCCTGTGTTCAGGGCAGATAATGGTGTCAGTGGAAAGACAGGTTACAAGCAAGGGGCCCAGGCCGAGCTAATCAGATAAGAGGCTTCAATTTTCTCAGAAGCAAAAGGGACACACAACTGAGCGTGTGCTGCCCTAGACTCTACTCTACACAAGAGGCCAAGACACTCACCACACCCACCCCGGCATAAGCGTTCTCCCAGGGAATAACTGATTTTTCATCCTCATTTTAATGTTACAAACCAGTTAGTCAAATTCCAGCTGTCTTTCTCATTGTATCAGTTACATCTAAAAAGGAAACAAAATTTCACAAAAGAAATGTTCCCCCATTATATAATAAAAATTGTTGAAGTCCCAAATAGGGCATGTTAGAAAAAGAAAGCTTATTCAATAAAACTACTCAAACTTGCCAGGAAAGTACACACCTATTAGTTGGATATCCACAAATTTATTGTTTTTAAATAATCTTGAATCATCTGTTAATCATACTACACTTTGTGATATTTGTTACCTGAGGGAGCAGACAGAAAAAATATCTTTTTTTGCTACTTGTGTTGATTTGTGAACAGTGAGCTGAGTGAAGTTTATATACTGCAAAGTCACCTGTTCGATTTTCAGTGCTCTACAGTCATTTGAAGAGAAGCAATTGATTCAGGCAGGGCAACTGGCAGGATGGTCTATACAAAGCCTTCTGCATCTGAACACAGAAACCAAGCACTGTCACCAGAAGCTGCCTGACAAAGTCACATAACACTGGGCTCCTGTGCCCCAAGGTGATGCCCCATCCATCAGAGGAACCTGAGAGAGCAAGAAACAGAGAGAGTACAGCGAGCACAAAGAGAGCCCCTCAGATGGGGGCTGCTCATGACGAGGGGCATGTGCCAAAATAACCACCTTAAATACAAAAGAATTCTGCCATGATAAATACAACTAATCTCACACTCCCGTATACCAAACATATTCCTACATTTTAGCACCTGTTTCAATGACATGCCTATCATTTAATAATCTAAATCCCATGACGTTGGTATAAATGGTTTGGGAGAATCACCCTGCCCACACACACCTTTTTTTATTTATTTATTTTTCAGTTATCATTGACGTTCAATATTATATTAAACTAATATTATATTAGTTTCAGGTATACAGTGTAGTGGTTAGACATTTATATAATTTATGAAGTGATGCCCCCTGTAAGTCTAGTACCCACCTGGCACTGTACATAGTTGTTACAATATTATTGACAATATTCCCTATACTGTACTTTACATCCCTGTGACTGTTTCGTAACTACCGATTTGTACTTCTTATTCCCGTCACCTTTTTGGCCCCGCCCCCAACCCCCTCCCATCTGATAACTATCAGTGTTTTTCCTTCATATCTATGAATCTGTTTCTGGTTTTTTTTTCTTGTTCATTTTGCTCTTTAGATTACACCTGTAAGTGAGACCATATGGTATTTGTCTCTCTTACGTACGTACGAGGTCTAACAATTAAGTTCGTGAAACTTGCCACCGTGCGCTTACATTGGCAAAGCTGTACAAAGAGCTCACTAAGGTTTCATAATGTTGATATATCCGTGTCTCACAGCTGTGTTCATGTCGACGTGTGGCGGTGTCTTGCGGAGTGGTGCTCATTATTGTTGTTGTATGTTTTTGTGTGCCGTCGCAAGAATGCCTACACTTGAATTCGAACAACAAACAAACATTAAGTTTCTTGTTAAAGTTGTCAAGAGTGGAAGCGAAATCAGGGACATGTTAGTCCAAGTTTATGCAGATAATGCCATGAAGAAAATGGCAGTGTACAAATGGACTGAACGGTTTTTCTGAGGGGAGAGAACGCGTCACTTGATGAAGAGCGATCAGGGCGGCCAGTATCGAGCACAACTGATGAAAACATCGCAAAAAAATCACCAGATTGTTTGTCAAAATCATCGGCTGACTGTGAGACGCATAGCAGACCAAGTGAACACCAACAGAGAAACAGTTAGGAAAATCTTAACTGTAAATCTTGGCATGAGAAAGGTGTGTGCAAAACTGGTCCCAAAGGAGCTCAATGATGAACAAAAGCATAGGAGAGTAGAAGTTTGCCAAGACCTTTTGGAGAGGCAAGATGATGCCTTGGGCTGTGTTATCACTGGTGATGAAACATGAGTGTACCAATATGACCCTAAAAAAGCATCAAAGTGCACAATGGAAGTCAGCCATGACCAAAAAGGCTCCATCAGTCAAAATCAAGAGTCACAACAATGTTGCTAACCTTTTTTTGATATCAGAGGGATTATTCATTATGAATTTGTACCAACTGCACAAACAGTTAACCAAGTTTACTATTTGGAAGTGCTGAAAAGGCTGCATGAAAAAGTGAGACGACCTGAACTTTTTGCCAACAATTCATGGCTCTGCCATCACAACAATGCCCAGCTCACACAGCACTGTCTGTGAGGGAGTTTTTAGCCAGTAAACAAATAACTGTATTGGAACAGCCTCCCTACTCACCTGATCTGGCCCCCAATGACTTCTTTCTTTACCCAAAGATTAAGGAAATATTGAAAAGAAGACATTTTGATGACATTCAGAACATCAAGGGTAATATGAGAGCTCTGATGGCCATTCCAGAAAAAGAGTTCCACAATTGCTTTGAAGGGTGGACTAGAAGTTGGCGTCGGTGCATAGCTTCCCAAGGGGAGTGCTTCGCAGGTGACCCTAGTGATATTCAGCAAAAAGGTAGGTAGCACTTTTTCTAGGATCAGTTCATGAACTTAATTGTCCGACCTCGTATTTCACTTAGCATAACACCCTCTAGGGTTCACCCATGTTGTCGCAAATGGTTAAGATCTCGTTTTTTTTATGGCTGAGTAATACTCCATTGTATAAATGTACCACATCTTCTTTATCCAATCTTCTATTGATGGGCACTTAGGTTGCTTCCGTATCTTGGCTATTGTGAATAGCAGTGCAGTGAACGTAGGAGTGCATATATCTTTTCAAATTATAAATTTGGATTTCTTCAGATAAATATCAAGAAGTGGAATTGCTGGGTCATAAGGTAGTTCTGTTTTTAATTTTTAAGGAATCTTCAAACTGTTTTCCACAGTGGCTGCACCGGTTTGCAATCCCACCAACAGTGCTTGAGGACTCCCTTTTCTCCACATCCTCGCCAACACTGTCTGTATTTTGCACACACACCTTTTTGTTTTTATATTCTCACCTCTAATTCTCTCCTGTGGATAACCAGGAGTTGACTATCTTTTGGAATACAAAATCTTATAATACACAGTGAATAGCGATGGTAACATTTTATCTGACATTCTTATTAAAATGCTCATTGGGTACCACATAAACACTTTGAGGCTTGATGTTGGTTTGAATTAAGCAGACAAGTGGTGAGGCAAAAATACAAAACTGTTCCCCAGTGGAAAGAACAGCTTCACCGTTTTGCTCAAAGGCAAGCCAGTACCTAGGAAGAAAGTGTCACAACAAGCCTGTATGCCAGTTTCACAAAGACTGAGGGCACTTTTACTTAAATGATATTCAAAAAGAGAAAAATCTGTTTTTAACTTCTAAAATTCTTCAACTCAACTAGAAAGATATTTTGAAAAATAAACATTCTATTTGGAACTCATATTGAATTTTCAAATAGAGAGTGTATCCTGGTACCAATAACAATATTCACCATGCATCTTTTGAAATAGCCTATAAATCACAAGTAACATCTTGATTACTTAAAATAAAAGTGACAATTTTGGGAGGGAGGGATAGTGGGCATTTTCAGTTGGAAGGACAAGAGGTGTTTATAAAGAAAGGGAACAATGAAAATACAAGCCATCTCTTCTAAATATTAAATGATCATTCAATATTTGGGTGACAAAGTTCAGAAAAATATGACCATGATTCTTTATTGAAGCAAAATTTCATTTCCTTATCCATGGGACTAGAAGAATTTAGACCCTTGAGCCTCTGTTTTCAGGAGCAGCGTTGAGGTGCCTTCCCATGGCCCGGCATACGCTCTGCGTAGCCCACCTGCTCTCACCAGTGGGTCCTAATGTACCTAGAATTCATTCCTTTTTAAGGGGAACAAATAACTGTATGGAACAGGGATGCCTTCTTAACAGAGAGCCTGGATAAAGCTTAAAACATTCCTGGGCACAAAAGCTGAAAAGAAAAGGAGGCTGCAGCTGTATCCTAACTGCTGAAGGAGAACATGAGGAGTCAAGCATAGGGTTCACTTACAAACTCAGACGGTCTCTAGCCACATCCCAAAACTATGCAAACTGCTCAAGTGCTCAGATTTTTTAAAGTGAGGAGGCATTATTCTGAATAGAACAGTGCAATGAACCCAAAACAGGGATCTGAAACTCCTTCCTTGCTGACTTACAGAGAAAACTCGAGAGTTTTCCATGACTGAAAGTAACACTTCTTACAATGGAGAGAGCAATAAATTAAAATGCTTCCGACTCAGGGCATCCATAGAAATAAGGTGGCCTGCATGGAATGACCTAAAGCTTCATAAACTTAAGCAAACAGAGTGATGGAAAGGCCAAACAATGCCACAGCGATCAGCAATGTGACAAAGTGGGGAAAAACTGTGTCTGTGGGCAGATGACCTGCATCTTTCCAAGTCACCAAGTTGCCAGGGGCTGTGATGAGCCTTCTCAGTGCCGTGAGTACTAAGTCATGGCAACACACGGCACAGTACCCAGAGCCTGCCATAACACGAGCACCTGATACAATCTGTCCTTTTACTTTCCCAAGGATTACTTCCAAAAACACTATTTCAGCCGCTGGCCAACTGTACAACTTCCTGATTCCTTTGACAATGATCTTGGCAAAGTGCCTGTAGTCATTTAAAACTGCACAGTCTCTTAAATGTCTTGCTACATCTCAGTATGTGAGTTATACTTTACAATAGCATGTCCCAAACTTACATTTTATGACTTACACATATCTCACAGGCTTCCAGAATTATGTTACTATTATGTCACCTATAAATTATTGAAAAAGTATTTCAATAGCATTTTATGAACTTAAAAGTGTGGCAGTGGTAAAATGAGGTATAAGGCTTGGGTGACACAGCCCAGAATTCTATGTTCAGTCTGCTCTGCCATTCATTCCCGTGGGGCCTGTGCATCTTGCTCACCTATGTCTCAGTTCTCCTCTTTCTGAAATAGGGACAACGCAAGCACCAACATGCTACAGGATTTTTTTTTTTTTTTTTTTTTTTGAGGATTAAATGAGGTAATGAGATTAAGGCAGGTCCACAAATACAGTAACAACTCAATAAATGGTAGCCATTATCCTTAATAACTTATACAAAATGTTACCATATGGTTAATTTTAAAACTGCTCCTCAAATTTGGAATATCAAAGTATTTGCAAATATAGAAAAAAAATTCTGAACATAATCTTACAGTCCATAAAATCTATAAAGGTATTTCAGATACTCAGGACAACCAAGGTAAAATTTTTCTAGTTTGTATATGGCTTAAATCATTAACTATCTTCTCCTGGTGACTTCTGGGTAATTTAAATTGCATGTACTCCATGTCTTTGGTCAATGTTTCACAGGAGATACTTAACACTCTTTTGAAAAATCACATTCATCTATAAAAAGAAACTTCAAATATTAAAAATACAAATTAACTGCTGGGTTTCAAACGGTGGAATTTAAAAGACGATCGTAAAGCATGGCTTTCCAATATTTGTAAATGTTATAATCAAATTTTTATTAGGCATGTTTGCGCCACTACAGATGTTATAGAAAGGATTTAACGGGCATGCACTGTTAAACTTATAATGCATTTTAATTGTTAATAAATGAGGTTTGAGATCTGTTATAAAAGGTGTTTATACACTATGAACACCACTGCTAACACCCTCCAAGGCTGGGCAGGTCACCACCAATACCAGTCTCAACACAGAGGGGCAGGCTTTATGAGCAAGCATTCACTGAACATGAACTTCTGGAAGAAATGAATGGGCTCGCTCGAGGCTGTAGCCCTTCCACAATCCCAAGGGACCCATCTACAATCCCTTCTGGAGTTGGCAGCACAGGGACCCTGGCCCACCTTCCCACTGTGACAGCACCTTGAAAAATGTGCCCAACTCATGACATGTTAAAGGAAGTATACAAACCAAATAAATCTCCCTTAACATGTCAAACAGATTCAAACACGCCCCACCTTCCTTTCAGATTAATCTAACACGTCAGGAGCCAGTTCTAAGTGGAACAAAACAGGCCTACTCCTCTAACTAACAAGCAATTAGTGGGACCCTCCAAGGACCAGGGGCCAAGCTGCTTGTCTGACGTGGATGACGGATTTATTTGCATCCATACACAGGTTCACCCAATCCAACTTCTGACCAAAGGTATGTATAAATATGCCCATTAGGCGACCATTAGGAACAGAGGTGAATGTGCTAAAAGCAAAGATCCACAAAATGTTTCATCACCCTGGTGATCTCATTAGTCTAATGTTCCTAGCAACTCAGTTAAATCGCCAAAGAAGCTTTATAACCAGAAGATAAACATGAACTCTCTCACAAAGCAAATTCATTTTAGGATTACAGACGATTCGAGGTAAACATCCCAGCAGAGGCTCCAGAATGACTGTATAGGAGGAGGATACAGGGCCAGTCAGCCTGGGGAAGGAAGGCTGCTGACACACGTACCTGCAAACTGCACTTGCACAACAAGCACAGACCTGAGTCAGAGACAGGTAGTCAGAGGTGTGCTTAGGGGGAGCGAGCGAGATGACGGTACAGGGCAGGGTGGGGTGCCCCAAAGTTTCCACAGGTATACTCTGGTGCCCACACTGAGTCCCTAATTAAAAACCTGCAGTTTTAAACTGAATTTGTTTTGTTTAGGAATTAGAATATATTTTCCCGTAGAAAAACAATTATACATGTTGGCTGGTGTGTTGATCAGCTCATTTAAAAAGTCCATAAAATTTCCCCCTAAAATAACAAAATATTAATACAGATACCAATTAATTCATTATAACAATGTTTTGTGGGGAGGGCAAATTCATTTATAATTCTTATTCAGGAAACCAGAAATCCATTTTTCCCGGCTACCACTCTGGGTGCTAACATCACCATCTCAACAGGGATAAGCCTACCCCACGAGTGCATCATCCACACGTGTGGGGCACTAAACACATAACATATACATATACACATACACACACACACACACACACACAACCTTTTTATCATGGAAAAAATCTCAAATTATATAAAAATAGAGAAAACGGTAATACCCTGTATTCTCATTTTCACCCACCTTCAGCAATTATCCAAACGAGGCGCCTCTACTGTCCGAGACCCACCCCTCAGATTACTCTGAAGCAAAACTGGGGGGATTTTTGTTTGTCATATTGATTGGATGCCACTGGCATTTTAGAGGCAGACCTCAGACTTGTTAGAATCCCACAAAGCCTAGGACAGACTCTGAAATTATAGAAGTGCCAGTAATAATCCAGGAAGAAAACCCTGGTGAGTGTCTGATTCAGGGGGAACCTATGCTCTTGAGTGAAGCAACCACGGCCTCCCAAGCTACAATCAAACACAGTAAAACGGGAAACACTGCCCAGTGAGCACTCATGAGCAGGCAACTCTCATGCTCAGTGCCCAATTAACAAATTTTTTAAGCAAAGAAAAATAAGTAAAAATAGACTTCAGAATAAAAATTTACAATATTTAAAGCAAGCATTAATAATCATTACTCTTTTTTAAAAGGATAGTGAAGTCTAACTTACCCTTTAGGAACTTAAAACTCACTAAAAAGCTATGTCACCAAAATAGTATGACACTAGCACAGGAATAAAGAAATTAGTAGACCAGGCCAGGGATCCAAGTATATATGAGAAGTTACTATATGGTAATTCTGTAAGAAAAAGATTATTCATTTAATAAGCAATCCTGACAGAGTGGCTTTATTTCTAGGGAAGAAATAGATTCTCTACCGCACAGTATGTACAAAAAAGTATCAACGGATTAAAGTCTAACTGCAAGAAATACATTATACTGAATTCAAAGCATCAATTATAATTCAAACTATTATTTTATATGCCACTGAAAAACAATATACTAATAGTTTAAAAAGGACCAATCTAAGAGGACGTTGAGTAAAGGATATGAAGATGCAATATGGAGGATCAAAGGGAAATAAATAATAAATATGTTAAGTACCAATTTAAGCAACTCACCATTTTTACTCATTATGGTTGGCTAAAAAGAAAATCTAGTGATGGTGAGGATAAACGAAAAAGGAGGAAGAGGTGCTGCTACCTTTCATCCAGAAATCTAGCAGTTTCTATTAAAATCTAAAAATGACGTACAGTATTTTGCCGTGTATAATGTGTTCCCCCAGTATAATGCGCACCCACGTTTTTTGGCCCATACTTTCAGGGGAAAAAAATCTTCTGTTTCAATTTTTTAATTCAAATTTTTATTTGTTTATATTTAGGTACTTTTTTTGTATTATAAAGGAATTTTAGCATTTATTTTTTAACATATTGTGGTACAGAAATTTCATATAACAAATAATTACAAAACACAAGAACAGATACAAGGTACAAGAAATTGTATGTACCGGTAACAAATTTATGGTATTTACACATCAAAGAAGGCCAAGAACTCTTCATCATTGCGTCGTTGCAAGTTTGTCGTAAGTTCAACAAAACCAATTATCGTATTCCAGGGTATTATTTTGCATGAGGATATCGTTCCTGATTTCTAGAGTTACACTTTAACTCATAAGTATAAATAAAAGCATTTATATAGATATAGAATTAGTACTACCCAGGTATAATACGCATCCTTATTTTTCCTTCACAAATTTAGGCAAAAAAGTGCGCATTATACACAGCAAAAAATGGTACTTTGGCTTAGTTAATTAAAATTTAGCAAAACTATACTATAAAAATAAAAACATTAAAAAGATCAGTAAATAAAAGTTACCTGCCAAGGATGTTTACTGCACTAGTTTGTAATAGCAAAACTATAAATAAAACCAATTTATTCTGTCAAAAATAATTGAATAAACTAGGTACATTCATATTTTATATATATATAACTAATTAAACTATGAATTAAGACTTATATATGATGAGCTGAATGATGTCCATATCAAGCTATTAAATGAAATTAGCAAGCTAGAGTATAATGTATATAATATCCCCTCATTTTGGTCAAAAAATAAAAAAAAATTAGCTAATCCCTCTCTCTAAGTATTTATTTCTAAAAACAGAGAGAAGTAGAAGGCGAGACAGCAAGCTGTTAACAGCTCAAAGAGAGAAAAAAATAGCCAGCCAGATCGATCTACAGATCCACTGCTCAATCAATTAGATCTTTTCTGAGTAAATAAAATCAGAATTTCTTTTCTGCCTCAAAAAGTAATACTACTCTGCTACCCAAAATATCTAGATCCAAGCTATTACTCTGCTTCTAGCAGTTATGTTTTTGAAGTCTTTGGCTAGAGTTGTGTTTCTTACAAAATGAGAAAACTACACTACATGATCCATTTTCAGTATTCTTTTTTTGTAAAATTGCAAGAAATTATAACCTTAAAGTTGTTTACATGATTTATTCCTAGTAAAACACAAACTTTATCACAAAACAGACAAAACACAATTCTGCTTTCCTTCTCTTTACAAACACAAGTCCAAAGAACGGACAGTGGAAATGGAGATGAAAAGAAAGGAATTCACTCATCTCTATCTAAGCAGCGAAAATTTATCCAAAAATTAAATTGTTTGGGGGCAACATTAGTTTGGGAGGTAGGTAATCTACTACCCTCAAGCTCACTCTCTTGGTTCAAGGAAAATCAGTAAGGAGCAATTGAAAAGCACACTTAATTTCCAATCCTTAAAAAAATTCACCATATAATATAGTGACATATAATATAATATACTCGCAATGCCTGTGGAAGCAAAGCACAGCCACTGACTTTACAGAGAAGCCACAAATAAAGAAATGGTTGTAAGTACAATAAAGCCCAGATCACGTTTTCTCTATGAGGCAATACTGCATCCAAAGAGGAAAAAACTGGATCTGGGGGGGGACAAAAAACGCCCATGGTTTGTGACCTTTCAAATATCAGCACTATTCAACAAAATTGTATTCCTTAGTGTTTCATTTTTTTCATTAGGCAGAAATTTAATTCTAAGTGAATTAATGGTTAATTTTATTTTGCTTTTCCTTAATGAGATGATAATGAAAAAAGTTTGAGATATACTAATCTAGATCACACCTAAAGAGCTACAAGTAATATAAAATGATCTTATTTAATAAGTTCTCATCTAAACTCTAGACACACAGCATAGACCCTGAGGCTATTGATTTGGCTTGGTATATTTCAACTGTTAGGTATAAATTAAAATTGTTACTAGCTGACCATTGGAATAAACATCCAAACTATTAAATGATCAAATTAAAATGTTAAATTACCTCTGAATTATTAAAAACTAACCTAACAATGTATATTTTTATTTATTTATTTTTAATTTAAGTGTGTTTTTCCCAGGACCCATCAGCACCAAGTCAAGTAGTTGTTTCAATCTAGTTGTGGAGGGTGCAGCTCACAGTGGCCCATGTGGGGATCGAACCGGCAACCCTGGTGTTACGAGCTCACACTCTAACCAACTGAGCTAACTGGCTACCCGTAACAATGTATATTTTAAGCATCTCTGCTAAGGTGTACATGTTAACATCTAAATTTAGTAAGTATATTAAAATACTTTCCTCCAAAATATTCAAAACACGTCCAAATTGAAAAACTTCCAAGTTTCTAAGGTAATACTAAACATATTCAAACTCAAAATTCTTTCTCATTTGTCTTTACCCTGGCGATAACATGTATGTATATACTTTGCTTATAAGGACCCGACCAGAAGTTGTTATCCTACCTCACACAGGTAAAAATCTAGTCTAGTTCCATTCAACAGCCTTCCCTCCTGTTCTCTGATTACAACCCTACTTGTCATTTGTGCCACATCACAAGACAGTTAAAATGTCTGACACACCTGCTACAATGCACATCTACCTTCAAAAATTTAATTCACACAAAAAGTTATAAAAATTGAGTGTTTCTTGCTTCATAAAGAACACAATCAGTATATTGAACATATTACTACATTTTTCCAGTTGTCATAGCTTCTTTCCAGAGAGAACAAAAACTGTATGGTACAGTCTCAAAAATCTGTAGACAATTTAAATCAATAGTCAACATTTAGGAAGTTACATAAATCCACATATTTCTTTATGAAAGACAGAAAGAAGGCAAAATCAGATCAATGATCCTTTGCTGTGTGGTACAACTAAATTCTTAAGAAAATAATTTAATTTAAAATTTTTCTTATCTTTTAAGAGGATTAACTTCTGTGAACATTATAAAAGATTTGCACCACCTGGTGGAAAAGCAAAGATCCAAACACAGTTAAATCTCTTTATTATAGTATAGAGCCATTTCTTAGGTCTTCTTGGATCAAAAACCCTTTTAGGACTCTGATGAAAGCCCTGGGTCCCCTCCTCTCCCCAAAAGCAGGCTCGTGCATGCATACTCACAGCAGCTGCACACTCAAACACACACAAATAATAAGCACTTTCAACAACTGAATCCAGCAGTAGAAAACACTCATCTTTCCCTCTGTTTGCATTTCCTCTTAGCTGCGCAGCATCTGAATCCTTACACTGAGTTGGGAAACCCACCACTGGGTGAGTCCTAGCAGGCAGCCAGGCCCTCCTTCCTCTCCCCAGGGCCACAAGGCTAAATGCCACCCTCCCTGAGCACTGGCGCGATCAGGCTCCTGCACACTGCACCCCAATGGGGTGCTCGGAGGGTTGGCACGCCCCATCACGTGCTGCCCGGGATCCAGGAGTGCCCAGCACAGAAACCTAATCGTTGTTCTTTGTCATGACCTTGCATGTTCTGGCTGCACACACAGCTTCCTACCTGTCTTTTAAAAAGAGATATCCACCTGTGTTGGTGATTATGTGAGCTACGTATCTGATATCATTCCAATGAATTCCTTCTCTGAGTCAGTCTATTTCTAATCTTTGCAATCACAAACTTCCACTTTAGTATAAGCCTCTGCCAATCGTCCTCTTCCCTTCCCCAATCAACCAATCCTATGGCCTTCTTACCAACTGAAGTCAATGGATCAAATGAGGTTTAAAGGGCTATTGGAAGTGAAGATAAAGGACAGAGGGTGGCTAGTCACAAAATGCAAGAATATGGTTATTAGAATTGAAGCAGGATTCCTACAAGCCAACCCCAAAGCGGCTTGTTTACCAGGACAGCTTCCATACCGCTCTAGCTGGGATTGGAGGAACAGGCCTGGGCTCAACCAAAAATAACTGGCAAACTTTAATAAAGAAAACTGATGAAGGAAAGCTAGGTGTCATAGAAACAAAGGACAATGCTCATGGATATATACATGTCTTTAATCAACAAGGTCTGTGCCTTCCTCCCTTAGGTGTGCCACCTGAGGACAAGTACGCCATTGCCCCTTCAGCAAAGCTGACCCAGCATTCCAATTTGAAAAAGGCAACCCTGATTTTCAAAATAATCTCAGAATGTTTTTTGGTTGAAATAGAAACGGACAAGTCTAAATCCTTTTAGTTTAGATAAATACATGGCAAAGAACAAGAAATGATAATTTGCCCAAGGTCACACAGCTGGTTTCCGGTAAGAGTTAGGACCGAGGGGAAACATTTATTCTACGTGCCAGTCACCCGCCAGGTATATTAAATAGAGCATCTGTTTTAATCCTCATCACAAACCTGCGGTGATGGATGCATCATAATTTCATAACACAGTGAAGCTCGGAAGTTAAATGCCTCATCTACAGAGCTCAGAGGCCAAGTGGAGGTTCTAAACTCTATTTGTTCATTCTAGAGTTCATCTTGGTCCCTTCCCTTCCTGGCTTTTCAGTTTGAGAGACGGGGTGGCGTGCGGGGAGGGGGTGTACTTAACCTTTGGTGTGTGCTATATACATGTCTGAGGTCTGGTAAAATCTATGGACCTCTTCTCAGAGTGTTTCTAAATGCATAAAACACATAGGATAAAAAAAGGAAACCAATTACACCAAAATACAGTTCTCAAATATTAAAAAATACATTTGAGAAATTGCAATATCTGGGCTTCTTTATGAAAGTATTAAATGAGACCTAACAGAGCACCTAATAACTACTGTTATTGGCCTTCATAGAAAGAACATCAATAGATCAAAACATTAAAACAGTGAATTTGCATGACATGTCCTAAGAGATATATCGTGTGCCTTAATTTTTCCTACACAAGATGCTTCAAAAGAAAACAATAAATGGTAACTTTATCATTTAGAGTTCACAATGTTGAAGAATTTTTTAAAAAGGCATAACACTCACTGCTACAGCTTACTGCATCCTTTCCCATAATATCCAATAAAACTTGTTTCCCAAATACATAAAACTACATTAACCACAAATATTTTTATATTCAGCTATAACCTACAGCTCAGCAATAAAATGCAGAACGGAATATGGTTTCATGGATCAGGAGTCAGAAAATTTAATTTTTTTCTCTCACATACAGTCTTAAGAAAATCATCACTAATCAATATATAAACGGCCACAACGGCAAATACACAAAGAAATTTACACAGATGAGTATGTTTTGATTCTATGTACTTCACTTGTGTTTACTGAATAGCCAGAAAACCAGATATGTTCAACAGTTATGAGAATGGGGCACAACTAACAAGACAAGTAATGTGTATTTTACTCTGAAAGAAAAATCTGCATGAAGTGAAAGAGGCAGTCCTTTTCCAGCCTCCAAATGACACACACACGCTCCATGACCTGGTCTTCATCACCCACTCTGTGCCCCTTACCCCACTCCTCACTGTTAAATTCTCCTGGGAATAAGACGGTCCTTATTATAAACACACATAGCCTCCATGACTCACACATCTCACCTTTCTTTGCTGCTGTCTCTGCTTAGATGATCTGGCCAACTCCGATTCATCCTCCAAATCCCAGCACACGCATCACCTTCTCTGGAAAGCCACTCTTTTCAACTGTTGCTAGCTTAATGTTTTAAGTGTCCACCAACACAACCACATAAAATCACCTAAGGAGCTTTCCATCCCTTCCACCCCTAGGGATCTAGAGCAGAGCCCAGAACACAACCTGACGAATTAAACTGAAGAATCACTTAGCAAATGCTCAGCTGATGTCTGAAATAATTTCAAATTCTCATATGACTGTCACCTTAACAAAAGTATATCCATATAGACTGTATTCTATAGTATATGTATATTTTTACATATAGCAATCATTTTTTTGTTTCCACAGGATCTCAAAAATTATTATTTTACAAGTCGGGTGACACAGAGGATGAATTTACTGTTCTACATTAAAGGGCATTCAAATCACTTCCACTATTTTCCTGTTAATCACTAAAATGAATGTCTCTGGGCAAGTATCTTTTTTGCCTCTAATAATCTGTTGGGATAAATTTCCAGAAATGGAACACCTGGGTAAAGGAGTTTATTTAAAGGGGCTTATACTCAGGTACAAAGCTCCACCGTGTCGTCACAACAGATGACTGTATTTATTCCACACAACCTCAGATGAACTGGGTGGTACTTATTTTAAGTATCAAACACATTGGTAAATAAAATTGTTATCTCTACACTGTTCCCACTTCCAATTTTTTCACTACTGAGAGTAATTTTTCCACATATTATTTGATCATTTGTAATTTCCTTTGTCTGTTTACCTATTATCTCTTCTTATATATTAGAATAAGCTATCTTTTTAATATTAACTTTGTTTACCAGCTCTGAGATAAATATTTTATATTTTTATATCTGAGTTCTAATTCTCCAAACCTGACAGTGTAATTGTGGGGACAGAGCCCCAGAGAGTAGTTTACAGGCTCTCGGCCTCACGTGGAAGGGTGCTGGCTCGGGTGGTGGATGGCCGTCGGCTGTGGCTGATTGGCCGTCGGCTGTGGCCGGTTAGCCAATTGGCCGCTGGTATAACTGCTGCGACTACGGAGAATTGCCGAGGAGCCGCGCAGAGCCTAGCAGAGCCGAAGAGAGCGGAAAAGAAGGACGAGCCGCAGGTAGACGCTGGAGCGCAGAGAGAGGAACAGAGGAGAGAGTGGAGAAGAGTCGTCGGTCGGTTGGTTGGCGGAAAAGCGGACGGCAGGTCGGCGCCCGGTGGGCCCAGCCTCCAGTGAGACCGTGGTGGTATGACTCCCCTACCTATGGCTCCGTGGGTGTTCCTTTTTGGCCTCACCATATCCTGCGTTCTTGTGTGGGGAGCGGGAGCAGAGACCCCGCAGGCCGCCCCGCCTGAAAGATGGCGCAGCGAGAAGGCCTCCACGCACGACAAATGGCACAGCGAGCAGGGTCTCCCGCACGACAGTAATCTTTCCAGAGGTCTCAATGTTCTGCTATGTTTTCTTTTTTTCTTTATACCTACTCTTTAAAATTTAAGTTGATTTGTGGTGTTGTTTCAGTACCTTACCCCCCAAATACCTACTCAGTTAATCCCAACATTGATTTTTAATTATGCTTCCCTGTTTATGTGTGTATGTTTATGCATGTGTGAGAATAATTCCAAAATGTAAATGTTAGAAAATAAGATTCACTTTAGAAACAGATTTTTGGAAACAACCAATTTTGCAGATATACATACAAGACCACAGAGCAAGGAGACATGAAAAGTAAAACGAACATATGCAATTTTTCACTATACTTAGATTTACTTTTCAATGGGTCCTGACACTCTACCTCTCTGACTGTTGTTATATTTCATAAAATATACGACCATAACTCTTTCCTAAACCAATAATGCATATGAATTTGAAAAGGATAATTATTTAATCCTATAGGCAGAATTCTATAGAATAAATATGGATACTTTTGGAAAGATTTAGCTGTTCAGCTAAGCAGATATATTCCCACTTTATTTTTCAAATAACTTGGAAAAATCCTGGATAGTTTTCATTATCACAGACTAAACTCACAGGTCAATTTGAGCCCAAACCATATATGAGTATGTAGTCATACACGGACAGACTCTAATATATATGCATACATACTTTATGTAACTAAAAATAATATCCACATCCATGAGGTGTCAGTAGTTCTTCATACATTTGGTAGCAAGATCTTAATTCACGCAAATGGTATTTTTCCCAAATTGAACATGTCCAACCCGAGCTTACTCATGCTGTTTTTCCAGGATATTTTTGTTAAGATCCTGCACTTACATGGCTTTTCCAGTGACATGTCAGGTCAGACGCCACATGCAGCCTGGCCCAACCCTCAAGTGGAGAAATCACACCAACTGCCCAGGCTACTCTCCTTAGCTATGTCCCTCACCACTGAATTCCTCTTTCTCTCTTTCAGGCTCCCACATGAAGGGAAATCAGAAAAAAAAAAGTAATACGTGTGTGTGTTTCTGTGTGTGTGTGTGTGTGTGTGTGTGTATGTGTGTGTATATATACATATTGACATGTATATATACACATATGTATACAGAGGGTGCCAAAAAAATCTATACACATTTTAAGGAAAACTGTATTAAAATGGTAATACTGAATGTATATATACCAATAACAAAGCAATAAATACAAGTCACGTTTGACTTCTGCAATTAAAGAGGTGCTCAAAGCGGTTACCATCAGAGTCCAGACACTTCTGATTATGATGAACTACTGCTTGGGCAACGTTGACCAAAGCGTCCACTTGTACACATATTTTTGGCACCCCAGGTACACGAGGTAAGACAATTAGGTTCGCGATCTTGTCCCAGAAAATGTGCTACATACCTCACTGCTGAATATCACTCCAGTCACCTTCAAAGGTACTACCCTGGGAACCTATGCACTGACGCCTAGCCCACCCTTCAAAGCAATTTTGGAACTCTTTTTCTGGAATGGCCATCAGAGCTGTCATCATATTACCCTTGACGTCCTGAGTGTCATCAAAATGTCTTCAATATTTCTTTTATCTTCAGGCAAAGTCACTAGGGGCCAGATCAGGTGAGCAGGGAGGGTGTTCCAACACAGTTATTTATTTTTGACTAAAAACGCCCTCACAGACAGTGCCGTGTGAGCTGGTGCACTGTCATGATGCAAGACCCATGAACTGCTGGTGAAAAGTTCATGTCGTCTAACTTTTTCACGCAGCCTTTTCAGCACTTCCAAATAGTAAACTTGGTTAACTGTCCGATTAATACAGATTCATAATGAATAATCCCTCTGATATCAAAAAAAGGTTAGCAACATCAGTGCAACAAGTTCGCAAAGTTAATTGTCAGACCTCGTATATAGGTATGCACATGTAGGTTTCATGTACTAAAACGGGGACTTGGGGAATTAGTTCAATGTGAACAGAGAAAATAAAGAGACTTCCTATGGTTTGAGGGGTCGTTCCCAATGGACCAGGAAGCACTGCCTCCCTTCCCAGTCTCTCCTGGCAGCACTGGTTGCCTCATGGCACTTACCACTTTGTACCTGCTATGCTTAGGAGCTTGTCTTATCGCGCCTATTGAACAGCAGGGCCTTGGAGGCTGGCATTTCTGCCAGAGTCACTTCGGCATCCTCACAGCACTCAGGGGGCATGACACCTTGCACAGTTTTCCTGAGCGCACAAGGAAAAATATCCAATCTATCCAGAATAAAAAGTCTAAACCCTTACTTCATTTAATAAAACTCTTCTAAAAATTTGATCATAGGCACTGTTGCCAAAAATATGGTTTTTAAAGCCTAAGGGAGAAAAGTAATCATTTTTATAAACCTGCTATCGGCCTGTCTCAAGAGACACATTTGTATCAAGAGTTTCATAGAAATGACATGCGTATGTGTATGTAACTCTACACTTTAGTCTTGCAACAAATACTGTTGCTGAAAGACCTTTTAATGTTTACAAAATCCATTACTTAACTATGGAACTTTGGCTGTATCATGTTTGTTACCGGCATGTATCAGACCTCATTCCAGACGGCACAGGGCTGCAACTCCAAGTGAGAGGTGACTGCCTGTGAAACGTCTGCATAATCCCATCCACCCTGTAACCAGCAACTTCCTGATTTCACTTTATAATGAAGGAGCTCTGAATCCTAATTTCCTGTATGTCTAGATTCTGCAATGTCAATATTGTGAAATTTATAGCTATCCAAGTACTGTATTTTCAAGAATTACTCTAGATAAACATGTTATACACAACAAACACATTCTTCAGAAGAGATTAAAGGCTTCAAAAAGAAAAGGCAGTGTCTAGAAATTTAACTTTAAAAAAATTTAATAAAAAGCATTATAAAATATTCTGGCATAAGGTACACTGCCTAAAGTTAAGTAAAATGTTAAGAGGAATTGTTAACTTCTAAGAATCATATGAAAGTATGGTTACTATTGAGAGGATCTGGATATGCCATAGTCCGATCACGTCCTCTCTATAACCAAAGATGACATTAAAGCCTGAAGTAACCAAAGGTAACACCTCCTCCATGTTGACTTAAATATCATAGGAGCGAGCCTCTGGTCCAGCAAGATCCAAGAAAATTTCCTGTAACAGTCTTTAATTATCTTAACTAGACACCTTGTTTTGCCCCTTCCAATCATGTCCTGAGACTGTCTAGATAATGATCTACCTTCTTTCATTTTATAGACCTCTCCACAAGACAATCTTATACACAGTAAGTCCTCACTTAACGTTGATAGGTTCTGTGACTTAAATAGAAACGATGGTTAACAAAACCAATTTACCATAGGCTAAATGATATAAACAAAATTAACTTCCTATGGCATCTCATCAATATTATAATGAAATGATTTTATTCGAGGACCTACTGTATATATGAGCTCATTCACCATAAAGTGGCCGTAAAAAGTTTCATTGTCACTGATAAGCACATAAAATTTATAGTTTAGAAAGAAAATCAATCACTATGAAATACTGGGAACATTTGGATATCTGAAAAGAGCATTCAACCAAAACGTACTCTTAAGGAAAATAAAGTGTATGCTTCAATTACTGTATAAAGTACCAACATTATCTATAAAAGGAAACGAAAACATAAGAAATAAAGTTAGGTAAAGCAAGAGGTAGATAATCTGATAAAGAAAAACTTACCAAAACTACATTCCCAACCCATAGCTTTTTGGGTGGGTACACTAACAACATTTACTGAAGACCTACTACGTGCCAGATGCTTTATCTATGTTATATTTATTCTTCACAATAACTCATCAAATAGATATCATCCACAATTTAAGGTGAGGAAACACAGAGGGATCAAATAACATTTTGTAAATGACAAACCTAGTGAGTCGCAGAATCAGGATTCAATCCCAATTCCACAACTTCAAACTCCAAAGCCCTTGCTTCCCCCCACCAATTAAACCACACTTTCAGTGATAGAAACTTAGACATAAAAGTTATCGGTGGGCTAATATTTGTAGTATAAATTTTTTAAACTTTAAACTTTACTGATAAAATTTTTAATCAGTAATGGCTACAACAGTATCCCAAATGTACAATCATTGTACTTCGTATCTTTAAAAAACTAACCAGATTTTCAGCCAACATGAGGTGTCTCTCTGAGCAGTCCCAAGTAGGACACTTGCCAAATACCTTGTGCAACTTGATGTTCTCAGAGCCCAGACTGGTGCCCACTGCGAGGGGATGCTCAGAACACCTTCGGAGGAAATGCAGCAATTACAATATGAGGAGGTTGATTTATCCTCTCCCTAAAACACAACTTACAGAGCTAGACAAAACTCAAAAACAGCCAGTTCAGCACTCTGCAAATCAACCAAAGCCATACACAAGCTGAGAGTGTTTCTCCGTGAAGAGTACTGAACTACAGGTAAGAGCAGCACAGCACAAGCCTAAGGTTCTGTTCTTCTGTTTTTAATTAAAGTTTATTGGGGTGACAGTGGTTAGTAAAGCTATATAGATTTCAGGTGTACAATTCTGTAATACATCATCTATAAATCCCATTGTGTGTTCACCACCCAGAGTCAGTTCTCCTTCCATCACCATATATTTGATCCCTTTTACCTTCATCTACCACCCCCTCCCCCCTTACCCTCTGGTAACCACTAAACTGTTGTCTGTGTCTATGAGTTTTTGTTTCTTCATTTGTTTGTCTTGTTCTTTTGTTTTCAGTTTTATATCCCATATATCAGTGAAATCACATGGTTCTCCACTTTTTCTGTCTGACTTATTTCGCACCCCCTTGCCTCCAGCCCCATCAGAGCAGCAGTTCTACGGAAAGAGGTGAGCTGAGAAAACCAACAGCTTCACTGCCACTGCCAGGCCAGGCTCACTAGAAATGGAGACTGTCAGTCAAAGTGGCAATCCCAGCAGCGAGAGAACACAGAGGCCTGCGACTGCTAGCCTGTGGCTGAGGTCCTATTCAGACCAAGCAAGAGACCAGGAGACCGGCCAGGACTTAATAGGGAGTCCTGGGCGATGAGACAACCACCATGCCCTTGATAAACTCTCCACAGACAGCCCAGGTTGACCAGGTTCTGCACATGCATCAGACACTACCCACACATCTCTTGCCGACAGAGATCATATCTACACACACACAGAAGATGCGAGCAGGTGCAGCTGAAAGTCAAAGCCAGGGCACACATGAAAACTGCCAGAAATCTGAATGTGTTCCCCAGACCCACACACAGATCTATTAGCAGAGTGTGAATGCTTTACCGACTCAAGGTCAACCTCTGATCACTAACTGAACACAAAACTATGTTGCCACAAGAATGCCCCTGGGAAGCTGGAAAGCCTTTAAAGTTAACAAGAAAACAAACAAACCTGAACAGAGACACCAGCAGCCACACAATATGGGAGCAAGAGCCTTCACAGATTTACTCCAGCAAGTTACTAAACAAACAAAACAACAACAAAAATAACAACTCAGGAGCAAAAATCAGAACCCAAAATTGCTAAAAGCTATATCTGAAATGTAAAATAGCCAACAAAAAAACTTGATGACATGAAGGGAAACCAAAAGTGTGACACATATTAGGGAAAAACAACAGTCAATAGAAACTCTCTCGACTGTCCCCAAATGTTGGATTAAACATGTTGGATTAAACAGGTTAATACTTCAAAGTAGCTATTATATGAATATAAACTTTTAAAAAATTGAAGGAAACCATGTGTAAAGAATTAAAAGTATGTCACTGATAATTCAACAAATAGGGAATCTCAATAGAGATATGAATTATAAAAAAGAGAGCCAAATGGAAATTCTGGAGTTGAAAAGTACAATAAATGAAATAAAAATTGACTAGAGGGGTTAAAAGGAAATTTGAGCTGGCACAGGAAAAATTCAGTACAGGTGATGATACCTCAATGGAAATATGCAATCTCAAGACCAGACAGAAAAAAGGTCAAAGCAAAATGAACACGGCCTCAGAAATCTGTAAAACAACATCAAGTTTACCAACATATGTGTAATGGGAGGACAGTAAAGGGTGGCAAAAATATTTCAAAAATAATGGCCTAAAACTTCCCAAATTTGATAAAAAGCAAATCAAGTAATCTCCATTTCCAAGGTGTTCAACTCAAACTCAAAATATGATAAACACAAAAAATCCACACCTCAACACATAGTATTCAAACTGCTCAAAAACAAAGAGAAAAACTTGAAAGTAGCAAGTAAACAAAATAATTCGTCATACACAGAGAAAAACAGCATGATAAATAGTTGCATTCTCCTCGGAAACAGTGAAGGCCAGAAGCAATGGAATGTCCAGAGTGCTGAAGGTGGGGAGTGGGGGAATTTCAGCCAAGAATTCTATAACCAGAAACAACTCTTCAAAATGAAGAAAAAAAAAGACATTCCATGATTTATTTAAAAAAGAGAGTTTGTTGCCAGAAGATCTGCATTACAAAAAATGCTACATGAGGTCCTTCATGTTGAATGGACATGGCAGAGACGATAACTCGAATTCGCAAGAAGAAAAGTACCAGAAATGGTAAATATAGAAAAATAACACATAAGAAGGTAGTGACATACAGACAAACAGAAGTATGAGGCAAATCGAATAGAAATAAAATGGCAGACATACATCCAACAGTAACAACAGTCATATTAATATGAATGGAATAAACACCCACTGAAAAGACAAACTGTCAGACTGGATGAAAGAGCAATTCCAACAACATGCTGTCCACAAGAGACCAATCTTAGGTTCAAAGAAACCAAAGATTCAAAGTAACAGGGTAGGGAAAGGTATGCATGCAAACAGCAACCCTAAGAGAGCTGGAGTCTCATTATATCCGGTAAAACAGGTGTTAACAACCAACTTGACCTAGGTGACATTTACAGAACTCTCCAGCTTAGGGCAGCCTTGGACATGACTGCTTACAACACTATTCATAACAACCCAAACAAACCTCAAAACCATCCAGTCGTCCATCAACTGGTGCATGGATAAATCAAACTGATATATTCACTCAATAGGATGTTACTTAATCAAAGGTAACAAAAATCCTGCGATATGTTACAATGTAGATGAATCTCAAACACAGGATGCTAAGTGAAAGAAGCTGACATAAAATACTTAAGTTATATGATCCTATTACATGAAGTGTCCAGAAAGGGAAAATTCACTAAGCATCACTGAGCTGTACACTGACCTGTAATGGCTGAATTTTACTGCATGTAAATTAAATCTTAACAAAGCTATTAAAAAATATATTGTGCAATGATTTGACTGAGGCAACAAACTACTGTCTGGAGCCTGAAAAAGGCATCCCACTCTTTCATGAAAGAGCGTATCACCAAACTCAGTGCAAACTCTAGCTCCTCAATGATGTAGTGTGAATGCTAACTCATCATTCACGTAACTCATCACTCACATGGCATTCATTCCATCGAAACATCACAGAGGAACGTAAACTATCCACATATAGAAGATAGCCACGCAGTCACATGTGGACTTATATGTTAACTGATCATTACGTATCTGTTCACTCATCCAGTGGTGCCCAGCTGCCTGGACTTTCACGTGTAAGCCATTATGGCCTTTAGGTCTTCAACTATAATGTCCTAGGAGACAGGGCCAGAGCTGTTAAACTCCACAGAGTGTCCAACACCTCAGAGCAGGGCCTACAGAAGTCCAGACTGAGGCTCACAGAGATGTGGCCAAACTGGCCCTTTGTTTTCACCTCACTTCGTGACCACCATAGGCTCTTCTTTTCACTGAGAAGGAAGCATTAACAGTTACTGATTCTCACACCTCATCTGAGCCAGATGCCAACACTGGCATGAACCAAAATAGGCTAATGTTACAATGTCTGTGGAGAACTGACACTGGTTTCAAAAGTATTTCTCAACATACTCACATCGTTATTATGAACTCAGTCAAGCCTATCCTTAACACAAGATTATTTAAACTTAAGAAAAATAAAGTAAAAACACCACAACACAAAAATATCATTTTCTCCACTCACTCTCCTCACATTACCCCAAAGCCATCAGAAATAAAGAATTACCCAGAGATGAAAGGAAGTGTTGCAGGAACACTGAGAATTCAGACATACCAGAAATGTCATCGTGTTCTCAAAAAACTAAGTACAAATCCTAATGCCTAATGTGCTACTAGCAGTTATCACTCAGATGACCTGTCCCTTTCTCAAGGTCCCATTCTCAGCACACTACTCACAAGTGGCAGGACGGCCTCTTCGGGCACATTTCTTAGAAGGCACTCTTCTCAAGGACGTCTCTATTTTCTGAAGAACAATCCTTCACAAGATGTTTGGTGCACAGCACTGTAAATTACTGCTTATGATATTTTTCTACCACTGAGAGTTAAATACAGAGGTGACTAATGGAGACAACACAATTAGACAAAGGGCGGTATTCTCGCTGACGGAAGAGCTGGCTCCCCGACAAGCGAGGCCTTTGGGTGGAGACCCACGATCCGGCATCAGAATATCAAGAGCAAGTGAAGTTTTTGGGTGAGATCAACTCAACCTCTAAGGCTTTCCTTTCCCCTTAGAACCACATGCAAAGGGACTTCTTCCCAAAATGTGAATTCCCTTAACACGCTTGGCAGGCAGCAGAGAACAGACCCTCCCCTCCCGTCACATACAGTGTCCTCTATAGAAAGATGGAGCATTCTTACTTATTCCCAAACCTAAACAGGTTTCTAAATAAATAATCTATTTCTTAGACAGGGGTCAGCAAGGTCTTTCTGGAAAGCGTTAGACAGCAAATATTCTGGGCTTTGTGAATCACGTGCAACTAATACTCGACTCTGGCGCTACAGCACGAAAGCAGTCACAGACAACACGGAAATGATGGGCACGGCTGTGTTCCAATAAAACTGTATGTACAAAAGCAGGTAGAAGATTGAATTTGACCAGAAGACTGTAGTTTGCTGACCTTGCCCTAGAATAACAGCTATTTTTCAAGCTAAAAAGGAAATTACATATCAACATCACACCCCCACACCCATTCCCGTGCCTTGTTCTCAAGGAAGAAACTAAATCCAAGTTATTTACTCTTTTGCTGCTTTGTTCATATGCATGAAGATGATTTTCTGAAATAAAAACAGATATTGCCTCGTTCTTTTAACCCACCATCCTGTTTCCTGGATGTCAACAAAACATACTGACTCTAGATGGAGGTGTTTTGTGTTTGTTTTTTTAATATACTTTATTTTTTAGAGCAGTTTTAGGTTCACAGCACAATTGAGAGCAATGCACCCCCTCCACCTACACATGCACGGTGCCCCCACTGGCAACCTCCCCACCAGAGTGCTATGTTTGTCACAAATGATGAACATGACTGACATGTCATTATCATCCAGACTCCACAGTTTACATCAAGGTCACTGTTGGTGGTGTACATTCCATGGGTTTAGACAAATGTCTAAGGACACGTATCCACCATTACAGTATCACAGTTTTCACTATTCTAAAAATTATCCGTGGGGAGGTTGTTTTCTCATTTCAAAGTATTAATGTTGTAAGATAGTCCCTAGCCTCTGATAATCTTCTGTAAATACTCAGTATAAAAGAGCTCACCTTGGAAACTTTATAATTATAATAAAATCTACACATATCAAATAGAGTGTCCTTTCCTCTTCTTCCTTAACATTTCAAGGTCATTAGAGAAATCCACTCTAATCAAGCAAACTAGACCAACAAGCACTTCTATATGATTTCCCCCCATTCTTTTTTCTGCCAGTCTCATAACAACTTATTTTCTCTGCCAATCAATCCCTTCTTTAAAAACCCATCTCAAAACTGCCCCATGAAGGTTTTCATTGAGAAAAAATTAATTCCTCCAAGTATTTTCTGATTGCTTGTATCCCACCCAGATTTTTTTTGCTCCATTTTTCTTTTGAGAATTCTACATTGCAGGTACCAAATAACATGAAATTACATACTTATTGCTTTATATTGCCTATATATCTTTTTCACATGATTGAGGACATATATAAAACTCTTAGGAGGCAGGTATGAGGTTTTATTTCTCAGCATAGTATACTAGCATGTTCATTTTTCATAGAATCTCCTAACCCTGATCCCTTAAAAGGGTTCTTCATTTGCCCTTTGTCTACATCTGAAATCTGGAAGAGTCCACATATATCTAAAATAGTACACGTTTTCTATCTTCTTTTGTACCTACTGCATGAGGAAAAATTATACAATATTTTCTTCTATAATTTACTTAGAATTTTAATATTTTCCATATTAGTTTCCCCAGAAATAGTTTCTAAGTCTTTATGTCCCAAGTTTCAACTGTTATGCTGAGACTCACGTTTACATAATGTCATTCTCCATTTTAAATACAACATCTCTACTTTCAACTACATACTACTAAGCAAATCATGTAAGCAAACATCGCTGATGGAACAACTATTTTTTCTCTCTTGAAGAGTTTGGAAATTCCCTTGATTGTTTACAATGGCAACTCTAACTTGGGAGTAATGTACACACACAACTCTGAAATGGATTCCCAACAATTAAAGACCTAGAGGGGAAAACAAAGCCCTTCAAATCCTGACCTCCTGAGTAACCTCAGCTCATATGCACTATGCTTGACAAGCTTTATTTTGTAATAGGGACGGACAGCACTTCCAAGCTCTAAGAACCAGAAAAGCTCTTTCTACTTTCAACATTAACAAGCATAAGCATGATCGTTAAAAGCAAAGCTATTGTTGACTCCTAGCTGTGGAACCCTGGGCAACTGGCAACCTCTCTGTACCTCACTCCCACATCCATAAAATTGGGGCAATAATGTTCCTATTTCACATGGTTTTTAGGATTAAATAAGCAAACATGCAAAAAGCACTCAGAGTAGAGACTAGTACACACACCTGTGAGCAGCTTAGCTCTTTTCATCACCATAAAAATCACATAACACAACCTCCCTCTTGCCACTGGGCCACAGAAAACAATAACTATGGGAAGCAATATGATTTAAGAAATGTATTCTAAAGACCACTCCACAAATATCATCTCAAACAAGATATAAATAAGCTGCTCAAAATCAATTCACTTAAACATCTTTGACCAACTTTCTCAACTGTAAAACTAGGAAGATGAATTAAATGACCGCCAAAGTCTGTCCTTGCCAGCAGTAAAACCTGTGTAATTCTCTTGTAAAGGCATATAAGAAGCTAGTAACATAAAACTCCCTGGCACACTTGCATCGTTTAACTACCTGTGTACCAGCTCAGTTCATCTTTATTTAAACTGCCAAACACTGCCCCAATTATATATTTAATCTATTTCTATTTGGATACCGTACCTACTGAGCACTTACATGATGAACTGATCTTTTTCTTCACTGGCCAATCTGAAAGACTTGGAAGGTAAGTGCATATAAGCACACTTCAAAATGCAAAACAATCCGTATGTTTGAGTAAATTCATACTCTAATCATAGAGGCACCCAGAAATATCACGTGTATATAGACACCTAAGTACCATAAAAATCAAGCTTTGCATCAATCAAGTAGATATAACTCTTAGACTACTATGGTTCAGTTTCACACTTGGTGACAGCTATTCTAGGTAATTACATAGTAGCCAACTGTTTTGTGATCACTCTATATTTTTTAATGCTTTTGCATGGTAGCACAGTCTTGGAATATTTTCTAGAACAAAATTCATCATGGAAAATTTCTAGAACCTTCTGAACACTTTTCATTTTAGGGTTGTAAAAAAAAAAGTCAGAATTAATACAGTGCTGCACCATATATGGTCAACACCTTCTGAAAGGATGATTTGAGTATTGAGAAGAAAGGAGCCTATTTCGTTGTTTTTGTGTCATAGTGAATAATGGCTAACATTATTACAGACATCAAATGCTTTATAAGAATATCTGAGCATTATTTGTAATTGTCACACTATTAATATGCAAAAGAGTACTGTTAAAATGTTTTAAAAGATTAAATACGTAAATAAAAAATAAGGCAATTAATTTATTCATAAAATATTTTTTCAGATAACACACGAGTCAAATTTAACACACTTTTTCAAATTACACTGTGTTCCAAATGTGGAGCTTAAAAATGTATGTATATGATAGATTTTATGCACACTATGTTTTTTTCTGTTCTATGGTAAGATAAAATTATACCAATTCAGAACATATTTTGTGCAAAGATGTTCTAAAATAAAAATCATTACTCTGATTAATCATATTATTACATTTTATATTTGCTTTTAAAAAGAATAAAGCATTTGGTTAATAAGTATTCAAAAAGCATCAAATAAGCTCTCAACATGAGCTGTAGAACAATTATCTGCCAAAAAAAAAAAAAAGAGAGGCTTGCTATATTAAGTTTTTTCCTCCTATTTTTATCCTAGTCAAACTGAATATGATAGCACCTAATAACTCCAAATTGCTTTTTTACCTACATCATCACAAACCATTTTTTTAAGTTACTACTTATTTCCTTTCTAGCTACAGTCACATACAGTTTTTTTTTTTTTAACTAAGCTGTGCAGCTGTTTACAAGATTTCTGATTTCTCAACTCCAAGGCTGTCAGCACAGAACACCTGACCTAACATTCAAATGTGAAAAATAATGCATACATAGCTGGAACTCTATCTGAAAATCATCAAAATTAACCTATTCTACTTATAAACTCAACAAGATAATCCCACATAACAAGAAAACAGAACATTTTATTCATCGTAGATGATTTTATAAACAAGCAAACTGGAGTGGGCCCACACACTGATAGTAAATGAAAATATTCATATTAATCAGATTACTCCTGAAAACCCAGTTGGGTTTCTCTGGTCTTCTCACAGGAGGGAAGCAGAGGATGGAGAAAGGGTACCATCTCGGCATCTAAGTAACAGTGATGACCACAGCACTTCATTTCAATCCCACGTGACTGTAACGTGCACACTGTTAAAAACAGTTCAATGAAAATACAATAGACACTAAAAATCGGTTTCCTGAGAACCAGGTGCACACAAAGTATTATATTTAACTTCATTCAATGTTATCAAAAAAATGAGGCAAGGTTTGAATGAGTCTAGGTTGACAAATTGAGGAGGCAGCACAATGGGTAAGAATTTTCCTTCCCCAATTATTTTCTGCACGGACCTGCCTCTTTCAAACCCCAGGCCTTGAGTAGTCAGGACAAGGAGACACATCAGTAACTGACGCTGAGCACATTGTGCAGCATCGAAATGTAAGTAAACATCTCACAGGTGTCCCACCAGGTCCTCTCTCTGCAAAGCATACGCAAGTCAAGAGTTTGACAGAAACCAGTTTTTTAGAGCAAGTGGCCACTCTCTGCATTGAGTGTTTACCATGTGTCAGGCTTTGTGCCAAATGCTTACACTTGTGTATCATCTAATGTTATCTCTAGTTTACAAAGAAACCAACAATCCAGCTCGTCCCTGATAGCCTGAAGCCGAACACTGTACCACCATGTTTCCCCCAAAATAAGACCGGGTCTTATATTAATTTTTGCTCCAAAAGACACATTAGGGCTTATGTTCAGGGGATGTCATCCTGAAAAATCATGCTAGGGCTTATTTTCCAATTAGGTCTTATTTTCGGGGAAACATGGCATTATACTAGAGTTCGAAGAGATAAACTCCTGGAGTCCTATGGCAAACCTTATGTAAAACAAAGTTAATAATAATTACAGCAAGTCCTCGAATAACCTCCTTTTGTTCCAAGCTGTATGTGATAACACTGATGAGCTGCTGTGGTAACTTAACTCTTGTTTGTATCACTTAGCCAATGGTAAAATCAGTAGTTCGTTACAGAACCTATAGAGGATATTAAGTGAGGACTTACTGCTCAAGCAATTTAAATTTTGCATTTTAACCGGCTTCTTAAGTGGAGGCTACTCAATTTGCTAAACAAATTTCATGAACACAAATCATCTTTCACCTTCTAGTCTGCTAAAGACCTAATGTAAATATTCTTTTCTTGAGCACAGATGACTAAAAATCTTTTTAGACACATAATTTATATCCAGCTAAGATGACAGACCTGTAGGAAAATAATTATGACGCAGTATTAAAAGGTGAGGCACCTGTAGACACAAGCAATGGACGCTCATTAGATGTTGGGGAGGAGGGGTGACAAGGGGAGAAGACAGGAAGAAAGGGGGGGAAAACTCAAAGAAGAAGTGAAATCTTCTTTGGCAGAAACACCTCCCACACGGAGTAAGAAAACAGAGTGGAAATGGTTAAGGGGGAAGAGAGACTTTCCAGAAAGAGGAGCAAGCACAGAAATACTGGACTTGCGTGCTGAGCTCCTGAAATGGCAAAAGACTATTCATCAAACAGCCTGGAGAACAAGGCCAAACCGTGGTGAGTTTGTCCTAGCCCAAGTCAGGACTTTAAACTTCATTCATCTTATAAGGTGACAGGCATCCATAGATCCCACGTGTGGGTCCCTGGCTATGCTCTGGTCACCTCCTAAGGGCTACTTCTCACATTATAAAAAAGTTGGCTCTCAGTGGGGGAAAATAAGTCTGGGGTTTTTTCCTTTTTTGTTTTCAGTGTGTTCAGAGCCAAATGCATTCAACCAATAAAAATGAAAAACAGCTACACCAAATTCTCAAAATATGTTTTTCAAAAGTTTAATGCTTAGCATTTTCCACACTGATGTTCAATCTTCAAGTAGATGAGTCTTTGAAACCCTAGGTCCAAACTGAACTAAAATAGGTAAATACCTATTTTCTTTTTTTCCAAAGCTTTGAAACATATTCACAGTATTGACTGGCGGAGCACAGAAAAATAGCCCTGTATCTTAAGGGGACTGACATGAGTCCCTGCCAGTCCCCAGTTCCTCCATTCCATGTTACCCAAGGGTCCAAGCAAAGACCCAGAAGGCCGTGGAGAGCAGTGATCAGTAAGGAATGACGCTGGGGTGGATGGCACTGCCGTGACGTCACTCATCACAATCACACATGGGAGCTCTACGGCCCTGGATTTGGCCACATAGTGGCCGGGGGACCTAGGACAATATACACAGAGTTTCTTCTGACCACCAAGTGCAGGTCTCACCCCCTCCTTCAACGTCACATAGTGTGTGTCAGTGTTAAACTCTATCCACCTGCATCATGCAAACAGGTCCAAAGAAAGGTTCTCTGTTTGCTTCACATGGCTGAGGGTGAAGAGACCAGAATTCAACAAACCCCACTCCTACAAAGTGAACAGATCACCTATCAGGTCTAATTCTGTCTCAGTTATGCCCCAGATTCACGTCCTGCCTCTGACATAGCGGTTCTTCCCTACTTTTCCACTAAAGACTCCCTAACATGAGAAAAGTATAATCTCCTATGGGAGTAGTCTGTGCATGCTGAATTTTAAGTCCATGCAAATTCGCTCTCTTCCTCCATGACAGATCCCTGTATGTACCTTTTACGTGTATAATACTTTAATACGTGAGTATGCACACATGTACACATATTCTCCCCAAAGTAAAATTCATATTCCAGAAAGTTACATTATGTTCCTGTATCCTGTGGTTTTCCATATCTACAGCACTATCCCAAGTCCAGGTGAAGAACCAAGAATAAATCCAAGTTATATTTTAAGAATTAAAACTGCCATGGAAGCATAATAAATATACAATTTGAGATATTTCTTAAAGTTTAAATTTTTTATTTTTGACTTAATTACCAAACACAAGACAAACACTTTACAGACGATTTTCCCAGGAAGTCGAAAAAAGGAGATGTATTTATTTAATGAAAAACCCTACTGACAGTATAAGCAAGCAGTATGTGCAACGTGCTCATCACAGCAAGCCAGGCTGTGGCTGACTCCTTCTCTGGTCTTCTGGTTTCCTCTCCCCATTTCATTACTAACTTTATGAGCTAAGTCTTCTATAAACCCAACCAATAAGTCACAGGTAAAGCAAAACAAACACGATATCCCAACTGTCACAGAGAAATACAAAATAAATGCTAAAAAGTTCATTTCAGTAGCTAATGTTTACCTGCTTGCTTCAACCCCCAAACTGTGCCTTGGGAGAGTCCTCACATACATTTTTAGAAGGAAAGCAAAAATTTTAAATGTGTCTCATCTTAGCACTTCCTTGCCTTTGTTTACTCAGTTTTTTCAACCTGAACAGCTTCCTGTCATTCTTCTCTGCTGAGTGAGCTAACTGGCTCAGACACAAACCCCTCCACTGAAGTCTTCCCCACCCCCACCCCTAGTCAAGGGGACCTCTCCCCTGGGCCTGATGAGGCCCCAGGTCCCAGGACATGGCTTTAGTAGGCTGACTTATGCTAATCTACTTTGATCCTTCCTTTAGTGGCTGAAAATTGTAACTGCCTTAGTCAAGCAACTTTCTAGATTCTTGCTGATGGGCCGGAACCCAATTTATTTCAAGTTCTCTTGGAAAACTTTAAAAACATTATAATTTCAAAAAACAAGCAAGTTTAACTATTAAAACTTTTAACTATATTCTAAATTTAGACTCAGATTTGATGGACCCTCCTCATTTGATTCCTCCTAATTCTCCCACTCCAATCTCCTACTTCTCGCCCTCCTTCCACGTCTCCCCACCACTACCACCAGGACCACCACCAAAACTTCTCATGCTCTAATAACGGAGACTAACTCAGAGTAGCTTGGATTCCCCAAGTTACTTCACAAGCTCCTACTCCAGATGAAATACACTCACCCTGCCTTGTCAGCTTCTTGGAGAATCTCTCAGCCGTAAGAACCCAGTTCAGGTGACACTTCCCTTCCCTAAATCACCACCCTGCCCCACTCCAAAATGCCCCCCCAACCAGGACAA
The DNA here is from genome assembly GCF_036562045.2 of Rhinolophus sinicus. Lineage (NCBI taxonomy): Eukaryota > Metazoa > Chordata > Mammalia > Chiroptera > Rhinolophidae > Rhinolophus > Rhinolophus sinicus. The sequence continues at coordinate 66,898,746 of NC_133756.1, forward strand.
AATATAATCCCCTATCTCTCTGTGCCATACCTCTGTGCTACCCTCACCACAGCAGCACAGTTATATGGTTGCCCATCTCCCCTCCTCAATTCCATACTCTCTTCAGGTCCCTGTCTGAGTACCATTTTATCCCTACCGTCCACAACAGTGGCACAGGAAGACGTTCAACAAATATATGCTGAGATGTACATTTACTTGATAGAGAAAGGAAAAGAGTCTATGATCTAAAAATGTGCATTTCTCAGGGTCATCACGTTATCTAAACTATAAAGTAACGCTGACCCTTGAGCAATGCAGCGGCTAGGGGAACAGATGCCCTCACAGTTGAAAATCCATGTATGACTTTTGACTCCCCAAACACTTAACCAGTAATAGCCTACTGTTGACAGGAAGTCTTACCGATAACAAATAGTCAAGTAACACATTTTGTATGTTGTATGTATTACATATCGTAATCTTACAATAAAGTTAGAGAAATTAAGAAACATCGTTAAGAAAAAAACTTACTGTATTTATTGAAAAAAAAAACCCACGTATAAGTAGACCCATACCATCCAAACCCCATGTTGTTCAAGGGTCAACTATATGTATTTTACATATAAAAAACATTTAATATTTATGACCTAATGAATAATACTTCCAGAATAATCATGTATTCATCCTTCAATAAGTATCTCGGCTCCTACTAGCTGCCAGGAACTGTGCTGGGCTAGAGCACCCGCTGGCCCCAAGGCTGCCTTTGCACATATTGGAACAGGGTGCCTTTTCTGGGCAGATGAATTGTGAAAGCTGGGCCCAGGCCTCCAAATGACCACTTCAGCTGACACCCAGGGTTGTGGAGGCTCTGCCTACAGTCATAAACAACAGAAAGTCCCTACTTCCGGGAGCTCAGATTCTAGTGAGGGAGATAGGCAAATACATGGTCAATTTTCAACATTTTCTATGTGACTGAAAAATCAGACTTCAACACACAACACTTAATGTTACCCATATAAGTCCTTACCTCATTAAACACTGGTACTATCATCATCAATCTGAACTTGGGTCAAGGCAGCCAGCTATGCCAGCAGAGAGTTCTAGTATTCTTTTAGGCAGGAAACAAGCACTGTTTCCAGAGGCAAGCAGGCCACAAAACTGACCACATTTTCAATTATCACCTTACAGTGACTGGCCAAATTTATTTCACAAAGAACATTCTCAATTCATCTGTTTAATTTTAAATCATTAATTGTTTACCTTGCGAGTAAGAATTTTTTTTTTCTGTAACAGAAAATATTTCATAAGATACTTTACTCAGGTTGGAATTATTTGCTTTAACAGTTCATTGTTTAATACTGCTACACTCTTATCTAATGAAGTGAAATAGATATAAAAAATAATTGGCATTCCCAGTTGATAAAACAAATTGGTACAACACAAACCTTTTAAAACAATAAGCAAAAATACGCTTCGTTTTCTAATATTAAAATATCTCTTCGTAATTCAGGGGAAATACTCATTTTTGTGTCTTTGTATAAAATGTACATTATATACCTATTTTTGACTGATTGCTTCCTCATGAAAAATAGATCAGTTTAACTCCAAGTTCTGAAGAGAATAGTCTGAGTTATTGTCTTCACTTCTTGATCCTCTAAGTACTGGATAGTACAAAAATAAATCTCAAAAGTATGGGGGAGCGGTAAAAAAAAAATCCATGGGCATCCAGTTGGCAAGGAATATCCCAACCATTTCAGATTTCTCGATCCAAATACAGTTCTTGTTAAGAGACAGTAAATCTCCAACTTTAATACCCACATCTAATGGTTGGGAAGGCACTGTAATTTTCTTAAATTCAATTAATTCACTCAATAAATATTTATTAAGCATCTCCTAAGAGATAAGAATTGTGCAGGGCAAGTAGACATGAACCAGAAAAACGGAGCAGGGTCAACATCTAACAAGGTGCCATTCCTGTCACCAAACAGATACTTTATTGTAAGATTTATTGCCAACCTGACTTCTCTTTAATGCAGAGCCTTACCTCTTAGATTTCTGGGATGAATCTGTTTAGTTCGCGGCATCTTCTTTGATTTAGGGGCCTCTTTTTCTTCTTAGAAACTGTAGGAAGAGCAGGTCACAAAAAGGTAGCTCCATAAACTTAGTGCCCATCAATTAATCCATGTGCTGAAAAAGAAATAAAAATCACATTTTAGTACCTTCAAAGGAAAAAAGACACTTCAAAAGTTATGGCTTAATACAATACTAAACTAAATTCAACCAAAAGTAACCAATCTGGAGACTGCTACCAAAGATTATTTACCAACTTTTAATTAAACACAGGACATGTCATTTTGCCAATGTGTGGGCTTTCTCATTAAAAGAAAAAAATATCGTTGTACCTTTAGCAAAGAAGAGTGAAAAAATTCACTGAGTTGTTTTAAAGTAACATTACCAGGTACAACTAAAGTATAACATCACGCTATAAAAGGGTTATGCTATATTATGCACTAGTCTGCCCATTTATAAACTTTTGGTTACAGGGACCATGTCTCATTCATTTTGGTTCACTGAATTAATTCAGTTAATATACTCGTATGTGGTTGCTACCGCAGATGTTCTCCAATTATTCCAGTTCTCCCTTCTAGGCTCATGGTAGGACTGCACTTTCTGCCTTCCTGTGTGTGGCTAAAATGTGTGACCAGTTCTGGCTAATGACCTGTGAGTGGAAGGGCCATGCACGCTTCCAGGCTGGGGCATTTAGGTACGGAAGATCCTCCAGAACTCTTTTTCCTCTGCCCTGGAACACCACTGTTCTAGACAGTGAGTCTGACAAGACAGAGCTGAGCTCCTGCCAACCCAAGATGATCACGTAGCATAAACAAGAGAGAGACTTTTGTTGTTTTAAGTCACTGAGGTTTGGGAGTTGTTACTGAAGCATAACCTAATCTGTCCTGATTTACACATTTTAAAAACAATGATCTAAAATATAATATGCCGAGGCAGAAAAAAATCAGAAACATAAGCATCTCTCTCCCCAAATCAGCTACCTGGGATTCTTCTTCTGTAAGATCCTCGAGAATCCTAGAGCTAAAATTTTAGTTTTAACTTTCCGCAATATGGCTGATAACCAAAGTTCATTATGATAACATTAAACATAAAATTGTTAATCACTAAGCAGATACAAAAATGAAATTTTTAAAGTTTTGCTGTATCCAGTACTGCAGAATTAATACTTACTGAGCACCTACTGTGTGCCTATGTACTTTCTACACATTAGATAATTTAATCCTGACAACTGGTAAGGTAGCTATCTTTCATTCATTCTATAGATAAGAAAATTAAGCCAGAGAGAGGTTAATGTACATGCCCAGGTCTGCAACTAAGGAACGTGGCACCCTGTGACTCAGTTACTTTCAGTGCTTATTTCTTCAGTAGAGGTAATATCTACTCTCAGGTTTTATTAAAGAGACCGTATACACAAGCCATGACAATATATTTTGGTGTCAAACCAGACTGAGTTCAAAGCCAGGCTTTACCCCTTACTGTGTAACCTTGTTCAAGGTACTTAACCTCTCCGAAGATCAGATTTCCCAACTGTAAAACTAGGAAATAGTATCCACCACACAGGGTGTAAGGTCTAAAAAATGTGCCACTGCCTGACACACAAAAATATTCAAATATTAATTCTCCTTAAGAAAGCCTGTATGAGAAAGACTATATGAACTACCTCAGTATAAAGTTTTAGAAATGTATGGTTTCATTATAACAGAGAATAGAAAAAAAGGAGGCAACTATTAACTCTAGTATCTTATTCCTGATATAGCTATATGTAGGCACTGCCAAGAATATTTGCAGGTTTTTAACTGCATGGCAACGAATATGAAATATGATGATCCAATACTGTGCATGTACTTCATCTAGCACTGTGCAAAAATGATCTATAAATGATACAGTTCCTCAGCTTCATGCATTGATATCCACCATAGGATTCACGTAGCTTCTGATTCAATAAAAAATTAGAGACGTTCGGGCCAAATAAATTGTATGCTTAAATACATTCCTTGTTAAACTTAAAGCTTTTAAACGGTCAAGATATTTGGAAGTTTTTAAAGCGTGAACTTCAATTGTAATTGTCACGTGATTCCCGTAAGCTCAGGAACACAAAATGTAAAATATGCAAATTCCCAATCAATAACAGCTTTCTGCCACCCCATTCACTGCTGTCCCTAGCTGTCCATCCGATGTTTAAATCCTTGGCAGAGAGAGAGTGGGTATTTTCAAAGACAGCTGCACTGTAGCAAGTAGGACGAGTGACAAATCGTTCCATTACAGGAAAGAAATACTACATGGAGGAAAAACATGACACGATCAAAAAGCGTAAAGACAGTTGCATGGAGAAAAAACATGAATGAATGTGGAGGGCGGAGCCTGGGAAAACCCCTCTGCAACGCTGCACTGAACAAAGCACTTCGCATGCCAGGAAGGGGGGGTGGGGGGGATGGAAGTGCCAGCTCAGGAAGGAGCTCGGAGTGGATGCGGAGAGCTGGTGGAAGACTAGATGAGGCGAGCGCAGCAGCCCTGAGACTCCTCCTCACCGCCAGCTCCACCAGCGCCCCCTCCCCTCCAGCAGCAACTCCTTCACCAGCCCGACCCCAAAGCGAGCCCGATCCGACCCGCGCCCAAACCCACAACCCTCTTCCCAACTGCTGCAGGCGTGTACTCCCAACCCGGAAAGAAACTACCCAGGTGGCTGTGAGTAAACAGGCACTTAGCGCAAAGAACGAAAGGAAAAGAAAGCCACAAAGCCGGGAGGTTGGGAAGCCGAGGCCTGGTCTCCCTCACCCCCCACCCTCTTGCAAAATGCGTCTGCGGCTGGAAAGCGGGTGGGGAGGCTGGGTCCCTCCGTACCTGCTCAGCTCGCAGGACCGCAGCTCGGGCCGCTCGCGCGCCGCGAGGGCGCCCAGAAGTGGCAAGTGTCTCCCGCACGCAGCCATCCCCTCTGCAAGGTCGGCGGTTGCACACACACGCATACACACACGCGCGCCCGCACGCCCCCCGCCCGTGGAGGGGGATGGGGTCCTGCCCCACCCCCACCGCTCCCGCCGCCCTCCCCGCTGCAGCGCCACCGCCGCGGAGCCCGCGCCGAACCTGCTGCCAGGACGCCCGGCGGAGCCGCTGCCGCTGCAGCCGGCCCTGAAGCTGCGCTGCTGATGGCGGCGGCCGCAGCTCGGAATCTCCGAGACCCCCGCGCGGCGGCAGCGGCGGCGCCTGGGAACCCTCCTTCACTTGACAACCCCAAACACAAACATGACCTCCTCCTGCGGCTGCTCCCGGCTCCTGGCCCCCGGCTCCGTCCCTCCTCCCCGCTGCCGCCGCCGCCGCCCCAACAGCAGCCACACTCAAGGCCGGCGACTGGCACTCACACCACCCAGCGCTGAAATATTAAACAGGGGAGCCGGCCGGGGGGCGGGGGGGGAGCGCAGGGCACGCCGGCGGGGGGCCGCAGGCGCCGGGCCGCAGGCGCCGGGCGGGGGAGGGGGCTGCGCTCGCCGGCGCCCCCGGCCTCTGCATGACCGCCGCCGGGGAGGAGGCGACCGGGGTGCCGGGCAGCGAGGCTAAGGGCGCGCACCGCGGCAGAGCAGGCGGCCCCCTGGGACCGTGGGGCCCGAGGCGAGGAGGGCGAGCGCGGGCTTTACCTCTCCCCGGGGCAGAGTAGGGCACGTTTAGCGTCTTTAGGGGCAACGCGAGGAGCTCGGGCAGGGCGGCGCGGGGGAGGGCAAAGGTCCGAGGCTTTCCCGCGGGTGGGCGGGGCGGCAGGGGATCCCCGGGGGCGGAAGGCGGGGAGGCCGCGGGCTGCTACGCGCGGGCGGGGGAGGGGGCGTCCCCTGGCGGAGACTGAGGCGCGAGCTCTGAGGGGGAAGGGCCGGGGGTCACCCGGGGAGAGAAGGCCCACCCGCAAAGGCGCGACCACCAGCCCCGGGGTTGGGGTGGGGTGGGTGCCCCACTCCCGACTCCCGTGGAGCCCGGAGCCCCGGGTCTCCCCGGCGGGGCGGGCCCGGGACCGCGTTTCGCCTCGCCGCCCGCCCGCGGCTCCGCCCCGCCAGGCGGCTACTGGGACGGAAAGGGGGGCGGAAGGAGGAGGTGGCGCGGCCCGAGGGTGGAGGGGCGGGGTTAGGGACGCGCGGGGCGGGAGTCCGGGGCTGCGACGGCTAGCGAACTGGCGCCCGGCGGGGGCGGTGGGGCGGGTCCGGCCGGTCACGCGGCCCGGGGAAGGACTGGCCCGGTCGCGCAGTTGGGGGCGGTTGGTTCGAGAAGAGGGGCGGGGACGGGCGGGGCGGTAGTTTCTCTTTACCTTCTCTTTACTTTCTAAAGCAGGATGTGGGCCGGCCCAGTGACGTCATGGGGTCTCCCAGTCCCGCCCCCTGCCCGGCCGAATGGGGGTGGGGAAGGGAGAGGGGGGCACCCCAAGGGGGTTTCCTCAGCAACGTGTTGAGGGTACGGGAAAGTCATTGTGAAACTTGAAACTCATTAACTTTGAAAAACAACTTTAAAAAAATCGGGAGGGGGGCGGGGTGTTGGTTTGGAGGATGGAAGGGGACATATTATTAACCCTGAACTGAAACCACTTTTTGGTGGCGGATGTTCTATTAAAAGATTGAGGAAAGCCAAGGTTATTCCAGAGGCCGCACCAAAGCCCGCTGGTGGTTCCCAGAGCCGGAGCGCCGAGCGCAGTTAACCCTTACCTGTCCGCCTGACAACCTGGGGCAGGAAGGGGAGGTTTTTGAGGTCAGGAAAGCGGGGTGCGGAGCTGGGCATCCGACCTGCTCCAGGGACGTAACGGAGAAGAGAAAGTGGAAAGAGGGAGTAATTACCACAAACCAAAGTTTGACCCAGGCTGCTAGACAGCAGTAGAGCAAGGAAGGAGTGGAAATTATGGAAAAGAAATCAGGAGGGGCTGGACGAGTGTAACGAAAAAGGTTTTCGGAGATAGACCTAAAAGAACCTTAGAAGTTAGGGGCTCAGAAATTCCACAAGTACACCTTAAAAAGGAAGCAAAAGGGATTGGTTTAAGGAGCCACGCTTAACTTGAAAGGAATAAGGTAAAACAAAAATTTTGATGCAGAAAAATTTCTGAAATTAAACTGCTTTCCCCTTTTAAGGAATAAAAATGCTAAACGACCATACACACACTACGCTGGCCATCTGTGCAAATTTGAATTGTTTTGTTCCCTGGGGCTTCCATAAAGATGTCTAGGTTTTTCCTAAGGTTCACCCCTAAAATTCCCCTGAGAAAATCCTACCTCTAGCTCATTTGAGCTAAGAAAAGCTTAATGCACAAAAATGGGAATAATTAAAAATGGAGTACTCAATAATGGCAACCTTGTACCCAAAAATAATGTCACGTAAAGGGGAGAATATGCCTATTAAAAACTAACTGGTCGTAAGACAAATATCATGGGAACAACTGCCTAAATTTGAAATGATGCTTCCAACCTTGCAGTGAAATAATGCAACTTTTTTATTTTCGATGTGATAGAATCATCTTTTATGAAATGTCATCTAATGGATTGAAATCACAAACAGCATGTAATGTAACTTTCCAACTTGGTATTTGAATAAAAAATAAACATTCATTTACATGTGAAAGTATACTAATCTGTCAGAGGATAAAGACTAAGGTAGCTTGATAATTAATTCTACATTGTGTCACTTGCTAAGTCAAAAATGCTATCTGAATGAATGTATTTTTAACCCAATAGTTGTTGAACGTAATAGAAATACATATTGTGAACACAGTGTTTATAAGGGATTTGGCATTGCAGTGAACTTTCTAACAAATTAAACATGCAATTTTGTCATTTCAATTTGTTAAAGAACTTTTTTCTTAAAAAGACTACTCACAATTTAACTTTTTTGAGCAGTAAATCAATGTTAAACTTTTCTTTGAAATGATATAATACCGAACAGTTTCCTGTTTTCTATTTGTGAATTAATTTTCTTAATGCAATTTATTTTCCTAATTCTACCTCCGATTCTTTCTAGTTATCAGAAAGCAAAGAAAGCCAGCTAAACTATAAAGTAGCTAGTTCCAGCTTAGTTGTTTTGTGCCAAATTAGTTTCTCAAATTGTATCTTATAAACGGAATATGGGGGGAAATGTTTTTGAACAGTAAGATAAATTGAGTGAGAAACAGCAGTTTGAACTGTCAAAAATTCTGGAATAGGGGAGGTTGACCGTACTCTGAAAAAAAAGGAGGGAGGGGGTTCTTAGGGCCCATTTCTCTCTGGCTGCATCCCTACTGGCCGTGTGAACGCCTTTGGAGTCCCCTCTGGGACTGGAGTTCAAGTGAGGGCAGTGTCATTGAGAGGTTCTACACACATTTTCCTTGCTGAGCAGTTTTGGGAGAACAGAAGTCTACCCCGAGGCTTCGTCGCGGGACTCCGCCGTCCCGCCGCGCCACCACCACGCGTCCCCAGCCCGGGATTCCCACGCGGCCGCCTGGCCCGGCTCGGGCTCCCCCCTAGCGCGGCCCCACGGCCCCGGTCCTCCGCCCTGTGCGCCGCCCGGCTGCGCCACCGCCACGCGGAGATCCCGGAGGTTCCTCCCCGGCAGCCGTCGGGTCACGCTGCCGCCCGTCCCTCCCCTCCGCCTTCCGAGCGCGCTGGGCTTTCCCGTCCACCGGCCGAGTCCCCTCCTCCTCGGGGCGACCCGGCGACAAAACCTTCCTCTAACGCTCTGCCAACACTGCCCCACGCCCAGGTTGTCCCCAACCAGATGCCAGACAAAAGAACCAAGAGAAAACTTACCCGAACTGCAACGCAAAAGTCTGATCCAAAGCTTCCTGGGTTTAACTTTTAATTTTAAAAACAACAAAAGCAGAAACCAAAAGCCTCCTAGGTTGGAAGTGGGCGTGAGAGGAAATGCTAGGGGGAGGCGCTTCATTCCCTCTGCTGCTTTTGCCTCCCCCCCTCCCTTTTCTGGCCCCTGCCTCGGGCTTTGATGTTATCTAGTGCACCGCCTACGTTAGTTTATACCGTGGGCTCTGCGCCGAGAATGACAAACAGATATTTGGCACTTTATATGCCGGTTTGAAGAAAAGGAAGCAGGTGGTCACAGTAAAGGATCCCCACTTCTTAGCCCCACAGTGAGAAAGGAGCATTTGCCCTGTCTTCCTTTTGTTACCTGGACTGAAATGAACAATCCACCTACCTAGCAATTCTGGACAGCCGGACGATGTGGTATTTTCTGTTATACTCAAAAAGGCCTAATCAGATTCATTTCTGTGTACTGTCAGCACAAATTTAGAACAAGGTGGTATTGTCTGTTTTCTGAGGCTCTGTTTGGTTTTTAGATCTCAGTTTTGAAAGTAAATGTTATTTCTCTTCTTAGATAGTAGACCTGTGGACTTGAAGAGACAAGAATATACCTCTGAAGAAAATAAATTCCATAATAACATACCTTTCATATACCGTTCATATAGGTCAGAATCAGAATATCCTGCACCCTCCTCCTCACGTTAATGGAAACTTGGAACTGTTGATTTTATCTTAGTTAACTGGACACTAGCAGAAACTGGATATATTTTTACATTAGATTAGCAGTCTCAGAACTATCACAAACAAAGCAATAACAAAGGATGAGTTTTGTTTGTTTGTTTGTTTGTTTGTTTGTTTTACAGGTTAATAATCAAGGATTGCACTGTCTACCATTCAGCCCTGACTGTTCATCCACTTTATACCAACATCAGCCTGTGTTCAGGCCTTGCCCTTTGGGAGTTTACAAATTAATGGAGACAGAATAGACACATGGAAAAATACCTAGAGGGGAAAAAGATACAAGAAGGAGCTTATAAACAGAGCCAATTAAAGTTATACAGAATTATTTACATGATTGCTGAGAGCTTTTTGGATTGGATGGAAGGCAGGATTATGTGAGAAAATTCCATCCTGAGGGTGAATTCTGAATAGGATTTTGAAGGAAAGTTCCTGACTTGGCAATGGTATAGGAACACTGTTCTAGTCAGGGGAAATCGCTCAACGGTGAGAGCAAGTAAGTTACATGTGATGATTTTTCTGACTACAGCGAAAACTCATGAAAAAAGTAGGGTGGACATATAAATGTAGCATCCAAACCGGACATTTGAGAGGGAAAGGGAAACTATTAATAACTACACCGGATGAGGGAAGTGCACCTGGACTGTCCTGGGCAAACAGAAAGGTAGGCTTCTCTAGTAATGAGCTATGGAGACAGAATGGACAGGCAACAGGCAACAAAAAAGCCTTCTAGGGCATCATTAAGAAGGAATTAAGACGATGCTGCAAATACAGGCATACCTTGTTTTGTTGCACCTTGCTTTACTGTGCTTTGCAGATACTGAGTTTTCATCAACATGGAGGAAAGACCCTCCATTAGCAAAAAGATTATGAGCCAGTGAAACCTCAGATGATGGTTAGCATTTTTTTTTTAGCAATAATGCATTTTTAATTATGGTGTGTATTTTTTTAGACGTAATGCTATTGCCCACTTAATAGACTACAGTATAGTGTAAACATAAGTTTTATATACATTGGGAAACAAAAAAACTCATGTGACTTGCTTTACTGCTATATTCACTTTATTGGGGTCTAGAACTGAACCCACCATGTCTCCGAGGCATGCCTGTAATTGGTAACCATCTGGAGACGTCTGGACTGAGGTTGATCTTTTTAAGGAAAATTTTTGTCACTGATGGATTTAGGATCTGTCATCATAGTATTTTTATCAGCATTAGTAATAGTAGAATTGGCATTAGCAGAAGTAGTAATAGCATTTGTATCAGCAGAAGTATTAGGTTGGTGCAAAAGTAATTGCGGTTTTTGCAATTATTTTTAACCTTTTAAACCACAATTACTTTTGCACCAACCTAATAGTAAATAGTAGCATTAGAAGTAGTGGTAGTAATTGACAGTTACTGAAAGTGTAAAACTTGCTAGACTTTCCCGTGTAAACTGATTTAATGTCCACTATAAACCCATACTACAGAAGAAGAAAAAGAGACTTACAGATGCTAAACAATATGCCTGCAGCCACAGAGCTAGTAAGTGGTAGAGCTACGATTAGGACCCAGAGAATATGGAGATGCTCAAAGCTTAAAGATGATATTTTATGAAAACGCATTACAATAGTCTCTAGTGTTCTACATCTGTGGAGCAAAGAAGAACAAGGAATGAAAAAAGGCCATAGTTTCAATTTTGGGAACTTGGTAGATTGTGTAATGAAAATGGGAAAGTTGGGATGGTGTGATAATTGAGATAAAGAAGAGAAAATGACTTTCAGTTTAACCATGTATAGGTTTAAGAAGGATAATTTAATTCACATTTATGCCAATGTTGATATTACTAACCTTACAGTATGCGCTATTAGAAGGAACCTGGTTTCTTACTTCATTTAAAAGTACTTAGTTCAATGCCAACTAATAATAGAGTTTAATGGAAATTATTTGGTGTACTACCTGTTAAAGAGGTAAAAGAAGGCTAGAAGTGATTGATAGATGCGATACTTGCAGTTCCTAAAAGAATTCCTCACAAGTAATGTCCACAAGTAGACAGTGGGGAACACTAGAAAAAGGCAACAGCATTCAACTAAAACAATCCAACCTTATCTATGATCTAACAATGTAGAAACAAAGAAATGCAATAGTCTAAGACACTACATTAGTCCAACAATCTAAGACACTGTATTAGTTGGCTCAGGCTGCCATAACAAAGTACCATAGAATGGGTGACTCTAACAATAGAAATTTATTTCCTCACAGATCTGAAGCTGGAAATCCAACATCAAAATTCGGCTGATGCAGTTTCTGGTGAGAACTATCTTCCTGGCCTGCAGCTGGCCAGCCAAGTCCTCACTATGTCCTCACATGGTCTTTCCTCTGTGTGGGCACAGAGAGGGCCAGTGAGCTCTCTGGTGCCTCTTCTTACTTATCCTGTTGGATCAGGGCCCCACCCTGACACTAATCCTGTTGGATCAGGGCCCCACACTTATGACAGAATTTAATTATCTCCTGAAGACCCTATTTCCAAATGCAGTCACAATGAGGATAGGGCTTCAACATATGAATTTGGGAGCCAGGAGAGGAGACATAATTCAGTCCGTAGCAGATACCAAAAGTATTTTTACTTGGAAATGCAGAGTGAATTAACACAACCTAGGAAATGGGCTTGAAGGTACTTGAAGATGAAATAAGTTAACATGGGCTTTGGGCTCAGACATACCTGGGTTTCAGTGACAGAGGACACTGGTGACTGGACTGTGGGAAAAGTCACTACTAACTCTTTAAGCCCCAGTGCCTTCTTTGTAGGGGTGAAGACAGGACTGAGTGAAATGCTAGATGAAAATGCCTGAAACTGACTAAGCACTCAGTGGATGTTAGCTACTGTTATAACTATCATTACTATTTTAATAACATTGCCACATTTGAAACAAAAAAAGGAAATTGGAAAGCTCTACATTAGACTGCAACCTCCTTTATCCAAGGCGAAACACTCCTGGGCTGTGCTTAATTTGATTTTATCGTAGCCTCAGAGGCCAAAAGGACTTCACTGTAGTCTCTTATTTCCAGGAAGAACTACTTCCAAATAACTCTGAAAACATTATTGTATACTTTAGTTTTTAACATTTCTAGTAAAATAGTTCTCAAACCTCCTGTGGAAAGCTGTTTTGGTTTTTGTACATTTAACACACTGCATTATAAATAAAGCCATTTGATCGATTACCAAAGGATTTAAGGGTCTCACTTTCCCCAGTGTATTCACAATCTGAACATATGTAAATTAAGCCTTCTCTGTCTAAAGTGTGCATATCCCTTCCCCTAACCATACTCTCTGTATCACTCCATTGATTTCCTTTATAACATTTGTAGACCAACATTCTGGAGTTATCTTATTGGTTAACTTGTCTGTTATCTCTCAATCCTCAGGTAAAATACGACGGCGATGCGTAAAGGGGGCTTGATTTGTTCCCCACTGAATCCCCAGCACCTAGAACAACATTGCAATAAATGGGCGTTGAGCAAATGAAGGAAAGGACCATAACTTCTTTCTAGTTAAATGCAGTCCTGCTGGTTACTTTCACATCCGCCTTTATTCATGCCCAGGACCAGCTTTCAGAATGTCACCAAACTAATCACTTTTAGTCCTGTTCCTCTTTCAGCTTAGATACTAAGGCTTTCATGCCAACTTTACTATTTTCTTTCTCATTTTCATTTAAACAACCTGGAATGTTTAATTTCTGGACTTGATGTTATATAATATGGTCAAAGGGATCTACTGATTTTATAGATGAGGCAACCAAAATATGAAGTGGTCATGGGTAGTGTATAAAGGCACCCAGCTGGCTGGCCACTAGCAGAGCTTGACTGCAGCACTCCCAGGCAATCCTCCTCCCCTCCTTCCTACTCCCAAATCCTTTTCCTTTTATATCCTTCCCCGATTCTCACCCAACAACTCCATTGCCTTTTGCTTGCTTTTAATCTTCATTCCTAAATTTAAAATGTTTCTCCTCTGCTACAGTTTTGATTGAGGTTTCGTGACTTAAGCATCTTATGTTGAAACGGAGGGAGGGAGAAAGGGAGGAGGGAGGGAGGGAGAGAAAAGTAATTTTGGACAAATGTGTTATGGTGATGTAAGATGCTAGCAATGGCGACAACTGGGCGAGGGTACCTGGCAGCACTCTCCACAACCTTTGCAAGTCTTCTGTAAATCTAAAATATTCCAAAATAAAATTTATTTAAAAAGCCAATAACCTGATGCTACAGGTACTGTTGTTACCTATGCATTACTGATAAAGGAACTCAGGCTTGGACAGGTTAAATAACTTATCCCAAGTACAAGCATGCAAGGCCTCACAAGGACCCTCACCATCTGCAGAGGAGCTCATGTTCTGAACCTCTAGACCACCCTGCTTCCCAGAGGGTCTGAACTTTCCTTTATACTCTCATGGGCAGTAGTCTGGGGGAGCAAGTGGGGCCTCAACATAGTTATGGTGTTTTTCTTCAAGGTCCCTTTCTCCTCTTTGAAATTTAATTTCCACCTGATGACCTATGTAATAGAACCTGATATCAGGTTAAACACACACACACACACACACACACACACACACATATAATATATTATATTTCAGGTTTAAAGATATATATGTATTCATATTTATTATATCTATCTATCTATCTATCTATCTATCTATCTATCTATCTATCTATCTATCTAGATATATATACAGAGGGTGCCAAGAAAATGTATACACATCTTAAGAAAGGAAAAAACTGTATTAATTGTAATAATATATACCGATAACAAAAGATGAATACAAGTCACGTTTCACTTCTACAATTACAAGAGGTGCTCAGAGTGGTTACCATCAGCGTCCAGACACTTCTGATTACAGCGAACTACTGCTTGAGCATAGATAACATCTCTTAAAATGTGTATACATTTTTGGGGAACATATATATGTATATATATATATATGTGTATGAAGATATATGTGTGTGTGTGTATATATATATATATATATATATATATATATATATATATATATATCTTCCTGATGTATTTTCATTTTAATAGGGGTTACATCTATAATTATGAAATTTCACTTCAGCATCAGCACAGGGGTACACTAGGTGTATGGACCAGGTTACAGGACAGGATTCAACACATTAAGTCTTTAAAGTTTCCCTTCAAAATCCTTGCTTATAAGTAACCTTTCCTTCCTGTAAATAAAGCGCCAATGCTACAACTCCACCCAACTAGTTTTACAAAGGCCCTGTTTCTGGAAATACATCTTGACTCCCAATGCCTACCTCCTGCAATAATGTCTCTGTTACCCCAGACCTTGCCACATCCCAAACTCAACAGCTCCTGCCTTTTTAAATATGTAGTTGGTCTCTAAGAAGTTTTCTCTCATTGAAAAGAAGCCTGCTCATTGAAAGAAATTTTGCAACTGAATTGTTTCTGGCAAACAATTCTTAAATCTACCATTTTTTTCCTTCCCTAAATTCAATGTGGTACTATCTTAAACTATTTGGTTTAATTTTCTGTTTGTAAAAGCTTGTGGTTTAATTTATGACTTTGAGTTTACTTTTATCTTCTTTTTATGGTAGGTCCGGTTATGCCAAAATGTCTATGGGTATCAATACAAAGGAACATAAGTATCTAGAGTCAACGTCCAAATTGGGGCAATAGACAGAATAGACGTCATACAGGCTAAGGAAAATGAAAGTCATGTTAATACACAAGAGATAGGCAAGGGAGTGAAAGACAAGAGTAAGCCACCAAAAATAGGACGATAATAGCTCATAGTAAACTTTAATATGTTTTGAGTGCTTTTTAAGTTTCAGCTATTTTACTTTCTGCAAGAGGATGTGGAACTTGATTTATAGTAGACGACTGGAAATGGAACAAAGGTTATAATAAGGCATCTAAATAAGGCTATATAAGTGTGTGTGTGTTTGCGTGTATAGTGAATATCAACTAGCCAGATGGCTGTCTAACCTAAAGACAGTATAGATATTGTAAGATTTTTTTTTTTTTTTTTGCTATTAATGGATAATGCATAAGAGGTTTGGTAATTATAAAAAATATTGATGCAAGCAAGAAATCTTGGCACAGTTGTGGTATGTAGTACTCAGAAAAGGAGTAACAGGACACACACATTTGTCTTCTGCTTGCTACTCATACAACTGTCATTCCCAACTGTTGTGGAACCTTCTGGTTGCAAAATTCCATCCCTCACATAGTAACAAGAAAGTCAAAACAGTCCCTCCCGCCTGTGCTCTGATCACAAAACAGTTTCGTAACCATGTTCTCTCAGAAAGTTCCATAGTTCACCCCTCTGGAATAAAATAAAATGATTTCCAGAAAGGTAAATCAGATATTTCTCTAACAGTAGCTCTTCTATTTGCCTCTTTCTGAAAGCACAATTTCCTATTATTGTAAATTTTGATTGGGGGAAAGGTGGTTAGCGTCTGGATTTTCTTCAAAAATATGTATTTTTTCCATCTCGGTAATGATTCCTAGTAAGTATTCTGAGCAACTGATGAACTTGTTTCCATTTTGATACCATTAAAACAAATTCACACAATTATTTTCCACTCAAATCTCTAATGAGACTACTTATTAAGAAATCGTTTATTTTCTTATTTAGAAAAAAGAAGTCTTGTCCCAAGCCAATTATGATTTTCAAAAATTTCCAAATATAGGTTACTTTATGACAATGGTCTGATTCTTATTCCCAAAAAGCCAAGCTGTCATTCTGCAATAAATCACAGGAAAACATTTTATTTGTCTGTTCTCACAAATTCAAAGAAAGCCAGAAAAAACATTTGGCTAGTACTTAAATAAGAAATTCTGGATTCTGCAGAAATATTAGCAGCTAAGTATGGATTTCTTGCTACTAAGATTTCTTTGAAGCTTGGTTGATTTTTGTGGTAATCTGAAATATATGGCAATATTGAGATAGTATCATAGAATGTTGGTCAGTTGTGTAGCAGATAAGTTGTTCTTCTAGGTTAAACTAAAGATCCAGAAAAAAAGAAATATTAGTGTTTCTTATTATGGCCAAATTACAATTCAGATACGTTGCTAATTAGCTAAAGTACTAAAGGGCGTTTTACAGTATCGTCGTCTGTAAAATGGGGTGATAGTCATAATCTACTTCCTAGGGATGCTTTACAGAAGAGCGATGAATGATTATTGAGTTATCTGAATGCATCTGTTTCTATAAAAGTATCTAACTAAACAGCTCCTTCTCTTTATCCTTTCACCATGTGTAATGTCTCCTTTATATTATTCTTCCATGTCTCTTCTTTATCTCCTCCCTTCTTTCTTCACTAACAGAGTAATCTGATTCCTTTCAAAGTAAGCATTTCTTTCCCTAGTTGTAACTACTTCCCATTGTTCTGCTCTGTTTTCTTTCCTCTTTGCTTCTAGAATGGCTTATTCTTAAAACGAGGACAATATTACTTTTAGGTTCTATGAAGCCTGTGAATTGGACATCTGTCCTCTTAAATTCAATTACAATTACTTCTTTTATTAATGTTTACAAGTGCATTCAATTCTTTGGTTGAAAAATAGTATACAGTCTCTCTTTTTCTTCTTGTTCACACTGCCCTGACACCTGGCTTTTTGAATATAGATTCTCTAATTAAAATCAGAATTAGCTCTTTGCAACCACCCAGAGCTCAGAATTTCGACATCATTTCCAACCACATTTTTCTAATTTTCTCAATTTTCTATAACCAACACCCTCCTGCCTATTTCCCCAACACTAACTCCCTGTTTTCTTCCCCACATTTAGAAGATTTAGAATTTCACTATTATTACCCTAAGATGCAAAGGTGTGATGTGATACATTTAAAAATTTTTTTCCTCACTCTTCTTCAAAACATTGCTCAAGATGAAAAGCAAGTACAGTCAATATCACATTGAATCAAAAGCTGCTCAATAGTAAAGTAATCCAGTGACACTCCAGCATTGCCAATATTAGCATTGGAGGGTGTCTGGGGAGAGAAAGCAGTTATCCACCAAGGCATTCATTTGGAAAAAATAGTGCCAGAGTCCAAACATTCCTAGCTTCTCTTAATCAGACACACCACCCTAATTATCTCCTAAAAATAACGCTTTGGTCGTGTAACTCCCTCACTGAAGAAACTAAGGAGCTTCCCTATAACCACAAGATGAAGTCCGTATTCCCTTGCTGCATTCTCTCCAGTGTGATCCAAGCATACATAAGCAGCATCATTCTCAGCTGCTTCCCTAAATAAAGTCTTCATTTTGGCTACATGGTTCCACTAACTTTTTTCTGCAGTAAGTTTGGTGCTTCCCTTCCTCCCTATTTCCAATCACTGTCACTGCATGAGGCGACTGGCTTCCTCTTCTCTGCTCATCCAAACCCACCCAATTCTCTAAGATCTGGCCGAATTGTCCCCTTTGCCGTTACCACTCTGTGAAGTGGTCTAATAGGCTCCCATGAAATTGGCACCCTCTCAGGTAGGTACGTAATCATGCCAGCAGCTTTCCGTGGGATTGTTGTTTTAATTTTTCTAGGTTTCTACCTTCTGATCTAAATTGTTTAGAACACATAACTATCTTATTCCACATAACCCTCTCTTTAGAATTCATTAAAAACCAACTCTGGATGTTATCGATGAACAACTCTTCCAGGGAAATGAGATCCATAGACTATTACTTGTTGTATCCAGTACTTTTTTTTTCTTCGTAAGAAACATAGATAAGTGGTACATTTTATCACTAACCTTGACAATTCATACAGTTTTAGTTGCTACCTGTAAAGTGACTTTTAGTTTCTACCTGTAAAGTGACTGTGTTGAACTAGCTCACTGAAGTCCATTCTACTTGTCGGGTAGGGACTCTATAATTTCGTTGGCTCTACTTCAAAGATGGTGAATTTTCCAATCAGGTACTTTGTGATAATATAAACTTTAATCATGGACCTCACCTTTTTAGACTTTCTTTAATCCATTCTCTTACTATGGTCTCCTTTATTCTTTCCTTTTTCATTATGCGCTATTTGAGATGGCATTGTCAAAATCACATAATATTTCCATATAGACAAACTTTAAACAATCTTTAGTTACAGTATTCAGATTATATATTTTAGGCTCTTTTCAATCTGAGATAATATGCTAGATGTAAATGCATTCACTGTAAAATATTGATTTGAAAACAAAATTAATCTGTGTATATTGTCCTTTTCTTCTATACTGCATAATTTTGTTATATCTAGTAGAATTATATGATAATTTCCCCAAACCTTAATGTATTTAGGTTTAAATTACTGCATTTCAGTAAAAATTTAAATTTAAAAATGTCTTCTTATATTACTTTTCTCAGGTAATATTGAGATATGATTAGAAGCTACTGGTTAGAAATTTTTCAAAAGGTAGTACAATAATTCAAAAAAAAAAAAATCCTTTTGTATGATTGCTTTCAAATTCTGGCTCGAAATCACCTGCCTAGACACAGTACCACAAATCCAAAATCTAAACATTTATTTAATCATTTGAAAGTTTTTCTCAACTTAAATAATACTAAATCAAAAGTACTTTTCTGGTGGTACAATTAAAAATGGTAGATTAAAAAATTATGGGTTCCATAGACCTGTACAACACAAGGAGTGACCTCCAATGTAAACTACGTAAACAATGTAAATCGTAATATATCAATATTGGCTAATCAAAGGTACCGCACTGATGCAAAATGTTAATAATAGAGGGAAATGAGTATGGGGGGGGAAGCGGCACTGTGGTAAACTTAAAACAGCTCTAAAAAAAATAAACTCTTGAACTTTTAGAAAAGCTACAGCTCTAAGGGTACATATTAAGGTTGTATGTATACCTTTTATAAAATTGTTGCCTTCTCAATGCAATTTATCCTCTAATGACTTTAAAGACAGAGCACACTACTTTTCTCTCTTATTATTTAATCCAGTTTTTCACATTTTACTCTCCCCTGAGATCCTGAAAGGCCTCTTGTTCTCCAAGAGAAAATTCCTTATTTTATTTGCAAATCTTTCTAAACTTAAGCGTTTTACTATAAACGACTTCCCTTTGCTCCAATTTAAACTAAGATGTTTTAATTATGCGTAAGTTAACATTAAACACCCCTGCTGTCAACATCTCCTGTCCTCAAGATATGATGAACCGTGAAAGCACTGAAGGGTAGGAAAGATGACAAGAAGATTTCTGGGTAAACATGAAATCCTAACTATATTTAATTGGTGTTAGTGTGGTCTCTTTCAAAAATTCTTTTTCTATCCGATTGTTAGAAGTTTCTGTTCATTTATTGCAAACACATACATTGTATAATACCAACCCAAATAATATTTCTCCAATCTTGATTTTATCTCAGCCCTGTGAAGCTTTCAACTTTCTTGCAGATCAAAGAACTATCCAAGAAATAATACCTATTTCATAACATAAATAGAGTGATTTCTTCTCACTAAGGACCAAACATGATTAATATTTTATAATGTGAGACAAGAACCTTCTTACTTTGTCATCTTGGGCAAGTTATTTTTTTTTCAGCTTCAATTTCCTTATTTTGCAATAATATATATGAAGACTACGAGGTAATACGTTCTAAAACACAACTGTTCAAAAAGCATAATACTTGCATGTTACATAAACTATAACTGCAATGTATAAATATGTTTCTTTGGTCTCAACAGCTTGGTTATGTTTATAATTGATGATCCTTCTCACATTTGGGTCTATATCTCTGCCCTCTATTGACCGGAAGTTGTCTGTTCCTCTCAGATGCCTACCACCTCCCCTCACCCTCTCACTTATCTTGCTTTTAGCACAAGTCTTTGTCTAGCTTGTGGAGAAAGATGAGACTATTAAAATGAGAAGTCCATTAACCCCTGATACTCCACAATTTCGTGGTTAGTCCTCCTTCCTCTTCTCTTCCACTTTCCTCCTCCTGTTGAGAAAGTGGAATCTATTCTCCACTTAAGGCCAATTTGCTTCCCCACTGACTATTTCAGGTCTCAGCCCATCAGAGTTCCATCTCTTTATTCTGTATCTATCCTACTCTTTCTTCTTCCTTCTTCTACAAATTGGTTCAAATACCTCCTGGATTCAAAAAAAAAAATCTTTTCTCAGACTCAGTTTCTCAGTCCTGTGAATATTCTGTTTCTAGTTCTCTCGTGAACTGCAAACCTCTTAAAAGTTTAGTCTACACTCATTGCCTCTGCATCCGAGTAACGCCCTTCCCCCTTATCCATTGGCAGTATCTTTCAGGCTTCCACTAAATAATCAGAAATTGTGTAGGTTAACGACACCTATCATTTGTACAGCTCTTTGTAATTTACAGCATGCTTTCACATAATTTTGTGTATCACGATGGATTTTTAGCTTCTTTCCTAGCTATGTTTTACATCCCTACTCTTATGTTGTTGTTTTTTGTCCCCGTTTTAATTTATACTGCCTTAATGTGTTTACATATCTTTGAAACTTCCCTGATACCCTGTAGAAAACAGGTGAAGGATTTATTTTTAAATTTCTGATTTTACTAATAAGGAAACTGATGTTCATAAGAGTTTCTATGACTTGTCGAGATTTTTACATGTATTAAATGACAGACAGGATTTAAACTTAGATTTTCTGACCCCAAACTTAATTTCCATAAAATCATGGCTAGCTTCTACAATAACTGTCCTCTGCTTCTTTATTTCTACTTCAGTGGCTAATGCATGTAAGTCAGACCTTTATTTTTCATTTCCTCCTAGCGAAACTAGCATTTCTCCTGTTTCCAATTTATCCTGAATTCAGCTATCAAAATTAGAAGAATGACAATCTTCTCAAATAGTTTCTTGTTACTTATAGCCTAAACTCTAAATTTCTTAAGATGGCATCAAAGCCCTCTGTTACCAACTCCTCGTTTTTCAAGCTTATCAAGCCATCTATTGGGAAATATTTATTGAGTATCTATTATATGCCAGGCAATGTTCTAGGTGTTGAAAATACAGTGATAAATAAGGTACTCAAGATCCCTGCTCTCTTGAGTTAACACTGCCTTTCCTTGTCCTCCCACCACCCAAACTTGCTGAAACATTTCCTTTCTTTACAATTTTGCTCGTATTAGTACTATCTGATCTACCTCCAACGCTCAGTTCAAATTGCCACATCCAACAAGACAATGTCCCAATCCTGGTTCTTTTATAGTGTCATATGTATCTCCTTCACCTCCACACTAGTCCTTTTTCTCATTTATTCACATAAAAATGAAAAAACTTGTTTCATATATCTTTCCTATTTGTTTGCAAGCAACACGAGAAAGAAAATCATGTTGTCTTTTTTTCCTATTTATATTTCCCATGGTACCATAAATAGTCACTTCACAAATGTTCACTCACAACCATGACTATAGGAATGAAGTAAGAAGTAGAGAGAGATGTACGATCTTTGTCAGATAAGTGATCCAACTTAGCCATATCTCCTAAAATGATTTGCTCAAGGATTTTAGGAGGATATTTTTTAACCTGAACTTTATCCTCTTTTTAAAAATTAACGTACAATTTTTCTTTGACGTTTAAAGAGTCCAATACATATAATGGATGTTATGAGAAAAAGCTGCTTTCTATCATCTCCATTATCATCTTTTCCCACTCCTTAGACACAAATATTTTCAATTCTTCTAGCCAATTCTTTCGTGTTACATTTGTAACTATAAATAACATAAGCATCTTGCTAATCTTTGACTTTCCACTTTAGATATTATCTACTGAGTTTTCACTATATAACATGAGGCTTTACCTCTCTTTCATCACCACTCCCTCTACCCTGAAGCACAAACAATTACAACGCCCACCCCTTATGTGGCCCACATAGGTTATAGTTTTGCTTGCATCAACAGTGTTTATAGGTACATTATCAACATGACCATGCGTGATATTATAAACACTATTCATAGCTAAACCATATAATATACTACAGTTTTTTATATTCATTTCCCTGATGAAAATAATTGCTTGATTTGTATATTTGCTTGGTTTTCTATGTACTTATACTTATGAAATCTAAGATGGATAAACACCATTTTAACCCATTCAAACTCACTCAATATAGTACTAATTTGGTCTTATTGAATAGCTCTCTCTCCTAGAGCTTTTTGACTTATATTCTAAAAAGTCACCCTCTAGGCCTGTCATATCCCTGTTTCCATGGATTCCCTTTACCATCACCCTGGGAATCACCTTCTCCTGTTTCTCAAGTGGGACACCATTTCCTGGGTCCCATGCCTTCTTCTTAGTTTATTCCTTTATTTGCACGGTGCCTATCCTCCAGGAGCTACCTAAGAAAGGCTTCCTGGAATACAAAAATGTTTGAGACTTGTAACATCTGAGAATGCCTTTATTCTACATTTAAATTAATTTATATTTTGCCTGGATGAGAATTGTAGGATGAAAATAATTTTTCCTCAGAATTTTGTAGGCATTAATTCATTGTCCTCTAGCTTCCAGCATTACTATTGAGGCATTTCACGCCAGTCAGAATCTTGATTCTTTTGAAATCTCTTCTTTCTATTCTCTTTATCTCCAGAGTTCTGAAATTTGACAATGATGTATCTTAGTGTAAGTTTATTATTATCTCTGGTACTGGGTTTATTTTGATCTGAAAACTCATGTTCTGTGATTGGAAAGTATGGAGTTATTTCATTGGTGATTTTCTCTTCTCTATGATCTCAGTTCTTTCTTTGTGGAACTCCTATCATACAGACGTTGGACCACCTGGACATACCTTTCTTATCTTTTATCCTGTAGTTTCCATTTTTGCTCTACTTTTGGAATATTTCCTCTAATTTATCTTCTATTGCATTTTTACTTCCATAATTCTATTTTTAATTTCTAAGGACTCTTTTCTCCCCAAATATTCTTATGTTAAATAGCATCCTTTCGTTGTCTTATATATGCAATAGCATATCACTGAAAGTATTAATAATAGTTTTTAAGTTTATTCTCCCTCACAGTACTTGTTTTTCTCCCATTGCTTTTTTTCCCCTGATTATTTGTTTCAGACTCTCTTATATTAGAATTAGATCCTGGTTGTCTTTTTCTGGTTACTCTCCCCAGGAATGCACACTAAAAGCTGATTAAATGAGTGTGTGGCTAGATTTTATTAACCAAGAACTTCACTGTATGGTGACCTGGCTTTGCTTTTTCATGTGGGGCCCTCAGTGTCAGTATTTTCTGATCTTTCCTCTCACTGACTGGTCAAATTCCCTAGAGAAAGCTCCCAATCATGTGTGTGTATCTCCACTAGTGTTCTAGACCAGAGAAGGGCAAGAAATACTCAAGTCCTACCACTCAGTATTTAAGCTCTGTCCCCCTGATTTTCATATTGTACCCTCTGTGTGTCTGCCTCCAGGAAACAATTCTCTCCAGTCATCTGCTGGGGTGTGTAGTTGACCTGTGGTATGGAATACGGAGGAGATCTGGAATCCCAGCTCTTTCTAAACAACCCTACTTGCAACAGAACTTCCACAGGTACCTGATGATACCCATTCCTGGATCTTGATTTGAAAAATTTCCTAAAAGATCAGGCAACTTCTCACCTTTTCTCATAGCTGGTTTTCTCATATCTGCTCTCAGCTTCCAAACTTTTCTTGCTGTTGTCTCCATTCTTGTTTATTTTGTCTTTGCAGGTTTGTGCCTTTCAAGAAAAAAAAAGACATTATTTCAACAACAACAAAAATAATGGAAGAAACGAGCTAAACGCTAATGGTTAATCTACCATCTTTAATAAAATGTGCTGCAGCATCTATTCAGAGTGGAGAAAAGATACAGATTGTTTTTTATCCTGAATTATTTTTTAACATGACTTCAATAAAAACAGAACATAAAGAAACCTGTAGTTATTCTTGTAAGTCATATTTTCTCGGTGGGGGAGTTGGGCATCTGTTAGGCACTTACCATAAACAAGAAAAAATTTTTAAAAAATAAACAACTTTTAAAACATTTTTAAGAACAAGGACAAGTTTTTAAAATCTTACATTTTTGTTAATAGTTTAAAACTATGTCCTGATTCTTGTTTTAGTTAATCTGTTTCTTGTTAAGCTGAGCCTTCTGGGTCTATGGTCTTACAGCTGGCTGGCATTGCTATTCTAAAATATACTGATGCCTGTGAGGTTCCTGCAGGTTAGCTTTTGCTGCTGAGGAAACTGCCATTACTAGCACTGAATTTCAATGACTTCCTGCAGGCAAACACCTGGAGGCAATTACCTGTACTCGTCTGTCAGTAGACACAAATATGCTTTAGGATAGGAAAACTATATGTCTGATTTAAAAAAAAAATGAGTCCAGCTCCTTTGTGTAATATTTTACTTGTGTCTGAATGAAATGCAAGGTTATCCGACCTAGGAATTTATTCTCTAACCTAGTACATGTTGATCAACCCATTTTTTTTTCAACACAGAATTTTCAAACATTAGAGATTTTTCTACTACCCTTCCCCTCTGTCTGATGTTAAAAATATTTTGCTCTCTTACAGGTATGGGTCAGTGACAATGAATAAAGAAAGAAAAAAATCAATAACCTACATTTTAATGTAAAATGATAACACTTTAACTTGAGATTCTTTCATAACAGATTTTCCAGTCCATTGAAAGAAGGTCAGGGTACAGGAGGGAGTTAGAGAACATGTAAAATTTATCACATTTTATTTTAATATACATGTGAACTTAGTAATATTTTATATATCTAGAGACGGTCTCTAGAGACAATCTTAGTGATATCCACTACTTTAGCTAAACCATAAGTTTTGCACTTGAATTTAAATGTAGATTTAAATTATACCTGTAGAGGTATCAGAAATACCATCAAAATACTTTTTTAAAATTTAAAATTATGTGTACTGAAAATGATTGAATATATTTTTATGATTTTATGGACTTCTTTAGTCATGGTAGACTATTAAATCATCATGCATGAAAGTGAGCCTCCGTTCTCACTCAGTGTAACTTCAAAGTTTTACTTCTTTCTAATTTTATTCTTATTCAGGCAAAACTAAAGATGATTAACTAGCTCTGAAGCTCCCTTTTTAGCATAATCAAATTTCAACAAAATTTTGTTTCTCTCATTCTTCTTTCTGTAATCTCTCATTTTTACAGTAAAGGTATCAGTTTGTTTTTTTTAAATCCTTAAGTTTTCTGCTACTTATAAGCACAGCTTCATTGTTTTATAGATATATCTAACAATTCAGTTCCCCCAGCATATTTTCCAAATTTCTACAGTACACATTACTAATGCACAAAGTTTCTGCTTTATTTACCACAAGGCTTTACTAGAGGTCCTATCAAAATATATTGCTGTAAGGCAAATCATAGTTTCCCATAGTTTTAGTGTTATAATTAGCTACTGCATTCCCAAACAATGACTTGATGTTATTAATAAATGAGTCAAGGATATGAGCAATAAGGCTGTAAAATGAAATTACAACTACAACTCTCTTTCATGATTGAAAATATTACAATGGTGTGTTCCAAGCCTTACAGAACATTAGAACTGGCAGGAAACTTAGACATTATCAACTTTAACACCTGGATTTCACAGGTGAGAAAATGGAGACCAGGATTTAGTGACTTTCTTGGGTCACACAGCTAGTTTTCCATTTTTTGCTTGGAGTTCTGTTAACAGAATTTCTGGGGAATTCACACTTTCAGATGGTACCCATCATTTTTTAGGATGTATTTCTATTACTAAAATACTTGCCTGACCCCCTACTAGTCTACATTTTTCCTGAAGAAAGCCTTTATATCTGATTTATATGGTGATTTTATATCTCTTAAAATTACTCACCAATATTAGGCATTCAATAAAATTTGTTGAGTAAGTGGCTTCAAATCTTTGTCAGACTTTTCTGCTGGGTTGCATTGTAGGGTCAAGGTGTTTGCAGTACAAAGAATCAAAATCTGAAAGTTTCCCCTATTTTTCTGTTCTTTTGTTTGGAGATCTCATGTACTTGCCTTCCCTTAATCTTGATCGCATGATAGGTCAAATCAAATAGATGTATTATTTCTCATTAGAAAACTTGAAATAATAATGATTATATAAAGCAGTGTTTGATGTCTTTATCAGTAGTAAGTTACCCCTTCTTCTCTTGGGGTGCGCTAAGGCCTACTATCCAAACAGGACTCAGCACTAGCCATCTCTCTTGCCGCTGGCTTAAACTGTTTAAATCTCTCTGATCTCATTTGATCTTATGAATCACTGCAGAGGTGTAGCCTCTGTAGGACGGGCAACTAGTTCCTTGATTCAGTTTTATCTCCATACATTCTGGTGACCTCATGCTAGGGAGGTACATGGGGTTTCTCTAATCTTAGAGCAGGGGCCACATGCTATCAAAACCACTGTCTGATCAATTGATTTTTCTCTGAATTGCCACTTTATTACTGTTAGTTGAAAATAAGGCTCACCAAGGGTTATTGATCAGCTAGCTCTGTGCAGCCTTAGCAGATTGGTGAAACTCCCCATCCACATGACTTTTCTCTACCCCACAGATCGCTAGACCTCTAAGCCACCAGAGGAGAACATGAGAAAAATCTGAACCGTTGTTTTTCTCTCCTTCCTTTTGAGTCTAGAAGTTTTGAATAGGGGCTTATGTCAGTTAGCTTTTGTCTTATAACAAACCACCCCCAAATTTAATAACTTAAAATAACAATTATTTACTTAGTCCATAATTCTGCAAGTTAGCAGTTTGGAGGGACTCATTGGGGGTGGTTCTTCTGGTCTTGGCTGGGTTCACTTTGGTGTATGGTCAGCTGATGGGTTGTCTGGGGGCGGTTGATCTAGGCTGGCCTTAGCTGTGATGCCTCATCTCTTCACATGGTCTCTCATCCTCTAGAGGACTAGCTTGATCCTGATGTGGTGGCTCTGCCGAATTCAAGAGAAAATACCAAAATGCAAAAGCCCTCTTGAGGCCTTGGAATTGAAACATGACATTGCCTTATTTTGCTTGTTAAAGCAAGTCATAAGGCCAGTCCAGATAGTGGAGTAGGGAAATAGACTCCAAATCTTTTTTTTTTTTTAAATCTTATTAGGAAATATTGAGGGACAGTGTGTTTCTCCAGGGCCCATCAGCTCCAAGTCGTTGTCCTTCAATCTAGTTGTGGAGGGCGCAGCTCAGCTCCAAGTCTATAGCTGTCAATCTTTAGTTGCAGGGGGCACAGCCCACCATCCCACGGTGGGAATTGAACCAGCAACTTTGTTGTTAAGAGCTGGTGCTCTAACCAACTGAGCCATCCAGCTGCCCCTCCGGAAGATCAGTGGCAGCTCATTGCCTTCAATCTAGTTGTGGAGGGCACAGCTCACTGGCCCATGTGGAAATCGAACCAGCAACACTGTTGCTCAGAGCTCATGCTCTAACCAACTGCGCCATCCGGCTGCTCCAAAATCTTGATAGGAGTTGTAAAGTCATATAGTAAGGAAATGTGGATTCAGCGAGAGAAACAATTCCTTCCAGTTTTTATACAATCTACCAAAGCAACCCACAGAGCTTCAAGCAAAACCCATTTAGACTACCAATATTGGACAAATAAACATTCCTCCATAGGAAAGAGTTAACAAGAAACACCAAGAAATCATCAGACATATGAAAAGAATTTGTGGTTCAGTAAAGGGGATGAATTTGAAACAATAAAGTAAATCCGTCTTCCTTACCCACTTCTTTATTTATTGTAAGAAAAAGGCTGTAGAAAACTTTCTGATCTGTATTTTCAATATGGTCTGATAGTACACCACATTTATTAAAATAAGAGTAGGTACTAATAAAAAGGGAAGAGTCTGGGAATAAAAAATAATAGAATGAAAGTGTTCTAATATTTTTGCATTTTCCTGAAAGAGAATAAAAGTTATAAATTAGTACTAGACTTTGAAATGTCAGAAATGCCTGTTCTAATCTCTAGGCTAATCACTAAAAGAATAATCAATGAGTCTTTTGCTTCCAAACTACTAGAGGAGAAATCAAAGAATAAAAATAATCAGTACAAAAGAAGTAAAAAATGGAGGGTAAAAAGAACATAAAATAGATGGGAAAGTAATAAAGCACTCAATAAGATGGTAGATTTAAAATAATATATTAGTAATTACACCAAATGAAGATGGACTAAATGATCCAATTAAAAGATAAAGATGTTAAACTCAATAAAAATGTAACTCAGCTGTTTAGATAAAGCACTTCTAAAACATAAGGGTATATAATGGTTTAAGATAAGATAATAGAAAAAGATATACCACATAAACTGTCAACCCAAAAAGCTAATGTCCCTAGATCTATATCAGTCAAATGAGACTTTAAGGCAAAGTCTAACCTCTTTACCAGAGATAAAGTGGTACACTTTAATGATAAAATTCAATTAACAGGCAGGATATAAAAATTTAAACTTACATATACCCAATATTGCCCCGAAAATATGTAAAGCAAAACTGGCAGAACTATAAGAAAAACAGGCAAATCTTCCATCATACTTAGAGATTTTAGCGCGTTTCTGAAATTCTAATAGAAGAAGCAGACTAAAAATCAGCATGAGTATAGAAAATTTGAACACTATAATTGAAAAACTTGATCTGATGAACACATATGAAACAGTGAATCAAATGACTGGAGAACACAAATTCATTTCAAACACATGTGGAACGTTTGCAAAACTTGACATTATGGTAATTTTGAAATCCCATACTGAATGTTTTGTGAAGTGCAATGCAATGGTAACACAACCCAAAAAGATAAAAAGAAAAAAACTCATGTGTTTGGCAACTAAGAAATAAAAAAATACAAATCTATGTAACATATGGATCAAAGAAGACATCACAATGAAAATAAGAAAATTAAAATAAAATACAATATATTAAACTTGTGGGATACAGTTAATGCTATGCTCAGAAAGATTTTTATGGCTTTAAATACATTAATCAGAAATAAAGGAGGGCTGAAATCAGTGAGCTAAACATTCATTTAAGAAGTTAAAAAGTAGAATAGTAAGTTAAACTGAAAAAATAAACAAAAGGAGGTGGACTTAGGCAGTCATAAAGTCATTGTGGTCATGAAGATTTTTTTGGTGACTGCAAACACAAAGACAGGCCAGATCCCTAACTTTTCCTTTCTCCAGTGAAGAGGACACTCTGTTGACTGACTGTAGGATTGGAAGATCTGCCTTTTGAAGAACCTTTCCTTAAGCAAGCTCTTTGTTGTTTAACCTTTGGTAGAAAGACAAGAATCTATTCTTGTGGAAGTAGATAAAATATGCCTAGAGTTTAGGCTACCACAAACTCTATCCATACCCCCACTCTGCCCCAGCTGTTCCTGGATGTCTAACTGTGAACGAATGACGGGGAAACAGGAATCTTCTTTCCAAAAACAGATATGGGTTGGGTCTTGTCCCAAAGATAAATAAAAGTCCTTGGTTCCCAGTATGTCCAATGTGATACTGGACAAGGTCGTCATTCCTCACCTTCAGGATTTCATAACTATTCCCTAATGGCCCAGATCCCAAAGGTCAATGTAGGAATCCAAACAAAGTTTCAAATTGCTGGATAGAGGTGTGCCCTCCTCCCAGTCTCTCCAAATGGAGATGTGCTGCAAGAGATGAGCTCACCCCAAGCTGGCCTTATCTGGGGGGAGCAAGGAGGAAAGGGGAAGTGTACAGCAAGCAGCCATCCTGTGATCCCAGGCTCCCCAAAGTTCTCTAGAGTTGTTCTTGTACCTCCCTGTCCTTTCTGTCTCAATGTCACCTCTTCACCTCAGCCCCAGAGCCTCTCCCTAGAGTTTCCAGGATAATTGCCTTTTTTTTTTAAAGGACTTTATTGGGGAACAGTGTGTACTTCCAGGATTTTTTTCCAAGTCAAGTTGTTGTCCTTTCAATCTTAGTTGTGGAGGACGCAGCTCAGCTCCAGGTCCAGTTGCCGTTGCTAGTTGCTAGTTGCAGGGGGCACAGCCCACCATCCCTTGCAGGAGTCAAACCGGCAACCTTGTGGTTGAGAGGACACGCTCCAACCAACTGAGCCATCTGGGAGCTCAGCAGCAGCTCAACTCAAAGTGCCATGTTCAATCTTAGTTGCAGGGGACGGAGCCCACTCTAGGAGTTGAACCAGAAACCTTGTGGTTGAGAGCCCACTGGCCCACGTGGGAATTGAACCCGCAGCCTTTGGAGGTAGGAGCACAGAGCTCCAACTGCCTGAGCCACTGGGCCGGCCCAATAATTGGCTTTTAAAACCGTATTGTTTATTCTCAAATGTCACAGGTCCTTATTTTCAGATATTTTTTATATTGAATTGAAATTTTTGCTAAAAAAAAAAAAATTAGAGGGAATGAAATAAAAAAAAGAGCAGATATTAATTATAGAAAACAAACAAACTATTAAGAAAATCAACAAAGCTGAAAGTTCTATGCTCAAGAATAAAAGAGATAATACAGAAATAACCAATGTCAAGAGTAAAAAATTAAAAAATAAATAAAATA
The DNA here is from genome assembly GCF_036562045.2 of Rhinolophus sinicus. Lineage (NCBI taxonomy): Eukaryota > Metazoa > Chordata > Mammalia > Chiroptera > Rhinolophidae > Rhinolophus > Rhinolophus sinicus. The sequence continues at coordinate 66,929,740 of NC_133756.1, forward strand.
ATTCAATCCTGAAAAATGACAGAGATCATGAGAACATTAAGGAAACATTAGTCTAATACTTCTGAAAATGTAGATGAAATATACAAATTCCTACAGAAAAATCTGAAATAAACACAAGAAGGTATAGAACATCTGTGCAGTCCTTTTTCTATTAAGGAAATTGACTCTGGAGCAAAAATTAATATAAGACCCGGTATTATATTATATTATGTTATATTTGGTCTTATATTATAGTAAAGTAAGACCAGGTTTTATTAATTTTTGCTCCAAAAGACGCATTAGAGCTGATGGTCTGGCTAGGTCTTATTTTTGGGGAAACATGGTAGGTTCAGTGAACGGCATTAAGACTATCACGAGAGATTTACCCTCACACCTCCTGAATTTTACCATAGTGGTGGATGGTCCCATAGTGAAAGGAACCTCCAGGTCACCAAACAGAAGGACTTCTGGAAATACTGTCCTCTCAGAAGCCTCCTTTTATGATTAGTCCAGGGGTCAATAAAGGTCCACAGGGCTTCTGGTCTTTCCCTCTCTCATATATATTTCTTTCTAAAGGTACTGCCAGTGTGTTAGAAACAAGTCTTTTGTCTGTGGTAGATTGTTCTGAAATCTGACTTTTCAGGGAAAGGGGAGTGATGGCAGTTGTCTTTACAACTCCCCCTCTTCCTTCTCAAAAGGACTGTCAAAAGTGCCTTGCTCTCTGGGGGACTGTTTAGTGTGGGCAAAGCAAAGGGACATTGGTAAGACATGCTCTTGTTAAAAATAACTTACTTTTTTCTCTAATTTATTTAACTATAAGCAATTTTCTTCACGTCTCAACACTCAGCCACAGGGTGTGTCATTGACTGGAAAGAAAAGCATATTAAAGATCAAGTACAGACTGGCAGTACTATTTGCTTTGAAAGTAACTGTGGTCCAAATTTTTGAAGTTATATTTACTTTTTTCTTTTTAGATTTGGTATAAATTCATGGTTAATATCTGATTTATCAAGTCATATCTAAAAATACTTATTTCATGTTCTAAATGGTTTGTTTTTCTACTTATTAAAATTTCAATTAGGATAGCTGCTGAAATAATTACATTTTTAGTAGTACGTAAAACCTTCTTTCATTAAATATAGAAAATGTTTGCTCATGATGTGAACAAAATTAATGAAGCTATTTTTGGATTTTTACCTATGATTTTTTATTATTCCAAAAAGCCTAATGTCAAAGTTTAATACATGTATGCACACAATATTTAATAAATGCTACATTTTATTATAGTCCTCCCTTCATAATCACATCATGTTAGGTATACATTGAACTGCATTATTAGAAATTAAGATATAAAACACAGTATATAGATTTATTCTTGCTTTTTAAAATAAAACAAATAAATTCATTATATTCAATCCACACAATTTTAACCTTGATCACTTTTAGTCAACTATATTTACAAAATGTATTCCATAACTTATTTTGCAGTCTTTTTAAAATATAATATTCCTTGAAATAGATATTAACATATTTATTTGAATTGAAAAAGGCAGTGAGTGTTTTTCTGATGCAAAGTAAATCTGATTTAGTTGATAGATTTGAAAATGAGGAATGGCTTTGCTAATTAGGCTTAATAGCAGATATTTTCCATAAGTTGAATGCCCTAAATCTATAACTATAATGACATTAATAAAATACATATTTAAATCTTGTGATAAGTTAAAAAAGGATCCTCATAAAATATTGCACTGGAAAAGGTTTTGAAACGAAAAATAATGTAATTTTCTCAATTCCTCATTTTAAAATAGCTTTTATTTAAAGTATAACATAACATAAAGTATAACTTACAGAAAAAGTGCATAAATTATGAATGTACAGTTCAATGAATGTACAGTTCAATCACCAAGCCAACCCACCTGTGTATCTACCACCTGGGTTAAAAATAGAATATTACAGGCATCTCAGAAGCCTCCCTCATGCTTTTCTTACTCTACCAACACTTTCTAATATATTGTTTTGAACAAGTTACCACTAAACAAAAACTGAACCCCAAATAAAAACAAACAACAAAAAGCATAGCTAATAGGTGTGGTAGATTATTTATTCTCCCACCCCACACACCCATAAGAATATTTATCCCACCCCACTGATGTTGGGCTTGGTCATCTGACTTTCTTTGGGCAATAGAATGTCAGCAGAAGGGGTAATTGTCCCATTTCGGAGTCTAGGCTTTAAAATTTGACACATTCTTCTGACCACTGACATGAGGAGAGCATGCCCACTGCACCCTCATTCTGAATCCCAGAAGGAGACACGTGAAACAGACCAGAATTGGCCCACAAACTGAACCAGAGTTGCCCCAGTTGCCCTATATACTTGCCAGGGAGAGAAATAACTGCTTTTTGTTATATGCCACTGAGATTTTGTTGGTTATGCAACAAAGGCTGACTAATATAATAATCATTAAGTAGATCTCAATGAAGCCTAAGTGAGTGAACTCTAATGACTGGGTAACATTTATTTTTTACTTTCAACAAAATTGAAGAATGCATTAGAATTGTCAAAAGATAGATTATTAAAAGTAATTTTATCAGTGGGTGACTTTTTGGCATATGATACAGAAGTGGTTAAACAAATTGAGCAGCATTACTGTAACAATTCCTATCTATTTATGTGAACAAGGTTTCTCAGGGCTGACATCTAGCAACATAAAATGTATGAGCAGAATGGACGTAAGCCCTGACTCATTCAAGCCACAAGCAGCGGTTATCCATGGATACATAAAATAACCCAACCTCATTTGTCTCATTTAGAACTTTTTTTCCAATGATTAAAAAAAAAAGTTATGATTATTTATAGAAATGTGTAATATAGTTAAGTTGTTTTGACCAATTATGTACTACTAATAATTTTAACGATAGCTCTATCCAAGAGGCAATTAGCACTTAGAGCCTTATGTTCACAGGTAATTACAAAATTAAACTTTCAATTATATGCATATTTTTATTGTAGAAAATAATGGTGATTAACACAGAGTTTCAAAAACAAACATATATTAAAATAAATGCTCTGGGTGAGGGGGTATTGGAAGCAGGATAGAAGTATAAATCCAAGAAAAAAAATGGATAAAGTACAATTTTCAATTGTTAAGTAAGATCTGATTCACATATTTTTTTTAAATGGCTGGTGGTGAGTATCAAATAATTATGGTATTGGGATGCCATTAGATAAGATATGATTTAAGTTTTATTTTTGTTTATTTATTTATATTTCTATTTTTAATTAAAATATAGTTGACATAGCATATTAGCATATTATATTAGTTTTTAGGTGTACAACATAGTGATTCAACATTTGTATACCTCATAAAATGTGATGATCACAAATCTAGTAACCGTACAAAGTTATTACAATATTATTGACTATATTCCCTGTACTGTACATTACATCTCCGTGACTTATTTATTTTATAATTGGGTTTGTACTTCTTATTCTCCTTCACCTTTTTCACCCATCACCCACCACACTGCTCCCCTCTGGAAACCATCAGTTTATTCTCTGTATCTATTAGTCCACTTCTATTTTGTTTTGTTTGTTCGTTTTTTTGTTTTTTTTTAGATTCTACATATAAACGAAATCATACTGTATTTGTCTTTTTCTGTCTGACTTATTTCATGTAACTTAATACTTTCTAGGCCAAACCATGTTGTCACAAATGGTAAGATTTCATTCATTTTTATGGCTGAGTAATATTCTATTATGTAGATGTACCACATCTTCTTTGTCCATTCATTTATTGATGGACACCAAGGTTGCTTCCATATCTTGGCTATTGTGAATAATGTTGCAATGAACATAGGGATGCATATACCTTTGCAAATAAGTGTTTTCTTTTTCTACAGATAGATACCCAGAAGTGAAATTGCTGAATCACCTGATGGTTCTATTTTTTTTTTTGAGGAAACGCCGTACTGTTTTCCATAGTGACTATTAATTTACGATCCAACCAACAGTGCACAAGCGATCCCTTTTCCCCACATCCTCAACCACACTTGTTATTTTTTTGACTTTTTAATAATAGACATTCTGATAGGTGTGAGGTGATAACTCATTATGATTTTGATGTGCAGTTCCCTGATGATTAGTGACATTGAACATCTTTCCATACGTCTGTTGACCATCTGTATGTCTTCTTTAGAGAAATATCTATTCAAGTCTTTTGCACATTTTTAAATTGGATTGCTTGTTATTTGATGTTGAGTTCTGTGAGAATTTAAATGTATTTTGGATAGTAATCCCTCATTGGATATGTCATTTGCAAATATCTTGTCCCATTCAGCAGCTTGCCTTTTGTTTTGTTGATGGTTTTTTTCCGCAGTGCAGGAGCTTTTTAGTTTGAAGTATTCCCATTTGTTTATTTTTTCTATTGTTGCCCTTGGCTGGGGAGACATAGTCAAAAAAATATTGCTAAGAGTGATGTCAAAAAGCTTACTGCCTATGTTTTCTTCTCGGAGTTTTGTGGTTTCAGGTCTTAAATTTGTCTTTATCCATTTTGAGTTTATTTTTGTATGCAGTGTAAAAGAGTGGTCCAGTTTCATTTTTTGCCATATATCTGTCCAGTTTTCACAACACCATTTATCAAAGAGACTGTCATTTACCCATTGTATATTCTTATTTCTTTTGTCGTAGATTATTTGACCATATAAATGTGGGTTTATTTCTGGGTTCTCTATTCTATTCCACTGATATGTCTGCTGTTTTTGTGCCGGTGACATACTGTTTTCTTTACTATAGCTTTGTAGTATATTTTGAAATAATGGAGTATGATACCTCCAACTATGTTCTTCTTTCTCAAGATTGCTTTGGCTATTCAGGGTTTTTTGTGGTTAGAATTATTTGTCCTGGTTCTGAAAAGAATGCCATTGATATTTTGATAGGTATTACATTAATTTTTCCAATCCATAAATACAGTACACCCTTCCATTTATTTGGGTTGTCTTCAATATCTTTCATCAATTTCTTATAATATTTAGACTATGAGTCTATCGCCTCCTTAGTTACATTTATTCCTGGGTATTTTACTCTTTTTGATGAAATTTCAACTGGAATTTTTTTTCTTAATTTCTCTTTCTGACAGTTTGTTATTAGTGTACAGAAATGCAACAGGTTTTGTGTATTAATTTTGTATCTTGCAACTTTACTGAATTCATTTATTAGTTGTAATAGTTTTTTGGTGGCATCTGTGGTATTTTCTATATATAGTGTCATGTAATCTGCAAATAGTTTTACTTCTGCCTATCCAATTGGGATGCCTTTTATTTCTTTTTCTTGTATGATTGCTGTGGCTAGGACTTCCAATATTATTTTGAATAAGAGGTAAGAGTTGGCACACTTGTCTTGTCCCTAATCTTAAAGGAAAAGTTTCTGCTTTCACCATTGAGTATAATGTTAACTATGGATTTGTCATATGTGGGCTTTATCATGTTGAGATATGTTCCCTCTCTACCCACTTTGTTGAGAGTTTTCATAATAAATGGATGTTGAATTTGTCAAATGCTTTTTCTGCATGTATTGAGAGGATCATATGATTTTGATTCTTGGTTTTCTTTATGTGGTGTATGAGGCTGATTGATTTGTAGGTTTAAACCATCCTTGAACCCTTGGAACAAATCCCACTTGATCAGGTGGTATGATGATTTTAATGTATTGTTTAATTCAGTTTGTTAATATTCTGCTGAAAATTTTCGCAACTATGTTCATCAGGAATATTGGCCTCCAATTTTCTTTTTTTTTTGTAGTGTCTTTGTCTGGTATTGGTATCAAGGTAATTCTGGCCTCAGAAAATGAGTTTGGAAGTATTTCTCCCTTTCCTTTTTTGTTTTTTGAATAGTTTTAGAAAAATAGGTATTAATTCTTCTTTAGATGTTTAGTAGAATTCACCTGTAAAGCTGTTTGGTCCTAGACTTTTGTTTGCTAGGAGTTCTTTGATTACTAATTTAACTTTGTTGCCAGTAATTGGTTTGTTGAAATTTTCTGGTTCAGTCTTGGAAAGTTGTATATTTCTAGAAATTTATCCATTTCTTCTAGGTTGTCCAATTTGTTGTTGAATAAATTGTTAATAGTTAATTGTTAATTCTTTTATGGTTCTTTGTATTGCTGTGGTGTTGGTTGTAACTTTTCTTTCATTTCTGATTTTATTTATATCAGTCCTCTCTCTTCTTTTCTTGATGAGTCTGGCCAAAGGTTTATCAATTTTGTTTATCTTTTCAAATAACCTGCTTTTAGTTTCATCGATCTTTTCTACAATTACTTTTTTAGTCTCTATTTTGCTTATTTCCTCACTGATCTTTATTACTTTCTTCTACTAACTTTGGCTTTTGTCAGCTGTTTTTTTTGTTTTGTTTTGTTTTTTGTTTTGTTTTTTTTTTCCTGGTTCCTTTTGGTATAAAGTTAGATTGTTTATTTGGGATTTTACTTGTTCCTTGCAGTAGGGCTGTATCAGTATAAACTTCTCTCTTATAACTGCTTTTGCTGTATCTCATAGATTTTGGATAGTTGTGTCTCGTTTTCATTTTTCTCAAGGTATTTTTTTATTTCCTCTTTGATTTCTTTATTGACTGTTTAGTAGCATGTTATTTAGTCTCCACATCTTTGTGTTTTTTTATAGTCTTCCTCTTGTAATTGTTTTCTAGTTTCATGCTATTGTGGTCAGAAAAAAATGCTTGATGTAATTTCAATATTCTTGAATTTATTGAGACTTGTTTTGTTGCCTAACATGTAATCTATCCTGGGGAATGTTCCATGTGCACTTGAAAAGAACGTGTATTCTGTAGTTTTTGGACGAAATGGTCTGTATATATCTACGACTATTAAACTTTGTAAGCGGGCATTTTCCCACCAAATCGCGTCGTAACGCGGGGCTTTTTTGACATTTTCTTGCCAAAATTAGACTTTCTGTAAAATATTCATATCTTTCGAGCTATTTGATATTTTTCTATGAAACTTTCAGTGTTTTAGTTTAAAAAGAGGTCTCTATTTATTTACTTTGCAAAAATTTTGTCGGTTCCAACTAGAGGTGATATGACGAGTTTACTCGTTTCCCGCAAAAAATGTGTTAACTCTATCTGCTTTAATGTGTCCTTTAAGGCCAATGTTTTCTTATTGATTTTCTGTCTGGATAATCTATCCATCAATGTAAGTGGGGTACTAAAGTCCCCTGCTATTATTGTAATACTGTCAGTTTCTCCCTTTATGTCTTTTAATATTTGTTTTATATATTTAGGTTTTCCTATGTTGTGTGCATGAGTATTTCTTCTTGGATTGATACCTTTATCAATGTGTAATGCTTCTCTTTCTCTTTTTACAGTCTGTTTTAAAGTCTATTTTGTCTGATATAAGCATTGCTACCCCAGCTTTCTTCTCATTTCTATTTGCATGTAATATCTTTTTCCATCCGTTCCCTTTTGGTCTGTGTGTCTTTTTGATCTGAGGTGAGTCTTTTGTAGGCAGCATATAGACGAATCTTGTTTTGTTATCCATTGAGCCAGCCTACAAAGTCTGGCAATTAAGTTCGCAAACTTGTTGCACTGATGTTGCTAACCTTTTTTTTATATCAGAGGGACTATTCATTATGAATTTGTACCAACTGGACAAACAGTTAACCAAGTTTACTATTTGGATGTGCTGAAAAGGCTGCATGAAAAAGTTAGACAACATGAACTTTTCACCAACAATTCATGGTTCTTGCATCACAATGCTCCAATCCACACAGCACTGTCTGTGAGGGAGTTTTTAGCCAAAAAACAAATAACTGTATTGGAACACCCTCCCTCCTCACCTGATCTGGCCCCCAATGACTTCTTTCTTTGCCTGAAGATAAGAAATATTGAAGGGATTTTGATGATGTTCAGGTCATCAAGGGTAATATGATGACAGCTCTGATGGCCATTCCAGAAAAAGAGTTCCAAAATTACTTTGAAGGGTAAACTAAGCGCTGGCCATCAGTGTATAGTTACCCAAGGGGAGTACTTTGAAGGTGACCATAATGACTTTGAAGGTGACTATTCAGCAGTGAGGGTATGCAGCACTTTCTCTAGGATGAGTTTGTGAACTTTATTGTCTGACCTCGTAGGCCTTTGATTGAGACATTTAGTCCATTTACATTTAAAGTAATTATTTACAGGTGTATAATTATTGCCACTATATTAATTGTTTTTTTGGTTGTTTATGTAGTTCTTTTCTGTTCATTTCTTTTTTTGGTCTCTGCCTTTGTGGGTTGCTGGTTTTCTTTAGTGTTATGTTTGTGTTCTTTTCTTTACTTTTTGTGTATCTTTTGTAGGTTTTTTTGTGGTTACCATAAAATTCACATATATTGACCTATATGTGGTAATCTATTTTAAGCTTATAAGCACTGAAGTTTAAATGCATTCTAAAAGCACTACATTTTAACTCCCCCTCTTCACTTTATGTTTTTGCTATTACATTTTAGAATTTTTATTTATACATCCCCTAACTACTTATTGTAGTTATAGTTGATTTTGTTAGCTTTTAAACTGGCTGAATGCTGCCTTTACTATATATTTGCCTTTACCAGTTATGTATTTTCATTCATGTATTTTCTTATTTCTGGTTATGGATTTTAAAAAAGAAACTTTAACATTTCTAGTAATTCTGGTTTAGTGGTAATGAACTCTTTTAGTTTTTGCTTGTCTAGGAAACTTTATTTCCCCCTCAATTCTGAATGGTAACCTTCCTGGGTAAAAGTATTCTTTCCTTTTAGCACTTTAAATATGTTTTGCCACTCCTTTCTGGCCTGCAAAGTTTCTGTTGAGAAAACAGCTGATAGACTTATGGGGTTTTTTGTGCATATGATTAGTTGTGCTCCTCTTGCTTCCTTCACAATATCCTCCTCATCTTTAACTTTTGCCATTTTAATTATAATATGTCTTGGTGTGGATCTCTTTGGGTTCATCTTGTTTGGAACTCTGTGTTTGCTAGACTTGGATATCTGTTTCCTTTTCCAGGTTGGGAAAGTTTCAAGCCATTATTTCTTTAAATAAGTTTTTTGCCCCTTTCTCTCTATGCTCTCTTCCAGGGACACCCATAATGCAAATGTTAGTATGCTTGATGTTGTCCCAGAAGTCCTTGAAATTATCCTCATTTAATTTTTTTTGTTTTCCTTTTTGCTGTTTTCATTGGGTGATTTCCTCTATCGTGTTTTCCAGGTCATTAATCCATTCTTTTGTATTATCTAATCTGTTGTTGACTCCCTCTTGTGTATTTTTCATTTTAGTTATTGTATTGTTCAGCTTTGATTGGTTCTTTTTTTGTATTTTCTAACTCCTTTGTTTTAAAGTTCTCACTGTGTTTCTCTTTTTTCTCCCAAATTTGATGAGCATCCTTATGACCATTACTTTTTTATTTCTTTATCAGGCAAATTCCTTATGTCCATTTCATTAGGGGCTTTTTTTTTTTTTCATTTGAAACACATTTCTCTCTCTCTCCTCATTGTGTTTGATTTTCTGTGTTTGTTTCTATGAATTAGACAAAAACACTAGCTCTTCTGATCTTGAAGTAGTGGCTTTGTATGGGAGTGACCTCTGCATAGGTAGCTGAGCTGGTTATCGTTGGCCAGGTCTGCAGCAGGCACTAATGGTGCCAGAGGTGTCATTGCAGGCTGGTTGGCTGGAGCTGGGGTAGATGTGGTCTGAGGTGTGCCAGGATGCATGGTGCTGAGGGGTGCTATGGCAGGCTGGTTGGCCAAGTTTGGAGTTGTCACAGGGTGAGTTTGCCCATGGTATACTGTGGTGGCCTTGCAGCTGGCTGGAGTGCTTGAACTGATATTCTATCCATGTTATCTAGGTGGAGGGAGAAACTAAACAATGGTGCTTGCCAACACCTTTAATCCCAGAGTGTTCTTACAGAGTCAAGAGAGTTCCTACAGTTCCCCAGCCACTTGGTATGTGCTTTGGGATTAGTAAATGGATTTTTTTAGGTGCCCTGTATATTGCTGTTTTTTTCCATTGTGCTCCAGTGCACATGAGTCTGCATGTGAGCCCCTCAGTGATAGCCCTCCCTACAGCTGGTTGCCCCAGTCGGGGTATGGTTCCCATAGTTATCACATCTTTGCCTCTCCAGCCTCCTCTATGTAGTCCCTCTCTCATCTGTTGTGCAGAAGCTGTTCAATCACCCTGAATTGTGCTTCAAAAGGAAGTTCTTTGTAGGTCTGTATTTGGTATGTCCATATGAGAAAGTGAGTTCAGGGTCTTTCTACACCACCATCTTGGATCTGCCTCCAAAGTTTTATTTTTTAAATGTTAACGTTACCAAATTCTATAAATCATATTGGCAAGTTTATGAACTTTTGATGAAAACTATGAGATGTCAACCTACAAATCAATGAAGAAGTACCTGTAATTTTATTTCTTCTTAGAGGATATCCGAGATTTAAATTTGATAACACTGATTTTAAGCTGTTAATAAGTTATGCATGTTTCCTTTGTCAAGGTAAGTATTCCAAATTTGCTAACTATTTCTGTGTGGGTAAATACCATGTTTCCCTGAAAATAAGACCTAGCCGGACAATTAGATGTAATGCATCTTTTGGAGCAAAAATTAATATAAGACCTGGTATTATATTATATTATATTATATTATATTATATTATATTATATTATATTATACCTGATCTTATATTATAGTAAAATAAGACTGGGTCTTATATTAATTTTTGCTCCAAAAGACACATTAGAACTGATTGTCTGGCTAGGTCTTATTTTCGGGGAAACACTGTAGCTATCAGTTGTATCAACTCAGAAGTCACTGAAAAAATATTAACACATTCTACCACTCTGAAGTAAAGATAATGTTTTTGCGAGGAAATAGAAAGTAACTGCTCTTGAAAGAAACTTCTGTTATGGAGACAGGATTTTGAGAATCAATGTTTGGAAATGTTTCCACCATTATGAGATTTTGTAGCTGAAAATGTCATTAATAAAATTTTTTATATCTGTGTACTTTAAAAACATGGACACAAAATGTGCTAAACATCTTTCAAAATATTCGAAATATACAGTCCCAGTGGTTTTTAAAATCATTTGGTAAAAATTTAAAGATTCCAAAACTTCTGATTATTTTAAAAGACCAACTGATTGTCTCCAGGAAAGGTGAACATTTCCTAATATTTCAACCAATATCTATAAAATTGGTGAATGAGTCTAAAAATGAATATAATGATTTAGTATGATTGACAATGATGCACTTATTTGTTCCAATTTGGTCCTATGTGAATTTGTGAGGTATCTTTATAGCTAGAATTGCTTTATAAAACAAATATCAAATAAAATTGAATTAGAAAATCCTTGATCACTGTATCACAAAGTATTAAACTAAGATTTTTAAAAAAGAATAAAGCCTATTTAATCATATGACACTCACTAAACTATTAACACTATTTATACCAGGGCCTGGGGAAGGTGGAAATGGAGAGAGGTTGGTCCAGGATTACAAATTTCCAGTTATAAGATGAATAAGTTCTGGGGCTTTAATATACAGCATGGTGGTTATAGTTAATAACACTATATTATATACTTTATATACTTGGAAATTCCTAAGTGAGTAGATCTTAAATGTTCTCACCACAGAAAAGATATGGTAATTGTGTGATGTAATGGAAGTGTTAGCTAATCATTTTGCAATATATAAGTGTGTCAAATCAATACATTACCTATATACCTTAAACTTACACTATGTTATATGTCAATTATATATCAGTAATGCTGGGAAAAAGAGACTATTTTAGAGGAGTGAAAGATTTTTTATTCTATTATAGAGTTAAAAAGAATAAAAAATATTTTTAAATAGTTTATTTCATTTTTGCCTTATTCTTTATATTTTTCTACTCCCAAGTTTGTTTTATAATGAATATAATCCATGAGTATAGTGGTAAATGTATTCTATTATTAAATAAATAAATTCAGGTGCTCACTCAAATATTTTCAGTTGATAGAATGTAAGGATAAAACATTGGGAACCACTTCTCTATAAAACTTTATGCAACTGAGTTAGAATATCATGATAAAATAGACTGTCAACATGGAATATATAAATAACCAAAATTGGCTCAATATGTAGAAGATCCACCATGAATAAAATTGAAAAAGATGATGATTATGCCCCCAAATTTGCCAAAACCAGATGATTTTGTGAATGTTATTTTAGTGTCTGAAATTATAGAGTTCTTTTGTAATTTAAAATATCCCAGAGACTAAAGAAAGATGGAAATCTTCCCAGTTTATTTTAACCTTACACCAAAACCTGATAAAATTATCATAATGAAAGAAAACTACAGCTAAATTTCACTTATGATTATAGAGCAGGAAAATAAATCCTAAACAAAATATCATAAATCCTGATGTTTTAAAAGAACAACGAATTACAACTATAGTAGGGTTTATTCTTGGAATCAAGGATGGTTTAGCAAGAAATCTAATAGTGTAATAGATACAAATGATAAAAAATAAAGTGATCATATCAGTAGATGTCTTCCAAAAGTACCCAGTTTAGTTAAATATTCATGTTTACAAAATATTTAAGGCAATTAAAAAGAATATTTTTTCAACATTACATATATATATATATATATATATATATATATCCACATATATACATACACAAATATATGCACAGATAGGCACATAGTCATAGATAGCTACAGTATTTCCCCGAAAATAAGACCTAACCAGAAAATAAGCCCCCGGGTGATTTTTCAGGATGCTCCTAATATAAGCCCTACCCCAAACATATGCCCTACCCCAAACATAAGCCCCAGTTAAGATTGTCAGCCAGAGGGACACACTTGGTAGTCCATTGCAACACACAATGGATGTATTGAATTATAAAATAATATTAATATATAATTAAACATAAATAAATAATATTGACATTAATAATTAAAATAAATTATAATATAAATTATAATTATTTGTAAATACCCAAGCGAGCACCTTTGGATGAGAGATAAATGCCTATGTAAACAGATGAACTTGAGACTTATTGCCGAATGACCAATTAGAGAACAGACACAACGCATAAATAATGTGCACACTTGATAATTAATGGATGTGGTTTTGTCTAATATGAATCTTCATAATTCAATATGTCATGTGTTGTAACGGATGTACTTAACGCACTCCTGTAAAATAAAGAAGTGTTTTCTGAATTTTGGCACCTGCAATTTTTCATTACTTTTGTGTAGACCATCATTCCTAACTCATCATTTTTGTTGCCACTCCTGTCTCGTAAGTATTCAATTAACACTTGATCTAAAGGTAGATTTAAAGGGAGTAATATTTTGACCCCCAGACAAGATGAGTGCAAAAAGAAAGAGCTATTCTGTCGAGTACAGGAAAGGAATCATGGAGGACTCCCGGGGCAAGAATCTGAGGGCTTTCTGCAAAGAGAAGAAGTTGGACCTCCGAGTGGTCTGAAAATGGTGAGCAGAGTACGATAACCTCAGTCAACAGGTGGACGAGGGAAATACTAAGAAGCACAAGTGTGGATCAGGTGGGCAACCATTATTTCCTGAGCTGGAAGACATCATCTGTGAACAGATTGCTGACAGGAGAGCAAAGGCTTTGGTTGTGCGCAGGGCTGATATTCAAGCATTTGCCCTTGCAATGGCACCACGGTTAGAAATATCCCCAGAAGAATTCAAAGCATTGCAACACTGGCTAGATGGCTTCCTTCAGTGATATGTACTGTCTCTAAGATTGACAACACTGTTCAAGTTGGAAGATACTGAAGTTATTAAACGTGCACTGGCAATCAAGTCCTTTGTTGATGGCATCGACTTTTCTAAATACCAGCTCTCCAACATGGATGAAACTGCAGTGTTTATGGGCCAAGGATCTCAAATGACAATTGATCAGAGGGGAGCCTCGTCAATCTACATTCTGTCCACTGGTTACAGAAGTGCACGTGTTACCTGTATTTTGGCAATTCGTCTGGATGGAAAGAAAGCCCCACCTCTAATCATCACTAAGGGCAAGAAAGATAAGGTTGAATGTGTTTCAGGCATTTATGTTCTTGAAACCAAAAAACCCTGGTGCACACAAGCAGTTATAAGGAAGGGGGTCAATTTAATACTACCACTTATTTTGTGAGGTGGCCAAAGAGGTCTGCTGCCAGTCTGGGATTCAGCCAGCACTCACCACGCTAAAGACATGAAGAACTTCCTTGCAGAGAGAAGAATAGATCAAATAATGATTCCCAGAGGAATGCTGCCTATCTCCAGACTCTTGATATTGCAATAAACAAGCCATTCAAGGACCATTTGCACATGGAAATCAATGACCACATTGAAAATAGAATGGAGAGAAATCAGCATGGAAACTTTGTGCAGCCTAGCTTTCAAGAGGTCATGACTTGGGTGAAGAATTCATGGGATAAAATCACTGACAGCTATGTTGCCAATGCATTACAAGCAGGCTACGTGGACAAGAAGTGCTCATTTAAGGAGAGCTCTATTGCTGGACATGAGAGATTGGGGCCAACGGTTCTAGAGGAAATGGAGTCGCAAGAAATTCAAGCTGGAATTCGGGGTCTGGAGAGTTATGACGATGTTACAGAAGAAGATGACATGACTGTATTTGAATTAATGTAGATTGTTGTATATGAATCAATGTAGATTGTTGCACATGAATAAATGTAGATTGTTGTATGTGCAAAAATAAGACATCCCCTGAAAATATGCTCTAATGAGTCTTTTGGAGCAAAAATTAATATAATTAATATAATTAATAATAATAATACATTAACATAAAAATTATTTTTGGGGAAATATAGTAGGTGCCTCTCTCACTCTTTCCTTTCTCTCTGTTTCAGAGGCATTCCTGTAGAAGTCATAAATAACTGACATAAAACAGTTAACTACTATTTTGTGATGTAATCTTAGCCAATATGAGAAAAGCTAAATAAATTGTAAAATATTCAGATGAAAGAGAGTATCAATGATATCAATGTTTGCAGCTGAAAAATGTCTTAAACAAGAAAGTTCAGTGAAATAGCTATTTACAAAACACAGACATTTGTTATAAAACAGTTTTCCAGTAATAGCCAACAATAACCAAGCCTTTCAAAACAGCAACAAGAGTACATTACCTAGACATATGCTTAATTAGAAATACACAGGATCCATAAGGGAAACATTTATAACATTTTCTTTTTTTTTAAATTAAAATTTATTGGGGTGACAATTGTTAGTAAAGTTACATAGATTTCAGGTGTACAAATCTGTATTATATCATCTATAATCCCATTGTGTGTTCACCACCCAGAGTCAGTTCTCCTTCCATCACCATATATTTGATCCCCTTTACCCTCATCTCCCACTCCCTCCCCCCTTACCCTCTGGTAACAACTAATACAACATTTTCTAAAAGTCATGGACAACTGCAAACAGGATATTGTCTGATAAGAGGATTCAATATTATTAAGATTTTTTTGCTAAATTAATTACAAATTTATCAGAATTCTACTGGACTTCTTTTTATAACATGTGACCAAGTGATTTCAAAGTTCAAATAGAAAAATAAACTGCAATAACCAAGAAAATTCTGAAAACTAAGATTGAGATGAGATTTTCTCTCATGTTTTTGAAATATACTATCAAAATATAATAACTAAGGCAGTGGAACTGGAATAGGTAGAACAATGAACAGAATAAAAAATCCTAGAATTTCAAGTATGCTTAAGAATTTATCTTAATGATAAAATAAGTTACCTTTATTAGCAATAGGAAAAAATATACATGTTATTTTAAAATGGTGTTGAAGCAATTAACCAACATTTTGAAGAAAAAAGACAAATATTACATTCCATACCATAATTTAAAATAAATTCCAGACTGATTAAAGATTTTGAATATAGAAAATAAATTATTTTTAATATTAAACAAGAATTCTGTAAGCATAATACAGTGGTTGTGTCCAAGTTTTGTGGGGCTCAAGTTTATTCAGTTGTAGAGCTTTCTTTAAACAAGGTAATGTAAAAGTGTGAATGCAAAATGAGACACAAAATGAATATCTGTTTAGAATGAGAAAACAAAGCTGATAAATATAAAAACCACAAAATCTAGAATAAAAACCAAGATTTTTATTAACTGCTTGACACTCTAACACTTTTCTCCTATATCTTTTGGGTTGCATTGCCTCTTCATATACCAATGATTTTTTAATATTATGTTCTAAAGCAAGAATAAAAAGATAATATAGTAATTCCTATCATAGTTTATCAAAGCACTTTCTTTAAATTGATAGATTAGGAAAGTTTCTTACAGCTTCACTCATATGGATAATACATACATTTTTAGTATTGTTGCCAAATTCGGGGAAACCTCTAACAGGTTTCTTTCATATGTAATTTGGAAGACATTGAGATTTCAAGTTTTCTTTTGCAGGATCTAATCTTAAAACACGTTTTGAATTGGTTATGCTCATTTAACTAATTGTCCTTGATGGCACTGTGGTGTATGTTATCTTCCTGATATTAGTATTTCCTGACAAATCAACAAAAAACACAAGTCTTCTTCCAATTTGTTAATATTATTCACTTCTCTTCCTTAACTGGAATACCAAACCATCCTAGGGCTCATTTCCCACTTCTATTTGAAATTTCTTTCTTTTAATGAGTTATGTTTTTAATACTCATAAAAATTTCAATTTGCTTCTTAATGTCAGAATAATTTCTATTGATATATAAATGTGCATAACAGATAATTTTGTTGTTTGGACATGTAAAAGTACATATACTACATTATCAATTTTTAATTATTTATACACATTATCAGGAGAAAATTTCTGTTATGACTGGGCATTGCTGACAACAAAACCCTGCGTTTATCATTTCACATGGAAGGATTTTTCACAACCTTGATCCTGGCTCTGCACATTTCGAATATATTGTGCCTATTCCTAGAAGCCATTCTTACAAGAACACAGCAGCAACAACTAACCCATATTCAGAAATGGGAGCTAATCACTTAAACACATCCCACTCAACTCAGTGTATCCTAAGGTCGCTTCACAGTCTCTGATGTCGTTTGGCATGAAGTTTAGTGTAACGCAGAGGTAGTGAGAGTGAAAAGACACTGAACGTGATTAAAATATCTGATTTTTGAAGTTTTATAACCATGTTAACCTATTATGAGACCCCCTTCTAGAACTCAAAAAAAGGCCCATATACAAGTGAGGAGCCTGGAACTTAAAGCTTCATGGTAAATCCTTTCCTAAGACATAATATGTACAGTAAAGAACAATATTCATCAGTTAAATGACGTAAGTGTTACAAATGACAGTAAATCAAATATGTCATTCGTAACCATAAGTTTTCAAATGGGGAAAATTTTGTCACATATACAATAATTATTAATTTATATCATAATGTAATATTAAGTATAGATAATGTAATTCAGAAGAAAACACAATAATTTAAAATGGACAACAATTTCATATAGATTTTTCAAAACATTATACTTGTTCTTCAGTTTGATCACTCGATTGTATCTACATCTATCTATCTATCTATCTATCTATCTATCTATCTATCTATCTATCTATCTATAATAACAAACATAAGAATTTAAAAAGAAATTGTGGTACCATATTGGATTACAATTATTTAAAAAATAAAGAAGTGTTAAGGTATGGTTGCCTTTAAAATTTAAAATTACTTGAGAAATTGATTTATTAATTTGGATCATTTCCCCCCCAGCTTTATTGAGGTACTTGACAAATGAAAATGTAAGATACTTAAAGTGTAGAATGTGATGATTTAATATACATATACATTGTGACTGGATTCTTCCCATTAATTAACACCTCATCATTTCACAGATTTACCTTTTTGTGTGAGTGCATTATTTCTTAAGCAACATATATAGAATAATCAGTAAATCCAGTGTAAAGTTTGAACTCATTATTCAAAAATGATGTATAGAAAATGCTGAGTTTTTCAATTAGACTATTTGAAATTTAAAAAGCCAGTTATATATAGAAAACAACACATGACAAGAAAAGAAGAAATTGACAAAGTAACAGAGAGTGAGTGACAGAAAATGCAATTCAAGAACATGCAGAAAAAGGCTATCAGAAACTGAGAATTAAGAGGAACAGGAGTATACCAACCAAACTAATTACTGTGCGGTGCAGGCTAGGCCAAGAGAGGCAGGTGTGCCTGACAGCAGAGGCAGGCGCAGACATAATCAAGAGTTACCCTGTGATATGCATGAGAAAGAATCTCATACAAAAACTAAAGGGCAAATTTTGGGAAAAGATGGGATCTGATCTGGGGTAAATGGTGACATGCGGATAATTCTTTACTTTTTCTTTTCATCACTATTGAAGTTATTCCTTTTCCTGATATTTGCTTTGTGTAAGTCACTTGGTTTTCTCCTTTTACTATATATTATGTGGCATTGTGGGGAGTACGGATGCTGAAATTTATGAACTTAGAGTATGCTTCTCTGATATTTCATTGTCCATTGTCACTGGTCTGATGATGTTGATAATATCACTTTATCCCACAGGGGATTCACATGCTTGAAGTAAAAAGAATGCCAGCCAAGTCATCCTTATTTAATTCTTGGTTTCATCCCACTCCATAAATGCTTATGGAGTCTAAGAAGTGTCAAAGCCCTTGAGTTTGTGAAGATACATAGAGCAGGTCTCCCTGTCCGTGTGATGGTCACATACAATAACCACAATACTATAACAACTATAATGGAGACATCTAATCAATGGTATGATGATTCAGATGAAGGAAGTGAGAATACCTTCCAAAAAGCCATACTTCAACTGAGTGGTAAAAGACTAAGATGTCACGTGGTTACTAGGTGGGGAAGAGGCATACAGGAAGTGGGGAAAACGGGGAAAACACAAAGAAGTGGATGATCACAGGGCACGCAGGGAATGTTCTGGAATGTAGATGAAATGAAAAACAAACAATGTAGAGCTAGTATCATTGTGTCTGGAGTTATCATCCTCTTGATTCTTATAGAAACTAAAGATTTGATAGAAACAATGGAGACCAAAGCATGGTGTTTCATTTCTGAGAATTCTGGCTTCTTTCATTCTGGGGGGAGAGGGACAAGCGCAAAAGGAAGACTGTCATTCTTTATCCAAAACCTTCTAGAACTTTTCTTTGCCTTCAGAGTATAGTCCAGCCTCCTGAACATGGCATACAATTCCCTTTGCAATATGAAACCAGTGTTGCGTCTGTTTGCTATTCTTCCAAATTTATTGTGGCATGAGAATCATCACTTCAAAATAGTCCTGGCAGAAATTAAGGTAAAAATAACTTTTATTTTTGAACATGCTTGCCTTTAGTAAAAACATCAAATTCAGAAATAACATATAATAAAACTATGTTTTGCAAAAGTGGAGTTCCTTGAAAGCTTCAGATTTCTGAAATGACTAAAATTTGGAATGGCCAGGACCACCTCTGCCCCAAGCCTATCCACTCTGGAGGCAAGAAGGGAGTGTCTGCACACTCACAACTCTCAGCTGTCAGCTCTCTGAGCTGAGGTGAGAGCCCTGATGCTGGGACAGCTCCCTTGGGGCTCTGTGGTTGGTGGTGAAGTTGAGAAAAGGTCAATTTGTATTGGTTTGTGTGTTAACTTGGAGGCCGACAAACATTAAAGATTTGGCAAAAAATAGGTCAAGAAAAAAAATAACTCAGTAGAGAGCTGAAGAGAGAAGTGGTTACTTTAGTCCTGGTAGCAACTTAAATGTGGTTGGAGGAGCAGTAAGTAGGTGGCACTCTGACCACAGAGGAGATGACAACCTTCGATGAAGACACGGAAGTTTAAACAGCTGTTTCGTACTCAGATGGGACAAACAGCACTCGCACGGAACTACAGATGCAATGTCCTTTTGGCATGGGTAATGTGTGCATGTGTGTGTATGATGTATGAAAGATTCCATTTCATTTTATAACAATAAGCCAAATGCCAAAAAATTCATGCTAATATCTATTTTAGGGCCACTGTTAGAGCCATATATCTTAAACCGTCTTCATCATCATCAGTAGAAACTCACAGAAGAGCTTGTCATTATCCCTTTAATCGCTGTTCCTTGTAGAGCATTCCCATTTTCATCTCAGCAAATGGCTCCACCATCTACACAGTAACTTGGACCAGAAACCCAGGAGAGTCATTCTAGCTTTCTCTCTCTTTTGCACCTCAACTCTAATACATATCTTTATCTACTAATTTCTGTACAAAGTTGATAATATGTCTTCTCCATTGAAGTGTAAGCTCACTGAGAAAAAGTGTAATACCCATTTTTGTATAGTCAATAATTTACACATTCCTTTAAACACAAAACAATAAATGTTTTGTGAGCAGAAGTAATATTTATATGAGGTGTGATCAACCAACTAAGTGAATGTTTAAATTTCAAAAATTTTTTTTACAGTAAAAGACACATTGCCATTAATCCCCCTCAAAATATAGAAAACAGTTTCAAACACACTTATTCCATCATTCCTGCTACTTTATGAAGCAGTTCTGGGTGTCTTCTATTGTGAGTCTTTAGTTGTCCTGTCATGGCTGCCTCAGTGTCCTGAATCGATTCAAAAAATTTACCTTTCATGGCCATTTTGACTTTGGGGATGCTCCAGATATGGTGAATAAGGTGGATGAGGACACACCATAATGTTTTTATTTGACAGAAATTTCCATATACCAGAAGTGATGTGTAACACAGAGCCATTCCCTTGTGATCAAAAGATACAGTAAATGGTGTGCTGAGCGCCATCCAACAGAAAGACATGGATCTTCAATAAAGGAAGCGGCCCATTGAACCTTAGTAATGGTGTATGACAAGTTTCAACTTGTTTGGTGCCGTTAATTGGATGTGAGCTACAGTTGAGAGAAGGTGTGTTTTAAAGTGTGCTGTAAATCATGGATCACAAAAAAATGCATTAACGTGAAATGGACATACGGTTTCATCCTCCATCATGACAATGCTCCATGTCACACATCGCTTCTGGCATATGGCAATTTCTGTCAAATAAAAACATTACGGTGTGTCCTCATCCACCTTATTGACAGGATCTGGCATCGTGCAACTTCTGGCTCTTCCCCAAAGTCAAAATGACCATTAACATTTTGAATTGATTCAAGACATCAAGACAGCCACGATAGCACAACTAAAGACACTCACAAAAGAGGACTTCCAGAACTTCCTCAGAAAGTGGCAAGAATCATGGAATAAGTGTGGCCAGAGCAAGAGGAAGTATTTTGAGGGGGATTAAGTGTAATGTCTTTTACTGCATAAATTTTTTAAAAAATTTAAACATTCACCATATTTTTTTTTATCACACCTCGTATACCTTTAAAAGGGTTCATTATGTACCACATAGCCTAAACATTCAAACATTTTCACCTTATGTTTTTAATAACGGCCAAGGATTTAAAATGTTAATACTTAAAGACCAACAAAACTGACACATATATATGACGGCTTGTTCCCAAATGGCTATGCAGAGTAAAGTTGTACTGGACTCCTTTTGGTGCTTTAACGAGCCCTCTGCTGTTATTCCAGCATGCCAGATAGCCACATTCACTGGCAGGTAACACCTCACAGTGTCCTCCAAGCCTGCTGATGGTGCCTCCTCAAGCTGCGAGGTGTTCAGACCATCCTCATCCTCAGATACATTTATTCCAATAATTACTTCACACTATACATAGGTGGGTAAAAAGTCATCAATAACTCCTCAGATTTGTGCAAAGAACTGTTTGTAGATTTGTATGCTAACTTCACTGTGCTACATATAACAAAATCATAATCCTTAAGCTAAATAATCTTCTATTCTAAAAATAGGTAAGACTGACACACCTAGCGATAGATAAGAATGTAGACAAACAAAATCAGTACTTCTGACTTCATTCAGTGGAAACATTCCAAACTAAATTAAGAAATTCTTAACTCTCTCCTCAAAGCTTTTTTTAGGTTGTTGTTGCTGTTTGTTTTCATGGAGGGGAAGAGAATCATTTATTTTGATTTTACATTTTGATTAATTCCATTCTTCCTCCATCATTCTTTTTCTTCCCTTGTCATGGCTGGAGAAAATTTAAGGTCATTTCTCAGTGCAAATGGTAGTGTGGTAATTTTCCATCTAATTTTGACTCTTTTTCTTTTCTTAATATAATTTTTATTAAATTTATTGGGGTGACATTTGTTAGCAAAATTATATAGGTTTCAAGTGTACAATTCTATAATACATTAACTATATATTGCATTGTATGTTCACCATTCAGAGTCAGTTCTCCTTCCAGAACCATATATTTGACTCACTTTACCCTCTTCTACCACCCCTCCCTTACCTTCTGGTAACCACTTGTCGTGCTCGGTGGCCTGCGGGGTCTCTGCTCCCGCTCCCCACAAGAGAACGCAAAATATGATGAGGCCAAAAAGGAACACCCACGGAGCCATAGGTAGGGGAGTCATACCACTATAGTCTCGCTGGCAGCTGGGCGAGACACAGGAAGCAGGAGCCACACAGTTCTCAACCCTCATTGCGCCGCTTGCAGGCTCAGCCACCATCTTCTTGCTAGCCCCCATTTTTTCTTGCTAGCGTAGCCACAGCAGTTATATTAGTGGCCAATGGCTCACCGGTTACAGCTGACGGCCAAGGAGCCACAGCTGATGACCATCCAATCACAGTTGATGGCCATTTATCACCCGAGCCAGCACCTTTCCACGTGAGGCTGAGAGTCTGGAAACTGCTTTCTGGGGCTCTGTCCCCACACCACTAAACTGTTGTCTGTGACCATGAGTTTTTGTTTGTTTGTTTCTCTTCTTCATTTGAAGATGTTGTACATATATACCATGGAATACTACTCAGCCATAAAAAAGAAATATTGTCATTTGCAACAACATGGATAGATCTTGAGGTTATCATACTATGTGAAATAAGTCAGACAGAAAAAGTCGAGACAGAGTAAAAGCCATATGATTTTACTCATATGTGGGATATAAAACTGAAAGTAATTTTGACTATTCTGAAAACAAAATTTTTAAAAAAATTTTATTGGGGAATATTGGGAGACAGTGTATTTCTCCAGGGCCTATCAGCTCCAAGTCGTTGTCCTTCAATTTTTAGTTACAGGGGGCCATCCCATGCGGGAATTGAACCAGCAACCTTGTTGTTGAGAGCTCCCGCTCTAACCAGCTGAGCCATCCAGCTGCCCCTCCAGAAGCTCAGCAGCAGCTTGTTGTCTTCAATCAGGTGTGAAGGGCGCAGCTCACTGGCCCATGTGGGAACTGAACTGGCAACCCTGTTGTTCAGAGCTCACGTTCTAACCAACTGAGCCATCGGCTGCCCCTTAAAAAATTTTTTTGTTATCACTTGCAACCATCCCCTATTTTAATTTTCTTGTATTTGTTCCACTGTTCACATTTCCCCCTTGAAACCAACTTATTTTGAGAAAAAAAACAAAAGCACTAATCTTCATTCTGGAATCACTTTGTTGTATTCGGTTTGAGTTGTTGATATCAACTTAGAGTTTCTTAAGCCAAACTTCATGTGTTTAACATAGACTATATAAAGGATTCCTGAAACTTGAAAGTATCTTTGCTTTCATCTATGTAAAGTTTTGGATGCTGTGCTTCTGTAGGGTGAACTGCACATGACTGACTATTAAAGTAAATGTTCAGTAGGGTATTTGCTTGATTGATTGACTTCCAATTAATCCTTTAGACTACAACCAGCTGCATTGGACTGTGACAAAATGATGTTTTCATAATTTTCTAATGAGTTCAATGTGGTTATTTTTCTTTTGATGAAGTGAAATGTTTCTTAAATAGAATTTGTAACATACATTTACTGTTTTACTTTCCCTCGAATGCTTGGTTTAGCTCAGTAGTTGTATACTTGGAGACCCATTGTAATCACTTATGGCGCTCTCAGTACTGTTGAACAGAGACCCACAGGTGGCCTCCTCAGAAAAAGAGGAAATGATTTGCTTTTTAGATTTGCTCAGCTTGCATTTTATTTATTTTGTAAAGAGCCAACGATGATAGGTACACTTCAGTTCCAATTTAATTCATGCTGTTGGTTGTTTAAAAATGACACAGTGTCTGTTCTGTTATCAGGTGCTGTTGTATAAAGCTGATCAGTTCCCTTTGAATTCCAGTACTTCCACACTCTGGTGAATTAGCCTAGAGTCACATTTGCCCAATGTTCCATTGTCAAGGTTGTGTATTCCTTGACAATGTGTGACATTGGGCCAGTTACCTAACTTCTCTAGTCCTGCGTCCTCATCTGTAACATGCAACTAGTCATAGAATCTACCTCTAAAAGCTGTTGGGAGGACCAACTGAAATCCAGAATATGAAGCACATCGACCGAACACCGAATGGAGTCTATGTTAACTATTATGATGACAAAATGAAGTCTTCCCCTGCTTCTCAACTGAAGGAGTGTACAGTGGGGAACTTGTGTTAGGAATTGATGTTATTATTAAAACCATATTGTTAGCCAGTCACAAAAAGACAAGGCTGTATGATTCCACTTATACAAGGGATCTAAAGTAGTCAAATTCATAGAAACATAAAATAGAATGGAGGTTTCCAGAGGCTGGGGGAGAGGGAAATGAGGTGCTGTTGAATGGATACTGAGTTTCATATTTGCAAGATGAAAAATTTTTGGAGATCTGTTGCACAAAAATGTGACTATACTTAATACTACTGAACTGATAAAATGGTAAACTTTATGTTATGTTTTTTATCACAATAAAAAAATAAAACATTTTTAAAAAGCATATTGTTGATAAGCTCCATCAGTCATTGCTTAGACATTGTATCTATGAAATGGAATGCACAGCCTGCTGTAAATTTACGTTGTTCTCGTCTAGGTCAACATTGAAATCTGGAAGACATATCAGATCGCCCTTCTATTTAGAATTTATGTCTCCCAAAATGCAACTGAAATGATTAATTTTGGGAACCCAAGGGAAGACCCTGGCCAGTAAGAGGGCTTCACTTCCTGCTGGAAATATCAAAGCAGTTGTTCATAGTGTAAACACTGCCTCCAGATAGCAGGCTTCCAATAGGGTCAGGAGGACACAAGAAAAACATAATTCAGAGCCTTTGCAGATCCACACAGCTGAGCCTCTCTGCCTTCAGCTCTATAAAGGTAGATTCAATTTTCTGATTGCACATTCAAGGATGTAGAAAGCCATTTCTTTAAGAAGAAAGACCATTATATAAAAAATGTCATACAAATCAACTAGCATAAAGTCCAGGAGTTGCATTCTACCTGTAGTTTCCAGGGTGAGAAGCATCATGATACTCTGGAACACTAAAGTGGCTAAGAAGGAAGTAAATTTCAGTCACAGCCTATTAATTATTACTATTAACCACTTTCAAAGAATTCTTTCTTAGGGCTTTTTGCAATTAGCAATGTGACAAAGATATTACAGAAATGGGGCCAATCTCTCAAAAGTGTCCCTGGGATAGTGTTACTGGGCATTGTCTTTCTTCCCCAGGTTTTGCTCTCTACCTTCAAAATCTAGTTTCATTACTACTCCAGTTGTTTTTTTTTTAATTAAAATTTATTGGGGTGACAACTGTTAGTAAAGTCACATAGGTTTCAGGTGGACAATTCTGTAATACATTATCTATATTTCACATTGTGTATTCACCACCCAGAGTCAGTTCTCTTTCCATCACCATATATTAGACCCCGTTTACACTCATCTACAGCCCCCTCTCCCTTTACCCTCTGGTAACCCCTAAACTATTGTCTGTGTCTATGAGTTTTTGTTCCTTCATTTGTTTGTCTTGTTCTTTTGTTGTTTTCAGTTTTATATACCACACATCAGTGAAATCATATGGTTCTTTACTTTTTCTGTCTGACTTATTTCGCTTAGCATTATAATCTCAAGATCCATGCATGTTGTCACAAATGGTCCTATTTCATCTTTTCGTATGGCAGAGTAGTATTCCACTGTGTATATATACCACAACTTCTTTATTCATTCATCTATCAAAGGACACTTTGGTTGTGTCCATGTCTTGACCACCGTAAATAAAGCTGCAATGAACTTTGGAGCACACGTGTCTTTATGGATAAATGTTTTCAGATTTTTTGGGTAGATACCCAGGAAAGGGATTGCTGGGTCATGTGGTAATTCTATTCGTAATTTTTTGAGGAACCTCCATACTGCCTTCCATAATGGTTGCTCCAGTCTGCGTTCCCACCAACAGTGTATGAAGGTTCCTTTGTCTCCACAGCCTCTCCAACACTTGTTACTATTTGTCTTGTTGATGATAGCCATTCTGACTGGGGTGAGGTGATATCTCATTGTGGTTTTTATTTGCATTTCCCTGATGATTAGTGATGTTGAGCATTTTTTCATATGTCTGTTTGCCATTTGTATGTCCTCTTTGGAGAAACGTCTCTTCAGGTCCTCTGCCCATTTTTCAATTGGATTTTTTGTTATTTGTTGTTGAGTTGTATGAGTTCCTTGTATATTTTGGATATTAGCTCCTTATCGGAGGGGCTGTTTGCAAAAATTTTCTCCCATTCTGTTAGTTGTCTCTTTATTTTGTCGATGGTTTCTTTTGCTGTGCAGAAGCTTTTAAGTTTGATATAGTCCCATTCATTTATTTTAACTTTTATTTCCCTTGCCTTTGGAGTCAAACTCATAAAATGCTCTTTGAACCCAAGATTTATAAGTTTAATACCTATGTTTTCTTCTATGCAGTTTATCATTTCAGGTCTTATGTTTACGTCTTTGATCCATTTTGAATTAATTTTAGTACATGGTGACAGATAGTAGTCCAGTTTCATTCTTTTGCACATGGCTTTCCAATTCTCCCAGTACCATTTATTGAAAAGGCTGTCTTTTCTCCATTGTTTGTTTTTTGCTTCTTTGTCAAAAATTATCTGTCCATATTTATGTGGTTTTATTTCTGGGTTCTCAATTCTATTCCATTGGTCTGTGTGTCTGTGTGTCTGTTTCTGCCAATACCATGCTGTTTTGATTATTGTTGCCCTGTAGTATAAGCTAAAGTCAGGCTTATACTACCTCCAGCATTGTTCTTTTTTCTTAGGATCGCTTTGGCTATTTGGGGTCTTTTGTGGTTCCATACAAATCTGATGATTTTTTGTTCTATTTCTTTAAAAAATGCCATTGGGATTTTGATGGGGATTGCATTAAATCTGTATATTGCTTTGGGTAATACAGCCATTTTAACTATGTTGATTCTTTTAAATCTAAGAAACAACCATGCCTAGATAGTACCATCTTGTAGGATCACTCCTAAGTTGATCGTTCAGCTTCTTTGAGACTGACTTACATTAATCAAATTTATAAACAATAGATGTATGAAAAAGACTTCTAATTTTATAAGTTGTTTGGAATCCAGATCCTAATTTCTGATACCAAAATCAAAATCTTAATCAAAAGTTTTCTTATGTACATGGAATCGGAAATACAGAGAGTGAGATACTTTTTAGAAGACCTCATATGAACCAGTAAAAAAAAAAAAAAAAAAAAAAAAATCATCCTTGTCTCCCAGTGGCTCATATCTATATCTCTAAGTGACTTGAATTTCTGCTTCAGTTGGCAGTAGTAGATTAACACTAACAAATTCCTGATTTCTATTATAATATCCTGTTGTTAAGCTCTAGTGAGTCAATCTTCTCTTTTAACACTTTTGCCCAGACAGGGCTTATTGATAGTGCTCCAGCTTTCATACTTAAAATCATATTCTTTCCCTGCTTTCTTTAGATGACTCTGACAGAGACTTTTTGGGCTTGGAGCTTACCCAAACTCTCCAGCCGTGTATTTACTGGAAATATCTTGGCTTATTTCTGCTGATCCTATCCAGGCCAATTGGTCTACTTTCATTTTTAGAGGGGAACAAGTCCTTAGGAGTCCTCCCCGAAAGGTTTTATGACCATTTAAGACCATTCTGAAGTTCGCAAAGACTTTCCCCTAGAGCAAGAACTGCAAAGAAATTCATACCGACATGAAATAAGAGGCCTGTTTTGCTGCTTCTGGCATTTCTGGCATTTAACATGGTGCCTGAAGCACTGTAGGCTTTCAGGGTGTCTGATGTGTCTTTATTGCTGCTACCATGTTCATAGAGCTCACAAAAATCCCTTTTCCCCATTAGTCCTACTCTATGAGTTACCACTAGACCATAGATGACAGAGCAAAGAAAAGCAGATCAATCTAGCACTATGTAGAGTGCCCAGTGTGTATTAAGTGCTCAAGAAATTTTCACTGAATGGAATTAGTATAATTATCATGGATTCTGTAGCGACTCTGTTAAACAAGGTAGGAGCCATCAGGATATAATAGCATGACAGGGTGATGCCAACCAAAATCACTTGAGTTCTAATCTTAACTCTGTTTCTTTACTAGGTATCAATCAAAGGTAGTCATTTATCTACTCTGAGTTGTCTCCAATTCTGCATTTGTAAAATAAGGACAGTAGTACCTGATCTCATTAGGTTTTTGAAAAGAAAATTCATATGTGAAGAACCTATGAGTAGGATGTAGAAACTCAGTAATTATAAGTTCCACACCAACATCCTGTGGTTTTCCTCAACTGTCCCATGGTCCCCAATCTTTTCAGCTCTCCTATCCACTTGGACCTTGAAAAGCCAACCTCTTAGATCCCAATTTGGCATATTAACCCTATTCTCATTCTTCCTGCCTGGCCTTCATCTAGACCTGGCCTCTCTTACTCACTCATAGAATATCAGATCTGGAGGAGACTTTGAAGTACCATAGCCGTGGCCTCTTGTGGTGTTTCCTGCCCAAGCTATGCCTGCCCCTTCTCAGTACCTGGCAGTAACAAGTGCATTGCTCTGCCATTGTTACAGATCAGTACTATCAGCTGCTCAATCTATAGTCTAGAAGGTTCTCTACTAGGCCTAGTTGTAGCATAGCCCAATGGGATTGAAAAAAATAGATGCTATGATTTCAGGATTTTAGAAATGTCCATTTCTAGACATGGAACTTAAATAATTTCTATGTCCTTTAAAAACATCAGATAGCCAATGTAAAAAGAAAAAACCAAAACTATGAATTTGGCATTTCTGACTTCTTCTGATACCAGCTGGAAAAAACTCTGCTTTTAAAAGGCTTCTGTGCCTGGGACAGCACTACCTGGATAATCTCCCTTTGTAAGTCAATTGTGCCATATAACATAACCTCATCACAGGAGTAAAATCCATCCATTGTTGCAGTTCCAGGAATTACACGGATGCACAGATTGAGGAGGGGGTGAGAAATTGGGGGACCATCTTAGATTTCTGCCTACCACAGAATCCCATGTGACGTATTTTATCAATAGAATGCTTTCAGCTGTTATTGAGTTGTGAGCCTGGTCTACATTATGCCAAACAATTATGTATTTATTAGGTTGGTGCAAAAGTAATTGAGATTTAAAAGGTTAAAGATAATTGCAAAAACCGCAAGTTACTTTTGCACCAACCTAATTTATATATTATTATAATAATATAACATATTATTATATACATAATATATATCAAATATATTATTGTGTACATATATAATCAGTAGTAATTCGCTTTGCTATTTTGAATTACTGTTTCACCACAAAATCCCAGCTATCACTGAGTGTATCTGCTCCTTTTTGAGGGGTGATGGAGGAGATCCAGGTCAGGGAAATAGCCAAGCAAGCCAGAGTCAGGCAGGGACTGATTGGGCCTCAAGAGCTAGAAATAGAGAACATGCAGCCCAAGGAAGCCAGGAGCTAAAAAGACGAGTCCTAGCCAAAGTTAGTGCTGAAATCCAACCAGGAAACCAGAATCCAAGTGCCAATTCTAAAGGTCCATAAAAGGATCAAAATTTGAGATAAAGACAAAGGGTAGGAGCTTGGTGGCATGGAAACAGAGTAGAAATAGGTTAGAAGCCAAACACAAAGACAGTCCTCGATGATTGCTTCAAATGCCATTAGGGTGTTTCTCCGGGGGAGTCAAAGTAGAAACATATGTACCCTTTGCCTTCTCCTGAAGAAAAGGTTACCTACTGAAGAGATCTCTGAACACATTAACTAAGAAGTATTTGAAGTTACCAAGGGACGAGTTCCACAACATTTACTTCTGCCTGCTCTGGCCCTGTAAGGGCAGCCAGCTGTTCTGCAGTGTCCCAGCGTGCATGTCAAGTGTTACAGACGGCACGTTTCTGCATGTTGTTACTGCCCCTTCACCACAGTGGAACGAGCCAAACCCCTACGTAAAGCCAACCTTTCTTCTCCTGCACTAAATCTCTTCTGCCGTGACCTACTCTGGCAAGTCTCTTCTCCCTCCTTCATCACCATCTCCTTCTACTGGGGTATTGGACTGTAATTCCTCTTGCCTAATAAAAGCTTTCTCTTGACTTCCCCTCCTATCTATGGCTCCATTTTTTCTGCTCCCCCTGCCACAAAACTCTTTGAGTTATTGTTACTCACTGTCTTCTACTCCTCTCCTCCAGTTTCATCTTTCACCCATCCAACCCACAACCCCACTGAAATTCCTCCTGTCAAGGTCATCAGGGGTCTCCACATTGCTAAATACTACGGTCAGTTCTCAGACCTCATTTGACTTGATGTCTGAGCAGCATTTGGCATGATGGATCATTCCATCCTCATGTACTTTCTTTCCTTCCTCTCCAGGACTCCACACTCTCTTGTTTCTTCCTTCCACCCTCCTGACTGTTCCCTCTTCTTTTCCTTTGCTGTTGCTTGCTCTTCTCCAGACCTCTTCCTGTTGGGGTGCCCCAGGGCCCAGCCGTTAGCTGTGTCCTCTGGTCACACTCACACTCTTGTTGATCTCATCCAGTCCCATGGTTTCACATACTGATGGCTCCCACAAGCATATTTCTAGCTATTTGTTATGACAAATGCCTACTTGACATCACTACTTGGATGTCTAATAAAGACTTTCACATCAACATGTCCAAGAATGAACTCCTGATTCTTGCCACACAATCTGCTCCCCCTCAGTCTTTCCTGTCTCAGTTGATAATAGACTCCATTTCTTCTTCCACCCCTCACATCTGATTGTTCAGAAAATATTTTTTGGCTCTATCAGAATGGCCAAAATCCAAAACACTGACAACACCAAAAGCTGGCGAGGATGTGAAGCAACAGGAACTCTCATTCATCGCTGGTGGGAAAGTAAAATGGTACAGCCCATTTGGAAGACAGTTTGGCAGTTTTTTACAAATATGATTGGGCAGTCATGTTCCTTGGTATTTACCTAAATGGATTGAAAACTTATGTCCACACAAAAACCTGCACACAGATGTTTATGGCAGCTTTATTAATAGTTGCCAAAACTTGGAGGCGACCAAAATGCCTTTCAGTAGGTGAATGGATAAACTGTGGTTCATCCAGACGATGGAATATCATTCAGTACTAAAAAGAAAGGAGCTATCAGGCAGTTAAAAGAGATGGGAGAGTCTTAAACATGTATTACCAAGTGAAAGAAGCCAATCTGAAAAGGCTATATACTGTAAAATTCCAACTATATGACACTCTGAAAAAGGCAAAACCTTGGAAACAGTAAAAAGTTCAGTAGTTTCCAGGGGTTATAGGGAGGCAGTGATTAATGCATAGAACACAGAGGATTTTCAGGGCAGTGAAACTACTCTGTATGATACTATAATGGTGGGTACATGTCAGTATGAATTTGTCCAAACCTATAGAATGTACAACACCAAGAGTGAAGCCTAATCAAACTATGAACTTTGGGAGATAAGGATGTGTCTGTGTAGGTTCACTGATAGTAACAAATGCACTGCTCTAATGAGGGGAATTGATACTGGGAGAGGCTGTGCGCATGTGGGGGCATGGGGCAGATGGGAAATCTCTGAACTTTCTGTTTAATTTTGTTGTGAACCTAAAAAACAAAAGTCCATTTGTTCTAAAAAACAAAGTCCATCAAAATATAAATACGGTATATTAAAAAAATATATATATATATATATATATATATATATATATATATATATATCTCCAGACATTGCCAAGTGTTTCTTGGGGACAAACTTTTCCTTGGTGAAGAATCACTGATTTAGTTATAGACAAATTAGTAGAGTGATTACAGATAGTGATAGGGTGATGAAGGAGACAAGCCCATGATGGGACTGAAAGTTAAAGGGAGTCATTTTCTGTAGGGTGGTCAAAGAAGGCTGCTCTGAGGAGACAACATATACGCTGAGACCTGAATCTAAAATGAGTTAACAATAGAAAGGGTTAGAGAGAAGGCATTCCAGGTAAAGGGAAGAAGACATGCAAGGGCTCTGAGCCAGAACAGAGGTTAGTATGACTTGAGTATTGAAAGAAGGACAGAGTGTAGAATCATGACAAATAGGGCAGCAGGTGACAAGGTCTGAGAAGTATCAGGTTGGGCCTTTCAACTGTGGTAGAGAACTAGGAATTTAGCTGAGATAGCAAGCCTCAGTTTAAAGTAGAGGAATGACATTATCTTACTTTAAAAAATGAGGGATTTAAGTTGAAACATTGGTGTTAAGGTCAATTTTATGTGTTTACTTGGTTAGGTTGTGGTGCTCAGTTAACTGGTCAATCACTATCCTAGATGTTGCTGTGAAAGTATTTTATGAATGGGGTTAACATCTACAATGAATTGACTCTCACTAAAGTAGATCAGCTCCATACAGTCAGTTGGCCAAATCCAATCAGTTGAAGGCCTTAAGAGGAAAACTTGAGGCTTCCCAGAGAGTAAGGAGTTTGCCTTAAGACTCTAAAGTATAATAGAAATCCTGCCTGAGTGTTCATCCTGCTGGACTATCCTGCAGATTTTGGACTCGTCAGCCCCATAATTGCATGAGCCAATTCCTGAAATTAATTTCCTTTACCTATCTATCTCTGCATTTCTATCTCAATCTCTATTTTTATATATCTGCATCTCCATCTCTCTTTATCTCTCCTATTGGTTTTGTTTCTCTGGTAAACCTTGACCAATAGGCATGGTTAAATAAAGTTATGACCAATGATTCAATTTGATAACACCTTCAAGGACAAGGCCTATGGTTTGTTAAGTTACCAAATACCACCTCTTGACTCAGTAACTTGAAGTAGCTGACATTGAGGGATGGATGATGGGCAGTCCTAGGGGAATCTAGTATTTGATGACTAGAGGGGTTGTGGAACTCAGATATTCAAGGTTTATAGACTGTGGGATCCTTAAACTAAGCCATGCATCCTTGGCCATACCTCTCCCTCATGCACTGCTCTGAAGCGGGCTGTTCCAGATCGAGACAGGTCTAAAGGAAGCCAACTCCCCGCCCCCGGCTTGGTCTGTGAAAGAGACCAGTGAGAGTGCAGAACCATGGACTCATTTAGTTGTTTCAACTGGCACATAGGCACAATTGTTTCTTATCCTGGGTTTACACTTAGGCACTAAATCATTTATTCACCCATTCCGTCATTCAACATATTACTTCAATACCTGTTATTTTTCAGGTTCTATTTTCGGTCCTCAAGGATCAGAGTAAGAGAGAGAGAGAGAGAGAGAGAGAGAGAGAGAGAGAGAGACTTATTCTTCATAAAGCTTCATTCTAGTGGAGGTGATGCATAGAAAAGAAGTAAACTGAAAAGATAACAAAATGATTCCAAGTTGTGGTAAATGCTGTAAGGGAACTGAAAAAGAGGCTGAAATGTGTGTGTTTATAAAGAGTGGTCAGGGAGGGTGTCTTCAATACAGAAGGGGAAATCTAGAAAACAGGAAGAGGTTGTCCACATGAAGGGTTGAGGATGCATTCCAGGCAGAGGGAACAGGATTGGAAAAGCTCCGAGGGAGGAAGCAGCTTGTCACAGTAAAGTGTCTTGTGGACATAAACAAATATCAACCAAAAGAACATAAGCTAAGGAGATTTGTTTGAAGGAATCAGCCATCATCTCTGAGGTTTTGGAAGAGACTCGAAGGCTATCAGTTATTAATAAATCCTGGTCATTTCGGTCTGATCATTGAGGATTTACTGTTGTCTTCTGGAATCACTTGTTACACATAATGGTTTGCCTTCCCACAAGTCTGACTTAAAGACTTATAGATAGCAGGCTGGTTTTCTAGGCTGGTTACTAGTGTGCATAATAGGTTGGGGTCCTGGGCTGGTTGCTGCAGGCTGTGGGTCAGAGTTCTATTTTTATATATGGTCTGGCCATTGCCCATGTGTATATTCAGTCTCTCAATCTGAAAGCACATCAGTGTATTGGGGCATCTCAAGTGTTAATGAAAAGGGCATCCAATGAGGTTGCAGAGATGGTAGGGTCCATATCACACAGAGCATTCTAAACCATGAGGAGGGGGCTGGATTTCTTTCTAATGTAATGGAGAACTATTGAAGGGTTTGAAATAGGGAGTGAGGTGATTGGATGTACGTTTTAAAAGGAATGCTTTCGCTGCTGTGTGCTTAGTAGATTTGAGAGGGGTTAAGTGCATAGAACAGTTAGGAGACTGTTGTAAGAATCCAGGCATAAGACAATGGTAACTTATTCTGAAGGGATCGTACCTCTGCTGCTTAAGTAATTTGTAGCCAGAAATCTTTCCTGAGCTGCACTTATCGTTTGGATATAATTTAGCTATTTGTCTTTCTCCTATAAGACAATTGAGCTAAACAAGGATTGAGGATCAGGTTAATTTGACAGTTATATTTTTTATTGTAAATTAATGAGTTGGCAAATATACACATACATCTGTCTTGTGTTTATTCAGTAAGAGTGGATTGTTAATCACCATGGGTACACTGACAAGATTATTTC
Organism: Rhinolophus sinicus; assembly: GCF_036562045.2. NCBI lineage: Eukaryota > Metazoa > Chordata > Mammalia > Chiroptera > Rhinolophidae > Rhinolophus > Rhinolophus sinicus. The sequence goes on from NC_133756.1 coordinate 66,964,530, forward strand.
TATAATTGAGGAGCCAACCTAGCAGTTACAATGAGTTCCTGACAGATTGTGTGTTTAGGCAGCCATTTGACCTCTCTGGAGGGGCCTGTATCTAACCTTGTACAATCATTTCTGGTTTAAAATCACATGAATAATAGTTACTCTAACTAATCTTTATCTTGTTAGGCATTTTCATATTTTCAAAATATTTCTGGACCTAGTTATGCTGGCTTATTATCTAGCTATTCATTTATTGAACACCTACTATATGCCAGACCCTAGGCTAGGCACTGGGAATATAGAGGTGAACACGATAGACAAAGTTCCTACCCTCTTTGCCTCTATATGGTAGGGGAGAGGTATACTAAGCAGACATACACTCAAATGAATATGTAATCACATATTTCTTTATGTGTCATGAAGGAAAAGATCATAGATCAAAATGGTGGAGATGAGGACTATTTTAGATTATGTGGTCAAGGAAGTGTCAATTGGTAAATACCATATAAGTTGAAACCTGAATGATGAGAAGGAATCAATTAGGCAAAAATGTGGGGAAAGAGAACATGATGGCCCTGAGGAGGGATGCAGGGACAGAAAGGGAGAAAGACTGGCTTAGTGATCAAGGACAGTGACTTATAATGAAGATGGAGAGCTAGCGAGGAGGGCACAGCAAGTATCTGCTGTCTTGAAGATCACAAAGGGCCTGGAGGTAAGGGGTCTGTAACAGAAAGCAGCAGGACCACTTAAGTTTGTAAAAGATCCTCCTAGTTGGTATGAGGATGGGTTGGGAGGACAAGAATATTTTGCTATTGTCCTGTTCATATATGACAGTGGTGAAACTAGGCTGGTGACATTGAAGATGGAATGCAGTGGAAATATTTGAGACATATTTTGGTAGTTGAATTGGTGTAATCACTCTTCTTGTGATGGATTGGATGTGGAGGTGAGGAAGGGAAATATCAAAAATGACCTCCATTTTCTGGTTTGAACAACTGACTGGAGGATGGCTGGAAACTTATGTTTTGATATTATTTCCATGGGTTTAGTTACATTATCAGAAATTCAAATACTTGTTTTAAAATGGTGTGAATCATAGTTCCTGACAGATTGTGTCAGATTGTGTCTTCATCATTCATTCACTGCTTCTTTAATTTTCTTTTTATTTTCTATTTTTTGTATTACTTGTTTCTTTACACCTGGCTTTGCAGATCTTATACCTCTTTTTTCTTGTTTATTTATTCTAACATCTATTTCCATTAAGCATAAGAAAAGCATTCATATGGGTAAATTGGTTTTGCTGTTACTGTTCTAATTTAGTGATCTCTAGGAATCAGGCTGTGCTAGTACCCAAAACACATTGTATGAACAGCTAGGTTATTAATGAGAGCTGGGTAAACCCCTGACCCCTCTCGCTTTACCTCGTCCAAAATAAATTTGCGAAAATAGTCCTTCCAACAATTTACCTGACCTATAACTCAATGAGTTGTGTTTAAAAGGAAATCATTCACATTCCCAAGCTTTACCAAAAAAATCTATTGTTTAGTTTAATCTAGGAAATACATTTTTTTGGTTGCATATTCTACTTTCACCTCATTTTTCTCTTTAAGTATGAGGTGGACAAAATAACTATATTTACATAGAGCTGCTCTAAATCATATGGAAGCTAATTTTTTCACTTTAATTTTTTAGTTACATATATCATAAATGAATATATTCCCAATGTAAAATTCAAACCAAGAATGATATGGAACAAATAAAGAGTCTAAATATGTAAGTTTCCTTTTATTCTCTTTCATCTACATATGCATATGCATGCAAATATATATAATTATGCAAATATATATGTATGTAATTGTACTCTGTCAATTGATATACAATTTGTCTAATACACATAATAAAATGTCTTGAAGATATTTCCATATTTATACATAAACACGACATTCTTTTTAATAATTAAAAAGTATTTCAGTGTCTGCATGTTCTATAATTTTTTAAACCATTCTTCTTTTAAAGGATTTTACTGTTGTTTCCAATATTTTGCTGTGACAAACAATTCAGCTGATCTTTCCTATACATGCTTCCTGTGTGTGCATTGTATTTTTGATAGATTTATAGAAATTAAATTGTTCGGTTAAAAGATATGTGCATCTCGTTATTCCAAGAGTCTACATGAGTTCTTGACCTCACATCTGTATAACCATCAATATTATATATTAATAATCTTCAAAAAATTTTGCCAATTAGGTCAAAATGAATTATTGTTTTAATATTTATTTATTTATTTATTTATTTATTTATTTATTTAGGGGTAGCGCATATATTTATATTTGGCATTATCTTTTTTTTTAATGCTAGAATATGAACTGGCAAATTTTTCTGTTGAGCTGTGTTTGTGTTTATTTATAGGAATCCTTTACATATTTTATATTCAAATTTATCTTTTATACACTTTTAAATGTTTTTCAGCCTGTCCCAATCTTTCAGTTTGTTTATGATATCTTATATCATGTAAAAGTTTCAAAGTTTATGAAATTCAATCTTTCAATATTTTTTCCTTTATAGCATATAGATTTTCTATCTTGTGTAAAAAGGTCTTCCCCAATCCAAGGTCATAAAAACTATTCCCCTATATTTATCTTAATGTATTTATAGGTTTAAAAATATGTAGCTCTTTATTACATTGGAAATCTACATAGAATTGGTTAGAGACCTAATTCCTATTTCTAAAACATGTAGGCATTCAAATATTCGTGAAATTAATAAATGAACTTAACTTTTTCCAAAATGGATACTAATGATCCCAAAGCCACTTATTAACTAGTTAACCTTTTTCCCACCAGAGTAAAATATTGTCAGTATTCTATACCAAATTCTCATAGATAAATGAGGATTCTGGTTCTTTGTCACATTCCATTGATCTTTTCTTTTGTTTTTATCACACCATTGTAATTACTATAGATTTAAACTTTGTTTTTTATATTTGTTAGAGTAGGTTATTAAAATTTCCTTAGAGATTCTTGCATATTTTATCTTCTAGATGACCTTTAGGATGAACTTATGAATTCTCATAAAATTCTGTTGGAATTTTTAAATTGGAAATACATAAAATTTATAGATTAATTGGAAATATGTTCATTTTTTATTACTCTTTTTGGCATAATAACATCATTATAATTAGAGGTGGTTGGTTCTCATTTCTGGAAAAATAAAAGTTATTGTTTAATATTTAGTGATTAAAGGTTACATAAAATAACTGGAAGTGCGTGTGTGTGTGTGTGTGTGTGTAGTCTCTTACCATGTCATTTAAAAATCTGTAAATTATTTTTCCAACTTTTTAAATTGGAATAGTTTCAGACTTACAAAAAAGTTGCAAAGAGTTCCTATATGCCTCCACCCAGCTTCTACAAACAGCTTACATAATCATAGTACAATTATTGAAAGGAGGAAAACAATATTCATACAATACAGTGTGGTCTACTTCACGAATCTTATTCAAATTTCACCAGTTTTTCCACTTGTGTCTGTTTTTTCTGGTCCAGGATTCAATCCCAACACCTACACGGGGTTTAATTGTCATATCTCCTTAATGTCTTTTCAATCTGTGAAATTTCTTAACTTTTCTTTGTTTTTCATGATCTTGACACTTTTGAAGGGTACTGGTCAGTCATTTTTAAAAATACCCCTCAATTTTCATTTATCTCATATTTTTTCAGGATTGGATTTGGATTATGCATTTTTGGTAAGAATGCAGAAGTGATATTGTAGCCTTCTCAGTGCCTCATATCAGGGGGTAAATAATGTCAATATGGCTTATTACTGCTGATGTTAACATTGACCAATTGATTAAGGTATTATTTGCTGATTTCTCCACTGTAAAATTTGGATTTTTTAAATTCATAATTATTTTATTGGGAGATACTTTAAGGATATGCAAATATTCATCTCAATTTCTCATCATGGTGTTGCACACTAAATTTTATAGTATGAAGAAAACATTTCTATAGCATACAATGTGAATGTACTTGATATTCCCTACCCCTCCCCATCCTCTTCCCCCACTCCCCCAAAATCACTCTTGATCCTTTCCTATCATGTTATGGGCCTTTAGAGGCTGACCTGACAAGACTGTATCCCTCCAGCTCCCTCGGCCTCTGGCTTCTACTTGAGTTTTGCGGGTGGTGGACACCAGCAAGAGGTTGGAGAGTCAGTGGAGAAAAAGATTAGTGTATTTATTCTCTCCCGATGACTCCCTTCCTGCTTGAAAGTGGCCAGGTTTCCCCACTGAATCCCAGAGCTCTAGTTAGATGCCCTCTCCTACAGCTATGTCAGTCTTCCATGGTTCTTGTGTTTGCCTAACATGGTCATTTCTAGTTTCAAATTTTTAATTGGAATTCTATTGTAAAAAAGAGTAGTCTCTTCTTTCTTATTGATTGATTGATTGATTGATTGATTGATTAAGTATGAACTCCTGGATATTTATTTTATTCTATGGGTTATAATCTGATGCTATCATTTCTTTTGTCGCTCAAATTATTCCAGGTTTGGCTATTGAGAGTACTTCCAAATTGGCTCCACTGTTCTTTGGACATGGCTCCATCATTTTTCAAACATGTCTTTATTTTTCGTACTACAAGATATTCTGGGCTTGTCTTGTATGTCCTTTGTCACAGTCTTGAAATCAACACTTTCTCCAAGAAGCCTTGGTTCCTTGTATTACAGAATAGTATTTAGAATCAATATCTGGGCTCAAGGTGTGCTACGTAATTACTCCTGGGTTGTCATTGTTTCTAGGCCCTCTCAGTAGAGGGAGCTCGGGAATATACGTCTGTATACCAACCCATGCGGATACACATATCTCTATTTTTTCGTCTATCCATCTGTATATACATTAAAAATGATGAACTCATGTTAACACCTGTAGTTTCAACACAATAGCACAGGGTTTATTCTATTCTCCCCACTTTTTTTATAAATTTATAACTTTTTTCCTCTAAAAGTGAAAAAACCTAGCTCTCATTATCCACAATGTGTATTTTTTCAATCCTAGTATAAACATAAGTAGTACTATGGACTTTCACAGTTAGAAAAACTCTTGTATATTATTTGGTATAGTGCCCTCATTTTACAAATGAGAAAATCCAGGCCAGTAATGATTCAATTGCCAAAGGGAAGAAGCAAATTACTAGAAAAAATAATTATAGATGTCAGGATTTTAAATTTTAATATTGTGTATATTTCACAAGAGAAAGGACAGGAAATGTAATGTTAGATAATTGCAAAGAAGAAGCATTGATTCATTCTCCCCCGCCCCCCGCACTATTGTTATACAAGTGAGACTATTCTGGCTAAAAAGTAAGACATTTGGTTAGCACGGCATATGTATATAATATGGCCAAAGGCCAGAAAAACGAGACACACTACTCATGTGGTGTTAAGACAGCCTCCGGAAAAATAGAAGAATGAAGTATTCCATTACCATGTCTAATTTGTACAGTTATGGATACAGTCAAATGCTCAGAGGTCATTAAAGTTTATAGATCTTGTTACATGAAGTAGACATAAAGGAAGGATTTTATTTCTTCTTTCTTTCCAAAATATCATCAACATCTTGTATTTTGTGACTATTTTTCAGTTACAGAGCCTGACATTTCTAAAGGTGAGATGAACAGAATATTAAGCCTCCTGGAAAATCACTTATTTTTTGAGCATGAAAATTGCAATTATATATCACATGTTGAAAACTTGATAATTAAATTCCTTCACATTTTTGTCTCCTCTCTGCTCTGAAGATTTGGGATCTCTGGTTTAACGATGCCTCAGGATCTTGATTTTCTTTGAAAGGTTGATTGCTAGATGGGAGAAAAGGAGGAGTTTGCCCCCATTGTCAAGGTGGTAATGGAAAAGATGTGCCCGTGGCATCTGGGAATTGAAACACGGAGCTTCTTTTTCTGTAAAGCAATGTCACATGTGATGGTCAGGGTCTAAGATTCTTTGGTATTACACTGTATGTATGCTGGGATTAAAATCTAAATTTCACATATATTGTTAATTCTGTGGGAAAATATTTCCAAGCAGTCAACCTGGAACACAACTCATAGCTTGGTGACAGTTGGTTGATTTCATGAATCTGTATTAAGGTAGAATTGCTGAGAACTGTAATTTGCTAATTCCTAAATCTTTATTCAGATTCTCCTTGCCTTGAATCCTTGCCCTGGCTAGAACAAGCTATAGGAATTGGTAAATTGAATCCCTGCCTTGGCCTTTGATGAGCTCGTAAAATGGATGAGTAGGCCCTGATTCTCCTTCTGCAGGAAGGATAGCATAGGAACCCATGTGAAGTTAAAAAGACTCTAGACATCTATAGGAATCTCACAAATTGTCCTCATTATCTTCAAAATGACTACTTCTCCCCAGTTTCAGACTTCCATAGTTCTGAAGAATCTCTTCTGAATTTTTTCTCCTTCCATTTGCACCCAAGATGTATTTTAACTTCGTGTCACTTATAAATCAATATTTAAATGGAGAGAGTATATAGAATGATTGCAACCAAGACCACACTCTGGAGATATGAATTAATCAGAAATCTTTATCCTGGTTCAAGATATTTATGGACATTAAATTAGAGATGTGGGAAATATGCTCTTACCTTATATGATTTAAGGAATTGGACATTGTTTCTGAGTTGTCTGATTGAAAAAGAGATGGATGAAATTTCCATCTCACAAAGCATTGAAGGGTTTATTGCTTAAATAATCATGAAATAACAATTATCACTGAATAAACAGCAGCTTCTTAAGGAGAATCTTCATATTGCAGAAGACATTTAAATAAATCTTTTTCAGAAAACATACTGATTTTTCATGTTTGGAAATTTACTGAACACTTTTTCTTATTTCTCAAGGGCAAAAATATTTCTCACAGGACTTCTTTTCTTCCTTTCAATCCAATAAAGTCAAAATGTTTAAAACAAAAGAAATAAGCTGGAGACTAAAAGCAGACACTATTATTTTGAAGACTCAACCAAGAAGAATGTTGGGATGGGAAGTGGTGAAGAATTTATTCTAACACATATATTTGCAATAATAATAGAATAAACAGCAACTTTTCCTTCAAATAGATTACATTTTATGTGTTTTTTCTCTTTTCGTATCTGTCAAAATGAGAAAGTTTCTCTTTAAATTTAAAGAGATTCAGACCGCTTAAATTGTTCCTGTAACTAGCATTGACATCAATGGGTCTCATGGTGAGAAAAGAATAGTTCCTCAGAGTTTGTCTAAATGACATTTTAAGTTTTACTACATTACTAATCTTCTCATTTTTGGTACATTTCATATTTGAAACCAGAAATTAAGTTATGATAAAAACATTTGTAAAAATAGTCTATGTGTTGATGGTAAGTGTAGATTCTTAAAAGAGCAGAAGCTGGGCGGCCGGATGGCTCAGTTGGTTAAAGCACGACCCTCAACAATGAGGTTGCCCATTCAAATGGCGACTGGACTGGGAACTGAGCTGTGCCCCCCACAACTAGATTGAAGGACAACTACTTGGAGTTGATGGGCCCTGGAGAAACACACTGTTCCCCAATATTCCCCAATAAAAATTTATTTTAAAAAAAGCTGAAACTGATATACCACAATTAATTGAAAATATTCAGGAATAAAACATGGATAATATTTCAAGTCCTAAAAGGAAAAATATGTTGATCGAAGAAGTAAAATTTGGAGAATGAGAAGTAAGGTGAACATTCCCTTTTTTAATCATATGATCTTATTTAGAATGTTTCTTAGAAAACTGTTTTCTTCAATAGACCTAAGTGACTGATGCTTACACAATTTATATTTTTAAAAAAACTTGCCAAGATTCTAAGAGATTTCAAATAAAATCTAACTCATTGTCATAATATTTCCATATTTTAAAATGATGCTCTCTATAAATATGAATAAACATACAGAGTTAAAATGATCTATGAGAAGTCACTCCTAAATCTGCAGATATATCCTTGGGGATTCAAGAGATTTTCTTTTAATGAGTATTACACTTTTATGTGTATATTTACTGATATTCTAAAAAGTGACTATTTGACATTTGAATGACTTCTATAAGCAAACATCCTAAGTTAACCTAGTGTTTCTAATAGCTAAGATAACATTAGAACCAAGAAGTTCAGCTTCAATTGCTAAACACAACTGAACAAAGGCTGTAGGTGATGCACTTAGGGCAGGTGAAATCCATGTTGTACATAAGGTTTCTTGTGAGGTGGGGCTGGGACTGAGTCATCACCGATCCGTATGAGTATAGGCATGTGAAACTCAAAAGAATCATGCAACTTGTTGTTCAAGATGGTGGACAGAGCACACCTGAGAGCACATACTGGAGTTTAGATAAAATGTGTGGATTTAGCCTGCAATAATAAACAGAACCAAGGGGCAACATTGAAGTTAAGATATTTCAACAAACTTTGGAAAATCGGTTGAAGAGTGTTGACTGATGATGAAAAGCAAAAGAAGGGGTGGCCCAGTGGCTCAGGTGGTTGGAGCGCCATGCTCCTAACACCGAAGGCCACCAGTTCGATTCCCACATGGGCCAGTGAGCTGCGCCCTCTACAGCTAAGACTGTGAACAATGGCTCTCTCTGGAGCTGGGCTGCCATTAACAGCCAGAGTTCGGTATGAGCTGCTGTGTGATGTCGTGGGCTGCTGTGTGGGGTTGTGTGCTACTGTTGAGCAGCAGGCAGCTGCCGAGAGGCTGTGAGCAGCCAACTGATGACCAGTGACCAACTGACGACCAGTGACCAACTGCCTCAGCCTGGGGGAGCGCAAGGCTCATAATACCAGCACGGGCCAGGGGCCTGCGCCCTGCAACTAGACTGAGAAACAATGGCTTAAAAAAACTGGGGGGTGAGGGCAAAAAAAAGAAAAGCAAAAGAAGCTATGCCCAATACTACGTGCAGACTTGAGTATGAAGAAAGCAGGGAACAAGATATAAGGGACATAAGGCTGAAAACAGAGTGATTAACAGTCCCAGTTTGTTTGAGACTGCCCTGGTTTTAGGTTTGAAAGTCCCACATCCCAGGAAACCCCTCAGTCCCAGGCAAACTGGGCAAACTGGAACGGTTGGTCACACTAGCTGAAAACACAAAGTACAGAGTATTATGTAAAAGTTCATATATAGGTTGACCTACTTCCCCATTTCCTCCATCCATAATCATGTATTTAAAGGGAAAAGAAACACATTAAACTGGGCTGGTCTCTGAATATTAGATATTTGGATAAATAATTTTAATTGGTTTTATGCTGTTCAATATTTTATAACTTCTTTAAAAACTAATTAAAAAACATAAATTTTATGATCTAAATTGTACATTCATATATATAACATATAAATATTTCATTATTCATAAGATTATTATCTATGCAATATATACTTTTATTATATAAAATATAATAAAATTATTTATAAATACATAATGATAAAGCATAGTAAAACCATTCAAATCTCCATAATTAGGGGAAAAAAGCAATCCTGTGCCATTACAGTTAGTCATACAATCATGTTACAAGCAGTGATGTAACATAAGAGCGTAAATACTTTTGCAATCTAGCAAAAATATTTCAATTTTACTTTTATTGTATTTTTTAAATGTATTTAATTACTATTGTTTTCTGGTTCTGTAGATGGATTCAAGATTTAAACTTTAGGGCTTTGTACCTACTTTTATGTCTGTAAATATTTAAATAGCATTAGAAAAGAATTTAAGTATACACTGAAGTAAGTTTTTTTTAAAGAAGTTTGTGTATTACTTATGTTTGATATATTATTTTCCCTCCTTATTTAGGTGGCCCACAACTTTACTAGACTTTATTTCATTTGGTTTCCCAGTATTTTTGGCCCATTTTAGCTGAACTTCAACATCTACTTGTGTAACAGAACAACACATTTTCTAGTTCCAACTGGACTGAACCACAGGTCACAGCACAATTCTTTATTAAATAAGTTACCTTTGAAGATTCTTAGTCTCTATTACGGGATGTTAGAATATCAATCATAAAACATATCCAAGAGATAACACCAGGGTGAGACAATCAGAGTCTTTTTAAAACATCTAATGAGGATTGACATGTGCCATTGTTTATATTGGTTCAAGGAGCTATTTAACTCTGAACATGATGCCACAAGTGTCAACACATTGTTAACATGAGTTTTCCTAGAGATTCTCAACAGACACTCCAGCTTGTAAAAAGCAATTTACAGTGTGCTACATTTTGTCCCATGTATTTAGGGCAGAGTTGAAGGGAGGAGGGTAGGAAAAGAGCTCTCATATCTTCTGGATGTTCTTGTGAATATAGGACAATATAGAGTAAGTATAGCCATACGTAGTGTTACATTTTCAAATCCATCAGTTGTAGTAGCAATGAAAACTGTATCAAAGGGTATTTCTGCAGTAAAAAGATCTATAAAATCTAATTGAGACATGAACTTCATATGAACTACAGAAAATGGGACAAATTTTTGCGTTTGGGATTTCAATGAGTTGCGGGGCTGCTCAGTAAATTTATCTGTGAGTCTGGGAGCTTAAGATACTGAGTGTTACTTTGACTGCTAAGTATTATTTAAGTAATCATACACTAATTTTTTTGTAAACTTGAAGCTATTTTAAGAAAACTAAGAGTAATCTAGTTATAGAAACAAAATTATGGTGAAGAATTATAAAACCTGCTATGGACTGAATTGTCTCCCTAAAATTTATACATTGAAGACCTAACCCCCAATGTGACTTTTAGGAGGTAGTTAAGTGAGGTCATATGGGTGGGGCCCTAATCTGATTGGACTAGTGGCCTTATAAGAAGAAGTAAACAGAGAAATGGAGAGAGCGTTATAGTTTTGTGAAGGTGACTATCTCAGCGAGAAGGTGGCCGTCTGCAAGCCAGGAAGAGAGTTCTCACCAGAAACCAAATTGCCTCGAAATTTGCATCTAGAGCTGTGAGAAATTAATTTCTGTTTTTCAAGCTGCCTAGTCTATGGTATTTTGTTATTTCAGCCTGAGCAGACGAACACACCTTCTTCAGCCATATTTTCAATAAGCATCCAGAGCTGGATGTGATTTAAAATATTCCTGATCTAGTTTCTATATATGCCATATACAGTTGACAGCATAGATCCCAAACTGTGATGCAGGCAGAGGTGGCCTTTGGAACCACGAAGTTCCACATTCTTTGACCTTGTGTCTCATTCCCACGTCCCGTGAAAACAAGCTCATTCCACCTGAGTACAAGTAGGTTTTCACTTTAAATCTCTTAACTCAAAATTTGTAATGAAAGACTTGCTCAATATATAATACTATTACACTAACAAAATGGTCAATGTCCATGTTTTTTTTTTTGTTTTTTTAACAAAGCAGGCTTTTTTTTCCTTTTTTTTTAAACATTTTTTATCCCTGAAATACCACTCGTACTTACAGGGAGAACTTTGGGTTAATCTATGAGTTGTTTTAGGGTGATACGGAGACTGGGGTGTCAGAAGAAATTGTGCGTATTTCCATATGCAGCTCTGCCCTTGTTCTCCCTGGAAGAACAATCATGGGTCTTGTCCAGATGGATTGATTGAAAGTGTATTAGCAGGAAAGACTGGAGTGTGGAGGTGTTGCTCAATGTTTTGTCTGTTTATCCTAGCTCCAGCCTCAGGATTCAGAGACTGCCTTGCCTTGTAGCAGTCTTTGAGCACTGCCAGATTTTTTTTACCGTTTTTTCTCAAGCACAGAACCAGCCACTTCCTTTTACACTTGTTTCTTCCCTCCTCTCCTAAGATCAGTTTTATCAATTAAAAATCCATTATTTTATTTACTGTCACCTCTTCCTCTTTGCAGCATTGCTATAGTTATTGTACTTTTTCAGCAGTCAGATCATCCATTGCCTCAAGCTCATCAATATCTAGGACACTGGAAAGCAACCTCTCCCACACAGATGGTAATATACTATGAAGTTCTTGAGAGAAAAGACTTAACTTTACTGATTTCTTTAGGTCCAGTGTTGTGCATAGCTTGTGGGAAGTGTTTGCTGACTGGTTGATGACTGACTGATGATTGAACAAAAATAAGTTGGTGGGAAACAGAGCTGCCTAAATACCCTCAGGAATGAGGTGGAAATTGGATAGACAAAAGTAAGCAGAGTAAATATGAGGAAACACAAGAACGGACATCTATGGAACATAGAACATTGTGGGTGAACAAAATTTTGATATCTATAAAATTATGTAAGATCGGTTTATTTTTCAGGAAGTGTTGAGATGTCTGGATGTGTGCACACACCTACCTATAGATTATACTGCACAGAATATGAGAGTAATGAGTATCCAAAAACACCCCTAACAAAACAAGAAGAAATAAACTACAAAACGTGATTTAGATGAGTTGAGTTGTATTGATTGTAGCCACTTAAGTATCTAGTAATCTTGAAGCATAATATCATTTACATAAAGTAACCGTTTGTAGCGGATAAATTCAGGAATAGGCGATTTTTTTATGATGTATTGTGCAGGAATATAGTTTTGTACCATAAATTTAAACATCTACACGGATAAGACTATTGATAAAGTTTGCATACTACAGTGTCCTACACATAGTAGGTCTTATTAATTATTTATTGTTGAGTGAAGTGGTAGGTAATCACATAGAAATCTTCAACTGTGGAGTTTTAGTATCAATGAACTAATCGTATGCTCCCTTACTTCCCTAAAAAAAAAAAAAAAAAAGAACACTTGGAAAACATTTACATTAGAATTGGCACATTTTCCCATAAGATTTTTTGTTTTTGTGTTCTCCTTATCTATAGACATATTTTTAAAAGACAAAGCCAGATGATTAGCCTACATCAGTAGTTTCTTTTGATCATCATCAACAGTGACCCTATGGGGCTGGAGGTTTTAAAAACATGCAACTAAATATTTTTGCAGTGTGAGTAATATTTGACGGCCTTTTATCAGAGAACAAATATTACCAAAAGCCTACTAAGTGAAAGGTGAAAATAAGTTAATTCCTGTGCTCAAGTCTGGGTAAAGAAGACTTCAATATATAAAAAATCAACAATAAATAATTGCTAAAGGCAAAGGGATGGAGGTTCAGATTGGAGAGCTATACCGAGGTTACACCTAAATCAAAGTAGTGGAAGGTCAACACTAAACTAGGAGAGTAGGAATACTCGAACCAACCCAAATGGATTGACAGACACTGAGAGCAGAAAGTACTTTCAAAGAATAGCACTGACTCACAGAATGTAAATCCCTCACCACCTGCCTCCTTTCTTCTAGCAGATGACCCTCCATATACTATACTCCACAGAGAACAGCTAATACATGGAAGATCCTTTTACTTCCATCTATTAGGATCATTTTGTATTCTAGACAGAATGATCCAAAAAGACCCACAGATAGATATGTGATGATAAAAACGTAAAATTTCATGGATAAAGAAACCATATGTGTGTGTGTGTGTGTGTGTGTGTATATATATATATATATATATATATATATATATATATATATAGAGAGAGAGAGAGAGAGAGAGAGAGAGAGACTTATTATAAGAAACTGGCTCAGCTGATTATAGAGATAAGTGCCCAGAAGAGCCAATATTCCATTTTGAAGGCAGTCAAGCAGAAGCATTCTCTCTGTACTCTGGGGAAGTTCAGCCTTTTTGTTCCATTCAGATCTTCAACTGATTGGACGTGTTCTACCCACATTAATGAGGGCAATCTGCCTTACTCAGTCTTCCAATTCAAATGTTAATATGATCCAAAACACCCTCACAGAAACATCCAGAATAATGTTTGACCAAATATCTGGGTATACCCCATGGCCCAGTCAATTTGACCATAAAATTAACCATCACACACACAGCTTCATACTTTTTCTCCTCAACACTGTATCAGAAGGCAATATCTACAGATTTATAGAGAAAAGTTGTAACCCAAGAATTCTATATCCTGAGGAGATGTCAAAAGGATATTTCAGTTATGCAAGGGCTCAGAAAATACCCCTGTATGTGTCCTGAAACACATACACAATTATATATCAGAACCAGATAAAACAAAATCCAATAACTCAGAAATACAAAATGCAGGGTACAAAAGGACTGTATGAATAAATACAGTAGATAAGTGATTAATATTCTTAATGGCACAGAAAAAGACTTTGAACATTAATAAGAATGTCACCAAACCCTCAAAATAAGACAAAACTAAACATTGTTCATAAAAATATAAAATGATATGTAACATTAAAAATAATCAAAGAAAGACAAATTAAAATAAAAAGCCATTGTTATCTGACAAAAAAATTAAAATATTGATAATCCTCAATGTTGAGAAACAAGACCTCTCATTCACTACTCATGGGCACATGTTTTTTGGAAAGTAACTTTACGATATAAATTAAAAGTCATAAAAAATGTCCATATCTTTCCACTCAACATTCTCATTTTTAGAAAAAGCATGTTCGTGTGAAGGTGAAAGATTAGAACCAACCTATCTTCCAATATAGGAATGGTTATTTATAATGGCCCATTCCTATAAGGGAATGTTGTACATACAGCTCTTGCAAGCCATATTTTGAAGCCTACTTAGTGATCTAATACACCCCTTGCTCTACAGTATTATGTGAAAAGGGTGAAATATAAGTAAGTCTAAATACAGTAAGGTCTCAATTTTATTAAATATACTTAGAGAGAGAGAAAGATATTAAGCAACTGGAAGGCTATACACCAAGGTGTAACCAGTCCTTACTTATAGGAAATAGGGCTAAAATTATTTAACCTTTCTTCTTTTCATTTTTCTATATTCCCCAACATTTCTTCAGTGGACTTTCATTTCTAAAAGTCAAACACAAGTTATTTACCAAAGATAATTTATAAAAATACCTATTAAAAATACTTTATTAAAAAATCCAGCAGAGTATAAAAGCAAATAATTTGTCCCATTGATAAACCTACAAAGCAACAGAGACTATTTTACACTGGTACTGAAGCACGGGAGGAGGGTATACATTAGTAAAATTTTTGTGGAAATAAATCTAGAAATATGTAAAAAATAGCTTCAAAAGAGTTTGGGGTTTTTTTGTTTGTTTTTTTGATTTTTTAACCTACCAATTCAATTTATTGGACGCTATTTTAAAAGTACATATGTAAAAAAATGTACTGAAAGATTTATATCCGTGGATGCTAACTGCAAAGCGTTTGGAACAATTCAACTGTTAACAGTAAAGGAATGGTTAGATAAAAAAATAGCAGATTCATTTGTTATAATATCAGTCATTCATTAGCGATCATGTTGTCAAAAATTATCCTATGACACGAAGATAATCACAGTATAATATTAAGTAAAAAAATGTAGGCTACATACTGAAGTAAGATAAAACAAAAAAAAGTATAAATGTGTAAATAATGGAAGAAAATACCCCAGAGTATATTTTGTAGTCCTTTCTGGATAGTGAAATTATAGATAATTTTTTAAAAATCTTATTATAATGTCAATTTTTAAAAGCATATATATCAACATAAAAACAAAATCTTTTAAACACTTTCAATGGCTTAAATGATATTTCCAAATTCCTTAACATGTCACACAGGCCTATTGCCAATCTAGGCTCTGAATAATCTCCAGACTCACTCCCCACCATCATACAATGGTACTTGGTACAATACCCAAGCTGATGAATTTGCAATTCCCTCAGCAAATCAGGTTTTCCTGTTGCATTCCTTTGTGTTAAATTGTTTTGCTTTCAAGAATAATCTCCAATCATTTTCAACCCATTCTAGTTAATGGTTAAATAAACACATCAAACATCAGATTAAGTATCACCTTCTAGGGAAGTTTTCCAGATTCTTTCAGATAGAGTAAAATGCCCTTACTCTGCTACAACATTACAGTCTATGGTCTTCTCTAATAGCACTTGTTTTAGGATTAACTCTGCTTCTTTGACTAATACATAAAAGCCTTGCAAAAGTAGGATGTGTTTTATACACCCCACAGTAGCTTGTAGGTTCTGTGGGTACTCAATGACAGGAATTCAATTAAAGAGTTTGAATTAATAGATTACTGATTACACACACTTTAAATTCCTAAAAACATAATTATCCATCAAACCAATCACCAAACACAAAAACAACTCACAAGGATTCATTATTCCATTAGAATTTTATATAATATGAACTAATTTTCCCACCCATGCCGTATTTATTTGTGTCACAGAGCTCTTTATCTCTACAGGCTTATTGAAGCAGATGGACTAAATGGGGTGCAGGTAAAAAGAAACTTCACTTTTCCTCACTCCTGCTTCTGCAAACCTTACTCAGTGGACCCTAGTCTTGCTCCGGGGTAAAGTACCAGCATGTCCTAAAGCTTTCACCATCTCTCTCAGATAATAACAAGTCCTCTGCCCTAGGATAGGAAGTCCAGCCAGTGATGTCAAAAGGCTAAGTTGTCAACCCATTTGAAACTTTTCCTCCCTCCTAGTTCAGGTCTGATAACTCAACCCATTTGAAACTTCTTTTTCTCCCCCAGTTGAGGTCTAATTGAGTCAGAGACTTGCAGTGTAGAGGAAAGATGTCAGTTTCTTTTCATTTTGTTTGCCTTTTCTCTCCTTGCTGCTATTTGGGGGTCCTCAAGGGAGAGGAAAGACCATGAAAGTAGTACTTGTTGACAACTGCTAGAATCTATGTTAGTGACTTCTGGGTCTAATAGATTCCAAATGCTGATTCATACTCTTAAGGGTAGTACTTCATGATTTATTGGACACCTCGTCACTAACCCTTCCCCCATCTATCTCTGAGGATCACTCATCAGTCCCTAGCCAGGGTGATGACTTTTCTAACTGGCTCCTTGCACCCAACCTATTCCCTCAGCTTCTGCCTCTGGTTCACCTCCAGCCTCTTTCACACTAAGATTATCTCTCTGGCAAGACATGCTCTTAGGCAGACTCCTTTTAGAGATAACCCGTGGATTGACCTTCTGCAGGTTCTACATTTGTTTATGGGACACACACACAAACACACACACACGCACACACACACTATTTCTAACAGTTCTGGAGCGTGGGAAATCCAAGATCAAGGTGCCAGCAGATTTGGTGAGGACTCTCTTCCTGGCTTTCAGACAGCTACCTCTCAATGTGTCCTCAAATGGCAGATGGGGAGAGGGAGGAGGAGAGAAGAAAGGAGGGAGGGAGGGAGGGAACGGAAGAAGGAGAGGGAGATGGAGAGAGAGAGAGACAGAGGGAAAGGGAGAGGGAGAGAGAGAGAGAGAGAGAGAGAGAGAGAGAGAGAGAGTCCTCTTTTCTTTGACAGCACAGTGCTTCCTTCCCTCTTTAGCCATAGCTTCTTTGTTATAGATATTTCAGGACATGAGTCCAATATTAATTTCTTACTCTACCAAACTCATGTTCCTCACACAGTTCTCTCTAAGGCCCCCTTACTTGGCTTGAGGGAAAGGGCAGCATCCTCCTCTTCTTCCCCATTTGAAAGAGGGAAACACACAATACACTAATAACTTCCTCCAAAGGAATACTTACAATTGGCCTCTCCAACCAGGGATTGACTTCTTGGCCTCCCCATATAGCTTGGAAGTGGTTGATGGGCTAATGCTAGTCAGTTTCACAATACCTTAATAAGCCTACACATGTGATCTAGCACCTTGTTTTAGCACATGGATGTTTGGCAACTATGTAGTTATTCTCTACGTTGGAGTCTTTGTCTAAATTCTATATAGGGAAAGTTACATTTAACATCCTGCTACATATACATGTCCTTCCAACTGCAGGTTAGTATTTTTAGTGACAACTACCCTTAATGGATCATTACACAATCAGGAGTGCTAGGGAAGCAGAAATAATAAATACATATTACAGCCAAAACCCATATAACCAATGTGGGCAGCACAGAAAACCAATTAATGGATTTTCACATTCTGCCTTTTCTATATCTCTGTTGCTTAGGATGATTGTAAAAGTAAAGCCCTTTGTCATGGTTATGGTTGAGAATATATAATAAGCATTACCGAATTGTTAGTTAGTGGAAATATGTGGAAAGAAATAGATTTACTTTATTAAAGACAAAATCAGGACAGAAACTATTAGGTAACAGTTGGTTTTTGAAATGGGAGAGAAAATAATCATGCAGCACAGAGTAATGCTTATTATATGTTACATGGGCTTCTCTACCTTTTCCAACCTCTCTTGCAGTTGGGTTGTGGCTGTGTGACTAGTTCTGGCAAACAGGCTTGATGTAGCTAAGAGTGGTGGGAATTTTCCATGCTCTTTCTTCCCTTTGGGAGAGTCCATGTTGAGGAGGTAGCATCACAAGATGGTGAATGCCCATTCTCCTTAATACCTGAATGAATCTATGGAACAAAGTTCCCTTCCAATAAGCATTGGCTATAGTACGAACAAGAAATAAATCTTTGTTGTGTAAAGAAAGCTATTGAAATACAGGGGTTTATTTGTGACCATGGATATCTTATCCTATCTTGACTAATTCAACTAGAACTAATGAATTAGTCTTCATTCTAATAGTATTAGCTAGAATTTACCTGTGTGCAACTTCTTATATTTATATTTGCTTCTTCCCTTTTCCTCCCCTCACTCTTGACATTGCATTGGTTCATCTTTTTCTCCTTTATGATTTTCACTCTCTCAGAACTCTAATCATCAAGACCTATCAAAATTCTCTTGAACCATTCTTGATTACCTAACTCTACCCCACCACCCTGCCACCCTGTTTACCACGGCCTTTTTTATAATGCCTAGACTGCTGAGATCATTCCTCATCTATCCATTGCCTTATTTATCTTACGTGCTGCAGCACAATGCTTTGATTATTTGCTCAGAAACCTATTGCTCAGAAAACTATTACTCGTGAATGTAATTGGAACTCTTCATAAGCTGACAGTTAAAGTCTTTTATATTAGTTTTGGCTACTCTTTGCAGTTATAACTCTTGTTATTTCCCTACATGTCCCTGCCACTTCAAATCAGGCTAATTCTCCCCTACAAACTGTAGCCTTTTATGTCTTAGCTCATATCAGGTGCTCCCCAGCCGTTTTACCGAAACCCTGGCCACCCTTTGAGCACTGCTCAGATGAATCATCCTCCTAGAGGGCATCCCCTACTAGGCCCAGGTGGTCCCTCAATCTGCTCATATATACTGTCTGAAGCATTTATTTGATTGCTCACCTGTGTGCTGCTTTTTCACATTTTAGAGTTCCAAAACCTGCCAAGGAAATTGTGGTTTTTGTCTTCAATCCATTCTTATAGATGTCTGCATTCAGACTCTAAGGAATAATTATTTCATCAATCCTGTGCTTTAATGTCAATCTCAAGAAGTAACTTAAAGTATATAAATCAAATCTAATTTTCTCATCTTAAGCATCAATCAGTCAATGATTTGGAAACGGTAGGAGCCTGTACAATAATACTGAATTGTAAATGTTTGTTACAAAGTTTTATCTATTATTTTAATTATGAGCAAAGGTTTTCTTTTAATTGTTCTATTAGATAACTAAAATTTCAATCTTGTCAAGGGAATTCATAAATTAACCTGAGTAAAGCTGAGGACTATGAGCTTATTTAAAATTCATTTGTATCAATTTACTAAGTGAAGCATATTCTTTAAGTCAGCAAATGTTAATGGGTTGAATTGAGTACCCCCAAAAGATTTGTTGAAATCCTAACCCTCAGTACCTCAGAATGTGACTTTATTTGGAAATAGAGTCATTGTAAATGTAATCAATTAAGATAAGATCATGCTGGAGTAAGGTGGGCCCTTAATCTAACATAACTGGTCTCCTTATAAGACAGACATACAGGGAGAAGGTGTCAGTGTGAAGATAGAGGCAGAGACCAGAGTGATGCATCTATAAGCCAGGGAATGCCAAGGATGGTCAACAACAATAGGAATCTAGGAGAGAGTCATGTAACAGATTGTCACTCTGAACCATCATAAGGAAACAACCCTACCAAAACCTTGATTATGGCTTCTACTGTCCAGAACTGTGAGAGAATAAATATATGTTGTTTTATGCCAGTCAATTTGTGGTATTCTGTTAAGGTAGCCCTAGGGAACTCATATACAAAGTATTCAACATAACAACATTTAACAGAAGATACTTGTCATGCGGGTATCATGTGAGGTCTCTGGTCCCGCTCCCCACATAAGAACACAGGATATGGTGAGGCCAAAAAGGAACACCCATGGAGCCATAGATAGGGGAGTCATACCACTATAGTCTCACTGACGGCTGGGTTGGAGACACAGGAAACAGGATTCACACAATCTGCAACCTGCCATCCACTTCTCTGCCAACCAAGCAACCCCACTTGCTAACTGCAATCTGCCATGCTAACTGCAATCCACCCTTGCTAGCTCAGCCACCATCCACTGCTAGCGTAGCCATGACAGTTATATTAGTGGCCAATAGCTCACTGGTTACAGCTGATGGCCAAATAGCCACAGCTGATGGCCATCCGATCACAGTTGATGGCCATTTACTACCCGAGCCAGCACCTTTCCACGTGAGGCCGAGAGCCTGGAAACTGTACTCCTGGCTCTGTCCCCACAGTACTGTACCACCAGGGGCAGTGACTATGATTAATGAATCACATCCTGCCTGGTATCTATGTTTATAAATAAAGTATTATGGGAACACATCATGTTCATTACTTTACATATTGTCAAGGCTGCTTGTCAACAGAGTTGAGTTGTTGAGAAGAAATCATTTGACTTGCAAAGCCTTAAATATTTACTGTCTGGTCCTTTAAAGAAAAAAAATTGCCAATTCTTGCTATACCCTAGTAACCTTTAATTAAAAGACTGAAAATGGGTCAAAATGGTGGACTAAGTAAACACTGTGCTCACCTTCTCCCAGGGCCACATCAATTACAACTAAACTACAGAACAACCAATATGGAGAATCACCTGAAGCCTAGCTAAACTAAAGCCCTACAACTGTGGACATACAGAAGAAGTCACCTTGAGACTGGTAGGAGGGGCAGAGATGCAGAACGGGCTGGTCCCACACTTGTGTGTGACCATTAAAAATTGAGACGGATATCTCAGCTGTGGAGGGCCTCCCCTGAGCAGCAAGGAACCCCCAGCCAGGGAGAGAAGTTCCCATAATTTCTGGGTGTGAAAACTGACAAAGATTGTGGCTAAGTGAAGTGAAGGCAGCCGCTCTCCCAGGCACTCTTTTAAAGGGCCTGGCTATGGACTTACTCACTAACAGGCTCACTCACTCTGAACTCCAGCGCTGGGGCAGCAGCTCAAAAGGTACCAGGGACATACAAGGAGGAGCTGAATTGTGAGCTGAATTCTAGCTTCAGGATGAAGACTGGAGGAACAGCTTTCTCCTAAATGGAGAAGCCATTGTTCCTTTGTTGAGCCTTCCCCACTCCCAGAGTATAGACACAGAGGCCTCCATCAAACTAGCTATTTCCTTTCGTCTGCCCTGCCCTAGTGATTCCCTGAGACCACAACTTACACAACTGTCAGGCACACCCAAGTCGCTTCCAGGGGCTTTTCCCTATAAATGGCCTTCTTTGGTTCATGCTGCAAACTTTCCTAAAATCTCTCAAAGGTTCACAAAACCCAAACAAACAGCATCTGATTTCGGCATGTACTGTACCTCTGGGTGAGCATCCTTAACTCTGGCATTAGGGACAGCTGGCCTTTGCTCAAGGCTTGGCTTCTCAAGGCACCTCTAAGTACAGTGTGGGTGGTGACCATCTCTGGATTTCTTTGTGGATAATGCCAGGTGGCCCTAGGAAGGGCACAGACTGAGGCTGAACTTGGCCTGCAACAGGTCTCTTCCCCTCCAGGAGTTCCCAGGGCTGGCAGGCCCAGTGACCAGCTTTGGACTGGGTCAGAGCACCATCTGGCTGCCTCCAAGGATGACACACCCAAATAGCACTCTGGGCAGGTACCAGAGCCACGCTAAAGTGAAACCTGCTCTGTAGGGTCACCTCTGCACAATAGTTTCTCCACTGTAGTCACAGCCAGTCCTTACAAGCAATCTGCCTGAGGGTCAATCCCTCCCATTGACATGCAAACAGCAACCAAGGCTCAACTATAACAGGAGGGCACACACACCCACACAAGGGACACATCTGGAGCAACCGGCTCTAGTGACAAGGGACACTGCAGCACTGGGTCCTACAGGACACCTACTACATAAGACTACTCTACTAAGACCGGGAGGCATAGCAGCCCTACATAGAAATAAACACAGGGGGGTCAGCTAAAACGGGGAGACAAAGAAACATTTCCCAAATAAAAGAACAGAACAAAGCTTCAGGAAAAGAATGAAACAAAATGGAGACAAGCAATCTACCAGATGCAGAGTTTCAAACACTAGTTGTAAGGATGCTCCATGATCTCAGGGAGAACTTCAATAAAAAGATAAGAAACATAAAAATGGAGACAGAAAACATAAAAAAGAACCTGTCAGAAATAAAGACTACAATAACTTAAATGAAGAATACATTAGAGGGAATCAACAGTAGATTAGATGAACCAGGAGGACTGAATCAGTGATTTAGGACATAATGAGGCAGAAAATACCCAAACAGAACAGCAAAAAGAAAAAAGAATCCAAAAAAATGAAGAGTCTTTAAGGGCCCTCTGGGACAACATCAAGTGTACCAACATTTGCTTTACAGAGGCACCAGAAAGAGAAGAGAGAGAACAAGGAATTTAAAATGTATTTGAAGAAATAATGACTAAACACTTCCCAAACCTGTCAAAGGAAACAGATATACAAGTCCAGGAAGCACAGTCCAGAACAAGATGAAGCCAAAGAGGCCCACACCACGACACATCCTAATTAAAATGCCAAAGGTTAAAGACAAAGACAGACTCTTAAAAGCAGCAAGAGAAAAGCAGTTTGTTACCTACAAGGAAGCTTTCATAAGACTGTGAGCTGTTTTCTCAACAGAAACTTTGCAGGTCAGAAGGGATTTGCAGGAAATATTCGAAGTGATGAAAAGCAAGAACCTACATCCAAGGTTACTCGACCCAGCAAAGCTATCATTTAGAATCAAAGGACAGGTAAAGAGTTTATCAGACAAGAAAAAGCCAGAGGAATTCATCACCACCAAACCCATATTACAAGGAACCTTAGAGGGATTTAAGACAAAAGAATAAAAAAATAAATAAAAAATATGAATAGTAAAGTGGCAATAACTATATACTTATCAACAATTACTTTCAATGTAAATGGATTAAATACTCCAATCAAAAGATGGGGGTGGGGGCTGAAGGGATAAGAAAACAAAACCTTTACATATGCTGCCTACAAGAGAATCACTTCAGATTGAAAGACACACACAGACTGAAAGTAAACAAATGGGAGAAGATATTTCATGAAAATGGAAACAAACAAAAAAGCTGAATGCTTTTTGAATGGGTGCTTGGGAGGGAAAGAGCCTTGGAAACAGTTTATAGCCCATAGTGTCTAGATACTATGACTGCTGTGTTTGTTCCCCACGTGGTAGCGGGGCCTATTCAGATGTTCAGGAAGAGGTAATTACTCCTTACCCGGCCTTTCTGCTATTGGGCACTCTCAAGTCCTTCACGCCATGTCCCAGTGAAAGCCTCCAGCATGTTGGGAACACCCTTGTTCTTTCTGAGTGCCAGTAAGGCAGACTTGGAAAGGAAAGTGTGGCTTCTCAGGCAGTATTTCTCTCACTCTCACTAGCATTCTTTTGCTGTGTAGCCCAAGGGAATGGATAAGCTGCTCTGTGATCTTTCCCTTCTCATAAAAGGTTTGTTTTCTTTTTTTCTTTTATTAAATTTATTGGGGTGACAATTGTTAGTAAAATTACATAGATTTCAGGTGTACAATTCTGTATTACATCATCTGTAAATCCCATTGTGTGTTCATCACCCAGAGTCAGTTCTCCTTCCATCACCATATATTCGATCCCCCCTACCCTCATCTCCCATCCCCCATCGTATGTCCACTGAGGCCTACTATTTCCATGCAATTACCTTGGTGACATCTTAGCCTTGAAGTTTATCTGAAATGTGATTGTGGATTGATTGATTCTAGCCACGCTGATGTGGTCATTTAAAAAGTTGTTAAGAGTCAGGTTTTTGTTTTGCTTTGTTTTGTTTTAAAGATGTTCAAATCAGTTCACTTAAAAGCATGTACTCCAATTTTCCTCATGACACCTCAAAAGCATGGTGATTACTTAAACTATTGAACTACATAAATATGCTCATCCAGGCAAAGTGTAAATAAAGTCAAGAAAAGAAAATTCTGGAAAAAGGAAGTTCAACTTCCTTACACAAAGAACTATCCTGTGTGTGAGAACACATAAATATGTATTAAACCTACAGATAAGCATTGTGAATTCATGCTTCTCATAGAAAGGGAGATTTTACAATACAAAATCAAGTTCCATAACAAGTATGGCAGTACAGATTTATTTGAGCCACTGAACTCAATAGATTTTTAAAAATTATACACATGTATGGAGCAAAAAAATATTAAGTGGATTTCAGTAGTAGATGAAAATTAGTTATACAAATTGACTATCTCACATATGCATTGTTACAAAAAAACAACAACAACCACTTCCCAACTCACATATTAATTCATGTCGGTGCTGGAATGCATAGGACCAAAGTTGTATCTGTACAGTTTGTAAAGTTTTCCACATACATATGCCATCTTTTTGTGTTGACTCTTATAATAATCTCATCAGGTTGGTATGATCCTCATTTTGCAGGTTAAGAAACTAAGGTTTTATAAGTAAGGCTGGTGATCCCCCTCTAGGATCGCAGGACAGTATGTGATCTTGGAACTCAGGTCTCTAACTGCAAGTGCGTGTTCAAGAGACTCAAAAAAGTAGGAAAAACAACATGACTCACAGTTCTTCATTAGCAATCAGAGCTCTTAGTTTGTTGAAATGTTTAGATGTTTTCCTCATTTGAGTGTTCATAAATGGCTCTATTTACTCAGGAATTACTCTACAACACTGCAGGCTGAAAATTTCTCATACATGTTGCCCATGCTTACTCTAGGGAATCATATGACCACTCCAGGTATTTTGATCTTCTTAGGTATGTTTCACTGGTAAAGAATTGGGGAAGGCATTTGGTTTATTTTAGGCACATTTTATGTACAAGGTTTATAATCACAAATACAGTGAAATAAGTAATTTGATCATTTCTAAATAAAAAAGGCTAAGAAAGTTTCATTTAGGAAAAGAGTAATTTTATTGTGTCATAAGATTATTTGATATTTTCCATTTTTCTACAAGTACCCAGTGTATGTAAAAACAAAAAAGTAATTTTTCTATGCAGTCAATATTAATTATCTCAAGAAAAACATCTACAATAGTCCTCCTTTATCCATAGGGACACATGCTAAGACCCCTGGTAGATGTCTGAAACTACACATAGTGCCAAACCCTATATATGGTTTTTCCCCCATACACATGTAAAAAAAATTAATAATAATAGGAGCCACTTTAAATTGGAGTCAGAGCTGCCATCCCAGAGGAACTGCCTTGCACATCTTACCCCTCAAACATTTGGAATGTTAAAACAGGGCAAATTAACCTTTGGACTGGGCCTAAAGCAACATTATGTTCCAAAGAATTGTTTGCAAAGATAACAAGAAAGCAGGTATTATGACTATAGGATTGATGATTATCAAACTGAAAATTAAAAACATTCTTTAGAATTAACATCATTATGTTAGCTTATCTGTACCTGTAGAAATTCCTTCCTTCTATTGATGTAATTGTTCCCTTTCCCTTTCTCATAAATACCCCTTGCCTTCACCTCCTATTTAGAACACTATTCTGGTTTTTTCCCCAAGTCAATGCTTCCAGAATAGCTATTCTTTTGGATCTCAAATAAATGCTTGTTGCCTCTCATTTTGGTCTTTTATTTTTAATACATACATACTTTTTCACTTAAAGGAGCACTTGATAGCTTCTTTTTGGCATTTCTGAATTGCCAGTATCACTACTCTTGCATTTTGGGGCCATTATTAAGTAAAATGAGGGTTACTTGAACACAAGCACCACAATACCACGACAGTTGATCTAACGAGAGAGATGGGATGCTAAGTGACTAACAGGTGGGCAGTGTATACAGTGTGCAGACACTAAAAGGGTGATTCAGGTCCCTAGTGGGACTGCACAGGACAGGGTGAGATTTCATCATGCTCCTCAGAACAGTGTAAAACTTATGAATTGTTTATTTCTGGAATTTTCCAATTTAATATTTTTGGAACTCTTTTGACTGGGGATTACTAAAACCAGGGAGAATGAAACCACAGATAAAGAGTGACTGCTGTGATTATAATTGGAAAATTCCTGAAATGTAATAAAATAATAATAAAGTATTTATTAGTAGCTAAAATGTATTAAAATCTAGGACCCAGCATCTCTGAATCAATCTAAAATCCCTATTTCTGTTGTACCTTAAGAAATATTTCTTTCACTTTGGCTATCAGGAAGCTCAGAGTCTAATTTATAGTCTAATTTGCATTAACTATATCTTAATGCCCTCTACTGCTTTTGCAAGATTTCTCCTGAAACTTTGAGTTTTTTATTAAAGAGGTATATGCTTTCATTATAATTTGCCTCAATTCTATTATGGAAGTTAATGTGATTTGTTTAATATTATTTCAGTGTTTACTGTACACTTCTTATCTATTACATCTGTGGATAGAAAGTTAAGTAAAACATAGCCTCTGCTCTCAAGCAAATTATGAATTCACAAGTAGAAAAATAAGCAAATATGCAAAAAAAATAAATAGCATATGCATATATACAAACATAAGGTCCAGAATCCTACATGAATCAAATACATCTTTTAGTTGTTAAGAAACTAACAGATTTCTCATAACAAGTGTTAGGTACTCAAGAGATATTTGCTGGCTAAATGAATAAGTTAATGCCCGGCTAGAAAAATAAGATATAAGCTATAAATAAATAATACCAAAAAAAATTTTTTGGAGAAAACAATGCTAGATGTTAAAACTGGGAAAAGATGTAACTAATTCTAGAGTGATTTCGAGAGACAGAACACGTAGTTCTCACAGAACATGTAGTGCCCTGTCCCACAGTGTATATAGGGCTGAGCAGTTGGGGAGTGTAGACCACTCATGGTGTTCCAGGCTCCCACTCTGCCTCTGCATAGTACATGGAGGGTGGGGTCCCTGTCGTACTGTGGACCTCACCTGCCTTGAGCATAAGATGTGAAATCTGGAGAAAGAGCTCTGAATAATTCAGAAGACTTCATTCTCAGGTCACATTCAATCAGGTTATTCTGTAGGGCATTGGTGCACCTTCCTTCATCTGCTGTTCCACGAGGATCTACCTGCAAAGGATCGATCCTATGAGATGGGGGGAAAAGGATAAAAAGGTAACAAGTAATTCAGCCTGAAGTGAGATCTTGATGGTTCTGACCAACTGGATCACTATGTTGCATTCTTTTATGAAACTAGTGATGTCTTACAAATATGTGAGGCACGCTAAGAATTGATTTAGGGGAAAAAAAAATGTTTATGAAAGATGTCTCAGAATGCTTTCAAAGCACAGGAGAGATTATTTATTAATAGATCTGATGTCATTGAAAGCATCTTATATCTTCCAAAAATGAGCAGTGGAGCTCCTCCTTAGCTGCAAGCCAAAGAAAAAGGAATTGTACATTTCATTAGGCATTCTGCAATCCTGCTGCCTATCTTCTGAAAGATCTGCTGTAGAAGGTAAGTAGTTTTTCTTTTCCTATCTTATCTTGAGAATGAGGGAGGGTAAGACAAAGAAAGCACAGAACTTTGCAAAGTCACTGCAGATTGGGCTGAATTGGCTTCCTCCAACCTCTACCTGTTACCGAAGCTGCCTATGACACAAAAAGTGCTCTTTACCACACAGATTTCAACTTGTAAATGTGTTGCAAAACCTGGCTAAGACTTGTTGGAGCAGTACAATCTTGTTTGTGCAATAAAAATAAGGGAAGGTTGAAACTATTCAGGCAACCCCAAATCTTCCCAATAAATCAGATTTTACCCTATTCCATCTCTCTCAAATTCATTAGACCTTTGCAATCCTTTATCTTAAAAACCATCAGTATGTGAATGGCCTAAATGTTCACAGGGAATTCAGATATCGAAGGAGCCCGGTCCAACCCTTCTTTAAAAGGAACCTGGAATTGAGGACAATTCAAAAGATGACAGAGGGTTAGGACTTAGTCTCTGGTTATACCTTAAACTATTTTACATTAAAGCTTCACTGACTCTTAACTCGAGGCATTAACAGCCAAGAAAAGATTAATATTAAATGAATCTTTGTTCAAAAAAAAAAAGAAAGCAAAAGAAAAGATTAATAAAGGCTATGAACACACTTGAGTTACTTTTGGATGGGTTTTTTATAATGTGCCCAACAATAGGTGATGGTAAATAATAATCAGTCCTACAGCCTGGTTCCTGCATCCTGCACCCCCAGGCGGGAAGAAGATACAGCCAGACACAGACAGTAGGTTTCCTTCTCCAAACACACTCTATAGTGAAAAGGCGTTAGATCCGATTTTTCCCTCACGCCCACACTGGTGGTTATTTACATGATCTTTCTAGGTCTTGTTTATGTGATCACTTTTAGAATTCTCTCTGTTTATATTTTCTGAGTCTTCGTCAGAGCCAGACTTTTGGGTATTGATCCAGTCTGCATTGGGTCTGACAATACCAAAGCTTAGGGCTGGATCTAGGCAACATTGTGGGTGGAAAGTGTTGATAGTTCGGCACTCTTGGGCCCTCACTTCTGGAACCTCCTTTTTGCCATGATATTAACCCCCCTTCATCCCCCTTTCTTTCTCTTCTCCATCAGTCACCATTCCAAACCCAAATACTCCCCACAAGTCCTGTGGCACCTGGCTCACCTCTCCTTGCCTGGGTGCCTCATCCAGGCCTGACTTCGCTGGTAGGGGTTGAAGCCCAGCCAGGGGCTTCCCTGTATCTCAAGGTACATGTTATCCGCTTTGTGCTCCTGTGTGGAAGTGATGCACTCCAAGCGCTCCTTTCTTTTCTGGGAGACCTACACCTTAACAGTAGGCTCCTGGAAACTATGCACCAACGATCATGGGGAGAGCTTGTCAAGAGACAGATGTGGTCGTCTCAGCCCTGTGCTGTTTATTCCTTAAGGTCTGGATTGAGGCCTGGAACTTTTATATTTAAAAACTGTCTCAGGTAATTCTTATGCAACCAGAAATCAGATATGTATTTCCCATGACTATTTTTAATCCCAGGAGAGCTTAAATAAAATGAGGTTCAGATAGGCAGGCAGAGACTGTGGGATCCCTTTGGAGGTACTTGCTTGACCTTCTAAAGCTTTGAGGAGGCCCAGGACCC
Organism: Rhinolophus sinicus; assembly: GCF_036562045.2. NCBI lineage: Eukaryota > Metazoa > Chordata > Mammalia > Chiroptera > Rhinolophidae > Rhinolophus > Rhinolophus sinicus. Next base: position 66,993,909 of record NC_133756.1, read on the forward strand.
AGGTCAAGCCTCTTCCAAGAATAATATGTTGTGGGCCTGAAGGCCTCCCACCTCATTTCTGCTTTGTTTGCATAAAGGGAGCTATAGAGGATGTTAAAGATAAGGCGGGTAGAAACTAGCCCAGGTGCAGCCAGCTGACAGCTAATCAAGAGGCTTCTATATGGAAAACTCTCTGAGTCACAGAATACATCTTTTTAAAACATTGTTTTGAAAAATGTGTTTTAGGGGAGAATGTTTCCAAGTTGACAGTAGTGTACCCACCCATTTGTATAGTTCAGCCCTGCTCAAACTTTTTGATCTCAGGAAACCTATGCTCTTTGATAAACGTGAACTGGCACTTTAACAAAACTGACCCAGGAGCTAACAGGTCTATGGATAGAGCTGGGCTTCCTGTTACTCTCTAGTCCTGACTTCCTGTTAAAACTTTATGGTTCTAACTTCCTGCAGGGGGTATATGGGGGGGGGGGGGCAAAAAAATGTACACAAATGGACACGTTTGTCCATGTTGCTCACCGTAATCAGAAGTGTCTGGACACTGATGGTAACCACTATGAGCACCTCTTGTAACTGCAGAAGTCAAACGTGACTTGTATTCATCTTTTGCTATCAATATATAATGAGTATTACAATTTTAATACAGTTATTTCCTTTCTTAAAATGTGTGTACATTTTCTTGGCACCCTCTGTACATAGCAGCTATCTTAGAAGGGGCGTGAAATGTTGCACTTGGATAGCTGGCCAGAGGTGTGAGCTCTCACACTGCTGTGGTGGTTTTTCTTTTTCTTTTTTTTAAATTAAAGTTTATTGGGGTGACAATTGTTAGTAAAGTTACATAGATTTCAGGTGTACAATTCTGTGTTGCATCATCTATAAATCCCATTGTATGTTCACCACCCAGAGTCAGTTCTCCTTCCATCACCATATATTTGATCCCCTTTACCCTCATCTCCCACACCCCACCCCCCACCCCCCTTACCCTCTGGTAACCACTAAACTATTGTCTGTGTCTATGAGTTTTTGTTTCTTCATTTGTTTGTCTTGTTCTTTTGTTGTTTTCAGTTTTATATATACCACATATCAGTGAAATCATATGGTTCTCAACTTTTTCTGTCTGACTTATTTTGCTCAGTATAATTATCTCAAGATCCATCCATGTTGTCCCAAATGGTACTATTTCACCTTTTCTTGTGGCAGAATAATATTCCATTGTGTATATATACCACGTCTTTATCCATTCATCTATTGAAGGACACTTTTGTTTTTTCCATGTCTTGGCCACTATAAATAAAGCTGCAATGATCATTGGAACACATATATCTTTACGGAGGTTTTGCTTTTTCCTTTTCCCAAATAAACTCTCTTTTGGTGGACTACCTGGAAAAGTATTTTGTCCAGTTGACATCTTAAAAACAATTGATGACCCCAAAGAACTTTGTAAGGTGTAGGTTGTACCTATCAATATTTACTGTATTAGAGTTCAAGACAGAAATATTTTCAATGTTTACTTATTAATTCATTTATAATAACAATAAATCATTACATCAACATAAGTACCATTTTTATGAAAACTAACTATTTTTCAAAACAAAAACAATGAGGAAGAAGAATAGCATTGTTTTACATTTTTACAACTCTGGTTTAAGAGTAGAGAGATGTAGTCTCATATTTGTTTCTACATTCAGTAGAATAGTTGGCTGCAATGTCACAGGTTATGCAGTCTTTGGGAAAAATCACCATACATGCATGGGACAATGACATTTACAAAAGTGAATAATCTCCTGGTATAATTATCAAAACAGTTTTGACCTGTGGGCCCCTTGAAAGGTCATGGGGATCCTTGGCACACACTTTGAGAACCATTGCATAGTTCATCTATCCTTTTCCATCTTGTTTCTTGGTTCTCATATGGACAGGATTTTATGTGGAGATATACTGCAGTATTTTTCTTTGTGAACAAAACTTATCAGAAGGGGTTCTTAATACTGTTTGTGTGAATCTTCTAAAAGAAACCTGTTGTTGAAGCTTCATGTGAATAGCCTTCTTTTGCAAATGTTTGTGTGTTAAATAATCTTCATAAATTGAATTTAGTCTCAAGTTTATTCTTTTAAAGCAACATTTTACTCAAAAAGCCTGCACCTTCCGGTAACAAAAAAAGGAATCTAGGAACTGGTACAAGTTGTAGTAGAATGTGTGACACACTTGACTACCTAGGGACAAGGTTCACTTTGGAAAATGGGAATTTTTGATTAATCATTGGGTACTGTGTGGCACGGAACAGAGACTGGAATTAGCTTGTCATATAAGTGTCATATACAGATGAATGTCCCTTATGGAGTGTGCACTAGTGTAAAACGGTAAAAGAAGTCTGCCATTGATCTTGTGGGTAATATAAAAACTGTGTGAGAATACACTGCAGTGTGTGTGTGTGTGTGTGTGTGTGTGTTGTGTCTGTTGGGGGTGGTGATGCAATAGTACACAGTATTGTGGAATATACACAGATAAGACCTTCCAATGTGGGACACACAGGTCACATCTCTGTAATTTGCTGTTCACAATTATGTCTGAACCACTGTAGCTCACTCATAAATGTCTAGAAAGAATTAAAGAAACTAAATTACAGGTTCCTGTACTGAAAATGAGGGTATATATCGATGATATAATCCTGAAGCAACATAAAAGGAGTTAGTGATCTTTGGCAAGTGGGGAGGTTATTTTTTCAATTACAGCAAACATTTTGCAGAGTAAACATTGTAGGCTAATGAACCTCCTTAAATTCCAACATGTCATGGATTTGTATAGTTGCAAATAAGAACTAGCAACATGTGGTGCTATAGAAAACCCAGCACAATACTTAGAGGGTAGCCATTGAGTTAATTGCATGAAAAATCTCTGCAATTATTTTATCAGCCCAGATACAAGGAAATGACTATTTCAGTCTAGAAAAGTGTAGAGTGTAGACAAGAAAAGGGAATCCCATAAGATAATGGGGAGCCAAAACGACAACAGAAAATAAGAATACAGTAAGACCCCAGTTGGAGACTTACTCATTCTTAGGTAAGGATCTTGTCAATGGCATAGCACAATATATTTTTGGACTTAACGATTTGTACTAAATGTGGGTTATCAATCGTTATTCAGTTTTGTTCAGTTTATTGAGCACCCACTTGGTGTGCCTTGTAATGCCTTAGACATGGAGGATGAAAGTGCATCAGATATCATTCTTGCCTTCAGGGAGCTCCGGTCCAGTAGAAAGGAAAGACTAGGACACAGTACAGTTGTGCAGCAGAGGGAAGCCCAGGGAGGGTCAGAGAGTAAACAAGTCACCTGGTTCAGCTTGGGAGTTAGGCTGGCAGAAAAATGGGGAGATGTGGGGGGAGATTGGTCCAACAGAGGGACAGTAGGTGCAGTCAACCAAGCAGTAGGAGAAGGGGAGGGTATAAAGAGCAAAATGGGTAGGTTGACATGGCCCAGGGGCAGGTAGGAAGGGTGGGGGTGGGGAACTGAGGATTCCAGCTTGATGCTTCGGTTAATACTGATGTGACAGGATAAGGCAGGGAAAAAGGAGGAGAAATCGGAGTGGGAGCATTATTGTGGTGTATTTATCAACATTTGTGGTAACATAACCTATGTGGAACAACCAGGGAGCTTATTCCTTACATAAAGATTGCCTGAAACCAGACCTGAAAATCAAATACGATACAGTCAAATCACAGGTACCTATGTTAATAGGGAAGTATTATCCCCAGAGGGTTAAAATTTTAAAAAATACTTAATGTTACTTACCTCTGAGATATGATGCTTGATGATATATTTTCAGGATGTCATTTTTTTCCCCTCCTTCACAACCGAATGCAGTCACTCAAGATTAAATCTTGTGAGTAAGGAATCACCATGTTTAGGAGGCTTAGCAATCTTCATCTTCATCTCTATTGTATTAAGTGTATGGGAAATTATTTACGTGTCACCACCAATGGTATCTGTTTTCATTTATATTTATTTTTTAATTTATTTAGGATTCTTTCATTCATTTGCAGTAATAAGACCACTTCATTTTTTGTTTCCTCTGAACATTGCCTTGCTCAGATATTCTTTTTTAAAAAAGAAATTACCGTGTTTCCCAGAAAATAAGACCGGGTCTTACATTAAGTTTTGCTCCAAAAGACACATTAGGGCTTATGTTCAGGGGACGTCATCCTGAAAAATTATGCCAGAGCTTATTTTCCGGTTAGGAAATATATACTGGAAACACAGTATATATTACATATATACATTTATAGAAAGAGGTAACATACCCAATGTACCTAATCCCATTTCCTTCCTTTTTTTCTCCAGGGATAATCACTATCCTTATGTTTATGTTTTTGTTTCCTGTGTACATTTTTGTACTTCAACTACAAGTCTTTGTGTATTCAATATTGTTTTCGCTTTATATAAATGCTATTGCATTGGTCCTACCATTATGTAATTTTCTTTCCTTCCTCAATATTATATTTTTGATGTGGATCTATGTTGATCCACATAGCTTATTTATATTAACTGCTATGTAACATTCCATTATATGCATACACTAAAATGTTTTCATACTTCTAATTTCAGTACCCATTCCAATTTTTACTATTTTTAAATAGTAAAAATGGCTATTTGAACCTTCGAAAATTAGCTTTAATGAGCATTCTGGTAGATACCTCATTGTACACATGGGTTAGAATTTCTCTAAGGAATATACCTAGGAGTAATATCATTGGGCCCTGGAGTACAAGCATCCTCAACTTGACTCAGCACTGTCACATTAGCTGACATAGCTGATCTAGTTATACTCCACCAGAAATGTATGAGAGTCCTTTCAAACTTAGAATGGTCAAACGTTAACGTTTTACTAGTCTGATGGCCATGAAAGTGTTTAGATGCTTCAACTATTCTTTCCCGCTCCTTCAAGCAGCTTTCATTCATTCAACAAGGTTTTCTTTCCTTTAGAAAAACAAACAAACAAAAACACAACAAACAAAAACAGGCTGGTAGGGTGCCGGCCCGGTGGCTCAGGCTGTTAGAGCTCCATGCTTCTAACTCCGAAGGCTGTGGGTTCGATTCCCACATGGGCCATTGGGCTCTCAACTACAGGGTTGCCGGTTCAACTCCTCGAGTCCCGCAGGGTTGGTGGGCTCCGCCCCCTGCAACCAAGATTGAATACGGCACCTTGAGCTGAGCTGCCTCCTGGATGGCTCAGTTGGTTGGAGCGTGTCCTCTCAACCACAAGGTTGCCTGTTCGACTCTCACAAGGGATGGTGGGCTGTGCCCCCTGCAACTAGAAAACAGCAACTGGACCTGGAGCTGAGCTGCGCCCTCCACAACTAAGACTGAAAGGACAACAACTTGACTTGGGAAAAAAAAAAGAAAAAAAAAGGCCTGGAAGTACACACTGTTCCCCAATAAAGTCCTGTTCCCCTTCCCCAATAAAAAAAAAAAATCTAAAAACAAAACAAAACAAACAAACAAACAAAAAAACAGGCTGATATATTTTCAAGACTGATACATACTTTCTCTTTCTGCTAAATGCAACGTTCATTTTAGTGTTCAAGTGCTACATAATGTGTTCTTTTTATGACCAATTTTTAAAAACATGTTTTTGTGGGTGCAAATAGTTTCCTTGCAATTCAACTTCTGCATACATTCAGAAGATGGTAAAACATATTTTGCAACCCCTGCCTTCAGCTGAATATGTATATGAGTCTTCCTGTGAAGCATCATTTACTGCAACTAATTTAAGCTAGAATATGTTGTGCAAAGATGGACAATAATAGGATATCCAGGCATTTGTTACATAGAAAGTGAATAACTCTAATCAAGAAGAGTTTAGAACACACCATGGCTTCAAACCACAAATGGCTACTGAATAGTAAGCAAACCAACCTGGGGCAGCTACACACAGAGAAAGAACAAATAAATCAGTGACACAGCAAATCCAAGGATAATATTCCTAAAAGAAGACAAAACTATTTTCAGTAATTTGGAGCTATAGAAAAATCTTTATGTGATAAAATAAGGAAAAGGATCTTTGGTGAGGCAGTATTTATTGTTTACCTTCCCCTAGCTAAAGTTGTACACATGGATAACAATTTATCAGCAGTTGCATATTCAATTCTAAGAAAAAAACATTACAAGCATTAAATATACATGCAAGGAAGGTACCTGCACAAGAAAAAGAAATGAGCTTATTTAAAGCAATAAGAAAAAGGAAAAAACTTAAAATAGTATAAATAACCACTGGGCATTTAATTAATTGCCTTTTCAAAAAGAAAGGCAGAATTAAAAAGGTTAAACAGTAACATGATTCTATTCATTGTTAAATATTTCAGTAAAAGAAAGCCTTAGTGATTGTTAACTATAATTATAATTTATAGAATAAAGAGCAGGATGAACATCCTGACGTAGTTACAGCAGTTCTGTGGTATTCATCACCGGCCCCACCAATATCTCTACACAACTCACACTTATGCAAACATGCACTCTAACACACCATCACTATATGCATGTCTGTGCACGTGCACACACACACACTTTCACACTCCAATGTAATATAGCTAATATTTTGGAGGGAAAAAGCAAGCACATGGCATCACACATTACGCATTACTAGACTGGTATAGCAAGAATGGTGAGCTAGTTTATTCAATCACCATTGCACATCCATTAATACATTATGCAACTTACTTCAGGCCATTTTTCAAAAACTGCTAAATAAATAGATTTTATTTCTTGATATTTCATCCATTTTTCACTCTGTTTATCTTGTTCTGCATTCTTCTTCCTCCCCCTATGCTGGTATCATCCATCTTAAATTACTTTTATTTTCTTTTATAATCTTTATACTTTTATAATACAGTTATGTGCCGCTTAAGAGAGATATGTTCTGAGAAATGTGTTGTTAGGCAATTTTGTCATTGTGCAAACATCGCAGAATGTACTTACCCAAACCTAGATGGTACAGACTACTACACACCTAGGCTGTGTGGTACAGCCTATTGCTCCTAGGCTAGAAGCCTGTACAGCGTGTTACTGTACAAAACAACGTGAAATTAAATCAAGCACAAGAGAAAATGATACAAACAAGAGATGGTAAACGAGATGAGTGAGGCTACTGCTGGCATAACACAACATGCTGTTTCATAGCAAACTTTTAAAATTATAAATAGAAAGACTGCGCTTTAAAGAAATGATAAAAAGTATAGTATGATAAATACATAAACCAGTAAGACAGTCATTTATTATGATTATCAAGTGTTATGTATTATACAGATTTGCATGTGCTATATTTTTATAGGACTGGCAATGCAGTAGGTGTATTTATACCAGCATCACCACAAACACATGTGTAACGTGTTGTGCTACGTTGAGACAACTATGGTGTCACTAGGTGATAGAGATTTTTCAGCTCCATTATAATCTTTTGGGACCACCATCGTATATGTGGTTCACCACTGACCAAAACGTTATTACGTAGTGCATGACTTTTAGTCTTCTTATTTCCTATCATCTTGTACTTTAAGTCAATTTCCAGTCCTAATAGGTAGAGATTTAAGGTTTACAAGGTCAAAACATTGCCTTAGGTTGGTGCAAAAGTAATTGCAGTTTAAAAGGTTAAAAATAATTGCAAAACCACAATTTTTTTTTTAAGTTTATTGGGGTGACAATTGTTAGTAAAGTTACATTGATTTCACTGATATGTGGTATATAACACTGCAAACAACAAAATAACAAGACAAACAAATGAAGAAACAAAAACTCGTAGAAACAGACAATAGTTTACCAGAGAGTAAGGGGGAAGGCAATGATAGATAAGGGTAAAGGGGATCCAATATATGGTGATGGAAAGAGAACTGACTCTGGGTGGTGAACACAAAATGTGATATATAGATGATGTATTGTAGAATCGTATGCAATTACTTTTGCATCAACCTAATGCCAGCTATACTAATGTAAAATCTATGCATTAATGCCCCCAAATATCTTCTCTCAATAAAAATAAATTGAACCTAGTGGTTTAAATTTAAAATGAAAAAAAAACCAACAACATGTCCTCCATGGACACTTCATATGTGATGTTTTAAATACACATATATTTTATCCACAAAGAATTTTTATGCATGGTTATGACAGAACAATTTTGTTTAATTTAACTGATTTCTTACTGGTCAATCAAGTTGGTGTAATTAGTTGTGTTTTAGGATAATTCCATGTAGCATTTACAAATATATTAAATATATACATACACATATGTATTCTTTATGTGAAAGACAATTATATTATTCCTTGTTTCTCTTTTCAGGCTTCATGAAATGTAGAAAATAAAATTACCCAAGTGACCCATATAATAAAATAATACTATGATATTTCTAAAATAGTACTAATTTCAATAACTTATACTGTTTTACAAACATTATTTAAGACCTATTTTTGCATGAAATTGAAGGGCTAAAACCAAACCCCTAGAAGAGAGAGAAGAGAATGAAACATAAAGGACAAAGAGACAGAGTTACAAAAATACCCAATTGTGTAATTTGAGAGACTGCCATGAAAACCAAATGAACCTAGGGAAATAAAGAAAGAAGGCTTTAGAAAAGATGTAAACATCCCAGCAGATTTAAACTGACCATGCTACTCATAAAACTTAGGCTTGTCAGCCTCTCACTTGAGGAGTCTCTGTGAGCTCTAGGAGCTGTAGGTGCTCCAATCGCCTAAATGGGTCTCTGAAGAAAGGGACTCAAACTGTCAAGACTCTCGTAATTTCAAGGCTCCATGATTTCTTTTCTCATTCTAATAAATCTTCACATTTGTTCTTAATTCTGTATTCATAGTTCTGTGTTCTTTTACTTAAAGTGCTCCCCAAATATGGTTGCCAGATGTGTTAGTCTGCTAGGGCTGCCATACAAATGCCACAGACTGGGAGGGCTAAAACAACAAGGATGTGTTTTCTGGATGCTGGAAGCCCAACAGCAAGGTGTTGGCAGCGTAAGCTTCTTCTGAGGTCCTTTCTTGGCTTGTAGATGGCCTCCTTCTCCCTGTGTCCTCACATGGTCCTCCCTCTGTACATGTCTGTGTCCTAATCGCCTCTTCTTATAAGGACACCAGTCACATTGGGTTAGGGCCCATGCCAATGACTTCATTGTAACTTAATTATCTCTTTAAAAAATCCTACCTCCAAATAAGGTCACATTCTGAGGTACCGACGGTTACAACTTTAACAATATGAATTTTGAGAGGACACAATTCAGCCCATAATATCAGATTTTGCAAATAAAAATTCAGGAATCCCAGTTAAATGTGAGTTTGTGAATTTCAGGTAAACAGTGAATAAAAATTATATTACCTATATATGTGTGTGTGAATATATATATAAATATATATATACACACACACAGAGAGTGCCAAAAAATGTCTGCATATTTTATGAAAGGAATAAAACTGTATTAAATTTATAATTATAAATATATATATATCCCATTCCTTATTTGGGACAATATGTACTAAAAAATTATAGTTTTTATGAAATTCACATTTAACAGGGAGTCTTGTACTCTACCTGGCAACCCTATCCCCAAATTATATAAGATTCGGGCAGGGAGAAGTACTTAATGAGGATTTAAATAAGGAAACAATGAGGAAAATGTAAGGACCATTAGAACGATTTTATTTTAGAATTGAAAGAATCTTAAAGAACCTTGAGTGCAATTCCCTCGCCTAGAACTCAGCCCCTTTGAGACCTGGGGTTATAGCAGGGGCTTGGAGCCCTGAGGCTTCACTCTCATCCCAGGCCAGGCCCTTCCTTGGCTGAGAAAGTTACTGGAATCTCTATTTGCATGCTCACCCCAGGGCAGCTTCTAGAAGCAAGTTGTGAACCAACAGGGTTGGGCTTGGCTCCTAGCTCTGTCTGCTCTCTCACACTGACACACCAGAGCACCCAGGGCCCTTGGCCTAATCTGACTGTCCACTCATCCCCACCCCTGCAGCTGGAATACACTCCAAGACCTCTTCAGGCCCCCAGCAAATCCACTATACTTGAAAGAGGCTGGGGAGGGCTGGTTCTGGGTAGCTGTCTCTATTACAGTAGCTCTTTCATTATAGAGCCCGTTGAAAATCCAATGAAGGCTATGGTTCTTCTAGCTCCCAGACCATACAAATGCACCAAGACAACTTTGCGTTTAATTTCAGGGGACTCTTAGGGCTCCTGAAGCCTTGTTTTTGGAAGCTCAGGTTAAGGGCATCTCGTCATTACACAATGGTCATGCCCCGGTATACACAGGGATGTTGCTGTCTCACCAGAACTGCACTTGGACACACACGCTAACAGAGAAGTGTATGTGTCCTGAGGAACCCAAGAAACTCAGACCAGAATGGGTTAGGTCTTGGAACACAATATGTTCATGGGAATGGGAAAGCATTACAAGACACTTTTGGGGCAGCTAAGTTGCATTTTTAATAAAAAACAAATTTGAAGAAACCAGAGAAGTTCTCTAATGAGGGACTTCAGGCGTTGAGAAGGGCGGACCGGAAAAATCTCTGTGTGTGCAGAAATTTCCTGGTACCTCTGAAAGTATATCATGTCAGGAATCCCCCACACTGCCTGCACAGGCTGCTAAAAATAACAATAGCAGCTAGCATTCAATGAGTGTTGGCAATGTCACAGGCGGCTTGCAAAGTACTTTGATAACACACCTGCAAAACAGGTAACAGTAGTGTCCTCTTGATTCAGGCGGCAATATGCTGGATGAAAGAGTTTAAATAACTTGCTCCGAGTCGAGGGTATGTTCCCAGGAGGGTATGAGGCCACCTCACAGCCTGCTGACTTCACGAACACTCCACCATCGTCCTGGGAAGATTGACTTCCAGTTGCCTGGGCTTAGAGAAAGCAGGCTGTTGTGTCTGCTCTGCCCACTCCCCACCTTCCTTTTCTGCCCTCTAGACAAACATCTGGCGAGGGGCAAACACTCCAGTGGTTGCTGTAAGTCTTTAGTTCTCGAAGTGTCTCGGAGGGGGTTTGGGGAGAAGCTTCAAAATCTAGTCAGAACAGAAGAGTTTGGGTCTCTATCTTACAAAGCATGTGTAATTTACAAAGCTTTTTCCCCCACCATAATTTTATTTAAAAAAAAAAAAAAAAAAAAAAAGATGTGCGGTTACTGTCTCAGTGATAGAGTAAATGAACAAGCCATTTGAGAGCCTTAAAAAACAAAAAAAATCACATATATCCTGCCTTTTGGCCCAGTGACCTGGACCAGCTGTTTAGGTGACAGAAAATACTAAATGAACTGTGACTTGGCTTGATGATCTAGACGAGAATGTAATCCAGCAGTAAGGCATTCCTAGTCCAGCCTTATTGAGCTAAGTGTCTCCCCTTTCTCTCCCCTCCCAGCCACCAACCTTACATACCAGGCACCTCGGCAAAGAGCCCCCATTCCTGTTTTGCATACGTATTAGAAAACCCAACCTCAACTTGGGTTCCCCACATTTAAAACAAACAAACAAAAAAACCCAGGTCTTAAATCTCCTCTGTCCTTTGGGGAATTCTCTGGTTAAAGCCCTCTGCTTATGATCGTTCCAGGGTACACTTTGTGAGTCTAAACCTATTGTGAATTTAATGTGATCTAATGAGCTTTGCTTAGGAAAAAATTGTTCTTGGGTCACAGAACCACATTCACCGCTGTCACCAGCCAGCTTTTAATTACATGCTTTTGATTACCAGGGCAACGAAGGGAGAAGCTGGGTCCTCTGGGTGACCTCATCTCCACCAAAAGAAAAACAAGGAAAATAACAGGCATTCCATGTTGGATGGAGCATTACTTGTACGTACTAAGACAGCACATTTGTAAGATGATTTTATCTTAATAATGTTGCTGGATGCTAACTTGTTTCTTGATTGGTTCCTATCTCTTTTTAGACTTTGGATTACTTGAGAAAAGAGACGATATTCTTTTCTTTGGAATTCTTCGCTCTGCCAACACACACACACACACACACACACACACACACACACACACCCCCACAGAAATATTGGCACAGAAATGTTAAATGTTTCAGGAAAGAAACTCGGCAGCTAAGAAGCTTCAAGGGATCAGGTGTATGGAAAAGGCAGATTTTAATCTCAAGAAAAGCAAGAATTTGCCTTGGAACACTGAGATCATAGTTGGCCAACTGGAAGGACTAAGTTTTGCCGACAGAAGCAGTACAGACCTCTGGATTCAGAGGAAAGGTAAAGGACCCAGTTTGTCAGAAGGTCTGTGAGACTATCCAGGTATCCAGAGGCTGTTGGTACCCCACCCACATCCCTGTGTGTTGGCCAACTCAGCACACACTAACCCAACATACATAGGCCAGAGAATCTGCATTTCTTTTTCTGAGGTATCCTCTGAGTAGTTAAGCCATTTTTGCCCACCTATGAAACAGGCCGGAAGTGTCAACACCCCTTGGGAGCAACTATCAACCAGTGACCAATCAGACCTAGTGTATCAAATAGCTCTGCTTCCTAAATGAATGCTCAGCCGTTTTGTAAAACAACAATGTTTTTTTCAATTATTTTTGATGATTCTCTAGCTGAGAAATTCAGGCAGGACTTAGCTGGGCAGTCTTCAGTTCTTTACGACCTTACAATCCTCGCTCATTTGCGTTCAGCTGGCAGCTAGAGGCCCACGAAGCCCCGTCACATGTCTGGCACTCGGATACTCCTCTATGTGGCCTCTTTCTTTCCACACATGTCTCATTATTTAGTAAATGAGCCTAGATTCCTTACATGATGGCAGTTAAATTCCTCAGAGAGTGTGAAAGTGGAGGTTTCTGAGTCTCTTACTGCCCCAGATCTTATCCAGCCTCACTTCTGCCACCTACTACTGATAAAAGCAAGTCACTGGCCGGTCCTGGTCTGAGGAGAGGAGCAGTAGACCCCACCTGTGTGGTGAGGACGGGCAGGCAGGCCTCTGCTCACAGGGCTGAGAGGCCATGTACCAGGGAAGGAAGCTTAGCTCCCCCACCCATCAGGGCATCAGGGAGGCTAACGCAGGAGTCCAGCACACCAGCGGGAGTGAGAACTCGCTGCCTGCTGCCTTTGCTGTCTCGCGTCCTTGCTCCCTTGCCCGTGTCTCCTGGGGTCACCTCCCAGATAAACCACTTGTACTCCCCGCCTTTCCTCAGGGTCTGCTTCTGGTAAAACCCAAACGTAGACCAGGGATTGAGGTGATTAAAGTCATAAACGTAAAGGTTTGATGTAATATAGTACTTCTATTTTCAGTCCCATTTTTCCAGTTGAAAGCCTTGAGTGGGAATAGGAGGCAATAAAAAAAACTTAGAAAAGTTTGCTCTTTTTTCCCAATTTGATAGCTCTCAGGATAAACCTGGCAGGTAAGGGTGAGGAATTTAGAAGAAGGACAGTTACCTGGGTCTCCTTTTCTCCCACTGACAGCATCCTTGGGAGCTATAATATTGGCAGCGTCCTTTCCGCAGTCGGTTTTGGAAACAGGGCACCATGAGTGTCACTCTCCACTAAGGGGCTGTGGAGATTGACTACCAATCCTGCTCTCATCCATCTTTGGGTTAAAAAATGTGTCTCCCATCCAGAGCACGATGACTAATAGCTTAGGTGTGTAATGCTGAGTACAGGGGCTTGGTTTTTTTGTTTTTTTTTTAATCTCTGAATTGGGAAATGTAAATAAAAACCAGTTGTACTATGCTTAAGAGATTGTTGTATTTTTCATATTTTAACATGTATGAAATAAACCTCAACCCTGAGAAAATTAACTCTGAGCAGATTGGGATGTTAGCTCTCAGGGGCTTTGTTTAGTTCCCAGCTGTTTTCAGTGCCAAGAATCAGATCCCAGCACATAATAGGCACTCAATAAATACTAAGTAAATGAATCTTTGTATTTTAGGGAGTGGTTTCTAATGACAAGGCTAGCACTTCTGTAGCTACCTTACCACCCCTGCATCAGTTTACAGATAACATTGCAGGGAATAAAGGTATGGTAGATAGGAGTAATTATTTTCTGGTATTGATGGAGGACTCAAAGTGTACAAAATTTTGATATCAACATTATTGAGATACAGGAAATAAAATGTTAAATATTTAATGTAATAAAATTTGGAGGTAAAAAATTAGAAAAGAAAGGAAGAGGAATATATTTTTTAGAATTATATATAGTTAATACCAATCTAAAAGGAAAATTAAGACCTACCATTGTTGAATAGACTCATATTTTCTTTAACCTTGACCATTTAGAGTTCTACTCTGTAAATTTAATTCATTGGACTTTTTGGAGGAGAAGTGTAATTGTTGTCTCAAAGTTGCATAGCAGGAAAAACTAGGAGCAATACAGGAAGAAAAAGTGACAATGATCTTTAAAAGATCAGGATGATACAGATTCTATCAAGTAGTTCAAACTCAAGACAAAATTGGTTATTCTACTTTGGGACCCCTCTTTCCACCAAATGCTTTCTCTCAATTCCTCCCACTCCCCAAGTATTTGGTCTTTGCCTCAGGTCCTATTCATTCTGCTGTGACTCATTGAATATTATTGAACATTTACTGTATGCATTAGGCCAGGTACTGCTGTGAGTATAGAGGTGAGCAAAACAGAAGTGATCTAACCCTCAGGGAAATTATTAACTGGAGGGGAAGCTAGAGCATAAACAATCACAACTATAATAATATACAAAATAAATACCTACAAACTGTGATGAGCATTGTACCTGGTTATGAGTTGCTAAAATAAGTTATTTTCCACATTTGAACAAACTTGCATTATATACATACTAAATTAAAAATTATGTTTTCTCTATTAAAATATGTATTCTACAAGCACAGTCTTGGCTATACCTGCCTACCTGCCATTATAGTTCCCTGATAGGCCTAGCCAGGTAGTACCCAAGGGATTGGCCATTACCGTGTTTCCCTAAAAATAAGACCTAGCCGGACAATCAGCTCTAATGCGTCTTTTGGGGCAAAAATTAATATAAGACCAGGTCTTATTTTACTATAAGACCGGGTATAATATGATATAATATAACATAATATAATATAATATAAATATAATATAATATAAATATAATATCAATATAATATACTGGGTATAATATAATAGCAGGTCTTATGTTAATTTTTGCTCCAAAAGACACATTAGAGCTGATGGTCCCTCTGGGTCTTATTTTCGGGGAAACACGGTATCACCCAACTTCATGAAGAAATCTTTATTATATCCAGTCTTTGGATATTCTAGTTTCTGATAATGGAAACTATACTCGTAATACATCATTACTGGCTGTTAAGAGCTATTTTGTTGACCCTTGTCCAGAGATGCAATAACATCAACAAGAAGAAATGAGTATTTAAAGAAATGTGAGGTTCTAGCTGAGAATTGGCTGGGGAGTGTTTGGGGGAGAACTGCTTGACATCTCGAAACAAGATCATTAAAGCCCATACAGCCTGAGCTTCCCTGTAAGACTGTTATACTGTGATGCAAAACATTCCTTTAGTGTTTCTGCTGTGAATTCAGTAATATCTTTGTGGTCTGGAGAGAGATAACATGGGTTTCCCAAAGGATTATCTTATGTGATTTTTCTGAACCTGCCAAGCATCTTAAGGGAAGTATGACTGCCTGACAGAGCCTGGCTGCAGACTCTGGCAGTAACCACAGAAGAGAGACACATTTCACGTTTATTCTTTGGAAATCCCGAGGCAAAAATATTCTTCTTCCTTCCTTTGGGCTCTGTGAAATATACTATTTGACTTCCTCTCCAGCAGGCTGTCTGCCTCACACTTTTAAATTCACCTCTCACATTCATTTCCTCCAGAAAGCTTTTCCTAGGCCAAGATAAACTCTCCTAAATTGTGTTAAATAGTGTTCAGTACTCTACAGTTCTCAGATGTCATATGTTATTTCCCTCACAAAAATGGCCTTAATCTCCCCAATGTGATCTGCTTGCAAGTGCTTTTGTGCTTGTTTATTTAATTTCAGTTTCAAGTCCACTTATTACTATTGTTTTTATGTGCTGAGTGCATACTGCTACTTTCAATAAATTGTAAATTAATGTTTTTGTTATCATACAAGACTATTATGCAATTCATCCATCATCATTATTATCATCATCTCAGAACAGAGGTGTAATCATCAGAACCCTTTCAAATTCCTCAGCCTCATTTGTACTCACGTATAGTTTCCTATCATAGTTTTTTCTTTTTAAATAGCTTTACTGTTTTTGTAAAATCGCTGAATGTTTGTTGTAAAAGTTCAAGCCACATGGAAAAGTACAATAAAGTAAAAATCATCTTAGATTCTGTCAGAAAAAAATCTATTATTATTAAAATTTTAATGAACATTCTTTCAGATATTTCTCTATTTTATATACACATGTCAATATATGCATGTAATTTTACATAAATATAGCATAACTATTTATACTGCCTTATGAATTTTATTTGCAGTCAGTATTGGACATCTTTCCATGTGAATAAATTTATAGATATTACTCGTTTTTAATGTTTTCATAGTATCATTATACACATGTCATACACAGCCCTTTGCTATAAACATTTACATTGTTTCACATTTTTTACTACTCCACACGATGCTATAATGAAGACTCTTGTGCATATAACATTTTGCACTTGTGGTATTATCAACTTGGCGTAATTTCCTAGAAGTGGAAACTACTGGGTCAAAGGGTATATACAATACTCCATCTTGACACATATTTTGATAAACATTGACAATTGGTTGTAATCAATGCACACCAATAGTACAAGAGAGTTTTCTATCGTGTCTTTTCTCATAACGTCATCACTGTGCCTGAGAATATTTTTTGGGGGGTTGCTAATTACTGAGTTGAGTGAACAATAAATTAGTAGCAGTTTTTCACCATTGTTTTTCTTGTCAGCAGTGTGGAGGTTATCGCCTTGATTCTTTTGTCACTACCATGCTCCTGTGTTTTCATCGTGTGAATGAGATGATTTCCTGCATTATCACACACAGGATTATATGACAGTCAATTTATGTGAGCACCTGAACCCATTATACAGCATAATTCATACATGATATGAAGTGACAGTTGGTAGCAGCTTGCACTGACGTTCCTTTAGAGAAGACAATTGCTCAACAGGAATCACTCTGAATCAATTAATCCAGCCACAGCTCAGCTGTAATGCTGTGACATTCTGATACCAAGAAAAAGGAACTACTTGTGCATTCTGTACCACGTCTGTGCCCTGTAGTTTTACATTGCTGAGCTCATTAAGGCCATTAGGTCCTTGACAGGAATCTTATCCAACACCCTTGGCCTCCCGCAGTGGATCTGAGAGAAGCTGGCTCTTTTCCTCTGATTTTTGTCTGCTAGGGTGGGTGTAGTGAAATTTAAAAATATGTATTTCTGTGATATGAATATAACTGGATGAACGTATAGTAATTCATGGAAAATATAAAATCCATTTCTGGTATGATTATGACCTTGATGAATTAGGATACATTAATTAGCTATGAAAGCTGCCTTAAGAGTCTCAGAAAAAATAAGATTCGAAAAAGTATATAGCAGTTAAGAGGTATTTTAGAGACGATGATAGGGATTACAATAAAGGACATAGACCTGGATTTCCAGTTCAATAGATTTTTCTCCTCTTTTATGTTATTTTCAGATCCAGTGTCTTCTTAATAATTGGCTGTGCCTCTACAATATTGAAAATAAACTTCTCAATGGTTTTTGTCTCGCCAACTCATACCCATGGAGCATCCATATATCCAAAATTAACGTCTGGGTCCCACCCTCAGACATTCTGAATCCACTGTTCTGCAGTGTGGCCTAGGCAGCTGCGTTTGAAGAGGATGACCTGAAGCAAAAATAAAGAACTGACTTAGATAAAGAAAGACATTCAATATGAATACTGAAATACGAAATATTTTTTAAATGCCTTTAGTTTTCTGTATCCCATTCACTCCAACCAGTTAAATTCCTCCCATTACTGTAATTACTTATATAACTTTTACACCTAAAAGCAGCTACATTACCCATATATGAAGAGAACAGATTTTTCACAGTCATAGAAAACTATTATATAGGTAATTTTCTTGTTGCCCCTGGTGACAGGATAAACCTAGAGTAGGGGTTTTCAAACTTTACTATGCATACGAATCAGCTGAGGAATATTTAAGCTGAGATTACCAGGTCAAGCTGCTGGAGAATAGGATTTCAAGGCTGGAAGGAAGCTCAGTCGTCTGCCTTTGTGACATACGCCCCCGCGATTCTGTTGTCAAGGCATCCTGACCCTCACTTTGCAAACACTGAATGAACTGTAGGGTCTAGACCTGCTGCAGCTGGGATGGTCCCCACTTAGCAGACTTTCTGAAGACTTGGTAAGAGCAATTTAAGAAATGTGAAATGGACTTCAGCATGCTTTCTTTGGTTTTCAGCAAACTGGCTCACCTATAAATTCTCACTTGTTCTTAGTAGCCTTCAAATAACTGCCTGAATCTCACTGTCAGAGAAGAATTATGTAGAGCGGGGGGTGGGGGGGAATCATATACAGCTTAAATATTGAAAGGGTAAAGGATATAAGAACACAGGAAATAATGCAAATAAATATGATATATGTAGATTGATTAGAAGAGATACAGAGAAACAGAAAACAAACTTTTGTTTTATTTGCCAATGGCAGGCAAAACTAAACATAACTCAGAATATTTTCAGTTGATGAAACACCTATTCAAAACTGGCTTAAGTGAAAACAAATGTATTTACTCAGTTCCTGGGAAAGCTACTGGAAAAGGGTAGCTTCAGGCATTATCCGCTTTTAAGAACGTCACTTTACTCCATCCCATGGCTCTCTCTCCTTTGCACTAGCTCTAACCCAGGCAGTCAACGTTGCTCTCAGTAGACCCAGGCTTTATCAAGATGCCTGAAGCAGCTACAAGTGTTAAATCCTCAAACCATTAAATCTAGTGGAAAAGAGAAGCAGTTTGGCTTTCAATCTTTCCTAGTGGGCTTACCAAAATATATTATCGGCTGTGTAATTGAACTAACCACGAAGGCCAGGGCATGGGATTTGTTTATTGACCCGAAGGCCAATGAGATCTATTGCTGGAGTTGGGAGAGGACTTAATTCCATCTAGAAGCACAGGGACTGATGGGGGAAGGGAGTGATTTTCCAGTGGAAAATCTGTTTAGAAAAGAGCGTGGGTAATGTATGTGCTCTATTCAGTGACCGTAAACCTTGACTGTCCACTAGAAGTAATGTTCACTGATGTTCATTGTGGTTTTTTTTTTTTTTTTTTTTTAATTAAATTTATTGGGGTGACAATTGTTAGTAAAATTACATAGATTTCAGGTGTACAATTCTGTATTACAACATCTATAAATCCCATTGTGTGTTCATCACCCAGAGTCAGTTCTTCCATCACCATATATTCGATCCCCCTTACCCTCACCTCCACCCCCACCCCCCTTACCCTCTGGCAACCACTAAACTATTGTCCGTGTCTATGAGTTTCTGTTTCTCATTGTGTTTTAGAACACATCGTAACAGCTCTGAGAATTTAAAGAGCAAGAACTACTATAAAATTTTTCCTGCACAGAAAAGGTGAGGACTGAAGCAGAGGATTATGAGCTGACAACTCATCACTGTAACTTGCTTTTGAACACCCAGAGCAAATATGGGGTTAATTTAAATTTAACAAGAGATAGAACCTATAATAACTAAAGGTTTCCTGTTCTTCAAAACCCATAAAATATAAATTGGCATTTCTGTTGACATTCTGAAACATTGAAATATGCGCGGAATAGTGAGAAGTGGTTATTGTGTCCAAGAATGCCTGCATATTGTGACAAAGATTGCCTGCAATTTAGAATGCCTGCATATTCCCTGTTTCCTCAACCCCACAGTGTCCTACTTCTAGAAGATAATTCAAAATGATGCATCGTCCTAAGTTATGTTCAATAAATCACTGTAAAAAGTGACCAAAGCCCAAATCAGTGCAATTTTATGAGTTTTTTTTCATTTACTTTAGCTATCATTTCGGGCCCTCTGTCTTCATATTGTCTGTATTGTTTTTGTTTGGTTTTAAAATCTTCCTTTTGCTGATTAACTCTACAGTTAGGAACTATTTGTTGAATTCTATTATTTGTTTTAAAAATTATTGAGACTTACAGAATATGTCATTGTTTATGTCTATTCATACATTAAAACATAACAAAATTAAAATAAATGAAAGTGATCTAGTGAAATAAAAATAAGCATCAGGAAAGTAAAATCAAGTAGATTGTAAAAAAAATAATAATAATAACAAACAGAAAAACAACCCCAAAACAAATTCACAGATACAGAAAACAGATTGGTGGTTAACAGAGGTAAAAGGGGGTTGGAGCTAGGGAGCAATGGGTAAAGGGGACCAAGTCAAAGGGATCAAGTATATGGTGATAGATGGTATGCATACACATATCAAATTATAATGTCGTACACCTGAAATATATATATATATATTATACCAATTTTACCACAATAAAAAAAATTCAAAGGAGAGGTCAATCAATAGGAGGGACCACAAAGATTGGCAGTTTTTAGAAGACCATGAATATGGCTCTGAACTTTCCAGCAACCGACACAAAGAGAGATGTGGTTATTTACCTGATTCATAAATACTTAAAAAATCAAGACACATCTTTCCTGGTACTATGTCCCCGAAGAATTTCCTCCTGTGGGTCCTCACTAAAAATACTCTGTGCAATGGCTGGGATCCTAGGTTAGATCAAGAAAGTATGTCCAATGCCAAATTTCAGAGATTCGCTTCTCACAATAAGCAGGTGGATGCCATAATCTCAAGAAATATCTATTAAAAGAAGTTCTATCATGCCAAATGGGAAAGGCAAGAAGAATGGAGTCCAGCCTTCTGATGGTCTGGTTTCATGCTGGAGAATGTATAAGTTACTTAGAGGACAGAATGGATTGCATACATATCAGGCAATCCTCAGAAAGTATTATTTCTCTTCCTGAACTTTAAATAATATTGAGTAGCGATTATTTTGAGGTTAGCTATATTGTTACACTCCTCAAAAAGTCATGGACTATCTTGCTTATTAAATATAGACACATGTACTTTAAAAGATAGGCTAGTTGAAGTTTGGGTTGATATCTTTTGATACGAACTTTCAAAAGTCTATTGGAAAGCTAGCTACCTTCACTCTACATCTGTGAAACAGAATACTCCTTGAAAAATATTTTGGGAGTTATGTTTATTTCTATTGCTATGAGCTTTCTGACAAACTTAAAAGAAAATTTTTATGCAATTCAGTTTATAAATGTTATTCCATTTATACATCTAGCAAACTTTATCTGTTACTTTGAAGTGATTTTCCAATACATTTTGGTTATATTTACATATTTAGCTAAAATGTTTAAACCTTCAAACACATTACATTGCATTTACAAATTTGACATGTTTAATTTTGTTTTAAAGTGCATGTATTTCAACTGTTCCAACAGAAAAAAAACCTTTCTAAACTTTTATACATCATAAAATTTCCAATACTAAACTAGTAAGATTTTCGTTTAAAGTCAGAAGTCCATCTCAGTTACCTAATTACATATTTTAAATTGGAGTTGCAAGGTTGTCATTTTATTAGGTCAAATTCTCTTAAACATTCTGTCAATATGAAATGCTAAATGTGACAGAATATTTCTCCATCTGGAAAATAGTAACACTATAATTTTGACTGTTTAAACTTTTCTATACTTTTTTCCAGGCATAAAAGATTCACATACTTAAAAAAAGATAAATACCATCCTGGTTAACTGAAATTATTTTGGCTAAAAATTCTGGGTGTTTCCTTAAAGCTACTCCCCACACTCACTTTTTCTCCCAACATATTATAAAAATTTTCAAACACAAAATTAAAAGACTGGTAGAGTGAACATTCATATACACATCACCAAGATTCTACTATTAACATTTTACTATACTTATTTTATTACACACTTATTCGTCAGCCATCCCTCTGTGCATCAATCAATCCATTTTTTTATCCATTTTAAGATAAATTGTAGATATGAATGGGCTTTCCCAAGTACTTTAGTAGGTATAAAATTATTTAGAATTATATATTGGTACAGTTTCTTCTTTTGATATAAAGTTTACAATCAATCCAATGTACAAATTTTAATCACTGGGTTTTAACAAATGAGCAAAAATTTTTGAACAAAGAAGTATCAAAAATGTTACAAATTTCATGAAAAATATAAACGTATAAGATATCAAACAAAAGCTTAAGAAGAATAAACATAAAAACGACATCAAGCACATCATAGGCAATTACTAAAAAACAGTCATAAAGAGAAAAATTATAAAAGCAGCCAGAGGAAAAAAAAGACACATATGTTCAGAGGAGCAAAGGTAAGAATGACAGCAGAATTTTCATCAGAAACAATGCAAGCCAGAAGACAGCAGAGTAACATTTTTGAAGTACTGAGAAACAAAAATCAAAAACCTCTCAAACTTGAAATTTATAGCTAGTAAAAAGCCAGCTGAGAAGCTACTTTCTCATTCTAGCACCCACTTGTAAATCAGGGATGGCACTCCAATGGAAATGTGCCACTGTCTCTGCCTCCATCTCCAGAGCAGAGGTACAGAGGTTTTACTCAGTGGGAGAGGCAGGCACTAAGAACAAATAGTCCTACAGCTCTCTGTAAGGGTACAGACATTATCTGGAACAAAACATGGGGAGGTGCAAGCCTAAAGGCACTGCTGAAATCAGTAGAGATGTTAATGGTAAGCAATTAAGAGGAGGGTGGTAGCACTGTGACAGCAACAATCTAAGCCATAGACCAGCTGGAAGTTCAACAGAGAGAACCAGTGAAAGCAAGAGCTAAGAAGAGTCCCTCTGGAGTCAGAACAAGACTCAATACTTGGCCTCATGTATGACTCCTGAACAGGGACCTGAATCAGAACGTGAAAAAAAAAAAAAAAAAATTATGACCAAGGATGTTATAGAAAATAATAAAACAATCAGCCAGAAAATTGTGATGGGTAACTCCTGTTGTGATATCAATAGAGGCAGACAAACTAGAAGACTGACAGATCAAGGAAAAGAGACATTCACAAAGAGGCCGCTGCTAAAACCACTGTCATCTCAGGTTACTATATGCATACCCAGGGCTGTGGCCTGTGAAAAATAGTAGAGGGGGGAAAACTGCAGGTGACATACACTTCACTGAAATAGTCCAGTCAAATCAGTAAACAAAGCAGCAAACAAAACAACAAAAGCCCTAGGGGAGGGATGGTGTCCAGCGTTGCTGCAATACAATATCTAAAATGTCCAGTTTTCAACAAAAAATTACAAGACATGCAAAGAAACAGGAGAATTGTGACCAATACAGGGAAACAAACAAACAAACAAACAAACAAACAAACAAACAGAAACTGCCTTTGAGAGTGCCCATATGTCAAAGACTTTAAAGCAGGTATTATAAATATATTCAAAGAACTAAAGAAAACCATGCTTAAAGAAGTAAAAGAAGGTATGATGACACCATCTCATCATATAGACAATAAAAATAAAGTGATTGATATAAATTATAAAATAGAACAATGGAATTTCTGGAGTTAAAAAATACAATAGCTAAAACGAAAAAATCCATCAATAGTTATTAATAGCAAAAAAAGTAGAAGATGGACTAGAGCTTTATAGGAGGAACATTTCTATCTTCATAGAATTAAATTAGTAGAAATCTGAAGTCAATTCTGATGTTAAAATGTATATTGTAGGCCCACAGCAACCACTAAGAAAAATATCAAAAATATAGTGAAAGATCATTTAAAAAATCAAAATGTGGATAGTAGACTTGTTGGGGTTATCACTTAGTGAGGTGTGTAAATTTCTAATCACTATGTTGTTTTGTACACCTGAAACTAATAATAAAAAATAAATAAATAAATGTAAAAAAGAAGAACCAAAATGTTACACTAGAAAATACTGCAAAAGAAAGCAGTAAAAGAGGGATGAGGGAAAACATGAAAAATATAGACAACAAAAAGTAAAATGGCAGATATAAATACAACAACAAAATGTACATATCAATAATGACACTAAAAATGAATGGATTAAACACCCAATAAAGATTTTTCAGACTGGATTGAAAAAACCCACAAGATCTAACTATATACTGTTTACAGGAGACACAAGTTAGATTCAAAGATACAGATAGGCTGAAAGTAAAAGGATGAAAAATGATATATCATGCAAATAGCAACCATAAAAGGTCTGGAGTGGGTATATAATAAGAGACAAAATAGATTTTAAAACAAATTATACTATTTGAGATAAAGAGGGACATTTTATGATGATAAAAGTGTCAGTTTATGATGAAGATTTGAGAATTACAAATATTCGTATACATGGCTCTAACAAAAGAGCCCCCAAATGAAGCAAAAACCGAGAATTGAAAGTAGAAGGAGACAATTCAACAATAATGATTGGAGACTCGAATATCCCATTTTCAATAATAAAACAACTAGGCACAAGATGAACAAGGAAATAGAAGACTTGAACAACACTATACACAAATGATCTAATAGCCCACTCAACAACAGCATAATATACATCTTATGCAGTATCCATGGAACATTCTCCAGAACCGATTCTTCCTCATGGGAATGTAAAATGGTGCAGCCATTTTGGAAAACAGCTTGGAAATTCCTCAAAAATTTAAGTATTGGGTTACCAAATTACCATATGACCCAGCAATTCTATTCCTACATGAGAGAAATGAAAACATACTTGCATACAAAAACAAATGTTTATAGAAGCTTTATTCATAATAAACAAAAGTAAAAATAATCCAAATGTCCATCAGTTATGAATGGATAAATAAAATGTGGTCTATCCATACAGTAAAATATTATTTGGCAAAAAAAAAAAAGTGAAGTGATGATAGATGTTGAAAGATGGAATGACCTTGAAAACATTATGCTAAGTGCAAGAAGCCAGTCACAAACAAGAACATGCTATATGACCTCATTTATATGAAATGTCTAGAATAGGAAAATCTATAGAAAGTAGATCAGCAGTTGTCTAGATCTCGGTGAGTTAGGAGGAAATGAGAAGTACAAGTGTTCTAAAATTGACTGTGGTAATTCCTCAGTTTCATAAATGTATTTGCTAAAAGTCATTAAATTTTACTTAAAATGACTGAATTATATGGCATGTAAGTTACACCTTAATAAAGTTGCAAAGAAATATTTTCAAAAGCTCATTCTCCCGGACCAGTCATTGGAATAGGTATTGGCTAATGAGATGTTAAGTAGTTTCTTGTGAAGGATTTTATTCTCAAATGAAAAGATAAAACTTCTTAGAAGGAAGTGCTTTGTCTCTATTTTTCTTCCTGCCTTAAATTTTTATGTGATATCTAGAGCTGCAGCAGTCATCTTGTGACTATGAGGCAAGAAACATGAGGCTGAAAGCCAACCCTTTAAGAATAGTGGAGGGAAAGTGTGGAAAGTACCTGATCTTTAATGGCTTCAATGAACAGTTGAGCCAAAGCTGACAACCATCTCCATGTTATATCTTATTACGTGAGACCATTGTTAGACTGTTTTTTTCTGTTACTTGAAGATAAATACATGCTTAACTAACAGGAGAAGAAAAGGTAAAAGTTTATGTATGGAAAAGCATAAGAATATAGCTTCTTGACTACCTCTCATGAATTATATAACAATAAAACAAACATTTTATCAATATATACTTCAAACCAGGAACTTTCAGGAATGTGTATTTTGCTTTATTTCATCTTTAAAGCACTGTCATGAGGAGGTACAAGATGGCTGAGTAGATTAACACTGTACTTGCCTCATCCCATGAACACATCAAAATTACAACCAAATTATAGAACATTCAACCTGGGAAACCATCTGAAGTCTAGCTGAATAGAAATTTTATAACTAAGGATATAAAGAAGAAGCCACGATGAAACTGGTAGGAGGGGCGGAGATGCAAAATCGGCTGGTCCCACAACCATATGTGGTGGCTGCAAATCAAGAGAGATATCTTGGCCACAGATGTTCCTCATGAAGGAGCAAGGATACTCCAGTCTCCCACACCAGGCTCCCCAGCCTGGAATATAGGAGCCAGGAAAAGGAGCTGCCACAACATCTGGCTGTGAAAATCAGTGGGGATTCCAAACATTTGGGAGGGACAGAAGGCTTGGGAAACCCAGGTGTGCTCTTAAAGGGCCTACACACAGACTCACTCATTCGCAGGCACTTGCCTTGGGTTTCAGTAGAGGGACAGTGACTCAGGAGGCATCAGAGACATAAGAGGGGTTCTGACTGAGGTGTGTGGCTTTTGGGGGAAGACTGGAGGACAGTCAGCATTTTCCTTGAGTGAGGTCCTCCTCCAGTACAGCTGGCAGGTAGGCACCATCTTTCCTGAATTGACCCTGCCCCCACCATGGCTGAATCTGAATCTGATAGGCCTGGTAAACTCCACTGATCCACTCTGCTGACTCACTTCCCTTAATATGGGAGACACTTTTTCTGTGAGCAAACAGCCCCATCCACATTGCACTCTTTCTTGGAAAACAATCAGAGTCTGGCAGGCCCTGGGCAGGCAGCACTGGCCTCCGTGTGCTCTGAGACTTTTGCTGAGTAGCTCCAGGCTCAGAACTGGCACCAAACCAGAATTAATATTAACCTGGTGACCACAACTCTTCCCAATCTAGTGACTCTCTGAGACCCTGCTTCACCCAACTTGCATATCACACAAGGCGCTAGCAGGGGCTAAACCTTAAGGGAGATGGCAGGTGGCAGCAAGCCTCAGGGTGTCCTGGCTTTTTGAGGAGCTACCCTAGGCCAGGTACTGGTGGCAGAAATCTTTGGTTCACAGTGTGGCCTCTCCTACATGCCTCCAAATTTAGCACAGGCAGCAAACAATCGTGGATTATTTTGTAGCTCCTTCCAGGTAGTCCCTAGCCAGTCAGAGGCAGTGGGTCACCTAGGTCTGTACCAAAGTCCCTCCCAAGAGGACCCAGAACCAACATACTTGGAAGTTGGCTTCAGACCACACCAGAGCACTGCCAAATTAGCCCTATAAGTGGCACACACAAAGGGTGTTCTCAAAAGGCGCCAGAACCTACTGGGATATATAAGTGGGTGAGTCCCCGACACAGCAGCCTATAAGCGGTAGACATGGCCAAACCCCACAGCCAATCAGCCTGGGGGTCAATCCCACCCACTGATGTGCCAATAGCAATAGAGGCTCAACTATAACAGGAGGACACACACCACCCCCCACACAAGGGACACTCCTGGAGCACCCAGAGCAGGTGACCAGGGAGACTTTGCCAGGGCCCCACAGGGCACCTACTACCTAAGGCCACCTGGCCAAGACTGGGAGACATACAAGATCTAACTAATACAAAGAAACAAACACAGAGAGGCAGCCAAAATGAGGAAACAAAGAAATACATCCCAAATGAAAGTAAAGGACAAAACTGTGGAAAAAGAACTAAACAAAATGGAGACAAGCAATCTACCACATACAAAGTTCAAAACAATGTTTATAAGGATGCTCAAGGAACTTGGTGAGAACGTCAACAGAGAGATACCCAGCATAAAAAAGGACATAGAAACCATAAAAAAAGAACCAGTCAGAAGTGAAGAATACAGTAACTGAATGAAGAATGTACTAGATGGAATCACCAGCAGACTAGATGAAGCAGAGGATTGAATCAGCAAGTTGGCAGATAAGGTAGCAGAAAACACCCAATTGGAACAGCAAAAAGAAAAAAGAATCCAAAAACATGAGTAAAGTTTAATTGACCACTGGGACAACATCAAGTATAACAACATTCACATCATAGGGGTACCAGAAAGAGAACAGAGAAAGCAAGGGATTGAGAACCTATTTGAAGAAACAATGACTGAAAAATTTCCTACCCTGGTAAAGGAAATAGACATACAAGTCCAGGGAGCACAGAGAGTCCCAAACAAGATAAACCCAAATAGGGCCACACCAAGACACATTATAATTAAAATGACGAAGTTTAAAGTCAAAGAGAGAGAACTCTAAAAGCACCAAGAGAAAGGCAACTAGTAACATACAGGGAGCTTCCATAAGATTGTCAGATTTTTCAAGAGAAACTTTGCAGGCCAGAAAGGATTGGCACAAAATATTCAAAGTGATGAAAAACAAGAATCTACAACCGAGGACCTACAACCAACGATCTACTCAACAAAGTTATCACTTAAAATCAAAGGACAAATAAAGAGCTGCCCAGATAAGAAAAAACTGAAGGAGTTTATCGCCACCAAACCAGTATTACAAAGAATATTAGAGGGACTTCTTTAAGATGAAAAAGAAAAAAAGATTAAAAATGTGAATAATAAAATTGAAATAACTACATATCTATCAACAATTACTTTCAATGTAAGTGGATTAAATGCTCCAATCAAAAGCATAGGGCAGATGAGTGAATAAGAAAACAAAACCCTTAATATACTGCCTACAAGGGACTCACTTCAGATTGAAAGACACACACAGGCTGAATGTAAAGGGATAAAAACAGATATTTCATGAAAATGAAAATGAAAAAAGAAAAAAAGCTGGGGTAGCAATACTTATACCAGACAAAATAGACTTTAAAACAAAGGCTATAACAGGAGACAAAGAAGGACCCAGTAATCCCACTTCCTGGTATTTATCTGAAGAAACCCAAATGCTCCTTCAAGGATTCGTGCATCCGTATGTTCATTGTAGCCTTGTTTACAATGGCCAAGATGTAGAGCTAGTCTAGGTGTCCATCAATAGATGAATGGATAAAAAGGAGGTGGTACATATGTACAGTGGAATATTGCTAGGCCAGGGCACGGAATGTGTTCTTGCCATCTGCAGCAGCATAAATGGACCTGGAGGGTATTGTGCTGAATAGAGTACATCAAATAGTAAAAGACAGATGCAATGTGATTTCCCTTATCGGAGGTCAAACAATTAAGTTCCCAAACTTGTTGCAACAATGCTGCTAACCTTTTTTTGATATCAGAGGGATTATTCATTATGAGTGTGTACCAATTGGACAAACAGTTAACCAAGTTTCCTATTGGGAAGTGCTGAAAAGGCTGCGTGAAAAAGTTAGACAACCTGAACTTTTTGCCAACAATGTACCAGCTCACACAGCACTGTCTATGAAGGTGCTTGTAACCAGTCAACAAGTAGGAAACACCCTCCCTACTCACCTGATCTGACCCCCAATGACTTCTTTCTTTATCGGAAGATAAAGGAAATATTGAAAGGAAGGCATTTTGATGACATTCAGCACATCAAGGGTAATACGATGACAGCTCTGGTGGCCATTCCAGAAAAAGAGTTCCAAAATTGCTTTGAAAGGTGAACTAGGCACCGGCATTGGTGCAGTTTTCCAAGGGGAGTACTTCAAAGGTGACCATAGTGATATTCAGCAATTAGATATGTAGCACTTTTTCTAGAATGAGTTCTCGAATTTAATTATCCAACCTCATATGTGGAATCTAAAGAACAAAAGAAAGAAACAAAACAGAAATGGTCTCATAGATACAGAGAACATTTTGATGGTTGCCAGATGGGAGGGGGGTCTGCATGGGTGAAAAAGGGGAAGGGATTAAGAAGCACAAATTAGTTGTTACAAAGCAGTCATGGGGATGTAGGGTATAGCATAGGGATTATAGTCAATAATATTGTAATAACTACATATAGTGTCAGATGGGTACTATTAATAGATTTGTTAGGGTGATAGATGGGAGGGGGTTGGGGGACAGGGTGAAAAATGTGAAGAGATTAAGAAGTACAAATTGGCAGTTACAAAATAATCATGGGGATGTAAAGTAAAGCATAGGGAATATAGTCAATAACATGGTAATAACTATGTATAGTGCCAGGTGGGTACTAGACTAGTCAGGGGGTTCACTTCTTAAATTATATAAATGTCTAACCAGTATGCTATACACCTGAAATTAAAATAATATTGAATGTCAACTGTAACTGAAAAATTTAAAAGGGAGAGGAAAGGTGAAGGGCAATAAGTGGTCCAAATTTCCAGGTATAAAACAAGTAAGTCATGGGGATGTATTAATAACATACAGCATGGGGAATATAGTCAATAGTACTGTAATAACATGGCACGGTGTCAGAGGGTTGCTGGACTTATCATGGTGATCATTTCTTTAGGTATATAAATGTTGAATAACTGTGGTGTACCGCTGAAACTAATATAATATTCTATGCTTACTATATTTTTAATAAAAATCTTTTAAAAAACCCACTTTGAGGTAGTTATAGTTATCTACCATTTATAGATAAGGAAACTAAGGCCAATAAGAATAAATAAGTTGTAGAAAATAAAAGTAAAGAGCAGAGAGGAATCTGGACACTCATTTTTCTGACAGTAATGGCTATGCTCTTTATACTATTGTATGCTATTACTTTGTACCATTGTCATGGTTTTGTTTTGTGTTGTATATACAATAATGTCTCATCACTACCATGTTCACCTCTCAATATTTACCAGACTTTTTATCAGTGCTTTTCTTCTCCTTTCCTTTCCTTTCCTTTCCTTTCCTTTCCTTTCCTTTCCTTTCCTTTCCTTTCCTCTCCTCTCCTCTCCTCTCCTCTCCTCTCCTCTCCTCTCCTCTCCTCTCCTCTCCTCTCCTCTCCTCTCCTCTCCTCTCCTCTCCTCTCCTCTCCTCTCCTCTCCTCCCCTCCCCTCCCCTCCCCTCCCCTCCCCTTCCCTTTCCTTTCCTTCCCCTTCACCTTCTCTTCTCCCTTCCCTGACTGTTCTCTCCTGTCCCCTCCCCTCCCTGCCCGTTTCCTTTCCTTTTCATTCATTCATTCATCCATTCATCCATCCATTCATGTTTTTATTTAATCAGAAAACACTCCCCAAATTTCTGCCTCATTTCTAATCAATGCATTAGATGAGTATTATATAAACGGGTAATTCAATACCTTAGCAATCAGCTCTACCACAGGATCATATATACAAAATTGCTTACATTACAGAACTTAGACTATAAAAAATTTTAGCGTACAGCAGAAGTTCTTTTTGAAAAATTCAACATCTCTCCTAGAAGAAACTATCTCCAACTAAAATTTAAACAGAAAATGTGATTTTTTTTTAACTTCAAAATTTTAAATCTGAAGGTCAATTTTATTTTACTCTATAAATTTTTTTATTAGATAGAAGATAGACTCATAGAAAACTTAGAAACAAGAGTAGACTAGAGAAAAATATTCACTTATATTTCCACTTCTAAGAAATCCTATTTTGAAATGTTTTCTTCTAGTCATTCCACTATACTATGCTTAGATTTACATATGCATTTTCTATGATTAGATTGTGAGCTGTGATCTCACAATTCCTTTATATTTGTACAATTTTGCATTCCATTTTTTTTAGTAATTGTTATATCAGCAGTATTTTTATATATGGCAAATTTGTACTAGTTATACATTCCTTCATTCTCTTTCACTTCCTTCTTTTAAGGTACCAAAACACTTCCCAAATATTTAAGAATAAACAGTAGTCTTTAAAATGCTTATTAAATAGGAAAAATGCTATAATAGGTAGAGATTATATGTGAGCATATTTATAAAGATAGTATTCACTTATTGACCATACTTGATACACTCTGCTTTCTGCAGCTTAGATGT
Source organism: Rhinolophus sinicus (assembly GCF_036562045.2). Lineage (NCBI taxonomy): Eukaryota > Metazoa > Chordata > Mammalia > Chiroptera > Rhinolophidae > Rhinolophus > Rhinolophus sinicus. The sequence continues at coordinate 67,025,598 of NC_133756.1, forward strand.
TTTTAGCTGTGTTTTTTGTGTTAAACTGCTTCATGTATGTTACAAAGGGAAAACATAGAATGTAAAAAAGGAAAATGAACATGGAGAATTAGTGGAGAGTTATGGTTTTCTGCAATAATTTTTTATACTCTTTACCACAATTAGGCCCCAGAACAATTGTAGGAAAGTGGTTGAAACTATTTCACCTGTTTCCAGGATGGCATAGAAAGGACAACAAAATGTTAGTCACGAAATAATCCTCTTTAAGAATATGAATCTTCCTCAATTATGCCAAATCACGTAGATCACATTTTAGTCATGGTACATGTTGAATAAGGAACATTATGACTCTAAGTGGTGTATCATGACTGCAGAAATTTAAAGTTGTTTTTTTCAGATGAAAATTTTGATAAGCAAACTAGAAAGAGGCTTGTAGATGGATTATGTGTGTTTATACATGTGTGTGCATGCATGCCTGTGGAATTTGTGCACCAATTGACTTGGATGTTGTGTGTGTAGTAATTGGTGATTGAACTCCTTGTTTCCTTTAGTATTCAAATGTGAGCCATAACCCAGAGATAAATACTAATAGCATTCTAATAATTATCCTTTCAGTTAAAAAACATACATACGTAGCTGTGCATTTTTCTAGATATATACATTTATATATATTAAATATAGAAAATTATATAGTTATATATGTATTATATTGTATGTGCTAGATATAATGCATGATATTCAATTATACCACACTAACTTAAAAGTTAGTCATTGCTACCCTGTTAGGGAGTTAAACTAACTAACTTTCAGAAATTTAGGGACAGAAAAAATCTTGACTTATTCCTTAATGGAACTATAGAAAGTACGGTTGGATAAACTGGGTGAATTAATAAAGTCTAAAATAATAAAAATGACTTATTAAACTTATTTTTAAACCTCATCCCTGTATCTTTGTAGTTATAATTACAAAATAATCTGTATATCTGCAAACTCTGGGCAGATAAAATACAAAGGTAAAGAAAAGTTAATAAGAATAACTTCTGGTTGCTCAGAGCAGAACAATTGGTAGAAATTTTCATCATGTTATTATTGTACTTAAAAGGTCCATGTTCCTTGTCAGCATTCCCGCTAAAAAGGCTAAAGAGAAGACCAGGACTCATTGGGAAGGAAGGAAGTCTTCATTATCACAGCATCAGCCTCAGTCATTTCCCACCTTCCTCCATGATCTTCTTGCTGCATCTCGTGAAGACCATTCACCTGGGTCTGTTGTTTCTTGTCAGCACTCCATAGTTTTGCTTCAACTTTCTCTTTCCATCTTCCACCAATCAGCCTTACCTGCTTCTACTTTCCCAGGTGGTTAACAACTTGATGGAATCCATACATCTGCATTGGTCTCTTAAAGTGATCTAAGATGGCTAGCCTGCCTCCTGTCTCTTCTCACCTCAACTTTACATCATCCTCAACTTCATCCTTCTTCCCTCTCACCTTTGATCACTCGTCAAGTCTTTTTTTAATTTCCCTTGAGATTTTCTCTTTCACCCATGGGGATTATTTAGAAGTCTGTTGTTTAGCTTCTGCATCTTAGATTTTTCTATTATTCATATTTGGTTGTTTTCCTTGTCACCAGAGTACACAATGTGTGATTTCATGTTTTAATTTACCTTTTATTGGTAAAGGAGGTAAATTCCTGCCCTAGGGTTAAGAGGACTTGACAGATAAGACTGACAGCAGTTTATTAGTCCCATATACTCACAGATGGAGGAAGGAGGACACCATACAGGGACACAGGAGGGTTGTGCTCAGGAACAGGGTGAACCACTATGGACTGTGGGAGCCAGGCTTTATAGTATCAAGGGGATGAGGTGTTCCCTGTTTCTCAAAGGAGGATAAGATTGGTTTGTTTGAATAATCCCACAGCTGGCAGGAAACTGAACCCTGCTACTCAAGGATGTGCAGGAACTGCAGTTGTTCTGCTTGATAAATTGTGTTGTTTGGTTAGGGACCCTTATCCACAATCACAGACTGGGGAGGGGACCTTGTGGTTAGGCCAGATGAGGCCGTCTCAGTTTCATCAGATGTCAGGGCAGCACATAATTGTGGACCTTAATTTAGGTCTTATGCCACATTTTGATTATTTTAAGTTTGTTGAGGTTTGTTTTATGGCTCAGGATGTGGTTTATCTTGGTCTTTGTTCCAGTAACATTTGAAAAGTGTATTCTGCTATTGTTGGATAGGGTATACAATAGAATCAATTAGATTCTGTTGGCTGATGGTATTGCTGAATTTTTCAACTTCCGTGTTGATTTTCTGTCTAGTTGCACTATTCATTGTTGAGATAGGTGTGCTGAAACCCCCACTTATAAATACAGATTTGTCTCTATCTCCTTTCAATTCTATTAGTTTTTGCTTTACATATTTTGCAGCTTTGTTATTTGGTGTGAATGCATTTAGGATTACATCTCTTAGTGGACTGAAACTTTTATCATTATAAATGTCCCTTTCTATTTCTGGTAAGTCCCTTTGCTCTGCAGTCTACTTTATCAGATGCTAAGATAGCCACTCCTGCTTTTTATTTTATTTTATTAATGTTTACCTGGTATATATTTTTCCATCCTTTTATTTTAACATGACTTATATCATTACATTTGAAGTGACTTTCTTTTAGAGAGCATATAATTAGGTCAAGTTTTTAAGTTCATCCTGCCAATCTCTGTCTTTTAATTAGTGTATTTAGACCATTTACATTTAATGTGTTATTGATTTTTGTTTGTTTGTTTGTTTTTTAGGGCTTTAGTCTGCTATCCTAATTTTTCTTTTCTGTTTGTTCTCTCTATTTTTTATTACTTTTTCCTGGTTCCCTGTGGGTTACTTGCTTTCAAATTTATTTATAGTGTTTATGAGTGTATCTCTTTGCAAAAATATTTTAGTGGTTACTCAAGGTATAACATTATATACATATAACTTATCAGTCTACTGGCATCACCATTTTATCAGTTGGAGTGAAGTGTAGAAACCATACCTTCCTTTACATCCCTTTACCTGCCCCATTTATGATATAATATAATATAATAGCCTCAAATATTTCCTCTACATGACTTTAGAACCACATGGAACAGGGTCATAATTTTTGTTTCAATCCTCAAATATGATTGAGAGGACTTAAGAGAAAAAAAGTCTATTGTATTTACCTGTATTTTTGCTTACTGTGTTCTTTCTTCCTGGTATTCCATGATTTCTTCTTTTATTGTTTGCTCTCTGTTTAGAGTGTTTCTTTCAACCATTCTTTTAAGATAGGTTTGCTGGTAACAAATCTCTTAGTTTTTCTTCAACTGAGAATGTCTTAATTTACCCTTCATTCCTTAAAATATTTTCATCGGAGATTGAATTCTGGGTTAACAGTCCTCTACTTTCAGCACTTGAAAAAGGTGTCAATTCATTCTTTTGGTAATGGTGAGAACTCCGGTATCATTCAATTTTTTCTCTCACTATAGGAAAGGAGTTGTTTCTCTCTTGCTACTTTTAACACTTTTTCTTTGTAGTTTTCAGAAGTTTGATTGTCTCAGTGTGTTTTTTCTTTTGTTTGTTTTTGTTTTTTGGTGTATTTTGTTTAGATTTCACTCTGCTTCTTGAATTTGTAGGTTTGTGTCTTTCTGCACTCTTTCTAGCACTCCAATAACACAAATGTTACAGCTCCTGTAATAGTCCCACAGATCCTTGAGGCTTTGTTCATTTTTTTTCTCAGACTATTTTCATTCTGTTGCTAATGTTGGGTAACTAATTTTCTATTTTCAAGTTCACTGATTGTTTCTTATGTCCCCTCCATTGTCTTCTTGAGCCCATCCACTGAATTTTAAATTTTAATTACTGCATTTTCAGTTCTAAAATTTCTATTATGTTCTACTTCATATCTCCTATTTCTTTGCTGACACTTCATTTTCATTTGTTGAAAAACATTTTATGCTGGCTAATTTAAAATCTTTGTCAAATAATTCTAACATCTCTGTTACCTCAGTGTTGGCATCTACTAATTGTATTTTTTAATTCAGTATCAGATCTTCCTGGTTCTTGGTACGTTGAGTGATTTTAGATTGAAATTGGACATTTTGAGTATTATGAGATTTTGGGTCTTACTTAAACTTTTCAATTTAATTGGATTTTTCTGATACTACTTTGGGTGAGAAGGGGGTGGCTTGTTACTGCAGGTAGGTATAGAAGTGCAGCTTCTCCACTCAGCCACTGTTGACACCCAAGGGAGGGAACTCCTCATTGTTTTTGGGTTGATGGGAGTTCTGGATTCCCCCTAGGCCTCTATGCATACTCTTTTGATTACTGGCTGGGAGGGGTAGGAGTGCTTCATTACTGTTCCCCTTGTGACCTCTGACAGCATGGTGGAAGGTGGCCTTATTTCCCCAGGATGGTGGTTACAGACCTGACTCTCCACTAAGCCTCCTCTGACACCATACCATCAGGAAGAAGGAGTGCCTTGTTACTGCAGGTTGGAGGTGGAAGTCCAGGCTACCTGCATGGTCTACACTGGCATCCCAAGAGAGGTACTCATGACTGCCCACTGGGGATGAAAGGCCTGGCTCCCTACTCAAGTTTCTCTGTCACTTTGCAAGGAGGTTGAAGTATTTCAATACAGCTTGACAAAGATGGAAATCTAGTGTCTTAACCTAGCCTTTGCTGGTGTGGATAGGGGTGTGGCCACAGGTTTTTATGTTTTGTTTTTGTTTTCTTATGCTGTGTTATTTGGCCTCAGAGCAGTTTTAAACCTAAAAGTTTTCTGCCTTCCTAGACTGCCCCTTCTCTGGTCCTTTGGCTCAAGAGACCAGGCTTTTGTAGGGGTTTTTAAAACATCTATATTTGTTGGTATTTCTGGTTGTCACGTTTTCTAGTATTCAGTTTTGGGTGTATGGGCAAAAGAAAACTGAGGGAACTTATCACAATGTCATTCCTCGCTCCTGAGGTTCCTAGCTGGTCTGTCTCCCTTTTTCTGTCTACCTTTTAGAGTCTTATTATGTTTGTTTCACATATTATGTGCAGTCTTTTCCGTTGTATTTAGTGGGAGGAATAGGGAAAGTATGTCTACTCCATCTTCCTGTAAGTGGAAGTGCCCTCATCAAATCCTTCGGATTCTACAACCTAAATATAGGAAATCCTTGATTTTCATGAGTGTTGGGTTCTCATGTAAGAATTCCCCATTCTTAAATACATAATAATTACAAATATAGCATACTATATATATGATTTTGGAACCCATGAAAAGGTGCTACTGAGGTCTCTTGCCATGAAGAACACAATGTCTGACAGTCCTAGCTGCAGCCCTCTGGACCAACCACCACATTCACACCAAGGCCTTACTTCCTCTGGGCTGCTCCCAGCCAATAACTGAGCACAGTGCAGATACTAATGCAGGCCCATTCCTGAGACACTTGGGACTCCTCTGATCAGTGATGATGACTCAGAGACTCTCCATTTGTCTGACTGAATCTTTCTTGGAATTTGGCTGCATTCCAAGACTCTTCCTATTCAATCTGCTTTCCTTTCCCCCTCCTCCACAAGTGTCATACCTGCATTGTGCCCTGAAAGCTCTGCCTGCCTACTCTGGTTCTCTTTCTCTCTCTCTTTTCGCAGGCATTTTCCTCAGGTACAGCTAATCTCACCCTATCGTATTCTTTTTGGAGGACCCAAGCAAATACAATCAAGTGTTTTATATATCTAGATCAAAATCTATAATCTAGATATATGCTTAGATATATATGATCTATACATATATGACATTATACTATATAATACATAAAACTATGCATATAAATACTTGTGTTATGCAGGATAATTTGATAATGATCAAGTATCATTGACATGTCAATTCTGGAGAGAGACTGTAGGGTAATGTGGCTCACTAATAGCCAAGTAATTATCTTTCCTACAAAAACCCACAGTATGGTTCATAGTCACATCCATGTAACATTACAAATTCTCATGGAATCAGACTTCACAGTTAATCATGTATTTTTGAAAGAACAAAGACCTACGCAGTATTGCTCAATAGAACTTTCTGCAAATGTAGATACATCCTATATCTTCACTGTCCATTAAGGTAGCCACTAGCTAAGTGTGGCTACTGAAGACCTGAAATATAGCTAGTGTGACTATGGAATTCTTTATGTTATTTAATTTAAATTTAAGTAGACACAAGTGGCCAGTGGCTGCCATATTGAACACTGTCGGCTGTAGTAGTTCCCAAATCCTTGCACTGCCTTCATTCCAATGATCACTGACTGAGGTCAGGCTTTTACCTTCATGTGACTAGCTGTGACAGACAATAGCCTTCTAAATGTTTTCCATGTTTCTCCATTTAACCTCTAAGCTGCCACTGGGCATTTGTTCTAAATACAAAATCATGGCATTCCTTGCTGAAAAGACATTCCGAAGGGTAGGGGCTGTGACTTAATTGCTGCATTCTTTCCCTTTCCCTTACACCTGGCACTATATATACCTGGCAGCTTTTAGGCCTGATAAACGTCTACTGGGAGAAAAATGAACAAATTTTAATAGCAGGGCATTCTGAAGATAGATTGCCTTATTGCCCTATTTTAGGGGATTTAGGGCCATGTGGCAAGATAATGAAGATTTTGGGGAAGTGAGCTAACCAGGTGCCTGCCCCCGACCCCCACATCCCCACTCCCAAATACATAATCTTTATGAGACTTATTCCATTCTGGTGACTCTCTTCCTAACCATATATCCCAGTATATTACCAACACAGTGGTCAGAGGGAAGAAACACATTTCTGGACCTCTCCCAAAGTGATCCTTTGTGAAACACCACCATGGGTAAATGCTAACAAAATAATATTCTCAAGAAGGGAAAAACCACATCTGCAAAACATAAGATGCCATTTTTCAACCCTATGGATCATTTCTTTAATAAATGCATTGTTGTCCTTAGTAAATCTTCATGCTTTTTTCCACAAGGAGAAACAGGACTTGAAAGAACACTGTCAAGAGCAAAGCTTGTTTAATTTAAATGTGATCTTTGCCATACAAAACACTTTTAGTACCAGCAGTCTTTCTGTGTCTGAGGAACACACACAACCAGCCTTGAGTGTATGTTTGAATATAGAAGGTCCTCAGATGAACACATGCATTTTTTTCTCCTCCTCCCCTCCAACATTCTCCTGTGTTCATCCCATCAGTGGGTCTTCCCAGCAAACAATACCCCATCCTTCCCATGGCAGTCTTCTCTATGCCAATGCACTTGTTTTCTCAGTTTAGTGAATGTTCGTGCTCCCTGTTTCAGGGAGGAAGGTTTAATTGTAGGGTTTCACATTTTCAAAGAAAATGTTTAGACTGGGAGGGATCAGCCATATTAGAGAAATGTGGCTTGCTCACAGATGAGTGGCGTAAACCCCCTGCCATTTGCTGGCAGGTAGCTCAAGAAGAAACTCTTTGGCTATTATTGAAATAATCCATATTTGATTACTTTTTTCCCCAGCAAGTACTTGGTTCACTTGGAATCTAGTTGTTAGGTTTGACACCTGGTCAAATACATCTGCAGTTGCGTATGTGGTGCACGTGCACGTGATCGGATAGTCCCATAACTTACTCACTGTAAAGTTGGCTCCCAAATATTTCTGCACACAGCAATAACATTTAATTATTTTGTAACTTGCAATTATGACTCTAACTGTTCTAAATCCTTTGCCTTGCTTTATCATGAGTGACCAAGTTGTACTGTTTTAGTTCAGCTCAGACATGAAAGATGATTTTATTATTATTATTTTTTGCTTGTCCTTTCCTTGACCAGAGGCTAAGGAAGTCCCTTGTCTGACAAAGCCAGCTACAAACTGCAGGAAGTAAGGTATCATCTACAATGGCCTGTTTATTGGGAACTCACTAATATAAACTGGGAGGAAAGAGCACTACCTGCAAATATATGTCAAACTCTCATTTTCCATTCACCTTCAACTGATAAACCTCACTTTCTCGTGCATGGTCACTAGCTTTATGCTTCAGATCAGAGAGCAGAATTCTCAACTTGGTCTCCCACCGTCCTTTAACTTTTTGTTGTGGCTGCATATCTCATGGTATCATCCTCTTTTTAAAAAGCCCAGTGGAAGTTCCTCTCTCCCTCTGTTAGAAACCGGATGTGCTTATTGGCAGGCTGAAGCGTATAATGCAGCCATGTATACGTTTATTTCCAATGCAAATGTCTTTGCTTGACATGTTTTGAAGAGAGCAAACTGTTGCACTAAGGCAGATTAATGATTTCCTTGTCAGTGGAACAGTGATGTAAAAAGGTTTATAATAAAGACATATTCGTAAAATCTCTGCATATTTGAAAAAAGCCAGATACAAAAAAAATACGTACTGTCTGATTCCATTTGCACAGAGTCCAAAACAAGCAACAAGAAGCCCAGGTGTTAGAAGTCAGGACACTGGTTACTCCTGAGGGGCTGGACTGGGAGAGGAGCTTTGGGGTGCTAAGAGTCTTATTTCTTGATCTGACTTATGTTTACATGGGTGTGGTCATTTTATGAAGATGTGTGGTATGTTACGTGTACTTTCTGTTTTTTATGATACACTTCCAGCAGAGATTGATATTTACATTAAATAAACTGAAAATATACTAAAAATGTTCTCCATATAGGTCACTGGAATAGTATTTGTGGGTTTGGATCTAAGAGGGTCTGCATTTCCAGCACAGGCGGTTACTGCTGTTTTTCTTCTTAACCCTGTCTCGTGACTATTTAACACAAAAATGCAACACTCTAAGGGACCAGTCACACTTCTTTTTCTGAGAACTTAAGCCAATTGCTTGCTTTCCTGATTCATAAACAAGAATAAAATGTGATGAATTTTCTAAAAAGTAGTCTATGGCTCAGATAGCTCCAGGAATAAATGCCTGGGCCTCTGCCCACCAAAAGAGCCATTTTAAAGAATACTTCCTGCCACCCCCAACCCAACTGCTGTCAAACTGTTGAGCTGAAGGGGAAAAACCCACGCATGCTTACTGCAAACCAGGGGCAGGAAGTCAGAAAGCATGGGTAATGATATTTACTCAGAGACGGATTCACATCCTACTTAACTCCATGGGAATTCTCAACAGTTGGTCTTCACAACTCCAGCAATTCTGAGGCTCATTAACCTATTTGCAGGTGCTCTGCTTTCTGAGCTGTCTGTGTTCAAAGAAAAACATTTGCAAAATTCTCTAATGCAGCCTGCGTTCTCAGTTCAGAGGTAATCATGACATTTTTCAGCGCTCTTAGAAAGCAAATGAAAGCGTTGGTGATTTTGAAGTGGTGAGTTTTTAAATTAGTAATGCAATCAAACATTTAATGTGAAACCACTGTAATTGGAGAGAGACAAGGTAGGTAAATAGTCTTCCTAAATGGTTGGTCTCCTCTTCGTAGATTGCTCTTTATGAAATCAGGCTGTGCTAAAAAACCCAGGTCTCTAAACAATGTAGGATAGACAAAAGAGAAGCAGAGCATTTCCTCATGTCCTTCCTTTATTTCTTAGGACATATGTCTGTATTTTTCTGCTGAATCGCAAAGTGGGATTCCTGAGTTAAACTGTTCTGCCCAATCAGGCTAAGCCCTGGGGAGCAGGGCAGCTCTTGTTCAGTGGATTCTATTATGGGTTGCCTTTGAGAATCACATTATTTCTAAAATGCAAGGACTGCAAAATATTTTGCTGTGTACACTCCTTTTCGAGACATTTTAGGGTTTGCAAATTTCCCTTAACTCTTTTCCTCTGTAAAAGAAGCCTTGAATTCCCCCTTCGTGCTGGGGTCTCTGCTATATGATAACTTTGTTATAAGAAGGCCTTTTCCAGGATTTGCAGGCATGAGCCCCTTGGACAGGGGCCAAGACCAGCCTGCCCTACTCTAACTTCTCTGTTTCTGAGGAGGGCTGGAGACCGTCTCCTGGAAATTAATTGCCATTCTGCTCTAGTTTCCAAATATGTCCTTTCTGAGAATCGCCTTACAAATAGCTTCTCTCTCTGGAATATTTAAGACCTAACTGTTTTGATATCTTAAAGTCTAAAGCTTACCCTGAGAGTGCATGGGTAGGAGCTTAGAGTAACCAGGACAAATGACTGGACCACATTTTTGTGGGCTTGGAGGAAGGGTGGTCAACCATACTCTCTTTACTTGGGAGAAAGATGTAGTCTATTTCTCAGCAGACCAAGGCCTGGGGCACAGGTCTGCTGATTCTTGTCCCAGAGATGCTGCCACCAGCTCAGACCTCACCTCGTCATATACTTACTGTTGCAAAACCAACCTATATTGGTCTTCTGAAAGCTGGAATAAATGATCTACAAGTCCTGAGCAGTACAGGTACAGGGGTTAACTGCAGTATCAGGTATACACATTGTATGGAGTCTTGGCATTTTTCTGACAATACCCTGCAAAGAGTCCATGTTAGAGCAACAGACACACTGAAAAACTAGGAGGCTAATTCCTTGCTGCTGTGCCGTCATGTTGGTCTCTTAATGCTACTTTATTCAGGTAACACTGACCCTATGTCCTGTACAAACACTTTTTAATGTTTTAGTAGCACAAATTAAAACAAAGAGATGGGGAAATGTTTTCCTCGTTCCTCACCACGAGAGATAGCTTTTGTTTTGTTTTGTTTTAGGGAACAGTCTAAGAAGGATTTCATCAGTTTTGCACCGTAAGGGGTATAATTTGACTCTGATGGTACAGCTGGAGCTTGCATTAAGAAGTGTAAAGTTCAGGGTCTGTGCTGAGGGGGAAATAGCTGTGTGTATACCTGGGCCGCTTCACCTAGGAAGATAAAGAGAAATGGCATATGGGATGCTGTGACCTAGGACTGTACACCTGTGCAAGATGATACCAGAGGGGCCTACTTAAGTACCAATGGATGTGGCGGCTGAATGATCAGCTATGCCCATCTACCTGAGCTAACTGCCTCACATGTGGCACTGGAACTGTGGGGTCTTCGGCCACTTGTAATGTAGACTGGTTATTATTTACCCATTGGGTCCACTGAACATCATCACCTTCAGAGAAAATAAAACTTTTGTTTGAAGCTAAAATAAAACCTCTCAGCCTATCTCAGCGTAAAAACCAAAATCCTCATAAAGACCTACAAAATGGAATAGAATCTGTCCCGGGGACCTTTCCCGTCATACTCCTTGTCCTGGCAATCACAGCCCCCTGGTAGGTCCCTGGAGGTAAGCCCCAACCTCATTGTCCTCGCTGTTCCCCTGCATGGGACAACCTCACAATGCCCCGTACTTACCCAGCTCACTTTTTCATTTCCTTCAATTCATTGCTCAAATGTAACCTCCATGAAGCCCATGCTGACCACCATATAAATTACAGAACCTCCTTCAGCACTTCTGCTTCCCTCACACCTACTGAATAGGAATTGATTGCACTTACCTCTGTAACCTGCTCGAATTTTTCCCCAGTGCACATTCCATGGTCTAAAAAATTATAATACTCACTTATCACTTAGTCACTGTGTTTGCTTTAAATTATCCACTTTTCTCCCACTAGAATTTAAGCTGCCAAAGAGCAGGGATTTTTGTTTTTGTCCACTGAGGCATCGCAGAACCTAGAATGGTGCCCAACACAGAGCAGTTACTCAGTATATTTTTGTTGAATAAATGAATGAACAAACAATTGAATCTGTTGGAGCACCAGTGAAGAATTGGGTACAAAAAAAACTAAGCAATTAAAAAGTGAGTCAATCGCTACCACCTTTAGAAAGAAACCAAAAGTTGTTTGAGAAAAAAAAAATCATAACCTTGGCTCAGAAATGAACAATGTGTATATAATCAAAATAATATAAAGCTGAATAGTGATTAAACTAAAGTTTGTGATATCCTTCTTGGGAAGATGAGGAGAAAGGAGGGAAAGGTGCTAATGATGTAAGAGCTAAATCTGACCTACTATAATAGAAAATCAATAAATAATGTTTAAAATTGATAAATGGAGACATTCCAGAGAACGTATGTTATTTAGAAATATGAATGTAAATAAGAGATGCAATGAAAAAGTTGAAAGTGTTATTCTGGGAGTGTGGGGACGATAGGGGTGAGAGACCGATGTTTTTCATTATCAAACATATTGCTATTTGAGTGCGTATATAATACCTTGATAAAAATAAAATATCATTTAAAAAAGAAACATTTCCCATAAGCACCCATTCAGAAAGTACTACATTTCTCTTCAAATTCTTTTTAAATTTTTTCCTTGAAGAATACTTTTATATAATTCTTTTTATTCTATGAAATATAAAATTATATATGAAGTATTAATCAGAATTAGGTAATTAGTGACTAATATTTCATATACAATTTTATATTTCATAGAATAAATAGAATTATCAAAGTATTCTTCAAGGAAACAATTTAAAAGATTAGTAAAAAGAATATTTAAATTGTCATAAGTACATTTCAGAGAGAATGGTTAAATATTTTCAGCATTGGCTGGATGTTTAGATTTTTAAAGTAATGTATTTATGGGGAAGAGTTTCAATTTGCTATTATTAGCATAGATGCAGCTTACCATCCAAAACAAGGGGAAGTACATTGAAGAAAAACTAATATACGAGTTCAGAAAATTTAAAGATTTTATTTTTTGGCTGGAAGTTACATCTAGGCTAGTCAATGACTTATTTTGTATACACCTCTCTATTGCATGATTGAACTTTATTTAAAACAAAATAAACAATAGCAGCAACAAAACAATGTCACTAAATATACAAATATATATATAAACATAAATATAAATAAATTATATGTGTATATAAAGATTCTTTTTCTAGTATATTGATTCCAAGCACAGAAGGCTAAAACTCAAATTCCATCATACAGGAAATGTAACCAATTACCAATAAAAGGCCTTGAAAAAGCCATCCAGAACGTCTAATTACATACAAGTGCACTTTGGATGTGCTCTCAGAATCATAAGCCATCTAACAGATAGCATATTACTATCAACTGAATCATTTAAATGCTTACTGAGGTCATGGTAGTGACTTTTAAAGGAACGTTATATATTTACCTATAATCATCTCTGTATGTATGTGTTATAACTCTGATTTCTTTTTAAATATTAGGGTTAACACACACATATGTGTATGTAGATAGATAATAGATATGTGGACATGATTATATAAATATTAGGAAACACACACGTGTATACAGAGACATGTGTACATGATTGTAATACATTTAGCTATTACCTAGCAATAGATTGGCATGTGACAGAACAACTTTTAATTCAATCAGCCTGTGAACATAATTCATAGATGCACATAACGGAATGTAAATTATTTAAGATGACAAATTATTTATGATGATTTCAATAGGTAGTTACCCTTTATTTTGTTATAAAATGAATATTCTTATTTGCCCTAAAGGGGCAAATACAGCCATGTGCTTACTCCTAGCCTAGCAGTCATTGCCTAGGATTCTAATTGACTGTTTTTTCAGTGCCTGACTCATAGTTGTGATTCAATTTGTAAAAAGGCGGGAAAGAGAGAAAGGAAGTAAAGAAGGGAGGGAGAAAGGGAGAAGGAAAGAAAGAGAGAAAAAAAAATAGAAAGAAACCAGGGAGAGATTCCTAGAATGAACAATGTGGGTACCCTGTTTAATAGAAGATGAAAGTCCCATGGCTAATAGGAACCATGAAGCTATTACCTAATTCTGTTATTTCTGAGCAGCGAGTTGTCCAGGTTGTGTTGTTAGTAGAAAACCCAAGTGAGAAACACATTATGCTCTTCTGGAGACTTACAGACCGACCTCGGCATCAAACAGAGAGTACATAGAGAATCAAATTAGAACAAACTGAGGAAGGCCGTTGAAACAACCTCCAAAAGGACTATGAAAGAGCTCTGGAGGGACAGTCCAAAGCATGATGTCAATTCAATGGGGCGCAAATTGGTGAGCACCGTGACATCAGGTAGGTAAGTCTGACACGGAATGGGCAGTGCATATTGAAAATTGATTGCTGAGCCCACAGTTGAGCTTTCCATTACATCCTTGTAAGGGTGGTTCCTACTTAATATTAGTGCATTAAGTGATTGGACAGGATACACCAGGGGTGACCCAGTCTGGAACATACACGATGCATTCACTATAAAACAGATGAGTAAATATACCAGGAATTGGGGAGATAAAGACAGTTTTCACAGACTAAGGGAGACATACTCTGGGGTGCAGAGGTCAGTATGGCAGTGCTGAAGGAGTCAGGCAATGCTCCTGGGAGACAAGGAGTCAGGAACTTGGCAGACGATCTGTGTGAGAGTGAAGGGAAACAACAGCAGGACTTCAACGTGTGCCTGAAACGAAGCCTCGCGGTATCTGCAGCTATCTTCCCGTGGTCTTGGTGGTGCACAAGATGGATCCTTTCCATGAAGACAAAGAACACGGCCAGAGAACCAGGAAGAAGTGCTTCTGAAAACTGGATGGTCAGGATCATCTTCCAAGGTAAAGATGGGGGAACTATAGAAACAAGAGGAAATTAAGCTGCTTTTTACGGTTTGTAAACTTTTTTTCAGTCTGTTTTCCCATTCAGGACAAGTAGGATGTAGACCCTTCCATAGTCACAGAGAAACTGAACCAGATGCAGCCCTAGTCCTAAAATATCAACTCTATGTGACAATTCTCTTGCTTTGCGCTAGGCCCAGCAATCAGACTTCTGGAAAAAAGACAATGCAGTTCTGCCTCCTATTAATAGAAAGCCCTCTTTCTATTGTACTTCTTTAACTCTTTAAGATGTACGATGTACAGGCTGATTAGAGTACAGGCCGAATTCCATTACAGCAAATTCTCAAAGGATGTCCTAGAATTTGGTTGCATCAAATATTGCTTGAAATAAGAGGGCCATTGGCTAAAGATCAAGAATCTTACTATGATGATGGCATTGATCATCATGTTATTTGACTTGTGTTAATATTAGTGATTAGCCAGGGAAAACCTTAAAGACGATTTTTAATATTATCATTGATTGAACCTGGCTAGTTTTAACTACATTTTTCCTGCATCTGGAACAGGCAGTTTGGCTTTGGGTCAGATTTTCTTCCCGGTTTTTCAGGCACTGACTCCATGCTATGGTGTTTGGGTTGCAAATATTACAAGGGCATACTTAAACACAAACAAAATGTCTCACGGATTAAATGGCAGAGTGCGGTTTGCTTCCTGAAACTCGGAAAGAGGAGCCAGAGGCCTGGGCTCCATGCCCAGCGCTTCCACTGACACTCAAGGTGACCTTGGGGGGAAATGATTTAACTGTTTCCTGCCCTGTGACTCTTGGGGTCATTGCAGACACATCTCTGAGGGGTGTAGATTCTTTGAAGATTTTTGTCCAGAGATTGTATGGAGTTGTACGAAGCTCTTCTCCTTTCTTCCGTCCACTTGTCCATGTGAGCACAGGAGGCTCCCTGGGGAAAAATGTTAACAAGGGGTGCTGCACAATAGGCAGTTCTGGTAATAATGGATCGGTGATAGCATCATCTCCAAGAAGAAAAAGCAATGAGTCAACATATACAATGCTTTTTTTTGCATGTATCATTTTCAACCAATTTGCAAGACAATCTCTTATTCCTATAAAAATAAGCCCAGCATGCCCATGACATGTAAAAAGCACCATTTCGCCATCTCCTGTATTATCATTGTAGTGAATTGGATAAGAACTTGGACTAGAGTTAGCCTGTCTGCATAAACTCACTTTGGCAAGTTACTTAACTACTCTGTGCTTCAATCTCCCCTTCGGTAAAAACTATACCCAACACAAAAGCTTATTGTAAGGACAAATTAGTCCATACCTTTAAAGTGCTTGGAACCATGCCTGGCACTTAGAAGTAATGATATTGTTATCATTCTCATTGTCATTAATACGATTAGCCCTAGGATACAGCACAGGATGCTAAATTTGGAAAATAAAGAGAAATTGGTTATCCAAGGTGGAAGGAATAAAAAAGTCCATTACAAAAGAAAAGTGTTGCTTTGAATCTGAAGAAGGTTGGAAGAGGCAATAGATCTTGGTCAGTCAATGTAACAGGAATCATCCATGGTTAAATGTCCTCCAAGAATCATTTAGACAACATTAAACATTTCGTGACATTACCTAATTCTGTACTCAAGACAGCAAGTCTCTCTTGCTATGCTGAAAGCAGGAAATTCAGTTTTGACCAGGAGGAAAGGTTTAATTCAGATTAGGGATGCAGCCTAACTGGGCAGGGGCGGGGGGGGGGGGGGGGGGGAGGGGAGGAAGTGGGGGAGAGGAAGTGGGGGAGAGTGTCTTAAATGTGATGCACCAGGACCATAGTCATCAGATGTTTATGCAGCTGTGTCCAGCCAATGACCAAATGTGCACCATGTGCCAATTAAATCAGGAACAATTGCAGCAACTTTCCTCCTCAATACAGCCGCTCTTACCCTTTATTAGGACTAACCAGTCCATCTTTTGATGAAGGGCCCAGTCAGGTTCAGCGCTCAGATCTGCTACAAGTCAACCCATAACCCTAAGTATCCCTTTTCATGACTGACATTACTTATGTCTCAGGGAAATTCTTCTCAACAGCTTTATCTTATGTTCTTGAAACAGTAAGTGAGCGAATCAGAATACCTTGGGAATTTTGAAGTTGTGTCCCTAGATGTATGTCAACAGAGAGAAACACTGCTTCAAAGTGAAGGGAGAGCTTAAGTGGTGGAATCATTTGGGGGAGAGAAAAGACAAATTAACGATCTTGTCAAATTCTTCTATTCTTGCAGAAGACAGCATTATTTACCAGGGTTGCCCAGCATCCATTTTCTTGCTTCTCCTCTGGCTCCAAATTGTGGTTCTAGACGTACTCAGGAATTAACAAAGTCTTTTCAACAGTTGCGCATAGTGGCTAAGAGACATTTTGTAGGTTAAACAATTCATATTATTTAAAATTTATATATAGGGCTAGATGTAACCTGGGGACTAGCAATTCTTTATGTTGGCAATTAGACGGATAGTGGTAGCTCGAATTATGAATAGTTTTATAAAAATACTTAATAAATTTAAAAGGTCAATTTTATTTAAATAATTGGTATTTAAAATTTTGATATCGATTAATTATAATTTCTATTTAAATAATTTTTATTATACATTTTGGTTTCATAAATCATAACGTCTATTTTTCTTTTAATTTTGACTGATAATTTTAAATATTTTAGAAGACAGATAACTTAAAATATATAAAAATAATTTTAATTTTTCAATTTGAACATTTATTTCAATTTGCTTTTAGGTGAAAATATATTGATATTAGCACATATTGCACACAATTACATTTTTAATTCTTTGGTTTATTCCTGACTATAGAACAAATTATATGAATATCTTTATTATAACAACAGTATTAGTATCTTTGCTGAAATGAAGGCAAGAAAAAGAAAATATATAGAATACATATATAATAATGCATGAGTTATATTTTATTGCTTATCCAAACATTACCAACCTATCGATAGACATCAAGACATCCACGATTATATGAATTGAATTTTCTTTGATATTTTAGATAATAATTTTTAGTAATCTAAGAACTATAGCTTTGTACATCTTCTATTTTGTCATTATAAATGTATACGTGTTTAGGTCAGAGACTAGTACAGTCAATTCTCTTAACTTGTGCTAGTTGTGTTCTGTAAATTCCCCTAGAACACTGCATTACCTAACACCGAGCTATTGCCGTAGGAGGAATAGATGGATAGGTTTCCGTGAGTCTCTGGTCACAATATTTTCATCAACCAATTAATACACAACCTTATTTTATATAAGTTTCTGTTTAAAGACACCTTATTTAATATATATTGTTGATTCATTGACATTGAACTTACGGCCAACAGCACTATAACCCAGGCCTGAAAGCTTATTTAGCTTATGTATTTAAGGCACATCACAGCTTTCTTGGACTTAGAAACACTATATAGCACTTCAGCACTATACTTGCGAGCCATTTTAAATAGTGAAACTACCAACAAAAAGCACACACACACACAAAAGTGTGGCGTGAAATAGACCATAAAAAAGACAGTTGTTTATAGTACCAGAGCTGAAACAAGATGGCAGAGTGTCGCCTTGCTCAACCTCACCTGGGAACGCATATGCCAAGGCAATTCAAACTTTTTCCTTTTTGTGTGTGTTCACCAATGACTGCAAAAGCCCTTCAAGCATTGATTTTGGGTCACAAATGAATTTTAGACAAGTAGGCAAAATTAGCAAATACAGAATTTGCAAATAATTAGGATTGGGTGTACACATTTTATGAAACAGTTTGCAAGCTTGATTTACAATTTTAAATACTTAGTCACACTGTATATAAACTTCTATTTGTACTCTTTGCCCCATAAATGTGAGGAATGGGACTGAGTTAATGTAAGTTCCTAGGTAAGGGAGTTATGAAAAAGAGAGATGAGAAAAAATGGGCTTAGTGTGTGGGTGAGTTGGGGGAGGGTACATCTTGAGAAGATTCCAATATATCCCTTCATGTGTTACTACTACATGATAAAAAATGGCTAAATATCAGGATTCGGCAACTTGAACACAACATTCGTTGCTGAAGTAACATATTTTGGTATGTTTGATAAATTTAAATAAATATCTTAAGATAAATCATTCATTTTTGAAGAGTTTTTTTTTAAAATTGCTTAATGCTAACAAAAATCTGCTAGAACAGCCAATGTTCTAACAGAAATAGTTTAAAAAGAACCAAAAAATCACTTTGCTCTTTTTCTGACTACATCATAGTTTTCAATATTAAATGAATGTGTCTCTTGGAACCAATAAATAGGAAAATGTTTTGTGCTCAAAGCAGTGAGACACGTATTTAGTTGTTGCATTTCAGACAATTGTAAGTAGTTTTGTGCCACTGGATGAGAGAAAATGATTCTAGATGTATGGAATAGCATAGACACAGAGATTAGGCAAATGTAACTAGAGCCAGGCAACTCTTTAAGTCTTCAACGTTGCCCCCAGAGAACCCTAATTTCTCAGATGACAGCAGTAAAGAAATGGAATTGTAAATCAGCTAGCTGTTTAGAGGCTAGAGGATGTCATAACCATGGTAACATCTGTATGTGTTTTTTTTTTGTGTGTGTGTGTGTGTATGTGTGAGAGAGAGAGAGAGAGCGAGAGAGAGAGAGAGAGAGAGAGAGCGAGAGGAGACTAATAAATGGTACGCACAAGTTGATGGGACAGACGTTAAGGAAAAAGTCATCTGTAGTCCCATTTGTCTTTTGTTGTCTATTTTTGCTTTTGTTGCCTGTGCTTTTGGTGTCATACCCAAGAAGTATACTCTGGAAATATATCAAAGGAAACAATCAGCAGAGAGAAAAGGCAGTCTATGAAATAAGAAAAAATATTTGTAAATCTTCAAATGTCTGATAAGGAGTTAACATTCAGAATACATAAAGAACTCCTACCACTCTACCACAACAAAATAACCTGATTAAGAAATGGCAAAGGACTTGAATAGACATTTTCCAAAGAAGATATTCAAATGGCCAACAAGAATATAAAAGGATGTTCAACATCACTAATCATTAGAGAAATGCTTATCAAAACCACAGTGATATCACCTCACACCCATCAGGAAGGCTACATCAAAAACAAAAAACAAATGGGAGCTCCCTTCTGGTTGCTAGATGGGATGCTGCCCAATTCATGAATCACTTAATAAAGCCAATTAGATCTTCAAACAAACAAACAAACAAACAAACATAAACCCCAGAAAACAAGAAGTGTTGGAGAGGATGTAGAGACATCAGAAACTTTGTGCACTCTGGTGGGACCACTGTGGAAAATAATATATCATTTCCTCAAAAAATTAAACATAGAATTACTCTATGACCTAGCAATCTCACTTCCGGGTATATACCTAAAAAAACTGAAGGCAGGATCTTGAAGAAATATTTACACACCCATTTTCATTGCAGCATTGGTCACAATAACCAAGAGGTGAAAATGACTTGAATGTCCATTGATAAGTAAATGGATAAACGAAATGTAGTATATACACGCAATGGAATAAGCAATGGTTCAGCCTTAAACAAGAAGAAAATCCTGGAGGTGTTGGCTGGAGGCTCCCTTAGTCCTTGGCATGTGAGCCTCTACATTAGTGAAGCTCACATGGGAGCTGGATTCCTCAGAGCCTGAAACAGAAAGCTAACGAGATGGAAGTCAGTCTTTTATAACCTAATCTCGAAAGCACATCCTATCACTCCTGCTGTATTCTCTTCATTAGAAGCAAGTCAGTAGGTCCAGCCCACATTTAAGGGGAGGGAATTACACAGGCCATGAGGACTACTGGGAACCATTTTAAAGACTGCCTACTACACCAGCTTTCACATAGATGAGTTTCATTTGGGCTTACATTTCTATTTGATCTCTAAAGGAGGAAAATGAGATTTATAAGAGGTAAGTGGAGAAGTAGGAATGGAATCAAAAGTATATCCATGGAAATGGGCTGCAGACCCAATGGATGCTGAGAAAGAGAGCGTGAGGGATTCAGGAGTCACAGGAATTCTAGCCATTGAAAGGGTACAGTTCCATGGAGAAGCCTCAGCACTCAGAGAAGAGGCACATTGCTGGGGACATCTGAAGTAGTACCATACAGAAGAGGAATTATACTTATGTTTTCTGATTCCACAAAATAAAAACAGGACCAATGGGTGGCAAATACTAAGAGGCAAATATCTGCTATATAGAAAGTACTTTCTGGCCAATGGAGCTGTTGATGGGTGGAATGGGTACTGCAGTAGGGAGGTGCCCCACTGCAATGAAATTGCTCAGTAGCTCCAAAGAGAGGTAATTATGGGTAGAGGTGAAACCTGAAACCCTATCCCTACTGCCAGGCTCTCAGCTTCCCTGCCATGGGAGGTACCCACACAAAGGAAAACGTTGATTTGTTAATGGCTGAACAAGTACCCATCATGCCCCAGGGAGGGTTTCTTTGACAAGTGACCTTGGAGCATGAGACATACATAAAAAGAAGCAGTCATCAGTTCTCCCCTTCTGACTTTTCCCCCAGATAGATGACTGAGACTGCAGGGCAGGTGCAATGCACTTCATGAACCAGCTCCACCAAGACCAGACCTGAGAGCACTCCTCTGGAGGCCAGAACCTGTGTCTGTAAGTCGAAATGAGGGAAATATGAGCTACCTTATTCTTAGCCATTTCTGCTTAGTAATCTGGTATGTGCATGTTTAATCAATCCGCTATTGATGAAGATGCTTATAAAATATTGGGTGGGGGAAGTTATATTTGCATATAGAAAAAAAAATCAAATTACAGGAGTGATCCAAGAGGAAAATCCAGGTCTTTCATAAGAATGTATTTATTGATCTTATTTGAAAGTACATCGTGTACTCATATTTACAGAGTTCAAAAGATTTACTTTGAGTACTGTCACTTTTACCCTACCATCCTGACTCTATAGAAGGTCTTTTCTTTTATTGTGATAAATATTCACAACATAAAATTTACAATTTTAACCATTTTAAGTATGTAGCTCTGTGGTATTAAGTACATTCACACTGTTTTGCAACCATGACCACCGTCCATCTCCAGAACTGTTTCTCATCTCAGATTGAAACTCTATTTATCAAACAATAATTCCACGTTCTCCCCCTCTCCCTCAGCCCCTAGCAATTTTCTGTCTCAGCCCCTATTCTATTTTATGTCTCAATGAATTTTTGCCTATTCTAGGTACCTCATCATATAAGTGCAATCATACAATAGTTGCCCTTTGTGTCTGGTTTATTTCACATAGCATGTTTTCAAGGTTCATCCATGTTGTAGCATGTGTCAGAATTTGACTCCTTTTGAAGACTGAATAACATTCTATTGTATGTATATACCACATTAGTTTTATCCATTTATCCATCAAGGGACATTTGGATAACTTCCATGTTTTGGCTATTGTGAATAATGTTGCTATTAAATTGATGTAAAAATACATATCTCTTTGAGTTCCTGCTTTTAAGTGTTTTGGGTACATACGCAGAAGTAGAATCACTAGATCCTGTGGTAATTCTTTGTTTAATTTTTTTAAGAATAGAAGCAGGCACTTTTATTAGTTTCTTTATGCTTTTAGTAATTCTTTATGCAGATATAGCAAAAACAAAAATATGTACCAATTTCCCACATATATATCTCTGAAGATATTCCCATATCAGTATCCAGAGAGCTTCCTCATTTTTTTTTCTGTCTTTCTTTTTTGGTAGCTGCATAATATTCCAAAACTATGCCACAGTTTATTTAACCAGTCTTTTACTTAAGGACATTTTGAAAACTCTTTTCTCTAACAGAAATGTCACAATAAAAGAATTTGTACATATATAATTGTATAAATATGAAATGTATGTATAGGACAGATTCCTAGAATTGGATTATTGGATCAAAGAGTAAATGTAATTTTAATTTTGGTAGATATTGCCCAATTAATTGCTCCCTTAGGGGATATGAAAATTTATACTCTTCATTGCCAATGAATGAGTTTCTGTCATTTCACATATTTACCATAGATTTCAGATTTTTGCTAATCTGCTACATGAAACCTGATAACTCAGTATAGTTTTAATTTGCATTTTTCATGTCCTAGTGAAGCTAAATAACTTTTCATGTTTAAAGGCTGTTTTATTTTTCTGTGAACAGCTGGTGAATATTCTTTGCCCATTTTTCTACTGATTACTAGCTATTTTCTTACAACCATCTAGGAATTCCTTATATACTTGGGAGATTAGCTGTTTGTCTGTGAAATGAGTTAGAAATATTTGTGCCAGTTTGTCATTTGTCTTGTGAATTTGCTTATGATATTTTGCCCTGAAAAAATACTGATTTTTATATCATTGAAATTATTTATCGATTTTGAGCCATAGTTAGAAAGGGCTTCCAAGATCCAATGTTATAAAAAATATTGTCTGTTTTCTTTAATAATTTAATCTTTCTTTCTTTCTTTCTTTCTTTCTTTCTTTCTTTCTTTCTTTCTTTCTTTCTTTCCTTTTTTTTTTTTTTTTTTTTTAAATTTCACTGCTAGATTGTTTTGGAGTTACCTGGAATACTGGAACACAAGGTGTGATCAAACAATGCAGTGAATGTTTAAATAAAATAAAAAAATTATTACAGTAAAAGACACATTGCAATTAATTCCCCTCAAAACTCCCCCTTGCTTTGAACACATTTATCTCATTGTTCTTGCCACTTGCTGAAGCAGTTCTGGAAGTCCTCTTTCGTGAGTGTCTTTAGTTGTGCTGTTGTGGCTGCCTCCATGTCCTAAATCATTTTGACTTTGGGGAAGAGCCAGAAGCTGCAAGGTGCCAGATCCGGTGAATAAGGTGGATGGGGACACACCATAATGTTTTTATTTGACAGAAATTGCCATACACAAAAGCAATGTGTGACACAAAGCATTGTCATGATGGATGATTTATGGCACACTTTAAAACACAACTTCTCTCAATCATAGCTCACACCTGACTGACTGCATTGAACAAGTTGAAACTTCTCACACACTGTTACTAAAGTTCGATGTACTGTTTCCCATATTGAAGATCCCTGCCTTTCTGTTGGGTAGCACTTGGCAGCAGCATTCACTGTATGTTTTGATCACAATGGAAAGGCTCTGTGTCACACATCACTTCTGGTAAGGCAATTTCTGTCAAATAAAAACATTACGGTGTGTCCTTACCTACCTTAGTCTGGCACTGTGAGACTAGATTTCTTGCTCTTCCCCAAAGTCAAAATGACCACGAAAGGTAAATGTTTTGCAAAGATTCAGGACATCGAGGCAGCCACGATAGCACAACTAAAGACACTCATGAAAGAGGACTTTCAGAACTGCTTCAGAAAGTGGCAAGAACGATGGGATAAGTGTGTTTGAAGTGAGGGGAATTAATGGCAATTTGTCTTTTACTGTTTTTTTTTTTAATGTATTTAGTTATCTTTATTACAATTCATAAATACATCAGAAATGGGTATCTTTAATAAGACACCTAGGTTCTCATGGACCTCGGCTTTCTGTTCTTTCAGTCTTTAATTTTATTATGACAGTTTTTTCACCCAGGGATTCTGGAAGTGTCTCTGGTCCTCCTAGGTCCAAGGACAAATCTGGCTTAGAGCTGCCCATGCTCCGTGACTTCTGCAATTCCTTAAATTCCAATGGGTCGCTTGGCCAATGGAACATTCCATTACTGTACTGGTTAAGGTTCTGGGGCTATGCCTGAAAATTTACATTTCTATCCTCCTGTCACCCTTTTTATTCTATAGGGCAGTTATAGTCCCAACATAGTATCATCACTTTACCATTTCTCCCTGCCAAATAAAGGACCCCAAAGCATTGCCAACTGCCAACAAGTTATGTAAGGCTTCTCTTCTCTCCCCAAATGAAGTTATTTGGAATCTTGAGTGAAGGCAGACCATAGGTTCTCAGAGCAAAACTCTTTCCCCAAAAATATACATTTTAAAAATTTAAACATTCACCATATTTTCTGATCACACCTTGTACAGTGTAAGGTTCAGATGCTCTATCTCCTTTCAGATGCCTGCTTAGTAGTCCTCAAAACATTTATTAAAAAGTCCTCCCTTACCTGATTCATTTGAGATAGTATCTTTACTATGTACTAATTTTAGGATGCAGTTTGGATTATGTATGGGTTTCTGTTCTTTTCATTTTTGTCTATCTGTATTCATGCCTCACCATCACACTATTTTAATTATTGAAGTTTTATAGTGTATCTTAATACTTAGTATAAATAATAACTGCTCTGCTTTATCAGAGTTTTTCTGGCTAGCTGGTATTTTTATTTGGATTATATAATATTTATAAATTAACTTTGGTGGAATTGTCATCTTTATAATATTGAGTGTTCTAACTTCATGCATTCTTTTCATTTGTTTGTTTTTACTTTTGTATCCATTAGGAATATTTCAAATTTTTCTCATAAAAGTTTCTCATATACATATTTCTAGTTAAGTTTCTTGTTGGTGATTTGTCTTCTGTTATTTTTATAATATTGTCATTTTATACTTTCTTATGGCTATTGATTTCTGATATGTTTTATCAGAAATTGAGCTACTTTATTTTTACAATAGTTTTTCAGAAGATTCTTTGGGATTTTATAATTATATAAACATGATATCTATAAATAGTGATAGTTTTTCTGCCTCCTTTGCAATTCATACCTCTAACCTATTTGTCTTATCAAATTGCATTGTTTAATGCCTCCAGAAAAATATTAAGAGTAATAGTTATAAAAGGATCTGTTCAAGTTCTGTGGGTCTGTGCTTCTTGAATTATCTATTTTAGACAGTGTATATTGATTTTTATTATGAAAAATTAAGACAACTTCCCTAAATACACTATCTGGCTTAAAGGCACTATTTCATGACTGTCTTTTGATTAGTCTTGTTGTCTTTTATTGCCAAAGTTTTATAACATTTAAATTCTATTAGTAACCTTTAAGTCTTGCATGCTTTGTTCTTAGATATTCATTCTAAAAGAGTATTAAACTATTATGATTATATTAATTTTATTCATAGAGGGATCAAAAAAGAGGAATATGGTCTTGTGTCAGTAACTTCTTCTGCTCCGAAGAGAATTGCTAATTAACATCTATTTGATCCTTTACAAATTTCTTTCCAGCCTTGTTCATCTCTTCTATGTCACACTTGATTGTTATTCTTTCTTATGCCTCATGTTATTCTCCTCTGGAAGTGCCTCTGTTTCTGGAGTAACCCTCCAGATAATATTTTCACGTGGGATATGTGAGTAGTGTATTTTTGTGTGTCCTTGCATATCAGGAAATGTTTTTATTTTACCCTGGTGCTTTACTAATTATTTGGCTGTCTATGGAATTCAAGGACCAAAGTCAGTTTTCATCAGAACTTTGAGGACTTTACCACCTCTCCTTCTAGAGTCTACAGTTATTAATGGAAAGCCTGATACTAATTTGATTTTCATTCCTTGGCATATAGACAGTTGTTCCTCCTCTCTTGGAAGGATTTTTTGTTGTTGTTGATCTTTGGAATTCTGACATTTCCTCAATTGGATCCAGGGTGGGGTGTTTGTTTGTTTGTTTGTTTGTTTGTTTGTTTTTCATCCACCTGCTTAATCTTCAGTAGATAGTTTTAATACGAAGATTTCTAACATTTTTTCAACTCACACCTCTGTAAAGTATGACTATCATTCCCAACTTATGAATAAGGTTTAGAGAGATAAACCAGTCTTCCCCAGGTCACTGGTTTCTCCACTGTGCTCTACTTGTAACGACTTTAAATATACCTGAAAGCCATAATTAAGATTACTCTTGGTGCAAAGTATAAAACACTTTGACTTTAGATTTAGAAATTTGGGTAATTGTTGTCTTGAAATTTTGGCGTTCATGACAGTAATGATTAATAAATTGATAAGCTCATATTTGCAAGTTCTATCTACTATAAAAAATGAAAAATACTTGAATAGTTATTTTCCCATGGGCTCCCTATTTGGTTATACCTTATGCAATTACTTCTTTTTGTGGGCCCTAAAGGTGAGAAGTAACTAGAAGTTATGGAAATAGTATTTCCTGGAAGAAGCAAGAGTGAAATTTGGGGTTCATCCCCTAATCAAATCTTCCCTGTTGGTGGCGAGAGAAGGTAGTGTGAAATACATATTATAGATGGGAGAGGGATTGGGAGGCTGGGTGAAAAATGTGAAGGAATTAAGAAGTACAAATTGGTAGTTACAAAATAGTCATGGGGATACAAAATACAGCACAGGAAATAGGTATAGTCAATAATATTGTAATAACTATGTATGGTGTCAGGTGGGTACTAGACTTATTAGGGGGATTAGGTCATAAATTATATAAATGTCTAATCACTACACTGTACACCTGAAGCTAATGTAAAATAATATTCAATGTCAAATATAATTTAAAAATAAAATAAAGAAAAATATATTTTTTTAAAGAATTCATAGTTGATTTTTAAAAAATGAATTAGAATAATAAACTGATAGAGACAAGAGCGATATGTGACAGATCAGCAAGAATTTATGAGTCATGATGTTTTCAAGCCAGGGAGTTCCCTAAGGTCATGTTGCAAATCAGTGGTAGAGTAAATAAAAAGTATTTTCTTTAAAGATATCAAATTCCTTTCCCATTATATCAACTGAAGACATTTTTCCTTGCCTCTTTTCTCCATAGACAGTCAGGAAAGTTGCTATGACTAACAAGGAAAGCACCAAATACCCTTTAACATACTGAGCTTAAGCCATAAATAACATGAGCTAGCGTCTCCCACTCCAACTGGTGGTCAGCTCCCTGACTAGACACACCCAGAAAGAAGGGATAGTGTATACCCAGGGCAAAGGGACCATAATTTTAAAAGCCGCTGGTAGCTGTTCTGGTATAATACAGACAGCATTCTCTATGGATAGAATAAAATGTAGTGTCGTGATACGCAACCAAGATACCCCATACCAGGGTCTCTCAACTTTGGCACTTTCGAAATTTGGGGCCAGATCATTCTTTGCTGTGGGAGGCTGTCTTGGGCATTGTAGGATGTTTTGCAACACCCTTTGCCTTTACCCACGAGATGCCAGTTTGAGAACCACAAATGTCCTTCACACATTGCCAAATGTCCCCTGGGAATGGGGGCAATTGCCCCCAGTTGAGGACTACTGATCTACACAGATTCAATAGAAAATGTTTTTTAGTAAATAACTGGAATATGCATAAGAAGTTTTCTAGAATACATTTTGCTTTTCACACTGGAGTCTTTGAATATTATGTGTTAAAACATAAACATTTTAGGCTCTGGAAAGAGGCAAAGAATCTTTATATAAATACAGCAAATACTTGAGACCATCAGATAGCAACACTGCACTACACAAAAGAAAATTCTGTGGCATGAGAAACAATTTTCTGAGCAGATTATTAATCTCAGCTTTGTGTTACTAATAGCACAAACCCAGCAATTAATCTCTCTATTCGTGACTTTATGCTACAAAACATCTAAACATGATAGAAAAAAATATATTCTTACTTCAAAAATAGAACAACCCTTTGTAAAGATAATTCAGTCAGCAGGACACTCTAGTTGGCATTCCCTAAATTCTATTTTTGCTGAGAGGAGCGACTGCCTTAAAAAAGATGCACTGAAACTTAGAATATGATAAACCACTTTGCTGCACATTTTTGCTTGGATAAATTTGCTGGATGGTCATAACTTATGCCCGGAAACATAATCTTATGCCAAATATTTGGAAGGTGAATGAAGGAATTATTCAGTGTAACTAGGAGGCTGAAGTAGAAAAATTTCCAGAAAAGCATTTGCATTTTTTGACTCTTGCCTAATACTGACATTTCTTACTTCTGTTTACTGTATGGACAATGGAATGTGGCCTAAGTTGCCTATAAAAGGAATTTTCTGTTACTTCAACATTGACCCAATCTATCTTTCCTAGGTGGGGGTGGGGTGAGGATGGAATGTGTGTGTGTGTGGTGGGGGAGGCACAGTGAGGAAGAAAAATAAAATGTAAAAAGTTTCTAGTGAAAGAAAGGGAATCTTTAAGTGGAAATGGCTTATTTGTAAGCTCAAAGTGTTATTCTACCTTAAACTTTTTATGAATATTAGATCCTTAGACATATATAAACAAATGGGTGTATGTATGCATATATGTATGTATACACACACTATATATATATACACACTTATAACATATATATGTGTATATATATATTATACAATATATTATATGTGTGTGTATATACAGACACACACATATGATATATATGTACATCTTCGGTCTCTTTAACAACGTCTAGTCCTGAAAAATCCCCATTACAGAGCCCCATGGAAAATGAGTATCATTTAATTTGTGGGGAGGTGAGATTGTGAATAAAATTTTTCTATTTATTATTTAGTGTTCCATAATGCCATCTGCTAAATCAGCTGGTTAATCAAGGCATCGATCAGCCAGTTGTCCTCAACAAGCCTGGAGGTCTTCGGGAGGATAAGCTTCTGAGCTTCCTGAAGCAACACATGTCCAAAGCTTTAGTGAGAAAAAGAACTCAGACTCACCAACCCAGGAATCATGATGAAAATTCTCTTCTTTGGGCAGCGTTTCTGAATATTTGCAGACTCTTATTTAGACGAGGAATAAATAAGAAAGATGTATATTCCCCAAGAGAGCATAGAAACACAGAAAGCACCTTTGTAATAGCAGGAGGAAGAAGATGAGAAGCAAAATCAGGAAAAAAGCCGGCACAAAATGAAAGGAGGGTGTGCCTGACAGAAAAAGTTCAAGGCTTTGATAAAATCCAAAGAATCCATTTGCAGGCCTATGCCTGGTCTAACCTCTTAGAAAGAGAAAGGGCGTCCTTCCCTTTCTCCTGGTTCAGAAAATAGAAAAATTCAAAATAAAACTTAAAATGAGGAAGAAGCAAAGGTTACGTTGCTTCTTTCATAATAGATACAGTAGCTTCAAATGAGGCCTCATGAACATTCACAAAGTTTCCTAAAAATTCATAAATAACATTTCCTTGAGATGATATTGCCCCAAGAAAAGCAAATAAGGGAAATAGTGTGTTAGCCTAGAGCAGTTTGAGAATGCTTCAAACTGCGGTCTGCAAGCTGTGGAAGGGACAGCAGCTTATTTTCCGGCAGGAGATATGGGATGGGTTGGGAGGGGTCTTTATGTTCATCTTTTAACCCTGCTCCCTCCTCACCTCCCCCCACACACACACACACTCTGCACTGCTGCAGGGAAATAGAAGGAACTGGATTCCCTCTGCAAACCCCAACTAAGACGCATGTGTTCCAGTGCCTCCAAAATTCTGAGTGCGAAATGCTTACTATAAATACATGAAGGCATGGATGTAAAATGTTTTTTTTAAGTGGAGTTATTAATATCAGGAATAATAATCCACCTAAAACCCTTACAATAAAAAGTTTACATCATTGTTAGTGGGAAATGTTTTTGAAAGATACCCAGAAGTGCAGCACCGCATTTTCTGTGCACTCATGTCTTTGATGGCTGCTTTCAATCATGCAGTTTATTTGGATATTCAACCATGTAATCAATTTTCAACCTCTGTAAATAACTTTGAAACATCTTTAGGCCAACAGAATTCTCTCTGTTCCTCCATGTTTTCCACCCCATCTCCACCCACCACTTTCCCTGTGCTGTTAGGTTAATAGTAGATTTCATCTTGGACCTATGGAAAACGAATGCTCAGTTCCCCTCTTCAAAAAACTTTGTGAAAAAAACAAACAAATATCTCAGGAGAAGCAGAGTATAGTTCATGATGTATCAGTTTTTGCTGTGTTATGAACCCACCCAAAACTTAGTGGCTTAAAGCAACCATCGTTTATTAGCTAACGATGCTGATACAGCAGTGTGGATTAGACTTAGCTGAGCAGTTCTACAGGTCTTGCCAGGGCTCACTCATTCAACTTTGGTCAGTGGGCAGGCATTCTGGGGCTGCTTGGTCTAGGATGTCCATGTCTGCCTACTGGTGCTGTCGGCTGAGGTAAGAAGGTTTACTGGGTCAAGTGTCTCCAACAAGCTAGCCTAGGCTTATGGCAGTTTCAGGATCCCCAAGTACAGCAATAGAGAAACCCTGACATGCAAGTAGTTTTGAAGCCTCTACTTTAGTCCAATGCAGTCCTACAGTCAAGCCCAGATTCAAGGGGTTGAGAAATAAACTCTCGATGGGAGATGCTACCAAGTCATGTTGCAAAGTAGTGAGCATAAATGATTGGAAGAAGTTTAGGGCCATGTCTTTCTTTCCTTTCCCACCGCCTTTTTTTTTTTTTTTTTTTTTAACAATTTAGCGTGTATGGCTACTGGTATATTTTTTAAATGGAGGTCATAAGACATATTAGAAGTTCATTCAGGCAACTCTCCCATCAAAAGATTGAATCAATAATATATCATAAATGGTTTTCCAGTCATTGCTGTGATCATTATAAATCCCTTGTTTATAATAAAATGTGATTGTATCTGTTTAAGCTCCATCTATTGGTCTCAGCTCGCCCTGTGACACCAGACATACAGACCAAGCAAGATCTCACTTCTATGTGACAGCCTTTTTGATTTGTAAGATGGCTGCCTTGCTCCTTGGGCCATCCCTTCTACAGGCTGCTCATCCCACCTCCTTCCACTGTTTTTTATCAGATGTGGTTGCAACACCTTAAATATTCCACTTACTCTCCTCCAGCTCTGCCCCAACTTTACAGTCTGATGTCAACCTGAGCCAAATGCAATATTCCAGGTGCGATCGAATAGCATGCAGAAAAGGAGACTATCTTTTCCTTCATTCTATATTCTTTACTTTCTGTAAGGAAACCTTAGATCACTGTGCTAACTCAAATTGTATGCACATGCACAAGTTCTCCCAACCTATATATAGATGCCATTGTGGGATTAGATACAGATCCTTACATTCTTGTTAAATTTCATTCTACAATATTGATCCCATTTTTTCCTATTGCTAACTCCTCTCGGGATCTCTATATTGGCTTGTAAAGTATTTTGATGACACAGATGTCATCCATGAATTCAGTCAATGTGCTTTCTGGATCTTCATTCAAGTGTTAGATAAACTGTTGACTAGGACAAGGCTGAGAACAAAACTCTAGGAAGCCCACTAAGAACCTACTTAAATTTCCAACAAAATGGCATCAAGACAACTGGTCTAATGATACCATCATCTTGCTATTATGTGTCTACCTCAATTCAGGGTGAAGCAGTGGAGACTTCAACAAATCCCTCACTAAAATCTAGTTGTATGGTGTCTATCTCATTCTTCTCATTCACCAGACTAGTTATACCGCCCCACGAGAAGTGAGATTAGTGTGATTCCTCATGCACTAAATCTTCACAAGACATTCCTAATTATAATTATTTCTAAGATTGATTTAACCAGTCTGTATTAAAAACCATGATCCTTATCTCCTCTTATTTCCTGTTTGTTTATTTGTTTATTTATTTTGTTCTGTTTTCTGTGTTCCACCGTTCACTCCCCAATTTGGAGTTTGGAATTCTTCTATACATAGTGTAGATCTGATGACCAGTTATATTAGATCAAATCTGTATATTAAATAGATCTGTCTAGAAGGAGTTTAGAGGATGGCATAAGGGTGCAAGTTAGGAGATTCCTTCAGTAAACTAAGAGACATGTAATGAATAACTGAATTAAGACTTTTTCCCCCTCTACCTTGGAGATATATTTAGCAATGGAATATTTAGCAATAGAACACATTTAGGAATGGAAAGATCTTGGCAGTTGATTGAATGGGATGGAAGTGAGAAACACGATTCTATCTAGGATCACTGTCCTTAGTTTCTGATTCAATTAATTGAAAAAAATGGTTTGACATTTATTGAGGAAGGGAACAAGTTATTAACTTTATGTTACTATTTCTAGGGTTACACATATTTCATTAAATTTGAATTATTTTGAGAATTTCCTAGATAATCACAATCATTTCTATGTCTCGCTCTCTTTTTGTTACTACTCTGTTACTACTTGGTATTTGTTGTGGTTTCATAATCAGGTGAAATATTCTAGAATATCCTAAAACTCTTAAAGTATTCGCCCCCTTTAATATCTTATGTGGTTGATGTACCTTAATATTTTTCTTAGACATTTTAAAATCTATCTTTCACTTTACTGTCTTCCAAGTTCCTCACCATAGTTATGAAGAATTCACTTTCTCCCAAAGTTCCTATCATGTTCACCTTACAAGTGAATTACTGTAAATCTAAAAATGGTCTAGATTAATCCTTCCCTTCCATTCCAGGACATGAGCTGATCATCAGCCAGTCTAGAATTTTTCAGATGCTCTGCCTTTTTGCTGAATGAAATCTAGAGCTGGTGCCTTCGTGCTTTAAGTCCATCATCACTCCCTTATGTTTCTTACTTTTATTTCAAAAAGCACATTGTCCATTCCCTATACTTGTTGAAAAAGTCTGTAGGATACTATCCTACCACTTATGTATATGCGGGAGACATTGGGTCAGACTTACAGAATTCCAGGCCTAGAAAAGAACTGGAGAGCCCACCTAATGTTCCATTTACAGATGAGAATGCGCAAATCCAGGGCGGTTACGATTAGAGTAAGATCACATAATGGGTTAGTCAGGGAGAGCCAGATTAGAACATGCATCTCCTGATGTTTAGCCAAAATTTATGTTATGTTTTCAGTTGGCAGGAAGTCAGACACTAGGATTCAAGTAAAGAATTCAGGGTATTCCACTTCCAGCACTGCAGGGGCCCAATGATACATTAAGAATATAATGTGGAAGCGTATAATTGTGTGAGGCTGTGAAGATGTCCTTATGTGGTAACAGGTAGACCTTTGGATCCTGATATAGCTTCAGCTACATTCTTCAGTGTAAAGTGCCCACAGCCCTGGGAATCTTTGACCCAACCATTTCCTTACTTCTCAGGGGTTCCACTGACCACTGGAGAGACCTCTGTGAATACCCACAGCAGCATCAAGAGCTGTGTCCACTCACTGCATTATTGGTCACGTTTTCTGTGGCATTGCTTTACCTGGATCAGTAGTCAATCTAAAAGAAAGTGGCATTTAAACAAGACCAAGTTGTTATTCTTGCTCATCTCTAAACTTGAACCAGCCCTTTGTGGTCTGGTCTATTTCAGGTGAATTCCAGAAAATTCCCTTTTACAACAGCTCCTTTGAAGCCAGGACACCAACTATGGCTAGCAAAAAGAAAAAAAAAAATAACAATAAAATAAATTAAAAACAAATAGCGCCAATAGAGAAAGGTGTGTTGCTCTGAAAGTGGTCACATGGGACCTGTGCCATTGAGCCTTGAGCAGATGGGGTGACTCATAAGATGACCCATGTGCCATGCTCTGGCCTGTCACTAGTTGCACTATGAGTCCTGCCAAATGAGCTATCACCTCTCATTAGATTACAAGGGTGGCTTCCAGCAATTGTTCTTGAAGAGAAAGAACCGTATCTAGAAAATACCAGCCCACGTGCCTAAAGGAGCTGTTGTAACTGCCTCTGAGGGGAGGGCTGTGAGTTGGCCATGCTATTGGAGATCTTGTTCCCTGGAGGACCAAGAAATAATAAGGATCCAGCATCAGAGTGTGGTGCCATGTTACCCCTTGTTGAAGCTCCTTGGAGTATTCTTGTGGGACCAGGAAACTCCACAAATGTCATGGCATTTCCATATAGTCTCTGCAGAACAGAAAGCAGCCACTGAGTTTCCATCCTTTTAATTTCACTTCCTTAGGAGAAATGAAATGAAACAAGCTTGAGCTCGCTAACATGAAGAATGATCCAGGTTTGTGGCGGGAGGGAGGAATGGTACTCCTCCACCACTTTCCCCCAACCCTCGCCCCCATTGTTAACCTAAGATGTTCCTGCTATAAGTGATTGGGTATTAGAGCCAGTTATCTGAAAGTGAGAAAGTTGGAATGTAGGATCCTCAAATCTTAACCCTGCTCTACAGTTGGTTCATTGCCTCATCAAAGGTTCTTTGACAAGGACAGTCACAGACATGGTATCAGATGGCTGAAGTCACCTGCCCCATGGATAAAGGGTTGCAATGCAATATTGTTTCCTTTTAAAGCGAACACATCATTTTTTTAATGTTAAGAGAGATAAATGTTTATATCACTCGCCCTTCTGTCTCATAACAGCACTTTAGTTCTTTCGAAAGACATAATATGACAACACCATACATGCTGGTAACTTATGTTTCTTCAAGCTTACTTTAATGTCTAAAGAGCTATGGACAATCATAGGCTGTCTACATAACCTGAAGCCAGGAAAGTATTGTATTCTTTCATTTTTTTCTCAGTACAACTGGTCTTGCCAGTCAAATTCTTTGGGGCCGTGAGGAAAATACACCCATAGATCACATAACTAAGATTAAAACTGATTTAAAGTATCCCCAGAAAGGTGAGGTAGAAGGATAATTTTCCACCTCATCATCAATTTGGGTTTTAGTCCTTCTCGTCATTGAATCTGCAGCATATTTTAGGTTCTACCAAGATAATATCTCAAGGTTCTTAGGGAAGTTAACATGAACTCAAGTGACCAGGCCTTCTTTGTTCACTTTGCACTTGAACTTCTTAACAAAATAATCAGATTATATTATCTAAGTGTCAAATACTTCTGTTGACTAACTGATACCAACTACCTACCTATGAAATGGTAGATATCTCTTAAGCCTAGTGACATTGGCCAGGACAGCAGTTCTCATCCAATTCCAATCAGCTGTGTCCAGAGAAAACTTAGCAACTGATTTTACTTCCCAAACCAAGCAACCTGTGCCAGTCAGAGTTACTGAGACAGGACAAAGGATTTGGGGCCATTTTTTTCTTAAAAGGGGATTGTGCCATTGCAGGTACGTAAGACTGCATCTATTATCCATGCACCCCATGTGACCACCCCAATCCACTCAAATCCAGCCACTATTTAAAATTGCCCAAGCCTAGACTCTAGAGTGATTTTTATTATTGCAAAGTCTGTTCTTGCTACACATTTTGACCAGAAGGTCATCAAAGAACTGACCTGTTAGAGCACCCCTCTGAAGTTCATCAGAGAAAGTTTCAGATGGCCTTGTGATTTCCCAAGTAAAAGAGATGTCAGAAGTGCAAATTATTGGCATTAAATGGGAAAAAAGAACATTGGAAGCTCAAGTGTAGTTTGGGGAAAATTAAAACTAAGAAGAACAAAGGAAAGGAAATTCAATTCAGGTCTATTCTGTAAAAGGTTGGGTTCTTATTTTGATCTTGAAAAAAATTTTTTTGAGGAAAAACCGTTTCCAATTCTATCCATCTGCTAACCTTTTATAATATCTTTCATCTATAGCATGATTTGGAGGAAAGGAGGGAGTCAATGATAAATTGATCAATAAACTTAATATTTAAAAATAATAGATTGCTTGTATAAAGTAATGGCAGTTTACAAACCTGTCACAAATATCTAGGTCAGTGCTAAGAGTGAAAAAAATGTAAACAGAAGCAACGCATTTATCAGTATTATTCTACTACTACTCTTGCTATTTATCTCCCTGGTAAAGATATAATGCTTCATTTCAGGTAGAAAATATAAACTGTGCAAGCATCCAAAGGAGCGCTATTGTCTTAATTGAATTCTTTCAGAAATTAATGTGTGGCTTTCTCTCTTTTCCTCTTCTTTTCAGTCTTTCTGGGGAAGTCTAGGAGGGACGTCATCAGCCAGATTGACAGTTATACATAAGGCAGCAACAGTTTAGACTGCAAGATGAGTTTGCAAGACTGTTATAGTCAATGCCTCCATTAATAAAAAATGAGAGCATTTCCCCCAAAATATTTGCCTAGAATATATACAATATATATATTTTTAAATTCAGCATTAGTCTTAACAAAGAGAAGAAAAACATTTTTCCCTAGTGGCCAGAGTGCAGGGCTGTGAGGCTGAAAACCAGTTGCCCTGCTTCAGTTTTCTCAATAGTTATGGAGATAATATCATCTGTCTCTCAAAGGTGCAAATAAACTAAATAAGGTAAAAGATGTGATGATTCTCTGGAAAGTTTATTTGATATTCGGTTAGGAAGGATGCACTACTATGATGTTTTTTGTTTGTACAAGTATAATTATAATCAATAATAAAAAAACACATTCTGGGTGGTGAATTGGCTACAAATAGTGCCAGTCTTAGGCAAAGTGGGACATAATGAGGCATTATTTTGGATAACACTTCCTGCAGACTTCCTAGTGAGAAGCACTTCTCTCCACTCAGCCCCCCAAACAAAAATATAGCAGTGTTCCCGACTCAACCCCAACCTGACTCCTTGTCCCTGTTTCCCTTAATAGTTTTCTTATCTCTTGACTCTTCAAAGCAATTTGAGATGCTGTGATAATGATTTCAGATGTCATTCTTGCCCAGGTTTTGGGGGCATTTTAACATGGAATAATGTATTAATCCATAGGAATGATTCTAATGATGGAGAGCTTGGGTTTCTGTTTGTTCTTTCATTACTATGTTCTTTAAGCTGTTGATCATTGATTCAACAAATATTTATTGAGTATTGACTATGTGCCAGGCAATATGCGAAAACTGGAAATGCAACTGAGACTGACAGGCTCCCGGCCCAAACTCTCATGAAGTGACTTGGAAATAGACATCTGTGGACAAAAAAGAGGCTCTGTAATAAATCTAACCAAATGTAACCTCATAGGGTGATCTGATCATAAATTCCTAACTGGGCAAGTCATGGTGGGTCGTCATGACTCAGCTATAACTTCCCTAGTAAAAGGTTATCTGTGCCTTAAGCAAGACCTGTCCATTGTTTTGTGCATCTAGGTTAATACACCTTTGAAATGCCTCTTTTCTAGGTCCCTCAGAAGCATAACCACCCTCAAGAAAGCACATGATCTTGTTAACTATCCTGTAATCTCATTATAGAGATTTCCCTGCCTTGCTTTCTCCCACATTCATATAATCTTTCTTATGTTCCCTCCTTAATTACATCGTATAAAAGAAACTGCAAACGGTTACTCCTGGGAGCATTTGAGATCTTGCTTCCAGGCATGTTGTCAGTTTGGCTCAAATGAACTCTTATAAAATTCTCTGTGGGTTTGGATGTTTCTTTACATTGACACATCCAAATAGTGAAGGACAATCCATGGGATGAGGGCTTTGATGGGGCAGCCTGGGATGCTGTGGGAAACTTCTGGGTCTTGGGACAGGCCGCTTGGGAGACCCTGGGAATAGTGTGTAGGTTTTGATGCCTACCACTTAAGAAAGTGATGTCTTCACCCACAAATTGGGCCAGTTCTGTTTAGGAAAAATTACCTGCAAAAGGAGAGATGGTATTGGGAGTCAAATGCCCTAAGTGACACTTCACGTCTGCTTCACCAGTTGTGTTTCTCTGGAGAATTCACTCAACTTTTCTGAGCCTCAGCTTCCTCCTATGCCAAAAAATATGAGGGCAGACTATGTGAATTTTGTGGTTGTTATTAGTTTTAAACTTCTATATCAAAGTATTTTTCTAATACCTAAATTAAACCTTTCAAATCCAAGGTCCAAATGCAGTTCTCCTTGGACATTGCCAAAGGGTAAATTTCATTGCCTCCCTATTTTGTTGTGACACTATTTCTTGGCCACTGGTCATTGCTACACCTATAACTTCCTTGGAAATCTGCTGTCAGGGCCCTGCTCAGATGAATGATAACCATGTGTTCTCTGTTGCCCTCCCACAGGCACTGAAGAATAGGCTGAAAACCAACCTGAGATGCTGCACAAGTCCAGTCCTCTCTCCCTAGCAGACATCTTATCGTATCAGGATTGGAATGCCTAGGTCCACTGCATATGGCAAATTTAATGAACCTAGCCAAGCGGGGTAATGGAAAACATTAAAGGAAATAATTCTAAAACAGATTAGCACGCTTTGTCCTTGTTATCCAGCTTTAAAAAAAAATGACCCTAACAGAGTCAAATAAAAATGACAACTTCTTTCAGGCATGTAATTATTTAAAAAAAAAAAGAAAAGAAAAGAAAAGCACTTTAGAAGTCATTTGCTCTAACACTTACACTTCAGAGATGAGGAAATTGAGGCTCAGAGAGGGTAAAATGTTTGGGTTAAGAACCCACAGCTGGTTGGAAGCAAGCCAAGACCAGAATTCAGATTTTCTGATTCCCAGGCTCTATTGCTCTCTCTCTCCTTCTCCTGGCTACCTACCCCAGACTCTGATGTTTGTCTCTAAGTTATACATATCGCAGAGTGACCCAGTCTTTCTGAGAGTCTGGTCTGGTTCCTCACCTCTGGAGAGGAAAGAGGATTTCCTTACTTATCCCTAAATTTACTACTATGTCTTGAGATCACTCACCACTCACCCTGGATGCCTCCCTTGCTGGAGGGCCTCTGGAAATCCTATCTTTTACTGCTTACTGTTTTCTCCATGGCCTACTAGTGTCCCTGCTTTCAACCATAGGCATCCAGGTTCAACACAAAGCAAGATTGCTGAAGAACCACTGAGGGGAGTTGTTTTGTGTTTTCATGCATCTCTTTGATGAGATTTGAATGCCATCTCTGTGGAACAATTGTTAGAGCCATCAGTGGAGCCAGGAAGGTCAGAGACACCCCTCGGTGCCAAGTCTGTAATGCCTCTGGTTGAATTGGTGCCTGAGCCAAACCCTTTTAATGTTGTCCCACTCTTAAGAGGCCATACTGAAAGACAGGAGTGGGAGGTGACCAGTTGGGCAGCCAGAGCTCTAGCCCCAGCTTTCTCCTCTAACTGCACAATCTAACCAAGAGGAAAACGAATGCTACTCCACTCCCATTTCATGCACAAGGGGTATAGGTTTTAGTTAAAATGTTTTCTGGAAATACAGCCTTGTTTTCTCTGAGACAAAATGTGGCCATGTTTTGCATTCTCTTAGGAAGATGAAGCAGCAAATACTTGGGGTATATATTAAAGGAAAAAAGTCAATAAACAACAAGGTAAGTGGACGATCATATTGATCTGAGATCCATAATCTCTACACACACACACACACACACACACACTCACACACACACACACACACACACACACCTACTTTCAGGAGTTTTTAATCAATCAATATGCGGATATGTATTAAATATCTATGCTAAAGGCACTGCAGTGGTAGTTTTTTCTGATATCTGAATTCCAAAATTAAAGTGGATTCATAAATAGAAAAATATGGGCGTATCTAAGTAAGAAAAGAACTGAAGCAGTATTGGATCCCATATATGCTCTGACACAATGTTTTCAAGGGCCAGGTCACCCACCTGTTGGTTATTTAAAGAAGGGAATTCTGGCAGCAGCTGGGACTCTGCCATAAATAACTTACACACCAATGTTTTAACATTGAGCCCTTCTCCTCACATCTTTCTAAAGGATCTTGATTTTAGAGGTGTCTCAGGTGACGGTTCTCTCCAGAGTCACTGAAAATGAGAGCGGCTGTTTTCTTGTTATCATTTTCTACTCATCAGCCCTTTCTACATGCAAGTTGGCTATTGGTTTCAAAGGATTTTCCACATTGAAGGGTCAGAAAAACAGCAACTGTACAAGAATAACCACTGTTACTATCTGAGGCCATTTATATCAACTCCATTAAATAATTAAACCCACACACATTTCAAAATCTTCCAATATCTCCTCATTATCATTGATTTTAACCTCAAAAATCACAATCTTGGTATTTAAATTTCCACCAAAGCTCCCAGTCTCCCCATGGTTATACTCCCCAGTGACTGCAGCTGCGTTGGCTACTTTCTGATTGTATCTGACTCTTTACTTGATCCGCTGAATGTTACCCCCGACCGATAGCTTTCCTATTACCAAGAAGAGCTGAAAGAAGCTTAACTTGGGATGTGTATTATAAACCCATAAGTTAGGGTTGTATATGTGTGCATGTGTTTTCTATGTCATGGCCATTTGTAGGTAGGCTCACCTGTCCAGTGCCAAAGAAAATTCAAGTCATTTAAAACAATGGCATACATGAATTCACCCTTAAGGTTGGAATTAAAACAATGAAAACAAACACCCACGTCCAAGTGAAAGCTTGAGCTGCTGCCTTAATGGCTCTTTCAAAGGACAGGAAAAAAAAAAAGGGAGAGAGAGATTCTTTCAGAAGGTGGCCTAAATACTTTTATTTATTTTATAACTTCATTGGTGTTGGAAAATTTTCGTTAGAACACTCTTTTGTTTTCCTCAAAAAATGTGTCAATGTACAACAATTTGGTTGGCTTTAATGGGCCCTGTCACTCCCAATATGAACATTTGCAGATAAGAGGACCAAACCACAGACCGAAATGCCTTCACACATAAGTTCAAGCGCTATTTATATCCTACTCTGTCAATAAGATTTAATCACTGTGCATCGAATCTTCAATACGAATTGCATCATCTTTATATTATTCTAGTACAGGGTCTTGTCCTTAGAAGGTACTCAATAAATGTTTGTCAAAGCAGTCACAGAGAATTTAGGTCACAAGAAATCTAAGTGATTATCAACATAGCAGGCCTTAGTGGTAACCCTTACATGTTATTTGATTTCTCAAGAGGAAATACAAATTCAACCTCACCTTTGTGTTCTTCTTTGGTAGATTTCAAGGTGATCTCAATGGCTTTGGAGTTTCAGAGGCAGCATTTTCTTAAAATGTTTTGCTCGTATGCTGAATACACTTTTATAACTTTAAAAGATATTAGGCATATTCAAGCAATTCATTCTACTTGACTTGACAAGAAGAGAGTTATATTCATGGAAGTGTTTTTCCTACAAACAGAGTAGTAATTGCCTGGTTAATGAAGGGTAAGTGTGAAACTGTGCCATTGACATTTCACATCACAGAAATATATATACTTCTTAATTGGTGTCCTATATCCTTTCTTTCTAGGAGTAAATAACTAATTCCAAAACTGGTTTTAAGTAGTATTTAGCAATGATAGTCATTATTTTAGGCAAAATGTTCGATGTTGGTTTGATTTCAGTTAGTTTAAATTAAGTGGACCTACTCTTGGAGTGGAAGACAAGCATCCATGAGTCAATAAGAATGAGTTGTTTCAGTTTAGTTTGAGAATTTATGAGGCAATTCACTAAAAATTCCATGAAAATGTATGTCATTTAATCATGAGCACCGTGTCCACTGTTCTTGTTCTTCCAAATGTCTCTTCCAGACATAGACACATATGTCAATAGGCTTCTACATCCATTTGCAGAAGAGGAGCTTCCCAAGGAGTGTTTGACTTCGAGCAATCAAGAGAGGTAGAACATGAATACGATTGCCAGTTGGGCTGCACACATTTAACAGTCCTGAGTAGCTGCTATGAGAGCGGTGCAGAGTGGCCAAGGACGAAGAAGGTGCTGGGACTCTGACCACATCCCTCAGTGACTTCTTGCCACATGCAGAATGCTGGGTAGGAAGGGACCTCCAAGATACTTTCCCCTTTGTGTCAGCCGCACCTGCTTTCATGGAGTAGAGGTCCTTGTCCTTGCGTCTGCCTAATGACAGAGCTCCCCAGTGGGATCAGGACAAGGGTCGCTTAACCTCAATGCAATTACAAACTCAGTTTACTGGAATAGCCAGACCCCCAGCATGCACCCCCACACACACCCCGCACCAATTCTGAACTACACTGGACAGTGTCTTTCTCGTCTGCAACTACAGCTTTAGCATCCAGTTAATACTGCTGCAGAACAGGTATTCCATTTCAGCTGGATGAACGGCATGAGCTGTTGGGGTAGGGGTAAAGAAACTGCAGTAGCTATTTCCACAATTGCTAAAGTTCACAGCTGTCAGGCCTTTAAGCTCCAAGGTCAGTCCTGGAAGAGCAGCTGGTAGAGGCTGCAGTATTCCCCAAGGCTTATGCTTAATCTTTGGTCATTCCCTCTAAGCCCATTGCTAAATGGAGCTCCTTGTGATATCTTTCACGGTTATCAGTGAGGTTGGAATTGCCCAGTGCTTTCTGGAGTGTAACTGAGCTTGGATTGATGTCTGTGTCTAATCTGAAAACATGGTTTAGTATTGGCTCACGTTTATTTTTCATTTTAACGTTACTCAGGACCTTGTTGGGAGTTTACTATTCTGTGACTTTGCTAAAGTTAGTTGGTTTTCCTCTCTCTTCCCTACTACATTAATGGTAAATGAGAGATATTTGCTATTCACACCTCTCAAGCCAGACTCAATTACTCACTTTGTGTAAGTAAAGTTATATTATTAGTACAAATCCTGAAAAATGAAAAAAAGTCAAAACATGTTTTTAATATTATGTAAAGGTATATATGTGTGTGTGTGTGTGTGTGTGTGTGTGTGTGTATGTGTGTGTGTAATTTATATGAGAAACACTATGGCGCATCTATATAATCATTAAATCAGAGAACAGAAATCAGAGAACTATTCGGTATATACAGTATGTTGGCTATACTAAAATGGCTGGTTACCTTTGGCAAGTCAATTAATCTCCATATAACTCAGGTTTGTTGCAAAGGTGACTAACAATTTTGTCATTCTTCTGGTTAGTAGACTAACAATCCCCTCTGCCTACCAGACAGCTTGCTCTAAAGAGATGCCGTTGTTCTGGGTCCCAACCCACAGGACTCTGGGAAGACGAGGACACTGCCCTGCTGATCACAGGACACAATCCTGGGAACACAATGCCTTGCACAATGCCTGGCCCGTAAGAGATGCTCACGGAATAGCTGTTGAATCTACTAACGAAAGCTTGAAGTGCTCAATATGCCTGACAAATCGTTCCTTATTCTGGACAGAGTTCAAAATTTGTTCTATTCAAACAAACAAGCTTGTTATGGATTCTATTCAAAAAAAGAAAGAAAGATGTCAGACCAACAGTTTTTATTCCCTTATGAATAAGAAAA
Source organism: Rhinolophus sinicus (assembly GCF_036562045.2). Lineage (NCBI taxonomy): Eukaryota > Metazoa > Chordata > Mammalia > Chiroptera > Rhinolophidae > Rhinolophus > Rhinolophus sinicus. The sequence goes on from NC_133756.1 coordinate 67,068,951, forward strand.
ATAAATTGAAGTAGTATAAACAGGTAAATACACATCAAACACTATTAAACAAAATTGAATTGCTTTTAATTGAGTTCAATCATATTGTTTCTCATTGAAAAATCAAAGTATGCTTCTCACTCACTTGGTAGTCACTTCCAACGTTTCGGAAGAAATGACTGGATTGATAGGAAAAAATTTTAGAGAAATGCATATGGAAATTAAATAATTGAACACCATCATATCCAATTGACTTAAAAAACCTAAGTGCCCATTCTTTCCTGCACTGTGCTGATTACTATTCTAATTGACTAGTGTGGCATTTAGCAAATATCAAATAGCTGCATGTGTCACAGGCTTCATTTTCCCCCACACTGACCTTGGATTAACCCTTCACCTCTCACTCTATAGCTAATTAAATCCAGTGACAGTTCAGTGAGACATTCTTCACTGAAATAGTTAGTGAGGGTCTTAAATTCCTTCATACTTGTCCCAACCGCTGTATCTATCTTCTCATTGTACATCTGCTTCAGTGTCAATATTTTGTCAAAAAACTACAGTACTGCCATGGTAACATCATAAACTCATCCCTCGCCCAGCTCTTCAAGGAGTTTATAAAAATCCAGCTGTAAAAATTGGCCATAGGCTGTGTGAGCTGGTTGGTTTATGTGTGGTCATTAACCATTTTTTCCCTTTCTTTCCTCACTGCTTCCACTCCAAAACCAGTCATTTAAAAATATTTACAAAGTAATTTAACATTTATTTAGCCATCAAAGAGGAAATTGGCATTGAGCTCAAGTTGACTTTTCTTACTACTTCTGCTGCTTTCTAAGGTCAAAATTGTCACTTTCCTTTTTTGAATTTTTGCCATCTGGGTGAGTTCAGCTGAAATCAGGAGTCAATTTTTCATCTCCCTCTCATTTCCTCTTGCTTGAAAGTGTTCACTTCCCTGAGTTCCTTTTGAATTTAGTGAGAGCCTTACATATAGGAAAAATACACAAGCATTCATGGGAAAGGGGACAGGCATGGAAAGAACAAATCATTACAGCACAGTTAATCTATTTTTTACTGAAATCCACTTAACTCCACTTGAAATGGGGTGAAATTGTTTATTTTTTCTTCAAAGATAAGTTACATAAGGTATTTGTTTCTCCATTATTCCTAGTGGTCAGAGATATTTTTCTTTTCACTTGTTTGGGAGCTTGTGCTGAAATTCCATTTATCTTTATCCTAAAGATTTAGATAAGGTTGGGTGAGATTACATCACTCAAAAGTGGGCAGAGGTGACACAAGGACCTCTGCATCACCTAAGGAATGGGAGATTTTTAACGTTCTTTAAAAAATAAAATTAAACTTGTTAGCCAGAAAGGGACAACTGAAAAAGCCCAGAAAGAGCCAACCAATATCTACTGGAACTATTCTGAGTTCGAGTCTTTGACAGAATATAAATATGTAAGTACAGATATGTTAATTAGGTGACATTTGATAAGTTAGATGTCCTGGAGCAAAATTCAGTTGGAGGTTTTGATACAGTTCTCACTTACTCTAACTTATCTCAGGACAAACATCAAATGTGTGTTATTCAATAGGTTCTGGTGAAAGGAACTTGGATGGTAAGAACTGTATATCTAAGTCGAAAGTGGGGTCAGGTTGTTAGGCTGCCTCTGGACAGACATGCGCAGGGTCTGTTCAGAGGTTGGCCAGCTAAGGTGTGTGTGTGTGAGTCTAAGGTGCACATGGAGTGATTCTGAGTGGAATGAACAGGTTGGCTCAGGTACAATCATGACTCTGGTGAGGTCAAGGACTTGTCTTTGGGACCTTCCCATTTTCCGTTCTCTCTCTCTCTCTCTCTCTCTCTCTCTCTCTCTCTGCACAATGCTTGATTCCTAGTACAACTGTTCAACATATGTGTTCTTTGTGAATAATTTGATTTTATCTCTTTTCTAATTAATAATAATTAGTAATGTATTATCTTAGGAACTGTATAATTACATCTAAAATCTAGAGAGTTGTAATATCTTGAAACTATTTACCATAGCACAGCAAATGAACAACTCAGCTAAGACTAAAAAAAAATCCCCCTCTTCCATCCTGGCAGTGTGTGGTGTAATAGCATCAGAGTCCTTAATTATAAATGACAGAGTTGCAGAATGCTTGCACTGTAGATGGTTATCAGTTAACTTAAAAAAAATCTTTTCATGCACTCTGCAGTTTGGAATTCCCCCCTTTCCCCACCATCTTGATGTCAAGAGGAGCTACACACGTGGGTCAGTTCTATAAAGGGCCACACAAGTTCATCTGAGATTACCCTGGAAATTCCCCCCTTTGAGTGTGATGGTTCAGTGGAATGAGAAGTGATTTTATAGGGTAAATGTGTTTCAGTACAACAACCATTCTGAACAGAAAACAAAATATCACTAATGCTGTTATTTTCTCAATGTCTGTTATATTCCAGGGAGGAGCAAATGCATGGCGAGATCAAGTCAACAGTTCTGATCTACAGATAAAAAACTTTGAGAGTTTTCTGTGTATTAGTGGGATGAAGCTATGTGGATGGATGAGCTCACATTGAGAGAGAGTACAGTATAAAGTGAGATGTGAAGGAATCAAGATCAAAGTCTTAAATAACTTAAGGAATTGTTAGAGAGTGAAAATGGGACTCCAAGAAGTGGTCAGGGGAATGAGAAAAATTAGGAGCAGAAACCTGGAGAAGAGAGGGTTTCAAGAAAGTAAAGTATGGACAATACTCTTGAATTCTCATGTAGGGTCAAATAAAATAAGCAAAAGAAAAAATTACCTAGCATATTATGGACTGAACTATATCCCCCAAAATTCATATGTAGAAGCCCTAATGTATTATGTAACTGCTTTTTTGGAGATAGAGCCTTTAAAGAAGTAATTAAGTTTAAGTGAGGTCATAAGGGTGGGGCCCTAATCCACTATGTCTGGAGTCCTTATAAGAGGAAAAAGAGATGCCAGGGATTCATGTACACAGTGGAAAGGCCATGTGAAGACACAGGGAGAGAGTCGTCAAGGAGAGAGGCCGCAGGAGAAACCAACTTTGCTTGATTTTGGACTTCCAGCCATCAACACTGTACAAAAACAAATTTCTGTTTTTTAAGCCACTTAGTCTGTGGTATTTTGTTATGGCAACCTTAGCAGACTGATACAAGCAAAAAGAGGTCATAAATGACATATAATAAAGTTGTTTTGGGGAGTAATGGAGGTGAATGTTGTTAGCACGTTGAAGGTTAAGTGGGAGATGAGTACATAGAGACGGAGTATAGCTAACTCTTCCAAGAAATTTGAATGCGAAGATAAAAGAGAGATATACTCTTTTAAGGAACGTGGGATTTCAAGATTATGAGGATTAAACTTGAAAATTAGCAAATAATGAATGAAATCATTGATGCAAAAGCCACATTAAAAATATAAAACATCTCTCAGATTAAAAGCACAATTAGATTTCCATCATAATATTATTGACAATAAAAATAATGATAAATCAATAATAATATCGTTTATTGAGCAACTAATATAAACCAAATTGTGAATGGTATGCTTTATATATTTTACCTAATTTTATCTTCACAGCATAGTGCTTGGAACCAACCAGGTATTTAATACATATTTACTGACTAAATAATAAATGACTCTACAAAATATATATTACTATTAACCCAATTTATATTTGAGAAACTTAAGACTCACATAGTTTAAATAACTTATCCAAGCCTAATCAATAATAGCTCTAATGCCTAATCAATAATGTAGACACATGTAAAGAAAAAAATGTATTAACCAAATGAAAATGCCCTAAGTGAAAATATGAAATGAGAGGTTAGAAAGGCAGAAATTAAGTGCACTTTTATATGCTGTCCAGTGAACAGTGTATCAGGCCAGTGGCACTATAGTTCTTTTAAAAATGGCCGGGAGGCTTTAAGTTTCTAGTGATTAAGGTCTTTCCAACATTCACGGCCCAACCTCCACCAGGGATCTGGAAACCAGACTGTGGACTTTGTACACCCCTGTAAGAACTCTCAGGAAGATGGAGAGTTATCGGAAAGTTTTAAACAAAGGAATTTTATCAATTTATATATTAGTTGCCAGGGCTGTCATAACAAAATACCACAGACTGGGTAGCTTAAACAGCAGGAGTTTATTTTCTTAGAGTTCTGGAGGCTGGAAGTCCAAGGTCAAGGTGCCAGCAGGGTAGGTTTCTCCTCAGACCTCTCTCCTTGGCTTGCAGTGACTGTTTTCTTGATGTGTCCTCACTTGGTCTGTGTATTGTCTGTGTCCCAATCTCTTTTTACAAAAAAGCCCATAATGTTGGCTTAGGTCCCACTATATGACCTCTTTGTACCTTAATTACATCTTTAAATGTCCTATCTCCAAATAAATATAGTCACATTCTGAAGTACTGAGTGTTATGACTTCAACATATGAATATTGGGGGAGGACACAATTTAGTTCATAGCACTCCACCCTCTGTGACCACCAAATTTGTGTTTTTTTCATATGCAAAGTATATTCATCCCATCCCAACAGCCTCAAAACTCTTAACTCATTCCAGCACCAACTCTAAGTCCAAAGTCTCATCTAAATATCACCTAAAAGGGGTATGGGTGAGACTCAAGATATGATTCATTCTGAAGCAAAATTCCTCTCCAGCTCTGAAACTATGGAACTAGACAAGTATCTGCTTCCAAAACACAATGGTGGGACAGGTGTAGGATAGATATTCCCATTCGAAAAGGGAGAAATCAGAAAGAGTTTATAGGTTCTCAGCAATTCTGAAACCTACCAAGAATTCCATTATATTTTAGGGCTCAAGAATAACTCTGTTTGATTTTCCAGTCAAGATGGCAGAGTGGGTAAACACTGTGCTTGATTCTTCTCATGACCTCATTGAAATTACAAGTAAATTACAGAACAACCATCACTGAGAATCTCTTGAAGTCTAGCTGAACTGAAGCCCTACAACTACAGACATACAGAAGAAGATCCTCGAGACTGGTAGGAGTGACAGAGATGCTGAATGGGCTGGTCTCATACCTGAATGTGACTGTTAAATATCAGGAGGGCTCTCTGGGCTGCAGAGATCTCCCCTAAAGAGCGAGGGTTCCCAGCCCCACACCAGGCTCCCCAGCCCAGGGTTCCAGAGCTGGGGAGAAAAGTCCCCATAATGTCTGGCTGTGAAAACCAGCGGAGATTGTGGTTGGGTGAGATGGAGGGTGGCTAGAGTCCCGGGCAATTCTCTTAAAGGACCCACGCGTGGACTGACTCCCTGAGGAGGTTTGAGGGGCAGGTTGAAGAAGGTAAAGAGATTAAGAAGTACAGATTGAAGGTAAAGGGATTAAGAAGTAAAATATAGTCATGGTGATGTAAAGTAAACATAGGGAATGTAGTCAATAATATGTAATAAGTATGTGTAATGCCTGGTGAATGCTAGACTAGTCAGGGGGATCACTTCTTAAATTATATAAATGTCTAACCACCATGCTGTATACCTGAAATTAATATAAAATAATATTATATGTCAACTGTAATTGAAAAATTAAAACAGGGAGAAGGAAAGGGGAAGGGGAATAAGAGGTCTGTATTTCCATGTGTAAAACAAATAAGTCCTGGGGATGTAATGTACAGCATAGGGATATTATGGTAGTGTGGAGTGGTATCAGATGCTTGTTGGACTTATGGTGATTACTTCTTTAGGAATGTAAATATTGAGTAACTATGTTGTATACCTGAATCTAACATTGTATGTTAGTTGTATTTTAATAATAATCTTTAAAAAAAATAAATTTTTCACCCAAGGGGGAAAAAAAGAATAATCCTCTTTGGCTCCATTCTCTATCCTCTGGGCCCAATAAGGGGGTGGCCCTACCTTCTGGCCTCACTGTAGGGGTAACCCTTCCCCATGTGGCCCTGGGCAGTAGCAGCCTGCTCTGCTGAAACTGAGGGTATGGCCCTCACCCTCTGGAACTGACATGGAGACAGCCTCACATTCTCCACCCCCTAACAACTGCCCTCTGGGCCTGACTATCTCTGTGTCACCTTCAGGGTAATTCTTTCCCTGTCTTGAAAGATAATACAAGTTTGCAGCTGGATAGCTATTAGCCTTTCCAGTAGAATCCCAGGAGTCCAATAGCCTTCCTTTTTCTCCTGTCCCTGCCCCAGTCCCCTTTAGCCCATGTCCCCTTTAGTTTCTACTGAGATGCTGTGTTTCCTCAAAAATAAGACCTACCTTGACAATCAGCTCTAATGCGTCTTTTGGAGCAAAAATTAATATAAGACCCGGCCTTATATTATATTATTTTGCTATATATATTATATTATATATTATGTATATTATATATTATATATATTATATTATATAAGACCCGGTCTTATATTATAGTAATGTAATATAATATAAGACCGGGTCTTATATTAATTTTGCTCCAAAAGATGCATTAAAGCTGATTGTCCAGCTAGGTCTTATTTTCTGGGAAACAAGATGGTTGATTGGATTCATGAGTCACACCCATAGTCTATTTAACAAATGAATGTCCCTCCAAACCCTTGGTGTTTGTTCTCTTCAGAACATGCTTTCTCATTTTTGGCAATATGGCTGAGAATTTTCTAAATCTTCAAATTTTAGAAGTGCCTTTTTATTAACAATTCCTTCTTTAATTTATTTCTCCTCTCACGTTTTACTATAAATAGGAAAAACCAAGTCAGACCTTTAACACTTTGCTTAGAAATTTCTTCAACTAAATATTCAAGTGTACTATACACAAGTTCTACCTTCCACAGAATACTAGAGTATAATGTGCCAAGTTCTCTGCCACTTTATAACAAGGATTGCCTTTCCTCCAGCGTTCAATAACATGTTCCGCATTTCCATCTGAGACCTCACAAGAAGCACATTTAACACTTTATTTCTACCAACAATTTCCTCAAGGTAATCTAGGTTTTTGTTTGTAATATGCACCTCAAAACTCTTCCAGCCTTTCCCCACTTCCAAAGCCTAAGAAGAAAGCTTTATGTATTTCCTATAGCAGCGCCCCTCTTCAAGTTACCAAATTCCACATTAATTTTCTAGGGCTACCATAACAAAATATCATAGACAGTTGGCTTAAACAACAGAAATTTATTTTCTCATAATTCTGGAGGTCAGAAGTCCAAGATCAAAGTGTTGGCAGGGTTGGTTTCTTTTGAGGCCTCTCTCCTTGGCTTTTAAATGGCTGTCTTCTCTCTGTGGCCTCACATGGTCTTCCCTCTGTACATGTCTGGGTCCTAATCTCGTCTTCTTATAAGGACACCAAGCACATTGGATTAGGGCCTACTGACCTCATTGTAAATTACCTGTTTAAGAAACCTATCTCCAAATACAACAGGGCTCTCTGACGTACTGAGGCTTCACCATATGAATTTTGGGAGGGCACAATTCATCTTATAACACATCACTTAGATTTTAAACATGATCACTGAGTTACTGTGATAAGAACAGATTTCAGGGCTCTAGGTATGCAGGGGTATAAGAATGGAGAGCAATTAGGAGGCTTTTGTAACAATTAGGTGGCTTGTCCAAGGTAACAGTAGGACTGAGGTGGTCATAGAAGTTTGCACTTGGAAAATATTTTAAAAGGTGAGCTGCAAGAAATTGCTTTAGAATTGAGTGCAGGCTACAAAAGAAAGAATTTCAAGGATAACCAGGGCTTTTGGCCTGAGTAGCTGAAAGGATGGAGTTGCCATTCCTAGAGAGGGGCCGATTATGGGACAAGCAGACTGGGGTGGGGAGATTAGGAATTCTGTTTAGGACATATTAAGTTTGAGGTGCCTATTACATATCTAATTAGAGATGTCAGGTAAGCATTTGAACATGAGACTGGAATTTGGGATAGAGGTGTGGGCTGGAGATATAAATTTTAGAGTCATTATTATATAGTAGTATTGCAAAATAAGAGGCTGCATGAAACCACCGAGCGGAGGGTCTAAAGAGGGGATAAACGTCCAGGGGTTGAGATCTGGAGCACTGCAGGGATGAGGTCAAATACATGAGGAAGGACCAGCAAAAGAGACTAAGAATGAGTGGCCAGGGACATATGAGGAAACCCAGGGTAGTGTGGTTCTTGAAAGCAAGGTGATGATGTTTCCAGGGCAGAGAGAATAATCAATCATGCTTGCCAGATGCAATAGACAGTTCAGTAAGGTGAGGGATGATATCTGACCATTAGGTTTAGCAATGTGGAGGTCACTGGTGACCTTGAATATGTATTTACTTAATGTGAATCAGTTCTTAAGAACCCAATAAATTCTGAGGCACTGAAAAGTGGAGTTTGTGGATTAAACTGTAGAGGGGAAAATGCCAAGGAAAATCCATCCTTTATGTCTAAGTGTCTAGCTGCCCTCTCTAGATAATCTGCTATTTCTCTGCTGATCAAACCGCAACAACCTCTGCCGGTCTCAATGATAAGGTTAGAAATGCAGTCAACACAACGTGGTCTTTGAGTCTCTGTAAACTTCAAGTTTTGTTTCTGTTGTCATGAAATGCTACCACAGTGCCTGGGGTATAGCAGACAACCAATAAATATCAAATGAATAAATTAAAAAATGAATGTTGCTGGATAAGTAGGTATCAACCAATAAAAGACTACTTCCTTACTCTACTCTGTTAGTCTGAACTTTCTAAGAAAGAGATCGCAAAATGAGATTAGTTATCCAAGAGATCTATTAAGGGAAATACCTTTGGGGAAAAGATAACGAGGGAGGCAGAAGAGGTTGGAAGAGCCAAAGACCTTGGAGAAGACAGGGAAGAAAGGAAGGATGGCTAAGTGGAATCATCTTAGACTGCAGTGTGGTTAAGAAAGTATTGCCAAAGCTGATTGGCAGTCCTTGAGCCAAGGATGTCCATCAGAGGAATCCTCGTCTTCCAGGAAAGGGTTTGCCTCATATCACCCTACCACACTCAGTCACTGGCTGGGGGCGTCCATAGGAAGCATGGCCTTGGCATCAATGTGGTGGTATTTTTTCTCAGAGTGTCATAGCTGGGGCTGTTGTTCACTTATATAACCTATAGCCGAGATCTGAGAGGCACTTTCCATAGCCACCTCATCTTTCATGCCTATTTGTAGCTTTCTACGCAATATTTTATATAAATGAGTGAATGTAAATAAAAGTATCAAAGGAAATCTGAAAAACTGTCTTTTTCAGAGTCTCTAGTCCACTACCTGAATATCCATAACAATAGTTAGTTAAGTAAGTCAACCAATGGCAACAAACTATTGTTCAGGCAACTTAGAATTGGTAGAAGATTAATCTTTTGTCATAAATGTCTAACACATTATCACTATCTCATATCTCATGTCTTTTAATAGACACTCTCTCTGTTCTGCTTCCCCTTTATCCCGTTAGTGACTAGCCTTGAATCAGCCCAGCCCCCGCTTGCCTCCTCCTCTTCCATTCTAGTCCTCTCCCCACAAACTTCCTGTCAAGGTTACTCTTTAGGTTGTTGCTTAGCATCTATCCCAGAAAGTTAAACAAAGCCACTTGCTCTCAATCTAATTTTCAAAGGAACCCTTCATCCATGAATGTATCCTTGTGTTTTCACAAAAATGTGATTTGACAGCCATGTACTCAGAACATATTTTTGCAAGATGGGTGAGTCAAAAGGTAATAATTTTTTAATATAGGAAAGTCTGAAGAAGAATATCTGGTTTGCTCTTCTTAACACTTGGACTAAGATTTTTTTGGTAATATAATATGTTCATTTTCCAAAGAAGTAAACTGAGTCACAGGATAAAGAATAATTTTATTTTTACTCTTCTTTGTGAATTGACACCAAAGTCAGAAATCTTATATTAAATGTCCTAATCCTGCACCACACTCAGTCACTACCTAGAGATTGCGCTACTTATACAGGCTGAGCACATCATTCCTGAGAATCATGCATTGTGTGTGTAGGAGAGGATAAAAAACTGCTTTTGAACCTAAATATTGGTTCTTCAGTGGTTTGTCATATTAGACGTACCATTTCACTTGAATCAAGCAGGTTTTTTTTTCAGGGTTGCAGAGGAAAACAACACCTACAGAACCTATTTTCCTGCCTCCTACTATAGTAGTTACTTAAATGAGAACTTCTGTTTTTAATTTACCAGTAACCATGCTAGCCCTTGCTTTTATCATTCTCCCCAGTAACGTCTATGCATTTAGGATTTAAAGTGGTAGTGGGGAAAGTGGATCACAGATGAGAGGAAAACTTTTTTCCCAGGGTGAAGGAAGACAGGAATTAATGGATATATAGTAATGGATTTTGTAATAGTCCTTTTTCTTCTAGGGATTGAGAGCTCAACTGCCCTTATCTATGTAGCACTGACACCAAGATATACTATTTCTAAAGACAAAACAAAATCTCTATAGAACCTCATTCACCTTACTTAAGGCATTCATTTACGGGGAGCTTTAATTATTCCATGCGAAGAAGTTGAGCACTTCAGAGGAGTTAAAACAATTTTCTCAGGTCTCCAAAAGACCATTCCTATTTTAGAGCCTCAAGGTCATAGAGGCTGGAGTCCTAGGAAGGTCCCTAAGATGTATCACCTACTATTTTGTTCAATACAGAAATGGCCAAATTTCAGCTTGAAGATAGTAACAGACCTTTATGTGCAGACTTCCTAGCAAGGGGAAAATGGCTACTCTAAATTGTGGTGATTTGATGTAATACTATGTTCTTTAAAAGACTTGATATACCTAATGTGAATCCTGGAAATGTCTGTTGATTTTATTTCATATACTAAATTACTATTTTTTGTAATGTGGTCTTGGTGAGTAACACTAGTGAATTCCGGTTCCCACCCTTATTAGGTTTGGCCACACTTACTGGGATCCTATGGGCAGTGTTGAACCTAGACTTCCTGTATACATGGAAATCTATATAGTCTTTGGTCCAGTTTACAAAGACCTCAGGAAGAGAGTTTATGCAAGTTTTGTCCCAGAAAGTTCTTTCCCTATTCTTTCTTCTTTTCTGTGATTCTTATTCCCTTAAATGATTTTGTTTGTTTGCTCTGCTTTTTAAACAATATACATGAGCACTTTGAGTAGCTCCTCCGTCAACTTTCCAGGCTGCAAAAATCATAGTTGTCTTATGTTTTACTCAAAGATTTTATATCCCAGACTTAAATAACTGGAAAGTGTTTCTTTTTATTTATTCATGAAGTAAATTATTTGGGCCTATACTGAGAGCTGTGGAGAAGGCCTGCAATTGACACAGATCCGGAGTCTCCCAGGGCAGTGGCCCAAGGCCCCAAGCTATGTAGGACCCTTCTCTTTGTTTCAGCTTGGCTTCCTCTCTTATGTTTGCCTAATCCTCACGTTGTTAGCAAAGCAGAGAGAAAAAGGATGAAGAGAGGGCTGCCACTGCCACTTTCTTCAGCTCTCTTTCTCCTTGTTTTTCTTTTTTTTTAAGCAAGTACATTTTCCCTAGAAATCCTCCAGAGCTTTCCCCTATTTATTCACTAGCCTGGGTTTGGCTCTAAAACCATTGTTAAAACTATCAGTAATAAAAGGATGGGATTACTATGTTTGGTTTAGACTATTTCAGATGTAGATATTGGAAGAGCTATAGCAGGCATGTATAAAAATCATAAAGTACAAACCATTAAAGAGACGTAACTATAAATGTTTGGGGTGTTAAACCTGAAGAACGTATTTCCAGCTGGGATTAAGACAGAACTGATTTCTGAATTGAAGACTGGAATTCTGCACAAGAAGTTGAAACAGAGCATTTTAAGTCACAAGTCAAGAAATGGCAATGAAAAAGAATGGGACATATATACAGTTACGAGTTACATTTGGCTGAGATAAAGATATATGAGGGTATACTGGATAGCTTTTGCCATAACAATAGCCCCACATCTCAGAGGTTTACAATAGTTCCCGCTTATCCATGGTTTCATTTTTCAAAGCTTCAGTTACCCGCTGTCAATCATGGTCCAAAAAACATTAACGTCAAAATTCTAGAAATAAATAATTCATACATTTTAAATAGCATGCTGTTTTGAGTGGCATGATGAAATCTCCTGCAGTCATGCTCCATCCCCCCTGAGACAGGAATCACCCCTTTAGCCAGTGCCCCATACTCTATGCTCCCCACCTGTGAGTCACTCCATGGCCACCTAGGGGATCAGAAGGACTGACCTGGTATGGCAGTGCCTGTGTTCAAGGAATCCTCAATTTGCTTAATAATGTCCCCAAAGCACCGGAAGAGTGATGTGGGCAATTCAGATATGCCAAAGAGAAGCTATAAAGTGCTTTCTTTAAGTGAAAAGGTGAAAGTCCTTAACTTCATAAGGAAATAAAAAAGTACATGCTGCAGTTGCTAAGAGCTATGATGAGAACAAATCTTCTATCTGTGACCTTGTGAAGAAGTAAAAAGAAATTTGCTCTAGTTTTGTCGTTGCCCATCCAACTGCAAAAGTTATGGCCACAGTTACGATAGAGTTTAGCTAAGATGAAAAAGGCATTAAATTTGTGGGTGGGAGACATGAACAGAAAGCGTGTTCAGATTGATGGCAATGTGCTGCTGCAGGAAACACTGAGCCTGTATGAAGATCCCCTGAAATGAGTGACAAAACCATTTACTCAAGCAAGGGATGATTGCAATAAGGTGTTTTGAGAGACAGAGAGAACACATTCACATAAGCTTTTATTATAACATATTGTTATAATTGTTCTATTTTCTTATTATTTATTGTTGTTAATCCTTACTGTACCTAATTTATAAGTTAAACTTTATCACAGGTATGTATGAATAGGAAAAACATAGCATATGTAGGGTTTGGTACTATCCACAGTTTTGCCTCCACTGAGGGTCTTGGAAAGTATGCCCTGCAGATAAGCGGAACTACTGTAACCACAACTATTTTTGTCCTACTCTAAGTTCTGCCAGTTGTCAGCAGCTCCGTTTGGCCCTATTCTAAGTGTCTTCTTGTTCTGGGGCACCAGGATGGAGGAGCAGCCCCTATCTGGGATATGCTCTTCTCATAGCAGAGAACAGAAACCCACACCTATGGTGAAGTTCCTAGAAGCCCAGTGATCTGGAGAATGTGAATGTATGCCTTCTGAGATAAATCCAAAGTTGCATCATCTCATGCCTCCTACCACTAAGAAAGAGGCCCAAGGGCTGCTGGGACTCTGGATTCTGGGGCAGCCATGTCTCAGTTAAGTATGCTGTTCTATTTGGTTTACCAAGTTGTGTAAGCTAGGTAGTGCTGTGAGGGGGCAAGAGCAAGAGAGCATCTGCCACAGGCCCAGCCTACCACATACACTGCTCTACAAACTGGGTGCTTTGATCTAGCAGATCAGGGAGTGAATGGGTACCTGAAATGCCAGACGAAGCCTCTGAAAGCCTCAGTAGGAGAATCACTATGCAGACCTTTACGATTTGGATACATGGCTGTTCTCTCTTCTGCAAACTAACTACTATTCTCCTTGTGAAAATCAGCTCCTGGCTTGCTGCTGGTAGAGAATAAATATTTGACCATGGAAACCACATTACAACCAGTCAGACAGCAGCCGCCTCCACAAAATAATGACTTTTTCTTCTCTCTTCCAAATCTTGTGCAAATAGCTCACATTGGCAAATTCTAACCTTGAGCAATAAGGAATAAGGAATTGGGGAAATGTAATTCCTGGCTTCTCGGCAGTGCTGAGGCCCTAGAAGAGGTGGTAGTGATGCCAAGTTGGCAAAGGGTAATGAGATTGGAGAGAGATAGTAGGACTCAATTGTGGCGGGCCTTAAATGCTATACCAAGAAAGAAGGCGATAGGGAGTCAGTTACGGTTTTAGGTAGAAGAGTGGCGTGATCGGAGATTTACTCTGAAGCTCTTTCAAGTTTTCTGTAGGTAGGAAGGTTACAGGTGGACAAAACAGAGTCATAACACTTACCCCTTAACAGTGTGCCTTTGTGCCTGCTACTGAAATATATCCTTTTGCTTAATCTTTATACTTAAATCCTACTAATCCTTTATATATTATCCTTGCAAGGTAGATTTTAACATCCCTATTTTTATGATAAGGATACTGAGACTCAGAGAGATTAAGGAACTTGCTCAACTTTCCCCCGTTAAGAAGGTGTAGGACTTGGTATCTAAGTATGTTTTCCTGCAATTCCAGCATCCAAATACTTTCACTGTGTTAGACTGTCTCTCCCTGTGAACCAAATCACAGGCAGAGAAGGTCCAGGGGGCACACAGTTCTGAGGGGCTGAAATCTCTTTGCATTCATTCATTTACTCCTGCATTCAACAAACAACTAGAATCTAGAAGCTAGGCAATTCAGAGATTTGAAGGATGCTATTTTTAGCATGCCTTTAACTGGGGATCTTTAGATGTTGTATTTAACTTGGTTTCAGGTGAATTAAACTCAATTACAATTGCTGTTTTAATCATCCTCTTCTCCATTACAGTATAAACTCCAAGAAGGTAGAACTATGTCTGTTTTGTATCTCCAATGTCTAGCACATAGTAAGTGCTCAATAAAGATTTGATGAGTAAGTGTTGGAGAGACTCAGTGACTGGCTGATAGAATGAGAAGAATTTACTTCTATAGTGGCAGTAAGAGTTACCTAAGGCTGGGTTTCTCTTGCTGATCAGACTAGTCCTTTAAACCTGCTGCACAAGCTGTCCCTCACACACTCTCCAGTTTGAGTGCAAATAGCCTAATAATTCTTTCAGCCTCAGTCTCACTTTCCACTAATCCTTTGCCACAAAGTTAAGTGTCTAAAATAGACGCCTCATTCCTCATGTCAGTCTCCCAACGACAAACCTCCAAAGATCCTTCACTTGACTCCAAGTTTAGCATAACATCTAAGGCCCCTTTGAGCATCTGTTTTTAGCCCATCATTTCAGCTTTCTTTTCATCATTTACCACCAGCTACCCAACCCAACCTCCTAGACACTATTACCACCCCCAACCCCCCAAGATGGTGTGCAATTCCTTTGATACTTCAGGCCCTCCTCCAATTCTCCACTGGAACTCCAGCTTATCCTTCAAGATATGGCAGCTCAAGTTGTCTTGACCATCACACCTCATCCAGAATTAGTTACACCTTCCGCTGAGATCAATGACACTTTGTTTATAACTCTACCACAGCCCTTCCCATACTATATTCTGACTATATAGTTCCATGTCTAGCTCTTGCCAGATTTCGAGAGGGCTCAGAAGAAAGGCTTTATTTGTCTTGCATGAATGGCCCTTGGAGAGGTGGCCAGTAGGTCATAGATGTTCAGCAAATGGTGGTGGATGAGATCCTACAGAGCAAATGATAGAGAGCCTTCCCCTTGTCACGAGGCTTTGATCCAGGCCTCTTTGCTGGGGTGTTCATTTTGGTTACAGAGGGTTCCATGGCCCTGGGTCTGCCACAGCAAACAGAGGAGAAGTTTGCTATGAATACTTAGTGGTGTACAGGTTACGTCTTTTCAGCCACAAAACCATTCTCCGCAGGTGGCAGTAAACTGGGGTGGTGTGTCTGTGACCAGGGAAGGCCCCAGGAGATTGTCCTCTGAAAGGGACTGAGAGGTTTGAATCCGAGATGCTTGCCTTTGGATCAGCCTGACCCACTTACGCCCTGGTTCTGTTCTGATTAATTTGTCTTGTAGGGCAGGCTACTTTACGAAAAGAGAAAACACACAGTTGATGATTTTGTGAAACTGGTGCTTGTGTGCGTTTCATCAAGGCATGTTCTCAAAGGGGGGCAGATGGAACGTTTTTGTTAAAGCTTGGTAATGTTGAGGATGTGATCGACATGATCCCTTTCAGCTGAAAAATACTCCCTTCACCTTTGTGGGAAATATGAGGATGACGGCAAACTTTCATCTTTCCTGACAGGATAACTCAAACATTTTCCTCAGGGGAAGGCTATTGATCATTTGGTTTTGCTCAAGAATAGCTTGGAGTGTATAAAAGCATTCACGGGGCTTCATTCTTTATAGCCGCCTCCTTTGAAAACATATGAGAACACACAGGATGTTCTTTATTACACAAGGAGCCCACTTGTGATTTTTATTTCTAAAGGCTCTTGAGTACTAGGAGCTATGACAAGAGGCCATTTCTGCTCTATAATGCAGACCAAAAGAGCTCTTCTCAGCCCCTCCCCTCCCAAACCTGCCCCTAACCTAACTACTTTTGTCGATATTCATCTCTCTACTCTCTGAACTCTTGAAAGCTCTTTCTGCCTGAAGCTTACTGCAGAACATTTATTATAGATTATACTGTGTCATGTGCTCTTCTCTTGTATTTCATATTGTTTCAGGTAGATTTAAAACTTCTGAAGGACAGGGACCCTACCATATGCTTCTACCACCTAAAGACACTTAGCAAACAATAGGCTTGGAGAGCTCCTCATTTAGTGATCGTATGATTGAAGATATAAATAGCTCTTAGAAGGATTGGAATCAATTAATGGTGCACAGAGCCACAATATATTATTAAGAAAATCACTCTGGTAATCCCTAATATGCCTAGTACAATGCTGAGAACATAAATTTATGCTCAATAAATAAATTGATCCATATATTTCCAAACACACAGTGTGAAAGTGATGTGTGAGAGAAGATGAATCATATTATGTCATCTTTTTTTAAGGCAAGTTCATAAGAAGCCATCACCAATTTATAAGTGAACATTATTTCTTTTTGTAACTATATAACAAACAAGGCTCCATTGACCAATGGCACATACTGTTCCCTGTCAACCGGAAGCTAGTCTCATAGCTCATGCTAACACGAGGATGGTTTTTGGTAATAGGATTGACACAGCATCACATGCTTGAGCCTAACCAAGATACGTCTACATGAGTAATTCTGTGTGTCATTCTGTTGTCATACTTTAAAAGCGGTAACTGAGAGCTGCAGAGATCTGTGGGAAGACATTTCAGAGTAAAGTGATTGGATGCATTTTAAGAAAATCAATTCATGTACTCAAATTACTTATTCAGACTATAGAAAGGCTAATAAGAAATACAATAAAAGTTTATGAAATTATCAAGATTTGAGTGACCACAGAATTACCTACTAAAGCCTATAATTCTACCACCTAAAGACTCTTGGCAAACAACAGGCTTGCAGAGCTCCTCGCTTAGTGATCATATGATTAAAGATATAAATAGCTCTTAGAAGGATTGGAATCAATTAATGGTGCACAGAACCACAATACATTATTAAGGAAATCAGGAACATTGGGGTTCTTGTGCTGAAGGGCAAATTACCATGCACTCTTGCAAAAATCTTACTTCGTGGCCTTGTCAGACACGCTACTGAGGGGATGAGGGCAGTGGGCTTTCCTATTATTATATGTCATAAATTCTTACTTCCAGTCTGAAATTATTTTTCCTTTCCTTGGATTCCTACAGAATTTTATCTGTACCGACAATATAATCTGTATACTTTCTACTTTCTATTACTAATATGTGCATGTCATTTATCCTATCTAGGTTTAGGGGTCCTTAACTCATGACAGAAATAATGATAATGATGTAGTAAGAGCTAACACATATTATGCTCTTACTATGTGCCTTGCTTTACTGGGCTTCATTGATTTAGATTCATTTAACCAAATTGCATATTTATCTTTGTATGTTCGTTAGGTCTAATAGCACTTGGAATAAAATTATCTGTGAAATCAACAAATGGTCAGCAAGTTCAAGGGTTTCTTTTTCCCTTGAGTAACATGGGAACATGGGCAGATCGAGATCTAATGACTGGTTTTTCTCTCCCTTCATAATTTTTCAGAAGCTTCTTTTACCAGCAGGGAGGTCACATCCTCTGAGGGCATACTTCCCTTGTAGTCCCTTGCAGTGGAATTTATCTACCTAATAGGTTCTCAGAAAATGTCTCTCAAATTTTATATATTCCATAGCACCAATTATGAAAAGTGCCTTAGCACAAATAATGATGATAGCTTGGGGACATCAATACATGTTTATATACAGTGAACATACCATTTCAAATTTGCAATGGAATTAACATACAGTGTCCCATGATCATAAATTTCACATGTTCCACATAAGCTCTAAGGTGGTCATGATTTTGAGAGATCCCTGTGTATTTCCCACTAATTTGTCGATATCTATGAAAGTGAGTGGGCTCTAAAATGCCTGGGTTTGCAACTTTTGAAAACCATGAAAATAGTAAAAGAGAAACTGTGTTATTCTAAAGCTCTAAAAGGCTTAAAAATAAATTGCAAACACCCTCAAGAAACTCCCACTACTGGGGAAATTATTAACTTGTGAGTAATGTGAAGACATTCTCAGTAGATTCCCAGTTAACGTTGCCATGGTCTGTACCGTTTGCTCTTTAATTAGAATGAGCCTGTCTCATATTTCTTGTGGACTACCAAATACATAAAATAGCCCAAGAAAAATAATTCTTCTTCCTCCTTTCCTTTCTGAACTACCCCTCATCCCTTCCCACTCCAATTTGGAATTTTCCTGGGGTTACAGTCCTCTGAGGGAACTTGCCCTAGGCCACTGAAGGTTGGGAGGAGAGGAGCGAGGGGATGTGAGGGTAGGAAGCCATGGCAACTTTGAGCTTTCTCACTATCCTGAAAAGTTCTGAAATGGCCTGTCTTTGCCGCAATCTGTGGAATTTGTCCCTAAGAGAAAGTTGGATCCTGTAGAATTTTTTCCTTTTCTGATTAAGGGAATCATAGACCCTGGCTCATAGAGTTTGCCTAAGTTTCTTTTCAGTAGTGGGCGGTAAGTCAAGATGGCTGAATTCCCAAGCTTTCTGGATCTATGTGAAAGTTCTCAGCTTCTACCCAAGCCTTTTCCCCTGCCAAGTGGTACGATAAAACTTGTGAGAACAGGTTTTCCTTGTGAGGTAGCTGATGCGTCTGCATCCATTTCTGGCAGAAAACCAAAGTAAAAAAGGATTTGGAGTAACTTTACAGAACATCATAAGGAGCTTGATATAAATTTGCTTTAGGAGTTTAATGATTGTTCAAGGGAATGTGATTTTTGTTGACCTTTATCCAAGCAGTTTCTACCATAATAACACTCACACTTAGCTATGACCTAGCTTAACTAGAGAGAATCCAGGCAAGCCACTTTTACTTGAAAGAATTTTTCCAATTCAACATGATCAGTATGTGGCCTAGCAGGTATTTTTCAACAATGAAATTCCATAAAATAGGGCCTTAGAACTGTATAAGCATGAGAGAGTTCAAAGGCCTTTTATCACTTTTAATTTTAGAAGAGAACTGAACCATCTGTCCAATAAATTAATTGATTCTAATACTTCTGCATTCCCCCCCCCCATTTTCCATCCTTTCTCTTTAATAATAAATAGAATCAAAAGGGAAATAGGTATCACTGACTTTCCTTCAGAAATGAAGAGGGGACCCAGCTAGCTGCTGCATGCTGTAGGGGGCTGAGGTCTGCACTGGCCTGGTAGTATCACCATGATCAGTGTCAGCCTTTGCTTACCCTTCCACTCAGACTCAAGGAGCAGCCACAGGGAATATCAGTCACTGAGACACTGGGGTCCCACCTTTCTCTTCTCAGTTCTGCTCTGAAAAGCCTACAGCTGTTCAATACATGGTTGGTGGAGAATCCAAGCAGGACTCAAGATCACCAATCAATGTAGACTTACAAAGTGCGTTACTGGTTATCCCACTGAACACTTAAAATAATACTTGGGGGTGAATATTATTACTTGTAATTTTATAGATGAAAACATCAACATTTTAATGAGATTAAAGAAATTGCACAAAGTCAGGTGGAACTTGAATTGAACCCATCTCTTGATTCATAGACAATGGAAAAAATTCACCACATTATTGTTATTCAAAGCATGTTCTATGGACCAGCAGCATCAGCTTCACCGGGGAGTTGGTTAGAAATGCAGAATCTTAGGCTCCCCAGACCTACCGAATTTGCATTTTATCCAGCTGTCAAGTAGTTTGTGTGCATCTTAAAGTATGAGAAGTACTGACCTACAACATAACTATCACCAACCAAGGGGAAGTTTAGTTGAGGCCCCAAATGCAGAGTGACCAAATGAGATGGATGTGTCCCTAGGAGAAACATTATGGCACGCTCACTCTAATTTTGTATTATTCATCTGCAGTTAACTCCAAAATTTAAATCCCTCCAGCTTTTTGAAATCTAGTGAAACAGAATCTCAGCCTCAATGGCCAGATGGACATCAACTCAATGCCTCTGGGGTGTGTGTGGGGGGCAAGCACTATTCCTCATGAAAACAGGGTCATCACTCCTATTAATGTTGGAGTTCTAGCTGATGTGGCTTTGTGAGAAAGCCCATTTAGCTTGACTGCTATTGGAGATACTCATAGATAAGCAATATTGATTTTTGCTTGAACAAAAGTTAACTGGTGGTTGCAGGGGATAGGTAAAGGTTGGGAAGGAGAGAGCTGTAAAGATCCCGAGGAGAACAGGGAGGAAAGACGCCTCTGACTTTAGTACCTTGTCCATGAAGTATCACCTATAAAACAGGGCTGAATAGGCCATTTAGAACCTGTCTTTAGGATATCATTATTCAAGGGATTATGGTCAAGATGGCTGAGTAGATAAATGCTGTGCTTGCCTTCTCTCACAACCACATCAAAATTACAACTAAACTACCAAACAACCATCATTGAGAATCACCTGAAATCTTGCTGAACCAAAGCTCAATAACTCAGGAAATACAGAAGAAGTCACCTGAAGACTGAATGGGACCTTCAGCAGGTCCCTTCCCAGGTGACCTGAAGTCTGGCATGCCCACTGGCCGGCTTTGAAATGAGCTGGAGCATCATCCAGCCTCCTCCAAGGATGACACACACCCAAGGGGTGGATTGGGCAGGCACTAGAGCCCTGCTGAGGCAGATCCTACTCTGTAGGGTCAGCCCGTATACCACAATTTCTCCACTGTAGTCATGGCCAGTCCTCACAACGAATGATTCCCAGGGTCAATCCTCCCCACTCATGTGCAAACAGCAACCAAGGCTCAACTATAAGAGGAAGGCACACACAACCCACACAAAGGACACATCCAGAATGTGTGGCTTAGGTGACTAGGAAGACTGAGCTACTGAGCCCCACAGCACACCTACTACATAAGGCCACTCTACTAAGACCAGAAGACATAGCAGCCCTACCTAATACTTAGAAACAAACACAGGGAGGCAGCCAAAATGGGGAGACAAAGAAACATTTCCCAAATAAAAGAACAGAACAAAGCTCCAGAAAAAGAACTAAACAAAATGGAGACAAGCATTCTACCAGTTGCAGAGTTCCAAAGAGTGGTTATAAGGATACTCAATGGTCTCAGAGAGAACTTCGACAAAGAGATAGAAAACATAAAAAAGAACCAGTCAAAAATATAGAATACAATAACTAAAATGAAGAATACATTAGAGGGAATCAACAGTACATTAGACAAAGCAGAGGATCAAACCAGTGATTTAGAAGATAAGGTAGCAGAAAGCACCCAGTCAGAACAGCAAAAAGAAAAAAGAATCGAAATAAAATGAAGAGAGTTTAAGGAACCTCTGGGATAACATCAAACATACCAACATTCACATTATAGGGGTACCAGAAGAAGGAGAGAAAGCAAGGAATCAAAAACCTATCTGAAGAAATAATGACTGAAAACTGCCTGAACCTGGCAAAAGAAATAGATATACAAGCCCAGGAAGCATAGAAACTTCTAAACAAGATAAGCCCAAAGAGGCCAACACCAAGACACATCCTAATTAAACTGCCAAATGTTAAAGACAAAGAGAAAATCTTAAAAGCAGCAAGAGAAAAGCAGTTAGTTACCTACAAGGGAGCTCTCATAAGACTGTCAGATGATTTTTCAGCACAAATTTTGCAGGCCTGAAGGGATTGGCAGGAAATATTCAAAGTGATGAAAAGCTAGGACCTACAACCAAGTTTTCTCTACCCAGCAAGGCTATCATTTAGAATCAAAGGACAGATAAAGAACTTCCCAGACAAGAAAAAGCTGAAGGAGTTCATCACCACTAAACCAGTATTACAAAGAATCTTAGAGGGACTTCTTTAAGATGAAAAAAAAAAAAAAAGTTAAAAATATGAATTATAAAATGTCAACAATTACTTTCAATGTAAGTGGATTAAATGCTCCAATCAAAAGATGGGGAGGGTTGCTGAATGGATAAGAAAATAAGACTCTTACACATGCTGCCTATGAGAAACGTAGTTCAGATTGAAAGACACACACTGACAGAAAGTAAAGGGATGAAAAAAGATATCTCATGAAAATGGAAACAACAAAACAAAAGTAAGCTGGGGTAGCAATACTTATACCAGACAAAATAGACTTTGAAGCAAAAGCTATAACAAGAGACAAAGAAGGACCTAGGAATCCCTCTTCTGGGTATCTATCTGAAAAAACACAAAATACTACTTCAAGAGGACGAGCTCATCCATATGTTCATCGCAGCATTGTTTACAACTGCCAAGATATGAAGGCAACCTGGGTGTCCCTGAATGGATAAATGGATAAAGAAGAAGTGATATATATATATATATATATATATATATATATATATATATATGCAATGGAATATTACTCAGTCATAAAAAAGAATGAAATCTTGCCATCTGCAACAACATGGATTGACCTAAGCGGTATTGTGCTGAGTGTAGTAAGTCAGACAGCGAAAGACAAATGCAATTTCACTTATAAGTGGAATCTAAAGAACAACATAAACAAGCAAACTCATAGATACAGAGACCATTTTGATGGTTGGTTGCCAGATGGGGAGGGGATTGGATGAGTGGGTGAGAAAAGAGGTAGGGATTAAGAAGTATAAATTGGTTGTTACAAAATAGTCATGAGGATGTAGGGTATAGCATAAGGAATATAGTCAATAATATTGTAATAATTATGTATGGTGTCAGATGGATGCTAGATTTATCAGGGTGATAAATGGGAGGGGGTTGGAGGGCAGGGTGAAAAAAGTGAAGGAATTAAGAAGTACAAATTGGCAGTTATAAAATAATCATGGGAATGTAAAGTATAGGGAATATAATTAATAATATGGTAATAACTGCGTATAGTGCCAGGTGGGTACTGTTGAATAACTATGATGTACACCTGAAACTAATGTAAAATTGTATGTTAGTTATATTTTAATAAAAATCTTTTTTTTTTAAAAGATGTCATTATTCAAATAGAAATATTTCTGGATTATTTTCACCTCCCATCCTTCCCAAATTCCTATAGGAGTTGTCAGGAAACCAAATGGCATGATTTCAGAGATTGAGAAAGTCCAGTTATCCAAAATGCACCCCATACCCTTGCCACTATCTGCCCAACGCCAAGAATTCCATTAAGCACTGTTTCAGCTCGAGGAATGCTCACTCATATTCTAGAAAACATGAGGTAGTTGATTAAGAGCCACAGGTCCTACTGCATATAGATTTTAGTCCTCACACTTACCTTGTTTTGTTTGAGCATTGGGACTCAGTAATTCTGACTCTTCATGACAAAATGATTGCTGTTTCTCTCTCCCATGTTGAATGCCCTGGTTCTAAGTGAAATCCGGCCTTGTACATAGATGTGATTCTTCTCTTTTTGCACAGGTTTCCACACCTGGGATTCATGGCATGATTCAGACCTCTTCTATAGTTGTTTATTGTTAGAAGACAAATCTGTGATAAGTTTTAGTATTAGCTTTCTCATCTTTGTTTAATGTGATCAGTTGTACATGAGTTTGAGTCCCACATGCATTATTTCACATTTTCTGTTCTATAACAAATCGTACCTTTAAGAATACTCTGTCCAGACTCTAGTCTAACTTGGTCTCTAAGAATCCAAATCCAATGTGCCCTATTGCAGTGTTCAGAACTCAGTCTGCCCTGTGGGTTCCCCATTATGAATCTGTAGATATTCCAAATCTTCTGTGTTGATCTGAAGATTAACTCTCTCTTCTGGCTTTTGATTTCTAGTTCTGTTTTTGGGACTGATGGCCCAGCATTTCCACAGTGATGATCATTTTGTTCTAGCAAACGTCTACTCCAAACAATATCTTTGTGTTAGACAACTGACATTCAACAACAACAAAAAGCATTCTTTTAGAGGTAAGGAGCTTATATGTAATCAATGTGGAACAATTGGTGGTTTTAGAACAAGAGACTGATTTGATCTGTGTTTTAGAAAGATCACTCTTGAAGCAGTGTGAAGAAAAGAGCAGAAGAGATGATTTAAGGAAGCAGGGTTCAGTCTCAGGATGAAGGATGCACGTCTCCCCCAATCTAAGCTGTGACATTTAGTAGAACTTATCAAGTCAATAGTAAACATAAAGGATTAGATTAATGCGGTACATAAGAATAGTTTTTTGAAGACACCAGACCATAGTCACACACACACACACACACACACACACACACACACACACACACACACATAATCTGGGGAGAAAATGGGTCTTTAAAAAAAGGCCTATTTTGGTTATCTACTGCTGTGTAATAAATCACCTCACTACTTAGTCATTTGTAAAGATAAAGTAATTTATTATTTCTTACATTTTGGGCAGTTCTCTTTTGCATGATGTTGGCTGGGATGCTGAAACAGTTGGGAGATTCAAAATGGCCCCAGTCACACGGCTGCTAGTTGGTGCTTGTGGCTGTCTGGGAACTCAGCTGGGCTATCAGCTGGGAGCTTCAGTTCTCTTTCATATGGACCTATGTGTTTGGGTTTCCTAATAGTATGGTGTGTGGATTCTAAGAAGGAGCCTTCCAAAAAGTAAAGGCAAGAATTGTAGATCAGGGCCGGCCCAGTGGCTCAGGCAGTTAGAACTCCACGCTCCTAACTCCGAAGGCCGCTGGTTCGATTCCCACATGGGCCAGTGAGCTCTCAACCACAAGATTGCCAGTTCAACTCCTCGAGTCCCGCAAGGGATGGTGGGCTCTGCCCCCTGCAACTAAGATTGAACACGGCACCTTGAGCAGAGCTGCCGCTGAGCTCCCAGATGGTTCAGTTGGTTGGAGCGCGTCCTCTCAACCACAAGGTTGCCGGTTCAACTCCCGCAAGGGATGATGGGCTGTGCTCCCTGCAACTAGAAAACGGCAACTGGACCTGGAACTGAGCTGTGCCCTCCACAACTAAGACTGAAAGAACAACAACTTAAAGCTGAACAGCACCCGCCACAACTGAGATTGAAAGGACAACAACTTGACTTGGAAAAAAGGCCTGGAAGTACACACTGTTCCCCAATAAAGTCCTATTCCCCTTCCCCAATTAAAAAAAAAAAAAAAGAGATGAAGCATACTTCCCATCCCACCCACCCGTCTCCTTTAAAAAAAAAAAAAAAAAAAAAAAGAATTGTAGATCATTTAAGACCTTGCCTTGAAGGTTCACTGTGTAATTAGGCAAAATTATATTAGTCAAAAGAGGTCACCGGGCTAGCCCAGACCCAAGGAAAGTAGAGAGGGTAACAGGCTTCACCTGTTTAAGGGAAGAGCGGCAAAATCATAGTGTAAAAGACCTGTAGAATGAAAGATATTGTTGTAGACATCTCAAGAACATAATCTACCACAGGGCCTTTTAAAAGTTCTCTTGCATGGTACTTGAACTATTTTAAATGTCAGGCAAAATATTACAATATCATTTTAAGAATCTAGAGGGTGGGATGCCTGAGATTTTGATAGCTCTCCTATAATAGAGGTACATTTCCATTCGATGGATCCAACACAATCGTAATCAGTATACAGGGTAGAGAAAGGCCAGAGTTTGTTTTCACTACATAAGTGAAAATATCTGTTGCCACTGCCAACAAATTGAGCATCCCAAGTATTGCTGTAGGGTTACTAATGGAGTAACCCTATGGCAATACATCATGTGTCCTCCCTACAGTTAACACTGGACTAGGTATGATGGGCTTCACAGGCAGAGAAGAGCCAGGCTTTGCCCTCTAGCACTTGCCCCTACATCTTGCATTCTTAGATGTATGCTTGAAATCAGAATCCCATTAGTATAGAGCTCCCAAAAGTCTAAATAGTCACATATTTCTAAGAGTCCTGGGAAGTTTGCCTAACCTATCAAGTGCTTACTTAATGGGAACAAACAAAGGAATGATTGCTTGACTTTCTACAATGCTTTAAAAAGGAATGGTTGGTAGAACCTGGTCTAGGGTGAGGTACAGACCACTCTTCTGGGGGAATGAGTCATAGTGGCATAATCACATTAAAACTGGAGTCTAGCTGGGGTTGGGGGGCACACTCCTCAGAGGGAAAAGGCAGAATCTTGAGGATGTTATCCAGGCATGTGACACCCAATTGCTCAGCCTTTTATGGTCACAGCTTAGTGTAGGATTAGATTTGTTGGACCTGAACCTGGACAGAAAGAACCTTTTCAAGCACCTTATTACAGTGAACTCTGGCAAGAGAAGAGCTGGGTAAAATAGTATGGAGGCTTTATTGGAGTAGGAGACAATAATTTGATTTGTCTGTTTATATAATGTAAAATTTATTCATTTTTTAAAATAAAAAAGTACTTAATTATTGAAGCATCTTATGGCAAGCTCTTTTCCAAGATAGGGAAATCTTCAACGTCTCCAGATTTCTGGGTAGGGCTTACATCTGACATAGATTGTGACAAAGATGAGATCGGGTCTCTTGACCTTCCTGACATAGGGTGTCCAACATAGGCTTTCTACTTGGATTGAATGGTCACCTTTGCGGGTGCGTGGCAGGAGAGTGGGGGGAAGCAGGGTCCAACTTGCCCGAGAGTATCGAACACATAGTAGGCATTTAGCAATTGTTGTTCAGTAGACAACTGCACGATTGCAATAGACATGACATACAAATTAATTGGATTTTGCAAGTTTTCCCATCTGCCCCCAGCTCCCACCTTATATATACATACCTACCATTTGAGTTGCCCTCAAGAACCCAAGAGACTATAAACTGTTCCAGATTCCAGGGCATTTCAGACCAAACGCTTAGTAAATATTTCTGAAATCCAAACCGCACAGTCTGTGTTCATTTGGTCTACTACTTTGAAACAGTTGCTTTCCATAGCAAGACACTCAGCAGTTGTAAGAAATAGGGCTCAAGTGGGAAATATTTGTCAAGGGAACAAAAGCATATGGTGTTGTGTTTGCCAATGACATCTTGGAGAGCCAGTGGGTATTAAAAGAGGGAAAACAAAGAGGCCTGATATTATAATATGCCGTTCTTTCAAACACACACATACACAGAACGAAAATAAGGCAAGCCCCTTTCGGGGGAACATTTCTGGCAGAAATCATTACTCTATACTTATTGCTGCTGGAGTTGTGGCCCAACAGGGGAATAGAAGGCACACGGCAATGAAGTAGAGCAGCGAGGGAGGGGCAACAGCACTGAGCAATTTACAAAGAGCTCAGATTGTTCTACCTGGAAAGAGAGTGTATATTTTAAAATATCACATTTAATTAACACTTGAAGAGAGGAACCTAATGGCTCACACCAGTGATTCCAGGCAGCTTTTGTATGAAACAGATGAAGGGGGAAAACCTGATTAGGCACTGGCCGTAAGCACAGTTTCCTTGGATTTCCTCTTTCCTCTTTACCATATAATAAAATGGCTGCAAATTAGTTCTGACAGCTAATCAGAGTGAGTGGCTGTTTCTTTTCCTGGAGTGGTTAACAAGTACTGTGCATTGTGCCAACACACCATACAGCTGAATGGATATAGGAAGGAAGGAACCGATTACTTATTTCATTGCAGGGAGCTCTGTACCTCCCTTCAGTTGAATTCAAGGGATCGTGTGGTACTAGGGCCTGCTATGTGTTTCAGGGCAGTCTCGGGGAATGTTAGGATCCAGGTCTGCTAATATGATGGCCCCTACTGCTCCCTACTGGCCCTCGTGTGCCTCCCCTCTCCCCATCTCTCTCCACTGCCTTCCACTCATAGCTACTTCTACTTCTCATGGCACATTGGAAATCTAGACTATAAAGATGAATTATGGAACTAAATTTAGGCTGTTGAATAGTACAATAAAGCAGGAAGTAACTAAAGACAGAAAACAAAATCAACTCCAACTCTCTTTTTAAGAAAATTGCTGGTGACCTCGGGGGTTGGCTCAGAACAGGACAAGTGTGTGTGTGTGTGTGTATGTGTATGATGGGCAGATGTGAGTTAAGGTCACCCCAGGTGAGCAGGCAGGTGTTGGTTCCCCAAGAGGTATTCTTTGCTTGGTTGAAGGCAGTTTGTTTGCCTCACCAAGAGTTTTCTTTTTTTAGTTTGGAATGCAAGAGAATAATCAT
This sequence comes from Rhinolophus sinicus, assembly GCF_036562045.2. Taxonomy (NCBI): domain Eukaryota; kingdom Metazoa; phylum Chordata; class Mammalia; order Chiroptera; family Rhinolophidae; genus Rhinolophus; species Rhinolophus sinicus. Next base: position 67,097,188 of record NC_133756.1, read on the forward strand.
TGCTAAAAGGGAGGTACAAGGGATGTGTGACAGAATGGAAAGGATGTAAAGATCTTTAAGATTCTTCATATGAAGTCTATGCAAAGAGATACAATAATTGCCCCGCCAATTAAAAATAATAGCAACAGCAAAAGTGGCCAAAGGGGTGGTATCTGGGCCAAACACAGCCCACGGGATTCCAAAACTTGCCCGAGAGCTGGGTCTCATTCGAAATCCCAAGGAATATCCCTGAGACTACAGCTCCTGACATGTCCCCTTTCTAGGGTAGAAGCCACGGGACAGGGTTCTGGGATTAACAGGGCAACATGACAAGCCAACAAGACCTGAACTGTGGCAGCTCCCACTAAGCTGAGAGTAACCCTGTCCAAGCCAATGAGCTGGGTGCTTTGTCATACCCCAGTAGGCTCTCGGCTAGGCTCCTCGAAAGTCTCTTTTTTAGGTTGTCCTTTGAGAGAGGTGTGGGAACACATATTCTCTAGGCCAATTTTCCTTGGCCCTCTGGAGGGAGATGAGCCCCTGAAACAAGAGTGAGCCTTCTTTAGCACAAATGGCCTGTCATTTCAGGCCTCTGTTTTGCTGTGTCCACGCAAGAAGGTCAAAGACACAAGGAACACCACGCCTTCCAAATTACTTAAAAAATGCACAGGCTGTATTTTGGCTGAGTGGACACTTGTCCCGTCTTTTTCTTTTTTGTAAAATAAACATAACAGACAGCTTACATTTAAATCATTTTATTTTACAAGTAAGTGGCATCAAGGACATTCATAATGTTGTGCCACCATCACCACCATCCAGAATTTTTTCATCACCCTAAAAGCAAACTTGTACCCCTTAGCAGTCCTTCTTCCATTCTCATCTCCCCCAGCGGCTGGCAACCACTAATCTGCTTTTTGTCTCTATGGATTTGCCTCTTCTTGGTATTTCGTATAATGGAATGATACAATATGTGGCCCTTTGTGTCTGGTTTCTTTCATTTCATATAATGTTTCAAAGTTCACCTGTGTTGTAGTGTGTATCAGTATTTCATTCTTTTTATGGATGAATGATATTCCATTGTATGGATATACCACATTTGGTTTATCTCTCTTTTTTTTAATTAAAGTTTATTGGGGTGACAATGGTTAGTAAAGTTACATAGGTTTCAGGCGTAAAATTCTGTAATGCATCATATATATATATCACATTGTGTGTTCACCACCCAGTCAATTCTTCTTCCGTCACCATATATATTTGACCCCCTTTATACTCATCTACCGCCTCCCTCCCCCTGTACCCTCTGGTTACCACTAAACTATTGTCTGTGTCTATGAGTTTTTGTTTCTTTATTTGTTTGTCTTGTTCCTTTGTTGTTTTCAGTTTTATATACGGTATGTCAGTGAAATCATATGGTTCTCTACTTTATTTATGATGGCCAAGACATGGAAACAACCAAAGTGTCCTTTGATAGATGATTGGATAAAGAAGATGTGGTTATATAAACAATGGAATACTATTCTGCCATAAGAAAAGATGAAATACTGCCATTTGCATCAACATGAATAGATCTTGAGATTATTATGCTAAGTGTTTCCATCTTTTGCACATTCTGAATAGTATTGCTAAAAATATTTGTGTACAGGTTTTTGTTTGAACATTCGTTTTCATTTCCTTTGAGTATATGCCTAGGAGTGGAATTGCTAGGTCCATATGACAATTCTATGCTTAACTTACGAAAGGACTGATAAACTGCTTTCCATGGAGGCTATGCCATTTTACATTTCCACCATCAATGTATGAGGGCTCCAATGTCTCCTCATTCTCACCAACACTTGTTATTTTCTGTATTATTATTGCCATCCTGGTGGATATGAAGTTTTACCTCATTGTGGTTTTGATTTGCATTTTCCTAATGACAAAGGATGTTGAGCATGTTTTCATGTGCTTGTTGGCCATTTGTATATCTTCTTTAGAGAAATAACTATCCAAGACCTTTGCCTATTTTTAAATTGGGGTTTTTTCTTGCATTTGGTGAGTTATCTATTTACTCTCTTAACAGTCCTGTTTTTAAAGGGCAGATACCAAACAAAGCATTCTGATGCTTTTGGGAAAGGAGTGCCAAAGAGGACAATAACAGCTATAACAGTTCCGAGCTAAGGGCAGTCTCTTTGCTATCTTTTATTTGTTCTTCTTCTTCTCTCCTGTGGCCTCCATTAGGTAGCCCACATCCCAAAGTATTAATTACAGCAAGAATAAGTTGTATAAAGACTCCATGTGCCAAACCTCTTTATACTCATCCACAGGTTAGTTCAATTTTGTTCTGGGGAGCTTTGCAGCCTCCCAGTGGGTGCCTATGGGGCCTTCCTGGCCATAGAGAGAAGATCAGTAGAGGGTGTGGGTCCCTGGGTCTAGCACCCACTCCAACTAAAGCTGCTCTGCTTTGGTGTCTTTTATAATTTGGGGCTCAGGCATAGGACTTTGCTTAGAAAACAGAGGCTTCCAGTGCTTTAAAAAATTTTTGAAACCCACTGTTAAATCATGCTGCTCCATGGAAGAAAATCCCAAAGCTCTTATAACTTCTTGCAAAATAGAGGAAAATTGGTTAAAGGAAAATTAGTTAAAGGCAAATTGGTTCTAAATGGAGGGGGGGGGGTTGTTCAGTGGGTATAAAGTCACAGTTATGCTAAATTAATAAGTTCTAGAGATCTGCTGTACAAATAGTACCTATAGTTAACAATATGGTACTGGGAACTTAAAATTTTGTTAAGAGAGTAGATCTCATGCTGTGCTCTTAACACACACACACACACACACACAAGCCGAAGGGACAGAAGGAAACTGGGAGGTATTGCATATGTCTATTACCTTGAGTGTGATGATAGCATCACAAGTATTTGCATATGTCCAAACTCATCAAATTGTATTGTACACATTAAATACATTCTTTATATACCAATTATACCTCAATAAAGCTATTTAAACAAAGAAAGAGAAAACTAGTTCTTAGCTTCATTGATAGAAACCCAATGTGTTGCGTTTGCACACACCCACCACCACACACTCCCACACACTTCCCCATCACCCTATTCTTGCATATTCCTACTCCAGGTGGACTATACAAGCTTGGGAGGGAGTTGTCTCTGAACTCCCACTCACCAAAATAAATAAATAAATAAATAAATAAATAATAAATAAGTGGCTCTTGCCAACTACTGAGCCCACACTTTCTGGCAGTCACAACTGTCGCCATTCATCAGTCAGGCATGCCATCTGCTCACCTTTGATAGCATTCTCACAGTCTACCAGCCTCAGGGAGTCCTCTGACCAGAGCCACCTTTCTTGTTCTTTTATTTTTCAATTAGCAAAATGAGTTACCACCAACCAAAGAGGAAGACCTAGGCTCTTTGTCACCCTCAGTCGCAATGACGGTATTCAGAAAGAGAGCCATTTTTTTGGAAACCACAGAAGGTGAAGCCAAATCTAAAGAAAAACAGCTTTCAGGTGTCTGCCTGGCCTGACAATCAATTGGAAGGGGAGGTGGCTGCATGGCCAGGTGAGAGGTCATGAGGTGAGAGGGCACTGAGATTGCTACTTCCACATAACTTGTCCAATTTTCTAGACAGAGCAGGTCTCAGCAGAAATCCCCTGTGCACAGGAAGCTGGGCTTGGTCTTGAGCTCACTACATTTTCCTTCTTAGGAGACTCTGTTAGCCCAGGGTGAGTTCCACACGTTAGAGTCTGAATCTGAGGTTACTCACGGTGTGAAGGTGGGTCTTATAGTGGGTGGGCAGGAACATGGATTTGTGCAGCTTCTAAGAACTACTACTTGAGTTTCTGAAAAATTATCCTGTTGCCAGATGTTCACTCAATTATAATTGTAGTGTGAAATCACGTGAAGAGGTTTAATGCCATTTATTGCTTTGGTCAGAGATAAGGAAGGGGTGATGGGGAACATTCCTGCCCACTAGATAAAATGGGATCCCAGCACACGATGCCTTTTATCCTCCAATTCTAGTTTTCTCCGACTTAAACATTACATAGGGTATCTTGTTTTCTTTTGTTCTCAAAAAATACTCAGCTCACGGTGGGTACTTATTATCAAACTCCTACAGGGCGAACGTGCTTCCTTGCCCCACTGGGCACTCACTGATGGTTTGGTAAGACAACCTGCAGATAGAAACTGCATAGCAGGCAGGTTTCAGCAGACTGTTTTCTAAAGCAAGGCCTTCCTCACCTCCAAACCCTCCTCAATGACTTGCTCAGGTACCATTTCCCACCTCTAATCTAGCCAAAACTTTCCTAAACTGTTGAAGTCACTAGTAGGTTAGCCAACAAATATGGGGCTCTTGCTGCCAGAAGGCCCCTGGTAAAGTACATGTGGCACTGTCAGCTCAGCTGCTGAGTGACCCCCTCTGGAAGACCGAGACCACACATATCCAAGGAGAGAGAGATAAGAGCAAGCCCAGGTGTGTCCTACCACTTGCTGCTTAGGTGGGCTGTGTAGAGTGCTCCTGAAAGCTGTTAGAATGAGTTTTGTGTGAGCAAGAGTGACTCCATATTGAATGAGCAAGAGTAACTCCATTTTGGACATGCACAAAGAACTTAGCAGACAATGCCCAGGGAGCTGCCCTGTTGTCCTGATAACTGGGTATAACCAGCTACACCACAAAGGTCTGCTACTGAAGATAAGGTGATGTCAGGAAGGCCCTCAGAACTACATAAGAACTGAGGACTTTTGCATCTCAGAAAGCTGGTCTCCACTGAGAGGTGACCATGCTGCCACTCTGTTCCAAGAACTCTCCACTCAGACCCAGCCTATGCCGGACCAACCTCCCAGACCAGCCACCCTTCCTTGCTCCATCAGGACTCTGATTGACTTTGACACTGCTTCGTTACTCTGTTTTATCCAATTACTGTATTTCTCTGTGTGCTTTACTGTGTGATGTGTTGATGACTGAAAGGCATTTAAGATCTTGCGTGCTCTGTGCTTCGCTCATGCCATGGCTACCACGGAGGCCTCAGTCAGTGCCAGGTAGATCGTGGGGGTTTGAGAGTCTCCTGGGGGTTAGTCCCCCTGACTTGCAGGAAGAGACTGCAGCATGAACTGTGGGCCTAGCAGTAGCTTGTGACATGGGCACACCCACACTGCCCAACTCACCTATCCAGATAAGCAGCAGCTGGTCTCCAGCCACCAGTTGTTGGAACACACAGTGAATCAGCTGTGGAACATTCGATACCTTAAAGTTAAGAAAATGCCCTTTCCCCCAGACTTCTTCCTTTCAAAACCCAGGAGTCTACCTGTCATTTACTTTCTTTTATACAATCAGGAGAAGTTTCCCCTATGCCCTGAGAAAGAATAAAACTAGGAGGAGTTTAGTACAGCCCAGCCTGTATTACTTGCCAATGTCTCAGATATCTATACATATTGGTGGAGAAATTTCCAGCTGGGAGAGGCAGGGGAAAAAACAATGCCCTAGCCCCACACCCTGCACACACATACACACTACACACACTACACGCTGGTGGGGAAATCACTGGCCAGTGTGTCGTGCCATTCAGCCAAGCTTGATAGATATCTGCTACCCCCCATCACAGTTCCTTAGTCTCTCCATTTACCGAGATGTAATTAGTTGATAGGTACTTGGGATACACTGAAAACCCTCCTGAAGGCATATGAGAGAGGGGAGATGAGGTTTAGTGGGGAAGCATGATAGGACTGGAAGGAAAGCAGTAGAATGAGGCACTGAATGTAAACCATCTATAGAATGGTGTGTCCTTACCATTTAGGGGTGCTTTTGCTGTTAGATTTTCCTATTGAACTCAACTAGCAAATGTCAGGGATCCTGGGTCAGAAATACCTTGGATTTGATTTAAAATGATCTTCAGAATACTTCTCCCTCAAAACTGGCAAGGTTTCAATGAACAGCAAATAATAGATTTATGCTTGAGGATATGCCTTATGTGAAATCAAGAAACAAGAAATCCTCCTTTTTCACACCCTAAGGGTCTCCCTAAAGCCCTCCTGCTCCTCTGAACTTTCATGAGCTGTAGGGAGTGCTTCAAAGGGATCACAGTGCACAATTCTATACAATAGGTCTGATATACAAACTATGGTTAGTGCAAACATGCTCGCTAAATTAACCATGGCTTGCCAAATTAGTTCCTATAAGCAAAGAGAAGGAAATTCAATTCAATAGGACTAGTGATGCTTATTGATTTTTCAACGTCATGACTCAAAACAAAGAAATGAAAATGGTGAAGGTTTAAAAATTGCAGTAGTACAGTAGTAAAGTTTGGTTTTTATTTTGTAATACCTATCGTTCTCTTTATAAATGAATATAGCTAGTCTTTAAGAACAGTGCCCTGTTTTCATGCTTGGAAACAGACAAGTCTTGATATGTTTCGGATCTGAGGAGCAGGCTCACCAATGTAGGTTCTATTTGTAGGGGTTTAAGAGGTTTCTAGGAAATAACTTCTAAATCTACCTCTCTCACCCAATTATATAACTCATTGGTGGCAAATAGCAAAATGTACAGTTGGATGTCATATGATGTTTTTGTTCTTTTGGTATCCCGACAACAAGTTTACTCTAGCACCAAGATTCACACCTGAGCCAAGTCTCACTGTTAACCATGAAAAAAGACGTCCATTTCAACAATTGGGTTTTGAGTGAGAAAACGGCACAGCTGTTAATGAGACAGGAATTGGCAAATAATACCTTAAAGGTATAAGATTTAAAAGGGGTTAATTTCTAAAAGACTGTTTAGTTTATTGAAAATAGATACATTCAATACAAGCTTCCTCTTTGAGAGACAAGAGGAAAACCAGTTCTGAGTGTTTAGCTTCATAGATAGAAACCCGGTGTTCCAGCTGCACACATCTACACCCACACCCTCATACGTCTTCCCTCCACTCCCCCATTCCTAGCAATTTTGCAATCATGCTTCTGAGCAGTGGTCACCATGTAATACAGTGGAGATTGTTGTACCCAATATGAGGTTGCATTAGTGATCATCCACTCTCACTCTCCTCCAAAATTCCTCGGGGTATGAGCACAGCCCAATCTTGGACTGCTTGTGTGGGGGTAGGAGAATGTCTTATTGTAAAGCTGATTCTTGACCCTTCCCCAAAACTACTGAAGCAGAATCTCTTGGGGGAAGAATCAGGAATTGTTTTTAAAAAAAGGGCCCCAAGTAATTCTTATGCATGATAAAGTTTGATAACCACTGCCAGAAAGATTGCAAATAAATTGGTTCATAAAAGAACCAGAACAAAGGCCTTGACTTCATCCTCATGTTATCTCAGCAACTGCAGCTCTCGTCCTTATCAGTATCCTCCAGTGACCCAATGACAAGAAAAGGAAATGCACAGAAGGAATTATGTGTAGAGGAACAAAATACGAGAAATAAAAATCTAAGTTATAATGTTAGGATGCTGAAATAGATTGATTTTTAACTCTCCTTAATGATGCAGAGACATCCAAGACATCATTACTTATATTAATAGAGCCACTGGCTCAGGTAACTGATGCTACTAAATTACATATACATTTTAATATGGATGCTGGTTTAAGTCAAGGGAACCAGAGACATGGGAAGAGCAACATAAAATAAAATAATAAAATGTAACAGTGGATCTCTCTCTCTCTCTCTCTCTCTCTCTCTCTCTCTATATATATATATATATATATGTGTGTGTGTGTGTGTGTGTGTGTATACGTTTTTTTATTAAAATATTTGGATTGACAGTAATTACCAATAAATATACATATATTAGGGACATAGCTCAAAATTTTTTACTAATAAGGACGCATAATCTAAAGTGTTTGGAGACCACAGCTCTAACTATTTCATTCCTTCAGGACTTTGACAGTTGAGATCAATTTGACAAATTAAAAAATTACAATATAATACTAATTTATGGTCATATGTGACCCTTCTTAGAAGATACCTGTATTTTAATAGAGGACGTGCTTACCCTGGTGGAATCCATCTCTAGTGGTGAGTTTCGGGTTCTCTGCTTGGTGAGTAGATGAGAGTTGGGGTAGAGAAGACTTTTTCCGGAGAAGTATATTTGGCAACAAACTTCTAGGGGTTCTGAACCACCTGTTGGGGTGGGACCAGGAATTCAAGGCAGTTCTGATATTTCAGTGAACTTACCCATCGCCTTCCACTTTCCAATGGGATTCAAAATATAGTCAAAGAGGTTCCTGGTGAGTTCTGCAGGTAGTTTGAGGATGAGTGTCGTGTCTGTTTCCTACATTCATATTTTTATTGCAGTCTTACATAGACTACTTCAGTTAAAGGATCAACACCATGGTCTCATCAATGCATTAATTTGTTTTTAAGAGAAACATGTATTTGTGTTTTGCTTGGGAAGGAAAACTCTCAGTTCTTCTTTTGTCTCTACATTTTTCTCCCTTTTACTCTACACTGTAGCTGAAACATGTCCAATTCTCACTTCTAAAACTGCCAAGCATATTTTACAATGGGATCTGATTTAAGGTGACCAAGTGTCCTAGTTTGCCTGGTGCTGTCCTGGTTTTAGCACGGAAAGTCCTGCATCCCGGGAAGGCCCTCAGTCCTGGGTAAACTGGGACAGTTGGTCACCCAAGAGCTGCTCTGCCCAATATAGTAGCCATTAGTCAGCTACATGGGACTAGTTAGATATCAATCAATTTAAATAGAATAAAAAGAATTCAGTTCCTCAGTTGCACCAGCGTATTTCAAGGGCTTAGTAATGCCATGTGGCTGGTGGCTACCGTAGCGGACAGTGCAGATATAAAAATCTCTAACACTGCAGAAAATTCTGCTGGATAGTGCTGAGCTAGAGGGTATTTCCTGTAATTACCTAGAACTAACATCTTTTAAAACAACACCCTAGTCGAGTGTCACTATTTGGTTGAGCAAACTCATGTGATGGGACCTGCTATCTCAGTGAACACACAGAGTGTGCTAGCTCAGCAAAGCCGCAGTGAAAACTTTTGTTTTTCAGAGTTCACATTTCCTCATGCATCAGGCTTCTGAAACTATGCCCTCAACCTTCCTAGATCCCAGGAGTTTATAAACAGTTGTTGGCCTTTAGTGGAAATGGGAACGTTCCATAAGAAACATTTAACATGGCAGCAAGAAAAGAGGATTTGACCCCTTTTAAACTGTGTTCATAGGCCTGAGGGTCACTCAAATTTTGTTCCCATTTGGAAATTTCCCCCTGATGCACAGCACAGAAGAGAGGATAGCTGGATCTAGTTGAGTTAGAGCTGAACCAGGAGGTCGTGCATGAAGAAAACCACCTTTGGAACGGGTGGATTGTAGTCGCTCACATCCCCACCCCAAGAATCAGTTGGATGGAGCAATGGGGCTTCTCCTCTTACAAAGTAACCAAGTGTCAAGGAGAAGACGCTGCTTTGGCAACAGCCCTCTTCCCTCAGGGAAGAGGCGAATTAACAACAGAAACAAACTGCTTGTAGGTTTTAAGATGCACTGCTGAAATATCTAATTGTAAGCATAGGAATTTACAGGCGTACCTCAGATATTGCGGGCTCCATTCCGACCACCGCAATACAGCGAGTGACAGAACGCTTTTGGTTTCCCAGTGCATGTCAAAGGTATGTTTAATTATACTGTAGTCTGTTAAATGTGCAATAGCACTAGATCTAAAAATGCACATACCTTAGTTAAAAAATACTTTATTGCTAAAAAATGCTGACTATCATATAAGGCTTCAGAGAGTCTAATCTTTTTGTTGGCGGAGGGTCTTGCCTCAATGTTGATGAACACGCAGTATCTGTGGAGCATAGTAAAGCAAAGCACAATAATCCGAGGCAGGCCTGTGTTTGTTATAGAATGTTACCAAGCACCTACTCTAGGCCCTACTCGAGTCACTCACAGTCCAACGGGGGAGATGAGCATGTTCACTGGTTTTAAAAGTATTAGGTTGGTACAAAAGTAATTGCAGTTTTTGCAATTATTTTTAACCTTTTAAACTGCAATTATGTACTTTTGCACCAACCTAATATAATGTAACAAATGATTATTGGTGAAGACAGTGCTGATGGTGAAGATGACGGGGATGACGCCTCACATTGATGGGGAGCTTTCCAGGTGGCAAGCTCTATTTCTAAGTGCTTTACATTAACAAATACAAGACAATACTCTGGGAATAGAGATGCTGGAAGGAACCTCGGGTGAAAATATAACACACTAGTTTTGAAAATTTCTAGGAAATTTATCATATCCACAAAACAAAACCCCGAGAAGTTATTTGGAAAGATAACATAGTAGAGCAATTTAGATAATGGTTTTTATTTTTTTTATAACTTTTTTTTATTTTGGAGTAATTTTAGATTTATGGAATACTTGCAAAGAAAGCACATAGAGTCCCCATATGATAATAGGTTTCTAAGTCAAAGAACAGTGGCTTGAAGTCCCAGTTCTGCTATTTGTCACTGTGTGCTTAGACTAATTATTTAACCACTCATATCCTAGTTAAGGAAAATGTGGCTTTCTTAACTGAAAAATGGGGCAATAATACTTGCTTTAGAGGGTTGTAGAAAGAAAACAATAAGAGAATATGTGTAAAGTGCTTTGTCCATGCTTGGGTCATTGATGTGCATAATAAATATTAGCACTTATTATTATTATTTATATGGATGACTTGTTTTATCAAATTAATGATGATATATGTTATAACAGTTTTGAGTGGCCAATGTCTAATAATTACAGTTTTAGCTCTTCAAAGGACAAGCTCCTTTTCCTTCCTTATCCTGCTGCTTTTCTCAGGCAGTGGAAGAAGCTTTGTTCTAACATCCACCCAAGCTCAGTCCACACCAAGCCAAATGGATCCACCATCTTTTTGTCTCACATTGTCAACAAGTCTCTCCCCAACTAAACAAATGAAGGGAAGATGGAGTGGGTATACCCATTGTCTTAGACAGTTCAGGCTGCTGCAATAAAAATGTCATAGACTGAGTAGCTTAAACAACAGACATGTATTTCTCACAGGTCTGGAGGCTGGAAGTCCAAGATCAAGGTGCCAGCAGACCAGAGTTTGGTGAGGGTCTGCTTCCCGATTTGCATACGCACATGATGAAGAGCAGAGAGAGGAAGTAAAATCTCTCCTATAGCTTCATGTAAGAACACTGATCCCACCATGAGGGCTTCACCCTCATGACCTAATGATCTCCCCAAAGCCTCCATATCCAAATACCATTAAGTTGGGGATTAAGGTTTCCATAGGTGAATTTTGAGAGGAACAAATATTCAGTCCATAACACCCATACAGGATGGGAAGCTGAAATATTCTGCTCTGGTGTGTTAAATGTGGGTTCACTGAGAGGTATCCTAGGGCACCTCCTCAGGAGCTCAAGCCGTAGGTATCGGGACTCCCTCTTCTGTGGGGCTGGTGAATACTCCACACCTCAGCTTCCCATTGTTTCTCTGCTGGGCTGTGGAAGGGATTGGAAGCACAGGGTAACTGGGGGACAAGCAACTTCTTCCCTTTTCTTCCCTCTCTGTGATCTCTGAAGTACTGAGGACTGCTTTCTCCTTCTCAAACACAGAGAACTCTCAGGATTCCCAGTCTCTGTGAGGTCCATTAGGGTCCTGCACATGTACCTCCATCACTGACTAATGGTCACTCTTACTATCTGATTTCTTTAGAAGGAAATACTTATAACTAGACAATATTTGCGATATACATTCAAAATCAGTTTTCTGAGGCTTCATAATTTGGTATTCAGTCGAATACACTTGAAATTTTTCATATTTCTCCCTGCTACCTAGAAGACACTTCTGATTATCACTTAGCATCCCCCTTGATCAAAACAAAGACACAAACTCAATATTGAGTGCTTTCTTTTTTCCTAACCTCCTTTTCCTACATGAACCTACCCCTAGTACACACACACACACACACACACACACGCACACACACGTACATGTACAATTCTCTCTCTCTCTCTCCCTCCCTCCCTCTTTCTCTCCTTCTCTCTCCCCCTCAGAGAGAGGTGATAATAATTCACAAACCTTGAACCTTAGCTCAATTTCTGTTGTTCTTTTCAATTCTTAAGAAACTTAGCAAGGGCATTGGGGAATTCTGGGTCATTATAGTCTTAATGGAAAGCCCCAGGTCAAAAGTTATGACATTTTTGAGTTTAAAAGCTAATTCTGACCTTAAGACAACCTGTCATATGTTTGAAAATTGTTCCCATCAAATGTTTTCTGGAAAGAATTCAGGCTACTCGCAATGGGGAGCCCATTGACAGGTCTAACACCTCCACCAGGCCATTCACTGAAGACACACTGTAAAAGTTGCTCCTGCAAACACACTCCCTAGTAGTGAAATACTTGTTGTGGGCCAGATGGATATTCTGATCAGGGGGTAGCTGTGAGGACAGCCATTCTCGGAGTACTTCCTCTAGCACAAAACCTAATGATTACTGAACATTTGCTATCTTAAAGGCTCTATCCTTAGCACTCCACATGTGCTGTCTCATCCAACCCGCACAGCAATGTTATGTGTCAGGTACTGTTTTTTCCCCATTTTACATTTGAAGAAGCTGAGACACAGAGAGTTTTGTGAAGTTGCCTACGGACACGCAGGTGGGAAGAAGTGAAACCAGAATAGAAGTGGGACACGCTGACCTTGGAGCCCATACTCTTGGCCACTGTGTGAAAATGTTTTGCCTTATGTCACTTTGGAGTCCATGTTTCTTTAGAAGCCAACATTCAACTACATGCTGGCAGCCTTACCAAAATAACACGAAGCAAACTGAGAGCCATTCAAATCATCCAGCAATTTGCAAACCTTTCCTTTTATCATCCTCTTACTCTTAGAAGCCCTATACTAATGACACTAATGGTAAAGCAACGGTATTGCTGGGGACTGTATTTTCCTATTTGGCCACTTAGCCCAGCGGCTTCTAGGTCCAGTGTGTTCTCTTTTAGCTCCTCTGGTTACTTTGAAAGTTAAAACCAGATTGATGGAAATAGGGATGCTTACACTAACGCCACTAAAAAGTGAAAAACTACATAAAAATTGTTTTGTGTTACTACCACTGTGGGGGAGGTTGTTGTTAGGACTGCAGTGGAGTAATCACTGTTTCCCAGAACAGAAAAAAAGTCAGTTTCCCAGCACTTCAAGTAAATTCACTGGCAAAGAGGCCTCATGGTTTGAAAACAACCTTCAAGGCAAGTAGCTATGTTTCATATACTCATTATACAGGCCTTTTCTAAGCCATTTCAGCATGACTCCCTCTGAATCTTGAAAGGCAGACATAGAAGAGGACAAGTCAGAATACCATGGACAAAGTTTTGACATCTTTGATGACAAGTATACAAAGGGTTGGGACTGGAGTAGAGGGTCAGGAGTAGACATTTCCTCTGTCCACCTAAAAATCCGCTGCACTTCTTCTGTCTCCAGGAACTCACAATCTATAAAGTGTTCTTATCTCAAGCAGGCCAAGCTTTAAAGAAATCTAATTTATTGAAGGTAAGAGAGAGAGGCTGACTTTATTTTGCATTGGCATGAGATTTATTTTAGGCAACAACAAAAACTGGAATCATTTTGAGTAGCCCCCACACCATAAATCTTCTAGAGGAGATTGGTGAGGCATGTTTAGGGACCCTTGATGCACCTCAACCAACCAGATAATGTGAAGCAATTCCAGATGAATAATTAATATGTACTAATGTAGATTTGCTTGGTGATAGAAAATGCCAAGGAAACCAACATGTTTGACTTTTAACTTTAGCCATTTTATAAACAAGCGTTATATAAAGCTTTATTTCATTTTCATGCAGTTTGAGAATGACAGTTTTATTCAGAGGGTAGTAGAGTAAACAATTAACCAAAACAACTCCTTTTCATCAAATGAGTCAACTCTGCAATGAACAATCATGCAGCTTCTGCTTCTTTTTTTCAAAGGGGATTTTTTTTTTTTTTTTAGCACAGAAACCTTTTCCTTGCTTTTATGAAACACTGCCCTATGTTTCCAGGCAGAAAAGCAAAAACTTTCAAAAGGTCATGTGATATCATTTCAACAATGTAGAAATAAGAAGAAAACCAACTAACAAGCAAAAAGAAGGTATCTGATAACTATCTTTGGCAGCATGTCTTAAAGCAGAATATATACACATGCATGCACATATAGGTAATGCAAAGAGGATTTTACCTTGAAACTTGATAGCTATAATTCCTTAATAAAGACCACTTGTTTGTCAAGGGCTAGATTAATCTCTAAGCTGGGTCATACAGGAAACCAAACCCTGTTCCATTATAGCAACCATAATCAGTATGCTCTCCGAGTACAAGTGTGAGCAGGTGTACAAAGAGGCAAATAAAGCCTTTTCCTCTCCCCAGGCCAAAGGAGTTAGTGTGTGCAAACACAGACTGGGATCCTAAAGTGCTTCCACAAGGCTTCGGGGGAGAATACATTCCACTGTCCCTAAAGGATCATGACCTGTCCCACATTGGGGACATGGAATTCTTCTGGTTTCTATAGAGCAATGGTCCTTAACTGGGGATGATTTTCTTCCCAGGGGACTTTTGGTAGTGTCTGGAGATATTTTTGTTGTCATACTGGGAGCCCCAGTGACACCAGATAAACAAAGCAGATCAAAATAGTATGACAAAAGCTCAGAAAATTAAGCTTTTATTGGAACCATAGCTTACAAAAGTCAGGCCGAGACCCATGTGTTAAACCAAAACCTGGTGGCTGACTGCTAAAATAAGATCGTTAAACAGGACTCAGAGACTCTTAGTATAATAATCGAAATATCTAGCACACAACTGAAAATCACTGGCCAAGATACCAAGATACAAAGAACCAGGAAAAAACCCAGCTTACATGAAAAAAAGATAATCAAATAATACCAAGGCAGAGATGAATCAGATATTAGAATTATCTGACAAAGATTTTAAGGCAGTTATTATAAAAGAGCTTCAATGAGCAATTACAAATGAGAAATAGAAAATATAAATAGAAGTTATAAAAAAGAATAAAAGAATTATAGAACTGAAAGATACAATAACAGAAATTAAAAGGAAAATCTTACTGGATGAGCTCAATAGTAGAGTGGAAATGACAGAGGATAGACTCAATGAACTTCAGGACAGCTCAATAACTTTTACTCAATTAGAAAAACAGAGAGAAAACAGATGGAAAAAAATATGAACAGAGACTCAGGGAACTGTGGGACAATAATAAAAGATCCAAAATTCATATCATTGGAATCCCAGAAGGAGAATAGAAAAAGAGTTGGATTGAAAGAATATTAAAAAAATAAAATAATGGCTGACAATTTCTCGAATTTGGTGAAAGATGTAAGCCTACAGATTTAAGAAATTGAGCAATCTCTAAATATGATAAATCAAGGAAATACATGCCACAACACATCATAAGTAAACTTCTGAAAACTAAAGACAAACAGTCTGTAAAGCAACCAGAGAGAAATGACACATTAACCGTAGGGGAACACAAATTCAAATACAAGCATATTTCTCATCTAAAACCAAGGAAGCCAGAACATTTGGAAGTTGCACAATATTTTTGAAGTGCTGGAAGAAAACAATTGTCAACAGTGAATTTTATATCTTACAAAACTATTGTTCAGGAGCTAAGGGGAAATGAAGATATTTTCAGCTGAAGGAAAACGTAAAGAATGTTGTTGCTAGCAGACTTGACCTTAAAAAATGACTAAAGGAAGTAATTCCAACTGAAAGACATTGATTAAAGGAGAAAACTTGAAGCGTCGAAAAGGATAAAGGAACAATGTAAAAAATAGAAATACATAGAAATAGATATAATATATGAACACTTCTCATGAATTTTATAAATCGTATTTAATGATTAGAACAAAAATTATAACATCATCTGATGCTCGAGACTCTGATATTTAAAACCGGGAAATATGAAGGGGCTAAAACGTAAGTAAGTTGTTTCATTTGAAGTGGTAAAATGTTAATGCCAGTAGACTGTAAAAAATCACACATGTATGTTGTCATATACAGGGCAACTACTAACAAAACTGTACAAAGAGATACACTCAAAAACACTATAAATAAATCAGCATGGAATCCCAGAATGTCTTCGTGTAACACTCAGGAAAGTAAGAAAGCAGGTACAGAAGTACAAGAAACAGAGAAAACAAATAAATCAAATGGAAGACTTAAGCCCTAACATATCAACAACTACCTTAAATGTAAATGATCTAAATATACCAATTAAAAGGCAGATATTGGTACAGTGCATTAAAAAAAACCCCATAACCTAACTATACAGTTTACAAGACACTCACTTTAATTTCAACAATATAGGTAGATCGACAGTAAAAGGATTGAAAAATATATACCATGTAAGTATTGATTTTAAAAAAAAGAAGGAATAGATATATAAATATCAGATAGAACAGATTTCATCTGAGCAAAGAAACTTACTAGAGATACTACATAACGATAAAAGGATCCATTGCCAGGAAGACATAGTAATCCTAGACATATGTGCACCAAACAGCAGAGTCTCAAATACATAAAGCAAAACCTGTTAGAGCTCAAAGGACAAATAGACAAATTCATAATTATTGTTAGGGACTGCAAACCCCTTTCAGCAAATGTTAAAATTGTTAGATAGAAAATCAGCAAATCAGAGTACAGTTCATGTATAAGGATATCCATGACCCATACATACGTCTCTACAGACTGCTAAAACAAGATAACCAGAACCTAACTGCTGTTCTTCTTGTGGTGAATTTCGCTGGAAAGTAGGGATTTGCATGAGACACCCAAAAGCTTGAAACTGGAATGTGCATATGGTAAGCATTGAATGTGTTTCTTACCTTTGTTGATTAAGTCAAGATAATCTATATGAAATATCTGAGTTTTCTTATGAGAAAACATATACATTTCTGCTTAACAGGATATTTGCAAAACATGCAAAATCTGACACAGGGTCTAAAAAAGGTGTTCCTAAGTAGACAGTTTCTCTTTAATAACTTAATCAGATCTCTCATAATCAAGTATGCAAACTAATTCATGCAAGAGACATTCACTTGAAAAATTCTAGAACTTGGGTCCAAAACAAAGTAATTCAAGAAACACTGAACACTTACTGGACTGATTGTTAAGAGACCTGTGTTTTGGTCATTGCTCCCCAACTAATAGGTCTGTGGCTTTAGGCAAGTCTCTTAATCTCTCTGAGGTTTAATTTTCTCACCTGAAAGATAAAAAGGATGAATCAACTCACATAAAATGGTTCTTTCCTGCTCTAAACTTTTCAAACAATGTGAGTCAATTTAATGATTGTAAACAGGAAACATTCTTTGGCCTCCCAACTGAAAATGTACCTTCAAAACTATCAACAGAGAACTGTGTTCCTCTGAGTGAATCTGAGATCACCACAGAACACTGCATCCCACTGTGAAAGCAAAGCCGCAGATTGAAGAGTAAGACAGTTCTGAATCAGGTTTCCCAGTGCCACAGGCAAAGTGGTGGGCCAGGAAAATTCTCATAGTCTCAAGAGAGAAATTCCCATGCCTTTCAGAATTGGCTTGGTTTGGTGGCTGAAGACCTATACATGTTCTCAAATAGACTTCTGATGGAGTGTTCGGAATGAATGTTCTCGGTTTTATAAAGAAGGGCAGTCACAGTGACATCTGAGAAAGACAAGTACTCTTAGATATGGTAGAAATAACCCAATGGGTGAGCTTCATTCTAACTCAATTCTCAGCTGCAGGTACAGCAAATGAACTAGGGCTTCCAGGGATGCCAAGTCCACCGGAAGGAAGATCCTAGTCTTCTTCCACCTTGGCTTCAACCGGCCAACACACACATATTTCATTATTTCTAGACTCACCTACCTTTTATGGGGAAGAGGCTTTTAGAAGATAGTGAGGGTGATATTGGTTCAGAGGCAGTAGGGGTTCCAGGGAAATACAAACAGAACTGGGTGATGAAGGTGGTGATGATCAGGAAACCCAAGGGTTAGAGACACCCCCCAGCCCCCACCCAGGTAAATAGGAAGACTATCACAATACCAGAAGTGATCCATGCAAACGAATCATTATTAGCATCTGGAAGTTAGTTACCTGATACAACGAATAGTGCTGAGGGCCCAGAGGTGTACCAGACACCCCTGGAGAAGCTCAGTCTGATTGGCCGCATCAATTAGAGTTCCAGCAGGAATAGGGAGCCCGCTTAAATGAGAATTGAATGATGGGACTATTCACCAAAGGGTGGGCAAAACTAAGGGAGCTTATAAGGGCTATAGTGATATAGATCAGCTTTAAAGGGAATGAGACATCTCACAATGGCCCTGTGGAGGTCAAGAGGGTAAGTGGAATACAAGGAAGTTCTGCTGACAAGTCTTGTCTTGAAGCTTAAAATAATTGGGATTGATTGGTTAGTTGTTCATTTAGCACCAGCAGCTGGAGGTGCCTCTCCCTTGTGTCCGAATAAAACTACACTCCCTCAAACCTTTTCACCATAACCTCAAGAATTCTGAGCTCTGCCATCTCTATTTTCTTTTCTGTGCTACCTGCAGCCATCACTGTGGAGGGTCTTCCAACTCTTCCACTATGGCTGGTTCCATGGTATGTACGGGAGCGGGTGTGTACCTGTGTGGGCTTGGGGCTTCTCTCCAGGCTCTTCAGAGACCAGCCCTGGTTAATCGCTCCTTTAGTCCAGTAGATGTCCTGGCTTTAGGAAACAAGATAATCAGCACTCCAGATTACCTGAGCCCCATTTCACACTGAGGGAACTAACTCCCCAGTGAGGCTGCCCAAAGTCATGCAGTAACTCAAGCCCAGGTTTGATCCCCTGCTCTGTACCTCATCGCTCTGAATGGCCTGGGAATGAGGTATAAGCTCTACCAGGCAAACGTGTCATCTGTGCTCGTGGCTTTGACTATTTCGCTCAGTGATATTATTTTAATCCTTATCTTCTCTTACGTGGTGTCTGGAATTTCCCATGATTTACTCAAAGCATTCATCTTTAACTCAATCTTCTGAATATTTAGAATGACAGAATAATGTGCAGGATAATTTAGGCTCCATTAGTACGTTATACATACCTCTATTAGAGTAGTTATCCCATCGTGCTGTAATTTTTTGTTTGCATATCTGTCTCTGACACTTGACTGAGTTACACTCCAGGACTTAGGCTACATTTTACTCATCTTAGGAGTCTGCTTCCTCCCCAGAACCCAGCAGTGAAATACTTTGAACATAGTAAGTTTTAAATGAATGAGCAGACTTTATAGTAAGGCTCAGTAGACAAGCATACCTGGGATTCACATATTCATTTATTCGACACATATTTATTATGTTCTTACTGTGTGCCCAGCACTATGCTAAGCTCTAGGAATCCAAGCACCCCACCTCTGAACCCTGGGAGATAATGGCACAGAAAAAGATTAATTCCTAATTGTTACAGACTACATGTTTTTGTTTCTCCAACATTCATATGTTGAAATTTTAACTGCCAAAATGATGGTATTAAGAGGTGGGGCTTTTGGAAGATGATTAGATCATGAGGGTGGAGCCCCCAGGAATGGGATTAGGCCCCAGAGAGATCCCTCGCTCCTTATGAAATGTGAGGATCCAGTGATAAGACAACTGTCTAAGAAGGAGCTCTCACCAGACACTGAATCTGCTGGTGCCTAGATCTTGGATTCTGCAGCCTCCAGAACTGTGAGAAATGAGTTTCTGTTGTTTATATGTTACCCAGTCTAGTATTTTGGTTACAGCACACTGAATGAACTAAGACACTGATTAATCATCATGCAATTTGCAGAGATACACAGAGTATTAAAGAGGACCAGAAGGGTTATTTAATTTGGCCTGGTTGATGCTCAGGGAAGGAACCTGCTGAGCTGCATTTTGGAGGATGGTTATGAGATAATCAATCAAACACATGTTGAGAAGAGGCCATCAGGAAGAGGAGACAGTAGGAGTAAAGGCAATGGGATAGGACATAACCAGGCAGAGGTGAAAAACTCTGCCAATTTGTGGTATTGGGGGAACATCAAGTGTGAGACCAGAGATGAGGCTGGAGAAAGTACCAACGCCAGATGGAAGTGGGAAGTTTATTGAAAGTTATGGAACTTGGATATTATCTGGTAGGTGATATTGATTCAGTAAAGGGATTTCAGCTGGGGAGGGATGTGGTAAGATTGACATTCCAGATAGAATCACTCCCTTGCCTTGTGAAGAACAGAGTTGGGGGATGAGACTAGAATCAAGAAAACCAGTTAGAAGACAGTTGCCATGGCATTGGAAAGAAATGAAGAAAACTTGAGCTAGGACAGTTATCAAAGGGATGGAAAGAAAAGAACTGATTGGAGCTTGATTTGGGAGATGCACATGGCAAGCTTTGGTGATTAATTGGGTTTGGGGGGTAAGGTAGAGAGAGGAGATGAGAAAGACAAGAGGTCGACGAGGCCATCCTCAGAAGACAGAGAACAGAGAAGAAAGGCCAGGTTTCGGGGAAGGCAGTGAGTTCATTTTAGACATTTCGAGTTTGAGGTGCACGTGACTCATTCAGAAGGTGTCCAACAAGTAGTTGAAGATGTGCTTGAAGGTTGATGGAGACTGAGAGGGCCGGGACAAGAGGTATAAAATTTGTCATCATAAGCTAGAAAATAGTGGTCGAAACCATGAGAGAGGGCAAAACCACCAGGGTAAGCCTGTAGGTGAGATGGGCAGTGGGTGGGCCAGATCCCCGGGAAATACCAACACCTTAGGAGCTGGTAGAGGAAGAGAAGTTCTCTCTCTTTTCTGTCTCTGTCTCTGTCTCTGTCTCTGTCTCTGTCTCTGTCTCTGTCTCTGTCTCTCTCTCTCTCTCACACACACACACACACACACGCACGCACGCACGCATGCACACACGCAAAACAAAACAACAGCAACAACAACAAAACAAACCCTGAAAAGGACAATCAGAGCATGTGGGGAGCGTTGGGAGGACCAGCCTTGTACACACAGGGCTTCCTTAGGGCCAGCCTTGCCCTGAATGCCCCGAGTCTGGTACTATTACCCTCTAATAAGTCCTCTGTGTTCATCCTTCACAGAAGCTACTATAATTATAAATTAACACCTGGTTGTGTTATTATTAAATGTCCATCTCTCCCACTAGAATGTAAGTTCCGGGAGAGCAGGGAGTGGATCTTTCTTATTCTCCAGAGAATCCCCAGAACCTAGCAAGTGCCTGATAATTAGTAGTTGTTCAGTAAGTATTTACAAAATTCAAGAATGGGGTCCCAAACTCCCGGGGGGCAGAGAGTTTCAAAGAATGTCACTTTTAATAATCAAGTTATCTATATAATGTTCGAGTCCAAGCATAAAATATTCTTTTGGTATCTTTTTAATATTTCCTATCTCAAAAAATTAAATCTCCGTCAGTTTTTAAGTCAGAGAACAATTCTCTCCCGTTTCTTCTGGGTCTGATACTAGGCCTCCAAATACTTGGCAAGTGGAGAACGGAAGGCTAATAGCAGCCTTCGTATGTATTAGTTTGTAATATTGTGTAACTAAGTGGTGATGTTGTCATTGTTCCCCAACACTCCACCTACTCCCCCAAACTCCAGGGAGGCGATTGCCAAAGTGCTTCATGAAAATTTATCTGGTTATTCAACCAGGGATACAAATTATGATGTGAATATGGTCACAGTGTAGAATTTCCTTTAAGCAATACTTTTGTAGAAAACTTTATAAGAAAATACACTGAATTAAGAAATTACATATTTTCTATATGTGACTCCACATAAACAATCACGTGCTGCGCAGTGATGTTTCAGTTGTCAACGTAAGAACATCCAAACCTGGAGAAAAATCTTATGCATTTATTTGAAACAAAATGAGGACATGCCTAGGAGCAAACTCTCAACGGATTGAGAAAATGATCCAGAGAATGGCAGGTTTGTAGTTCTTTTTATGCATTTGGAATCAAAAGAGGTAACGTAAGGAAGATTACATAAAATCAATTGGTGGTAGGTTGAGGTGGGAGAAAGCAAGGCAGACAAATCTCTGTGAATGGTTAAAAAGTAAAATGGAGAAATACAGACTTCTTTTACACTGGTGGGTACAGAATGTTCTGATGGGAAAGAGGAATTCAGAGGTGTTGGCAGGGATTGCAGAAGTGCAAAGGCAGTCTGAGGGTGAGCAGAGCAAGCATTGTTCGTTTGCGTGCAGGCACACTGGGTAGAATACAGACTGCAACTCTGCCCCTTAGTAGTAGTCTTTGAATGTATTCTTTTAAGCAGCCTGGCATTCAATTTCCCCATCCGAAAATGAGGAGTCTAATAGTACTCACTTCATAGTGGTGTTTAGCGTGTAAATGAGTTAGTATGTGTAAAGCATTTGGAACAATGCTTGTCATATAGTAAATACTGCAAAAGCATTGGCTGCTCTTGCTATTTGCAAGTTTAACCTAGACCATGGGGTCATGTACAGAGTTTTACCCCACCCATTTCCCAGATCATCATCTCCTTGGGGAATGTTTACAGTGCAGACCCTTTATTGCTGGTTCAGGTTTGCCCTCCTTCCATCTGCAGTTCCTAAGGTTTGGGATCTGACGACTCTTAGGAGGTGGGTTTGTTTTGTTTTATATTCCATGTACAGCCTACGGTTCTTTCGCCCCAGTACTTGTAAATCTTGCTTAAATCATCGGACAGCACCAACTACAAACTTACATAACTGCGTTGGGAGCATTTCCCTGAAGAGTTTGTTTAGAACCCTCTGAATCAGTTTCCCGGGAAACAAGCTGGTGATGTCACAAGGTATCACATCTTTAGCTCTCTCTCAGGTCCCTTCTGTCCAGCTTGAAACTCTGCCTAGCCGACACATTCTCATTCTCTCCAAGGCAATGCAGAGACCCTCACTCTCTCCCAGCAATGTCTAAACTCAGGTATGTTGGGGTCACAACCACACACTTCTTCCTATGCTTCTTTGGCCACAGACCACTTGCTATGCTTCTTCCCTCCCAGGGCATAGAAATACGTATGCAAATAAAGTGTCTGGAGCAGCCCTGGGTAACCTTTGGTTCTCTATGGCATAGATGCAAACACACACCCACACACACACCCTTGGGGCTGCTCCCTGGAGGATCAAAGGTTGTTTCAGATTTTACAGGGCCTTTGGGACCTCAGAAACAAGATCGTAACACAATTTCCCTTTCTACTTACCTCCCTCTGTGTCCTAAACATGCCAACAATCTCTCCCTCCTGGTTTATCAACCTGCTCCTCATTCTCTTAAGAGACATTATGGTGACTTCCTTGTTTTGCTCAAATGGAAAGGGAAGAAAAGAGAATACCGTCAAGATGGTATTTCATCAGAGTTCATTGGTATTCGTAATAAGGTCACTTAACCATGCTCCCATTCCAGTCAAACAGTACAAAGTGCATCTCTTGCTTTGCTCCCTGCCTTTATGTAAATCGCAGATTACTTGTTATCTAAACTGGACATCTGAAAACAAGCAATAATCCTATCACCAAAGTTGATCAGGAAGGGAGCCTAGGAGAGAAGCAAAACTGTTTCGTTGCAACTCTCAGTCCCAGGGGAGTGTGTTTTACAGCTCTCCTGCCTGCTGTGGGACTTTAGCTCTGACCCAAAAGGACACCAGAGGAAAGCTACTTAAGACATTTCACAGTTCCCTGATCAGAGCTAGCCATGACACGGACTGCGACATGCGTATACCACTTCCTTGTTTTGTGCTGGTATGTTTTCATCAATTATTGCATCTCACAAGAAAGAGGGGATCTACAGAAATTCAAAATTTTTCTAAATGGTGGACGCTGGAAGTACTTGACACTCCTTAACCTGGTAAGTCCATATGAGCAGCGCAGAAGCTCTCTATTTGTCTGTAATATCGGTGCTTCTATATAGATCACCTTTGAATTTTGTTAAATACAAAATTCCATTATTTTGTCTTCCTTCTCCATTGTTTTTGAGTTTTGGCTTTCTCATTTACTTGGCAATTTGCTCTGAGAAGCCCAATTCGGAAGTTATCCATAGCTATATTTTGTGTTGGCTAATTGTTACATGCATTTTTTAAAAGAATCTTATCTTGGAGCTCATCTCAGATGATCCCAAGTGGGGAACTAAATTAATGGTTTCACCGTGAGATTGACTACAAATGCAGTAGGGATTTTGAACTTTGCTTAGGGAAGTCTGTGAGGAAGGCAGAATGATGAATGTTGCGTAGGAAGTGCAATTTCCAATGGAGGAATGATGCCATTTTACAGCACACAGAGACTAACAGATTTATCTAAGAAAAGCAAATACATTTTGCCATGTTCAGATTCCACTTCAATTTTTTATAGGCTCAAGGCCCCATCTTAAAGGACAAATCACAGATGGCAAATACTGATTTTAAACTATTTATAAACCAATCATATGATTTGATGGCTTCCTGTCCTTCTAGGCCAGGTGACTACATTCTGATGAATGAAGTATGAATGAATGGGAGGAAACCGGATTTTTAAACAATGTTTTGGGAACATGTACAAATATTTTTATCATTAAAAGCTAAAAATGGTGCATCCTTTGGGGATGCTAATTAATATTTGAAATTTTTTAACTGAAATGTAGAGTGCCACACAAACACCTGATTTCAGAAACTGGACAAAATATTCCAATCCTTTAGAATCATACTCCTAAGCAGAGGTTATGCATGTCAGAAAAAGTGACACTCCTAAATGCGAAGGGAAATTCAGAAAGTTCAAATCAAGGCCTGGAGGTTCTACTTCTTCTTCTCTGATCATTTGCTGGCCTTTGATTTTGGTCTGAAAGATCAGAGCCCTGAACATAGCTCTCGTGAGCTTGAAAGTACCAAGGTGACAGTGACTTATTTCAATCACAGAATTTTATGGGGTTGAAACAAACAGATAAACAAAAAAACAAAACAAAACAGAAAACAAACAAACAAAAAGAAATGCTTATATGGAGCTAGAACAATAGAGTAAAAACCTCAGCTTTGTGTGTCTGTTGGCTTTATATTACAATGGTCTATGGAAAGAGAGGGGTTTCTTTAGCCAGGTTAATGGCCTAACCAAACCCAAATTCCAGAGTCACATTTCACACTAAGCATGGCTAAGAATAGATTTATCACCTACTTCCACAAACCAGCTCTCTACATCTTAATTCTAGCTCAATTGCATGCCCCAGAGCCCTCATATTTCCCAAAATGGAAAAAGACTCTTATTTTGTCAAAGACACTATTATTTGCTAGTGTTAATCCCCTTTTTGCTTCCTAGCTAGTCAGCAAATCCTACGATTTTCCTTTTGCTAGGTTCACCCCTTACTGTCCCTCTCATGACAGGCTCTAATTAATTTATATCTGAATGACCAGACCATCTCTTAATTATCAATCCATCCATCCATCACTCAGATTCCAGGTTAATTTCCTACAGCACTGATTTTGGTTTTGTTTTCTTTTAAACGTCATAAGCCTGCTTGAAGAGTGGTCAGCAACTCAAGAAACTATCGTGGCCCCCTCCTACCTTATGGAACCAATTTCAAACTCCTGATTTAAGAGCTTGCCCACCCAGGCTTCAGGTACCCCTCTCCCCAGGAAGAATAGTCTCTTCTCAAGGAAGGCCTGTATCTTCTCCAGTCTTGTCTCCTAGGCTTCTTGCTGTCACTACTGTCTCCATGTTCACATCATCCTTGAGTGAAAGGATGTGCCTCCCCACCCCATTGTGACCTTCATAGACCATCCAAAATCCCACATTCTCTTTAAAATCTTTGCTGACCAACTCCAGCCCCAATTTGTTTTTCCTTTCTCAGAGTTTTTATGCCATCTCTCAGTGTCTGCTTATTTATGTATGGTATTGTTTTCTAATTTCCATCCATACGTGAGTCTTAACATTCTAATCACATTGTAAATGACTCCAAAACAGGAATTTTGTCCCCTTCGTCCTTACCAGACCTAACAGTCTACGAATCTAAGTTGTATTTGCTACAGTGGCTGGCACAGAGTACTCCCATAATAAAAGCTGGGTGACTTGGTATGTTGACTGAACTTGACCTGAGCTTTTTCTGCAATCCTGAGCAATTAGTTTCTTCTGACATCTTCTGGCTCTTGAAATGAGCAGAGAGGGGCTTACCTGTGGCCACTGCCTTTCTGAGCTCAGTTAGGTGTCATCTTGAAAGTGTGACTTGATGCAAAGTTTTCAATTGGTGAAGATGGGTTGAATGTGTTTCAGAAGATCAATCTAAGGATAGATTTCAAACATGTTACTTAAGGTGAAATGCTGGGCCTTAAAATTTCTAGTCCTTGAGGTCTTGTGGGCTGATTAACGGTTGTGTTTCCTCATGATGAATTAGTGCTAACAAATGATTAATTAGTAAATGGTTGTGCTTATAAAGTTATACAGGCCTCATAAACTGCTATAACATTGAAAAAAAAGTTTGATGTAAGCTTGTTGAAGTCCGTACCTCATCCTGCTTTCCAGGAAATTTATATTCCTCCCCTTTAAAGAGCTTTACTTTCTAGTTGGCTGAATATCAGTTTTGCCCCCTTTCAAGAGCAAAGCCCACCTTAGTGGAAGTCAGCATTCCGAGCATGCCTCATTGCCTCCTGAATCTATCCCAGGGTATTTAAAGGGAAGAAACATAGGATTGGTGGCAGATGGGTAGGGTGAAACGGAGTGCCATGAGAATTGGTCATGGTGACCAATTCATGCCTGGTGCCTAAAGAGAGTAAAAAAAGGAGAGGGGAGATGGGAGACTTTGCCTAATGAGGGAGTAAATTGACCCCAGGGAAGAGGCAGCCAGTGCTCTATTGGAAGGGAGAGGCAATGTTGCCTAGTGATTACAAGCATGAGCTCTCTGGGATGGTACTTCAGGTCCACCACCTCCTACTGGCTCTGTGATCCTGACCTAGGTGTGTCTTTGTGTCTTTCATTCCCAAATCCATCAAATAGAAATAAAAACAGTTCATAACCACAGGGTGGCCATGAGAGATAAATAATCTGACATGTGGGAAGCACTTAGATGGTATAAGCAGTGGATGAAGGAAAGAGAAGATGGGAGGGGGGTATTGAGCTTCTAGTCACCTCATCTTTGAATAGAGGTGGTACAGAGGGAGGGTGATTTAGTGAGACATGGGGGTCCTCACTGAGCACCATGGATACAGGCAGGGGTCACCCACCTGCCTCATTGCTCAAACATCTCCCTTTGCGGGCTGTGTGCTCTGGCTTCCCAGCTAGAGAAGGACCACTGTGGAGCCCTGCTTTTGCTGCTATAGCTGCCCAGGTGGATGCCCCTGGTACTGGGGCAGTCCCAGAGGTAGAGATTGCAGGCTCAAGCAGAGAGCAGCGAGTGGGAATCCCCCAAAGCTGGGTGTGGACATCTTCAGGATGCTCATGTTGACCCAGGCTTCCAGTGTCCCCTCCTCTCCATCGATGCAGTGACTGTCTCTGACCCCAGGGAAGGCAAGCTGGGGTGTGGGGGCAGAGAGGACGTTCTGCTACAATTTGGCTTGCAGAGTTCATACAGTTTGCTGGGTTTTCCTCTTTTAAAAAATAAACATACTTCTGAAGCATTGTTAGAGGTGATGCCTCATAACCGGGATCTCCAGGGGAGATTCTGGGTGGGGCCCTCCCCGCTCACACACCTCCTACTTCACTATCAGAGGCATGACCTTTCCCTTCCCTCTTCCTTAATGTGCCCAAGCCTCAGGCAGCTCTCACCTCATCATCCTCCAGCTTTCCCGATGACAACAGGGACCTCATCACGTAGGTACTCAAGGGTGGCAAAGCAGGACCAGAGGAAGAGAGATCCTTGAGGATGTTCCATGGGCCCAAACTCCAAGGCAGCCTATGAACAGTGAGAAGACAAGAATCCATTTATATTATAGCCCCCACTTCAATACTCGGGGCCAACATTCAATTTCCATAATCAGGTTAATGTATTAATCTGTGGAACTCTTAAACTCAACAGGTTAGAAATAGATGTAACCTTCCATTTTACAAAAGTACTTCAGGCTAC
Organism: Rhinolophus sinicus; assembly: GCF_036562045.2. Taxonomy (NCBI): domain Eukaryota; kingdom Metazoa; phylum Chordata; class Mammalia; order Chiroptera; family Rhinolophidae; genus Rhinolophus; species Rhinolophus sinicus. Next base: position 67,125,148 of record NC_133756.1, read on the forward strand.
TGTTTCAGCCCTCAGAGAGCTGAAAGGATGGGGACTGATAGAAGGGAATAGTCATCACCAGTGCCCAAAATACGATAGCTATATTTTATTGAGCAATCCTGACAACATGATGGTAGCTTCTTTACACACAGTGTAGAGATTAGTGATCAAAGACTTAGCTTCTGGAGCCAGACTCCTGAGGTGTGAATGCTGGCTCTGCTATTCACTTGCTGTAGGACCTTGAGTGAGTTACCTACGTTCTCTGTGCCTCAGTTTCCTCAAATGTAGTGGATTCTGTGGTGTTGTACCCAGAATCCCCCACCCACCTCCCCAGCACGGAGGTACGCATTCCCCAGTTCCTGGGAGGAGTGTCAGCTGATGATGATGCACAGCCGAGCTCTGTCCCAGAACTGGGCTCAGCAGAAGGGAGCTGCCTAGACAAAGCATATGGCCCTCCCCGGGGTTGCTATAGCCGATGACTGGCTGATTTGGGGTACAAAGTCCAGGCTCCAGGACAACTTGGGAGGCCCACTCAGCTCCAGAGCTCCTTCATGGACCCACTGATTCCATGTGGCTGCATTGCCTTTTGGCTTTTCCCGCCACTCAGTCCTGTTCCTTACTTCCTTCTTCCCTCTCACAGACGGTCTGCGTGCATCCTCCATGAACGCTTCTCAGGCAGATCTCAGAATCTCAGATTCTGTTTCCCAAGGAACCTGACCTACATAACGTAAAATAGTAAACATACAGAAAATGTTCCTCCTCCTACTACTACTAAAAACATATTCACATAGAGCCTGCCCTGGCCTGTAGTATGTCTAATACAATTTCTGGCACCCAACAGACATTCTGTGCATGTTGGTTCCATGAATAAAAGACCAGAGCATGGTTCTTACAGGTAAGAGCCACCTTCTAGAGACCCCAGCCCTCCTGTAAGACAGTCTACCCTACAGCTGTTCTGCTACACGGAAGCAAGCGGTCCTCAGCTGCTCAACTCTGGCCAAGCATTCTTGTAATTCTTCTTTCCAACCTGTCCTTCAACGTTCTTGCTTTCATCTTTTTTTTTTTCTCATCATTCCACCTTATGTTCTTTATATCATTTCTTCTCCTATGTTCTCTTATTCTTTTATCTCAGTTTCTTACTTATGTTAAATGCATGATGGATGACGATTGAAACAGTATATACATATAACACAAATATATTTGGCAAAGGCTTCCTCTACCTGCCCCAAACCCACAACCCTCACCACTACAGTTATATAAAATACTCATCACAATTAGTCCCTATTTGCTGTTTGATTCTGGAATAGTCTCCCACTGCGAGTATTGCATCATTTCTAAGGCGAGACCTAAGAAAGCCCCGGCCTGGCTGAGTCAGGCATGGACTGCTGAGCTGGGCACTGGATTACCTGACTCATCTAATAAAAGTTGTAATGTCTTACTCAAGACACTTGTGGAATCTCCCTCTCTGGAATTACTTTTTAAACAGAAAAAATATCATTTCCTGGGATAGTTTAAAAGGGTTCTGGCTTAAAGGCAAAGAAATAAACTTGATGACTTAGAAACACTAAATTTCCATGATTTCAAGATTTTTGTGAATTTGGGGAAGACACATGAATGTAAAAATGAAATATCCTTTAGCTATGGTTTCTTAAATTGCTCTAGTTATAAAAATGTAAATTCAGCTCTCCCAGGCGGGAAGTTTGTCAGCTCACAACAAAAACGGAAGACATCTAACAAACTTAGACCAGAAGCATTTCAGAAAATGGCACAAAAGAACAAACAGAATTAGAGAAGAACTGGTAGAAAGGTAAATCAGAGAGCAGCCGCTCAGAAGTGAGCCTTGATCGAAAGATACCATTAGCTCTGCTTTCCTTGGCAGGCAAAACAGTTGAGAAATATAAATGACAATAATTTTGTTGCAAGACTTGTGAAAGGAGGCCAGTTGTTTCTATCTTATTTTAATGGTGTTGTGCTAGCCTGCTCTAGCTACCACACCACTGTAACAGACTGCAGGGCTTAAACAGCAGAAATGTATTTCTCACAGTTCTAGAGGGTAGAAGTCCAAGATCAAGGTGCCGGCAGGGCAGGTTTCTCCTGAGGCTTCTCCCCTTGGCTCGCAGATGGCCATCCTCCTTCTGTGTCCTCACAAGGTCCTCCCTCTGTGTGCCTGTGTCCTAGTCTTATAAAGACACCAGTCACATTGGGTTAGGGCCCACTCCACTGACTTCATTTTAACTTAATCAGCTCTTTAAAGAGGTATTTCCAAATACAGCCCCATGCTGAGGTATGAATTTTGAGGCAGGGGGCACAATTCACCCCATAACAGCTACCATTTTCTCCCTGACTGTTCTGTCTATGCGTGTCTTATAAACATTTCGTTGTATTGTCCCTAGAGAATGAGAAGGCCATTGTCCCATTCAGTGAGCTGATCCAAGCCTGTCCTTGAGGCTCCCCAGGCAGGCAGCCTCCCCATTGAGTGATTGCTTGACAGCTCCCTCTCCTTGCCGTTTAGCTCCACTGTGTGGCTCCTCTATGTCCAGGTTCTTGCTTCTTTATAGCTCTTGCCTATACCCTAGCACCTCCGTCCTGAGCTCCTATGTGGAGGCTTCATTAATGGGGACAAGGCTATGTCACACACACACAGTTGGCACCTTTACAAAGTGGCCTATGCCTGTGAAATAACATGTGCGCTGGGGGGTGGAGGGGAAGAAGTGATTGGCAAGTTTAAGGTGTGGAGCAGATTTTTATTGATGAAGGAAAAGCCATGGAAGCTCTGAGTAAAGCGTTTTTTTCCCCAATCCGATTTCCACATTCTGTGAATGGGAAAGGCAAGAGAAAGTCAGTATGATCTTGACTCATGATGACTCTATGAGGCTCTTGCTAAGGAAAGTGGTCACATGGATTTCACATGCTGGGTGGAGGCAGCCTTTCCCCAAAGAAGGAAAACCTGGCAGACACTCAGAGCTCAGTACATGATGAATTGCTCTGTTGATAGACCAGTGCAGGCCTCCTCACCCTACCTCCCCCGAGGCCCAGCCCCCATGCCTGCCTTTCCTAACTAAAGCAGCTACTGCTGTGGCCTGAACAGCTGGAAGTGAAACCAGGGGTAAGGTGAGATCTGCTGGGGTGGGGGGAAGGGTGGAGGAGGCTACTTCTAACATCCACGTGCAAAAGACTGCACTCCAGATTCTTCAGCCCTGGGGGCCAAATGTCAAAAGTAGATGACAAGTATTGGGTTAGCAACCTCTTCATAACATTTAAAACTGTTGCCCCCCGCCCTGCCCCCCCCCCCCCCACACACACACACCAATACCCCTTTCTAGCTTGAAGCTTTCTCCTTCAAAGACCATGACAGAGTACATTCCTGGTTTTCTACCATCTGATCATTGTTTGCTACTTTGTTGTCCGCTTACCCCCTGCTGTTTCTTAGCTGAGGGCATTTCCTCAGCATTCCCTTCCAACTTGTCTCCTCTTCCCTCTTTCCAGCAATCTCATCTCACCAGGAGGATTCAGCTCCGTAGGTCTCCACAGCCCCACTTCCCCTAAGAAGGCCAGGATTAACTTTCCAAATGGAAACTCCTCTAGGCAAGTAGTTTTCAGCCTTAGCTGCCCTGATTAGAATTACCTGAGAGAATTCTTTTACAATCCTGAAGCCTAGGACACACCCCAAGACCCATTAAATTAGAATCTTTGGGTGAGTATCAGGCATCAGTATTTTTTGAAGTCATTTTTAATTCTCTCACCTGGAGAGAACTGTCTCACCTCTCTCTCTCTCTCTGTCTCTCTCTCTCTCTCTGTCTCTCTGTCTCTCTCTCTCTCAGAGTGCTTTATCTGAACTGTCCTTAGAAACCTGATACTTTTTTTTAAATTTTATTTTATTAAATTTATTGGGGTGACAGTTGTTAGTAAAATTACATAGATTTCAGGTGTACAATTCTGTATTACATCATCTATAAATCCCATTGTGTGTTCATCACCCAGAGTCAGTTCTCCTTCCATCACCATATATTCGATCCCCCTTACCCTCATCTCTCACCCCCCACCCCCCACCCCCCTTACCCTCTGGCAACCACCAAACCACTGTCTGTGTCTATGAGTTTCTGTTTCCCATTTGTTTGTCTTGTTCTTTTGTTGCTTTTGGTATATATACCACATATCAGTGAAATCACATGGTTCTCTGCTTTTTCTGTCTGACTTATTTCACTCAGCATTACACTCTCAAGATCCATCCATGTTGTCACAAATGTCCCTATATCATCTTTTCTTATCGCCGAATAGTATTCCATTGTGTATATATACCACAACTTCTTTATCCATTCATCTATCGAAGGACATTTTGGTTGTTTCCATGTCTTGGCCACCATAAACAAAGCTACAATGAACATTGGAGCACACGTGTCTTTATGAATAAATGTTTTCAGATTTTTTGGGTAGATACCCAGGAGAGGGATTGCTGGGTCATATGGCAATTCTGTTCGTAATTTTTTGAGGAACCTCCACACTGCCTTCCATAATGGCTGCACCAGTCTGCATTCCCACCAACAGCGTAAGAAGGTTCCTTTTTCTCCACAGCCTCTCCATTTTTTTGTTTTTAAGTCTGGCTCAAAAAACAGACACTGAATTTCAAATCCTGGCCTTGACATTTACCAACTACCGTGTTTCCCCAAAAATAAGATCTAGATCTAGCCGGACCATCAGCTCTAATGATAAGACCCGGACTTATATTACATAAGACCCAGACTTATATTAATTTTTGCTCCAAAAGACACATTAGAGCTGGTGGTCTGGCTAGGTCTTATTTTCGAGGAAACACGGTATGAGACTTTAGGCAAGGTTGTTCATCTGTCTGTGTCTCAGTTTCCTCATTCTGTAAAATGGGTTGTGTGAGAGCATAATAATAGGACTTACCTCATAAGGTTGTTATGAGAAATTAAAAGTCTAGATCGGTTGGGCATATAACAAGAGATAATAAAAGTCAGCTATTATACCTTTGAGTAGTCAGTAGGATTTTTAAGTGATAAATTTATGTGTAACCCAGTATGTTAAGTTCTAGAACTTAATGTATACAAGGATCACCTGAAGATTTTGTTCAAAATCAACTTCCTGGGCCCCAGTCCCAAAGATTCTGATTCTACTGTCTGTGGAGGGGCCCAGGTCCTGCATTTCTAACACATTTTTGGGTGACGCTGGTGCTGCTGGTCTGAGAAACTCACTGGAGTATTCTTGGCTGAAACCACCTCCATGTTCTTTTCCACCCACACCTTCGGCCCAAAGAGTGGCAGGAGGCCAACTCTGCTAGAGTTTTCCTAGAGTTCAGTCCTCAGAGGTCGTTCCCCACTAGCCAAATTGATCAATCAAGCTCCCCAGTTTCCAGAACTTGCCTGACTCATACTCTCAGAGGAGAGTCCTGCCCCTTTTCTACCAATCCAGAGCTTTCAAGGAATAAGGTGGTTTCGGATGCAAGCATAACTCCAAACCAATCCCAATTCTGAATTGCTGTGACCCAGTAGGCTTTAAATGAGAAGACATGACTTTGTGCAAAATATTAAGAGTGGGTAAAATGTGCCTTTATGTGATCTTACTTCCTTGAAAAGGGCGCTGCTTCTCTTTTGCCTGACCTCAAGGACCTCACAGTATTTAGTGCTACACCAGAGCCCATGGCTTGCTGTATCTTTGTGGATTTAAACAACTCTCTGAGCCAAATTTTCTCTGTGAGGCCTTCAGGGACCCTCCCTTTAATGCAGTGAGTGCACTGGCTTCTCCCTCCGATCAGCAAGATGCCATTCTGTGCATCTCCCTCCGGAGAGCATGGAGCCCCTTCATGGCATTCTGGACCCTGATTCTGGCTTCTCTAATTAGATTGCAGCATTAGGCATTTCTCTTATGTTTTCTTCCTAGGAAGAGGGAAGAACATGTCCACCACTGACTTTGGCTCTCTGCCCTTGTGCTGTTTATTTGTTTTTTCCCACCTCTGTGCAGGTATCTAGCTCATTACATTTTCCTTTTAAGCTGACGCTTTATTTTGTTTCCATTTTAGCTCAAGTCCATTACACTAAATACTGTACACATTATTATCCCCTAAATGACTTTACTCAATCAGTTTTAGTGAGCAAGGTCAGGGCCCAGTGAGCTGGAAGACCAGCCCTCAGACTGGCTTTCCACCAAGACAGCCAACCACCCCCTCCTTCTCAAATCAACATTGCTCCCAGAGGGAGAGGGCTTTACGTCAGTGAAGAATGTATTAATTAAAGCAAATGAAAATGCCCTCATTTGTTGTAATGAATTTAGCTCTTGCAGGCCATTTTCTACGGGGTCGCCTGCCTGGAAGATGTGCTGAGAAGAATTAAAGGGAAAAAAGACATTAAGTTCCTAACAGCCTTCAGAGACCTGCTTTTCACCACTTTGGCTTTTCCTGTATCCACAGTAAGTTCCAAGGATGTGTACGCATTATAATATACATGCACATGTGGACAAATACATCTCCTGGGGGTGGGGCTGTTTGGGATTGATTATTGTAAACCAGAGTAACTGTATTTGAATAAATGTCCTGTCTGAGGACTGGACCACATTGTGCAGTGTCTTTAGGAAATAGGGCACATCATTGACAGATTTACCATTAGTTTTTGTGTCTTTGTGAATGTTTGATACAAGTTACTTATTGCTGTGTAACAGGGAAGCTTGAAGGATGTTTCTTAAAATATAACTGAGATAACCTTGGTTCCATCAGGGTGATGGGAATAGAAGATGCTAGGAAGGGAGAATGACTAATTTTTCCTTTTATACATCTTTTTTTACTTGCTACCATAAGCATAAGCTACTTCCGCAAGTGGAAACCATTAAAAAAAAAAAGAAAGAAAAGAAAAGGTATGCGAACCTACATAGTTGGCACATGGAAAAATTAATCTGTCTGAAATACCTGTTGTGGGCAGAGTGGGTGCCTCATTCACTTTGTTGAATGAATGGACACTAGGAAGAAATAAGACATGCACGGGACAATACACTTGTTTGCTGACACTGTCCACATTTTTATGACATTGCTTATGTTTTCATTCGTTAGAATGGAAACAAACTGAGATCAAGCACACCAGCTGCCCAGCACGGCCTATAATTAGAAATGACGACCTCCTTCCACCTGTCATTATCTTGCTTCTTGAAGTATTGAGACTTCAAACTTAAAATCACAATGAAACTGTCCAAACACTAATGCGTTCTCAGAAAACAGCGAGAACTGGCATTACAGCCTCACTTTGCAGGACACCTCCTCCTCCACCCCCATAATGTTTTTTATAACAATGGAATTTATTCATTTTTTTTAAGGTTTAGAAGTTGAGTCTTTGGAATTTAAGAAGATAGGAAGATTGGAAGATTAATATATATTTTTTTCCATCTCTACATTGACTTTGATATAGAGGACAGACCCTGAAAAGACAACCAAGGGGTACAAGAGGACAGGGATCGACTCAAAGCTCTGAGCAATGAGAAATCCAACTTTCACTTAACTAACTTGTGAATGATCCTGGCAGTTGGGCCCTTGTCTCTTCTCCCAACCTTCCTGCTTCCCCTTGCCATGCCTACGCCATGCCTACGTCCAGGGTGGGCAAAGGAAGTGTAAGACTCAAGGCACATCAGGTGGCTGCTCTCAGCTCTCCCAGTGAGAGCTTAGAGAAGAGAGAAGCTAAACTGACGTGACTTAATGGTCTGCAAATCCTGTTTCTCTATATCTTCTCCGCCCGCCACAGTGACAAATAATTGACCCCTAGCTGTGGAACCCCCAGAGAGTAGTAGGTAGAGCAATTCTACAATGAGGGATTTTTTCTCCTCAATGTTATAGTTTTATAACGTCTTCAAAACTGGTATCTACTTTTATTGTGCTTTGTTTCCTTGGTTATTTTAGAAAGCTCTGATTGAAAACAAACCTAATGCTATTTTTGTGTTTTATTTTCCAGTTTGTATTTTTGTCATTCTGGATGCTCTTTCTCTACAACCGAGAACTTATTTACCCGGAGGCCTTAGATGCTATCTTTCCAGTGTGGTTGAATCATGCCATGGTGAGTGAGGAAAAACTGAGTGAATATAGGAAGGCAATAGCCTCTGTACTAAGAACTCCCAAGTGCCTGATTTATGTTTCCAAACGTCTCCTCAACCTCCAACATCCTGTTCACTCCTCCCTCTCCATCCTGTCACTATTTATTTAAAGAGCTCATTGAGGACACGAAATGAACAAAAACTGGGACTGTAATAGCAGTCACTGAGAGCAGAGGGGATGTCCAGGCAAGACTGCCAAGTTGCTTATGAAGTCATTGAAAAGACATGCAGCCAGAAGAGGAGGCGACTCCTTGGCGGCTGCAGCCCTGAACGAGAAGTGACCAGCAAATAGCCCGTCATGAAAGTTCTGGGTTAGCAATGGAGGCGAGCAAACTTTTAAAAAATTCACCCCCACATCCACAGAATGTATCAGCGCTCCTCAGCAGCTTCTTTCCTAATACGCGATTGGGACTATTCATTGCAAATGGAATTACTTACTTATTTGTATGGCTACATTCCCATTTAGTTTTTTTATTCATATATTTACTTTCCAAGGGCTGTGTAGTAAACAGAACCTGTTCAGAGATATTCAGGTCCCTAGTATCTAAATACCAGTAACAGGAGCCCGGACAAGCAGAACTGGAGCAGGGCTGTCCAGGTCTTAGATGAAGGAGGGGCCTGAGTCTCTGCCCGACAGGCGTGAAATAATTGTTTGATGATCTAGCTTAGCTGCTCAATACTTACAAATGTATTTACACATTAGTCAGGAGTTCAGAAGGAGGTTTCAGAATCTGTGAAGCAAATATTTAAAAACCAGGGAGTAGCATTATCAAGTCTCCTCAAGATTACAAACCTTCTTCTACCTACAACCCTTCCATTGTCTTAAAATGCACATGATTACCAATATGGAAAAGCAGCTCAGTCCACTGACTCTGCCCCTCCACACACCCCGTCCCCCAGTGAAAATGTACCTTCCCTTCAAATATGTGCTCAGTGAGGGACTGATTACTGACAAAGACAGCCAAGTTCTAATCCAATGTAAAGTTCAGGACCAAAAACTGTATTAAATAAGTCCCACCTCTCAGGGACGCCCTCCTACCACCTTCTTTTTGTCTGATCACCTCCCTCTGGGAAGGTCTGACAACTTTTCCAATTCCCATTAACAATTAATCTGCTGAGACACCTATGTAGGGAACATTCCTACTCTTTTGTGGCATTTTACCACCGTATTAAGCATGTTTCTCAAATATGAGCTCATTCAATTCACACAAAACCTTTAGATTACAGCCGTAATCCTGATTTTTTACAAATTAGGGGACAAAAAGCTCAGAGAGGTTAAGTGATTTGCCTGAGGCCACAGAACCGACAAGTGGGACAGCTAGAATTTAAATTCAATGCTAATTCACTCTTCCTGGTCCCTTGCTACAGTAAATGCAGAACTTGTGGTTTGATCTGGTTTCATAATTAATTACCAGGCAATTAAAAGAATGTCACTTTGCTTGATTAAGATAGCAAAGAGCGATTCTCACTTAAGAAAAAGTTCAGAATCCACATCTGTATGCTAGTAAGCCAAAATTTAAGTCAAAGAAAACGAAGTGATTTGGGACAACTGACTGCGCTAGATGTTACTAAACTAAAAAAAGTCAGAATCTTGACAGTGTCTTTTATTTGGGGCCAAACACATATATCAAATACCTTTTCCAGGCTTTGGGAGCTTATCCAGCAGTTTTCCTGCAACAAATACAAGCTTGCTAGCTCTTTAGGGTTCCGTTTTCCACATGGAAATAAGGTTGGATTTCTTCCAAATAGTTGTGGTGGTGATGCCCAGCATTGGTGACCTTGCTAAACAGCCATATGGATTTTTAGTAATTTAAAAGCAGACAGAAGGACACCGTACATCCAAGAGCAAGGCAGATACTGTACAACAGAGATCCTAACATATTTTCGTGCCTTCACAACCTGGGAGATTCTGTTTGTTCCTAGTCCTTTGGTCAACCAAGTAACCCGAATCTCTTAGAGAGAAATGACTAGGGTCAAAGGAGGTGGAACAATGGTGACAGAGAAAATAGGAGGCGGCAACCTGCCTTCGGTCAGGCATAGACTCTGTGATTGTTAATTTAACTGGAGAAACTCCCAGCAGAGCCATTTCCAGGGGAAAATGTTGGCATCCGCAAAACCTAATGTGGTCATCCCCAAACATCCATGCTTCCCTTTGGTGTCTGTTCCAAGTCCAATGTCCCCTCATCCATCTCTCCCAGACTATGTGTGTCCCTTATTGCGGACATTTTCGGTCCCCACTATTCAATCCTCCTGGTCTATTGTGTCAAGGAATGCTTTCTGCTAACTTGTAAATACTAGTATGAACAAATATGGAAATGGCTGTTACTGGATCAATTTAGTAACAGTTTGTACATTTTAACAATGTCTTTCCATAACAACCCAAAGGAGTGAATACCCAGAAACCACCACTGTGGCAGCCAGAGTAATGATAGGCAGTCAGGCTGGATATTTGGTACTAGATACCTACTCGTGGGGCTGGCCCTGCTCTTAAAGGGAAACACTTCTTGTTTTGTTCCTTTTTCTCTTCCACTATATACAAGTTATTGGTATATATAGCCTGTGTCATACTTTCCTGAAAGCTTCTCTCATGTCACAACAGCTTTTATGTTTGCTATTCTAGCTTTAGTTTTGAAATATTTTCCCTGCCGCTCTGGGTTCTGTGCGTAATATTTGTCAAATTAAGAAATACCACTCTCCCCTTTGACACAATGTGGTTCTACAACTTTCATGCTTTATCAAGTCTTTGGAATCCTTCCAGCACAAGGCTTCTAGCTCAATGGAGACTTGTTATTGCAGTAGGACCATTCAAAGCTGACGATCTTCTCCAATGGACATTTTCCTACCCTTGTTTTGTGTTCAAATCAAATAGTAACATCAGTGAAATATTTACATCAACCATGAACGGGCTGCCATTCACTAGTGCCCTAAGAACTCCCATTGGAGTCCAGCTGCCTTATTGAAAGGAGATCAACCTGACTGTTTTATTGCTAAGCAGTTCTCCAGTCTTCATGAAAGAAGGGAAAGAACAGCAAAGTATTCCTCCAGGTTTTGCCAGGGAAACATTAACTCCTGAGGTCTTATCTAAATGACTGCTAAAGATAGAACCAGAGCAGACAGATTTAAATAGCAAGAAGAGGACTCAGTAACTAGGAAACTATCAGATGCTTACCTGAAGGGAGTTAGGGAATTTATTTCTCTGGAAATAACCTAAATTGTTCAGGTTGCCCCAAAAAAAGGGGTGAAATAGATCAGAGAACCCCCTCGGAGCACTTCTACATTTGAAAATAGTACAGGATTGCTGAGAATATATGTGCAAGCACTTTATAAACTATCAAGGACTGCATAAATACGAGTATATTATTATGTAAAACTCTCAATCCATGATCACAGAGTTTTAGAACTAAAAGACTTCATTGATATTAATAGCAGTTTACAAACAATCTGCTCTTAAGAGTCAGGCCTTACTTTGGCTCTTTAAAGTGGAGTAAGTACTAAATACAGCTACTTAGTTATTTAATGTGCTGTTATTTATTCACTTGAAAAAATAACTATTCAATACCTATTATGTGTGTAGCACCATGATCAATAGTCGACAAGGGTTTTGACTTCTAGCATTATAAATCCGGTTGAGCCTAGTATACACATACAAAGTTGAAGTAATGAAATAACAATGCTAACACAATACATTGATGTAGATGGTGTCACGCAGTTGTATGTGATTCCTGCCCAATGAGCAACGTGCATAGGAAGGCTTCATGCCCCTTGTGTTCTGGTGTGGCTGTGATTGACATGTTAGTTGTGAGTTTGAGCCCTCTCCAGGGTGTAGTGTAGAGTTAAAATGTCAAGGGAGTGAAGCTCTAAACCTTCCAGTTTCTTCCTCACTCTTTGCATGTAAGATGATGTCTATCATTAAATTCAGACCAAACCTCAGATTGTTCTCTCATGCGTAAGCCTGGTGTGAGATTGTTGGGCTGCTCAGTAGAGGTAGGTGAGTGCTGATGAGTCAAGGTCAATTGCAGGCATGTCAGCACCAAATGGCCACGCTTTGTCTACCAACAGTACAAAGCACCCCCCCCACCACCACCATCACCACTGCCAACTTCCCAGTTTTTCACCCTAGTCCTTCCTCTAGGCAGCGATCCATAATCTAGATATCTCTGGATAGCTCAGTGCTAGTCAACCTTTAGGGAATAGACCCCGTTGTGAATCTAAGGAAATCTACAGACCCTTTCCCAAAGAAAACACAAATGCTCATAACACTTTGTGTACTATTTTAGAAGGTTTATGGACCCTCAAAAATCCACTTATGGGCCTCAGGTTGAGATCTGAGCCTGATATAACTGAGCCTATACTTGAAAAGAGGGCCCCCAGATGATTTCTAATGCTGAGTTCAAATAAAAAAGACAAAATCAAGACTATTCATTTTTCAGTCATTATTATGTGCTTAGTGCTGTTTTCATTTCTATGGGGTGGCAAGAGAAATATGAGATATGGTTCCTAACTTCAAAAGGCTTAAATTATAGACATTATATAATCATTTGTATATACATTCCCCAACCAGCTTTTTATTATATATAATATATATATATATATATATATATATATATATATATATATATATTTCCCAACCAGCTTTTAATTTGCTAAAAGCAGAGGCTGTGCTCTGCAGAATCTTCAGGAGAATATTTGGACAGTTAAAAAGCAAAAACAAAATCCCCTAGTATTATTCCCCTGAAAGTCCATGTCTGCAAAGAAAGAGGTACCTGGTTAGGGTTCCCACGGGGGCTCAACCTCCCATCCACTTCTGTTTCCACATGATATAAGACATTAGCCAGATTATGTCCTGTGGATATAGTGCCCCAGTCCATGTCACTCACAGGGTGGTAACAGATCCTTTGGAGACTACTTGAAGCATGGTCCAAAGTTAATGGAAACCATGCAGCTCTTGGTACAGTGAGGGACCTGGAAAGTAACCCCCCTCATTGCAAGCCACACCTTTATTGATACCATTTTCTATAAAATATTATTTCACTACAGGGAGTCTGTTTAATATATATATCTATATACATATACTCATATATAAAATATTATGTATTTATATAATATATAATCGTATGTATAGAATGCCTACTACATACCAGACCCTATTCTGGGAGTTGAGGATGCAGAAATAAACAAGACCACCAAAAAACCAAAAAGTTTGTCCTTATAGAGAAAACATACATCCTAGTGGAAAAGTTATCAATAAACGTGTAAACAATGAATGAATACTAAATACATGTAGTGAAAGTGCTTAAACTAAAAATAAAGCCAGGTACGGGGACAGAGTGGCGTGTGTGTGTGTGTGTGTGTGTGTGTGTGTGTGTGTGCGCCTGCTAAGACAGTAGGTTTAATAGAGTGTAGGGCAATCAGGGTGGTCAGTGAGTCCCTCCATGATGAACTGATATTTAAACAGAAATTTGGATAAAGTGAAGGAGGCAGCCCCAGGCAGCTCTGGCAGCAGAAAGGTTCCGAAAGACAGGAGAGCAAGCACAAAAACCTTGAGAGGAAATACTAGCATATTTAGGAAAGAGCAAACAGGCCAGTATGCTGGTTCAGACTGAATAAGATGTAAATGATAGTGCTGTAGCCAGGGTTTGGATCATGCCTGACATGACTTATAAGGAGTTAGGGTTTTATTCTGAGTGTGATGGGGCAGGGCATATTTCCAGGGAGGTCTTACTGCTGAGGGAGCACTTTCAATGTTTAAACTATATAAACTATATGAAGGCTGAGGGATAAGCCTTACCTGTCCCTTCCCAACACATTACATATAATATATACAAAACAGTGCTGAAGGATGTATATATCCAAGGACAGGCTTCAGCATCAGCAAAAGTTACAGGGGTTGATGCCTTCCATGAAATGCCAGTGAATAAAAGTGAAGGTGCTGAGCTATAAACCTGCAGAATATATTAGTCTGCATGGCTAAAAATAACCATGGGTAACTACAACTCCTGTTCTTGCATAATAACCAGATTGTTTTTTTGTGTGTGTGTCCAGTCCACTAACTTTAGCTATATTCACTGGTTTTACATAGTGAAATACAAAATAAAGATAACACATCGAGACTATCTGCAAGAATTTGTTGTCTATTTATAGAAGAAAAGCACACATACCATTAAACAAAAAAATACAATGATTTTTCCAAAAATAAATCCCTGTTCTTCCTCAGCACTTATCTATTATCTATCTATCTATCTATCTATCTATCTATCTATCTATCTATCTATCATCTATCATCTATCTACATTGCATTTTACTTATTTATCTTGTTCGCATTTCGAGAGCATCCCATTCACTGTTGTGCAGAAAATGAGCTCTAAGGGTAGGCACAGTGGAGTTGTGATGAGGGAGGGGAGGAGTGAAGACCAGTTAGGAGGCGTCTGCCAAGTGCAGCAGGAGATGGTGGAGGCTTGTGCTAGGGACTCGGCAGTGGCGTGATGTGCTTATGTTCAGTGTAGACCTTGACTGCAGAGCCATCAAGAGTCACTGAATTGTGGCAACAAAAAAGAGGAAATAAGATTTGTAGCCTAAGATGCAGGGAAGGGGTATGAATAGACATGCTAGGGGAGGTAAAAGGAGTATGGAGGAAGAAATTGTTTCTGAGATGCCTATTAGACACCAAATCTACATGCAGAATTGGGAATTGAACATAGAAACCCAGGGGAGATTACAAGGCTGGTGACATAAATATGGTTGTCTTCATCATAAAGGTTGCTTTTAAAGTTAAATAAAATCACCTACGGAGCAAAAATGGTTAGAGAGTATACCCCAGGACTAAACCTTTGGAACACTCCAACTTTCAGCGCTTGGGAGGAAAAGCAGGAGAACTCAACAAAGGAGACTGAGATAGAGGTGCCAATGAGTTAAAAGGAAACTCAGTGCAGTGTAGTCTCCTGGAAGTCAAGCATAAAAATGTTTCAAGAAAGAGGAAGTATTTTATGTCAACAGCTGCTGAGAGATCAAGTAGGATGACATTGTAAGATGACTTGAATTAGAATTTTCCATTGGATTTGGCAACATTGAACTCTCTGGTCTGTGAGCAATTGGATGGTGTGGTGGGGAGAGGTAGAGCCTTCGTAATGCTATATTAGTTTCCTGTTGTTGCTGTAACAGATTAACACAACCTTAATGGCTTAAAACAACACTAATTTATCATCTTATAGTTCTTGAGGTAAGAAGTTCAAATGCGTCTATGGGATAAAATCAAGATCTCAGCAGAGCTGCTTTCCTTCTAGAAGCTCTAGAAGAGAATCAGCTTCCTTGCTTTTTCCATCTCGTCTGCCTACATTTCTTGGTTCATGGCCTCTTCCTCCTTCAAATCTGTTGTTCCATTAAATTTTAAATTCTTCTCTGGCAATTTTCTGGTCTAGAACAGGTTCACATTAGAAAGAGAAAATATGGCTGCCAAGAATGACCAGGAAACGGTATTGGTGAATAATGTCTCATGTGACTCTAGGAAGAGTAGAGACATATACTAGTTAAGCCAATGAACGGATACTTCAATGGTGTACCACTGGAAAGATCCTTTTTCAGAGCACTCTTCTGAAGCTCCTGAACAAGAATGGAAATGGAATCATTCGCCACACCCTGATAATTATTTGGATATTTTTTCAGGTTTGATCACTACAGGGTTATTTATGGATTGTCCTCTTGGTTAAAACACTTTGTAGCCATCACTTTCTTTATTCCATTCAGTTCTTACTCCAGCAGCATTCACTGGGAAACACTGAGAAGTTAAACGAATGCTTAAAGCTCATCAGTGAAATGAGAAGCTCAACAGGGATTAGGAAGCAGAATTACTCAGCTGAGTAAGGGCAATAAAGCCATTCTGCAACTCAGGAAGTCTTAAGGTAAACAGAGGAGATTCTGATAATGAACAGCCAAAGGACTACCAGTTCGCTTAAGGTTTTATATAACTAAAACCAAGCATGCATGGTGCCAGCTTTCTTCATCTCTTGAGAACAGGAACCAAAATGGCAAAAGTGTATCTTCTTTCTTTAAAAAGTTCAATGCAGAGAACTTTCAGTGTGTGCTGATGAACAGCTTGCTTTTACAGTTCTATTATTCAGTGATTCCCTATCAATAGGCTGCTTTTTAAATAGAAGAATACTGGTAGAAAACACACCCCAATTCCAAAATCAAGGTCAAAGCTTTTAAATGATATATATATATATATATATATATATATATATATATATATATATATATATATACACACACACATATATATACTTGTCTTCTAAGAAGTTACTAGGAATTTAAATAGTTGAGCTCATTCAGTGTCCTCCTCTCCTATGTGATGTAATTAATCCTTATTTCCATGGCAACCATGTGTAATACAACCACAGGGAAAAAAATGACTTTTATACTGGAGAATAACCAGGATGGAGAAACTCATAACAGAAGATCCTAAACTTCTCTGAAATACTAAGAGAAATCAAATCTAAGTGGGTAGGAAAGAGCTAAAGTCCCATGATCTCAGAACAAAAGTGAAAATGCCCAAGAGCAGTCCAGTGGGTGGTGGGTGGGAGAGGCTGCTCTGTCAGATCAGATCTGAATGGCTATCCCTTCCTGATTGGATAGCCAGCACAGAAGAACCCCAGTCCTGCTTCTAGTTGCCTCGTAACTCCACAGACAGATACTCTGACAGCTGCAGCGTCCTGTCCTTGCCTTGAACAGGGAGCTGCTGACAGGCTTCCAGCCAGCCCCCACATCATATTACCTGGGCCCTTCATCTTCTCTGCCCACAGAGCAGTCACTTGTGCTTAATTGGGAATTCGAGTTTGTCCATATCCTCTCTCCCTCTCTACTCCAGGTCCCTGGGTTGCTTGCCAGCAGGGTATTATCTAGTCTTCTGGATAGTGACTCCACTTGCCCACATATCACACACATAAATGCCTAGCTCTTGGATGCGTTATGTCCAGCATTTTGAAATCTCAGCCCTGCCCTTCATTCCCCTCTCCCAATCCAATGGCATGTTCATTTACATATAGGTACTTGCTTTGCCAACTCCTTCCTAAATCTCACCAACTCTTCCAACCTATCATCAGCCTTACTTACTTACCAGCGTCATCCTCTTTCTATCGCCTTCATGTATTTGCTAGATTCATCCATTTTCTCTAAAAATTTACACTCGAACAAAGCTGAAAAGAAGTGAGAACATGGAGACAAGGAAGAGCTCTTCGTCCAGGGAGCTCATGCATGTTGAACCGTGTGAGGCAGAGTGACTGTCAGAGTCCATGGAAATGCAAGTAAAAGGTTTGCTCAACATGGGGATCCTGTTTTTATCCTCAGTGGTTCTACCTGCAGTCTTTTAACAGTGGGCTGACAACTGTAAGAGCCTGGATGCCACTGGAGAGCATTTCAATTTACACAATAATCTATAGGCATGTTGGTTCACACTCCATCTATCCACTCAAAGAATCAGACATCTAATTATGAATGTTTAAAACAGAATGAAAAATCTGACGTTAGCATAATAATCTCAAGATCCATCCATGTTGTCATAAATGTTCCTATATCATCTTTTCTTATAGCAGAGTAGTTTTCCATTGTGTATATGTACCACACCTTCTTTATCCAATCATCTATCGAAGGACACTTTGGTTGTTTCTCTGTCTTGGCCACTGTAAATAAAGCTGCAGTGAACATCAGAGCACATGTATCTTTACAGATAAATGTTTTCAGATTTTTTTGGTAGATACCCAGGAGAGGGATTGCTGGGTCATATGGTAATTCTATTCGTAATTTTTTGAGGAACCTCCACACTGCCTTCCATAACGGCTGCACCAGTCTGCGTTCCCACCAACAGTGTATGAGGGTTCCTTTTTCTCCACAGCCTCTCCAACACTTGTTACTATTTGTCTTATTGATGATAGCCATTCTGACTGGGGTGAGGTGATATCTCATTGTGGTTTTTATTTGCACTTCTCTGATGATTAGTGATGTTGAGCATGCTTTCGCATGTTTATTGGCCATCTGTGTGTCCTCTTTGGAGAAATGTCTATTCATGTTCTCTGCCCATTTTTCAATTGGGTTGTTTATTTTTTGGTTGTTGAGTTGCATGAGTTCCTTGTATATTTTGGATATTAGCCCCTTATTGGAGGCACTGTTTGCAAAAATCTTCTCCCATTCAGTTGGTTGCCTCTTTATTTTGTCGATGGTTTCTTTTGCTGTGCAGAAACTTTTTAGTTTGATATAGTTCCATTGATTTGTTTTAGCTTTTACTTCCCTGGCCTTTGAGATCAAATTCATAAAATTCTCTTTGAACCCAAGGTCCATAACTTTAGTACCTATGTTTTCTTCTATGCAGTTTGTTTCAGGTCTTATGCTTAGGTCTTTGATCCATTTTGAGTTAAGCGAAATAAGTCAGGCAGAAAAAGTCAAGAACCATATGATTTCACTGATATATAGGATATAAAACTGAAAACAACAAAGGAACAAGACAAACATAAAGAAACAAAAACTCATAGACACAGGATAGTTTAGTGGTTACCAGAGGGTATGGGGGAAGGGGGTGGTAAATGAGGGTAAACAGGGTCAAATATATGGTGATGGAAGGAGAAGTGACTCTGGGTGGTGAATACAAAATGTGATATATAGATGATGTAATACAGAATTGTACACTTGAAACCTATGTAATTTTACTAACCATTGTCATCCCAATACATTTTAATTAAAAAACAAAGAAAAGCCTAATGTTAGGTAGCAGACCTGCAAATGAGCAAGATGGCCTGGTCATTGCTTGAAAGTGCTGTTTTTGCTGTGGTCTTAAGAACAAGTGACCATAACAAATAATAAAATGGTGATATTTCCCTTTTTTTTTTTTTTTTAACCTATTTCATGCTTGACAATAAATATTCTTTTGTAGTGATGATTGGCAGAGATACTAAAATCCTTAACCTTTCAAATAGTATTTAATAAAAGTCTTTTGTCTCCAATCAGCCCAGGGAGTTTAGTGTGAGGCTTACATGTGGGAACATTTTAATTAATATGCATACTTTTACTGACATATTTTAAAATACTTTGCCAGCCTAATAATGTCAGTGTTAGAAGTACTAAAACATTGTGATGATGACATAAATTGTAAGGCAGGCAAAAAAGGGGCTTAAAAAATATTTGTTGAATGAAATTTGATGAAGTCAGAACACTGAGTTGCATGTCCACTGGAAATGACAATCTTGGTGGCTTTTGTTTGAGGGGGTGACTTTCAGAGCATGGTGCCAATAATCCAAGTCATCTCCAGGCACAGGGCATCCGCAAGTGAGCCATCAGGTGAATCATATTCTAACTTCATAAATGTTCTTTCACATCTGTTAAGTTTCTTTGGGGGCTAAAAAGTTGAAAGGGATACATTATTAGGAAGAAAGGTGCTGGGGCTTGGTCCCTGAAAGTCAGATTGCGGTGAGTGAAAGCAAAATTTCTTAGCTGTTTGTCTAAATTACAGTAATGACTATCTCAGATGTTTTCTACAAGTTAATTTTTGATTTCATGAAAAGAATTGACTTCAGTACCAGAAAACCTCGATTCTGGTCCCATTTCTGCCATTGTCTTGCTGTGTGATTTTGGAAAAGTTAATAGACCTCTCTGGGTATTAGGTTGCTCAAAATGGGTGTTTTTACTATTCCTAAGTCTCAGTGACATTATCAGCAGCAAACAAAATTATATGCGTGTGACATAAAGCCCTATCAGTGATAGATAACGATTTATGTCTGATTGTTGTCAACTTGAAATCACTATCACCCCTTCCCCATTCTCCTCTGTGTAGCAGGGGATAAGCCTGGAACCACACACAGCTCCCGGAATTCCTCTCTGCATATGGTTCCAGGTGAGAATCAGCTGATGAGAGGCATTCTTCTGAGATGTGGAAGAGAGGCAGGTATTATTCTCTAGTGGCAGTTGAGAAGAGCTGTGTGGAAGATTGCCCACACAGGATTAGCATCGGCTGCAGGACAAACACCTAGAAATCACACACTTTATACGACAAGCAGCTGAGGTCAATGGTGGCAGTTCCCAGCCACTTTTGAGATTTGCCACAACTTCTTAGCCAGCTCCCTCAAATCACTCTCTTCCATCGGAAGTTTCCTGACTTTTACTGCTCTGCCCTTTCCAACAGCTGCCTAAACTCTGAAACCTTCCTCCTTGGGGATGCCTCAATGGCCTTACTGTATCCCTGATGGGAACATGACTGATACTTGACCATAAAATTTCTGCTTCTTTCCAAATCATGCCCACAACCCTTAACATAAAGAGAAACCGACTCATCCAAAGGAAACAAGGCTCTGAGTGACCTTTGTTTCTGGCTATAGGTGGAACAGTCTCCTGAAACAAACAGTAGAAGATAACTAAAATGTTGAACAAAATATTTCTCAAAATATTTTTAAATGTTTGACTTACTAACAGGAAAGTAATGGAAATTCCCCAAAGCTAAAAGAAAACAGAAGAGGCTCTAACAAAGAAAATGAGATATAGGCAATATCTGAAGAGAGATTCACTGGTTATTTTTTGGAATTTATGAAAAATTAATCCTCAGATTCAAGAAGTACCAAAAAAACAAAACAAAACAAAAACGCCACACTGGACAAAGAGTAGACAGCTAGCCACTTGTATGACACTGCAGACATGCAGACAAATAGAAGATCCCAAAAGCAGCCAGATTAATAAGATGGATGTCCCAAAAACAAACAAACAAACAAACAAAGAAATTACTGTTAGACTGATAGCTGATTTCTCAATAGCAGCAACGAAGCCCGGAGATGGTGGAACAATAGTTTCAGAGTATTGAAGAAAAAACTGCACCTATTTACTCACCGAAAGTATCTTTTGAAGCAGAGGCAAAATAAAGACATTTTCAGACACACTAAAACAGACATCATCACCCACAGACCCTTCGTAATGGGAACTGCTGAAGAATATACTTCAAAAAGAAGGGAAGGGCCAAAATACCAAAAGCAGTGGCAAGCAATTTGTTCAACTTATGATGACTTTAAAAAAGAATGAATTAAAATACCAGATGAAAATAGAATGTGAGCTGGGAGAGAGATGACTGAAATAAAGACGTTCTAAAGCCTTCTTGGATGGCTGGCGGGACGAGACTAGAGATAATGACTTATATTAGCCATTACCAAGTTAAATAAGTATGTTATAATGTCTAAAATAACCTCATAGAAATGCAGTGTATGACTTGCACGTTAGAAGAGGAAAAACTGAATATGAAAAAAAAAAATAAACTGATAGAATTTTAACCCATGATCAGAGGTGTAGAGAAAGGCATGGGAACAGGGTCTGTTGTAGGGTAGTTTCATATCCATGAATATGGGAGGCTGCTTATGGTGGAAAGGCTTTTTGTGCAGGATTAAGTTTCCTCCCTCAGGAAGTATTTCGACTGTTCTTGAAGGTATAAATCTCTAAATTATGCAGTAACCCTATTCTTATTAATAATGCAGTCAGACATAGGTGGAGACAGTGGCATATGGTAAGGTCAGAAAATATTTGAAAGGAGAACACAAAGTTTTTAAAGTACTCATTTTAAAGCGGCAGGTAAAAACAAAGAAAGAGAACTAATGATTAAGTAATCGTTTTGTTCATCCCTTTACTAGGGACAAGAGCCCTGTTCCCTAAGGTTGATTCCACAGGCTGCTGGTTACTAATACCACATTGTGATTATAGATGAATTTAGTAGAGTGTTCTCTTTTCTAATCGTGGCACCTGTCCTTGGTGGGGAGGCCCTTCGAGTTTTCTGGCAATTAAGGAAAGGCTCTTGATCATAAACTGGAGTCTCGAGGTGATCCAATTGCCTGCCTTTCATGATAGGCAAGGTAACAATTAAGCACAAGTTTGTATTTCTTTATGTACTGGTAGATGCTGTTTATTGGTGTGTAATTAATGTTTCAGGGTTAGGTTTTAATGTCCCCAGGATTGCTTGATTTACTTTCTGGCTAATGTCAATGTGAGAATTCTGCACACAAACCTACAGAATAACCTGGGCCTACTCTCGAGGGGAAGGGTGAAATCTCACTGGGATTTCCCCCAATGAGAGATTTAACCAGAAATCAAACTCTCAGCTCTCCCCCAAACTGCCTAATGTCCCCAGATGGAAACTTTGCCATCTGAGGTGCTGCCTTTTTTTTTTTTTTTAATCTCCCCCACTCCCCAATTTCTCAATACCCTGTGCTCTGGTACATTAGATTGAGCCATTTTGTCCCTTTAACTTCAGGCCTCACTAGAAGCAGGGTGGCAGTTTGCTGCTAGATCACTTTTCTAGGACCAATTCTCTGGCATCCATCCAGTCTTCCAAACTGCCCACTGTACGAGAGGATGAAAGGAAAGACATGAAAAAGAACATTACTTCTTCCTACCATCTGAAGTAGAGGTGAACCTCAAGTTATAACTTCATTTTCCTGAGCCCGGCTCTGATTGCCACCAGGATTTGGTGATGGGGGCGGGGAGGTTGGCTAGTTTCCTTCAGGGCAGACATTGCCACTCAAGCCCCGTGGGAAAGAAGCAGGTCTGCATCTCTGAATGGATCAAAGCCCAAGAGCATTCCCCCAGACCCGTATGTATTATCTATACTTATTCTGCTCATTCCTCTTATTCTGGTCACCAACTAGCTCCACATTGCCAAATCCTGGGCTCCTTCCCCCCAACCACATCTTATTAACTCTCAGCAGCATTCAGCATAGTAGACCTCTCCCTCCTCGAAACTGCATTTTTGGTTCTATTGGTAGCACACTAGCTAGTTTTCCTACCTCAGTCTCTGCCTTTGTCCTCTACCTGCCCTCTAATTGGTGGTGTTCTTCCAGGCTTATCCTGAGCCACCATCTGTGTCAGTACTCCAGTACTCTTTTCCCCGTAGCTCACATCCATCCCCATGGATTTAATTCTATCCATGTGCTGAGTCTCCAGATCAGATTTCCTTTGAGTTCCAGAGTTGTATCTCTAACTGACATGGCTGTTATAGGCCCATCTCTGAGTCAACTTGTCCAGAAGTGGACATGTTATACTCACTGCCAAACCTGTCTTGGGCTTCTCCTCCTCAGGAAATGGAACCACCATCTTCCCAATTGCTCAAGACAGAAACCAGCATTGAACTTGCCACCTCCCTCACCTCACCAGCCTTATATCTAATCGATAAGCTAATATCATCCATTCTACCTCCAAAATATGTAGTAAATCTGTTTCGATGCTAGCTCCACTGCCAACACCCTGGTGCTCACCTCCACTTCTCCCACACAACGCCTCCAAACTGGTCTTCCTGCTTCCATTCTCAGCCTTCTCCATACAGCAGCAAAATACAGCTGACCCTTGCACAACATGGTCTTGAACTGCACGAGGCCACTTATATGCAGATTTTTTTCAATATCTGTACTGTTTTCTATCCATGGTTGGAATTCGTGTATATGGAATGCCAATTGCATGCATTGACCTATAACTTTTTATACAGGGGACTTGAGCTTCCATGAATTTTGGTATCTGCAGGGGTTCTGCAACCAGTCGCCTACAGACACCAAGGGATGACTAAGTTATTGGGGAGTCAAAAGTAATGTGCCAATTTTTGACCGCCCTGGGAGAGAGGGGGAGTGTCAATGTCCCTCCCCCTTCCTCCCATTGTTCAATGGTCAACTGCAAAGAGAAAAACAGTGTTTCTCTTTCTAATACTTTGCAATATTAAAAATCACCAGCTTAAAAATGATCTTCTCATACTGGCTTTCCCTGACTGCCTTGCTTAATGTCCTTCCTCTTTTCTTCTGATGCAGATTCCTGTTTGTTTCCTTCATAGCACATACCATAATCGGTATCTATGTGTTTTGAAATTGTTCATAGAAGATCTTGCTGACTAAACTATAAGGTCTACAAGGGCAGGGACCATATTTGTTTGCCATTGAATCCCCGGCTCTTTGCACAGCACCTGGCATCGGGTAGGTACTTAATGAAGATTGCTGCTTTATGAATGAAGTCTTTATCTCCACTTGGGTAGTTTTTCTGCACCCTTGACTGAACCCAGAGTTCGTCCTTAGGGGTAGAGTGGGATGTGCTGGGGCCAGGAGGCACTGAATGCAGAGAGAAAGCTGCTAGCAGCCATACCTTTAGACTCTGGCTGACGTGTGTGTGGATATTTTGAGGTGTGCTTTTGTGTAGAAAGTTGTTATATATATGAGGAAATTTCAAAGATATTATTGGTAGTTAGAAATATCTATGGAACTTTTGGCTGTTATATTGAAGATGTATGATATATTAGTAACTTATTTATGTTGAAAGAGATGCACAAGGTCATAGCAATTACATATATTTTGTTAAATGGGGATGTTTGTTCTGATTTAGACTGTGGCTCAAAGATGGATGCTGTTTGGCAGAACCATTTCCAGGCTTGCACTTTCCTCTGTTACCACCATTCTTAGATGCTAATTAGGTAACTAGATACTCATGTAGCCAAAGTGAGTTTTAAAAAGCCACTGAATCAAGAAAGAAGGGTGGCAGAGGCTGAAATGAAGAAGGAATGAAGATATGACGACAGAGGTAACATGAAAGAAAGATGACCAAAGGTAAAAGGAGAATCGGTTGAAAAAACACCCTTTCTATCTCTGTGAGGTATGTAGAAAGCCAATTTCCCCCATGCTCTTCATTGGTGGGCTAGCACTGGCCCCAAGAGAGATGCTTGATAATATACCACCCAGGGTTCCTATTGATGGGCAAAGAGGCTAGTGATGGTGTGCATTAGTGTGTGTATGTGAAAAGTGAATCCACGAATGTGGAACCTCACCGACAGAAACAGAACTCGTTCTTTGAAGGCTGCCATGGAATCTAACATTTTAACAGTTCAACAATAATCAAGAGTCTTCTTGTTTTGAGGGCAGAATAAAAAAGCCTCATAAAGGCAGGGGGGATTTCAGCATTTCACTTCTCTTCACAGGAACAGATTTTACCAGTGAAAATTCAGATTTGAAAGCTAACAACAAAACATAACAAAAACCTTTATGCCTTTCTCCCATCTGAGCTTGGAAACCAAAAAGTGCTTGACCATTTTAGAGAGGTATTCTGGAAAGCTCTCCTAGTATGAATTGGTTGGGAATAAAAGCTTGTGTAATTTTGGTGTCTCTCTAGATGTGTTTATATCTAGAACTCATAAAAGCCACATTTTACTATTCTGTGGTGAGAAGGAATTTTGTGATCTTTGAAGAAATTTTGTGACCTTTGAAGAAATTTTGCTTTGTTTTTTCTAAGAAGACCACAATAAGGAAGTGAGCAAAATTTTTTGGCATTGGGAAGATTGTCTCAGTGACACAGCTTGCATTCCCAGAAGTGTAGTGGGCTCTGAGCAAGCCGACTTGTCATCAACTTGTCCTGCGTGTAGGTTCCTATATTTTACACTGACAAACTTGTCCAGATTTCCACCTACCCTTGGGTTTTGTGCAACAGACGGCAATGGCAGCCATGGGGACAACTCCATGCTAACCTTCTCCCCATGCTCAGGGGCTCCAAGGTCCAAGTCTAAGAAGTCCAAGTCTAAGAATACTCTGAACAGGAAGTTGAAACCCAATGATGCCGGGGACTGGACAAGGAACATAACTAACTGTCACCCTGGGAGGAAGAACAAGCAATTTGGGACCAAAAGATCAAGCTCCTGCCTGCTTCCCACAGTGTTCTTGTCTCTAAGACTAGGGGTTTGGTGTTTTGATACTTTTCCTTGCATTTGACCCATTGACCACATCTTGCTCAAAATATTCCCTTTCCCTCCTTACCTTCAGACTTTTTTATTGCTCCTTGTCAATTATCTTTGCAAGATGCTCTTCTTTTGTCCATCACTGAAATCAGAGATTCTCAACTGGGATTGATTTTGCTCTCCAGAGGACACCTGGTAATAGCTGGAGACAGTTTTGATTGTCACAACTGGGAATGGGTGGGTGCTCCTGGCATCTAGTAAGTAAAAAGCCAAGGATGCTGCTAAACATCCTGCAATGCACAGGCAGCCTCCACAACAAAGACTTTTCTATTCTATAATGTCAATGGTGTGAATGTTGAGAAACTCTGGCTGAACTATTGTTATATCACATGGTTTACTCCTAGACCATTTATTCCTAACTCATATACTCTCTTTGGGCCATCTCTTCTACTTCCACTAAAAAAAGTATTATCTAACTCTATTGGCCCCCAAATCTCTATCTCCAGCTAAATTTCTCTTCTGAGCACCAAACTCATCTCTATGCTCCTACCTGACATCTTCAGTTTTATATCCTACGGACAGCCCTTTTGTCCTGTTCTGTGATTATCAGCAAGATAAAACATGCTCATAATTGAAAAAGTAGTCTGTAATATATAGTTATCTGTTTTTAGTAAAGGGGAATTAAAATTACTTTTATTTTGAAAGAACAAAACACAACCTAGTGACACTTACAAGCTAATAAGACACAGTTTGAGATGCCACAAAAGCTCTTGAAGTGCAACCCTTGAGTCTTTTAGGTCAGAAAGAGTTTTACTGAGTGAGTGAGAGAGAAGTAGGTCTTTGCATTAAACAAGGACTTGTTCCCGTTCACTGTGGACTCCTAAGGGCTCAGCCCAGTGCCACCTACTGTTGTCTATCATTTTCAGACGAGCCTAGTGACACTGTGGGGCTACAATACACGTAAGGTGAAATTCATTCTTTTTTGAGACCTAGGACCATATCTTATATACTTTTTGATTGCCTAGAGTGCTGAAACATAGCTGCTTCTCATGAGCTATTTAATGAGTATTGAATGAGGGCATTTCCCAAGCAAGCTTCTCTTTTTCCTTTACCTCTAGGCCCCACTTCTTCTTCTAGTAAGACCCCCACAGTTAGCTCATGTGCCCTTCATGCAAACTGACATACAGACTAACATACAGACTTACTCTGAGTCAACCAGTTGCTTACATTTGGGAAAATCACCAGTGAGCAACTGTCATTCTAGCAGAATGGTGGGGAGTCCCTTTAGGAATACCCTGACAAGTCAGCAAGGAAAAGCTGGAAGCAGGAAGGAGAAAGTGTGGAAACTGGTCCATCACGGGATCGGTCATGTGGGGAATTTGGAAGTTTGCCCCAGCTCTTGTGCTTACAGGATGCTTCCCTAAAATACTGTTATCTCCCAGGGAAACCAGCGGCCTACACATTCTTAGTCCTTTATTGACATCGTGACATCTGAGAGGAAGGCATGGTGTCCTGAATGATGGTGGCTCTAAAGCAAGAGCAGATCCCCATTGTTCCAAAACTTTCTTTCTTGAAAAGAACAGTCTCCTTCCTCCAACTTGGAGCAGCTTTCTAGAGAGCTGCCCATCTGTCTGCCTTAAAAACAAGTCTCCATGTGCGCTATGCAGAGCCAGGCAAAAAAGCATGGAGGAAGGGTGAATTACAGATTGATACAGAGGAGGAGGGGGTATAAGAAGATATCAAGCAAAACCTGGGGGTTTCCACCTAGCCCAATTTCAGAGTGGAGGGCCACAGGCCAGTGGGTCCCAAGATGAACAAAAAATAGCCTCTGCTGGCTGATATCTTCCAACTTCCCACAGGGTTGCTAGCTCCTGGATGGTGACAATACTTTATTGAGTCTATAGTTCAGTTGCCATGAAGTGGACACCCAGGGGTTGTTCCCAGGAGTGATATTTTCTCACACATTTCCCTGTGACTCGTAACACCCATTTTCAGGATTTGGTGTGCCATCTATAGCCATGACAAAAGGTAAAGGTGACCAGCCTGAAGTGGGGTTACCTCTAACCTTGCTACCATGGACACAGCCTGATATGTGGCTGCCATGTCAGCTGAATCTGGCCTGCAGCTGTTGTTTTCTCCCACCAGGACGTTGGATTGTTTTCCCAGGCTATGCAGAAGAACTCTTCTTCCTCTTTGTTGTTTCATTGATTCATTCATTCCTGCCACAGATATTAAGTGGCCAGAGTAGGTTAAGCCCCATGCTAGGCACTGGAGATGAAATGGTGACACCTCTAAGCTTTGAACTGTTTCCATTGCTAAGGACAGTTTGGCCAGTATTAAATGAATGCAATAACAGGAGGTTGTGATGGGGATGAGCACAGGGAGGCCCAGCCAGGCCAAGGAAGGGCACCTGTTGGATGTTTCAGATTCTGCCCTGGAGGCAATGATATCTATGCTGAGCCCTATACGGTGAGAAGGTTGTGAGGGCTGAGAGGGGGTAGGGATAAGTGTGTGATGTGTCAGTGGTGAGAGAGGGAACTGTGGGTAGAGTGCAGAGTAACCAGGAGATAAGGGTGGGTGAGGGCTATAGGTGGGTGGAGCAGAGCATAAAAGTAAGACAGGACAGGTAACTAGATCGCGAGGAGCTTTCTAGGCCATACTAAGGGCTTAACTCTACTTTGCAACACAGAGGTTCAAATGAAGAAAATCAGTCAACAAGCATTTATGAATCATGGTGGAGGGGAGTCCTGAAAAAGGAGATGAGAGCTTTGACCTCAAATTGTTTATAGCTGAGAATAGAAGAAACAAACACATGAAACTGACAGTGTAAAAATAAAACTGAATATAATTGAGCACTGAAGAGTCTAGTGTAGACCAAAATTGCTAAGGGAAGGACAGGAGTGTGAGCATCTCATGCAAAGATAGGATGTGATGTGGGTGGACAAAGATGTGACCAGAGGTAGCAGAAAGGGCAGGGCACTCAGCTCCAAGAGGCAGGATGGTTTCCTTGGTGAGGCTCCTTATTTGCAACAATAGGGTGTCAACATTCCCATTGGCTCTGAATTCCTCCAAGCATTTAGATCTCTGTGTCATCAACAGTATATGACACCTTCACTCCAGGTTCTAAACAGAGAATAAAATAGTGTCTGTTGTCTGACTCATTGTTGGAACAAAAACAAACAAAAACACTCATGGGGGAAATGGTATTTCTGGAGTCCATTAAAAGGGCTGCATAATTAAATAACGTTATCTCCTTATTGACAGAATCCCCTTCAAAAGATCTTGTTTTATTATTTTGCCTTCAGATTTTATCAGTTTATGGAACCTAGATCTCTGTTTTGGCTATGAGGGGACACAGTTGAGATCACTGTCTCCAATAACTTAGTGTTCCCTAAATGCAATGGTAGAAATTTCTTTGAGGCCTAATTACTCGTAGAAACACTTCGTTTCCCTTAAAAAATAAAAATAAAAGAACTGTGTACATTCCATCACTCTCTTTTTACTTTGGCTGTCGGGAAAGGATTGCTAAATTTGAATCTCAATATAGCAGACAAGCAAGCCTCTGGTGTTTCAGTGTTCTCCTGGGTCTTGATTTTCATTTATATCTTCTCATGTTCATGTGTGTGTTTTGGTTATAAGGAGTCTCAAAGGTGGAGCTGGTTGGGAGAGTAGAATTGAAGAAAAGAATTAATGAGAAAAGAAAGGATTTCTAGGGGAGGAAATGGAATAAACACAAGCATAATGAGAAGACTGGTTTGGCTTAAAAGGAGGGAGTCTGTTGAGCTACTGTGGAAAATGAGAGTTAGATGAGATTAGAGAAGGAGTATAGGCAGAGGACAGGCAACAGGGAGCCACGGAAGGTGTTTGAGCAGGTAGTAGAAACATGAAACTTGTTTTAGGAAGGTTGGTCTAATTGCAATGTTGAGTATGTACCAAAATCAGGGAAAGCTAGGGAGGTGATGCTGGAGAAAAATTAAAGAATAGGCAGTTACGAGAAGCATTTGAGGGGGAAAGTGAATCACATTTGGATATGAGAAGGAAAGGAATGAATCAGAGATTACAGCAGGTGTCTACGGGTGTTATTATAGCCAGAGAGAGTTAAATTAGAGGAAGGGATTTGGGTGCTCTGGAGAGGGAGGGAGAGAGAGGAGGAGAGCAGGAAGAGGCAGATATACTTCTGATTGTAGGGTCCTAAGATGTCAGATATTTCTTTTATCTTACCCTTAACTAGATAGGCTCTAATTGGCAACTTCTTCACCTGGCTGGATTCAGTCAAAGCCAACCAGCTTCCTAGCAGCAGAATGCTGCTTTCAGATGTTGGCCAAACTACATATTAACCCAAAGGACAACAATGTAGTAAGTAAAAAACATCACTTAGAAACTCTCCGAGAAGATTCAGAAAGTTATCATTTAACCACCTGTTGAATTCGCATATGAGTTCATAAATAATGTCATGCTTTTCTTCCTTGGCCCAATGGAGCATTTGTTTCTCTTTCCAGGTCAGTAAAGACTATTCACATTTCTGCCAACATTTTATTATGAAAATTTTTAAACATAAAACACAGTTGAAAGAATTTTACAGTGAACGCTCTATTACCCACTGCTTATATTCTTCTATTAATAGTTTACTGTATTTGCTTTATCACATATGTATGCATCTATCTATGCATCAACTCATCTTATTTTGGTGTATTTCAGAGTAAACTGCAAACATTACTACTCCTCTGCAGTAAATAAAACTATTGGCTTTTGACTTCTATTTTCTGAATTTTCAGCAGGCTGGACTGTGTCAGCTCACCCAGGTAGACTATGGAGATCAAAGAGAAGCCTGTGGCTCCTTCTGTGCATGGTTTATCTTCCAAATCCCTCCTCCCCAGGCATTTCAACCTTGACTCTTTAATTATCATAGTGCCTAGCCTATGTACTTGAGTTTTCCTAGAAAGTGGAAAAGAAAATTTTTAAAAATCCAATTTTCTTCTAAACTGTAACATTTGAGACTGAAAAGGGCCTTGCAGGTAGTGTAGGTAGAAGACTGGAGAAGAAAAAAAAAAAGTTGTCCCCTAGAGATATAAGCAATTTAGCTTATGTCTACATTTCCAGATTACCACATATCAGTTTGACGTAAAGCAAACTTTCACCTTTAACAATATAGGGGCTGTAGAGAATATAGACGGTTAGAGGCAGAAACTTCAGTGAGGGGAATTGGTAAGGTGAGAGGTAAAAATTTGCAGCTGGCAAAGGGATGCTATTATCAAAACCAGAGATTGCCTTACAAGGATTTACAAAACAGCTATTACTGTGTGTTTTCACTGCGTGTAGTTTTCAAGCTTAAGGAATATGATCCAGCAGTGTAATAACAAGCCTGGGTAAAATGACATTCTATTAAGTTTTGTTTTGCCTCCATTTTCATGTCGGTTGTATTTATGCTTAAGTTTTAATTGATATTTTGACCATGTGTTTGCCCCTGAGGAGATCTTGTGAAAGCTTTCATTTTTTAAATAAATTAAAAAGTGACATATTTAATATGTAGTAAGCAAAATATCCTCCTTAATATACCCAGAAATGAGATCTTGCCAGTGGAGTAAAACTTGATTTAAAACTATCCATTAGTACCATATACAAACCAAAGACATTATCTTAGAGACTTGGGGGAAAGGACACTAGTTTGGGAAGAGCCAACGTAAGGAATTAATTCTCAGATCCAAGTGTTGCCTGGACAGCAAAAGGAATATTGAGACAAACATGAAGTGGGCAATATTATGTAAGTTCATTATCAGAAACAGCATATGAAGGAGAAAGCCTCTCAATGACCAGTCCAAGAAAGTAGAAGCTGGCTTGTTTATCTTCGTCAACTCAGCTTAACACAAGAGCTAGTCCAACAAGGAAATGAAATAGAAGAAAGAGGCAGAGATCAGATTTTACAATGTTATTATCTGATATTTAAAATATGTAGGCTCCCTGAATTTCTTTCACTGGAGACAATAAAGTGCTCTTGTTCCCCCGAGAATCTTAGAGATAAGATTGTGACCTTCCTGGCCCTAAGGATTCAGTTGTTGGAGCCTGCATTACAATGATGAACTGTCAAAATTCTCAGCTCCAGCGATAATCTCAGGGATCAAGGCTGGCCTGTTTCACATGAGTCAGACAAATGCATCCCATTGTAAGTTTAGCTTCATACACAAAGAAGCTGTTTATAACAGCTACTTACCTACTGGTGTGATAGTGAGTAACAGTAAGTGCTCATTATTTTCCATGTTGCCACTCATGTAACCTTGTAAGAATGCGCTATGGGCTAGTAAATTTTAGTACTTATCCACAAGGCTTTTTGGCAAACAGGGAATCTAAAGGGCAACTATTATGCTAACACTTAAATCAATATTTCATGCTTATAGTTCTGTCTCCAAGATATTCAGATGGAAGCAAGGACAGGAGGCAAAGACATAATTTAGTAGAAAAGGATGGGAAAAGAACAACACTGTCCTTTTAACCAGTGCTTTTGGAATGAATTATTTAAAGGAAAATCTACTAAAATGATGGCTTAATTGACAAGGAAAGATAGCTTCATTTAATTCCCTCTGTTTACACATACTATTGTTTTATCCCATGGTGTTTTGTTTACTTTGGAAGGAAATATTTTATCCCTTCTGAGATAATTAATTTTTGTCAGCTTCACTGTTTATAAGGGAAACTGAGAAACTGTTAATTGAAATACAGAATGAGTCACTGTTTTCAGCAATTTTTGGCAGCATTCTAATTTGTGTCAATCCCAGCTTAATTATTAGATATTTTGGAAGCAGAAAGCATATTTGATTTTTCTCTTACTGAATTTTCTCTTCCTCTTTTTTTATTTTTTTAAATATGTGCCGCCTGACAAAGGTTATATAATTTATGTCAACATGAGGTGAAATACCAGCACATTTGAAATACCAGGAGGTTTATTGTGTCATGCTCGGCTCTTCACAGTAGCTAAATATTTAGAAAGCTCACAGAATGGGGTCTTCCTCCTTTCTTTATTTCTACTCCCAGCCCTGACCAAAAATTGTGGTTCTTCTAAAAACTTTTTGCTTGTATTAAGCCACAGTATATGGACCATCACTAATGACATCACTGAAATAAACTTCCCAGAAGTCATCAGGGAGAATTCATTTGGAAATCCAATTGAATGTCACTTACAAAGGGCAGGCTCCTAGAAGAGGCGATCAGTCATGCATTTCTGAGTTATTTGTTGTAAAAACATTAATCACTGTGAACTCATTTGCTCCTAATGCAAACTCACTACATTCTTCCACAGGAATTCTGCTCCAAATGATCGTTAATGTAGAGAGCGGAAGCTGCCGACTGTGGGCAGGGTTAATAAAATCTGTCAGATCATTGGCCAGTATAATGGGACTGTTAATGGCTGCTAATAGAAGTTGCATCTTCCTGGCTGTGGCAGAATGAAGGCGGGTGGAGAGGCAGGTGGTTTTGCTCGGCTGGCAGCCCCATCTCACACCTCCTGAGGTGGCCTCTGGGTGACAAGAGCATCACTGTGAGACCCAGCATTGCCTGGGCTCTGAGGCAGCCATGGCTGGGAGCCCAGGCACGAGCTGTGGGCTGAGGAAGGGGCCACAGGGGGGCCATGGGGACATCTCTGTTACCACACTCCAGCTGCTTGCATGCCATATCCTCCTGCAGGCCGCAGGCCAGGGTGCATTCAAGCACCTGGTGCTGTGGACATCCCAGAACTTGCCTCACCCACTCACATTGGGTCAGCAATGAGAGAAGGATGACGATCACAGTAAGAGTGACAATCACGGCTGATGCTCCCTAAAAGTCTCCTGGGCCAAGGACTAAGCCCTTTACATGCACTTATCTCAATCCTCAGAGCAGCACCCCTAAGACATGTGTCCTATTTATTATCCCATTTCATAACCAAAGAAGCTGAAGTTCAGATTCAGAAACGAGTCCAAGGTCAGATTTGAAAGTGTGTGCCCTTAAACACCATGTTCTTTTATTAGAGACAGACACACAGAAGTTGTAACCTTAAATCAGACCAAAGAAAGATGCAAGGTATGACAGTGGGCCTGGAAGTCTTTCCATTTGCATATCCGACCAGTCAGTATATTAGGACCAGCTTTGGACAAAGTATATAAAAGCTATGGTTTGTCCAAAATGCTGTTCCTCTAGGCTTTGCTACTAAAATGTGGGTACCCAGGGCCTTTCAGAGGCCTAAATGCTCTGTGTCACCCAACAGCGCCCTTGATAAGGGGCCCACAGGAGCCTGTCTCTGTCCAGTAATACTCTAAACTTAAGACTTACTCTTTCTCAGCCCGACCCTGTTCCCTCAAAACTTTACGCATTTTCTGCCATCTGAGGGTCTGACTGAACCTTAGCTAGTTCAGGTAGGGCAGGAGGGAGCTACTGTCACCTGGGGATGCCTCTGAGCACAGAATGATGTGACTGACAGCAAAGATGACCCCGAGCCAGTGCCCAGGGTTCAGCAGCATAGCTGGGCATGGGAGCATCGTGAGACCAGCACTGTGACATTCCTATGTCCCAGTGATGACAATAACTGAGGTGCTGACAGAGCTGCCCTGCGGCTCAGGAATGGGAATGAGCTGGAGCTTGCATGTAAAGGCTGTGGATGCCAGAGGGATGGAAGAGGAATGATAACTATAAGTGTAAAACATGTAAAATAATACTCACACTATTAGATGTTCCCGATGAGCACAGAGTATGGCAGAAGGGCTTAATAAATGTGTTTAATAAATGAAAGGACATTGCACATAGACTAACGTCACCTACCTTTCCCAGATTGGTTTCTGTGCTGATAGGGGAGCAGGCCGCACTAGTTTTTCCACCTGAAAACACCACTGTTCCTAAAGGCTTGTTTCCTTGATTACATCATTAAAAATCTAGTGTTAAGGGTTTGAAAGATGTGAAAAGACAGATGGTTATGAAAGAGAGGGTGAAGCAGAGAAAGAGTGGGAGGCATAGAGGGTTTTAGAGGGAGGCGTCACATACCTCCCAGCACTCACCAGCCATTGAAAAGACAGTGACACGGCGCCAGGTACAATGGGGGAATGCAGAGATGGGCTAAGACGTGTTCTCTGGACCCCTAAATCTTATGAATACACATCATAAGTGCAAGACTGCATGGCCCAGGATATTAATGCAATAAAAGTGAGTGAAAGGAATTATCCAGAGGAAAATTCAGAGACAGCATCATGGAAGATTGCATTGGATATGAAAAACATGGACAATGTGAATACAGGGAGAGAAACTTATTTCACACAGAGTCAAGGCATGAACAGAAGGGTAAAAGTGGGAGTAAGCATTCTGAGTGCAAAGGAGAATGAAGGAAACAGCCTTGTTCCAGTGGAGGAGTGTGTGTGTGTGTGTGTGTGTGTGTGTGTGTGTGTGTGAATGCAGGCACGTGCATGTGTGTTAGGGGAGCAGCAGGCAATAAGCAGGATCAAAGAGGGTGACAACACACACATTACAAAGAACCTTGGTAGCCAGGTAAAGGACTTTGGACCAGTGCAATAAGTAACGGAGTCACTGCAGATCCTTGAACACGTAAGGAGTACGATCTAAGCCAAGTTTGGGAAAGTTTCACCTGGTAGTTGTGTAGGAAGTTAGACTGGAGAGGGAAGAGAATTAGAAACACATAGACAGCCAAGGCACCCTGACGTTGTGGCTTGTCATCTTTTCTCCCACAGCACACATTCATATTTCCCTCCTCCCTGGTCGAAGTCATCCTCAGGCCACACTGCTACCCACTGAAGAAGAAAGGACTCACCTTGCTGGCTGCTGCTAGCCTAGCTTACATTAGCAGGTAAGACTTGCAGAGGGAAAACCAACTTACTCATAGACTTGTCATTCGAGACTCTGAGGGATATTCCAGAAGCATATTGTTCTGTAAGAGTGCCTTTATCTTGAGATAATAGGGATTTAACCATCTTTAAATTTTCAAGTAAGAAGGACTCTTATTGTTTGCTTTTGATATTCATAGAAACCTCACATGCACAAGTATACACAGATGTGCACACACACGCACACACGGCAAATCATGAGTTCGTTTCTCCCTCTCATGAAAAATTAATGATTGCAAAACTACACGTGTTGCTTTCCTCAAGAAAATGTCGATCTTTGGTTCCATTTGCAACTGAACCTTTGAATGGCTGAATGATCCAAGGCATCTAAATATATCCCATCTAACAAGGCAATTGGCAGGTTGAGCATGCTAGGCTTGGTCCATTCCTGTTACTCATATCATGATGGGTCAACATCTGGCACTAGAGCTCCTAGAGGGCATTTTGGCAATTGCCCAGGGGCCTGCAGAGCCACCTGGCTGGAGGCATGGGAGATCATTTAAGTAACTGGCCTAGATTTCATCATTCAACCACCAGGCAACACTAATTCCCAGAAATACTACCCAATCATCCATAATCAAGGGAAAGTGTTTAGTCGACCTTTCACCCAGTGACTGGAAAACCCCTTTCCATTCTATGGCTCGCTCATGCTTTTGCTCTACGAAAAGGGCCGTGCCAAGTACAATGCCTCCAGTTTAGAAGCTAATCATGATGTTCCTTCTCTAGTCTAGACTCACATAAACTTTTCATTTCTGACAATGTGGGTAATCCCCTAACCCCTAAATCAGCATGGTGCTGTGTCACAGACAGAAGCCAGAAAGAGAACACCTTCCAAAGGGCTTGGGCTCACAGAACCTGCTCCATGAACTTCACCAGGCTTTGTCTTGGAGCAGATCACCTTTGCGCCAGAACTCAGGTGATGGTTGCTTCCTAGCCTTTCCTTCCCTTTTGTGATGTCTGCTCCTCCCCTTTCACACCCCTCTTTCCCTGAGTGCCCAAAGTCTTTCTTGCTGCTCTTGAAGAAAGTACTTGCCCAGTAAATCTACCCCAAGAGTACAGTGATACACACTGTTTTTCCAGCCTGGAGCCTTTACGTGTTAACAACAGTCATTTTAGAGAATAAGGTTTAACATGGGGACCTACTGGTAGTTGACGTCTGCCAATAACATGAGAATGGAAAGTGGCAGATGTGCCATGTATTTGGCAAATCTGGCTTAACCCAAAGGAGTAAATTCCTAAAAATAGAATTCCTGGGATCTGGGATGGAGTAAGAGTATATCCATAAAGATAGTTCTTTCTGTTGTATGTTTTGAGGAGAAAAAAGGTGATAACTGCTAATGATGCACATGAATTTCCATACTCTTTCTTTGGTGGACTTTAATCTTACTTACTCTTTCTTGCCAAGTGTAACTTTTAGAGCTCATATATAAGATAGTACTTTTGCTCTATTAACTTTTTCTATGTAAGGACTTGGCAGTTGACCATTCATGCTCAAATCCGACCCCTGCTCTATTCCTCCTCAGAAACCAAGAAGGTACAAGAGTACCTAAGGCCACTGGTATTTGGGGGGAATTGCAGTTGCTGTAAAGATGAGAAGTAGTGATCAAGAGGGCGTGATTTGTCAGTGCCGGGGCCTACATTCTAACAACGCAGGAAATTGTGTGGTTGGGGCAAAGAGGTACAACAAGATGGGAGTCAGGTGTGAGTGCATTATCTGTCCTTTTAATTATTAGCCAGTGCTAAGATACCAATGATACTGCAATGTACAAGACACCATGCTGCCTTCTGGGACTGAATGGGAGAGAGGAAAGTATACACACAGTGGGAAGACAGGATGGTAAGACTCTAATGGGGTAAACACAGGGTGCCGTAGGATGCTGAGGGCTGGTTTCCTAAGGAAAGTAATGTTGAAACTGAGACCCAAAGAATGAATAGGAATAAGTCAAAAGAGACATGGGAAAAACCTTCAGGCAGGGAAACAGCATCTGTGAAAGTCTGGAGGAGCTGTGGCTGTGGCTGAATTGGAGGCCAGGGAAAAGCTAGCTCATGAATTCACATCAATGAGTTTGGACTTTTAAACTGAGGGATTTCCTGTGGAAAAGTTTTAAGCAGAGGAGTAAAGTGATGTGGTTTATGTGAGAAAGATGATTAGAAAGCTGATTTTTGGCTGAAGTGTGGAAATTAAAAAGGAACAAGATAGGGAGACCAGTTGGTGGCATTTGTGGTAACTCAGGACAGTTGACGTTAGCCAATGTGTGACATTATCAATCAATCTGCAAATAGAATTAGAGAAGGTGAGTGGTAGAAGGAGACTTAGAGATCATCTAGCATTGGAGACCAGCGCTGTCAGTGGGTTAAATGATAGTCCCAAGGTCATATGGCCAGGGAAAATCAAAGCGGGGACTTACGCACAGCTCTATTTCCAAATCCAGTTATCTTTCAACTGTATTCATATGGCCAGGTATTTGTTCAGTTCTCAGTACATGCAAAACATGCTCTGCTAAGTACTGGAGGAGTTGAGTATGTGAAGAAAACTTAGCACTGTCTCTAGAGTCTAAAAGCTTTCCAGGACTGTGCTTAGATTGGATGTCAAAGTGAGGTAATGGAGCAAGTGGAAGGAAAAGATGGAGACCTGTCACCAGCAGAACTATGACTGGGTGGACCCCAGTGGGGAGCTGGGATTGGGGCCTCCTTATCATTAATGAAGCTGTAAATCAGCATTTGGTCTATGAGGCCCCATTATTCCGAGAATAAATCAAATACACTTGCATGTGGGCATTTTATGCCTCACCACTGATTGAAGCTTCCGGACTCCTGTTCATTCCCTGATTAGGGGAGCTCAGATTCTTTGTTGCCTGCTGTCTCCACCCTCATGCAACACTCTGGGGCCCATGGGCCCTCACGGCCACAGATGACTATCAACAAGTTCCACAAACTGTGGATATCCATGGAGATGTTTTAGGGAAGAGGCTGTGGGTCAGCTGTTGGGCGTGCCTGTTTGGGTGGTCAAATAGGGAAACACTATAGCAGGAATGAGGTCAGGAATAGGGTCTTGGGCCAGAGAGAGCGTGAGAAACAAACATGAGTCAGAAAAACGGCAATAACTCTGAGCTGGGGAAGCATTTCACTGCCGAAATCACATCGCAACAACCTAAAAATAATTACTGAGACCACGGGGACTGCCTCACATGTGGCACTTGATTTCTGTTATGCTTCAGATTGTGAAATTGGAGGGCTGGCCCTTAAGTGGAAAAATAAAGCTTTATAAAGTAGTAATAACTGCAAATCTTTCACTTCCTTTGGAAAGCATTAGTCACCTATAAATATGGTAGCTCACTCACTCCTCCCTTCTCTCATCCCAAAACACCTCACCTAGCTCTTTCTGAGGCAGTGGTGAGGAGCAGGAAAATAGAAATGTTCCTACTGCTGGCTCTCATTCATTCTTTTATTGAATAAATATTTCCCCTAACACAGGGCTGGTCTTGCTGGGAAAAGCAAAGTTATATAAAGCCAACCCCAGCCTGCAGGGAGTTTGTACTTAATAAGTGGAGATGAGCCATGCATACAAATTATAAGAACACAGGATGGGAAGTGATAAAATGTCAGTACAAATGCAAGGAGCCACAGGAACACGTAGGAGGAAGTGGTTATGCCTTGCTGTGCAGTGTGAGAAAGGTGGGCATTCAATCTGAGTCCTGAAGGACTGGCTGGGTTGGAACTTCAAAAAACGGGAGGAAGTGAACAACACAGCACAGTCCCAAGGCCAAGAGAGCACGGACCACGTTTGGACAATGGTCATCAATTCACTTGCTGATCTCTTAGTGAAACAGAGTAATAGGGAACCACCCTGGAGCTGCCCTCTTAAGGCTGTGGCTGTCATGCTAGAGGCGGTTAGACATAGTATAGACAATGGGAGATGTGATTGTTGCTGTTGTGTGCTGGTTTCTATGCTATGGAGGTAGGAATGAGAAGTATTAGTAACATGGCCAGAGAATTTCAAAAGCCTATGTTGACCTCGGTGCTTAAAACGGATTGAAATGGTAAGATATGGGACACAAAATAGAATAAAACAATATGTAAACAAAAGTTAGCCAGAGTACTCTTTCCATCTAGTGTAATCATAATGTCTTATCTTCATCCACTGTTATTTCATAGTTCCAGTGTCTTCCCACGTCTGAGTGCTCAAGCCCCTTTCACCTGGCTGCAGGGGTCCAGTCCTCCAAGACCTCCATCTCTAAAGAGTCCTACTAATTGAATGAGTGCTCATGTTGTACACACTCCTCAACATCGTTCTGCCCCAGACTATAGAGCCACAGTACCTAGTTTTCTGGGCCCATCATCTCCACCCAGCTCCGCTTTTAAGGTCAGCATGCTGCCCCTCACCCACACCCCCACTGCTAATAATGCCAACACTGCCAGCGCCCATTAGTCCTCTACGTTGTGGAGCTAGAACAGTGCTACCGGCCACTGAAACAGCCCCAGCTGGCCTGGAGCGTATCCCCACCTTGCTCTTAGTAGATCAGAAATCTGCTGATGCCATAGGTATCTCTGCTAGTGTATAAGGTATTGCATTCCAAGTGCAAGTGTCACACAGATATGCAGCTATAACCCAGCTTTGCGGGAGATTATTGACAAAGTCACTTCTCAGTAGCAGTTGGTATGAGGCGAGAGATAATTCCTTTTTTCTATACTATGCTCACTCAGGTGACATGCACAGCAGAGCCACCGGGGCCCCCAGGTTTAACAATCCTCTAAATTTATGCACTCATTTACATATGCACTCTTACACATATAGATATCATACCCCCAGAGTACCTTAAAAACTGCCAGAGGGCTGGGCTGAGTTCTAGGATCAGCCATCTTGCCATACCTCGCGTCAGTAATACCCTTCTCCGCCCAATCGTGCATTTGCATTGTGTGTATCCTGTTCCCGAGCCACTGTTACCCTTTCCTGAAGCGTGACCTTCTTCTGGGACCACCTAGGTGCACCAGAGTTTTATAATCTCCAGTCTTCTTTGCGATCAAAATCCCAACACCATTTTCCACAGAAGGAATCCTTAGCCCTCATGTAAATTAATGTATGAAAATAAATATAAAGATGCCACACAACTCCCCTTATTTATCAGCATTTGGGGGCCAGGCCATCCAGCATGCGTACTGAAGTAGGGTGGAAGTGGAGGGCGAGGAGAGGAAACGGTTATCTACACTTCACATCCTTCCTGTCTAAACCTCAGCTCCTGCTCACCCAAAATACCTGTTAGAAATTAGAAATAAGAGCAGCCCAAAGAGGGGTACAGCTGTACAATCAGAAATAAGGGACATACCTGAGACACATTGTTGAAGTAACAGAATAGCTTCTGTGGATTAACTGGCATGCGGCAGGCAAATGAAAAGGAAAAATCAAGGTTAATTCTGAGAATTTTCAGCTGGTGGACTGGGAAGAGAGTGATTCCATTAATGTAGAGAAGTTAGGAAAGAAATAGTGTGGGGTATAAGAAAAAAACCTCAGTTTAAAAATGTTATATCTGGGTCTCATTCCAAAAAATTCTGATTTAATTGGTTCAGGATATGTCCCAGGCATCAGAAGTTTTAAAGCCCCCAAGGCCATTTTAATCAGTACCCAAGGAAGAGAAACACTTGCCTAGAGGAACTTCCAGGAGAGGCCTGGAGAATTAGACCTGGCCTTCTCAGGAGAGGTTGGGCTGCGGAGATCCAGGGAGTTGAAACCTTCTGGTGGTGGGATAAGATTGTTGGGGGGAGGGAGAGCGAGAGAGAGAGCGAGCGAGAGAGAGAGAGAGAGAGAGAGAGAGAGAGAGGAGCGGAGGGGAGAGGAGGGGCGAGGAGGGGCGAGGAGAGGAGAGGAAAGTGAGTGCTAGGGAAACGCCCTCTAAGGGACAGCATGGGTAGGGGCAGCAAAGCAGCAAAGAATGATGAGATGGTAGAAAACCAGGAATGTACAAGAAACTCATGGTCCCTGAAGGGAAGAGGAAGCTTCATGCCAGAAGAAGGCATTCCAGGGAGGGGTGGGCAGTGGTTTTAAAGGCCATGAAGAGATTGCCACTCCAACTCTCATTACTGCCAACACTTTCAACATTCAGGTAAATTATGTATCTAGCACTTTAGTTTCACAGTTTCTATTCATTCTATTTATCTATCATCTATCTATCTATCTATCTATCTATCTATCTATCTATCTATCTATCTATCTATCTATCATCTATCTATCTATCTATCATCTATCTATCTATCTGTCTATCTCTATCTATTATCTGTCTATTTTTGCTTGACCTAAAATTTATTTGAAAGTAAAGTAAATCATGATAGGAATTTACATTGTAAGACAATGGTAGAAATTCACAACGTAATGCTAAAACTCAGATTTTATTTTTCTAGCTGTTAAAGCTAGAGGTTGTTTTTAATATGTCATTATTCATATTTCATTAGCAGCATTTTGTATGGGAGGAGTAGGGAGCCTGGGAAAGTAGGTGAACTGAGGTGTGATCAGGAGATAGGTTGCAAAGGGCAGTCACAGGCTGCTAAGGAATCAGTCACCAGGTTACACATTGTCAGGGACATTTTCGTTGTAGGAAGTCTTCTGCTAACTTGAATTCATTTGCAAATGTAAATGCAGGGTGTGCTTGCCTTTTGGCTTTAAACGAAACGCTGACCGTCTCACATGTTTATGTATGGAGTTGGCATGAAACATGGGACCAGAGGAGCCTTTTTTCTATGTATTCCACTGGGCTAGAAAGACATGACCTAAGGGTTAATGCTTTAAGAATTATGCTTACAGCCCACAAACCCCCTCGCTTGCTACTAATCTCTAAGCCACAGACTTCCACTATTTCCCTACTGATAAGCTATGGATTTCATGATAAGCTACAAGATTTAGGAGAGGAGACTATAAGATTAATTTTTGGCTACCAGTTTGTGCCTGCCTGCCCTGACTCACAGATTCACATGGCAGACAGCTCCAAAAGGACACGTATTATTGACCTCTCCCCTGAGGGTCAGACTCACTGACCTCTTCAAAGCAGTCATACAGTGAACATCCGGCTAACTAAAATTTGGGAGGCTACTCGGTACATTTCCCAGTTTCCAGAGGCTGCAGTGTTCTTGTTGGTTCGGGCAGCTGAGAGCTGTCTGTCTGCAGCTGCAGGGAACAGCACTTAAAGGGAACCATAGGTGCTAGTAGAGCCACCCAAACAGCCATTCATTTAAAAATATAAAGAACTTGCTGTGTTCTGGCATTTAGGAAACTGATACGCGTGATAGATATGATCCCTGTCCTTGTAGAGCTGCCAAGCTAGTGAGAAAGCGAGTCAAATAGGCAACATGGGTAAGTTCATGTTGCGGGAAGCACATGCATAAGAACCTAACCGAATGGGGGTGAGAGGATGTTCAGGAAATCTTTTTTTGGAGACACTGACTTTTACGCTGGGACTTGAAGCAAGAGTATGATTCAGCCAGGCAGAGAGCAAGTAGAAGTGTGTCCCAGGAGGTGAGAAAAGGTCAGAGGTGGTCCAAGCAGACACAGCTCTGTGGGGAAGGCCCAGAAGCTGCAGAGCTTGGTTCATCAAGACACAGATGCGGGTCCAATACTGTGGACTGCAGATCTGAGGGTGGACGGCTGGGCAGGGCAAGGCCAGGGAGGCCGGGTGAGGCAGCTTGGGTATTTTTCTAAAGTAACAGGGATTCACTGGAAGAAGGGGAGCACCATAAACAGATTTCTCTTTTGAAAAGATTATTGGATGACTGGTGGTCTATGGCATGGAAAGTGGATTGAAGGGAGCAGGACAGCTAGTGAGTAGGCAATTACAGAAACCCAGGTGAGATGAAGGAGCCAGGACTGAGATGATGAAATGAGTGTCCTGGAGAAACATTTAGATATGAGTTTATGAACCTTACCTGGGGGCTAGGGAAAAGCTGAGACTGACTGAGACGGAGGGCAGTGATGAATTTACTTTTGGATTTGCTAAGTCAGTCCTTCTCTTTCCTACCTTCCTTCCTTCCTTCCTTCCTTCCTTCCTTCCTTCCTTCTTTCCTTCCTCCCTTCCTCCTTCCCTCCCTTCCTCCTTTCTTCCTTCCTTCCCTCCTTTCCTTCCTTCTCTCCCTCCCTCCATCCCTCTTTCATGCCCTCCTCCTTTTTATTCTCCTCCTCCTCCTCTTCTCTCCCCGCTCCTCTCTTTCTCCTTCTCTCTGTCTCCTTTTAACCTGTATTCAGGCAGC
Source organism: Rhinolophus sinicus (assembly GCF_036562045.2). Classification (NCBI taxonomy): domain Eukaryota; kingdom Metazoa; phylum Chordata; class Mammalia; order Chiroptera; family Rhinolophidae; genus Rhinolophus; species Rhinolophus sinicus. The sequence continues at coordinate 67,168,999 of NC_133756.1, forward strand.
CCTAAAGAAGTGATACCAACTGAGTGTGACTATCCCCTCTCTCAGGCCTCTCTGCTGACTGCCCTTCTTTAAATAATTGCGGTCTTGCCTGATACTCTATTTGTATTTTCATTACTTTTTTCACTGTCAGTGAACACACCTATAACTTTTGTTGTGCTTTCTCTGTGAAAGCAGACTTCATTATCTTATTTCCAGAACTTTCCTTGCCAGAACCTTATGTGAAAGAAACAAAAATGAATAAACAGAAACTTCCCAGGCCGCTAGGAGAATGTCCTTATCTGTTGACCATCATATACTAATGTGCACGGGAACTAAAAAGCCCTAATTTCAAATACATAAAGTAAACAAAGTGAATTAATTAATGCAACTCATTTAGAATGTCTTCAAATCTCCTCATTGACCCCAAACTGCGAGGCCTAGCTACTTCTGTCCCTTATACTTTCTCTGGCCTGTCATGAGAAGCAGCCATGCAGGAAAGAAGTACTGTGGATATCCTTCTAAAATGCACATGCCCGTGGAATGCACATTAACAGAATTCCACTACTGCAAATAATAATATTTGTTTTCAATCTAGTGGAGTTCTGATTACATGAGAGGAGCATCTAGACAAGTTAGGGACAGAGTGACACTAACAGGGCTGGGATTAGGAAGCAAGGGCCAACCCTACACTCACACAACCCTAAAAGTGATGCCTGAAATTTTTTTTATTGTCATAAGATACACATGAAGTTTACCATTTTAATGAATACAGTTCAGTGGCATTAAGTACATTCACATTGTGTGCAGCGATCGCCACCATCCACCTCCAGAACTTTTTCATCTTCCCCAACTGAAATTCTGTCCCCATTAAACAGTAACTCCCCATTCCCCCATTCCGCTCAGCCCTTGGCAACCACCATTCCACTTTGTGTGTCTATGAATTTGATGATTCTTGGTATCTCGTATAAGCAGAATCATACAATATTTGCCCTTCTGTAACTGGCTTATTTCATTTTAACATAATACCCTCAAGGTTCATTCATGTTGTAGCATGTGTCAGAATCTCCTTCCCTTTCAAGGCCAAATAATATTCATTGTGTGTATATACCACATTTTATTTATCTGTTCATCTATAGATGGACACTTGGGTTGCTTCCATGTGTTAACTATTGTGAATAATACTGCTATGAACATAGGTGTACAAATGTCTCTTTGAGTTCTTGCTTTCAATTCTTTTGGGTATATACCCAGAAGTAGAATTGCTGGATCATGTGGTAATTCAATGTTTAATTTTTTGAGTAACTGCCGTACTGTTTTCCACAGAATTTACACCATTTTACACACCTATCAATAGTACATAAGTGTTCCAATTTCTCCTAATTCTCTCCAACACTTGATAGTTCCTGTTTTTTTTATAGTAACCCTCTTAATGGGTGTTAAGTGGTATTTCATTATAGTTTTGATTTGCATTTCCCTAATTATTAGTGATATTAAGTATCTTTTCATGTGTTTGTTGGCCATTTATGTATCTTTGGACAAATGTCTATTCAAGTCTTTTGTCCATTTTTAATTGGATTGTTTGTTAAGTTGTAGAAGTTCTTTATATATTCTGGATATTAATCCCTTATTAGATATGTGATTTGCCAATATTTTTTCTGTTCCATAGATTGTGTTTTCACTCTGTTGATTGTGTCCTTTGATTCACAGGGATGGCCTCATATTTCATACCATAGTTGCCTCCCTTGCCTCACCCTCGTCCTGGCTCTGAGATTAGTCCTTGTCTCTTCCACAAGCATTTGACAAGTATTTGAAACAACCAAGATCACACTTGGGTTTATGAAAATTTAGTTAAGTGCAGAATTTTGTTCTTCCATCTAAATTCCTTTGATAACCTGGGATATCCAAATTTCAATGTTGTTTATGAAGCATAATCTAACTTGTCCTAATTGTTCCAAGAGATGAGCAGCCTCAAAAGAAAGGTTGCTGAGAAGATTCCCACTGTGCCATCCTCAGAGGAGAGAAGCTTTTAAACTCTCATTAAATGATTGCATCGTGCCAGGAACTGTTCTATTTTACACGTGTTTAACTCCTTCAGTCCTTACAATGGTCTTATAAAGTACATGATGTTTGTACCTCCACTTTACATGTGAGTGCTGGGCATGGACAGGTTGAATAAATTATTGAAGGCAACATGACTAATAGGTGGCAGAACTAGGATTTGAAGCACAGAAACCTGGTTCCAGAGTCTGTACTGTTAACCAATTATAAGCTATAGCTGAAAAATCATATTCCCCATTTTTAATTTTAAAATTATTTCAGACTTGCACATCTTCCAGTGCAGTTGGTTTCCAGAAAATTGAATTTTTAGGTTTCACTTAGACACTGCGGCTCCTCTCCTAGCATTTCTTTCCTTATATTATACAGAAATTACTTATATTCTATTCTCACATGAAAAAGATTTAAGCGTCCTGTAATTCCATCCATTCCTACTTTACACTCTATCCATGGCTATATCCATGAGGTAAAATCAGAACCAATAATTAAACCCCAGGCATACTGTGTTACAGCAATAATGCTCAATCTCTGCCCCTCCTATCCCAACAGATTTGAAGAGCTAATTAAAGATACACCTGACTCTAAAGTACAGAAATGCAAACCCCACTTGTCTGGCTGACAGCCAGCCAGTGGGCGCCATCTTAGCAGGTTCAATGTCTCAGCAGGTGATACCTCTCAGGAAAGGAATAATTCATGTTCTCCCACACACTCTTTGGCTAATGATATGCTCAGTATCCTCCCATATTTTTTCACCAACATTGAACTTAATAGATTAGGGAAAATAGCCCAGCCCATGAAATAAGATTTCTTACTGAATAAAGCCTATCCAGAAAAGACTCACTTCTGTAGTGTTGTGGAACACCTTAGCTGTTGGCAAATGTCTCCATTGATTCCTTTCGTTTGCCTGGGTTCTAAAATCCATTGATCTTGAGGAGAAAAGAGCTCCCCCTGACCTACTGTCCTAATCATTGTGACTTGTCATTTTCTGCAGGGTCCTATGGATCTACTCTGAGACCGGTACGTGGGTGTATCCTGTGTTTGCCGAACTCAGCCCAGTGGGTCTGGCAGCCTTCTTCTCTGTCAGCTACATCTTTCTTGCCAGCATCTACCTATTTGGAGAGAAGCTTAACCACTGGATATGGGGTCAGTGTTTTTCTCTTTTACCTATAGAAACACTTCTTACTATCTCTCCACTCCTGGAAATAGAGGAGAAACTAGTCCAAAGCAGAAGGCAGTGATGCTTGATGGCTTTGTCCAAGGATTCAGACAGGTCTTTATCAAGGTGTGCAAAGGAAAAGCCTGGGGGAGTTTGCACTTTCTCAAAGGTCCCCATCAAATTATCTCCCCTCCTCCGCCAAACAGCACCTCATTGAACTTTAAAGCTAAAAGTAATATTGTTCAGAGAGCTTAGAACCCAGAGAGCAAGGTGTCAACACCCCCAGCATGAAAACATGGACTCAGGGTCTCCCTCCCTTAAGTAAGAACTTGATGGACACAAAATGTTTAAATGTGAAGATTTTTTGCTTCTGTTTGTTTGCTTTGCTTTGTTTTGTTTGAAGGAAATGGGTCCCAATGATCCTTTTAGGTCTTCCTACCTTAGCAGTGCCTAAGTGAGTTCCCAACCCTCTCCCATTAGGTGACGTCTCAACTTTTCATCAAACATTTACCAGATAAAAATCACATCCTGTACTTGAGACTGAAATTCTCATTTGGACAGGGCCTTGGGCAATGTGAATATGTCAGTAAGCTAAGCTTTCTAATCATAGGTGGGTGGAACCACTTGCTTCTCCATAAGAAGAATTAATCTTAACTTAGTTGATTTTAAAATAAAAGGTTTTATTTTCCTTCATGTTTCCCCCACACTCCCACCCCCAAAATATTATTTTGTTTGAAAATTAACCACCAAGAAGTCAGGTGGCAAAGTACACATATTTTCCCCATACCCAAGGAGAAGTGCAGGAACTCTACCCTGCTTTGTATATAAGGAAGGCAAGAGTCACATAGTCTCCCACATAACACGCCCACATGTCATTCTGTTCTATCAAAATAGAAATGGCGGAAGTGGCATCTTCCACCCGATCTATGAGCTGGTGTGAAAACATAAGCTGTGTGTGCAAAAACACAACAATTCCAGAAGGTCCAGTACAAGAGTGTATATTTCTGAGAGGAGACTGAGACCCTGGAGAAATAAGCATGCAATTTGGCTTTTTCACATGCTTTCTACTTTTGGGGAATTTAACTGATTAAGAAAGTCTCAAAGGTAATATCCTCCTTGAAAGCAAACACTTAGAAATGAAATACTGAAAATTATTCTCAAAATCAGGGCTCCAAATCACAGGAAGCTATTCAGAAAAAAAAAAATGTGTTGACATTTCAGATGTGTCGACATCTAATGCTAACGAGTTTTGGCTCCTTGAAATTCTGGGTAAAGATTTTTGATGCCTTCCCCAAATCTATATTTAAAAAAAAAAGAAAATAGAAAGGAAGGAGGAAACTAATCCATTTAAAATTTGGCAGATATAAGATGTGCAGAGGAAAAAAATTGATTACTCAGAGCTTAGAGAACAACTTTTTGAATCAATTGTATTGAGTTCCATAATGATTAATTTTTAAATTGTTAAACAGTGATTTTTAAACATCCATTGAATTAAAAAACAAATATTTCACCATATTTAATATTATTGAGATATTTATTTTGGACTGCCCAGAGATTTGTTTTTACATTAGACCCTGAGTTTCTTAAGTGTTAGGAGTTTGTCTTCTCCATCTTTGAACTCTGCATTTGCATTAGCTTACCCAGTGGATCAACCAGTGCAGACAGAAGATATCCAAGGGCTCTTCTCTCTAGGATTAAATGGGACTTTGTGCAAAGATGTTCTAGAGACCGTGGTCAAGGAATGACTCTAATGATCGCAGACTAAAGTACTGGACAGGGAGTTTAAGGAGCACAGAAGGGTGATGTATGGTATGCTGGTTGGAGAGCTGTTGAAAAAAAAATACATTGTTAGGGCAAGAAGAACAAGATAGTGGGAAGAGAGCTGGAATAGAAATCAAGAAAACTAGGGTATGTACCTCACCTGTCCAAAAACCAACTGTGTAACCTGTGTCAAATCCATTCACCTCCAGTGATAAGATGACCTCTAAGTAGGACAATGGCACATCTCAGTTTGGTTCTGGTTTAATGCCTGCTGTGCCAGTGTGCATATCATTTAGCATCACTTAGTCTTGGACAATCAATTGTATGATTCCTCTATCTCTGAATTCCTCTCCAAACCTTCTGTTCTGGATCCAGGGGAACACGTAAGTAGCTACCAACTCTGTCCAAATCCAGGGCTAACCCTATTTTCTCACCTCCTTGTTAAGCCTGAGCTTCCTTGGATCAGAACAGAAATTTAAAGGAGTGCACTGGTGATGCCATGGGAAGCAGTGATTAGAAGAAAAGTTCTGTGCCAGACTTTCCGGGTTCCTACCTTGTTCTTACTTCTTGTAGACCTGTGACACCGGGCAAGGAACTCAGTGTCTTTCTGTTTTAGTTTTCTCTTGTGTATCATGGAGACAATATTAGTACCCACCTCCTGGAATCCTGGAGAACAATAAATGACTTGGGAAGTGTCAAGGGCCAAGAACAGGGCCTGGAATATAGGGGTAGTCACTATTGCTGTTAATCTCATTTTTCTCCAGCAAAAATCAGCAACCTTCTTTTGTATGTGGGTATTCCAATCCTCCCCTTTGATTTTATGCATAAATTACCAATTTCCTCAGCTAAGGCAATTAAAAGTAACAACCACCTAACCAAATGCAAATTGACAGAGATTGTGCAGTTCCTGAAGAACTTATAGAGTGAAATAGGAGGTCAAGCTAACTGAGGCTAGAATTAATTTGAATCTCTGCATCTGAAATCCTGAGACACAGTGTGGTCTGTTGGGAGTCACCAGCCAAGTACCAAGTGGTCAAGAATTATCAGTCAAGACTCATGTGATATGCAGGTGTCTCTCTGGCAGTAGTTCTTGACCTTGACTGGACATTATAAAATCACTGGGCAAATTTTACAAATACTAATTCCCAGGTCCACCCCAGATCTATTAAATCCATCTCTGGAAATGGGGACTTGACATGGGTATTTTAAAAAGCTTCCTAGTTATTTTAATTTGCAGTCACTGTCAAGAGCCACTGTCACAGCAGTGCCTCTCAGATTTGTATTTTCCTGCAAATCTTCTTAAAATAAGGATCTTGTTAAAATGCAGATTCTCTCATTCAGTAGATCTGGAGTGTAGCTTGGGATTCTGTTCTCCTACTGTGCCCCAGAGAAACAGATGCTGCTGGACTCCTCTCAGCTTAGAAATTGTGTCTACAAGCATCCTAATCCAATGTGGTGTTCTCCCAAGTCAGCTGCTGGGCTGAGAAGGGTGCCGGTAGTGATGGCCACAGTTGCTGAATATCTACTCATTTGCTATCTCTGCATGTGTTATGTCAGTGGGTTAAAGTGCAGAGGAGAGTGACAAGGGCAGTAATGTAATAAGGAATGGTACCAGGAATCAATTGTCAACTTGGAAAATATGTGACATTCTTCAGGGGCACGTAGATGTAGGGAGCTGTGTACTAAGGGGACAGATGCTGTCAGACCCTCAGGAAGGTCTTGCTGGCCTTTAAGAAGATGTTCAAAAAGCTCTCAAGTGGTTCCAGAGGGCCACCCTGCATGACTTGTCACCATCTCATTCCCTGCCCTATAATAGCTTTTGTGTGTCATGGGACAGAGAACTGACTCATTTATTGGGATCAGATAGATACCCACCAGCAAAGATTCAATGTCTACTTTTGGGGCAGAGTTAGGTGGAACACTGATTTCCAACAATGATGGAAGCAGACAGGAGGAAGCTGTCTCTGCAGATCATTGCAAGCTTGGTCCACCATGCCTGAGGACCTGGGGATACCCAGACAGACTCTTTCCACCCTGACTGGGAGAAAGAGGCCATCGTTGAGGTGGGGTGGGGGGGAACTGGGGGGAGAGGGTCTCAATATAGGTTGCCTTCTCTGTCACTTAATACTTAATTTTGTTTCTATTTTTTTGATGAGACACAAGGATGCTGACCGCAGGACGCAAGTCCGTCACAAGGACAAAGCCAATCCACAAGCTATATCAGGCACAGAATGTGGCGACTTGTCTCCAGGCCAAAATGGAGGGCCTCTTATATGTACTAGTAGCTATGGCAAGAGAGGCAGTCAGTCAGCTGATGGCCCATGACCTCTCTCAGTACATTCCTGAGGGATATGTACTGGGGCCTGAGATCATAGATCCTTTTCCACCAAATGACAGTTTATAAGCTGATACTTCCTGTCTGGCCAGCCTTCCTTTCATATTAGTTGCTCTAGAGCAGAATTTTTGAAAAGGAGATTTTATTGGTAAACGCAGCTCAGAGGCCATCTAGTCTATCGCCTTGGTTTTATCCAGCAAGAAATTTGTTATACGAGCTGCCTTGCATGTTGTCCCCGATCATTTCATACGAAAAGAATCTTATCATGAGATAATGCCACGTGTATTTCTAAAGCATTTCTGCGTTTCTTTTCCTAATTTCGTCTCCCTAAACTCAAAGACAGTCCACTCTGGATTATCACATCTCCCTCTTCCTCAGCCTCTGTCCCCATAAGGGTTTCTCCAGCCAGGCCTCAGCGCCATCTCCTTCCTGCTACTTCTGCCCTGCGATTGTGTTCCTCAGTGCTCACATCTCATTCCTCTAACACCTCACACCACACGCCCCCTCCCCAACCATCTGCCTTCTCACCTTTTCCAAGCCAACCCGCTAAATCTAGGCAAATGTTCTTCCAATTTTTAATTCAAAGTCTAGCAGCAGCTTTTGTGGTTGTAGATACATAGATGTAAATCTTTGTGAATAATATGTTTTTACTTATCCTGTGTTCTGACTATTGGAATAATAAGGGGTATAATCACATATAGTATCCATAGTGATATTGATTACAAGAATAGTTCCTTTACCATGCCAGCAGAAAATGTTTGGATCTTGCACAAGACGAACATTAAATGTTTGGCCTGAAATATCTCTACTCCTTGGTACTATCTAACAGAGGATGAAGAAAGGACTAAAATAAGTCAGGACTGTACCTAATTCCCTAGCAGCCAACTAGAAGGGGTTCCACTGGGAAAAACTCCCTTCAATGAAAAGAGCGATAATATTATTTCCCAATCAGACTTCGAAATCTATTTTGAGAACTTTGTTTGGGTAGAATAATATAATCTACGACTAAGTCAACAGTTCCCTTATCTCCAACAATGCACTATGAAAATGCGGTAGGAAAGAAATTCTGAGGACTCAAAGAAGCCTAGAGACCGCTGAGCCCCAGGATGTAAGACTAAGGCCCCACCCCCACCTGCTAGAAACAGAAAGGCAAATACCATTTCTAAAAAATTATATGCACACCATGTAAGTCTCTACAGAATGCAATGACTGCTAGAGTTCCTCACAGAGACACATTTGAGGACAGCGCCTTCTCTAGCATTTTGGTGACCATGTGGTGCTCCATCTAGCTGCTTGGTGTTCAATATGGGCGGCTCTGACCCAGTGGAAGGAGCCCCCTGTTCTCCTCATCCAAAGGGACTTCCTGCTGCTACTGCCACTCCTGCTTCTGCTGTTTCTCTCTAAGCCTGCACCTTCTGCCCTGTTTCTTATACAGAGACGGAGTCTCTAATCCTTGGCACCTGGGGTCAAAAGAGTGAGGTTATGATGACAATTTGATTCAAAGCACTGAGGTTGGTAAACAACATGCAAAAAGGAAGTTTTCAGAGCCCGCAGAATGACTACAAGGGGAAGACATTTGAGAAGTTTATATTGACCAAGCTCTTGAACATGAGGGAATTCACGTGTGACTTAGTCAAAAAATGATTCATTAAAAACCCAAAGTATATACTTCACAGAAGGTAGTGTGTTTGTACTTAAAGGCCTAATGTAAAGAAAACCTAACTGGGGAGGAGAAAATTCACATCAAAAGCAAAAAATAAGTGAAAGCATAAATGAAAAGAACCTGAAGCCTGTAAAGCTGGATACATTAGTAAGGCTTTGCTAGAGTGACGGGTGGTAGTCTGAACTGGTGAGGTTTAGAAGAACAAGGGACAGGACTGCTCTTAAAAATATTGAGAAACATGACTATGGGGACGGCCATGAGGGCTGTGAGGATGTGTCTTTCCTAGAAAATCAGTGTGATGAGGTGCCACAAGCAGGACTTCAAGTTATCAGTCACTAAAGCCTCTGAGAAGGGGAGAGCAAGCAAAATAAAATTAGGAAAATATTTAATGTTTACTGTTAAGGATATAATTTAAGTGTGTGTGTGCATTTGGGGGTCAGGGCTTAAAAGGTGAAGCCTGAAATTAGGAGAAGGAGATTGCCGCGGAAATACTGAGCCAGGACTAACAGAACTCTAACTGCCAGAATGATCAAGAAGATGCTGAGTTGACAAAAGTTTTCAAAGTGGGATTGATAGCATTTGCCAATAGATAGGACAATGCGTTAATGAATTTTAGAAATTTCAAAGCTCATGCAAAGATTTATGATCATTAAATATGGGATAACAAGTTGTTGACGGGATGGAAGTCATTCTAGAAATCTGATGATATAATTTCAGTCAAATAAAGATCCTTTAAAGAGCTTACTAAAAACTAATCAATATGCTAGTACTTTTCCACCCAGGCTGATAAGTTGATGTGGTGAGAGGTCATGGAATGACCTCTAATTACGTGAATATTCACTCTTCTATTTCCTTTCTAATTTGATGTGGTCTCTTTGTCTCCATATGCAAAGTCTCAGTTTGTTGATGGATTGTGCGCCGCCTGCAAACATGTGGCCAAAATCAACAGCAATCGGTGGTTTACATTAGACATGCAGAGCCACATGAAGACCAATGGCACCACCGGCAGATGGGTCACCATGAGCCGAGCACCAAGGGGAGACCACAGAGTGGCTTCTTGCCCTGGTGATAATGGTGGTGGCACTCTGCTGTCCTTAAAGTACATCTTCCTGCCTTGGGAAAAGTGTTCTCGACTTTCCACTGCCCCAAGTGAGGGTGAATGTCCACCTGTATAAGAACACCTGTTAGGGAAACCCTGAGGTCTGAAGTCTCTGTTCTTGTTTGCACAGGTGACATGAAGCAGCCAAGAAAGAAGAGGAAGTGATTACATGCCATTTTCCAAGAACTAAGGAGGAAGAAAACACGAGAGTTTTTTGTTCTGTTCTTGTCTTTCTTTTTGTTTTTTTGGTAGGGAGAGGTGGTGGAGAAACATAGGAAAGTAGAAAGGACAGGAAACCATATTTAAATTTAATAAGAGGGTTATAAAACTAGCTTAATTTGAGGACTCCTGGTTTTTGAAAGGCTTGCTGGTCATGCCCAAATCAGCTATTGCTGTCTCAGAATTTGTGACCTTTGTCTGACCTCTGTGGAGGATAGTCTGTGCCCAAAATCTGGCCATAGGCCAGAAGAACTCATAAACTCAGTATTAGAGAATATTTAGACAGAATAAAGACTTTAGGATCATTCAAGCTACTCATTGTACAGAAGATGCTGAGGACCTAGGTGAGAAGTTACCTGCATGAGGCAAAATGTCAGACCGAGACAATAGCTTTAGTCTCCCAGATCTTGTAATGCCCAATCCTGTGCCATTTCTGAATAACCCCAACTTTCCTAAAAATAAGCCTTTTTGTAAACTAGTTAATTTCATGCATTGTTCAACTAGTGTTTTTCCCCTCAATCTAGATAGACGTGTAGGGAGATGGCTTCTACCTAGTTGTCTGTCTACCTAGTAAGGTATGATAGCAAGTTATTTGGGGCAACGACAAAGTAAGTTACAAAAAATATTAGGAAATCTGTCCATCTCTCTTGTGAGCAAGCATTCAGGGCAGGCATAAACACTGAACATGGTGACATTGTCAAAATCTCTTCCACTTGAGTTTTGATTAACTCATCAAATAAATGCTGTACGTTTGACTTGGGAACAGTCTAAATGGGAAGTGATATGATTATGAGGAGCGCTGAGCGTGCTTTGGTACAAAGTGCTTTGCTGAGTTAGTTTGTAGTTTAACAAAGTTGACTGTCAGGTGATTAGCAAGCACATTCATGAACCCTGCTTTGATTTTCCTAGTGGAATTTTCCAGGTCTTTATTTCCAGACATATTTTGTAAAGAACACAAATGACAGATGTCTAGTGGTAGGTAAACATATTCAAATCCATGGGTGTGTCCTCAGGCCCAGGTGAGTGGGGGTGTGGGCACCAGAGTAAATTGTACTTGGGCTTCCCAACCTAACATTATACAGGAGAAATTTGGTAAAAATGGATACAATGTGGTAAAAACTGTTCCTGGGACCAAATTAAACCTTGATTGCTGCATGACTGACTATTGTGCAATATCTCTTCCAACACCAGAAATGCCTCAAAAATACCTAGAGCAGTCCTGAAGGGTTAGGGAAGAGACAGGCTAAACCTGCAGGGGAGGCAGTGCAAGGGAAGACGAGGCGAGGCACCGAGAAACCCGCGTGACCCCTACTCCTCTACTATCAGGTAATCTGAGCCTGAAGTCTTTTTGGATTGAGCTGGGAACACCCACTCTTTTCCTATACCTTCTGCTTCTTGACTGCCCCAAGCACCTGGTCTCAGCAGGAGCCCAGAAGCAGTTGTCACAGTGGAAATTCCCCAAATAGGAAGCCCACAGGGGATCACCCAAATTTTCCACACCCCAAAGATGACTCGGGCTGCATAGGTCTCAGAGTCCTAGGAAGCTCTTGGCTAGGATGAGCCTGCAGATTTCTATTTGTGGCTCCACTGTCCCCAGGACCAAATTAAACCTGTATTGCTGCATGACTGGCCACTGGGCAGTATCTATTCCAGCACCAGAAATACCTCAGAACCATTTCCCATTGAGCACACAAGTGCTTCCTTGGTGATGCTGTGGCTTAAGAAAGGAAAAACAGCAAAACACCTATAAAGAACACTGATTAAACATTCATTAAAAGGTATGTAATGCCTAGATAGGCTGTGTTAGGCCATTAATGGTTAGAAAACAACAATACAAACCAAATGATGAGATAACCAGCAATGATATTTGTATAGCGTCATGTAATTTGCAACCACACTCACATCCATGATCTCATTTTGCCCTATTACAAAATCTTATCAGTAGAAAATGTATTGTGTGCTCATTTTACAAATGAGCAACCTGAGTTTCTGATATTAGTGAGCCGGTTAAATGATTAAAAACCAACTCTCTGGAAAAAGAAAATTTTAAGCCCCTGATTTCCATGGTGTAAACACTCTGTCATGGCCTTTTTCAAGCTACCAACAAGTCACTGAATGCAGAGTTGGGAAGATGTGAACAGCCCCTCAGTTCTCGCGAGCCTGTACAAGCTGGCTTCAGCCCAGCACCGGGTTCAGAGGAGGGAAGGACTGATCCAAAGTCACAGAGATGGTTGATTCCTGGGCTTACCTTCCTTCCTCTTTATGACAGAGCAAAAAAAAATAACTGGTCATCTGGAAGCCTTTATTTAAAACAACAAAAGTGTATGTATATCTGCAAGGCTTGACAAAAGAAGGTGGTCAGGGGACCCCAACTTGGGAACTCTTATCCGTCCAGGCAGCGGGAAGAGTGCCACGACCTCCTCATGGATGGGTCTGTACCTGTGCTTATGTTCTGGAGGTGCCATCTCACATGCGACACCAATTCTGAATTTGAGGGAAAGACTTATCTTGGTTGTCTACACAATGCATTAGCCCTACCCGCCCCCCAAAAGAGTCATACATTTCTCAAGCTATTTCCAGCTCCTCTGCACCTACTCGCAATACTTGTCATAACAGGAAGTCAGTTTCACATATTATAATCCACAAACACGTTGTGTCTGCACATGGGGAGTGAGAGAAGGCTGAGGAAGGACTGAGGTGAGGACAGGCCTCCCAGAAGGCCACCTGGCTAAGCACTGAACCCATCCTAAATCTGAGCAGCCTACCTCCCAGGGGAAGTGTCAGAAACCAGAATCCATATCCAGACATTGTTTTCCTTTTTCATGCAGTTGGTAGCTCTTTTTTTTTTTTTTTTTTTTTTTTTTTTTATAAAACATTTGAGTAGGCAGCAAAGCCAGTCAGAACTGTTTATTTATAGCTGTGGATTTTCAATGCTGTATAAATTAGAAATCATTGCTGAATGAGGCCTGCGCCCACTCACACACGCAGGGCCGCTATCTGTGAGTCCTTTCACAGAGTTTGACTGTACACAGTCTAAAATGGGAGAAAATGACATGCTCCAAGTCAAATGACGGAGTCACAGCTAAACTGCAAAGCAGAAAACCAGCAATTATTTTTCCTCAGCACAATATGGGGAGTACGACAGGTGCAATTATCCAATATTATTTAACAGCACTGGTTTGCAGTATAGGGAGAAAATAAAGGTTTCTGTGTCGTAGAGAGGAAAGAAACAGAAAAAAACCTGCCTCCCAGCTCCTGTTTCTGTGGATTAAGCTGGGTTATGTAAATTGAAACTGCCCAGGATTCCGAAAAGGAAAGAGAGAACTGCCTGGATCCCTCATCATTCCTCCCGGAAGTTCACAATCTGCCTGGTCAGGGGCTTCTGACCTTGGGGACCCTGAACATCGTCCTCTTAGCTCCAGGTAAGACTGCAAGAAAGGCTGGGTTTGCTGGAGTTCCTGTCCCTAAGAGGGGAACCCTCTCCTGCGTTGGCTTTCCCTCCCTCAGCTGAATTAAGTTGAGGTAAAAGAGAAGGTGGCCCACATTGAATAATTTTCATTTCCTTAAATCTCCCCTCTTTGGCCCCCAGCACATTTTTATTCCTACTCCACAGCCTTTTCTTAAACTGGTCACCCTACCTGGAAAGAACTCTCTTCTTCCAGCCACTATCAAACAAATACATTGTCCTTTATAGTTTCAGAACTTACTAGAGCACCACTTCCCAGTTCTCCTAAAAAGTTTTATTTTAGCTCTCCAGGCCCTGGACTCATTCCCTTCTTGAAACCTCATTGCAGGCCACCTAGTCCTACCCAGCATTCAGTCACTCTCTTCTCCATCTAGTCTCTTGGCTTCCACTTCCATAACATTATGGAAAGAACCTAAGATTCAGAACCAGATCAGCTCTGAATTCAAATCCTGACTCCTCCATATATAGAACTTGGGGAAATTAGTTTACTTTCCTGAGCCCGGGTCCCTTGAAGTCATATGTGAATTCCTTCCATAATAAAATAAGATCATTTAAAGTGGTGGATGCAAGTGCTTGGCACCCAAGAATGCTTATCCCATCCTGCTTAACTGCAAACTCCTTGAGGCCATGGGGCCATGTCTAGTTGTCAGTATTCCCCATAGGGCCTAACTCGGCACCATGAGAATGTACTGAAAATACTTACAGACTGACTTAAGGATTACTTACATCTTATCAATCCTGTAGGCTTCATCACCAAATATCCTCCTCCTCTCCCAGGAGCTGAGATTCCCCACATAAGACTCCCTGTTTCATGTAAGATCCACTCCGTCCTAAATCCCAGAATCCTATTAACAGTGACGATCAAGTTATAGTTTCATACGACCTAGCGTGGAAAGCACATTGATGAAATGGGACACAGGACAAATAAAATGTGATAAGGAGAAAAAGGATGGAGGAATGGCATGGAAAATGAAGATTGCGTGCTGGTGAAGCTCTGAATTAGAGAACTGAATGACCCTGATTACCCCAAGTAGAGCCTATGGGAACAAGATTCCAAGTCAGGGACACTGATCTCTAAAAGAGAAAGTAGGTATCATGAAGGCCTGGTTTAGTCTGACTCTTACTTCATTGTAACCCAGACTTCTTCAGTCACTCCCGTGGTGTGAGTCTTCAGGGACCATGGAAAGGGCCTCTGCTCTTACTGCCACTGCGTATATCTTGCTAACATATAAAAAATTATTCACCAGGGATAAAGCCTTCCATTTGACATGTAAAGACAAATTTAACATGTAAATGCTTAGGAGAGAGGTTACCTATTGACTTATACTCATTCATGTTCAGTTATCAATGAAAGATATTTGATGATTGGAAAGCAAGTATTAATATGGGAAGGGGCATTCTTGGCAGAGTGAAAATGGGTACACAGTGAGGAAAGGAACAGCTACAGAAAGGGTCAGCGGCAGACTCTGAGGACAAACCTTTCCTAGTTCGCAACATTTTACCATGCGAGTTGCCAAGAGAAGACTGGGTGTTTGTCTTGGCTCTCTACCCCTCCTTGGGAGCGCTAATCTATGGTTAGCATACCCCAGAATAGAGTTAGAGAGTGATCCTGCCCACTGATGGGTCAACAAAATTCTACATGCCTTTGGAGGAGTAGAAAGAGGAGACACAGCTGTGACATGTCACTCTTTATGTTTTCAGTCTTGATTGTCTGCCTGGCACTACAGGAATTTAAACTTGTTTCATGGCTGGGGAGAGAAGTTAGTGTTCGGTTGTCATCATTTTTAAGGAAGGTGACAAAGCAAAGAAAAAACTTTGGATTCCGTTGGTTCATGAAGAGATTTACTCAGGGTTGGACTTCCCTGAGATTCCTTCTGTGTAAACATCAACCAGTCCCAGAGCTCCTGAAGTGTTGAAGAGAGACTGCCACTTATTAAGGGCTCACTATGTGCTATCTGGAGGGCAAGGGTTATAGCTTATCGTTCTCCACACAGAGTACAGTACATAATATACAGGAGACTTTAAATACATACTTGACACTCAGATTTAAGTAACTGGTTCAACTGTCTCATGGAGGTATTAGAATTCAAACCTAGATCTATCTGACTCAAATACCCCACTAGTTCCAATTCCACTGTGGCTTTTAATATTTCCTGATGGATGTCTTCAGAAATAAATTTTATATTATGACCCAGTAGAAACACACACATGTACTTTTAATATGTGTGATAGACCTCTTTATTTTCTATCCTAGTATCTTCTATTATTTGAAATCTATTGTGACCATTAAACTGATTTCTTAATCCAACAATAGGTGTGCAACCAATGAATTATACAACACTGCACTCCACGATAGTGTAGGATTCATTAATACACTGAACAAGTAATTATCAAGTGCCTACTATGTGTATGGCCCTGGCCATATGTGCGCCATGAGAATAGGGACACGGTGGTCATCATACTGACCATCTTCATTAGGGTTAGAGGTTTCCATTCTTTCATCCTGCAACACCTTTGGGAATGCAGAACGAAACCCTGTTTTTCCAGCACACTCTGTTAGCAGCTGCTCTGCTAGACTGAGCTCCTTTGAGATGCTGACAGGAAGAAGAGAAAAAAACACTTCCATGACAACAGATTACAAAACCTTCCGCTGAGGCTGAAGTCTGGCCTGAGCAGATAGATTTGGTTACATTTTAGGGATTTGTTTTCACTCAACACTTAATTTTATTAAGATTCAAACTATGAAGTTAGATGACATAGAGTTAGGAAAACAAGTACTGTGTGATTTCACCTTGCCAGAAATCTGGCACACAATTCTGAAAACTCTCAATCTAGGCGTGTTTTATTTCATTGGAAAAATTTTCTACCTATAGTCTAAAATGTACTCACATTGTCATTTTATGTACATGCATTAACTCAACTTTGCCAATTTTTAAAGTCATGTGATTAAATTATTTTTTTTTTGGTAAAAGTAGATTGCATTGTAATCTTTTTATTATAAAATAGATTGCATTGGCACTGCTTTTATTTTCCTCTGCCAGACTTCCTGCCATCACGACCTTTTAGTGCCCTCACATATCACCAAATTAAAAGGCCAAGGGATCTATCTGCAACCAATTCAGTCAGGCTTCCTGATCAGCAATGTGACTTTCTGGGTAAGCCTCACATAAAGGGAAAGAAAAGACCTGTTGCCAAATATCCTTCCAACAGGTGAATTTCTCCCAGGACCACCTGGGAGCCATCTTAGAATCTGGGCATGGAATACAGGGGTTACTTGAGTAGCTGAAAGAACAATGATACAGGGAGATTTTTATGTGCATTCTGATTTAATAAAAACACCACGTGCTCATGAATCTTGGTTCTGTCGTTGCTTATTGGGAAAGAGATTGAAATTACACCTCGGGAGCATTGGGGTAGGTATCTCCAAGGGTGAGAGTCAGCAACACTCTAAGCTGTTTGTGCATGAATGTGTTTGTGTGTTCCAAGGGGTTGTGCTTGTGCACCTGAGATCAAAGAGCAGCCAGCCTTTTTTCTCCTGGTTGGTGGGTGGAGGTGCCCAGAGAAGACAGTTCTTTGATTTTTGCCTTATTGCATTAATGACGCTCACCTTGTGCCCTTCTACACTCAATACTTGTCATTGCACTTTATCTTACACGGTAACCCTTGAAACATTCTACAAGTACCAGTGGCCTTGGCGCCTACTACAGAGTATCATTAGACTAGTCTGTTCAACCAATACCTAAATAATTCCAATTAACATTAGGTTAAATTTTTCCATTACTAAGTTTAATTATATTTACAATATAAATTCATTTATAGTTGCAATAATCTAGAAGTAGTACAGCTATAATCTGGAGTGGTTTTCTAGGGATACCATAACAAAGATCACACAGTGGCTTAAAAACAACAGGTTTATCCTCTCACAGTTCTGGAGGCTGGCTGTATAAAATCAAGATGTCAGCAAAACCATGCTCCCTCTGAGTACTCTAGGAAAGAATCCTTCTTTCTGATGACTCATGACAATCCTTGGGACGTGGCTACACCACTCCAATCTTCATATGGGAGAAGGACAAAAGGCCCCAGACTTAAATCCACCCACACCATGGAGACACTAGCTTCTCACTCATGATGGTAGAAGCAGCAGGAGGAATGGCTTTCTGGACCAGACTCCAGCTGGAGGAAGGAAAAGAAGGTTCGTTCCCAGCACACTGTGTCAGCCCAGAAACCTGCCAGCTATCCTAGGGCAGGAAGTTGGGGCCACACAAGGCCATCTGTTTTCAGGCTTCTGGGTCTCTTGGTGTCCCTTTTTCTTTGTATCCCCCTTGATTTATGAGACTAGGAGAGGTGATCACTTCTCATTTAACTTACTGTGAAGATGATTAACTAACTACATCTGCAAAGAACCTATTTGTAAATAAGGTCACATTCTGAGATTCCAGGTAGACATAAATATTGGAGGAACACTATTCAATCCAGCACATTATGCCTATTTTACCAATGAGGGGATTGAGAAGCAGAGATCATTGGATATCAAATTCTAGCTTTTCATTCTTCTCCCGTCTGAATTCAAACCGTCACCAATAATTCATACCATCTATTGAGCACCTACTATAAATGTCCATTTGCTGTTCATTATCTCTAGTCCTCCCCACATCCCTGAAAGGTAAACATTATTATCCCATATTATCTCAGTGTTAAGGATAAAGAAACTGAGGCTCAGTGAGGCTGATTGATTTTTCCCAAGGAAAAATTATCCAAGAAGAATGGAGCTCATGCCCATTTTGTTCCACTGGGATGCCTGCCCCCTTTCCTTTATGCCACAGGATTTCTACCAAATCCTGTTTCTGTTTCCTTCATGATATCTAGAAGACCAACCCTTCCTTTGGTCTCTTCAAGGTCAAAATGTTATACACTTTCATTTTAAGCCTTCTGAGGCAATGTGGAAGGCTACAGGCCCTGGAAAAAAAATGCGTTATTGTGGAAAACCATCCTTCCTGACCCCCAGCAGCCTGAGTGCCCTGGAACATGGGTTAATGGACACTGAGGGGAGCCTTAAGGGAGGAAAACAAAGTGTGGCTGAAGGAATATATGGCAAAGTTATTCAGTCTTGCCTGCGTATTTGGAGTCTCCTGGGGAGCTTAAAAAAATACTTATGCCCAGACCACTCCTCCAGACATTCTGCATTGGTCTGAGCTATGGATTAGGCATTGGAACTTTTAAAAGACGTCTAGTTCATTCCAATGTGCAACCAATGTTGGAAGCACTGATGTATGGGAATTCTCCCTGAACTTTATTTTGAAATGGCAGCAGATGAGATCTGATTGAACATAATAAGTTTCAGGTTGTTTTACACATCACCTGGGAGAGCTACCACCTTCTTTCCTAGCTGCCTTCTGGAGCCCAGCCATCCTGGCAAATTTAGTGGCATGACTGACTGCCTGGTCCCTTTGGATTCAACACCAGAGGTGACTTTAGGGTGAGTACAGGGCAAGGCTGTGGGAATGGTTCAGAGGCCTCTACAGAGCTTTCTGATTGGGTGTTCTCACATCTACCTACATAGCTCAGTTCACTTCCCCAGCAGTGAAAGAACCCAGACTGCTAGAACGTGAGGGATGCTCCTTGTGGGAATTCTGCTAGTAGTCAGCTTTGGACTTGAACTACACCTTTAACTCTCCTGGACCTCTGGCCTGCCTGTCCACCCTGCAAGCTCAGGACTTGTCAGCCTCCTTAATAGCATGAGCCAATTCCTTAAAATAAATCTTTATCTTTACACACACACACACACACACACACACACACACACACACACACCATAGTGGTTCTGTTTCTCTGAAAGACCCTGACTGACTAGCACACTCCTCTACCTTTCTTCTTCCCTGAAGTGAGTGCCTTTCTCTGGGTTTGCCCTCCCTCAGTCACTTGTCCCCCTCCAGATCATTTGCCTGCAGTCTCTGTGACTCACAGGCTTATAATAAGCCCTCAGCTTCCGTTTGCCAAAGTCTCTCTCTTCCTTTCATTCAAGAGTCTCCCAAAATGTCACATCATCCAATCAAGGAAACAACAGTCTGTCCTCCCTCAGATGAGCCCATTCAGTGAACAGATTTCAGAAAGAAAACCCTAATGTATGAGTATTGCTTTGAAACTGTTCCACATGTGGCCATAAGGGCACCTGACATTTCAAACTGCTCTGCCTTAGAGACTGGGTTGCACAGGGCTGGGTCTGTACAACACAGATTCCTGTTGGGCTATTGTGCTAATGATGATCACACAGCCATGGCCTTGGGTGTGGCAGCTTCCTAATTAAGGTGCTAAAGGCCACTGCCCTCCATGGTTACAACCAACCTCACCCCACCTTACAGCTCAGATAACATTGCTTACCTGGTGTATTGGGTGAGAAGGTATGAAGGAGACAGGGCAAATCCATGAGCATAAGTCCTTTTGACTGTGGGTCACTGTGCCTTCCTCCTGGGAGCAAGGCCCATTATTATATAAGCTCAGTGCAAATGATCGATACATAAAGTCCGCAGCAAGGAGCACAGTCACTGATCTGGTGGCCTACTACCTCCTCCATCCCCCCACCGCCGTGTTTACTTGCAGGCCCGCCCAGGGTCAGAGGCCCTTAGCAGCTATGAGAAGAGAAGCCAGGGCCAAACCATGGCAGTTGTGAAAGAACTGCAAGGGTCTCATCACTACCCCCTGAATTCTGGTTGATGTAGGATTGGGGGGACACTACCCTTACCTTCCTACTGCACCTAGGAAACGGCCGAGTGCTGTTTCTGCAACCACCATTAAAGCACACTCCCAGTAGACATTGCATGGGCTATAGAACACACTGCCTTAAAGCTCCACCAACAAGCTATAATTCTAAAGACCTTTGATTGGCTTGGGGAGAGGGTGATAGCCAAAGGATAAAGAAAGCCCAAAGGATAAGCTCATATTATAGAGGCTACTTCAATGCCAGAAAGAGCACGAGCTTCACAGGCAGGCAAAATTCAGTTAGTCCCATTTCCACAGCACTGGGTGACTCATTCAACCTGTCAGAGCTGGGTTTCCTCATATATAAATTGGGGGCAAAATACCTTGTATTACAGTTACTGTAATGTATGGATGGAATGTCATAATGGATATAGAACACAGCCCAGGGTCTGGCAGTCAATAAACATCAATTTCCTTCTCCGCTCTCTTAACTCAAAGGCTCTGTTAATCCACTGAGGGATGTTTATAGGTTATCATTTGCGATCCTTATAAATCTAGTGCGTAAATCACAATGGACAAAGCAGCTGATGGTACACAAGGAGTCAGAACATTTTAATGGGAGGGACACTAACTTATCGCCTGTGTGACTTCACAAAATCAACAACAGGGTCCCAATCATTCCCCGCCTTTAAGTGCAAATTAGAGACCACTACATATTACCCCACAGAATAAAAATGGGGAGAAGGCAATGAAAAACTGCAAATGCCATAGACTCCAGTAATCCTAGTTTTCAGAACCCTCTTAGTCTTCATAAAACAGTAAATTTCAACAAGCAACACCATATCACATAGACTTCACTAAGGGAAGCAGCCCCTTGCAAATTCCTCTTTCTTGCCACCCAACATATGGGAATACCTCCCGAGCAGGCCTTGTATTACAAGGCACTAGAGATCAATTCATGTTTTAATTAACAAGAGACAAGGAGGCCATTCTTGACATTTGGAAATGGAGGATTTAAAGCACATTTGCTGAGTTTCCATTCTCTCATCTTGTAATAAGATGACTTGGCAGGATGTCCTTACAATGGTAGTATACCTTTAATGGGGTGGGGGAGAATATATATTCTCTTCTGGTCTTCAACTGCATTTTTCTTTATCTCATGAATAATTCTAGGCCTACAATTAAATGGAATGATGAGAGCCCTCTGGTGGCTAAATTGACTCTTCCCTTTACTTAGAGATATTAAAACAAATTATCTTGGGTTTTGAAAGTCTTATGCCTTTTCCCAATTAGCATCTTGCTGCATAAATTTCATGTTTTCTCCACCTGTGCCACTTCACCCCCAGGTAAAGAGATCATGCGATATTTTTTATTTTATTTTAATCTCTTTGATGCTCACACTCAGCAAATACCTGAGCAAATATTTAATCTACCTTCTGAAAAGATAAGAAATTTTTAGAAATTTAATTTTCAGACATTTACCCAACAAATATCTATTGGGCATCTGTAACAAGTCAAACACCATACTAAGTACTATAAGATATGTAAGGAAATTTAAAATATAATCTCTGATTGCAAGTAGTTTATGGTTCAGTACAGAAAAGAACAGCTTTGAATATTTTTAAGTGTGTTTTTTTTCTATAAAACACAATCACTTTATCAAATACATACATTTTCTTTGAAGAGATATGCTCTTAGGTCCTCTATCTTCTATCCACTCCGGTGCGCGTAGCAGGAATCAGAGCTCGACTCTGGACTCTTCCTTCTCCCACTCGCCAATCCAGTTATTCACTATGTCCTGCCAATTCTTCTTCTTTTTGTCTCTATTGACATCAGCTTAGCTTAAGGCACCATCATTTCAGGTTATTATAATATACTTTTAAAATATGTTTAAATTATTTTTGAGTGGCTAACACATGCACAAACCATAATATCCAAAGTGAGTGCACAATAGTGACTGCATAAAAAGTAAGTCTCTCTCATGCCCTATGCCCTAGCCACCCAGCTCCCCTCTACAAAAGCAACTATAATTCCAATCTCTTGCATATGCTTTTACAGGTACTGTATTCATGTACAAGCATGTACATATTTTTTCCACAAATGATGACATGCTATTCTGCCCCTTGCCTTCATATC
The DNA here is from genome assembly GCF_036562045.2 of Rhinolophus sinicus. NCBI lineage: Eukaryota > Metazoa > Chordata > Mammalia > Chiroptera > Rhinolophidae > Rhinolophus > Rhinolophus sinicus. Next base: position 67,191,564 of record NC_133756.1, read on the forward strand.
TTTCAGTACATGTTGGAGAAAATACTAAATCAGTGTAAAGAGGGCTGCCTCATTCTGTTTTAAGAGATGCATAGATTTCTATTATATATATATTATCATAATTTATGTAATCAGTTCCCTATTGATGGAAATTCAGATGGTTTCCAATCTTTTGCTATTTTAAGTCGATGCTGCAATAAATATAATCATATAGACATCATTTTGCATGTGTGCCAGAATATACTTGGGATAAATTCCTAGAAGTGGAATGGTTGGATCAAAAGAAATGTGTATTTTTACTTTTGATAGTTATTGCCAAATTACTCTCCATAAAGGGTTTATCAATGTCTACCCTCACTGATAAAATATGAGACCATATTTCCCCAAATCCCCCAAATATAGTGGGTTGAACAATCTTCTGAATAGAAATGGTATCTCAACACAGTTTTAATTTACATTATCCTTATTCTGAGTGAGATTTAACATCTTTTTGGCTTAAGATGTATCTTTTTTTTTAATTTATTGGGGTGACAATTGTTAATAAAATTACATAGATTTCAGGTGTACAATTCTGTATTACATTATCTATAAATCCCATTGTGTGTTCACCACCCAGAGTCAGTTCACCTTCCATCACCATATAAGATGTATCTTAATATATATATATTACTTTTTTTTTTTTCTAGGAACAAGCTTTTATATCTTTTGACTGTTTTTTTCGCTTGTTTGTTTTGAGTTGTTTCTTTGTATTTTTCTATATTTTTATTTTGTATTGAACTACAGGAGCTAGTAGCAGGCAGCCTTCAAGACACCCCAGATGGCCTTTACCTCCTGGGACAACACCCTTTCATAATCTACTCCCACATTGTACCAGGGTTGGTCTGAGTAACAAGCATTATATGGCAGAAGTATTGGTACATCATTTTCAAGAGTAGCTTGTAAAAGACATTTGACTTCTCTCTTGGTGGCTCTCTTTCTTGAGTCACTTGCTCTGGGGGAAAACAGTTGCCATGTCAGCCAGCTGCTGCTGGGGAAGGCCATGTGGTGAGGAACTGAGGCCTCCAGCAAATGCCAGTGAGGAACTGAGGTTTCCTGCCAAGAGTTAAATGAATGACCTTCAAAGTGGGTCATCAAGCCCCACGTGAGCCTTCAGATGAGACTGCAGTGAGAGCCGGCATCTTAACAGCAATCTCACAAGAGACTCTGAGCCAAACCACCCAACAACGCTACTTCCAGATTCCTGACCCTCTGAAACAGAGAGATAATAAATGTTTGTATTCGAAGCTGCTAAATTTGGGAGTAATTTATTATGCATCAATCAATAATAATATAGAGCTGTAAATACATTAAGAAAATAACTTCTTCCTCTTGAGTTTGAGCTTCTTTATACGAGTTTCAAATACTTCACTCTATTTGTTGAATGTCTATCGGTCTTCATGACTTTTTTCTTTATTATTTCCTTTCTTTCTTGCCACACAAAATTTTTAATTTTTACATAATGAAACCTACCAATTTAGGGAATTACTTTTACTACTTAGAAATGATGAAAAAGAGACTAGAGAAATGATGAAAAAAATGATACCTTATTTTATTGCACTTTACAGTGTTGCATTTTCATCAACCTCGAGGCAAGACCCTCCACCAGCAAAAAGATTACGACTCACTGAGGGCTCCGTGGATGGTTAACAATTTTTAGCAATAAAGTGTTTTCAATTAAAGTATGTACATTGTTTTTTAGACATAATGCTATTGCACACTTTATAGACTACAGTATAGTGTAAACGTAACTTTTATATGCACTGAGAAGCCAAAAAATTCACGTGACTCACTTTAATATTCAGTTTATTGCAGTTCTGTAACTGAACCAGAATATCTTTGAGGTATTCCTGTATTAAACATTATTCATGTTTTGTTTTCCTCCATTTCCAATAATAAAGCTAGGCTTTTGAACCAACCATCCCACTAAAATCAACTAAAAATAATGGACAAAATAATTTTCTAATCTTCTTAAAATCATCAAAGAAATGACAAGATAATAACAAGTTACCAGACCAAGGTCTAAAAGTCTCTAAGAACCCATAAAGACAAGAACGGCCACCAAAGCCTTTTGCCCTGAGGACATATGATGGGAGAACGTGTGTTACTATTTTGGAGACCTCATAGAATAAGGACAAAGGTCAGGGTCCACCAGGTTGAAAGGTTAATATTAGTCACCCCATCTTATGCTAACTTAGAATCCCAAAGGAAGAACCCTCAGGAATAAAGATAAAGGAGAAGTAAAACTACCTGCCCTTCCCCTCAAAAAAACAGTCCCAAGATAGAGATGTCTTAATCCTGAATAGACCAAAGGAGGAAAAGCGCATAAGTTATCTGTCCCTGAGTAGTTCTACCCAGAGATTAGCGCCATGAGAAATTACAGCCTAAATTCAAAACCCAGGAGTGGTTCAGAAAACATCAAGCCACGACATTAGTTTAAATTGGTTACAGAGAGATAGTGCTCCTAACTGCCTGGCAGGGGCAATGCAAAACTATCTAGAGAAAACTTCCTTCACCCAAGTCACAAGAATCACCAAAAGCCATGTCTCTTGGACAATGACAGTACTGAAGTAAATGGTCACCTAGCCACAAGGACATAAGTTATAATGAGAAGGAAAAAGCAGCAAAACAACAACAAAACAAACAAACAGAACACTGTAAACAGATCCTGAAAGTCTTCAGGTCCTGGAATAATCAGAGGCAAATTATAAAATAACTATGTTTAAAGAAACAAAGATTTATAATATCTGTAATAAACAGGAACTTGGGGGGAAAGTGACCTAGCAGACTTTAAGAACCAAATGGAACATCTACAAATTAAAAAATACAAAAACGTAAATTAAAAACTCAGTAGATGGGTTTAAGAGAAGAGTCAACAAAGCTAGAGAGAACGAGAAGACAGAGCGAAAGAAATTATCCCAACTGTAACATAAAGAGACAAAAATGGGAAACATACGGGGGTAGTTAAAAGAAATGGAAGATTGAATGAAAGCCATATGAGGACGCCAAAGAAAATTATATTTAAAAACCAACTACCAGAACTAATTACTGAATTTATCAATGTCAGAAGATACAAAGTCAATATACAAAAATCAATTGCCTTGCTATATGTAATAGCAAGCATTTGGAAATAAGATTTTCAAAAATACCATTTATAATCAATAGTATAAAAACATAAAATATTTAGGGGTTTTTATTAAGGGAAACTTTATATATAGTGAAATGCACACACTGTATGTGTTCAGTTTGATGAGTTCTGACAAATGCATACACCTGTATATCCTATTCCACGCCTCCTCCCCCTCATCAAGATACAAAACATTTTCATCACTACAGAAAGCTCCCTTATGCTGCTCCCAGTCAATACCTGTTCCACCTTCAACCCCAGGCAGCCACTTTTCTGATTCCTTTACTATACATCATTGTTGTCTATTATAGAATTCCATATAAATTGTATCATACAGGATATACTCTTTTGTGTATGGCTTCTTTCCCTTAGCATTGTATCTAAGGTTGTATCATATTCTTAAGGTTTTCCATGCCTATGCATCAATGTTTCACCCCTTTTATTGCTTTTATTATATATGGCTATATCAGTCTGTTTATCCATTTTCCTACATTTAGACATTTGGGTCAATTTCTGTTTGAGCTATTATAAATAAGGTTGCTATGAACAGTCCTGTCCAAGTACTTTTATGAACAAATGTAGAACATATTTCCTCTTTTCTCTTGGGGAAACACTTAGAAGTGGGACTGCTGAGTCAAAATACACTTATGTATTAGAGTTATCCCCATAAATGGCTGACCCACTGGACTGTAAGCTCTTTGAAAGCAGGGCAAGGTTGGTTCACTGGCTTATCTCAGGTGCCTGGCACAGTAAAGGGCACACAGGAGGCATTAACCACGTATTAACTGAGTCAATATATTGAGGAGAAAATATCAAAAACATTTTATATACGCACACAATATATCTTCCATTCAGCTTGTGTTTGTTATACCTTGGTACTGTTTTCATTGCAATGTTATACACACCTTAATAAATTGACAATTTTGTAAAATAAATTGCATGAAAAAGACCCAAGGAAGTTTGAATCTCTAGTGATAACTATTTTTAAATGGTTAATATTTATTGAACCCTAACAATACTAAACAACTTACAATGATCTTCACCGTCATTCTTTGTACTCCAAAAAGTCCATGCAAGGAACTAAGGCTGACAGAAGTTAAGCAATTTGCTTAATATCACACAGTGAAAAATTGGTGGACCTGTAATGAAGAGGAATATTTGGCTTATTTTTTAAATAAGTATCTATTTCAATTTTTGTTTTTTTGAAAAAGCAGTTCCAGTCCAAATTTTCCTACACAAAAAAATGATGATAATAAAACTATAGGAATCAAATGAGATCACTTATTGAACAATTCATTCCATCAACAGAAAAGCATGATAAGTGGGTAAGATCTCACCTCATTGTCACCATCATAGAATTTGACCACGTACTGTGCGTCCTTAGATACGTCACTGCTCACTTGTAAAAGGGGATAATACCCACTACCTGATTAGAAGGTACCATGTACATGAAGCCCAGCACACCAGTCGGCACTGAATATATGCCCAGCACAGAGCTGCAGCTGCCACTGCACTTGGCATGTTCACACCATGGTTTCTTATTTCTGGCCCACGTGTCTCTCCCTGGTAGGTAAGAGGTCTCCTAACCAGGCTTTATGATTCTCCCTGTCTCAGCCATACCAAAGCTATGACCAAAACAACCAATCACAATGTGCACTAGCGAAGTGCCCGGTGTCAATCACAAGAGATTCCAGCAATAAGTCCAAGTAGTTGCAAACCCGAGCATTCCTTGCTCTCTCAGGGAACCTTTCAAGTCTTTAGTTTAAGCTGCGCCTCTGACTTTTCAGGAATGTGAGCAAAGTGAGCCATGTGTGTAAATCAGCGATCAATGGTTCTAAACATAAAATGCCTCATTTACAGCCATAGTCATTTCTCTATAAGCCAGGGGGTACAATTTAAGCTTTGTTTAGCTACTTTTCATGCATCTGAGCCCTAAAACACTGAAATCATATTATCCTTAAGTGAAAGCATCATGTTCATAGGTAATTTCAAAGCTGCAAGGCCTCACTAAATTACAGGCTGTGCTCATAAATCAAACTGAAGGCACAGAGGTACAGCACTTCTGACATCATATCAACCAAAAGGGGTGGACGGCCAGGTTGCTTCTGCCGCATCAAATGGCACACAGCCCCTATTCCCAGCCAAGACTATTCCTGTGAAAGAAAGTGACCACAGCAATGCCATGGTCCTCCAAATACTGCCAGGCTCCCTGGCCACACTCTGCCTTCTATGCTGAGGGATGTACTGAGTCAACAAAACAAACCTCAGGGCAACAGGATCTTCCAGGACAGATGTGGCCCTGCCAGGCCTGGGGTGGCCCCCAGACTCATCCTCTCTAGGTACCAAACCCCGGTTTGGGTGATGCCAGTGAGCTCAGGGACCTGCTTCCTGTCATTGCGCTGCTTCTCCTGAGGTGGCTGCTTTTACCACCAGTGCACTCTTCTTGTCCTGTTGTCATTTGGCCACTGGCTTTCTAATGTGCTCACCATTTCTGTTCCAAGTGTACAGCTAAACGACTACCTGAGGTTGCTATATAGTTTCCCTTTTTCAAAATTTAAGTATAGTTGGTATACAATATTATATTAGTTTCAGGTGTACAATATAGTGATTCAACACTTCTGTACCTTACAATATGATTACCTCAGTAAGTCCAGTAATCATCTGTCACCTTGCAAACTGACAGTATTATTGACTATATTCCCCTTCACCTTTTTCCCCCAGGCCCCACCCTCTCCCTTCTGGCAACCATCAGTTTGATCTATGTTTCTATGAATCTGGTTTTGTTTGTTCGTTGTTTGGGTTTCTTAGCTTCTATACATAAGTGAAACCATATGATATTTGTCTTTCTCAGTTTTTCTTATTTCATTTAGCATAATACCCCCTAGGTCCGTCCATGTTGTAACAAATGGCAAGATTTCATTCTTTTTTATTGCTTAGGAATATTCCAGTGTGTGTGTGTGTGTGTGTGTGTGTGTGTGTGTGTGTGTGTATCACATTTTCTTTATCCATCCATCTGTCCATGGACACCCAGATTGCTTCCATATCTTAGCTATTGTAAATAACGCTGCAATGAACATAGGAGTGCATAATCTTTTTGAATTATTGTTTTCATTTTCTTTGGATAAATACCTAGAAGTGGAATTGCTGGGTCGTATGGTCAGTCTATTTTTAGTTTTTTTGAGGAATCTCCATACTGTTTTCCATAGTGGTTGCACCAACTTGAGGTCCTACTAACAGTGTGCGAGGGTTCCCTTTTCTCCACATCTTTGCCAACACTGGTTTGTTGACTTTTTCATAAAAGCCATCTTCACTGATGTGAGGTGTTATCTCATTGTGGTTTTGATTTGCATTTCCCTGATGATTAGTGATGTTGAGCATCTTTTCATGTCTGTATGTCTTCTTTAGAAAAATGTCTCTTCATGTTTTCTACCCATTTTGTATGATTAGCTAGTTTATTTTTTTGGTATTTTATTGTACAAGTTTTTATATGTTTTGGATATGACCCCTTATTAGACATATCATTTGCAAATATAGTCTCCCATTCAGTGGGTTGTCTTTTTGTTTTGTTGCTGGTTTCCTTCATTGTGCATAAGCTTTTTAGTTTGATGAAGTCCCATTTGTTTATTTTTGCTTTTGTTTCTCTTGCAAATGGGATACATCCAAATGATATTACTAAGATTGATGTTAAATAGTTTGCTACCTATGTTTTATTTTAGGAGTTTTTATGGTTTCAGGTGTTACATTTAAGTATTTAATTCATTGTGAGTTTATTTTTGTATATGGTGTACTAAAGTGGTAGTTTCATTTTTTTTTTTTTTTTGCATGAATCTGCCCAGTTTTCCCAACGCCACTTTTTGAAGAGACTGTCATTTCTTCATTATATATTCTTGCCTTCTTTGTCATAGATTAACTGACCATATAAGCATGGGTTTTATTTCTGAGATTTCTATTCTATTCCATTGATCTGTGTGTCTGTTTTTGTGCCAAGACCACGCTGTTTTGATTAGTATAGCCTTGTAGTGTAGTTTGAAATCAGGGAGCATGATACCTCTAATTTTGTATTTGTCTCAAGCCTGCTTTGGCTATTAGTAGTCTTTTTTGATTCCATATAAATTTTAGGATTATTTATTCTAGTTCTGAGGAAAATGTCATTAGTATTTTGATAGGGATTGCACTGAATCTTTAGATTGCTTTGGGTAGTATGGTTATTTTAATTACATTAATCCTTCCAGTTCATGAGTGTGGTATATCCTTCCATTTATCTGTATCCTCTTCAATTTCTTTCTTCAATGTCTTATAGTTTTCAGGAGTATAGGTCTTTCATTTCCTTGGTGAAATTTATTTCTAAGAATTTTTGTTTTTGAACAATTGTAAATTGGATTGTTTTCTTAACTTCTTCTGATCATTTGTTATTAGTGTATAGGAATGCAATAGACTTCTGTATATTAATTTTGTATCTTGTTACTTTACTGAACTCATTTATTAATTCTATTAATTTTTTGGTAGATTCTGTACGGTTTTCTTATATATATAGTATCATGTCATCTGCAAATAGTGACAGTTTCACTTCTTTTCCAATTTGGATACCTTTTATTTCTTTTTCTTGTCTGATTGCTGTGGCTAGAACTTCCAATACTATATTGAATAACAGTGGTGAGAGTAGGCAGCTTTGTCTTATCCCTGATCTTAGAGGAAAAAGTTTTAGCTTAAGTATGTTGTTAGCTATGGACTTGTTATATATAGCTTCTCTTTATCATGTTGAGATAAGTTCCTTCTAAACTCACTTTGTCAAGAGTTTTTATCATAAATGAATGTTGAATTTTGTCAAATGTTTTTTCTGAATCTATTGAGGTGATCATATGATTTTTATCCTTGGTTTTGTTGATGTGATGAATCACATTAATTGTTTTGCAGATGTTGACTGACACTTGTATCCCTGGTATAAATCCCACTTGATTATAGTGTATAATACTTTTAATGTGCTGTTGAATTCATTTTGCTAGCACTTTGTTGAGAATTTTTGCATCTATGTTCATCAGGGATATTGGCCTATAATTCCTTTTTCGTTTTTGTTTTTGTTTTTTATAGTGTCTTTGTCTGGTTTTGGTATCAGGGTAATGCAGACTTCATAGAATAAGTGTGGAACTGTTCCTTCCTATTCAACTTTTTGGAATAGTTTGAGAAGGATAGGTATTAATTCTTCATTAAGTTTGCGATAGAATTCACCTATGAAGCCTTCTGGCCCTGGGCTTTTGTTTATCGGGAGATTGTTTTGTCTTGTTTTGTTTTGTTTTTGTTACTGCTTCAATTTCATTGCTAGTAATTGATCTGTTCAGATTCTGTTTCTTCCTGGTTTACTCTTAGAAGGATGTATCATTCTACAAATTTATCCATTTCTTCTAGATTGTCCAATTTCCTGGCATATAATTGTTCATAGTATTCTTTAATGATCCCTTTTATTTCTGTGGTGTCAATTGTAATCTCTCCTCTTTCATTTATGATTTTATTTATTTGGGCTCTCTTTTTTTCTTGATGAGTCTTACTATAGGTTTGTCAATTTTATTTATCTTTTCAAAGAATCAGCTCTTAGTTTCTTTGATCTTTTCTATTGTTTTTTAGTCTCTATTCTGTTTATTTCTGCTCTGATCATTATTATTTCCTTCCTTCTACTTACTTTGGGTTTTGTTTCTTCTTCCTTTTCTAGTTCCTTCAGGTGTACAGTTATATCATTTAGTTGGGATTTTTTCTGCTTCTTGAGGTAGGCCTGTATAGCTATGGACTTTCCTCTTTTAACTACTTTTGCTGCATCCCATTAATTTTGTAAAGTTGAGTTTTCATTTTCATTTGTCTCAAGATAATTTTTGATTTCCTCTTTGATTCATTGATTGTTTAGAAGCATACTGTTTAATCATCATGTATTTGTAGCTTTTTTTTTTCTTTTTCCAGTTTCCTTCCTGTAGTTGATTTTTAGTTTTATGTCATCATGGTCAGAAAATATGCTTCCTATAATTTCAATCTTCTTGAATTTATTGAGGCTTGTTTTGTGGCCTAATATGTGTTCTATCCAGGAAAATGTTCCATGTGCACTTGAGAAAAATGTGTAATCTGAAGTATGGGGATGAAATGTTCTATAAATGTCTAAGTTAATCTGGTCTGATGTGGCATTTAAGGCCATTATTTCCTTATTAATTTTCTGCCTCAATGATGCATTAAGGTAAGTGGGGTATTAAAGTCCCCAACTATTCTTGTATTACTGTTAATATCTGCCTTTATGTCCATTAATATTTGCTTTATATCCTTGGGTGCTCCCATGTTGGGTGAGTAGATATATAGAATTGTTTTATCTTCTGCTTGGATTGACCCTTTATCATTATTTCATGTCCTTCTTTGTCTTTTTTTTTTTTACATTCTGTGTTTTAAAATCTATTTTGTCTGATATGAGATTGCTATCCCTGCTTTCCTTTTATTTCTATTTGCATGGAATATGTTTTTCCATCCCTTCACTTTCAATCTGTGTGTGTCTTTCAATCTAAAATGAATCTCTGAAAGGCAGCATATAGATGGGTCTTGTTTTCTATACATTCTGCCATCCTATGTCTTTTGATTAAAACATTTAGTCCATTTACATTTAAAGTAATTACTGTTGGTATGTGGTTATTGCCATTTTGTTAATTGTTTTTTGGGGTAGTTTTTGTTGTTTTTCTGTGTTCCTTTCTTCTCTTGATCTTCTTCTTTTTGAATTGCTGGTTTTCATTAGTGTTTTTATTGGGTTCCTTTATCATTATTTTCTGTGTATTTTTTTTTTTTTTAGGCTTTTGGTTTATGGTTACCATGAAGTTTACATATATCCATCTATATCTACAGCAGTCTATTTTAAGCTGATAGGCATATAAGTTCAAATGCATTCTAACAACACTATATTTTATTCCCCCCTCTACATTTTTGATGTCATGTTTTATACTTTGTTGTTTTGCATATCCCCTGTCTATTATAATTATAGTTAATTTTGCTACTTTTGTCTTTCAACCTTCACATTAACTTCTTAAGTAGTTAATTTACTATGTTTATTATATATTTGTCTTTACCAGTGAGATTTTTTTCTTTCCTGATTTTCTTATTTCTGGTCATTGCCTTTTCTTTTCTGCATAAAGAAGGCCCTTTAACATTCCTGTAAAACCAGTTTAGTGGTGTTGAACTTTTTCAAGCTCTTTCTTTCTCCTTCAAGTCTGAACGATAACCTTGCTAGATAGAGTATTCTAGGTTATAGGCTCCTTTCTTTCATTGCTTTAAATGTGTACTGCCACTCCCTTCTGGCCTGTAAATTTGCTGCTGAGAAATCAGCTGAGAGCCTATGAGGTTGTCCTTACATGTGAATTTTTTCTTGCTACCTTTAACTTCTTTCTTTAACCTTAATTTTTGCAATTTTAATTATGATACGTTTTGGTGTGGGCCTCTTTAGGTTTAACTTATTTGGAAAGCTCTGCTTCCTAGAACTGGATGTCTGTTTCCCTTCCCACATTAGGAATATTTTCAGCCGTTATTTCTTCAAATGCACCTTCTGCCCCTCTCTTTCTCTCTCCTCCTTCTGGAATCCCTATAATGTGAATGGTAGAGTACTTGATGTTATCTCAGAGCTCCCTTATACTACCCTCATTTTAAAAATTCTTTTCTCATTTTGCTGCTCTGATCTGTTGATTTCCACTATTCTGTCTTCCATGTCGTTAATTCAGTCTATATGAACTAATCTGCTGTTGATTCCTTCTAAAGTATTCTTCATCTCTGATTGGTTCTTTAATCACATTTTCTAGCTTTTTGTTGAAGTGCTCTCTGAGTTCATCTATTCTACTCTCATGTGTATTGACCAAAGGCATCCTTATGACAGTTTCTTTGAATTCTTTATCAAGCAAATTAAAGTCCTTTTGAGGTTTTTTTTTTCTTGCTTCTTCATTTGTGGCATATTTTTCTGTCTTCCCATTTTGTTTGACTTTCTGTGTTTGTTCCTATGACTTAGATGAAGTAACTCTATCTCCCAATCTTGAAAAAGTCCTCTGCGTAGACTGTGTGCCAGATGGTTTTTGCAGTTGGGTTGTAGTTAGGGTACTTGCGCATGCTGTGTCTGATGTGCAGCCTGGCCAGAAGGACTGGGTTCTGGGTAGGGCAGCCTGCTGTGGGTGAACTTCCTTGACCTTCTGATCCCTGCAGTGCTATCTAGTGTGTGGGGGGCTGCCCAATATGTGCATGGAGTGCCCTGTTGCTTTATCTATAGCTTGAGCAGGGCTTGGGTGGGGCTGCTCTAAGTGTGTGTGTCACCATAACCTACTAGTTCTACAAAATTCTCCCCACAGGACAGCCCTCTGTGCACACACTGCTGTACTTTGCTAGCTCCACACCCTCTCCTGGTGGGCAGTCCCATCCTTGTGCATGCTAGTAGCACTCCACTATCTCCACATGGGGCAGCCTTGTGTGCAGGCACCTCAACACTGTGTTAGTTCCACACATTTTTGGATGGGGCAGTCCTGCATGCACATAGTAGTGCCTCACTAACTGCACAAGGCAGACCTGCATGTGTATAACATGACACTTGGCTAACTCTGTACAATCTCCAGGTAGGAGAAACCTACATGGCACATACTACATGTGCACACAGCCCCATGTGTGCATGCAGCAGTACCCTGCCATACCCACTGGATCAATCTCTGGCTGGAGGAGACTCTTGTTCACTGTGGTGCCCTCTTGTTCTTGTTGGAGCTAGCTCTGGGAGGGGTGGTTGGGGATACGCTACAGCATCTCTGTAGGTTGGCCAGAGAACCTGAATAGAGCTCCCACCTGCTATCCAAGTGGAGGAGAAACATAAACAATGGCTCTCACCAGTCCCTTTAGTCCTGGATAGTTCCCTCAGCTCTGGGAGAGCCCTTGTGGTTCCCAACTGTCTTGATGCAATCTCTGTCTACTGTCCGTTGTGCAGAAACTGTTCAGTTGGTTCTCAGATGTTTCTCAGAAAGAATGTCTCTAAATATAGGCGTACATTCAGTATGTTCTTGGGAGGGGCCAGCTCAGCATCCTCCTATGCCACCATCTTGGACCCACTTCCTATATTTATTCACTTTTACAGCTTTCTCTATTGAGGTCGTGGTGGCAGCTTTTCCTCTATTTGGAAACTTCAAATGAAGTCCTCAGATGGTTATACTGGGAAAGCTATTCAGCAAATCACCACACAACAGCCCAAGTCCTTTTCCTCCTACCATCTTCTCTGTTCTCTAACTGCTTCCACCCCCAAGTTAGCTTTCTGCTTCACCAGAGCTCTCTTGCCAAGGAGCACAGAAAAGAACTTCACTTCCCCTTGCTGGAGACTAGATGCAAATGTGGTGAGTGGAGAAATTCATGGTCATAGACTGTTCTCTTAAAAGTTCATTCTGCACAAGGGTCCCCGGAGCCCTATTGGCCATATGTAAATTGATCCGATGGTCTTGGGTTTAGATAATCAAAACAAACAGATCTGCTATCAGGTGTTCTCAATCTTTTTATAGTCTCAAAACCCCAACATGTAAATCTAAGAGCATAACTGCAAGAGCTGAGTATGTTTAGCTGTCCAAACTCCACCCTTCTTTCCCACCTGAACTCCAAGGCCTCTGAGATAGCTCTGATAATGCAGCGGGGTGTGTGTGTGTGTGTGTGTGTGTGTGTGTGTGTTTAATCTGTGCTTTTCAATCATTTATTTTCAAACATGGTGCTTCTCATTTTACTTATTTCCCATTCTGACAGTGACAGGAAAGCTGGGAGTCTGTGAAGGATATGTACAGACTTCTGGTTCACTGTATGGGAAAATGTGAACACTAGATGTGAATTTAAACCAACTGGAACATATGTTTCCAAGACTTGAGCCCATTCTGAAGAATGGACAAGGAAACAGCTTCCCTGGAGACCCTCACAGAAACAGACACTTGTTTTCTAAGTGTTTTAAGACAGGCAGAGATTGTTGTTCGACATTTGAGTTCATCTGAAAGCAAGTCCTTTAAAGCCCTTCATACTCCCAGGAAATGGTCCTTCTCTGAGTCCCTACATGTTCTCACTCAGTTTGTTTGTTTTTTTGATAACAGTCTTTTCATTTTCACAAACTTACATATTATTCCCATTTATTTATTCAAATAAAGGTATGTTTATTTATTGGAATATCAGCATGCAGAATGATACCAAGAATTATAACAGCACAGAGAGGACCTAAGGTCATACATAATGAGCCTGAAGTGAAAGCAGAGAAACAATTAAAATAGTATATTAAACTTATAGTATTTCTCACAGTTTATAAGGCACTTTAATATATATGATCTATAATAATCCAAGTTCTTAGTGGCAAATAACGGAAGCAAAGAAATACGTGTAAGTGTATTAGAAGGACAATGGATAGTTCACATAACTTCTATAAACACAAAAGCATGGAAAATAGTCAGAAGCTAAGGGTACCTGGTTCCATGTGACACAACCAGTCATGCCACAGAGCCACATCTGCTCTGAAAGCAGTGCCAGGCTCTGCCACCACTGGGAATCTGCCACCGTTACCACTGTCTTCTGAGGTTGACCTCTAATAGTCCCTGAGTCTTTGTGTTCCTCCCTGGAGATCCAAAGTTCCAGGTGGGCACATCTGACCGGCAATGCCTATGCCCTAGTGTTGGGGGTGGGGGTAATAAGAGACAATAATCACTTCTGTCACCCCTCACCTCTTGGTGTTCGTTACTGAGTAACTATATTCATTTCTACTGCTGCATAATAAATGACCACAGACTTAGCAGTTTAAAATGATACAACTATGTTATCTCACAGTTTCTGTGGGCCAGAATTCCAACACAGCCTCAGCTGGGCTTTCTGCTCAGGGTCTCACAAGGCTGAGATCAAGGTGGTGACTGGCTGCATTTTCATCTGGAAGCGCATCTGGGGAAGACTCTGTTTCCAAGTTCCCTCAGATGGTGGCAGAATTTACTCATATACAGCTGTATGTCTGAGGTCCCCACTCTTGCTAGCGGTCAGCTGGGAACCATTCACAGCTCCCAGAGGCCACACTCGAGTCCTTGTCACATCCATGGGCCCACCCCTCCATTGGCTGCTGATAACAAGGCTGTTGGCTTCTTCAGATTCAGCAGGAGAAGCTCTGCAGCTTCTTATCTCCCATCAGGAAGGCTCTGGTTTCTCTTTTAAGGGCTCACTTGATTAGTTCAGGCCCACCCCGGGAAATCCCCCCTTTCAATTAACTCATAGTCAATTGTCATAGTAATCCAATCATAAGCATGAACTCCCATCACAGTCACAGGTCACACCTACAGTCAAGGAGAGGGAATCACACCGGGTGAGTATAGCAGGCAATGGGCATCTTGGGGCCCACCTTTGAATTCTGCTTATTACACTTACCAGAGAATGACAAGCACTTCCCACTTTATCTCATTTGAGTGGCAGACCAGGTATAAATTTTCCAGCTTTATAGAGGAAAAAGATACATCTCTGAAAAGTCAGCCACAGGGTTAAGAAGTGGCTGAGTTGAAACGACATCAGAACTTTTAACAGTGCTCTTTCCAAAGGCAAATGGAAATATATAGTAGTAAATGTAAACATTCATGAAAATAAATGATTTGACAATCTATGCTACAGGTTCTGATGGAAAGAAGACAGGAAAAGGAAAGATGGGGAATGATGACTAACGAGCCCACAGCCTGTACTAGAGGCCGTTCATGAGCCACAGAAAACAAAGCCAACAAAGAACACCTGCTGTCTGATGTTAGAGGGAAGGACGCACATCTGTGACATGACTGCTATTTTTAAAATGAGCAATTCAGAGCAAGTTCCAAAGGTGAATATTCAAGGTGACAAAAGTCTCTAGAAAAGACCAAGAAGGAGCTAGAGAGTTGCCACCAAGTCCCTGCAGTTTTCTCTATCTACCCCCTTCTGTGTGTTTGTTGCATCCTGTTCTCCCCTTCACAGTTCAGACACCACCCTACCTCCCAAGGAATCTTTCCTTCAGTAGCGTTATCATAGAGAACTTGAGTTTATTATTTCCTTCATCATCATCTTGAAATGTTCTCAAAGAAGTTTCTGAAAGGCAGAATATAGAAAGAGTAAAGGGGCACGGTTCTCAACGATACAGTTTGATATTCTACAAATAACAAAATTTTGTCTAAGAATATATAAGTAAACACTTAATTGGTCTTTGAACCCATGTCTGTGCACGAAAAACATAAGTGTGCAATAGAGAGAGCAGAGTTTTACAAAATATATTCAAACATAATAATGTCTTTAACCTCTTCCTCACATGCATGCCACATGTAACAAGTAACAATGAAGTTACTGGAAAACCTTTGTGCTGACCTTGGCCCTGCCACCATCCAATTATGTCACCTTAGAGATATCACTCAGCCTATCTAGGCCTCAATTTTCTCATTGGTAAAAATAACTTGATCTATAAAAGTTGATCTATAAAAGCCCTTCCAACTTGAAAATTCAGTAATTCTTCAACAGACTAGATAATGTGCAACAGTCAACATTAAGGCAAGACCATTCTCTCTCATCTTTAAGTGGGAGGGTGTTAGTTCACGTTAATCACAGGCGACCATAATTTTACTTACATTTTGGATTACGTTCAACTAAGAATATTATTTTGGGATATTTGTCTATTATGGAACTGCTTACCATAGCCATATATCTAGCTGTCTAGAATTACACACACACACACCCCAGAAAGCCAAACATAGTGACAAGGTTAACAGAAAGGAAGAAAGGATCAGCCTGTAGTAGGAGAGAAGAAATAGACTCTCATAGCTTTCACAACTTGACATCATCCATATTAATTATAATAATCATCTTCTACAATGAGCACACTGCTTTACCCTATACCCATGTTTTATCAATTTTTTTAGTATTTATTTTTTCAATAATTTTCTCCCAAGTTGTTAGTACACAGTGAAAGATAAGAGAGGTCTCCGTTATGTGGTCTTTATGGCCTGCCCCTGCTCCTGACTATTTTAAAATACTCCCAACACTTTTAAAAACAGCAGTACATTTTGCCATGACCACTAAGATAGCCAGCTCTCTTCTCTTCTCTTCACCTGTTGTTTTCAATTTTTATTGCAGAAGAGCAAGACATGGGAAGGCTAGAACAGAGTCCAGACCTTACCTGAAATGCAAGTGAAATATCTGGGCCACATGCCCGTTTCACTTTTCCAATATACAAGAAGAAAGCGTATTCTTGCTATGACTTTAAAAGCCAACTATAGTCTCTTCCAGAGAGATATGGAATCACTTTTTTTTTTTAGGAAATGAAAAAAAGACTTTCCACTTCATTTCTGCTTCACATACTCCTTCAATCAACACAGACTGAACATCCTATAAAGACTTTATCATAGAGGTACTTCCTCACTTCACACATAGTATCTCAACTTCGTCATCCATAATTCAAACTTAAGTGATTCCCTACTTGTCCACTACCTTCTACTTAAACTATTCTCTTTACACTCAGAAATTACTACAAATTGCCTTATTCAGTGGGCATGGTGCTTTTATTACTCAATCTATTGGAGGTCAGGTTATTTATTGTTAAACACTCCTTCCTTGGTGAAATCTGCTCCTTCTTTGGCTTCTGTGCCTTCTTCCCTTATCTCCATCCTACCACTCTGATCACCCCTTTTCTGTCCCCTCCAGGGCTCTCCTCCTCTACCTGCCCCTAAAATATAGGTGTTCTTCATAGCTTCATCCCACAGTGCTTCACTCCTTTCATTTTTTATAGTTTTCAGAATGATTTCATCCAAGTTCATGGATTCACTCACCACCCACTCAATGACAACTCCCAAATTTATTTCTCCAGCAAAGACCTCCCTTCTGGAGTCCAAATTTATGTACTGAAATACCTACTAGAAACACCAGTAAGATAGATGTTCCCCAGATATGTCACCCTCAACTGGGCTTGGTCTTCCATAACAAAAGACGCAGAATGGTTGGCTAAAAAACAGAAATTTAATATGGTAATAAAACGAAACTAGACTTTGGGTGGGAAGCATGCAACTAAGTACACAGATGACAAATTATATCTTGTACACCTGAAAATTAGATAATGTGTGAAGTAGAGATAGGGTGTAAAACATTGGCAAGTCCAAGGATACTATTTAAGGTAGATCTAAGAGATTTTTGTGCAGTTATTAAAAAGAAAAAATTTAATGGGTAATATTACCAATAACTTACTTTGTGTCCTGTAGCATTTTACATGTATTAACTCATTCAATCTCATCTCTGTAGATACTATTAATATTCTTATTTACAGATGAGACAACAGATGCAGAGGACCTCGACAGTAGCCTCCCAGTTCCCAGTTAGGCATACAATATTGGAACTGCCCCCTAACTAGTTTTTCTGCATTCTCTCAGCCATCTGTCGAATCCTTTCCACACAGGTATGTGAGTGATCTTTTCTAGTTGTCATCATCACATTTCTCTGGTCAAAAGTTTTCAGTGGCCCCTCCTGCTTTCAGACAATGTTCAAATCCCTTAGCATTGCCTAAAATGCCTTTCGTGGTAGAGCCCCTGCTGAATACTCTAGCCCCTTTTGGGAGAGGCAGTTCACCATGGGTGCTAGGTATCTCTGCACTTTTCTTCCTGAGTGTGCCAGACTGCAAGACTCATTCATCGCCTGATACTGAACAGTTCTTTTAGATACTTACATAGATACCTAAATAGATCAAGGTGACCGCCGCATGACTGCTGTGTAACTACTTGGTCCCTTGGAGAGGCGGACTGATAGTTGGCTGCTTGCTTAAAAAGTACTGTATCCTTGGCTCTGGGTTCCTTAGCTGCGATGCAAATCCACTGACTGTGTAGCATCCAACTGGGTCCATTACATCACCCACGTGGGACTTGGGGGAAAGGGGAACCAATGTAAATATGCTGATGTTCATGCTGCTTGCTATTCCATTGATAATACAGTCCTTTGTCTCTGACCCAGGAGTCTCATGTCATCTGCCAGCATCTATGAAACAGTGCCACAGTAACTCATTAGCTTACAAATAGGAGATAATTCCATACCCTTCACAGTTTTTGGTAGCCCCGTCTCCTCCTATCTCTTGTTCTATCTCTTATCGATGCTCTTGTAGTACTGAACTGTTTCCCACCCCTGTGCCTTTAAAGATGCTCGTCTCTCTTTCCAAAATCTTATTTCCTTTGTTTTCAACCAGCTGCAAGCACTATCTCTTCCAGGAAACCTTTCAGATCACTAGGGTGACTTTGATGCCCTCTGTTTCTTTCCCCATAGCACCCTGGGCACTTCAGTAGGGCTCCTGACAGTGTGGCCGATTTCCCTCCTGCAGCTTCTCCACTGAAAGCTTCTTGAAGGTAGGGGTCATGTTTTATTTGTCTTTGTATGCCTGGTTCCTAGAAATTTTGTATCCTGCAACACTTCACAGGGAAATGTTCAATAAATGTTACATCACTGAATGAATGACTAGACCCTAATAGGTTTGAATCCTTCCGAAGAATGAGCTTAGAAATAAATTATCTTGTCTCCCTCTTTGCCCTCTACATTTTGTTTCTCTGTGTTACCTTCCCATCTCTTTTTTCTGTTCTAAGCTACACCCTATTCTGTGTGCTTAGCTAGATGCAAACAGACTTAAGTGAGGCAGAAGTATGACTGCAAAGCAGTGAGATGGATTCCATGCATCACACAGGAAAATTAATCTTACCTTATATAATCAGTGCCTAAAGAGAGAAACTAAATTTCCTTCCTTCTCCTAAATATCTTAAGAAATAGCAAAAATGGATTAAGTAGCAGAGATGAGGTGGTATTTATTATATTCTTTTAATATTTAAAAATTTACAAACCTGTCTCTCTCTCTGTCTCTCTCTGTCTCTCTCTGTCTCTCTGTCTCTCTGTCTCTCTGTCTCTCTCTCTCTCTCTCTCACACACACACACACACACACACACACACACACACACACACAGCCCTCCTGGTGATAAAAAATGGGCCACGAAAAGAAAATTGCCATGTTTCCCCAAAAATAAGACCAGGCTAGACAATCAGCTCTAGCGAGTCTTTTGGAGCAAAACTTAATATAAGACCCTCTCTTATTTTATTATAATATAAGACCGGGTATAATATAATATAATATAATATAATATAATATAATATAATATAATATAATACCGGGTCTTATAGTAATTTTTGCTCCAAAAGACGTATTAGAGCTGATTGTCCGGCTAGGTCTGATTCGGGAAAACATGGGGCCTAAGGCCCTGGCTGACTTCAGACAAATTTGCTACTGCCACAGCAGAAAGTTCAGCTTTAAATAAGCCCTCTTTTCCACCTACAGAATCTCCCAGGCAGCAAACACCATGAACCTAGAAGATACGTCCTGGCAGGTGTTAAATGCATGCACTAATATATAATGCTTATAGTATAAATGAGTAACCCTACAGAGGTTACATTAAAAAAAAAAAATTTTCATGGGGAAACTAATAATATTTTCTTTCCTAGGGTACGTGTATTCCTCTCCTACCTCCTTAATTCCTGTCCTGATTCTGGCCACATCTTGTAAGTGTACTAAATGATAAAGTGGCTACGACCTTACACTAGTGCACTTTATTAGTGAGCCAGTTATTAAGTTATTCTCTTGGTCTCAGCTCCAAGCTCATCCTTCCATAGTCAGCTTTGTAGTTCTGGCACGGAATCTGCAAACTCCATTTCTGTTTTGCCAGTTCCCTCCATGTTCGGCTCTATCAAAAGGGGGTTATGGGGGAAGAATGGACTTGCTCCTTGTTACTTGCCATTGTTGTCAGCGTCACCCAGCTTCACGTCTTGATAATTTTAAAGAACCTCACTCTTCTCCCATAAACAGCAAAGAGGCCATGTCCGTGGGGCAGCATTTTCATAGAGTTTGTTTCTGCTCTCTTTCCCTCTCACTTCTGCTCGCTAACAGTGCCCATGGCAGACTCTCTGCTTTCCTTCTAATCATGTCATCGTGCTTGCCTTTCCCCTTCATTCTCTCTTTTACAGCACCCTGTGAGATCACAGCACTGTCCATTTATAGGCCAATGGCTAAAATAGCAATAGAGGTGAGAACCGAAAACGAGCAGCCAAGAAATAAATATTTGTGCTTACGTGCTTAAAAATAACCAATCTGGAATGATATAACAAGAAAAGCCCAGATAAACCAACATTTGCCCTGGTATGAAGTCACAAATGGCTTTACTGTTAGATGTACTTTTTCCCTTTGGTACCACAAATGTTTAAAAGCAAAAATAATCTCCTGCATTTCTTAATCTTTCTTCCCTTCAAAACATACTAAAGAATTAAATTTTTTCATTACATGTCCGGTATTAGTTTTTCCATTTTAAAGAGGAATAAACTGAGGTGCCAGCAGTTTTAGTAATATTTCACAATTTTCAGCTCAACTGAAAAGTTAAAGCTTCATTAACTTCTTGAAGAGATGATGCAGCTTTTAGTGGGGAAGGGAGGGTGAAAAAGGAAAAGGAACAGCAGCCACAGAAGCTGCCGCTGCTGCACCCCCACCTCGGTCGCCAGAGCTGCTTACCACCCCGGCTCCCATTCTGCGTTGCACTGCCCCCCCCCCCCCCCCTTCTGTGCTCTAGAAGAAGACGGGAAACTGCTTGTACAACCTTCAGGCTGCTGGTCAGCAGCATGTATGGCTCCGAGAGTTGCTGGCAAGACCTATCTGAGGGCTCTCACCAATTTTTTAACGGTAAATGACTTGAATAAGGATGTAAGTAATGCTCTAAGCAAACTGCAAATGGCATGTTGGCAGGAGTGCTAGCTAAAACTTCCCGTGGGCAAATCAGAGTCCAAAACGATCTCAACAAGCAGACCAATGAGGGGAGTCAGGACATTTAGCTCCAAACTAACGTCTAAGGAAAGCGAAGGTTGGCACAAGTGCTACAGATGAAGCGGTTTTATGGATTGAAGATTCAGTACAAATCATTCATACGTTACGGTTATTTACATGATCACACATGATTGCATGGTAGGGACCCTGCTGTATGTTCCTTTAGCACCTTTGCTGAACCCTGTTACAAAGCTCACCACACACTACTGGGCCTATTCATCGTCCCTACTGCATCGTAAGCTCTCTGAGGGCAGAGATTGTCTCCCTTGTCAGTCTGTCTTTGTCTCTCCCTCTCTCTTAATCCATAATTCAAACACGATATATAACCCATTGTGGGAACTTAACATCAACCATCAAAAGGAAGGGAGTATAGCTTTTAACTATAAAACTAAATACCATTTATATTATGCCGAAATGAACTTATTTGAAGACTGCAATACTATTTGCATTGTGTTAAGATAAAGTTATGTGAGATGGTGCGTGATTAAGGATGAGGGCTCCAGAAGCAGAAGCCTCAGTGCCACTTACTGGGTGAATGGTCTTGATTAGTTTCCTTAGGCCTTTCTCTACCTCAATTTCCGTATCTATAAAAAGCATCTACTTCATAGGGCTATTGTGAGAATTAAATGAGGTAATACACACAAGGTATTTAAATAGGTCTGGCACAAGGGCAAGCACTCAACATATTTTAATTATATTGTTATTCGTAGCAGTATTAAAATGACGTAATGATGATGACAACGACTGTAATTCAACTTATAAGACAGTGACGATGGACTAAAATACAATATTTGTAGCATATGAAATAGACAAATAATTAGCATACGAAATATATAAAAAACTTCAAAATTCCATTTCAGAAAATAACACTAAAACGAGGAAAAGAAACAAAAGGCAATTCACTGTAGTAGAAACTTAGCTAACCAACACACAAGCCCAAACTCATTAATAATTTGGAAAATACAAAATAAAATTGATGAAATAACGTTTCTTCCCTACCAAGTTGGCAGAAATTTCAGTCTGATGGTATCCAATATTATCGAGTATCTAGAATGATGAGAACCTTCACACACAGGTAGTGGAAATGTAAATTGGCACAAATACCTTGGGGGGCAATTTGACAATATTGATTAAATTAAATATGTGCCTATCCAAGACCCTGGTGGTTTTCACACCAGGGTTGTTCAAGGGGTTCAAAAGCATAGAGAGTTTTAGCAGACTGACCTAAGCTCATGCCTGTGTTCCTGAAAGCCCTTTTCACATCCATTCCAGATCTTACTTAGGGGCGTTGCTCCTGAGTTCAAAACCTTTGGCAACCAAAAAAATGGAAGCCTCCTTTCGTGATTACTTAGGGCGCCATAAAGCCTTTAACTTTCTAATCTTTCCTGTATTATACACGTTTCTGTTAAGAATGAAGCTTTGTGTTAAAATAGAATATTCAGTTACATGGTAGAGCAGAGTGGAAGTGAAAACAACGTTCATTTAACCGTTTTGCCTCTATTATTTCCAGACTGATGTTAAAAACTGCAACTCTGTTGTTATTGGTGGTGGTCGGGGAGGAGTTCATGAAAACAATAGTAGGTAAAATATTTTTTTAGCCTCTATGAGGCTAAAAAATGTTTTTCATGTATGTAGGTATAGGCAATTCTATCAGGCTATCCTCAATATTTATGCTTAAAATGTATCATTAGCAGCAAAGAAAAGCACCTTTGAATATAGAGGAGTATGTGTTAGTGACGCTTGAGTTTTTTAAATGCACTTGAAATGTTTTTCTGGAACTACCAACCTGCCCAAAGTAAGTTGGATAAAATCCACAAATAAAATCTGTTCATTATTTCTTTCTGATTTGAGGTGTGCTTTTCAATAAAGCAGTTAAAATGCACATTATAAAATCCTATTATTAAAAATCTATTCCAGTTGAAATTAATTTCTCATCTAATTTTATTTATGAAACACTTAATGCTTTCTATTCCTGTTAAAAACAATAAAAATTATATGCTTGTTTCTAGACCAATGAGTTTTAGCAGTAGGTAAATATTTTAAATACTAGGAAAATTTTATCCCCAGGTCTAGAAACTAATGGCATTATTTATGATATTTCTACTTGGTTCTAATTTAATTATTCCCTGTAGCAGTAAAGCGACAATTAATATATGCACACAAACACATGTGCCAAAGAAATACCAGGCTTTTATCACATATCTCACTCCCTTCAAAGATCATTTACAATTTTAGCTAAGTAGTGCACTATATTATTATAAATTAAATAATGAGCAACATCTCAATTCATTTTCTTGCTTGTATAATTTATTATAAAGTGAATAAATTATATCTACATCATTTAAATGTCTTTATAATATGCATTCTGAAATTTACTTGTCAGTTTTAATAGTATTTAATATTTATCCAATTTCAAATTCAGATTGAATTCAAGGAATACTTAATGAGATTTTTTACTCCTATATTACCATTTTATTTATTATTTATTTATTCATTTTTTGGTGAAAAGAAAAGCTGGTTTATTCCAAAATGCCAGCATTAAGGGAAGACTGGATTCCCTGTCACAAAGACTGCCTTCCCACTCTTTTTTTTTTTTTTTTTTTTACCATTCATTTTAATTAAAAATGAAGTTAAACTATTTATGTCAGAAAATAAGTCTTATTTTGCTGATAGGTTTAACAAAGGGTATTCGTTTTGTCAATATGGGGAGGACAATTTTATAAACTAAATGAAATAAATCTGCAGCTTCAAGGTTTTGGTAAAAATATATTTTAAAACATCATAAGATAAATATTTTTTATCTATAATAAAATTAACAACGTTTCTCTTTTTCAGCTATCACAAACACTATTGATGTCCCACTGCATAACCTAAATGGCCGACCTCTGAGTTCATGGCACCTTTCAGTCTTAAGGGCCCAAGTCTTTCTTTGTGCTTCTCTGCCTAAAGAGGGCTCTCTCTCTGGTGCTCGGCCATGTACAGGGGCAGGCAATGAAAGTGTATAAATTCCCAGCTTCCTTGTCCTTTGGTGGGATAGTTCTGAGGTGCATTCTATATTATGCTCAGAAAGTTCCCATTGGGAGACAGTTTCTGGGTTCAACTCTCAGATAAACTCCTTGAACCTAAGACCCACCTCATCTTAGAGTTTGCTGTTGGGAGAACCCAAACTAAGACACCAATCTGATCTACCCAAGGTGCTTAAGTGAAACAGTTATTTGGTAAGTCTAGGGATACCTCTCGAACTTGAGACTGTGAAAAACTCTCATATTTGGTTAATAGACTTTTTTGCACGTCAGGTGGTTTTCAATGTTCACCAATTTGAAGACTTTCATAAAAATTTTAGCAGCGAGAGAGCTAAAAGTAATTTTTGATGATAAACTAGGTGGTATTTGGCATATATTTTGAATGCAATTTAAAAAATTGAGTGAAACTGTTATAACAAATACCTTTCATTCCTATTTATTTATTACCATAAATAAGTTTTCTCAGCAGTTACTTCTACCTAAAGGTGGGAAACAGGAATAAAATCAATGCAGGGATCTGTATTGTTCTAGCATTCAGCCATTCATCAATGGATAACATGAACTAATTGGAGGGAGAAGCACTATTTATATCATTTAAAGAGAAGCATTTTCAATGAAATTTTATTTTCCTGTTTAATAAATTTATAGTTTTATTGTCTTGATCAATTGTGTAACAATAACAGTTGCAACAACTCAGTGTAAAAGAAAGTTTAAATACTCATAGCCCTATGATCCCAGGAAAGAAAACATATTTTAAAATTTAAAATTCATCCACAATTTGCCAAAGAAAAGTATAATAGGGTGTTCAAAATACGAACTTTCTGGCATAAAACTATATTATATGAAGATAAAATTCTGTGGGAGAATTGAAATGGAAAGGAGAAAAAGGAAAGATATAAAATTTCCATGGGAAATTATGTATGCATTTTCTAATGGATTATGATTACTGAATCAAATTTTTATGGTATTTAGATTCCTTTGGATACACTTAAAAGAGTAACCATTTTATTTTAAAGTGTCAGTATTTATAAAACACCAGAAATCTTATGTTTTATAACTGTTTTAATTTATGATTTAAATTGTTAAATGTTAAGGTTAAACTGTGTGAAGGGGACACAGATTTTTTCAAATTCTATTAAGGATTACACAAGAAATAAAGCTGATGATTTACAGGTTGAATTGTGTGTCCCCAAAATTCATGTGTTAAAGTCCTAATCCCAGCACCTCAGGATGTGACCTTATTTAGTGATAGTGCATTTACAGAGGTCATCAAATTAAAATGAGGTCATTAGGGTGTGCCTTAATGCAGTATGATTGGTGTCCTTATAAAAAGGGAAATTTGGACACAGAGACAGACAGAGAAAAGACAATATGAAGAGACATAGGGAGAAGACAGCCATCTATCAGCCACAAAAGAGAGAGTTGGCAGAGATTCTCCCTCACAGCCTCGAAAGGAACCATCCCTCCTAACACCTTGTTCTCAGACCCCCAGCCTCCAGAACTGTGAGAAATAAATTTCTGGTGTTTAAGCCACCAGCCTTTGGTAGTTTCTTACGACAGTCCTAGCAAACTAACACAAAGACCGTTCTCCTGAAGAAACTCTCACACTTGTAGACAAGAAAGAAAAGGACATTCATTGCCTTGTTCCTAACATTAGAGTAATTAATTAAAATGTAGTATCCCAGCATTCCCTGTTTAGTGCTGGCTATGGGTTCCAGATCTTTCTGACATAATCCCTTTGGAGACATTTTCCTGGTATCCAAAATTGGCAAACATTCTTCTGTTCTTTTCAAATGCCCTGAAGTCGTGTATGAGTATGCATGGCCCAGTCCATAGTTTTCTTTAGCTTTTTTTCCATGCAATTGTTTGGAAATCTTTGGTGTTGCAGTGATATTTTTGACTCACTTCATAATGTTAAAGGACTTCCACCAGTTCCTAAATTGCAGGCTAATTTTTACCCTCCACTATAATCTTAAATGTGCCCCTTCCCCCACATCTATAAAACTCGGATTTTACAATCCAGTATGATTCTCTTCCTTGTTTCATTGAAGCAAATCCATTTCTATTTTCTCATATATGTGGGGACAAAATTGGCAGAATCTAAAATAAATGACAGAATAAAAAAAGAAAGAAAGGAAAACATGGATTGATGTGATGAATGGCAAAATGGATAGAAAGACAGTATGTGATAAAGTGAGAGTAGTAAAACACCAATTGTAGTGTCTATGTTGAGGTATATATAAAATATTATTATCAAAATTTAAATTTCAAATTTACTGTGTGTTTTTAAATTCTCATAATAAAATATGGGGGGGAAATGAAAAAATAATTGCTGAGTGGCTACAACATAAACAGCACACATTACAGAGCACATCTAACTCAGGTGACCAAGGTCAGCATCAGCTATGATAAGTCATGTTGATAGCACGTGTCCTTGAGGTGATGAGAATGGCACTTTTATCTCTGATTTTCCTCCCACAAACAGATAACCCCAGTCTAATCATGAAAAAAAAAAAAAAATCAGACAAATCTCAATTAAGGTACCATCTACAAAAGACCTGACAAGCAAACCTTAAAACTGTGAAAGTCATCAAAACAAGAAAAGTCTGAGAAACTGTCATAGCTAAAAGGCGCCTAAAGAGACATGATTACTAAATGCAATGTAGTATCCTGGCACAGAAAGGGATATTCGGTAAAAAGTAAGGCAATCTAAATAAAGTATGGATCTTAGTTGATAATAATGTATCAATACTGATTCGTTAATTTTAGCATATAATACTAATACTATGCTTATACCATACTATTAATAATGTCAGATGTTAACAATAGGAGAAACTAGGTATAGAATACATGAGCACTCTGCTTTGTCTTCACAATTTCCCTGTAATTCTAAAACTGTTCTAAATTAAGTTTATTTAAAAAACATAGCAAATAATTACCTGAAGTAATTAATATTACTTTATCATTATATTGCAGGTGCTGTTATATAGAACCCTCTAAATGCAGTTGTAAGTTCTTTATCTATGTGTCCCTATAGAATAGATGCTTTTATTTTCAATGTTGACCCCTGTAGTACAAACTAAAAGCAAGGCTAAGTCATAGGAGTGACATGTGGCATTAAACTGTCGAGTCAGTTCAATTGGTATCATCAAACTTTGTGGGGGTTTTTTTTTTGGGGGGGTGAAGATGCAAAATAATGCAGTAGGATGATGTAGAACACACAAATTAGAATGGAAGTGATAGCATTATTCCCAGATTTGAATTGGTAATATGGGTTATATAGATGCAAACACATTGATATAAAAATATTTTATGACAACCGTAAAAGTATTCTTATTCAACTTATGTGTAATAGGCAGCAAAAGAGTTCAAAGTGTATAAATATATTAACTTTAATGCTTTTGCTAAAATTCCCATCATTATTGCATTTTAAAGCTACAAAAATAGCTATAGAAAGAAGGTCCTTTAGGGAGTGAATCCTCCCTGTCCTTTCCCTTTTCTGGGCCCTCTGCTGGTTGTTTCACAACCTGACATCTAGGTCTTTCCCTGTCTCCTCATGCTGTTTGTTCACTGGGCCTTTTTCCCTCAGCTGTTTAACTCTTCCTTATTCCTTTAAGGCTTTAGTTGGCCAAAAACATGTTCTGTTCTAAAGGTTTATAGGTTTTTAAAATGACATTTTACAGTTATACTGAAAACTGTGAAGTATTTCCACATACATGATCTCATTTATTGTCACGGAAATCTTAATACCTTTCTTAGCTAAGGAAACCAGGACATGAAGAGTAGCCTCAAGGGCATCCCTGACTCCCCCTGACTCCCGATGTTGGTCATTCCTCTTCTCGGATGCCCAGCATCTGATTACCCTTGTAGCATTTGCAGAATGCTGCATCTTATGAAGCAGGCATACAAGTTCTCGGCACCTATTTCAGCTACAACATAGGCACATGGCCCTGGACCTACCTAAGAAACAGCCTCGGCCCCAGACTTAAACCAGAAGTTAGAGGAATGAAAGAACAGGATATGTTCTGGAGAAAAGAAAGGGCAGCTGCGTCTAGTTTCAGGAGGCAGAAACGACAGCGATTCAAGAAGTGTCTCTAGTACAACGACGGTGGTGCTGGTGACACAAGACCCCACATCTAGTGCTCAGCCGGTGGAGTGCTAGCCAGACACATTTGCAAGACAATTTGGGACACGGTTCTTTGTTATGCAGCTTCTACATGGAGTAGCCCCTGGGAGATTGTCTGAGCCACTGATAGTCCAACCGCCACACCCCATCTTTTCAAAAATTTATTGAAGTTTAATTGACATTCAATAAACTGCAAATATTTAAACTATATAATTTGATCATTTTTGACAGACATCTACAACTGTAAAACTGTCATCACAATCCCATTAGTGATGACATCCATCACTTCCAAGAGTTTTTTAATGCTCCTTTGTAATCCTTCTTTCCCACATAGTCCCACTCTCTCCCACCCCAGGCAAAATTGATCTGTTTTCTGTCATTGTAGATTATTTGGCATTTCCCAGAAATTTCATATAAATACAATCATACGCATTTGTCTGTTTCTTTTCATCCAGCATAATTATTTTGAGATTCAGCTTGTTGCAAGTATCAATAGTTAATTCCTTTTGTTGCTAATAGTATTTCATTGTATAGATAGACCAGAATTTATCTATTGGGCCTTTGGGTTTTTTCCAGGTTTTGGCTATTACAAATAAAACTGTTATGAAAATTCATGTATAAGTCTTTATATGGATATCTGCTTTCATTTCTTCTGGGCAAATATTTAGTGTGGAATGGCTGGATAACATGGTAGGTAATGTTTAATTTAAGAAACTGCCAAGAATTTTCCGAAGTGATTGTACCATTTTACATTCCCACCAGCAATATGAAAGTTCCAGTTCCTTCACATTCTCTGCAACATTTGGTATGGTAAGTCTCAAATTTTTGCCTTTCTAGTAATAGTTATGAAGTGATATTTCATTGTGTTTTAATTTGCATTGCCTAATGAATAATGATGTTGAGTATCTTTTCATGTGTTTATTTGCCATCTACATATATTCTTTGCTAAAGTATCTGTTCAAATCATTTGCCCATTTTTTTTAATTGGCCTATTTGCTTTCTTATTACTGAGTTTTGAGAGCTCTTTACATAGTCAGGACACAAGTATTTTCACATTTTCTCCCAGACTGTGACTTACCTTTAGTCTCTTAAGAATGTCTTTTAAAAGGCAGTTTTTAATATTGATGAAGTCTACTTCATTTATTTATTTTTTCTGTTATGAATTGCTTTTAGTACCACATCCAAGAAATTTTTGCCTAACTTATGATCTTAAATAATTTTTCCTATATTCTCTTCCAAAAGTTTTATAATCTTGGGTTTTACATCTGGCTCTATGATCTATTTTGAGTTAATCTTTGTATATGGTGTGAGATATGGTTTGAAGTTCTTGTGTGTGTGTGTGTGCACGTATTAGGGTATTTGATTGTTCTAATATGATTTGTTGAAAATACATTCTTTCTTTTTTGTACCTTTATTGAAAATCAAGTGTATGAATATGTGTGGGTCCATTTCTGGATTCTATTCTGTTCCACTGACATTTTTATTTATCATTATGCAAAGTTTTATTGCTCTAGGTTTAAAGTAAATAAAGACCTTTCATCTCTACTGATACAGGATTTAGTACTATAAATTTCCCTTCAAGTACTACTGTAGTGGCATCCTACAAGTTTTGATATATTGTTTTTATTTTCATACAGTTTAACAAACTTTCTAATTTCCCTTTTAATTTTTTCATTTGTTTCATGAGTCATTTAGAAGTATTATTTATTTCCAAATATTTGGGCACTTTTCAGATACCGTTTTCCTGTTGATTCCTAATTTAACTTTGCTGAGGTCAAATAACATATTTTGCATGACTTGAATCCTTTCAAGTTTATTACCACTTGTTTTATAGCCCAGAATATTGTCTATCTTGGTATTTATTCCATATGCATTAAAAAGAATGTCTGTTCCACTGTTGTTGTGTAGTGTGTTCTAACAATGTTAATTATCAAGTGGATTAATAGCAGTTTTCTGACTTTCTACCTCCTTATTGATTATCTGTCTTCTTGTGCCATCAAATATTGAGCGAGATTGAAATCTGCAACTAAAAATGTGGATTTGTCTATTTCTTTTTGCTTATGTATTTTGAAACTCTATTATTATGCATAAAAGTTTAGGATTATTATGTCCTCTTGCTAAATTTACATCCTTTTCATTATAAAATGACTTTTTATCCCTTGCAGTATTCTTTGCTTTGAAATCTACTTTATCTAATATTGTCACTCCAGCTTTCTTTTAATTAGTGTTAGCATGGTATATCTCTTTCCATGTTTTTATTTTTAATCTATTTATATCATTATATTTAATGTAGATTTCTTGTAGGCAGAATATCATTTCTGTTTTTAAACTGAGGTATTTTGACAATCAATGGGATAATTGATATGGTTAGGTTTAAAGCTACCATCTTGCTATTTGTTTTCTATCTGTCCTTTATTACATATCACATCTTTTTCTGTGTTCTTTTGCATTAATTGAACACTTTTATGATTCTGCTTTATCTCCTTTGTTGACTTCTCCCCTGGATCTTTTAGTTTTGTTACTTTGGCATTGCTTTAGCATTTATGAGGTTTGCCAATTAAGTTCGCGAACTTGTTGCAACGATGTTGCTAACTTTTTTTGATATCAGAGGAATTATTCATAATGAATTTGTACCAACTGGGCACACACTTAATCAAGTTTACTACTTGGAAGTGCTGAAAAGGCTGCGTGAAAAAGTTAGATGACCTGAACTTTTCTCCAACAATTCATGGCTCTTGCTTTACGACAATGCACAAGCTCACATGGCACTGTCTGTGAGGGAGTTTTTAGCCAGTGAACAAATAACTGCATTGGAACACACTTCCTACTCACCTGATCTGGCCCCCACTGACTTCTTTCTTTACCTGAAGATAAAGGAAATATTGAAAGGAAGACATTTTGATGACATTCGGGACATCAAGGGTAATACAACGACAGCTCTGATGGCCATTCCAGAAAAAGAGTTCCAAAATTGCTCTGAAGGCTGGATTAGGGCCTGGCATTGGTGCATAGCTTTCCAAGGGGAGTACTTTAAAGGTGACCGTAGTGATATTCAGCAATGGGGTATGTAGCACATTTTCTGTATGAGTTCGCAAACTTAATTGTCTGACCTCATATAGTTTAATAGTATGCATTGCTAACTTATCACAGTCTACTTCTTAGTAATTTAATCTAGGGTTAATTTTTCCCACTGCTGAAGTAAGATCCTTCTGAGCGATCTATTCAATGATCCGTTTTCCAGTCAGACTGAGCACAGGCACTAGTTGTGACTCTGTGTGAGTTCTAGACACTGTTCCCTCTAACTAACCTTTCAGGAGTTCATTTTCTGGCCTCAGGGAGTTTCCTTATCCATGAGGGCTGCTCAGTGCTCATCTGAATATTCAAGGGAGCACTTATGCATATATTTCTGTGTAGCTCTATCCTCTTTGCTACTGCATCCTGAAAACTCCAGCTCCTTGAACTGCCTGGAGACTCCATCTCCTCAATTCAGGGTGCCCAGTAGGCTCTTTACAGGTTCACTCTCCCTGCACTGAAAGCTAGAAACTCTCTCAAGGCAACAAGCTGGGCCATTTGTAAGGCTTGTCTCATATTTTCTTTTTATCATCTCTTAGGGATAACTGTCGTTCATTGCTTAATGTCCAATGCCTTGAAATCTATTGCTTCATTTATTTTGTCTAACTTCTTAGTTGTTTCAAGCAGGAGGTGAAATCTGGTCCCTATTATTCCATTTTGGCTGGAAATAGAACTTCTGTCTGCCAATACCCTTGTTATCAATTCCTTTCAACTTAGCTAAGACAGAGTGAATATCTATTATTTGCAAATAGGAGTTCTAACAGATATACGTCTACCTCTCCCTTATCACATATACTCTCTTAGTCCTGTCAGTTTTTTCACTTAAACATCTTCTTACAGTAATAATGTAAGTTTATATATTATATGTGAATATACATGTATGTAAGTTTACATGTATGTATGCATACACATATGTGTAGTGTGTTTACTATGTAACAGGTACTTTTCTAGTTATTTTATTTCTATTAACTTAATTCAATTCTCTAAACAAATTTATGATGTAAAAACCATTACTATAATCAGCTTTACAGATGAGGAGACTGAGGCACAGAGAGGTAAAGTAAGTTTTCAGGGTCATAGGTCTTGAGTCCATCCCTCCATGCCCATGACTTGTTACTGGTGCATTTCACCTAAGGAGTTCTTATGCTATGAAGTTATTTATGAGTAATTCTAGTCTTTAGGAATTTTGGTTAATTCAATAATTGGTCTAAGAATTAGTTTTTGAAGATTTAGCTGCATTCTTTATGAATTAATGATGACTAATGATAAGGATTTAGAACTGACACCCTCAGGTACTTAGCTCTTTTAAATAGCACAGAAAAAATATAACACTTAAAGTTCATGTGCCTTAGAAAATATTTCATAAAAACCTAGAGGTGAACCATAAGTGTTGTATTAGTTACCTTAAGGACTAATTTTATAGTTTCAGAGGTGGAGCCAGAAGCAGGTTCTTT
Organism: Rhinolophus sinicus; assembly: GCF_036562045.2. NCBI lineage: Eukaryota > Metazoa > Chordata > Mammalia > Chiroptera > Rhinolophidae > Rhinolophus > Rhinolophus sinicus. Next base: position 67,224,245 of record NC_133756.1, read on the forward strand.
TTCCTCACAATGAACACTCCTCTCACTGAAACACAATCAGATGATGAATCAGTAGTATACAAACCCCAGTTCCCCCAAATTCCAAGTCCCAATGCTCAAAAGGGAGAAGCATGCAAAACCAAATTTAACCATGAGGAAACATCAGATAAACCCAAATTGAGCAACAGGTCTCCAAAGTATCAAGGTCATAAAAGACAGAAAGACACTGAGGAATTGTCCCAGATTGGAGACATGACAACTAAATGCAATTGTGGGTTGCTGGCTTGGATCCTAGAACACAGAAAGAACATTAGTGCGACAACTGGCAAAGTTTCAATAAGCTCTGTCAACTAATTAAAGGTACTGTGTGTACTGTTTTTACTTTCTTTGATCACTGTATTATGGTTACATTTGTGGAAGCTAGAAGATGAGTATATGAAAATTTCTGGGACTGTTTTTACAAGTTAGTTATAAGACTGAAATTATTTCATTAAAAAAATGTTAAAACATCCCTAAATAAATTAAAAGACAAACAAAAAACACAAACACCTAAATACATAAAATGAGAGGGAGACAATTTCTATGCAAAGAAAGTTATAAAGATTTATGTTTTCAGACAGGGTTGGTTCAAAGCACAAAAACAAGATGAGCAGAAAAACAGAATGGATCCTATTGTGCCTATGCTCCTCAACACAATGGAGTTCTTTATACAACAGAAGAAGAACAAATCGCCACCAGTGGTCTCAGCAGACGCAACAGTAGTAGCACAGAACAAGTACCAGCCCTCCAGATAGGACCCAGAAGCCTTAATTCTAGTGGCGCCCATTAAGTATAGATCTAAGTCTTATCTAAAGTGGCTGGGCATCAGGTCTGCTCTGTCCAAATACAAGTACGCCACCAGTCGTTTTCAAACAGACACCTAAAAACAAGTCACATGCTGACATTTCAAATATAGCATTGGTTCCACAACTCAGACTGCTGTACTGTAATCAAGTTATTTGAACTATTTTACCTATAAGGTCTATAGACTTCAAACAGAGAAGCTGCTGACCAGGGGGGAAATAAAATCTTTTTTCAAAGTAGTATCAACAAAAAAGCAGATTGTGTGATCTGTTCATGATGATGGAGTAGGTAAATGCTGTGCTCACCTCCTCTCACTACCATATCAAAATTACAACTAAACTGCAGAACAACCATCATTGAGAATTGCCTGAAATCTAGCTGAACTGAAACCCTACAAGTAAGGACATACAGAAGATGCCACTTCACAACTGGTAGGAGGGGCAGAGATGCAGAACGGGCCGGTCCCACACTTGGTGTGACCATTGAAACACAGGAGGGATATCTCAGCTGTGGACGGCCTCCCTGGAGGAGTGAGGGGTCCCAGCTCCATACCACACTCCCCAGTCCAGGGTTCCAGTGCCAGAGGAGGAGATCCCATAATTCTTGGCTGTGAAAACCAGTGGAGATATGGCTGAGTGAGACAGAAAGTGGCTGTGCTCCCAGGCGCTCCACTTACAGGGCCCGCACATGGACTTCCTTGCTGAGGGACTCACTCACTCTGAACTCCAGTACAGGAGCTGTGATTAGAGGAGCACCAGGGACGTGTGGGGAGGAATTGAGTTGTCTGGCTTTAGGATGAGGGCTGGAGGGACAGCTTTCCCTTGGACGGAGGAGCTGGCGAAAGCCATTGTTTTTGTTGTGCCCGCCCACTCACAGCGTGCATATGAAGGCAGCTGCCATATCTCCATGTCCATCAACCATTAGCCTGATTCCCCACCACACCCAACTTCTGGGCCCACCCAACCTGCTTCCAGTGGCTTTTCTGTAAAAATGTCTTGTCTTGGCTCAGGCTGCAGACTGTCCTAAAATCTCTCAAAAGTTTACAAACCCAAACAAGCAGCATCTGGCTTTGGTGTGTCCTGTACCTCTGGCTGAGCAGCCATACACCTGGCACTAGTTACTGTTGGTGTTTGTTTGCGGCTTGCCTTCTTGAGATACCTCCAAGCCCAGAGCAACTGGTGGCCATCTGCAGATTGCTTTGTGGCTCATGAAAGGTGGCCCTGGGCAGGGCACAGGCTGTGGCTGAATTTGGCCTACAGTGGGTACCCTCCCAGGAAGCCTTTGGGCTGGCATGCCTAGTTGCCAGCTTCAGACCCAGCCTGAGGATCACGCAAAGGGCAAACCCAAAGGTTATACCGGGTGGGCACCAGAGCCCTGCTAAAGTGAATCCTGCTCCACAGGGTCAGCCCCTGCTCCACAGCTCCTCCACTGTAGTCATAGCCAGTCCTCACAACAAATCAGCCTGAGGATCAGTCTTTCTCATTGATGTGAAAACAAGCAACCAAGGTTCAACTATTATAGGAGGACACACACAACCCACACAAGGAACACACCTGAAGTGCCCCATTCAGGTGACATGGGAGACTGCACCACTGAGCCCCACAGAACCCCTGTTATATAAGGCCACTCTCCTAAGACTGGGAGACGTAATAACCCTACCTAATACAGAGAAACAAACACAGCAATGGGGAGACAAAGAAAAAGTTCCAAATAAAAGAACAGAACAAAGCTCCAGAAAAATAACTAAACAAAATGGAGACAAGCAATCTACCAAACTGAGTTCAAAACACTGGTTACAAGGATGCTCAGTGATCTCAGGCAGGACTTCAACAAAGAGATAGGAAACACAACAATGAAGATAGGAAACATATAAAAGAACCAATCAGAAATAAAGAATACAGTTAATTGAAATAAAGACTATGTTAGAGGGAATTAACAGTTGATTAGGGAATATAATCAATAATATGGTAATAACTATATATGGTGTCAGGTGGTACAGTGTCAGATGGTTGCTGGACTTATGTTGATCACTTCTTTAGGTATATAAATGTTGAAAAACTTGTGTGTACCTAAAACTAACATAATATTGTATGTTAGCTATATTTTAATAAAAATATTTTTTAAAAGCAGATTGTCCCAAAGATCCTTCTCTTTAAAACAATTATGATCCATGTTGTCCATGAAGAAACCTAGGCTCAAAGGAGCTTACTGACTTGCTGAAGATGAAAGGGGATTAAAGCGATCCCGGTGATTTAAGCCTAAACCCAACACACCACTGAGAGGAGTGACTCCTCTCATCCTCCCAGGCTTCAGTTTTCTAACTGGTACATGTAGGCAGCTGAGCTAGGTCATTCTCAATGTCTCTTCTAACTTTAATAACCTATAATTTAATTAAAGAATATTCATTCAAACAAAGAATAGAAACCAAAACCAATTGCCACAATTATTAATATCATTACAATCAAAAGTTTGGCATTACTAAATGATAGGTACTTATCTCTCGAAGGGAAAAATAATGTGTTATGTCTCTACCTGTGTGCTCTGGGACCTATGTCCGCTTAGCTTTTCAGGTACTGTATCATATCCTTTTATTTGTGTATTTTCAATCCTCTTCCTTTGGCATTTACGCATCTTTACATGTCTTCTCTTCTAGCTCAAAACAAATAAACATATGAAAATCTTTCTTCACAGCCTCTTTGAAGAAAACCTTTCTTCAAACCTTTCTTCAAAAGCCTCTTTCTTCATAGCTCTCTCTACCCCTTCACAGTCAAACTTCAGGGAAAAAAAAAAAAAAAAAAAAAAAAATATATATATATATATATATATATATATATATATATATATATATATATTTTTTTTTATATATCCTCTGGCTCCTCAATCTACTCTGTCATGCTATGGGAGTGGAAAAGACACTCAATAAGTCACCAATAACCTCTATATCATAAAACCCAAGGGTGATTTTCAGTTCTAATCTAACTGGACTTCTCAGACCATTGAGTACCTTGAACTATGTCCTTGAAATACTTTCTGTTCTCAGTTTCCCTGATACTATCCTCTTCTGGCTTTTCTCCTATTTCTCTGGCAACTCCCCCTCAAAACCCTTTGTATACTTGTCCTGTGCTACCCAGCCTATTAAATGTTGGAATTTCTTAAGACTAGATCGTAAGATCTCAATTCTTCTACTTGTTACTCTTTCCCTAAGCAATCTCATCCAGTGGTTTTAAATATCATTTGTATGTTCAGAATTTCCACATACTGAACTCTGAATTCCTGACTAGCAACTCAACAGTTCTACTTGGCTGTCTCAAAAGCACCCAAAATTCAACGTGTCTAAAACTAATCCACTTTCCACACCCAAATCCCTGCACACCTGCCTGTTCTTTCTTCATTGTAATTGTGCCATCCACAAACCTGGGAGTTTTGCTGACAATTTCCTCTCCATCATCCCATATCCACACCAAGGAAATACTTCCTATCTTACTACCTAAAAATCTCTCATATCCATTCACTTTTCTCTATTTCTACCACTTGTAGCCTGGTTAGACTACATTTTCAGCAATTTCATGGATGAGTGCAGAACACTTCCTAATTGGTCTCTTGTCACTTCCCCCGCACCCACACCATTCTACCATTTCTTCTCTGCAGTCTCTTTTCCATAACATATTCAAAGCAGCCTCTTTTTTTTTTTTTTTTAACTTTTTGTTTTAAAATAATTACAGATTCACATGAAGTTAAAAAGAGAGTACTGAGACAATCCATGTATTCTGCACCCAGCATCGTTACTTCAATGGTTACCTCTTACATAAGTATGGTACAATACCAAAACCAGGAATTTGATATTGATACAAGATGTATGTACAGGTCTGTGTCATTTGATCACACGAATAAGTTGATGTTACCACCAGTACAACAATCAAGATACAGAACTATTCTATCACCACAGAGATTTCCCTCATGCTACGCCTTTATAGTCAGTCATATCTACCTCTCTCCACTGCCTGACCCCACGATCTCTAGCCCCTGCAACCTCTAATCTGTTCTCCATCTCTACAATTTTGTCTTTTCAATAATTCTACATACAAAAATATCATCGAGTATGTAACTTTTTTGAGACAGACTTTTTTCACTCAACATAATGCCTTTGAGATCTATGTAAGTTGTTGAATGTATCAATGGTTTGTTCTTTTTTATTGCTGAGTAGTATCCATGCTATGGATGAATGAATTTCTATAATTCATTTTGGTTGTTTCCAGTTTCTGGCTACTATAAATCAGACTTAAATGAATTACTGTGTACAGGTGTTAATGTGGACGTAAGTCTTCATTTCTCTGAAAAGCCTAAGAGAGCAACTGCTGGGTCATATGGTTTGCATATATTTGGTTTTATAAGGAACTACCAAACCATTTCCCAGAGTGTCCGTATCATTCTTCATTACTACTAGCAATGTGTGAGTGAGTCACGTTCTCCACATTCTTGCCAGCTTTTGCTTTCATCACTATTTTTTTATTTTAGCTGTTTTAATGGGCACATGGTGATAGCTCATCTTGGTCTTCATTTGCATTTACCTAATGGCTAGTGGTGTTGAACATTTTTAATTTGCTTATTTGCCATCCATACATCTTCTTTGGTACAATGTCTCTTCATATCTTTTGCCTATTTTTCTAATTGGATTGTTTGCTATTGTTTCTGAAGTTGCACTTAGAGAATTCTTTATATGTTCTAGATATAATTCCCTTGTCAGATGTGGTTTGCAAATGTTTTGTCCCAGTCTGTAGTTTGTCTTTTCATGCTAACAGCTTTTTGAACAGCAAAAGTTTTTAATTTTGATGAAGTCAAATTCATTGATATTTTTCTTTTGTGGATCATTCTTTTAGTGTCATGTCTAAGAATTCTTAACCAAACCCTAGGTCTCAAAGATTTTCTCCTATATTATCTTCTAAAAGTTTTATAGTTTTACGTCTTACTTTTAAATTTATGATGAATTTTAAGTTAATTGTTACAGAAGGTGTGGAGTCTAGGTCAAGGCTCATTCTTAAGCCTGTGGATATCCAATTGCTCCAACACCATGTGTTGGAAAAAAAAAAAAAAATCCACACCAAAAATACCCCTATTCTTCCTCCACTGAATTGTTTTTGCAACATTGTCAAATGTCAGTGACTGTATTTGTATAGAGCCTATTTCTAGGTTCTCTAATCTATTCTGATCCTACATTAATGTATCTTATAGAAGAGCTTGCTGATTTATTTAATTATGATTGTTATTGCTGTTAACATTATTATTATACCTCAGGCTTGTATAATGTTTTATAGAGCACTTCCATGTACATTATCTCATTTTACCTTCTAACCAACTAGTGAAATAGGCCAGGAAACATTGTTAGAACCTACAATTTATTGAATAAAAAACAGACTCAAAGGACTTCCTGTTACATTCAAATTGAATTATCTAGTAATAGACTTGTTCTTTAATTGTAAACAAATATAAACCCAGGCAAAATATATAAAACAACTATTTCAGTTATTGGAAAATAGGCAGTGTAAAACTATAATCATTAAAAGAACAAAAGCAAGTAATGTGAGTATGACAATTTTTCCAACTTTCTTCTTGTAGGCAGTTTCTGGACCTTGACACATAACAGGGGAACCCAAGGAACGCATGGCAGTCTCAGTAAATAGAAAATACAGACATTTCATTTCAGGGAGGCTGAGGTGGTTAGAATATATAGGGCAGTATTGGAGAAGAGGGTGCTACACAAAGAAAATGCTTCATAAATTTCCATAGGGCTAGCCTTGATTTTTTGCTGAATATTATCTTGTGGATACATAAGGTAAGTTTCTACAAAGCCAGGTATAGAATAACTACCATCGATTATAAGATGAATAATTCCTAGGACTCACTGTAGCCATAGGAACATTTGCATTCCAACCAGCTAGAGTGAAGAGAACGCACTAAACACCAGGGCATTAGCATAGGCCCCAGAAGAATCATACCTTAGAAGTAGGGTTAAACTGACCCTAAAGTAAAGGCTACTCTTGGCCTGCCTTAATAAAACTTAAAAGCAGCCTATAAAGGACCACGTTCATCTACAAAATAAATACCTGCCAACAAAAAATTCAAAATCTTAAAGGAAGGAAAAAAAACCCCAGCCCCTCATCACATAATATTCATATACTCCATCATCCTATCAATAATCACTAGACATAAAAAGAAACAGGAAAATATGATAAATAATCAAGGAGGAAATCAGTAAATCAAAACAGACATAGAAATGACAAAGATGATAACATTGCTTGAAAAATGTTAACATAGCTATTATAAATGTTCTCGAGGATTTAAAGAAAAATATGAATATAATGAGAGAAATAGAAAATATATAAAAATCAAATGGGACTTCTAGAGATGAAAACTCTAATAGCTAAAAACATATTTATTCTATTTATTTATATATTTATTTTTCGGTGATAAAAATGAGTTATCATTTTGTGATACTTGATATATTGTGTGTGTGTGTGTATATATATATATATATATATGTATATTACTTTTTTCACAGAAGAGGGCCACCTGTGCCTGGAGTTCCTCACCCAGCCCCCAGCCCAGGTAGAGAAGCATAGATATCCCAGGAACCTCTTCCCAAGAAGGCAGGACAAAGACTAACTGGGTGCATGGGAACAGCAGTGCACCCAGGCTGGCCCTTACCTCGATGATGCTGCAGCATCCTTCAACCTTTAGTCACCAGGAAGATCTTAAAGTACTGACTGTCCTCCTCAGGGATGAAGGCCTCAGGCCCAGCAACAGGAATCTGTGGCTGTCCCCACAGAGGGGCTTCAGATTGACACAGAACCCAGAGACCAAGGCCCAGATGTTGTCCTACTGCAGCTGTGCAGCTGTCCTGCACCAAGAGCCAGGTGTGCAGCGTCAGCCTTGGTCTGGACAGCACTGCTGCCTGGGTGCTCCAAGTGCTCTCGGCATGTCCTGCATGAGGTGGAATGTCTCATGAGTGTTCATTCTCAGGGAGGTAGGACGTGCTGACTTTGTTCTCACTCTTTTGGGAGTGTCAGTCACTTTTTGTGAAAGGACAGGTGATAAGCATGTGTTGAGGCCCCATTATATATTGCCCTGTACAGAAAGTCAGGGGTAGACTCCATGAAAACAATCTGGAGGACTTGGCGGAGTAGGGAGCACTCTTCCCAGTGACCTTCTTCTCCACGTCTGGGATCACCAGTCAGGTCACCTCCACAGGCTCCGCTTTGCTCTCAGACAGAGAGCCTGCGGTGAGGCCTCTGAAACTTTCTGTATAGACTCTGGCTGGGGAAATGCTGGGGTCCTGGACTGTTTTCAGGACCACCAGGTGCAAAGCATCATCCAGGAAGTAGGAGATGGCACGTGTCATAGATGGGTACCCTGAAACAGTGTCTTTTCCATCCCTCCAGCCCAGCTTGATATTGTAGGCAGGCAGGCTGATCACAGCATCGTGATCCTGAGTCAAGTGTCGGGGAGCTGGTGGGCTCTCTGACTGTCTGTGAAATGCAGGATTTCATTTCTACTGAAGGCCTTTGAGTGTCCTGGTCTGGATGTTAACTAACGGAAGTACTTCACCTCTTTCTGGAAATGGTCGCTCAGCAGTCTGTCAGACTCCACATGCTCAGGGGAGGACAGTACCACACTGTGCAGAGGACGCCTTTTTGTTACCTTCTCCTGGGCTTTCTCTCTCTACTCTCTAACCTTTCAGAAATACTCATTTAAATGGCAACACAATCCCAGGCTTCTTGTGTTTCTTACCTGCTCGTCCGTGTCACCATCAAAATTAAGTGACACTAAGTATAAATTTTATTGGTCAAATGTTAATACATTAACTGTGTCTTAATTCAGTGTTTTACCCTAGTAATAAGGAGGAGGACTTTAGGTTTTTTTTTTTTTTTACAAGGAGAGCTATTTTTACAGCTTTTATATACGAAAGGCAGTTGATAGCAGTTTGCATGTTTGGTAGTTTATCAAGTTAAAAAAACTCTGCATTTTAGGCGTTCTGTACCATTTAACCTTTAATTTTATTTTTGGTATCAGATTTTATCTACATCTGTGTATAAAACCAACACTCTTATGCACACAAGCAAGATTTTTGGTAACAAAATAAAAAGGTATTCTTAGATATCATGATATTTATATGTTTATAAATATGTAAATATTAATATTTATCATGATAGATTTCTTTTTTTTCTATATTAAGAAATAGTATGTAAGATAGTTGAAGAAACACTTTCTTCTCTAAAACAATTGATAATTTAATACATTTGCCACTAAAACTGAACTACCAAATATCTCAAATTCATTTATAGAAATAGCATGATTTTAGATTTTTAAACTTTATTTAACAGGATAATATGCATAGTTTCATCTTCCACTGAAGTCCCCCAGTGACCAGGTCTAGAAAACTGAGAAAGAATATTTAATAAGATAATTATTTAATAAAATAAGCCAGGTAATTCTAAATTATGTCAACATGTTATAGTTCCTATTTAAGTTGTTTTTTTCCCTAACATTAATAGAAATACTTTTCTTGTATGAAAACATTTAAATATAAAATACCTAATAATTATTTTTTCTCCTCCGTATGTAATTTAAACTCAAATTTTTAATGAAAGTTTTAAAACTTAAAGATGTATTCATCTTTAAATAATAAAACCCAATATTGACAATAGTGCTTAAATTAAAATTGCAATAATATAAAGTTAAAATTATAATAAATGGTGTTAAGCAGTACATATTCATGCAACATAGGATAGTGTTTGAATAATTATGTTCAAGAGTAGCACATCATTACACATATTTATGAGTCATTTCAAATCCTGCTAACTCCAAATATTTTTGTGATTTTATTGGCATCATTCACCAAGAATTTATAATAGTTTTATTCAAACAATGTTCTTATTTTATAATATCAATGAAAGCTTTTTCCATCATATTTTATATATTTATTTATGTCTATGCAGTATTATATTCAAGTGAACAAAATAATTATCACTTTATATTGAATGATTACTTCAACTACATTAAATGTTACAGAAATGATTTTGAAACATTTTTCCAAATCAACATTTTTATTTTAGTAACCTCACAAAAATTATAGTAGTAAATGTATACTTTGATATTATACACTTATATGATAAAACTTTATTTTCATGACAGAACATTTTTTCTACTTTATAAAAATGTTAGTAAAAAGTAAAAATGTTTTTGAATGGATGCTTATAAAGACAAGGCAGTCATGTCTATGAATAAAAATAAATTCAGAATATTTTCAATCATAATATTTTACTTTTAAAATTAGAATATGGCATATCATTCAGCAAAGCTTCATTAATTTCTTTTAGTGATATACAAAGTAACATAGATATTTTTCAGAGTATTTTTACACATAACATATTGGAAATCAGAGCAAATAAATATGAGAATTCAAAGAATATATGATTGCGGAAACATATTCCAAAGAAATCTGTTGTAAGATTCAGAGCTCTGAATGCTCAACATTGTCTAAACATAATGCAAGTGGATAAATATATGTAATTTTTCAAGTTATGAATTCTTCTATACATGTAAAAGTTGTGTATGGAGGAAGGACCAAAACTGATGAAAAGCCAAAACAGGATAAACATCTAGATAATTCAAGTTCCCGTGGTCAGCTATTATTACTTCAATTTATCGTTAATATAAGACCAGGGTCAGATCTAGGACTATCAAGATCTCTTATGAATGCTTCAAATTGGTTGAACACTAACTTGCAATTTAGCTGCCATCTGTTAAAAAGGTTCTGCATAAAAATTCTAATGTAAGGAGTCATATTGGTATTTGTGTAGGATACAGTTGATTGACACCAGGCCGGGAAAGTTTTAACCTTATGTCTAAAAAAACTGTTTAAAAACCATTTGATGGGATTAAGAGCAAATTGAATAATGGTCAGTTACCTTGAAGACATAATTACAGAAATTATCCAAATTAAAGCACTGAGAGAAAAGACTGAAAAAGAAAATGAATAGAGCCTTAGTGGCTTGTGGGATAATATTAAACAATCTAACATAAGAGGTCAGACAATTAAATTTGCAACCTTGTTGCAATGATGTTGCTAACCTTTTTTGATATCAGAGGGATTATTCATTATGAATTTGTACCAACTGGACAGTTAACCAAGTTGACTATTTGGAAGTGCTGAAAAGACTGCGTGAAAAGTTAGATGACCTGAAATTTTGCCAACAATTCATGGCTCTTGCATCATGACAATGCACTAGATCACATAGCACTGTCTGTGGGGGGAGTTTTTAGCCAGTAAACAAGTAACTGTATTGGAACACCCTCCCTGCTCACCTGATCTGGCCCCCAGTGACTTCTTTCTTTACCCGAAGGTAAAGGAAATATTGAAAGGAAGACATTTTGATGACATTCAGGATATAAAGGGTAATATGACGACAGCTCTGATGGCCATTCCAGAAAGAGTTCCAAAATTGCTTTGAAGGGTGGACTAGGCGCTGGCATAGGTGCATAGCCTCCCAAGGCGGGTACTTCAAAGGTGACCGTAGTGATGTTCAGCAATGAGTTATGTAGCACTTTTTCTAGGATGAGTTCATGAACTTAATTGTGAGACTCCACATACTATGTTTTTTTCCTGTATGTACAAACCTTTTCACTTAAAGGAAGCCCTTTACGGCTTTTTTTCTTTCTTTCTTTTTTGCCTATCCAAATTGCCAGTATCACTAGTCTTGTCCTTTGGGCCATTATTTAGTAAAATAAGGGCTACTTGAACACAAGTACTGTAGTACCTCGACAGTCAATCTAATAACCAAGACCGCTACGAAATGACTAACAGGTGAGAAGTGTGTAGTATAGCGTGGATGCTCTCTGGACAAAGGGATGATTCATGTCCTGGGCAGGACAGAGCAGGGCGGCATGACATTTCATCACACTTCTGAGAACAGCATACAATTTAAAACTTATGAACTGTTTAGTTTTGGAATTTTCCGTTTAATATTTTCAGACCGCAGTTAACTGCAGGTAACTGAAATAATGGAAAGCGAAGTTGTGCATAAGAGGAGGCTATTGAACTGTGAATTCGTGGTGTTCAGCCCTATACTCACAGTTTAAATGGATGCATGCTTTAGAGATATTGGGTTGAGAGGAACACCTAATTCACTCCACAGCTCCAAGGCCAAAAGACCTTCTCCAATTAGCACATATATTTATCAGACTAGCAAGCGATCATCAGTACTCAATCTTGAGAGCCTGGGTAGTTCATTCAGTGCATTTCACCATCTCGTAACTGCATTTCTGTGGGAGCAAGGAAAGATGAACACAGAGGAGGAAGGAGCGTGAATGTGAGGCACTGGCAAGGACGTGCAAATCAGAATGGGATCGCTTAGGATCTGAGCAACATGGCAGATGCTCAGGCATCCAAGACAGGGCACCCACAATCAGGGGATGGAAAAACACCTAAAGCATACCGGTGGTGACTCTGTGTTTCCCCTAGAGCATGGGACAGTGTGGTTTGGTGGAAAGTACATGACTTTCAGAGCCAGGCAGATTCTGGTTTGAGTGCTGTTTCATTTCTGGGTAAACTTGGGCAAATGACTTAACCTCTCTGAACTTATACTTCCTCACCATGCAATTAAAATAATATAGTTTTCCTTTTGGTATTACTAGAAGAATTAAAGAGTCATGACACATGAAAAAGTCACAATAAATTTTGTGTTCCTCCCTCCCTTCCTTTCTTCCTTCTTTTCCTCCATCCTCTCCTTCTACCTCCCTTGATATATAAAATGGTGGAAACAGAAGAGAACTTAAACTCCTTTAGTTTAATGCCTTCCTCATATAAGCAAGAGAAGCAAGAGTCGCTTATGATCCCACCGTTGGCCATTGGCAATGCTGGGATCTCCTTAGTCATGTGATCTTTCCACCACACCTATGAGGGCACATCTAGCTGGATAATTAGTCATTCTAAGTTCCAATTCCCAAAATGTATACATGCATGCACTTAGAGGTCCAAATCCAAGGGGACATCAAAAAGGACAACTCTCTTATCTCACATTTTCCACTCAAGAAGACCGAACTAGACTGCCTCCTTTTTAAAAAGCTGCTCAGAATAATAGTTTATACAAACCTCTGGTTTATAATCCAAGACATACTTGATGTCTCCCCATAAGCACCTCTAAGTAAATTATATGTTCTGGAAGGAGACAGTACCAGGAGTTCCCAAGATGGAGCCCTCAAACCCTCAATGTCCACAGTTGTTCAGAAGTGAACAGTTATCATTTGGGGCTGCCCTATATTTAGACCACCTTCAGATTTGGAGAGAAGAACTTCCCTATTTTGTGAGTCTTCAGGGAAAGCTAGACTCAGAAGGAGAGGTAAGCAGATGTTCCCTCTTTCCACCCCTACAGCTAGGAGTGGGTCAGGTGACATATGTTCTGCCAATCAGATATTCCATCAGACCATGCTCCTTAAGTCAGTGGTACTCAGATTAAAATTCAAGGTCGCATCATTAGGAACAGCAATATAGCATTCATGGCAATAGTGTCTCGAGCTGTGCTTCTCAACCTTTTTATCATTATTGTTTTCCTAAGGAGACTTTTTAGACATTTTTCCCTATATTGCCCTCCCATGAAATTTTCAGACAACAGTTACACTATCTGTCTGTTTATGTCCATGTTTTATACATAAAAAGTAGGATGGATGTTATGTTTACCCATTGGAGGGAGGTGATATCCCCCTATTGAGAATGCATGGTCTAGAAGCTTTGAGATCCCCACCAGATGTCCCTGTGAATTGATAATGGCGGCGTATCTTATTCTCTAGTGTCTCTTGTCCCCTACTCATTTTCACAGCCTGGATCTTTATCCATCTGTGACTTACCTGGGATTTTTCCAACAAGATCCTATCTTAGTTTGGGTTTTCCTGGAAGCAGACTCTGAGACAAAGATTTAAGTGCAAGTTGTTTATTTGGGAGGTGATCCCAAGAAACTGCAGCAGGAGAGTGGGAAAGTGAAACAGGGAGGAGAAGGGAGCAAAACAATGGTTACATTACCAAGTCAGTTACCACCATGGAGCTCGAACCGATGAGGGTGCTCTAGGAAAGAGAGGAAGACACACGCCAGAAACATCCTAACCCAAGGGACAAGGCAGCTGGAGAGATTGTACACCAATCCCCACCAGTAGTTGAATGCTAGTACTTCCCCGCCCTTCTAGTCTGCTGTGCAGAAACAGAGCAGCTCTGGAGACCAGAGAAAGTCTTGTGGTAAAGCGACATACACGCTGGCCACTAGAAGTCTGGTATGTGCGCACTGAAGTGAAAAGGATCAAAGGGACATGGTCAGGACTCTGACATTGAAAGACAGATGAAAAGTACAAATCATGGATTTCAACTAAGGATTTCTATGACTATGTCAAAAGAATGAGGCTGAGGTAGCTGGAAACCAAAGGCAGAGTTTGACCTGAGGTTACCAAATTACACTACCAGTTGAACTCATAGCATCATGATGTTTCTTTTGTATGTGTAAGGACATTGATTAGAAGAGAAATAGAATGGGATATATGGGAAGATTTAAAGACCTCCAGTTTTCCCAACCCTCAACCCACTCTTAACCCCACTCCCCACCCCTTGCCTCCTCTTCTTCCTTGTCTGATTAGGCTCTTCATGCCCGTCCTGAGGACACTGCTACCTTTTCCCAGAGGCCATTAGTTACCTTGGAGGTGGGAGGCAGATTCTTTTCATTCTTTATCCTCGCGCACCGTCACCACTTATACACAAGATATCATCAATCCTTGGTATCTCCTCCAGACATGTAACTAAAGTTAGAACCCAGCATTTCCTGGGGGAGAAAGGAGATTTACAAAGTCAAACCCAATAGGAGATTTACCCACAAAAAGGCTTATAGGACTTTACTCAAGTAGATTGGCTAGGATCTCAGACTGTGTGAGGAAAGGAATTCTCAGGGTTCTTGATCAAAGAGCAACAAACATCACTTTGATCAGGATAAATATGGGTACACTCACCAATGATTCTGAATGCAGTGATGCCAGCTCGAGTAGCTGAGAGTGGTTCTGATGGTTCATTTGCTGGCTAAGGAAGAAATGGGCTCAATTGGAAGTGTAGTCTGGGGAAAGTGCAGATGCCAGAAATGGTGTGGCTCAGTAGACGAAAGAATTCAAAGATGTTGAGAGATAGGAAGGTGGCTGTAGATTTAGCTCCTCAAGGTCTGAGATATACACTGGTGAGGGAACACCAGCATCTTTGGAAAACAGCATAGTGGCTGTTCTCTATGGGCCGGGGATAATGGTAGAAGATACTGCCAGTGAAGAGGGCTCCTTGATTATGTTGAACAGGGAAAGTCCCAAAGTGGCAAAGGACAAGTACTTACACCAGAACAGTCAGATACAAATGGGTATGGCTATCTCAGTAGGTACTTAAGGCTCATCAGAATACATTGACTTGCTGAATATTTAGAGTGTGATAGATTAATCATGGGGTTTCTGGCATAGCTGGATGAATATAACTAAGAAAAAATTTCAGGTCTGGTGAATCCAGGCCACCTACCACCATATCAGAAAGTTAAGGCCATTTCTAAATCCCAGTTAGTTCAGAGATCTACATCCCATTCTAGAAACGGAAAGAGAATGTTTACAGAATCACTTTCTACTAATATTGCAAGTGTATTCTGTGAATTTTTCCTCCTAGCCTTCCCCAAAGGTGCTTGTGTCCATTGACATGGGTCACTGTACTGGGAACAGAAAAGTGCCCAAACTTTTCAGAAACATTTGGTCATTAGCTTTAGGCCAACAATACTCATAAAACCAGGGGACTAGTAGAGATCAGGTGATTAATAGAATTTTGGAATGTGTGTTGACTTTTTTTTTTTTTTGGAGGGGAACATAATAAACATGGAGAATAGTGCAAAAACCATGATGAGTGTTCATTCATGTAACAGCACCTATTCTTCCCTTCCATCGCTGAGTTCCTTCCTCACCTGGATCTCGGTGTCTCAAACTCTCCATTCCCCCCTCCCACTCTGAGGTCTTTAAACTGGCTATTCCCCAGTCTGAATATTCTTCCTACCTCTTCTCACCCCTTCACCTAATTAATTCCTCCTCATCCTTCGAATTTCAGCTCCAGGCAGGGTTACTTTCTTAGAGAAAATTGCCTACTCCCATCTCCCCAGGAATCTAGGAATCGAGGTCAACTTCTTGGTTCAACAACATCATGGAACAGTGTTGCTTTCCTTCCATCACTTTCCTCAGTCTGTTGCTGTACATTCACGTGCATGACCTGATTAGTACCTGCTTCTTCCACAAGACGACGAGCTCTCTGAGGGATGGAACCACATGTGTTTCTTCACCATGTTATCTCTGGCTTCTAAGTAAAATGCCTGGCATGGTGGACACTCGGTAAATATGTCCAATGACTGAATGGATAAATGAATGATATGCCTTTTTATTTTTAAAAAGTCTTATAAGAATTGAAATTTGACATAAATCGACCAGTCTTTTTCAGGATCTTTAGTATGGCAGCACTTTCGTCTGGTAACTGAGAGCAGAGACAGAAAAATACCATCCGGCTCCCCACACACACCTGAAGGTGTAAGTGTGCCCCTCCAAGACAGGGCCTGGATCAATAAGGTTGCATTGCGATACCCTCTTTCCTAAACAGGACAACATTTTAACCAGACCATAAAAGCTGGCTTGGGATCTGTAAAAAAGATAAGATTGTGTAGAAAGTGATAAAAAGGGAAAGTCAAACCATCCACCATCCATCTCACTGCCCTCTGCTTCAGCAGCCCTTCAGCATCCCATATACTCACTCACAAGCCTGGAAGGGACTATTGGGAGGGTTTGCGGGCTGACAGATTGGATTTTAATTGGTCTGCAGGACTTTAATAAAACTTTCAAGACTTTAATCTCACCATATTTCCCTGTTAACAAACTTCAAGGAAATAACTCACTCTGAACTGCAACACCGTGCTGCCAAAGAGCCACCAAATAAGAAAGGCACATGTTTCCTGAATTTGGGTGAATGAACCCCAACACGCCCATAAAAGGCTTTTTTACTAGCAGAGAGGATGCAAAAGAGGTTGTCCTTCACGTTGTTATTTTTCTAATGAAAACACTTAGTGCCACCTGCTGGCAAAATTCACACTGACGTCTTAGCATTCACTGAGTATAACTCTCTCAAAAGATTATACATAAAAAAAAAACACCCACTATCATTAATTTGGTGAATTTCTAAGCATATAGAGAATTTAATCGTTTTTTTATTGAGAAAAATTCCCTTCTGAGATATTCTACCACTTGGGGCAATTTGTTCCTGCAAAGGTGTCTTTCTTTCAGTGAAAAATTTCTTTAAAATAATATACTTTATGCATAGTTCATTTTTAAGTTGAAAGAAAGACCAGTGAGAGAAGAACAAAGGAGGAGCTCAGAGGCCTTAGGCTCCTTCCATCTCTAACATACTATTAATAGAAAGCTAAGAAGTTTCGAAAATGTTTCCGATGCTAACATTTGGCCCAGGCAAACTAATCCAGTTGGTCAGCCTGCACTTTGAGAAAAGTCTCACATTCCACAACCTTGGGTAAAACATAAATAGACCCAGTTAGCTCCTCTGATGTTTTATGAACTGGAGCTGTACTCCTTAACCTACCATTCATTCCTGAGTATGAGAAAAACAAGAGCAGTGATATTTAATGTCTGGACAAGCACATGCTACAATTCCAGTTTTAACTAGCTGACATAATTAACACAAATTATGTTTCAGAGTAATCCACCCCTTATAAATCAACGGTGTTTGAAAATCTCCACATGCACACGCCATGTGTATGAATAGCAAGGAGAGAAAGTAATTTTCCTGGAAATGTGTAGGTTGATTAACAGAGACAAGGCCTATCTGCGTCGTACTCCAGAGGAATGTTCACAGTGAAAGCATTACTTAGTGTGCTGGCCGCATTTATGCTGACCGTAGGAAATTTGGTCCCAAGTTTCAGCCTGTGCAGAAAAACATCTGCAAGACTTAGCAAAGGTAGTGTTTCATGCACTGGCCAGCTTATCACCAGAATTTAAGTTTGTACTTCAGAGAGAAGAGATGCTGGAAACAGACCAGCAAGAGCCTGAAGTGACTGCAAGAACTTTTAGTTCAAGCCTCTCTTTTTACAGACAAATAAATAGAGGCCGCAAGAGTGTAGGTGACTTTTTCATGGGCCATTATCGAGTTAGAGCTGAGCCAGAGAGAAATAGATGATGGAGGGATAGATGATGATCGATAGATAGATAGATAGATAGATAGATAGATAGATAGATAGATAGATAGACAGATAGACAGGCAGACAGAAGATGGATGATGGATGGATGGATGGATGGATGGATGGATGGATGGATGGATGGATGGATGTGAAGTCTCCTGATTTTGCACCTTCTGCTTCTCCCTCATCACCATGCTTGCTCTAACCAATGTCCTCCTGCAGGGTAATGAAAAATACAAAGGTGATGGAAGAAGTGGCAAAAGCCACATGAGTATATATAATTTACGTCACTCAGACTGGATGTCTTTCTCCTTTGAAGAAATAAATAAAGCCATTAATGTAAAATAAAAAGGTAAGGGAAAAAGCAGTAACTCAGCTAAGCGGAGGGCATGAAGCAAAGCAAATATTGATGTTGTTGGGCATCTACTATGTGCCCAGGTATTTTGCACACACTATCTTCAAGTCTCATGAACACTATTTAATACAGCGTCATTATGTCCATTTCAAAGGAGACAGAGTGATGTTCAGATGGGTAAATTACCTGCCGTTGTGTGGTAATAAAGGGCAGAACCCACATGTGAAACCAGGACTCCTTCACTCCAAACCTCATTGTCTGTTTGCGTCATCAGGCTGCCTTCTCTGCCTTCTACAACTGCACCCATTCTTACGTGAAACCTGGATAGGAAAAGGGGCAGAGGTCCTAAAAATCCACTTAAGTAAGTCCTGTTCCAAGAACCTAAAAAGGGGCTGTTTCTAATAAGCCAAATTAATACACGGGAGCTACTCCAGGCCATGTCACCTGGGTGGTTGTTGAGGTCAGCATTTATTTTTAAAATGTGAATTATTGACTCAGGATGAAGACTTCAGTTCAAGCATGAATCATGCATCCTAGCAGACCTGGTTTGGTTTTAGCCAAGTGTGGGGTGTCTGTGTTCACCACAAAACATGTCACAGAGGATGTACACACATACACTGTCTGCCTGTTCCAGCTGCCCCAGGCATCTCTCTCCCGACAGAATAGAGTCTGTTTCCAACCCCCACATATCCTGTAGGAATGTGATCTTTGCAGAGATCATGGACAGGAAATGACCTTGAGGAAAGTCACTTGATGTCATTCCTTGAATGTTCTGCTGTCAGCTCCCCGAACTGTCAGGAATGAGGTCGTGAGTATCCTTCAGCTGCACAAACAGAGGCCACCAAAGGATTCCCGGGGGGGTGGGGGGGGGTGGGGAGAACCAGCTGGTAATCACAGTCATTCACATTTGGACCAAATATGGTAGGAGGTTGCTTGGTATTGTGATTCAGACAAACTCAAGATCAAACCCTACAACTGCCATTTTCCAGGGGTAGGACATTGAACAGTGTCATGTCTCAGTTTTCCCATCTGTTTGGTTGGCCTCAGAGCATGATACAAGCAGGCTGCTTCTTGTTCTTTGTCTCTCCAACCCTCATGTTGTGGTTAGGGTTCGCTGGTGCCCACCCCAAACAAGAAACGTGGCCCATACAAAGGGCTTACCAGCCAGCTGCCCTGCCATCAAGGTCACGCTGATGTTAGCATGAAGCAAATCAGCAAGCTTGACAATTAATATAAAACTGATTGCATAACATTCTCAAAGGGGCCCATTTCCCTGCAAACGTTTAAGAATCACTATTACACATTCTTCTTCCTTGCAGCTTCCAGAAGTTCCCTCTTCCACTTGGTAACTGTGACCACTTCAGTTCAAGGCCGCATCACCTCTCCCCAAAGCCTGCAGCACCTCTTCACTGTTTCCATCTTCAGTTGGTCCCGGCCGCCTCATTCTCCACACTGCAGCCAGAGTGAGCTCTCTGACATGTCAATCAAAGGCAGCGGATATTATTAGTTGTTTCCCAGAATCATTCCCCTCTCTCCTTTCAAACAGAGCCTGGATTTTATTCAAGTACCCATAACGTTTGCCTGTGCCTCGAGGAAAGCTGTCCCTGCCCCCATTACCTTGGGGGGTCTAATTGGTCTAAGAGTCAGCCCATCAGCCTTCCCAGTGACTGGTTTAGTATTGGTCCCCACTCAGCTCTGGTCAATGACATGTGAGGAAAGGATTTTGGCTATTTCTGGGAATGTGAATGTTCTTCATCACTCTTATCTGTAGGTCATGAAACATGCATAACTCTGTCATATTAGCACAAAGCCTTATTCATTGACATGTTTTGGTCCCTACTAAGACTGCAAGCTCGTAAGTAGACCTTTTCTTAAGTTACTTTTCATCCCATTCCTAATACAGTACCTGGCATATAGTAGGCCTTCAAATAACATTTGTTGAATGAATGAATGAATGAACGAATACTATTATAAGCTTTCCAGAGTGGTGAATTTTCCTAATGTGCTTTCTAATAGACAAAGATCCTAGTTCATAATAAAAGAATATCCACTTGGTGATTAAGTTTGGCTACAAATTCTTATCTGTTGTAGCTGTCTTTTTCAGAATACGATGGCCAGGCTAGATTTTAACCTTCTTTCCTAATTAGGAAATTGTTCCTAAGTAATATACACAATGAGATTTCTCTGCAGGCTGTTATGATCACAACAAATCAAGGTTTTAGGACACCATAGACAAAGAGCCTTTCAACATCTTGTCCTCTCCACATAGACAATCCCACATACTAGAATGAGTCATCACAATCAGCATGACAGACAGTCCAGAAGGGATCGTGGTGGCACCTGCATGTGGAGGAAGTGAGTATAAGGCATCAGGTCTACGCTCCTAATCACCAAAAATATTGAATTAAAAATCCTGCCTGTTCCTATACAGTCCAGAGGACAGAATGGTGCATACAGATTGCTGTGGAATCATTTGCAATTAAGAGCAGTAACTTAGCTTCTGTTCCTGTAATTAAAACTTGTCCTGTGTGGACAGACAGATCCCTCATTGTGTCTGGAACAATCACAGCATTCCAAACACAAAGCGAGCCAAAGCAGCATACCCCAGGGCCGGCTCTTTCAACAATCTATCGCTCAACAGCTTCTGGCTGTAGCCAGCTAGAGGACCCAGTTTCCTGCCATTGTTAGCACGGTGAGCTTGGAATTCCATCCAAATGGATTTGACCTCTTTACTAAACAGCAGTGCATATTTCCCTGATTAGTATATTCCTGTGTTTAGATGGGAAGTGGCAGGATTGGGGGAGAGAGACAAGGAAAATAACAAGGAAAAAAAAAACAATTTCATTCTATTTGTGTTATAATGATAACAACCTGAAACTCTGGCTTTATCCACCACTGTAATGAAAATGCTCACCCAAATATAAATACACATAGGCCTATCAAAAAATCCTGTGTTATATGTGAGCAATAAAATAATTCGACACCTGGACTCATTAATAAACAGTTATTGTTATGGGGGCTCTGTTCCTTCTAAACAGGAGGACATAGAACATTATAAACAATATTCCCTTGCAAGTGTCCTTATCTACATGAGTTCTGTTCCTTAAGGATATGATTCTTCCTCATGGTGACACTTCAGAGGCCTTTTGGTAGTAGGTAACTGGGTGATTCCTAGATGTGTAAGGCTGTAAGAGCGCTTCACCCAACACCTTCTGGCACCACACCCAACTTTTTGCTCTTTCCTCTAACGCTACTTGCTCCTATCCACGTTTACTACCTTTTATATCAAGCTGAAATGACCTCATATAGATCAATCCACAGATGTTCTACAGTAAATATTTTATGACCACATATATATTAAGGTCTATTTATAAATGACCCAAAGGCAGGAAAAACAATCACCATTTAAAAAACTTCGAAGTTATCAAAATTTAAAACTTATGTGCTTTAAAAGACACCATCAAGAAATTAAAATGACAACCCATAGAGTGGAAGCAAAGTTTTGCACATCATATATCTATTTGATAAGGGACTTGTTTCTAGAATACACGGGACTATTACAACGCAAGACAAATAACCCAATTAAAAGTGGGCAAGAATCTAAATACGCATTTCTCCAAAAAGATTTACAAATGGCCAACAAGCACATATAAAGATGTTTAACATCGCCAGCCATCAGAGAAATGCAAATCAGAGCCACAGAGGTACAATGGTACCATTGTACATCCACAAGGATGGCTATAATAAAAAAAGACAGAAAATAACAAGTGCTGGTGAGAACGTGGAGAAGTTGGAATCCTCATACACTGTGAATAGAAATGTAAAATAGTGCAGCTGCTTTGGAAAACAGTCTGGCAGTCCCTTAACCACTTAAACATAGAGTTACCATATGAGTTAGCAATTGCACTCCTAGATATATACCCAAGAGAAATGAAAACATTTGTCCACACAAAAACTTGTACATGAATGTGTATAGCAGCATTATTTATAATAGCCAAAAAGGGGAAACAACCCAATGTCCAACAAATACTGATGAATAGATAAATAAAATGCAATATAACCATACAATGGAATGTTATTCAGCAATAAAAAGAAATGAAATACATGGGGTGGCCAGTTAGCTCAGTTGGTTAGAGCGTGGTGCTGGTAGTACCAAGGTTGCCGGTTCGATCCCCGCATGGGCCACTGTGAGCTGCACCCTCCTTAAAAACAGAGAAAAAAGGAGTGAAATGAAGTACAGTTGTGACCACATAATGACGTTTTGGTCAATGACAGAGC
The DNA here is from genome assembly GCF_036562045.2 of Rhinolophus sinicus. Classification (NCBI taxonomy): domain Eukaryota; kingdom Metazoa; phylum Chordata; class Mammalia; order Chiroptera; family Rhinolophidae; genus Rhinolophus; species Rhinolophus sinicus. Next base: position 67,246,973 of record NC_133756.1, read on the forward strand.
ACAGACATGAGGGTGGTGTACTATATAGCCTAGATGTGTAGTAGGTTACACCATCTAGATTTGCGTAAGTGCACTCTATGATGTTTGCACAGCCATGAAATTCCCTAACAATGCATTTCTCAGACTGTATCCCCACTGTTAAACAGCACATGACAGTACAGAACACGCTGCAACACGGATGAACCTTGAAAACATACTAAGTGAGAGAAGCCAGTTGCCAAAAAATGGTATTTTATGACTTTGTTTTATTAAATGTCCAGAATTGACAAACAATAGTGACAGAAAGTAGATTGGTGGTTGCCTAGGGCTGAGGGGGCAAAGTAGCTGAATAGAAATTTCTCCAAAGAAAATCAAGAAATGGCCAAAGGGGAATATTTGGGGCTGAGAGCTAAGGGGGTTGGGGTTTCTTTTTAGAATAATGACAATGTCCTAAAATTGATTTTAGTGATGAATTCACAACTCTGTGAACCCATTAGAAATCATCAATCTAAATACTTTAAATGAGTGAATTATATGTTATGTGAACTATATCTCAAGCAAAACTTAAAAAAACAACAACTGTAAGATTAATCAAATACTCATAATGTGCTGGCAAACTTCATTAAAAGAGCACGGAACTTAAACCCCGAATCTCTGAGATCCTGTGCTAATATTGCCCCTGCTCGAAACAGCTAAGTAACCAGGGCACGTTTCTAGTTTCCAATCTCTGTGCTCACCTGTGAATGAGGAGGTGGACAGATGCTCTCTGAGGACATTCCTGCCCCTATGTCTTTTAACGGTAACCTCCTCAACAATTGTGCTGATAAAACTGTCTGACTGTTCTTTGAACTCTCTGAAATTATATGTTTTTCCTTTTGGTTCTTAAAATTCCACCATGAACTCCACTGGGTAGTTAAAATAATAAGTTAATTGTGTTTGATTTCAATGAAAGCAAAGTGTTTTTAAATTAGCATGCTCTGTTTATGTGCTGATAACAGTCTTTTTCTGCAGACTGGGTTGGGGAGCAGACTAGTGAAATCTGCACACTTAGAACCAATCAGGGTCTGTGGGGTTTCTCAGCTGAGGACCTGGGAAGCCCTTCCAACTCCTTCTAGGGAGGACCCATCCGTTCTCCTTGTCCCACCAATGCTAGTTCTTATGTCTTAGTACTCTCCTTGTATGATTTTGAGTCTGTTAATTCGCTAGCCCAGCACTACATAGACCTACAAGTTAATCACGGCCTGTGGGTGAAGCATCTCATGGCCTGACACTTTTTGGATGTAAGTGCTGTTGTTGTCATTTTAACTTTTTTTGACTTAATGGAGGTAGGCACAGGCGCTCTCCCCACCATGCTGCCACATAAATCACTGGCCAGATACCTGCTTGACACGATGTAATTCAGCCAAGACTGGCTGCAAAGAATGAGGAACAGGGTCTCTTGTGTCCCAAGCCTTCACGTTTATGGGGGACATGGCTGCACTGATGTAGAGACTGTTTGCTTTTCCTCTTTCCCATGGCCAGCCCCTTGGCTCTGTTCCAAAGAGTCTCCTTTCCCATCAAAACACATATTTATGCTTTTAAACTATAGCTTCGGCTCAAATCCTAGCTTCTCCTTAAAGCCTTCTTGTCTATCTTCCCTGAGCTCCTCTTTCTCTAAACTCCATTATAATAATGGTCATGAGCATAAATGCACAGAATGGGTCACTAATTAATGTCTGTGAAATTGGCATCCAAAACCAGTTGTTGAGGTCAGAACTGAGTGATGTTTCTCTGCTTTCCCTCTAAGTGCCTAGCACAGTCACAATAGACATTTCATAAACACTTATTAATTGGCTTTGCTAGAAATGGAAGTCAAAGAGAACGCCTACAAAGATGTGGTCAGTGTCAACATCAGGAGACAATTAACATGCTAATAGTTCTTAAACACATTTCTGAAAATGGAGGTAGAAAATTTCCGGAAATATTTTGTTCATTCCCTGCTTATAATCCAGTTAAAACTTTTCTTTTCTGGAAATAATGAACTCATCGTTTTCTTTCTCAAATTTATCTACTGGGGGTGAGGGAGGAATAAAGCTTCTGTCCTTTCATCCTGTTCAAAGATAAGGTCTCCATCCATCTGTGCCCCCTCTCCCCAGTGCTTTAGAACAGATCTTCATCTGTACTCTGAAGGCCTCCTCTAAGCAATCTTCCGTACAAGTTCTGACAATTAAGTCGTGAACTTGTTGCAATGATGTTGCTAACCCTTTTTTTGATATCAGAGGGATTATTCATTATGAATTTGTATCAACTGGACAAACAGTTAATCAAGTTTACTATTTGGAAGTGCTGAAAAGGCTGCGTGAAAAAGTTAGACGACCTGAACTTTTCGCCAACAACTCATGGCTCTTGCATCACGACAACGCACCAGCTCACACAGCACTGTCTGTGAGGGAGTTTTTAGCCAGTAAACAAATAACTGTATTGGAACACCCTCCCTACTCACCTGATCTGGCCCCCAGTGATTTCTTTCTTTACCCAAAGATAAAGGAAATATTGAAAGAAGACACTTTGATGACATTCAAGATATAAAGTGTAACACGATGACGGTGCTGATGGCCATTCCAGAAAAAGAGTTCCAAAATTGCTTTGAAGGGTGGACTAGGCACTGGCATCGGTGCATAGCTTCCCAAGGGGAGTAATTCGAAGGTGACTGTAGTGATATTCAGCAATGAGGTATGTAGCACTTTTTCTAGGATGAGTGTGCGAACTTAATTGTCAGACCTTCGTACTTGCCTTTTTATCCCTTCTTGGTCTCACTAAATCCTCTTCTACAGTATCCTTTGTCTCCTCACACTATTTTTTGGAGTAATAAAATTGTTCAGAATCCATGTAGTAAATTCTACATCACATATATAATTAACAACTCCCTGAAAAACAGGATTACTGCAAATTACTTAGTTCAATTTGGTGATGGACAACTTTCAGAGTTTGGTTTGGTACATCACAGTAGGCTTCAAGAGCATTTGAGAGGGCAATAATTAGCTTTCCTCTACAGCCTTATTAGCAAGTCATAACGAAAATAAGTCTCAGGCCAAATTCTCATACACACACCAACATCTATTTGATAAACAGTTTATTAACAAAGCAGGCTCAGAACAGTTAATCAACCAGTTCTCTAAATGTGATGAAGTCCCAGCTCTCTGTCCCTTTAGGTGCTCCAAACATGTCCTATTAAAGGTTTGCTTAGCAGATGCAGCAATGTTCCTGGGCAAGATTCAAAACACTGTAATGGACACTCTAATTTTTTAAACCAATGACTGGACGTAGGACCAACTGGGGCTCAAGTTAAGAAAATATCCCCCAAAAGACAGGCCTGTGGTTGAGTGGATTCTTAGGCCCTGTTCTTTTAGAGAAGGAGCACCTCTAAACTCTAATTTACATATTTTAAGTCCCTTTAATCTCTCCATGAGAATTAATTAACAAGATACTCCTTTCATCAGTGAAACCCCATTGTTGATACCTGGTGTAAGAATTAGCAAAGCATTGGTAGTTGAACAAGGAGGCCTTGTAAACAATGTGTCTGGCCTTTCTGATATGCTCCGGCTGGCCGTATCTTTACTAGGCATTCTTGATTAGCTCCTGGGGTTGATCTAAGCTAAAGCAACACATACAGAATATCACATACTTTTTATTCAACTGTTTCTGGTTAATTTGCAGGCATCGTAACAAATCTATACATTAACATTTTATCATTGAACCTTTTTGAAAATACATTTTGCATCATTTCACAAAGTAAAGAATTGCCCCACCTCCATACTGATCATTTAAATTACTTTTAAACTGTTTTTTATTTTACAAGTGAATATTTAATTCAACACTGAGATAAGAATTGAACGATATTAAAAACAGAAGTATATTAGAGGCTTAAAAATATATATTAATCATTAGTTTCCTTTGGAGGAGTTTTTTTGATTGCTAGTTCTCTACAGTAAAATGATGCTAGGAAAATGTTTTTAGAAGACAAAAATTCTCTGTGAATGCAAGTCTAAAGTGTTTTAAAGGGATTAAAGGTTTTTAAAGACTCAAGTCAGATATTAGCTATATCTCATTTGAATCTTAAAAGTTTGTCATAATAAACATTACATATTTTTTTTAGAAAGATGGCCACCAAATTAACAACTCAGCATTTTCTAGACACCAGCATCCCAGATGATCATGACTCTTACCCAGCACCTGGCTGTGCTTCATCCACTATCACCTGCTTTGTTCTTCTAGATCCTTCTTGGCTTCCATACGGGAACTCCAAAGGCACTGTGAGGAAAACAGATGCAGAGATGGATGCCCATTTCTTCTGCAGTCCCTCTCAGCATAGCAATTAGGCAAATAATCAATGAGAAAAAGGTACATAATCCATACTTTATAGTCCCCACAAGGCCTCACTCAATTTGATATTACTAGTTCTGTCAAATATGCCAATACTCCAATAAGGTATTTATGAGACGGGATCTTTATTTGTCCATCAGTATGTGCTGGAGCTACAGATATTGAAACACGAACCAATCTTGTGGCTGATTAATGAATTTTGAAATGCCTACAGAAATGTGAATGAAGGTGGTCCATGAATAAGTCAATTTCCTCCTGGATAACTTTCCCAGGTGTTTTGTGGACAGTGTCCCACAAAGCGTTTGCATCCTCTGGATGTATGGCATAAAAATGTCCAGACTTTGAGGGACAGAGGGTACAGACCACAGAAATTCAGTAATAGCCGTGTAATGGTCCATTTTACGTGTAGTCCACACAGCAGCCATGCAGGAAAGATTACATGTATTGATTGCTAAGGGACTGAAATAACAGTCAAAAGTTTTCTGAAAACAGGTTCCAATTATGGCTGTATTAGTCTCTGCTCCATTTGCAAGGAATAAGGGTAGACAGGTGAACTCATCTGAAACAGTATCCAGAAGACGTCTCCAAATATACAGCAGAACCAACCAGTCCACAAGACTTTACCTTCTCTGTTCTCAGATGGCAACTGAGGTTTTGACAGAATCTGGACAAGAAGTGCTTCAACGTCTCTTTGTGTTCCTTCCATTCCTTGGAGAGTAGAGAAAACCACTTTGATGTTGAGGTCTTCTCCCTTCTTGCTTTCCAACAGCCATAAATGCACTCAGAAGTTTAGAATACGCTTTGATGTTAGTATAGGAGAACTTATACGGGGGAGTTAAACTATATAAAAGTTCACTGTTTATGCAGAAGGAATGCAAACTTTTGAGGCTCAACATCTTCTGGCAACTGTGAACACGGGACAATTTTCCTTCGAGGTGGAGTCGGGACAAATGACGTCTGCTTCCTGATTGATTCTAACCTTGTCTGCAGAGGGGTGGAGCCTATAAACTAGTCTTGAAGTCTTGAGGCTGCACATTGTCTGGGAGTGGATTCTGGGGCACCGTAAGAATCCGTGGTCAATAAAAGGTTGTGATGCCGTCAATCCATTCCGGCTTAACGAGTCATTCTTCAAGTCTGGATCCAAAACTACATTGAGATGGAAATCCCCTCAAGTAGAAACGTCACCCAAAAAGCAGCTAAGAGAACAGAGGAACACCTGGCCCTCCCCAATTCTCTCATTCTCCACAACGAACGAGTTCACCAGGGAGACAAACGTGCCCAGTAAGGAGCGCTCTGCACCCTCAGACGCCATGTGAGCCCTGCCACTTCACCCCAGGAGGGGCATTTCCGTTGACCGAGCCACCCAGCTCTGCAACCCTCCCTCCAGCGGGGTCGGCTTCTGCCGGAAGAGGGGAAGGGCGAGGGACGGTGTGCCCCAACTCGCCCTCTGCACCTGATCCTTACGTGCCAAGGCCCACTACGAAATCCCATGGTTGAGAGGCAGCAATTCATCCCTCCACCGCCTCCATTTGAAATCATTTCCCAACGCTCTGCTGCCTGATGCAGGAAGCCTCCCTGGAGCCGATTCCGGGTCAGTGAAACAACTAAGGTCATCATATGAACTGAGGGCACCGTCAACCGACCTAACCATTGCCATCAATTTTCCTAGGAGGATGGCAGGTGCTGTACGGGAGTGCTTTCCTCCCAACTTCCGCCCCTAGTAAGCGTGGTGGCAGTGCCTGTGGTTGGTAGGATTGCTTGAAAGCCTTTAGGAAGTAATCTTGGGGCTAGTGGGCCTGTTTGAGGAATTCCACCCACCACCCTCCAGCCCCCACCTCCCCAGTGATCTGCTTGTGGTTTGGGGCCCTCAGAGCGTTTTGGATTTTCCCTCCTTCCTCTTTCTGCAGATCCGAGGTCGGCAGCCAGGTCTGGGAGATCTGAAACCTGAGGTTGACTTTCTCCCTGTTTTCTAGTTCTGCCCTACATCTGGTTTTCTGACAAGGCTTACATGTGACAAAATGCTGGTATTGTACAAGGCAGGCCTGTGAGCATATGGAGAGCCCTCTGAATAAGTAATGAAGATGGAAGGTGGGTGTCCACCTGGTGACATAACCTGCTGCTGCAGGAAGGGTCCTTTAAGAAATTTTGGGAGTGGAGAGACTGTGACTCCCCAAATTGCACTCCCCACTTCACCTGTGGGACCCAATATCTTACCAAAAGGGTTATGCTTGGTGAAGTTTTTTCCGGACCACTCTAGTTACACACTGGAAAGCCTGAAGGTCTTATACTTCTGTGGTTCAAGGAGCACTTTGAGAATGTTGTAAAAATCTCTTCAATAAAAATGCATGTATGCACATGCAAAACATAATCTTTAAATACCATGTCAGAGAGTTTACAGACCCCATAATTATCACCACTACCACCACCACTACCAGTTTTATCCATCAGTCTCCCAGGAATCCACTGAGGTGGCCAATAGACCACCTCTGACATTATGACATTAGGTAACCCAGTTAACTTCCCTGAGCTCCCAAGTTTCATCTTTTATAAAACCTGCTGTAGTACTTCATCCTACCCTATCATAATACTCTGAGAGCAAATATAGATTATGGAAGCACATTGGAATCGTGGATTACTGTTAAATGCATGGTGATTCTGTTAATGAAATTACAACCCATAGTGAGGACAGGCTTTTCCTGGACACGTACAATGTTATCTGGCACTGAGTCTGCCCACACTCTTCTGTGTTTTATCAGAACCAGGCAAGCAACCCTGTTTCCCAGGACTGCCCTCTGCAATGATGGGAAGTAAATAAATCCCACCTTGGGTGTCTTCTCCCCTCTTGAAACATTGCCCCTTGCTGCTGCTACCTTCTCAGTTTTCCTTCCTTGCCCATACTGACCTAGAGCTGTCAGAGGGCCCTGAGTCCCTGAGCTGCTGAAGTCACTGTAACTTCATGTGGTGTTTGTCTTCAGGAGTATTTCACATTTTAAAAGCAAGATGCACGGTTAGGGCTAGAGGTGATGTGAAAGAATGAATCTCTAATATTGAAATTCCAGTAACAATTACCCCAGTCTGAGGAAGCTTATTTTTAAGGAAGGGCCTCAAGTCAATCATATAGGCTATCACATCTCCTTCATAAGCCGGAAGACTAAGTTTGCCACTGGCTTGAAGTTTTTAGAGGAGCTGAGAAGATCCTCCCATATCCAGGCAGGAGTATTTCAAAAGGGATAGTGAAGAATTCTGCCTCTCTTTCTAGAAAGAGCTTTTCTCTAAAAAGGAAAGAGTCTGGGGTCTATTTGAATACCTGTAGTGCCAAAACCCAAGTTGGATGACATTGGTTTTCCCAAGGGCTTCCATTTCTTAGTCCTGCGGCAAGCCCTCCTGACCTTGAGCTCATGGCACATGTTCTTGGAAAGTGTATGAGCACCAAGGGATCACTTTGGGATGGAAGACTCTCCCCTCACCCCACCTCTTACCTGAAAATCATTAAAGACTCAAAGCCAAGGGACCCATTTAGCTGCCCCCACGTGGCCCTTTCACACTCAACCCTACAAACACACACCAAGCACATCTAGGCCCAGACCCCTTGATACAGCTCTTGCCTCACCCAAATATCTTATCTGACTTCTAACAGCCTGACCCTTGCCATTCTTGCTCTCCTACTGCATTTTCCCATCTGTAACCTCCCCTTGCCCAGGATCCACCTTGCCTAATGAAGTGTTGGTTTGAATGGATTTGAGAACCTTTAGATGTAACTTATGCTCCCTGACAAGTCTGAGCCCAGCCCAGTGCTGCAGGAGGAGCAGGGCTCTGCTTGGCTCCGGTTGCCAGGTTCTCTCAGCATACAGACAGCTCTGCCAATTCCTCACCACAAATTTACATTCCAAAGAAGAAACTTACAAGTTTATACACTATCCTAGAAGCCACTGGTGATGGTGCAAAAGCTTCTAAAGCAATCACATCTTTTTGAAAAATACCTGAATCTGTATGAATTTCATTTTTAATGTAATCCATCTACAAATTCTGGACCCTGTATTTCCCATCTACCTCCTATTTTCATTTTCCCTTGCTTCCCTGTCCAAGTTTTAATGGCTCAGCTGGAGTTGAGACCATATTTGCTACTCCTGTTTGTTTGAACACTTAGGTTCTGTGAAAATATTTGCCTCCCAAATTCCCAATGATAGACAGATGTCCTAGCTCATCGCTGTTGTTTTTTAAGTATCTTGGCAGGGAGAGAATTGGCTTCATATTTCAAAGAATCCCTTTTCTACTAAAAAGTTCTTGTATCACCGCACATAAGCACTTATAATATGAACTCACAAAGTGGAGCCACCAGGACGCCCTTTAAAAATAGGCAATGACTCTTTCTCTCAAGGCCTAATAGTTAGCTCAGTGAACTGGAGCGTGACCTCTCCAGGCCTTGGTTTCCGCATTTGTAAATGAGGGATTTGCTTGCTGTCCAAGGTTTCTTCCAGCCATGACCTTCTACAATCTTATCAAAACAGGTCACAACAAAGGAAACTATAATTTTACTCTGAGCACAAGGATTTTCAGGAAAATATTACGAATCTGCAAACAGAGTTTAAGATGTCATCAATGTCCCTTTGCTAACAAAATATTTCCATTTGCTCCTGCTCTACTCTTTCACTGAGTAATTGGAAATAGCTTTGAGGAGTAAAGATCTGATGGGCCTCTATGACATTAGGGCTCATTCTCCTGCCTTTAGATTCCAAAGCTGAAAAACTGTTGAAGCCAAATTTTCTCACCAGGCCGGATCCAACAGTAGCCATCTCAATTGGGTCCATCCCATCGTGAAATGAAATGAATACAAGCACATGTTTCATAGATGAAACACACACAGGAAGGACCCTTTTAATCTTGTATGTTTAATCCTTGCTTGTTTCACAGGCAAGGTAAGTTTCCCCTTTCTAGAATCAAAAAAAGTATACAAAATCCATGATCTGTTTCAGCTATCTTTGACATGCATCCACCTAAGCATTGTTCATTGAGTCAGGGCTCCGCTGGCCCCTTAAGTCCTGGGGTTGAGAGCATGGTGGGGCAGGGAGTGAGGAGACAAAGTTGCCATCTGATGATTTCTCCTGGCCTGACCGTGAGTTGATTAACACAGCTACAACCATCACTACAGCCCCTGACCTCCCAGCACAGCTCTGAAATGCCTCTGCATAGAAAAGGGCAACTCAGTGAGAATATCCCTGATCATTTTAACAACATCATGAGTCTAACAAAGACTGAGGGGTGAGCTATAAAGTAGTTAGCTGCAGAAACTTGGCCTGCTGCCTGGAGCTTATTTGGTCTTTTCTCTCCCCTATTCCCTGGATACTGTGTCTCTGTCACTTTACCATTCCTTTGGGTTTTTATTTAAACCTATGGGCTGTGTTTCTACGCACAAGCCGTAAGTGGAGATCCAGGTTGTCAGTTTCATGCAACACTCAAAAGAAATAGGTAATCTTAGCCCTTCCTTTTTATAGAGCTACAGTCACATAGGAACATTTTTGACTCATAATTCAGTCCTCAGCATCCACTCCTCCACATATCTCTTTTCTGACGAAAAGATGAAAAATAATCTGGGGGGAGAAAAACAGCTAGCTGAATCTTCATTTTGTTCATTGTTTTCTGTGAACAAAAATGTAGCTTTTTATTTTTTCCTATTAAGTACATGGTTGTGTATAAGAGGAACGTGTTGGAAAAAGCTGTAGCATGTACAAGATTTCATATTTTTAAAACAAATATTTGCTGTTAGAATTCAGAATTCTCTCTAATAACCACGAGTTATTCACTGCCAATGATTCAGTTTATAAAGGTTTAGAGAAACATTCCACATGGGATAAAATAAGTCCAAGCAAAGAGGAAAATGGAAGTTTCCACTACCAGAAACAGGGAAAGTGCCCTGCAAGGAACCAAGTGACAAAAGCATCTCCAAAAAAAAGGAATTCTCAGACAACAAAAGGTGCATGAGCACACACAGCCCCGTCCATACACACATGCACACACACACATGCATATATGGACACATAGACACATACATATACTCACATAGATCTGGACCCAATGGGCTGGTATAACCATGCTCATGTTTCATGGGCTCCTTCTGTATTTTGTCCATGACAAACCAGTAATTTCTAAATTCTGCTGCAGAAGCAAAGTTCTGTAAAGTTAAAACATGATTTTATACTTTTTTTTTTAACATTGAAATCTCTGACGGTATCTCTTTTGGCTTCCTACAGAGATGACCATTCATTTATTCAATGATTTTATTTTTTATTTTTTGGTGAATATTGGTAATATTCTAGGCACTGTGGATACAACATCATAGAACACTGGCAGTGACTTATGGCAGGCACTCCATAATGTTTGCTATGAAGTAGTATGTGAAAAGCACATGAGGAAACACAGATAAAGGAATGACTAACTCTACATGGAGAAATCTAGAAGGAAGAGGTGGGGTTCACTAAGAAAGCTGGAAGGGCCTCGTGAACAAAGGGAAGAGCACAAGTGACAACAGAAGAGAGACCGAGAGTGGGGTGTTCAATAGGCAGCAGGAGATCCCATGTGGTTGGAGTTCAGGAGCTTAGGAGGTGAGTCAGATTTTGAAAGACACTGCCCAACATGCTAAGAAATTTTAATATTGTGGCATAGGCAACATGGCAGCATAACGGGATTCTCTCTCTCTCTCTCTCTCTCTCTCTCTCTCTCTCTCTCTCTCCCCCCCCCTTCCCTCTCTCCCCCACATAAACTATTAATTTGTGTATTTGTGGAGATTTTGTTGATGCAGGATAACTTTGGCAGCAATGGAAGAAAGGACAGGAGGCAGGTGAGACAGGAAAATCAGGCAGGAGGTTGTGGCAATAGTCCTCATAAGAGTTGATCATGGAAGCCCTGACTTAGGGAGTGAGAATAGAAAGGAAGATTCATAGATGGAGGCCAGGAAGGAGCCAGACCATCCTTGTACCCTTGATTCCTAAATTACCCCTATTGGGGTCTTCTGCCTCCTTGCAGGCCACGTGCCCACAGCACGCTCCGTGAGTCTTCTGGAAACAGCTGCCACGTCCCATTGCAGGGGGCTGAAAACACCCAACTCCGTTTCATTCAGGCTTCCTGCCTGGAGGCTCAGTGGGCCTCACCTTGTGAGACCAGAACACATGCCAGGTTAGAGTGGGAGAACACTGTTTTTCCCCTCAGAAATAACCTTCAGTCTGGCTTGTCATGAGGGTAAAGGTGATAGTTTGACTCACCTTGGAAATCAGTTTTAAAAGTAATCAGATTCCTGGGTTATCAGAAGCAGCTTAGTAGTGGCGCAGAAAGATGGACTTACTTTTTTGCAGCTCTGTCATCACACCTCAGGATCTCTCTCACTTTGACTATTAACTGGCAATTCAGTTTCCAACAAGGTGACCCAGTTATGAACAGATGAGAAAATACCCAGATTATCCCACCATTAGAAATGAGATGGAAGTAGAGACCAAGGAGACTTCCATGAGAATGGTCAGGAGGGAGGGTTCAAGTTCGTCATAGCTCTGAAGGCATCAGGGGGAAAAGTCAGCCAGATTGAGCAAATGAACATGGATAGTGCAAACCACCTGCTCCCCCCTCCGTTAATGGAGAGCCACCATCATCCTGAGCAACCTTCAAACATGGAAGCACAGTTAAAGGAGAAATCAATAAGGATGACTGACTTCTCATATTTAATTTTCCAATGAAGCCCCAAACACGGCATATTGTCGGTGCTCAATAAATACGTTTTGAATAAATAAGTGGCTTGGAGTACACAAGTGGTTTTTGAACTGGGCTTTACTGAGGCCTATGGTTTACTCAGAGAAGCACTGGGACCTACTGTTGAGGAAATATGTGCTGGGGACCATCGCAGCTGCTTCATCTGTGTTTCCATGGCTATCCATATCTTCTTTTAAGAAAAATTTCCACAATTAAGAGTAGGTAATTTGCCAAGATCCTCCCATTCCTAAGCTGTTGTTTGGATCCAATGCAGCAGTGAGACCTCAATGAACCGATGACCAGTAATCACTCTACTCTAGCACGTCATGTTTAACATGTTTTTAACTGACTGGTGACAAATAAAAATTAGCTCTCTTCCCTTGTATTTGGGAAAAAGGGAATTCTAGACGTGGCCTTGGTTTAGGAGCAATGAGGCTACCCTCATGGGGTTTGCCCAGCTTGCTTTATAAATATTATTCTACCCCGGTCTCCAGTTCTCTCCACAATTGGTGATACCACTGTGGCTTAAAATGACAAACTCTTGGCTGCACCCTGACCCTTGCTGGTCACCCCCAACCTCTCTAGGGAAGCTGGACTTTCAAACCAGAATGCCTTCCTCACCCCCCAAGGAATGAGGCCTGGATTTTTCTCCTCTTAGTGTATCTTTCTAACTTGTTATTTCCATAATTAGCTTTAATTACTCTCCTCCTCCTCTTCTCTTTCTTTCCAAACAACACACTATTTTCATTCTTTGTGGGGGTGGCAGACCTCCAAGATTTTGGCTTCTCTCCCTTTGACCGAGGTTCCAGGGATGCATTTCAGTTGGTCAGCTGATGGCATCCAAGACAACTGCATGAAGAACGAACGAGGCTTAGACCATGATGAGGGGTTTGGGGA